>NC_134848.1:67976182-69322432 GCF_965363235.1 Mytilus galloprovincialis
AAACAACTTATCTATAACCATAGCAAGTCGAAAACATTTATTTTTAATTTGAAAACAAACAAATATTTTACAGATCCATTGCCCCTTCCCCCACCCACCCCCTGAATTTCAAATAGATGTCATACTAGTGCATGACGACGGCATCCATGTTTGTTTATATGCTAATACATCATAAAATTATCCTTAAAGTTAAAATGGTCTTAAGCCTATCATAAGACATCTTATTATTAGATAAGACTCAAGAGTAAAAAAAATCCTAAGATGGTCTTAGTACATATCTTATTCATAAGACACCTTCGATGACACGGTCCATAATATATTGCAGAAGATATATAATAAAGTTTATAAGATATGTTATATATCAAATAAGATATATCATATAGTTTATAAGAAATCTCAAATATCATATGATATGTTTTATAAGCTGTATAAAATATCTTATAAAATGAAGTTTCTAAGATATCTTATTAAATATAGTTTCTAACAAGATAAGAAGATAAGAGTAAGATAGTGTCTAACATATCTTATTACATAAAGAAGGTTGGATATCTTATTTAATAAAGTATCTAATGATAACTCAGTAAATTTATAATTTATGTTATACAGTATATGAGAAATCTCATAATAAGTATCTCAGATATCTTATAAAGTTTTAAAGACATTTCATACAGTTTGTAAGTTACCTTTAAAAGTTAATAAGAAATCTCAAATTTTTTAGGATATCTTATAAAGATAATGACTGTATAAGATTATCTTATAAAATAATTTGTATAAGACATCTTATAAAATAATCTGTATAAATTATCTTATGAAATTAAGTATATATCTTATAAACATTTTTCATATAATATTTCTTATTAACTTTATTATTTACCTTATATATTAAGGCAATATACTGAATAAGATTTGTCACATATATATTTCCTATATAGTTATAAGATATCTCATATAGTTACAAAGATATCTCATTCAATTTATAAGATATCTTATATTTATAACTATTTGAGTTATCCTATAAACTGCATAAGATATCTTTTAAATGTAAGAATAAGGAGATCTGAATAAAAATCGCTGAATGTTAGTGAATTAGTATTGGTAACTTGGATGTATATAAAATTGTTACTGTCATTATTTTTTATTAAGTATCACATTCATTTCTAATTTGATTTAAAATTCAATTCCATTGTTTTCAGGTGATCTCATTTCGACGTCGTATAGCTTCTATAGCAGCAAGAGCAACTATAAGAGAGGCAGCTGAGCAAATACTGGTAAGTTAGTCATATATTGAAACAAGCCTATGAAAACTCTGATTAATATTATCTTGTGTATATAAAAAAAAATGTGGTATGAGTGCCATTGAGACCAAACGAGAAAACTAACGGCTTATGATGTTCTCGTATACATGTATCATCTAGGGATAACTAAAATCAGAGATCTATATTTTGATTAGATTGATCTTGGAAGAACTCACAATTGTTTGTCCATGCATATTCATAAAAGTTATGTTTTCTGGTCTGTTTATGCGACCGTTCCTTCTAATTATGTATACTTTTTTAGTCCAGGTCGGTTGATCATGAAGTTGTAGACAAATATTACACCTACTTCTCATGCAATCGTTAATAATATTGCTTTCATCAACAACGTCGTGTGGTATGGACAATTGGGGATCACCACACATCTACTTATTTTTACTTGAAAAAAATAAGAGACAAATTATATATGAAATTGGTACCTAATATCCCATGACCATCATCTGCCAAACAATTCAAATATAATTATCTGTAAAAGTATTCAGACACAAACTTATTTTTTCCATCACATTATTTATTGTCTTTCGTTAATATTAGCCTAGAAAATTTGTTCTTTTGAACAAAAATAAATCATACCCCCTCCCTGAAAAAAAGCAAAGAAAAAATTATAAATTGTAGATGTTACAAAGAAAAGTCTATAAAAAGTCTTCATTATTTTTAAATCTTAAATTAAGATTGGATAATGTGGCAACCATTTAACGAACAATATCCTCAAACACAAGTCCCACAGCTAATCATGTAATTATTTTGCAAATCAAAAATGTTTTCATACTTTTAAATTTTAATCGTACTTTTTTTTTACAGGTGTCCGATGAAGATGCGTCTTCACATTCCAATGATGTAATTGCAACTACAGCTGACGAAACTGCACATGTTGATGTCGTTCCTCTAGCTGCCGAAGATGACGATACACTTCATCTCCGACTAGATACAACAGAAGAGAATGTCAGTGCACAAACTGAACCAGGAGTCAATGAAGGTAACTATCAATAGTATAGATAAAAGTAATTGACAGGATAAAGCTTTAGAGAAAGGGTTCTCATATGTATAAAATGACATAACACTTTTTATACGACGGCAAACAATTAATTTTTTTTTTTGAAAAGGGAGTGGGGAGTGGGGTCGAGTGTTTTGTATGGCAAGCCGTTTTGCTATTTATTCTAACTTTAAGATATTTCAGAAACTTAAGAGTTTATAAAATATCTTATATAGTTCATAAGATATCTTAAATAGTTTATAAAATATCATATATACTTTATAAGATATCTCATATATTTTATTTTTTCGATATATTATAAATTATATAAGATATCTTATATGAAATATATTTATAAGATATCTTATAGAAAAAATATTTATAATATATCTTATAAACAATAGAAAATATTTTATACAATATATAAGATATCTAATATAGTATATAGGATGTCTTGTATTATATATATGATATTTTATAAAGTATATAATATTTTTTATAATATATAAGATTTCTTATAAAAATGGATAACATAAAATATCTTATATATTATATGAGATATCTTGTATATTGTATCATACATATTATATATTGTATGATATATATTATATATTATATGAGATATCTGATATAGTTTATAAGATATCTTATATAGTTTATACAATATCTTATTTACTTTGTAAGAAATCATATATTATTTTATATATAAAATATCTCATAAATTATATAAGATATCTTAAAACTAAAGAAGATGTCTTATCAATTGTATGAGATATCTTAGATAAAAAATATTTATAGGATATCTCATATACTTTATAAGATATCTTATAAACTATATGAGATATCTCAATATATATATATATATATATGTATAAGATATCTAATTCAATAGGATATCTTAATTATAAAAGGAGATATCCTATTTATATTATATAAGATATCAATATATTTTGTATAAGATATCAATATATTTTATATAAGATATCAATATATTTTATAAGAGATATCTTATATATTATGTGAGAAAACTTGAAATTTCGAATAAATAGTACAACGGCTTGTCATTGTTTTGGGTGAATTAAATAAATAAAGTAATAAGTTTGGGGGTTATTTCCCCAGCCAATCTGGAATTACGGGCAAAAGGGGGGGGACAAAAAACAAGCATTTTTCTAGTTTCCAGGAAACTTTTGTTGTTAAAAGTGTATGAATTTCTCTAAGGTTTTTCACAATGGGAAGGGTGGGATTTAGTTTGAGGTTAATCAACCAAACGTTTAGAAATAAGGGGGAAAAGGGAAAAAAAAATTCTGGTCAAGTTTCAGACAGTAGCTTGTGTTTATCTTTTATTATTGTGTATGGAATTCTCTGAAATTTTCCTAAAAAAGAATCAGTCTGCAAAAGTTACAAAAAAAAAAAATGAGGGGGTTATAAAAAGTTTCGAGGGATTTTTGTCTTCAAATTTAAGTGTTTTTTTTCAAGATGGACCCAATTTATAAGTTGGTCTACATTTAGGTCCATAGGTTACACATTTAAAATCTGTTTGCTTTCACCAAAAACTAAATCAATGCAGTTCTATGATATGCTGAATCTTATAATGCATTTATATTTTTTAATTAGTCCATAAAGGTTTGAATGGCCGAAATTAAAAATTGTTTGATTTTAACTAGAAATAAATTATGGTGTTTTTATTTTATATGCTAAATCTAACCATGTTTTAATATTATGGACATAAGGCCATAATAGGAAAAACTAAATGGACATAAGGCCATAATAGGAAAAACTAAATGGACATAAGGCCATAATAGGAGAAATTATATGTTACATTTCCAATTCGTAAATCGTTTTATTTTGCCAGAAACCTATTATATTTCAAAAATTTAATCACAATCAAAAATTTGACAGTATGGCAGATTGTGTCCAAACTGTCCCCAAATGTTCATAGTGTGATAGCTACGGTCGTATAAGGCTGCGCTTGGCGAAACATGTTATGCACTTTTTATTGAATTTGAATTTTGTTTTTGGCAATTCGTAGTATAACAACTTAGAAGTAAAGCATTGCCAAAGACAACATTTAAAACCACATTTTTTCAAAGAGAAACGAATCCCAGATCAAGGCCAACATATTTAGAAGTCAGTTATTTTATCCTTTATTCCTTGCCCTAATAGAGAGTGGCATACAATCGCAAAATAAACCGAGAAGTACAAACTTCAATTCGTCACTGGAACAAATCTTAAAATCCTTCAAAATGGTAGTTTGGTGATTAATATGAGCAGGTTTTCCATCTAAACTGCAGTATTGTAGATGATAAACAAAATTGCAAAGTGTTGAAAATTTTTCTAAAATGTAAAATTTATTTTGTCAGGTCTTGAACATCTACAAATGCTTCTGGGAGATAATAAAGAACTGACAGTTAGAAGACAGTCAATCTTGACAGACGTTATCCAGGCTTATGCAGATCCGCAACTGGTAGGTCAACGTCTTGTCATAAGGTTTGAGGGTGAACTTGGACAGGACGCAGGTGGTCTGACAAAAGATTTATTTTCTGCCTTTTGGGATGCAGCGTTCAAGACTTATTTTGTTGGAGAAAGATGCTGTGTACCTTTCTTGCCCATACACATATTTTCCGAATCTAGTATCTTCCCTATACTTGGCAGAATTTTGACCCATGGAACAGCACTAACAGGTGTATTTCCGATAAGACTTTGTAGATCATCAGTATTTTCAATAATACACGATACACCATGTGAAGATGAAGAGATGTTGCTCAGCGACTTATTAATGTATCTTACAGATTTCGAGCGACAGGTATCAAAAACAGCTCTAGAAGATTTTAATAAGCTAACCCCAAGGATGATAAACCACTTAACAGACATGTTCATCAGATTTGGTGTTTCTATTCTACCCAAGGCAGATACCTTCCGACAACTGATGGTGAACCTTGCACGGTCAGAAATCGCTATAAAACCATTATTTCTATGTACACAGATTCGGCAAGGAATACCATCTCTTCATATGGACTCATTTTGGAGCATTCTTACAACATCAGACCTAAAAACCTTGTATCAGAACTTAAACCCAACACCGCAGACAGTAGTGGATAAGCTACAAAGTGAAAAAGAAGACCTCAGACCTCAAGAGGCTAACACACTGTATTACTTAAAAGACTTCGTGTACTCACTGAATAGTGATGATCTTGTCCTTTTCCTGGTATTCATTACTGGATCAGATGTTTTGCCAAGAGACGACATTATTGTAACCTTCAATACTCGTTCGGGAATGTTGCGTGTTCCAGTAGCACACACATGTGGGAATACCTTAGAGCTCTCCACCACTTACGAGACCATCCAAGACTTTAAGAGAGAGTTTCCTTTAGTTCTGCATTCTCAAGAGGCTTTTCAGATGTCAATGGCATAGCCTCATATACAGAATCAATAGACTACATACAATTATCTATTGAAGCTTCAACATTTAAAAGTGCATGAATCTTTGTTTTAAATGGTTCCGATATTGCTTGTTTGCAAATCTGTTAAACGAACTGAGAAAATATTTAATCATAAATTTATGTTTGATTAATGTTCTTGTGTTTTAAAGCAGCTTTCGTAGCAAATATGTTTGCAAACATCTGTGATGTATTTATTTTATTTATTCAAACATTATCATGTGGAATTAATAAATGTTATTCTTTATAAAAGTTTTTTTTTTATTAGTTCCTATTTTTTTAAATCTAGGTTTCTGAACTAGTCTAAACCACAAAGCTTAACAGTAAACAATGAACAAGAGTGTTCAAACGCTTAAATGTCTCGTCTGCTTTAGTCATAAATATAAAGCGTTTAATACTATAAGTACATAGAAACCATGTCAGAAACACACGTACACTTTAAAATCAATCCATACACCAAATATAGTTGATTTATTATTTATATCTTACAAGAACCAGACCAAATCATGAAAACTTTGTATTTAGCAATGAAATGTAAAATAGAGGTCAAATGAAACTTGCTAGACTGACATATAAAACAAGAAGATTTGGTATGGTTGCCAATGAGACAACTTCCCATAAAAGACCAAAATGACACAGCAATTAACAAATGACATGTACATCAGAAAATATTGTTATACACCAAATATAGTTGACCTATGGCAAACTTAATTAGACAAGAGTGCTTACGCAAAAATTATGTCGATAGCCATAGATATGAAGCTTAACTACAACTATCACATTAACTTAATATGGTCCAAGGAACTGCGGTCAAGGTCATATAAACCAAACGAGAAATACATGTTTACCTTGTAACAATCATTCAATACATTAAATGAAGTTGAACTTTTGCTTAACCAAGAACACTAAATATTGACCCGATAAAGCATGAAAATGAAGTCGAGGTCAGCTGGTTTAGGGTTCAGCTGAGGTACGCCTCCGGGTGCGGGAATTTCTCGCTGCGTTGAAGACCCATTGGTGGCCTTCGACTGTTTTCTGGTCTATGGTCGGGTTGTTGTTGAGCAATGAACTGTGAAAATGAGGTCAACGTCAAATAAAACCCGCGAGACTGACATGCACATCTTAAAACATTTCCTATACACCAAATATAGTTTACCTGTTGCATATAGAATTAGAAGAAAAGAACCAAAATTTAACTATAACCACTGAACCATGATCATTAGGTCAACGTCAGATGGAACCTGTCAGTTTGACATGTACACCTTACAATCATTCCATACACCTATTGCATACAGCACAAAAGAACAAAGGAAAAAAAATTAACTTTAACCACTGAACCATGAAAATGAGGTCAAGGTCAGATAAAACCTGCCTATTGGACATGTTCACCTTACAACCCTTCCATACACCAAAAATACTCGACCTTTTGCTTCTCATGTATCTGAAATATGGACCTGACCACCAAAACTTAACTTTGTTCAATGATCGAGGTCAAGTGAACACTATCTAATGGGCATGGGGACCTTGAAAGGTACACACATACCAAATATAGTTATCCTTTTACTCACAATTAGAGAGAAATTAACATTACAATATCTTAACTTTTTTTCAAATAGTCACTGAATCCTGAAAATGGGGTCAAGGAAAAAGGACATGTGACAGACGGACACTTTGGAACATCAGACATCTATATTCAATATTTGAAACATCCGTTTCTTCCGACCGCTTAGATTTACATCCCATATTATTAATAAGATATCAGAGAGAAAACTATATCAGGTGTACGACAAGCCGTCCTGATATTTATTGATATTTATTCTAACTTCATGATATCTCATAAACTTGATAAGACTTAAATAGTTTATAAGATATCTTCTATAGTTTATAAGATATCTCCAATAGTTTATAAGATATCTCCTATCAGCTGTTTCATATATTTTATAAGATATCTTACATAAGGTCCGCTATAAGATATCTCATAAATTATATATGAAAGTGTAAACTATTTAAGATATCGTATAAACTGTATTTATAACATATGTTATGAACAATATAAGATATCTTTTAAATTATATCAACTGTCTTTTAAACTTTATCAGATATCTTATAAACTATATAAGATATCTTAAACTGTTTTTTAGATATTGTGCAATAACTATCAAAGGTCGCTGGTTTTCTCAGGACACTCAGGCTATCTCAACCAATAAAAACTGGGCCCTACGAAATAGCCCTTAAAACGGTGCTTAACGTGGCGTTAAAACACAAAAAATCAATCGATCCATTTATTCAACTACCTAAAATATCTTTAAACTTTATAACATATGTTATGAACAATATAAGATATCTTTTAAACTATAGCAGATATCTTATATACTATATCAGATGTCTGATAAACTATATAAGATATCTTAAACTGTTTTTTAGATATTGTGCAATAACTAAGAACAAATAGAAAGACAGCTTGCCAAACTACTAACATTGTTTTCGTTTTTGTTAAAACATGAAAATTGACTTTACCGATATTTTGAGTTCAAATTGCAACTGATATTCAGTTTGTTCTTATGTGGTAAAGTGTCCCGCTCTCCCAGGTTAAGGGAGGGTGGAGGACTAAAAAGAATGTTTTATCTTGCCACAATGACATTCTGTATGAGCCTGTCTTAAGTCAGAATCCTGTAGTCCATATGTTGTCCTATATTCATGCATGTCTGTCATACATGTTATATGTGTTGTTCTGTTATAATAATAAATTTGGCATTCCGTTTTACACATTTTTAAACTATTCAGCATTTTTTCTAGACTGCCCTAGTATAGGGCACTTTACAGTTTTTTCTCGTTTGAATTGTCTTACATTTGTCGTTTCGGAGCCTGTTATAGCTGACTATTTAGTATGTGATTTGCTCATTGTATAAGGCCGAATAGTGACCTATAGTTGTTAATTTCTATGTCATTTGGTGTCTTGTGAAGAGTTTTCTCCTTGGCAATCACATCATATCTTCGTTTATTCCCCAGTTGGAGCTATTGGTATGTTACTGATGGAATATATTGTTGAGTGATAATAGTTATTGAGAAATGTTGAAGTGAGGGGGATTGAAATTTTGAGTCTTTTGAAAGGGGTCTTGAATACATTTTTCCTTCTTTCAGGTGGGGAGTTGAATAAAGAAGAGAGATTACACAAGGGTGCACAGACTACAATTTTCCCTTGTTCTTTTTAGCCATTGTTTTATGTTGATAGTTTCTTATAGATTGTGCTATGGATGTGATGCTATAATTTTTAGAAACAAGATGGTATTTCAAATTGTTTACCAGGATGCTATATGAAATATCTGGGGAGAACACCGAGTATCTATAAAACAAACGTGATAAGTAAAATTTAAGATTGACCAATGAACCATGAGAATGAGGTCATAGTCAGATGCAAAATTTCCATACAGACATATAGACCTTACAATCATTCAATACACCAAATATACTGTAAATTCAGAAATTATTGTGTGCATCTATCATTGCGATTTTTGTAAAATGGACAAATATACAAGATTAATTATTACGACCTCAAGAAAATCTACATACAGTTATATGTATAAGATATAAGAATGTGAGTTCTTATTATTGCAATACTCACTCAGTTGCTCATATGTGGACTTAACAACAAAAACTTAAGCTTGTTCACGAATTCGTGAAATGAGGTATGACAAGTGAAAACTGTCTTAGGTGTATGAGGACCTTGTGAGGTATGCACATACAAAGTATGAAGGATCCCCGTCCCTAAATTGTAGTTCTACTGAAAGGCCAGATGACACCCGCAAGGCAACACTTATTGCATGAAAGAATTATATATGGTAGACTTGACCACTTAAATTTAACCTTGATCAATGAATTGAGGCTTCTTTTCACCAATCTCCACAAATGTATAATTTAAGGAAATCAATCAATCAAGCATTTAAGATATTTGTGTACGATATTTGACTCAGCATAAACTCACTATAAATAAATCAAATATTCCATTTTGCATGAAGATTTACAGTTTTACACAAGAATTGAAAGTCATAGGGGTTGATTTTTCTTTTATTCTGAATTTTCCTTTTTTTATGATGCTGTTCCGTTGGCACTGTCTTGTCTGCTTATGGTGTTTAAATATAGCTATGCCAGTGTCTTGTGCTATATCTACCTTTCAATTGTAAATGATTTATTAATGGGTTTTATTTATACCACAAATTATTTGAAAACTTTACCTTTATAGTAGACTATACATACAGTATGCATTTTCCTCATTGTTAAAGGGCTTACAGTTGCCAACAACTGCTTAAATCCACTTCACTTGAGCTTTGACAAATAGTTGTTTTTATTGACAATCCTACCATCTTCCCTCATTTTTATATACAGCAAATTGATAAAATTGATCAATGTTGAAGCAACTTATGATCATAGTAACACTTTTTTCATATTAAAAATCTTTTATTTTCAGATCACACATAATATTCAACCAATTTTACACAAATTGTAACACTTGATAACACACCACTTGTAAATGTCAATATCTTACTGTACATGAACAACAGAATTGAAGACTAACAATAACAAATATATTATAACCTGATTTACTTTTTAAAAGAAAACAGTTCTTTTGGTGAACCATAGTCATATGCATTGATCTACAAAACTTTAATGTACATTGTATTTTTATAAATAATGTATGAACATCATTAAAAGAAAAGGCTTTTTGACAATAAGACAGTTAACCAACAGACTTAAAAACACGAAAATGTCATCTTCAAAATCCTACCTTAAATGATTGTGTATTAAAAGCTTATGTATAAAATTCTCAAGGTACACAATTTTGAACTGAAAATGGTTTACTTCAAGTGCACAGTTTCATGTGATTGAAATCCAAGATAAAACTAAAAAAAAATCTCACCTAGCTTTTAGGGCTAGGCTAGCCAAAGGTATTTGCAATTGTATATATACAATGTTTGTTTTACATCTATTCACTTTAAAATAGGAATGATAATCTGGTTTTAAGTTATACCAAATATGTGTTTGTAAGATTTTTATTTACACACTGACGTTCCTATAATTTGGATGTGTACTTTTGCAATGCTTTTTAATAATCTAAAGTGATGCTGCAAAAAGTCCGTGAAAATGACCCGATTAATTTCAGTAATTTAAATCAATAGCATTAAGAAGTTTATACATGTACATTAAAACAAAAAATAAATATATTTCAGTTTTACTGCCTCCTGACTTATTCAAACTGTTCATACCTACATGTACCTATTAACTGCACTGTTTAATCCCAAAACTTTTTATACATTATTTGTACATAAATTATGTAAGAAAGAAAAAGAAAAACAATTTTATTATCATATACATGTACACTAATTATATTATATGCATGACTAGAAACTCATTTTTCATCTGGAGATGGGGAAACAAACATATATTTTAATTTTGGCAGACATTTCTAACACTAAAATACCAACAATTGCAACATCAACATCAAAATATCAACTACAACAATCCTGATTGTTACTGGAATTCATGTGTATGGTGAATATCCAAATGATGTCAATAAACTCAAACACTTCACAAACTTCTCTCTACGCAGAACACATCTCTCAAGCTCAGTATCTAAATTTGTCTTTTGCTCTGCTGTTAATTGCACCTGTTGTTGGTTAGTGTTCTCTAAAATCTCAACTTCCAAATCTGCTAGAGAAACACCAAATTGGGCTAGTCCATTTTCTAGTCTCTCTTCTAAACTTAAACTTCTTCCAAATACCTCTGATGGTGCTGTATGTAAGGACCCCATATTGTTCAACATACCGCTAACCCAAAGCTGTCGTGGTGATTTTTGATGAGCTGTCCTTAAACCATGGGCATTCCATCCTCTCTGGAACTTGTCAAGTTCATCCTTCAAAATAGGGATATAAACGTATTGCAGTGCCCATATATGTATATTGTTACTAGGATCTAGTTGCACCTCTAGGGAATCTTCCATGTCATAAAACTCTTTTTTAAAAACTGACGTCACCTCCTTATGCATATCTCGCCAAACTCTTTCGATCCTTTGATTGTGGACTGAACGACCAGTAATATGGCTACTTCTTCCTCTTATAAGGTTCATAAATAATGCTACCTTTATATTCTCAGCGCCATGGTCAGACCGTACTCTTGACGGAACACCAAGTGTAGTACAAGCTTTAACAAACTGTTCAAGAACGGACGATGCTGTGTTATTTGTACCACAGTGGAGAAAGGTAATATACCTGCTGTATCCGTCAATACATCCATGGGTCACAAATCCCCATCTGTAAACAATAAAATAAGAGAAAATAAGATCTTTGTTCATGATGTATTATATATGGTTTAACTACCAAAACATTTCTTTGAGTTTCTGCATAAAGCGAATGTTTATCTGCATGTAATTGAATGTACATCAATCATACATTTGCACATGAGTGCACACACTGAAATGTTAGTGGGTTATCACAATTTAAATTAAAAAAAAACCACCACATCCTATACATGCTATATGTGCCGGTCCAAATCCAGGATATATAAATAAGTGGTGGTTGTTTTTACCTGTATTTCATGTTTTTGTTACAATTTACAAACGTATGTTTAATATAGTACAATGTATTTGTATAATATAAATGAGGCCATCATTTCTTGTCTGTATTGCTTACTATGTGAATTGTGATTTTTCTTATCATTCGTCTAAGAGTAAGACACGGTTTAAGACTGTTATTGTTAACTGTATTTGATGAGGACAACTAATGCAATTCAAATTGTCTTTTTAAGTAGTAGAACATAAATATGTGTCAATAAATGGCCATGGGGAATGTATCCATGGGACAAAGATGATGCCCTGCTCGCATGTATCATGTATCAAATTTTGCACTTGATCTGAGTTTTGTTGTAATAAGCATTGTGTATACGTTTCATAATATTTAATTTGGATCAAACAAACTCAAGTTCGAGAACAGAAACAAAAAATTCAGCAATTCTAATATTTGTTAAGGGGCATAACTCTAGAACAGTAAAAGTGAAGTCACTAAAATTCAAACTAAATCTGTGCTTGTTGGTAAAAATAAGCATTGGGTATTACTTTCATAACATTTGGTTGATGCAAGTCACAGAATGGAAACCATGGAAACCAATTTTGGAACATATGTAAGGATAAGGGTAAAACTTAAGGCCCCCGCCGCTACTGTGGGTGCATAATTAATAATCTAATTACAAACAAATAAACATCCAGAGAATGAAACAGTTCCCCATCAAAAATAGCCCTTAAGACCAAAAGCATTTATGTCATTGTATACCTAATAAGTTTCATATGACCATCCATATGCCAGAGGGTATTTGGTGTCGCTACACTATAAACTCTTCTATGCACTGCAGCTGACCATCTTTCGCTAGTTCCATCAGGATCAACTCTTCTTAAACTAGCCCTGACTCGCTGCCGTTGTATAACTTGGCCATCTGCTCTGAGGTAACCTTGTATCATCTGCAATATACATTTGTATTTCTATAATTTATCATATCTTACTACAATTTAAGAAAATAACAACTTGATAATGAAGAATTTCAATCCTGATCTAGCATAGAAAGTTCAAGTAATAGACACAGACTAGAGTAAGAATAACAGAATGCCTGCTACCACATATACATGTAAATGCAAAAATAATTATATAAACCAGCATTAATATTTTTGTTAAAAAAGGTATAAGGCAGAGTTTGAAATAGAACCGTGCTCTAATCTTATGTCAACATATACACAAATGTATGTTTTATACAAGTTGTTATTTTTATGATTTTTTTGGGTACATCTTAATAATAATATATATCATTATAAATGTAATTGAAGATTTCTTTTCTCAAAAATTTGATCATAGATATACATGATTTATATCATGAAATTCATTAGTTGACATCAAAATGTATCAGGGTTCTCACTACTTTTAGCCGATTCCATATGAGTCCTGGACTCATAAAAAACGTTTTTAAAAACTTGTGATTCCAAAGATGCATCAAGATTGTAAAATTTTGTATAAACTGAACACACATACATTGTATCATAATTTTATAGCAAAAGTTAAAAGTATTCTTTATTCAATGTCATTTAATATACTTTGAACTATATTGGTTTTTAGATTCTAAAATTAACTGTGCAATACAACTTTTGGTATCCTCTGTTTTCTATCTACATTCAAAAATATATTCAAAAAAACATGCGACTTTCCACTAATGAATCAAATTTCACATCATACATATCTTACCTGAGATCCTGCATTAGGATGGGACTCCTTTAACTCTCTCACTTCTTCATCTAGATCTTGCTCTGTTAAATTGGAGAATCTGTTTTCCATGGACAGTCCATGCTCCTTGAGTTTTGTGTAAATTACTTTCCTACAGCAACCAAAATGTTCTGCCATTTGTGCTCCTGTAAAATTGGACTGGTACATGAACTGCAACTCCTCTCTGGTAATACTAACTTTAGGGCGTCCTGGATTACCTTGAATGAAAATAATTTTTTACATGTTTAAGTTATCAAATTAAAGTGTCAGAAAATTGTAAATATTTTGAACAGATATATCATGTTAAGGAGGGGTATTTGCGAAAAATACCAGTCGAGAGAATGTTAAATTTCACGAGCCGTAAGGCGAGGGAAATTCATTCTCAAGACTGGTATTTTTCGCAAATACCCCTCAATAACATGATATATCTGTTTAATTACACCGAATGTTAATGTACTAAAACGCATTGATGATCGTGACGTTACAAGCGTCCAGTCGGATAGAGTATTTTTTGGCAAATACCACGGCAGAGAGGGTAAAAAAGGCATATCCTTTTAGCAAATACCCCGGCGGCGTTAAAAAAGAACGATATTCATTTGATAACAGTAAATTGGTGAAAAATACACTGGCTATTAACCAATCAAAACCCCGGATTCTTACATAAGGTGTAATTATAGACGATAATGCATTGAGTGTGTAGGTAAAAGTAATATCTTTATTTAGCTTGCTTGCTAGCTGAACCGTGAAGTCATTGTTAGGTAAGGTATATATGCTTCCCTCCTTCCAAGAAGCCTAGTCCAACAGATAGACAGATTGGTCACCTGTCAAGACGCCTACTCTTAAAGGAGGGTAGTTACCTAACCTAATAATGGCTTCACGGTTCATTGGCGGTTCAGTTAGCAAGCAAGCTAAACACAGGTATAACTTTTACCTACACACTCAATGCAATCAGCTGTAGAATTTAGAACACTAAAACAATACCGGTAAATGAATTTGAGGAACATCTTCTAAGATCTACAGACACAAATTTTTAAACTGCCAAGCCATAAACAAGAATAATACAAGAAAATAGGTGCCTACTCATATCTTTTATTGTCCTGATGTGGGTTTTTTAAAATCAGATAGACATGTACAAAAATGTATATTATGAACTTCAACTCACTTAAGCCAGTTTGATAACAACTTTCTGAGTGAGGGACTATCCCCCAGACAAGGGGTCATTTTGCTGTATAAAAGAAATAAATAGGGAATGTCAGCTATAAAATGCCCCGAAATCACATAAGTAAAACAATTCAAATGAGAAAACTAATGGGCTAATTATATTAATGTACAAAAAAATGAACAAGAAAGAAATATGTAACACAGCAGCAAACAACAACCATTGACTCCTGACTAGGGACAGACACATACATGTACATATAGTAAACACGGATGATACATGTAGCTGGACCACACCATCCCCCTAACATTGTGTTGTAAGGCCAACTAAAATAATCAGATTTTCATCCAGATTTAAATTTGGAAAAAAATGGGGTGGGTGGGATGATTTTATTTACAAAATTTTATTTGATATGAAACCAGTAACAAAAATGAAAACAAAATCCAGAGCAGGACGATTTCATAGGGACGGCAGGATGAAAATCTATCGATTAATTTAAATAAGCCTAACAGAACATTATACATTTGTAAGAACCAACTATAAAAATTAGTTGAAAAAGCTTACATGTATCTATTAAATCAGAAGGATACAAATAGATATACATTTGTACATAGAGTGAACGTGGTCAGGTACTTACACATCAAATAACAAACCTATATATCCAAGTACCAGAGCTTCAGATAATCTACGTATTTGCGTGATCACGCAATACAAATAATTAAAAAACCCAATTATATGCCAAAGCCATGAGTTCTTAACGCTTTTATTCACCATCTTTCAAGTTATTTACCCCTATCTGATTACAGTCATCGCGTAAATCTATTTTTACAATATTTATAATTGGAAATGTCCTGTTCGTTCTAAAAATAGAGCCCTGCATCAAGTAGCTGAAATGGGTCCCTGATCGGAATTTTTCTTTGCTCAATAGATACTTGTTTATGAAAACATTTCAATCTTCTAGTCGTTTATCCAATTAGCGTTTGTCATGACTCACGTTGTCATATTTTTTTCAAATTGTTTGGGATTTATCATAACATACAATGAATGAAAACGAAAGTAAATGTCCTGTAATAATATTGAATAGAAGCATGATTTCAGCTTCTTTTTGATAGCTGAGGGAAAATTATGATGATAACAGGACTCAGCTTGTGTTTTTAGGAGGCGTCCATCCAAGACATGGGCGTGTTTGCGTACCTTAACGAGAACACTGCAAGAACGATAAACATGGGGTATCGTCAAGAACGAAATCAGTTGGAAAAAGTGAAAGGTCAAATCAATTATGACATATGTAGTTGGAAAGCATCGGAAACCAAAAGTTCAAATAAACGACAACTTAACCCAGATTTATGTAAATTATATTAAACCAAAACATTCAAGTATAATTTTAGATATTATTTTTTCATTTTAGTTGTAGAGTGAATACACATTGTGATACACATCATGTTTTCTTTTATATCAATGCAGCGTGACACTTTCTTTGTTTTGGACTAATTGTTCTGTATGCTTAAGATAGTTGCCTTAATTATTGGCAAGTGCATTATAACATTGCCATTTATTTATTTGATAGGAGATTGGAATATGGCACTATGCAGAATTATCATGATTATTAGTAAATTTAAGTTGAATGTGGTCTACATCATAAACCCACCCTATAAACCTGGTCAAGGTTTTGGGGTATACATGTACATTTGTATCTTAAATATGGAAACTACCATATGGGATCTATAAAGGTAATTAGTTACTGTCCAACTCATCCAACTAGTGACACCAGCTGCAGTCTATATAAGTTGTGTGAGAAAATACAAAACTGGCAGAACGTTTAAAACGGGACACAAATTAAACATACAAACATTTGCTTGTTAGTCAATAAACCCAATAAAATAGCTAGCAATATATATATACAAAGAAAGAAACATATTTAAGATGGAAAAAACATCTGGGGTTGATATACATGTAATGTGATTACTAGTATAACATGCCTAACTATTCAATATTGTGTTGATGAAAAAAAGCAATTTTATATTTGCTTGAGAAGTGAATTGGAATTGATAATGCAATTGAAAAACTTTATCATCCAATTACATAATGGTGGGTAAAAACCCCAATTTGTGAATTCTTATCTGGAGCTCTGTAGTACAGATCTTAGAGGACTCACAGTTACTGAACAAAGTTCAAAGCCAAAGACAACTAATAAAAAAAATCATGCATCTAAGATGACCTATTTATAATGGTTTACTTTTATAAATTGTTACGTGGATGGAAAGTTGTCCTCATAGTGGCACTCATACCACATCTACCAATTCTGAACATGGATTTAGGCAGTACCTGTTGTCAGTGTAGCGATAAGTTACTGTGAACTCAACAGGGGTCCAATTTTAATGAGCTGTTGTCTACACGAGTCATGAGCTACAGTACAGACTTGCAACTCCTAATTATTTTAAATTATGGGACCCCTCTTTGAGAAAAGTTGTTTTCCCATGCTTAAATAAAACAAAACAGTAAAATTAAATGACCCCTTGCTTGAGATTAAGGACCATCCCAATAAATGCCAACTGTCACTTTTTTTTTGGGGGGGGGTGTACCTCCTGATACATTTTGTACCACCATGGAGGCTCCCGAATGGAAATTTAATCAACAATTTTAAACAATAAATTAATTTTACAATGAATGGCTTGTAAAAGTATGGATAAGCCAAAATAACAACATTAAAATGTATTTGAAGGACCCTTTCAAGCTTTTGTAGGACTATAAATGCACGTAACACCCACCTCATTGGGCATTTTGAAAAGTTGGCAGGTACCATACTAGTCCAAATAATTATGACGTCTGGCAAGGCTATTTTACTTTTTTTTCTGAGACGCCTTTTCTACACCGGACGAGTGAGTGCCTTCCGCCCTGTAATGGGTAAAACAGCCATGTAAAGCTGTTTGATCTAATGACACGAATAATTAGTTCTTTAAAATCACTAACACACATACCTGATTTAGGTCTTTCTGCACGATAGGGAACTGTAGATGTGGATGATCGTAACGATTCTGCTGCTTTCGACATCTCATCCAGTAACACAGTCATACGTTCAGCAGTGGGGTTGTCTAATTGCGGCTTAACTTCAACAAATTTTCTATTAGCGTCTCTTGAAAGAAGATCTACTTCTTCCACTGGAATGTTAATTTGAGTGGAAAGGCTATCAAAATCCTGAAATATCTTTAACAAGTCACTTTTACTGCCAGTCTGAATTTCGCGCGCCATTTTTCTTGTTAATTTTCTTTCAATTGATCAATATCAGCTACAAGCTTGCAATAACGTATATTCACCGTATATGAAAGCACACAAACAACTCTGACATAGGTGACGTATTTATTAATATTAAAAAATGATTTTTTAATATTAAAAAATCAACCTGAATATTTAATATTAAATATTCATTTTTTAATATTTAAAAAATAAGACCATTTATTAATATTAGAAAATGATTTTTTAATATTAAAAAATGATTTATTAATATTAAAAGATGAATATTTAATATTAATAAATAGGATCTATTTTTTAATATTAAATGTTATTTTTTAATATTAATAAATCGAATATTTAATATTAAATAATGATTTTTTTAATATTTGAAAATAAAACCTATTTATTAATATTAAAAAATGACTATTTTCTAATATTAAAAAATATTTATTATTATTATACTTCAAGAGTTTTTTTCCTATATAAAATAAATGAAATAGTTGTGCTATTTCATTCTAAAGACAATTTGCCAGTTAATAGTTTCAAAGACTATTGCCCCGGTTAATAGTTTCATAATCATCTTTCCCGTACTTTTCCATGCTTATTTTTCATTGGACGATAATGATGTCATTGACTACTCTGCTTGGTTACGTATGCTTTGCAACGTCAAACTCACTCTTATATTGTAAACGTTGGAATCTGTTTGTTTTGATTGTAATTTCACTTACAAGAAGCAATTATAAAAGAGAAAGAAAATCTTCATGGAAATTTTTTAAAAGATCTAAAATATAGTACCTTATTCATAATATGGGTTCGCTCTCCGTATATTAAAAGTGAATTTGCGTTTGGTGTACTTTAACTAGGATTTATAATAAGCACGGAAAGTTTAACACAAATATTTGTAGTCTTGATTGAAATTAATGAAATATTTATAAATACAAGACGAATTATAAAAAAAGTAAAGTTCATCATGTGCATGTAAAGTTATGTCACATTTTTTCTTTCTTTCAGATAAGGTATATACACTTTTAGAAAATTAGTTATTTGGTATATAAAAACACTTAATGGCTGTGTTGTTCAGTATAATAAAACACATAATGACTGGTTGTGCGGGTAATAGCAAGTTTGTTGTCCCTTCGCATACCAACTATTGCTCTCGGCTTTGCCTCGAGCAATAGTTGGTACCTCAGGGACAACAAACTTGCTATTACCCTCACACCCAGTCAATAGGTGTATAATATTAAATATTCGATTTATTAATATTAAAAAATAATATTTAATATTAATAAATGATTTATTAATATTAATAAATAGGGAATAAATTCCACAACGGCTTGCCATACAAGTCCGCTTTTCAAGTTAACTAGATTTTGGTCCTAGGACTGGTCAGAGCAGTCCTAAATTTGGTCACGGGTTAACTTTGACCAGTCCAAATGACTGGTTATCAAGTTAACTTGCTGTACAGGTTAGGACTGCACCCATCTGTATTTATGTTTAGGTCATGGTTCTACAGGCTTCTTCGCATATTTGTAAACAAACCAATATGACCGCCACACGTGATTACCTTTGCACATGTGAAAAAAATATTTCTGACAAAAGTCAGATTTCTCTTGTCAAAAGGGATTTATATTTATATTGCAATAAATTATTCAGAAGGAGGTACATTCAGTTTCAATTATATTTCTTATTCTATGAGCATTTAGAGTTTAATCAAATTCTCCCAACAGTAACGTACTGCTCTTGTCAACTGAGTCTTAAATAATTTTATAAATACTTAATAGATTCAAACCATTTGAAGTAGAAAGGCATCTAGTTCACATGACAAGGAAAACAATGAATAAAGACACCAATTTAATAAGAAATAGATCGTTTTTATTTATTAAAAACAAAATCTTCTTGTCTGCAAGATTGCAAATTCGTAACTTCAAGGGCGAACTTTTAAACAGGGCGAGTTGTCCCGATACCAAATTCACGCATGCGTACTACAAATATCTACAGTAAAAACATCCGGTTACAAGTAAACAAATAACGTTCATGGATTTCATGTGGATCAGATGAAATCTATTAATTTACATAAATAAAAAGGTCATATTTACGATAGTGATTGTTTTTCAATCCTAATTTACAAATTAAATGATTCAGATGCTTAATCATGTGTAAAAATCTGTGTCAGGAATCTTAAGTTGTTATGAAATTGTAATACACAGAAACGAATGCGGCATACGGAGGCTCAATGAGTTTAAAGTCGGTCCCATAGGTCTTCAGAAGACTTGACGTCTTCTTCCACCAAAAAATCTAAATATTATATATGTAAAACAAGAATTTGTCTATGATATATTGCAGTTGGGATTTTGCTCATTGTTGACTGTAAGCTGACTTTTAGTGTTTAGTTTCTGCGTCTTTTAGTCTATTATGGAGAGTTGTCTCATTGACGTTTATACCAGGAATAGATAACCTTAGCCGTATTTGGCACAACTTTTTGCAATTTTCAAGTTTCAAAACAACACTCACAATTTTTGGAAACTTTTTTTTGAACATGGTAGTAAATGTAAGAAATGCGGTCATCAGCAATTGTGTCGCCAATTCACCAACTGTGAAGATACTAGTTCTTAAAAAAATACCACTGTCCCTACACCGGTACCTATAAAAACAACACCACAGAACAAATCAATTACACTATAAATCTTGATTGTATGTAAAACATCAAGAAGCTGTTGTATTTGGAATCCGGGTCCGTCCGCCCTGATTCTGGTTCGCCCTAGTTTCTGTTCGCCCTAATACCTGTTCGCCTCGAGTCCGTTCGCCCTGATTTTATTTTTTAGTATAGTGTTGCGTTGTGTGTATATAATTGAATGTGTTGAAGTCAGTCTACAATTTGGCCGAATATTTACGATGTATCATGTTGTTTATAGCTAGCTCAGTGCTACTAGGACTAGGTTATAAGTTTCTGTACATTTCAGGACTACAAGATATTGTGACTTCAAGGTATTGCCTTGAGGACTAAGTTTGTATCTGTATGTTATTACGTTACTAGGAAATTTAAATTTCTGTGAATTTCAGCACTACATTGTATTTTTAAATGTAAAACAACTGAAGACTAAATGATTTGTATGTAATTGAATATGTTGAAGTTTACATTCACCGAATATTTATTTATGATGTATATTCTGTGGTACTGCTATTAGAAAATAAGTTTCTCGGAATTTCAGCACTACATTGTATTTTTAAATGTGAAACAACTGAAGACTAAGTTGTTGTCTTGCTGCTACGAGGATAAGTTTCTGTGAATTCAAAGACTACAAAGTATTTGACATAAAACAACTAAAGCACTATAAGTGAAACAAATACCAAAAAACACAGTCACACTGCTGTACATTGATCCCTTGTCATCGGTGTTTTTACCCATCCAAGCTGACTATTTTATTTGAGAAAAATGTTATTTTCATTATTAATCCATCAAAGACAATTCATATAACAATCAGTGATATCAAAGATTTCAAATGATACCTTATCAGCAATCAAAATTCAATCAACAGTAATTAAAAGTAATAAAGTGTAACAATGCAACCAAGAATTTTATTTAATTTATATAAATTTGGCAAATATTCTGTATTTAACTTTTAATAGATATACATAAATTTCAATATATATATTTCGTTCGTTAATGTAATATATACATATCATAAATGAATATAGGGCGAACGAACCCAGGGCGAACGGACTATCAGGGCGAACAAACTCAGTGCGAACGAACCTAGGGCGAACATGTAATCAGGGCGAACGATCCCGATACCTTGTATTTGTTAAAATGCCAGAAAAGGACATATTACATGTTGTGTGGTTGTAACACAAGGTGTTCTATAACCAACTGGTGTCAGATGTTGCCGTCCGGTTAAAATATATATGATCTTATCTTATCTTATAGGCGATAAAACCTTAAAGACCAGGACAAATACATATATATATATATTCAGAATGAGAAAACAGCATCCCTTATTCAAGCTGACTATTATGGCACGCCGTTTTTATATTTATTCAAATTTGAAGATATCTTATTTATTTAACAAGATATCTTATTAAGTATTAAGATATCTTTAATTTTTATATGATATCTTATTTAATTTGAAAGTAAATAAGATATCTCTATTAGTTTATAAGATATCTCTATTAGTTTATAAGGTATCTCTATAAGTTAAAAAGATATCTCTATTAATTAATAAGATATCTTATAAAGTATATAATTATATATGTAAAACAAGAATGTGTCTATGATATATTGCAGTTGGCATTTTGCTCATTGTTGACTGTAAGCTGACTTTTAGTGTTTAGTTTCTGCGTCTTTTAGTCTATTATGGAGAGTTGTCTCATTGACGTTTATACCAGGAATAGATAACCTTAGCCGTATTTGGCACAACTTTTTGCAATTTTCAAGTTTCAAAACAACACTCACAATTTTTGGAAACTTTTTTTTGAACATGGTAGTAAATGTAAGAAATGCAGTCATCAGCAATTGTGTCGCCAATTCACCAACTGTGTAGATACTAGTTCTTAAAAAAATACCACTGTCCCTACACCGGTACCTATAAAAACAACACCACAGAACAAATCAATTACACTACAAATCTTTATTGTATGTAAAACATCAAGAAGCTGTTGTATTTGTTAAAATGCAAGAAAAGGACATATTACATATGTTGTGTGGTTGTAACACAAGGTGTTCTATAACCAACTGGTGTCAGATGTTGCCGTCCGGTTAAAATATATATGATCTTATCTTATCTTATAGGCGATAAAACCTTAAAGACCAGGACAAATACATATATATATTCAGAATGAGAAAACAGCATCCCTTATTCAAGCTGACTATTATGGCACGCCGTTTTTATATTTATTCAAATTTGAAGATATCTTATTTATTTAACAAGATATCTTATTAAGTATTAAGATATCTTTAATTTTTATATGATATCTTATTTAATTTGAAAGTAAATAAGATATCTCTATTAGTTTATAAGATATCTCTATTAGTTTATAAGGTATCTCTATAAGTTAATAAGATATCTCTATTAATTAATAAGATATCTTATAAAGTATATAAGATATCTTACTTCTTTATAAAGATATCTTTTAAATACATACTTTATAACATATCTTATTAATTAATAGAGATATCTTATAAACTAAAAGAGATATCTTATTAACTTATGGAGATATCTTATATATTAAATAAGATATCTGTATAACCAATTAAATAAGATATCTCTATAAGTTAATAAGATATCTCTAAAAGTTTATAAGATATCTCTATTAGTTTATAATATATCTCTATAAGTTAATAAGATATCTCTAAAAGTTTATAAGATATCTCTATTAGTTTATAACATATCTCTATAAGTTAATAAGATATCTCTATTAATTAATAAGATATCTTATAAAGTATATAAGATATCTTACTTCTTTATGAAGATATCTTTTAAAATACATATTTTATAAGATATTTTATTAATTAATAGAGATATCTTATTAATTAATAGAGATATCTCATTAATTAATAGAGATATCTTATAAACTAATAGAGATATCTTATTAATTAATAGAGATATCTTATAAACTAATAGAGATATCTTATTAACTTATGGAGATATTAAGATATCTCAATTAGTTTATAAGAACTAAATAAGATATCTCGAAATTGAATAAATATAATAACGGCGTGCCATAGACTATGTTCATTATTGAAAGCTGCACGGTGACCTATAGTTGTTCATTTTTGTGAATGGATGAACATTTCTCGTTTAATTTTTACTGTAAGAATAGAGCTGCATAACATTGTTGAACTACCCTAAAGTATATGTAGTATGTATTCGTAGTTAAAATGAAATACAAAACGAAACATATATGATAAAACAAAATATCAAGAAATGACAGATGACTAAATGCATGTACAAGAAGAAACTCACCTTTTTATCAATAAATTTAATGAATAAAAACTGATTGTTTCTATTTACATGTACATATTTACAATATACAATTCCCCTGTGCTATGGTTTGCCATCTCCTTTTTTTTTTTAAAAAAGCATGGTTGGTTACATGTTATGAATTCACTTAAAATTTCGGGATTTTTTTTCCAAGTAAACGGAATCAGAAAAAAAAATCACTATCCTATGTCGAATACCTAAAACTTGGCAAAGAATATGAAAAGTGTTTGAAGTAAAGTATGGTTTCATTTTTAAAGTACGTCAACGTTTATTCATCGAGTCTATTGAGTGAAAGAAAAGGCAGGATGAACAACTTGGGGAGGGGGGGGGGGGGAGTCAATGAAAAAAATATGTGAATTGAGTTTTGTTTTGTTTTATCCTACATTGAACTTTTGATGTCGTCCCTTGATCCAGAGGAGACATTTGAATTAAATATTTCGATGTGAAAACTGTTACACATTTATAAAAGCTAGAATTGTGATTGGATAATCAAGAACACAAGCTTTAAACGACCATGACCATGCACGTGAATATTGATCAGTCCATTCAACGTTATAGTACGTGTGTTCTATTTTCGCAGGTGTGAGGTCGAAGGTTTGAATTGACCAATGAAAACGATCGCTCCTTTAAGAGTTAATCTAATAAAGTTTGTTGGAGTGATTATGTCGCACGACCTTTCGCTAAGTTTGGCCGCAGCTAGGTGTAAGATGTACTTATCCAAGGAATAGATAACCTTAGCCGTATTTGGCACAACTTTTTGGAATTTTGGATCCTAAATGCTTTTCAACTTTTTACTTTTTTAGCTTTACAACTATTTTGATCTGAGCGTCTTATGTTATGTAGACGAATCGCGCGTCTGGCGTATTTATTTATAACCCAGGTACATTTGATAACTTGCATAACATGTATGAAATACATTAATATAATAAATGGGGAATGTGTCAATGGAACACAGATCACTTGCTCACTATATAAAGTTATAAGGAGACATACATGTAACTGAAGAACGCTAAAAGTGAAGCTATCCAAATTTGTACTTGGTCCGAGTTTTGTGATTATAACAATTGTTTATAAGTCTCATAGTATTTAGTTGAGGCAACTTGAATAAGAGAATGGAAACGAATAAATCAGCAATTTTTCCATTTATAAAGGGTTAAAGGTTAAAGCAACCCCACCAGATTTCATAATTGATCAGTATTTTGTTGTAATATACATTTTGTATCAGTTTCATAGCATTTGGTTGAGATAAACTGAAGTTAGAGAACGGAAACAAAAAATTCAGCAATGTGTCCAATTGTAATTTGTTAAGGGACATAACTCTAGAACGGTTTGAGTGACAACACCAAACTTCAAATATGATCTGGTGTTTTTTTTGTGGATACAAGCATTGTGTATTTAGTTTCATATAGTTGGTTTATGCAAAGTAAAGTTTAAGAACGAAAGAATGAAAACCAACTTTGGGACAGAAAGACGGAAGGACATACTTAATGCCCCCGCTTCTACGGCGGGGGCATAAAAATCATTTATCACTGTTTTAAAACAGTTATATAGATGTATTATCACATCAAATAAATGGGGATTGTGCCCATAAGACACAGATGAGGCTCCCACTTGCAAATCATATCAAGTTAAAAATAGACATAACTGAAGAACGGTAACAGTAAAGCTATTCAAATTTGTACTAGATCCGAGTTTTGTGGTAGATGTAATAACAGTTGTTTTTAAACTTTCATGGTATTTGATTGAGGCAAACTAAAGTAAGAGAACAATAAAATGCCCTGCAGTGCGCAGCTTGATACGACCGCAGAGGTTAACAATTGGGGCCAGTATGGACACAAATTCAAGCTTGATACAGCTCTGAATTTGGATTGTGATTAAATATTTGACACATGCAGCATATGTTTCTGACAAAGAATTGAAGTGCTCTTATTGAACTTATTTTTTTTTACCTCTTAAGGTCCAATATCTAAAATCTACATTGATTGATTCAACATATCAAAATATCAAAGAATCTCAAGAATTCAATTTTTGATGAAATCAAACAATATAAAAAAGATGTGGTATGATTGCTAATGAGACAACTGCCCACAAGAGACCAAAATGACACAGACATTAACAACTATAGGTCACTGTACGGCCTTCAACAATGAGCAAAGCCAATACCGCATAGTCCGCTAAAAGAGGCCCCTATAAGACAATGTAAAACAATTCAAACGAGAAAACTAACGGCCTTATTTATATAAAATAAAAATGAACGAAAAACAAATATGTAACACATAAACAAACGACAACCACTGAATTACAGGCTCCTGAAACAAAGTTTAATTTGGGACCTGTTGGACCTTAATGTAGACCAATTTGAAAACGGTAGAGAAAATCACAAATCTGAATACACAGTTAGATTCAGCATATCAGACAACCCTACTAATTCATTGTTTTTTATGAAAACAAACAAAGTTTAATTTTAGACCTTTTGGACCTCATTTGCACCAATTTAAAAACGGGGCCCAAATTCCAAAAACTTAAATACACAGTGAGATTCAGCATATTAAAGAACTTTAAGAATTCAAGAATAAAACCCCATTGAAATTGGTCAAGAAATAAGTAATTTATGTTTTGGCCCCTAATTGAATTCCTACATGTCCTAAACAGTATGGGCCCCAAAACTCAATGCCAACCTTCCTTTTTTTGGTATGGAACCTTGTGGTACAATTGAAGAAAGATCCATACACTAAAACACAATTTATTGCCTAGAAACTAGAAAGAGAAAAAATTGTGTACCCTTTTGGGCACCTTGTTCCTAAACTGTTATGACAATAACCCCAAACTAAAGGCTCTAAAGAGCCTGTGTCGCTCACCTTGGTCTATGTGAATATTAAACAAAGGACGCAGATGGATTCATGACAAAATTGTGTTTTGGTGATGGTGATGTGTTTGTAAATCTTACTTTACTGAACATTCTTGCTGTTTACAATTATCTCTATCTATAATGAACTTGGCCCAGTAGTTTCAGAGGAGAAGATTTTTGTAAAAGATAACTAAGATTTACGAAAAATGGTTAAAAATTGACTATAAAGGGCAATAACTCCTTAAGGGGTCAACTGACCATTTCGGTCATGCAGACTTATTTGTAAATCTTACTTTGCTGAACATTATTGCTGTTTACAGTTTATCTCTATCTATAATAATATTCAAGATAATAACCAAAAACAGCAAAATTTCCTTAAAATTACCAATTCAGGGGTAGCAACCCATCAACGGGTTGTTCGATTCATCTGAAAATAGCAGGGCAGATAGATCTTGACCTGATAAACAATTTTACCCGGTCAGATTTGCTCTAAATGCTTTGGTTTTTGAGTTATAAACCAAAAACTGCATTTTACCACTATGTTATATTTTTAGCCATGGTGGCCATCTTGGTTGGTTGGCCGGGTGATCAGACACATTATTAAACAAGATACCCCAATGATGATTGTGGCCATTTTTGGTTTAATTTGGCCCAGTAGTTTCAGAGGAGAAGATTTTTCTAAAAGATTACTAAGATTTACGAACTAGAGGCTCTCAAGAGCCTGTGTCGCTCACCTGTTAATGTGTTTACAGATGTTGGCCATCTTCGTTGGTAGGCGGGGTCATTAGACACTTTTTTTTTAAAAAGATACCCTAGTATTATGATTGTGGCCAAGTTTGGTTAAATTTGGCCAAGTAGTTTTAGAAATGATTTTTATACAAGTTACAAAAATGACGAAAAGTTGTTCAATATTGACTATAAAGGGCAATAACTCCTTAAGGGATCCTCTAACAATTTTGATCATGCTGACTTATTTGTAGATCTTACTTTGCTGAACATTATTGCTGTTTACAGTTTATCTCTATCTATAATAATATTCAAGATAATAACCAAAAACAGCAAAATTTCCTTAAAATTACCAATTCAGGGGTAGCAACCCATCAACGGGTTGTTCGATTCATCTGAAAATAGCAGGGCAGATAGATCTTGACCTGATAAACAATTTTACCCGGTCAGATTTGCTCTAAATGCTTTGGTTTTTGAGTTATAAACCAAAAACTGCATTTTACCACTATGTTATATTTTTAGCCATGGTGGCCATCTTGGTTGGTTGGCCGGGTGATCAGACACATTATTAAACAAGATACCCCAATGATGATTGTGGCCATTTTTGGTTTAATTTGGCCCAGTAGTTTCAGAGGAGAAGATTTTTCTAAAAGATTACTAAGATTTACGAACTAGAGGCTCTCAAGAGCCTGTGTCGCTCACCTGTTAATGTGTTTACAGATGTTGGCCATCTTCGTTGGTAGGCGGGGTCATTAGACACTTTTTTTTTAAAAAGATACCCTAGTATTATGATTGTGGCCAAGTTTGGTTAAATTTGGCCAAGTAGTTTTAGAAATGATTTTTATACAAGTTACAAAAATGACGAAAAGTTGTTCAATATTGACTATAAAGGGCAATAACTCCTTAAGGGATCCTCTAACAATTTTGATCATGCTGACTTATTTGTAGATCTTACTTTGCTGAACATTATTGCTGTTTACAGTTTATCTCTATCTATAATAGTATTCAAGATAATAACCAAAAACTGCAAAATTTCCTTAAAATCACCAATTTTAGGGCAGCAACCCGACAACAGGTTGTCCGATTCAATTGAAAATTTGTGAGGGGATATATCTTATTCTGATGGACATTAAAATCTTGAAAGATTTGCCCTAAATGTCTTAGTTTCAAAGATATAAAGCAAAAACTGCATTTTACCACTATGTTCTAATTTTAGCCATGTCGGCCATTTTGTTTGGTAGGCTGGGTCATCGGACACATTTTATAAACTGTAAACCACAATGATAATTGTGGCCAAGTTTGGTTAAATTTGGCAAAGTAGTTTCAGAGAAGAAGATTTTTAGAAAAGTAACAAAAAATGACGAAAAGTTGTTAAAAATTTACTATAAAGGGCAATAACTCCTTAAGGGGTCGACTGACCATTTTGGTCATGCTGACTTATTTGTAGTTCTTACTTTGCTGAACATTATTGCTGTTTACAGTTTATCTCTATCTATAATAGTATTCAAGATAATAACCAAAAACTGCAAAATTTCCTTAAAATAACCATTTCACAGGCAGCAACCCAACAACAGGTTGTCCGATTCGTCTGAAAATTTCAGGGCAGATAGATCTTGACCTGATCAACAATTTTACCCCCATGTCAGATTTGCTCTAAATGCTTTGGTTTTTGAGTTATAAGCCAAAAACTGCATTTTACCCTTTTGTTCTATTTTTAGCCATGGCGGCCATCTTGGTAGGTTTGACGGGTCACGCCACACATTTTTTAAACTAGATACCCCAAGGATGATTGTGGCCAAGTTTGGTAGAATTTGGCCAAGTAGTTTCAGAGGAGAAGATTTTTGTAAAAGTTTACGGACGACGGACGACGGACGACAAGTGATGAGAAAAGCTCACTTGACCTTTCAGGTCAGGTGAGCTAAAAATGGTTAAAAATTGACTCTAAAGGGCACTAACTCCTAAAGGGGTCAACTGACCATTTTGATCATGTTGACTTATTTGTAAATCTTACTTTGCTGAACATTATTGCTGTTTACAATTTATCCCTATCTATAATAATATTCAAGATAATAACCAAAAACAGCAAAATTTCCTTAAAATTACCAATTCAGGGGTAGCACCCCATCAACGGGTTGTTCGATTCATCTGAATATAGCAGGGCAGATAGATCTTGACCTGATAAACAATTTTACCCCAGTCAGATTTGCTCTAAATGCTTTGGTTTTTGAGTTATAAGCCAAAAACTGCATTTTACCCCTATGTTCTATTTTTAGCCATGGCGGCCATCTTGGTTGGTTGGCCGGGTCACACCACACATTTTTTTAAACTAGATACCCCAATTGTTATTGTGGCCAAGTTTGGTTTAATTTGGCCCAGTAGTTTCAGAGGAGAGGATTTTTGTAAAAGATAACTAAGATTTACGAAAAATGGTTAAAAATTGACTATAAAGGGCAATAACTCCTAAAGGGGTCAACTGACCATTTCGGTCATGTAGACTTATTTGTAAATCTTACTTTGCTGAACATTATTGCTGTTTACAGTTTATCTCTATCTATAATAATATTCAAGATAATAACCAAAAACAGCAAAATTTCCTTAAAATTACCAATTCAGGGGTAGCAACCCATCAACGGGTTGTTCGATTCATCTGAAAATAGCAGGGCAGATAGATCTTGACCTGATAAACAATTTAACTCCATCAGATTTGCTCTAAATGCTTTGGTTTTTGAGTTATAAGCCAAAAACTGCATTTTACCCCTATGTTCTATTTTTAGCCATGACGGCCATCTTGGTTGGTTGGCCGGGTCACACCACACATTTTTTAAACTAGATACCCCAATGATGATTGTGGCCAAGTTTGGTTTAATTTGGCCCAGTAGTTTCAGAGGAGATTTTTGTAAAAGTTAACGACGACGGACGACGGACGCCAAGTGATGGGAAAAGCTCACTTGGCCCTTCGCGGCAGGTGAGCTAAAAATCAATCCAAACTTCCTGTTGTGGTTTCAAACCTTGTGTGTAAATTTCAAAGTGATCCTTTCACTGAAACTAAAGTTATTATCCGGAAACTAAGTGTTTTCGGCCGATGCTGACAATGACGATGACACTGTGATACCAATATACGACCGCACAATTTGTTTGCGGTCCTATAAAAACAAAAAATATAGCAAATCTTTCAAAAGTAAAGGAGCATAACTCTAGAATGGTTAAAGTGACACCCCCATAATTTAAACTTGATCTGTATTTAGCCATTATAAGCATTGTGTATAAGTGATATACCATTTGGATAAGGCAAACCAATGTTAGAGAGCGGAAACAAAAAATTAAGCAATCTTTCCTATTGTAAAGGGGCATAACTCTAAAATGGTTAACTTAGAGTGACGCCCCTGATTCAAACTTGGCACTCACACCACATCTTCCTATATCTATTGATCTGTATGTTGTTGTTTTAAGCATTGTGAATCAGTTTCAAACCATCCAGTTGAGACAAACTAAAGTTAGAGAACAATATCAACTTTGTGACATACAGATGGAAAGACGTACGTACAGACAAGTGTATAACTTAATGCCCCCTCTGCTACAGCGCGGGCATAAAAATGAGGTGAAAGTCAGATAAACTAATCCTGAAATACTAATACACCTTACAATCATGCCATATACACAAAAGTTGACCTACTGCTTCCAGTTTCTTATCAAACTTAACCAGGAAACCTTAACATTGACCAATGTACTATAAAAATTAGGTCAAGATCAAATGAACCCTGTCAGACAGACATGTACACCTTACAATTAATATATGCATTAAATACAGTTGACATATCATGTGTATTGTTCATGGTATCTAAAAAACACAAAGAACATAACTATTAAAACTTAACATTGACAAATGGACCATAAAAATGAGAGCAGGGTCAGATGATACCTGCCAGACAGACATTACAGTCATTCCATATACATTTATATATATATCAAATATAGTTGACCTATAGTATTGCTAATAGTTTAAGAAAAACAGATCAAAACAGAAAACTTAACTCTGAGTAATGAACATAGAAAATGAGGTCAAGGTAAAATAATACCTGCCAGACTGACATGTACATTGTAAAAAATGTCCATACACTATAAAAAATAGATGACCTATTGCATAAAATATTCAATAAAGACCAAAACGCAAAATTGTTTTAAACTTCTACCACTGAACCATGAAAATGAGCTCAAGGTCAGATGACATCTGCCAGTCTGACAAGTACACCTTGCAACCACCTCAAATCCAATTATAGTTGACCAATTGATCATAGTATAGATCTGAAATATATATACATGCATGGATTTGACCATGAAACTTAATCTTGTTCAATCATTCATATAATGAGGTCGAGGTCAGATGAACCTATCTTACAGGCACAAGTACCTTTGAGGTAAACACATACTAATATAGTTATTCTTTTAATTGTAACTAATTGGATAAAAATTAACCTTACAAAAAAATTTCTTTCAAGTAGAAACAGAACAAAACAAATAACAGACTGATACTTCATAACATAAGGCATCAATATACAAAGTATGAAGCATCCAGGTCTTCCACTTTCTAAAATATAAAGCTTTTACATGTTATAGTAGTAAGTTAACAACTCAGTGAATGCTGCCAATGCCAGATCACTATCACTATATGTTGAGCTAGGCTAAACAAAAATCAAATATATTAGTCAAAAATACTTACTTAAGAGCAATAACTCCAATAGCACATGTACAATAAGTCATCTGAATTTTAATGGAAATAGGAAAAATAGATCTCCACATTCTAACTACTTTTCATTAAGGTGGTACCCAACACTTTCACTAAAATTAATTTGGCTCGTTTAATTTTCATAAAATTTTGTCAAAGTATTTACTATGACACTTTAACATTGTTTAACAAATATATAAACATTTTGAAAATTTTGAACCAACCGTTTTGTCAGAAAAAATACACTAGTTACAGTGTATATAGCAGTTTGACAAACACCAATTTCCAACCAGGAAAAGTACAAACAGAGGTTCATCCTCTCAAAAGTATGCAAAAGACTGTTACTTATTACAGCAGTTTATTTCTGGCGACCCGTCTAGCATTGATGAAGTTTTTCGTAAGGACGAGCCTAAATCTGTAAGCGAACATAACGCAGTACCGCTGAATTGCCATCTTATCGAATTAAAAACAACGCTTCATATGACTATTGATAGGTTGAACGAAGTTGAAATGTTGGGTAATGCTAACCGTACAGTAATTGAAAAATTACAAACTGAGAATGAGAAGTTGAGACGAGAATTGGAAGACTCAAACGAGAGACTGAGTAAGCATATTGTATTCAGCGAACGTAAATACACGCAATACGAAGCGAACTTAAAATTATTAAATCAGCAATCGAAAGCAATTGGTGAATTTGATTTCAACATGTATTCAGAAAAAATTAAACAGATAGGCAATGAACAGATACGACATAGCAAACTACTTCTAAGTGCACAAAAAAGTTTTAACGAACTAAAAATGTCGTGTCAACAGTCGTACGCAACAAAAGTTAGCCCACACATTACCCCAGATAACATTCCGGTCAGTTCTACTGATAGTACAACTCAGAGTTATAATTCACGAATGCGATCACCCGAATCGGAGATTTCTAACGGTACAGTTAAAGACTCACAACAACCACACGAAACACTCCGTACAAATGTTCTTGCAAAAAAAGACGACAGTTATAAAAATGATGAACCAACGACGTTCAAAATACCTGTTCGCTTGCAGGGTTCCACTGCTGCAGTTCAGTCCACTGATGACAACTTCTTTACTGGTGTTTCACGGAAAAGGTCCGCAAGGTATTACTTGTCAGGAATTGATTCGAAGTCAACCCGTTCCGGAATCATGACATATTTAGAGAGTAGAAATGTGCAAGTGACATACCTAAGATTGTTTCAATCGCGAAATAGTTTACGCTATGTGTCTGCTAAATTGAACGTATCCGAACAATGTGCTAATATTATTGAAGGGGAAAATTTTTGGCCAAGTGGTGTGCATTGTAGATGCTGGCTTAGTAACCAGGCGTGGTATCAACGAAGCTCCGAGGTTCCTAGCGATATAAAACAAGGCGAAAACTAAAAACTTTCATAATGAATAGAACTATTATTTCAAATGTTGTATTATTTCTGAATGTATTACTCATTTTGTTTTTTATGTCTAGTATTAAGTTAGTAGCTTGGAACGTCAGGGGTATCATGTCCTCTACTATTTGTCTAAGTAAATTTTTAAAGGACACTGATTGTGATATATGTGTTATATCGGAACATAAATTGAAAGAAAGGTCTTTACATTATTTATCTACTATAGAAAGAGGGTATAACTGTATAAGTAAAGCTGATGCATTACCCATAGGGTATAACGCATATCATGGTAAGGGTGGTATTGCCATATTATACAAAACTTCACTTCAGTTTTCTGTAAATGAAATAAGTGACATTAACTCCAGTAGAATAGCTGGTATTGAACTTAAAAACCAGTCTTATGGTTCACTTTTTATCTTTGGTGCGTACTTACCATCTGATGACTCTATTGAAAATTATAAGAGTGAATTAAATATACTAGATAATTTATATACATACTATAGTGTTTATGGTAATTGTATAATTGCAGGTGATTTAAATGCTAGCTGCTTAGATAAAGACAGACCTATGTCAAACAATTATAAATCAAAAGAGTTATTAAAATTTGTATCTAGGCATCATTTGTTGTATGCCGGGGGTGAAATACAAATAAAAGGGCCAAATTATTCGTATATAACCAAACAAACAATGTTAGATTATATCTTATGCAATGAAAGTATGTATAGAAAACTAAGGTACTATGAAATCCTTGATGAAGGGGAGATAAGTAGCACGTCCGATCATTTGCCAGTTGTGGCTGAGTTTGTGATAGACTCAAACCCGCATCGTGTAATGAACTCTTGCGACAAATTACCTGCTTGGCATAAAGTTTCAGATGCGCAGATAAATGAATACAAAAAACTGCTGAATGATCCCGTTGATATGTTGATTGATAAAATGAGGTCTTTTTCTTATGTCGATATTGACGCCATCAATGACGAATTCGTTATCATTTTACACACTGCTGCTGACATTGCAATCCCGAAATGCGGTTTTAATCCACATACAAAACCTTACTGGAACGCAGATGTAAAACGAGCACATGACAACGAAAGATCAAAGCGTAGATGTTGGGTACTAGAAGGTCGGCCTCGAGGCATGCACTTTGACTCTTATCGAATGTACAAAAGGGCCAAGTCCGAGTTTAGACGTGTACAACAAGTGGCTAATGAACAGTATATACAGAGCTGTTATGATGATCTCAATGAAACTGCCGAATGTGATGTGCGTCTGTTTTGGAAACAAATAAAACGTTTTAAAGGTCGTTCGTCTAAAGTTTATCCCGAGATTGTGTATGAAAATAAAGTGTGTAATACTCCTGAGTCTGTAGCAAACTGTTTCGCCGAATATTTCCATGATATATACCAACCAAAGGATGAGAATAATTTTGACAACGACTTTAAATGTTCTATTGAGAGTACATACAATGAAATTATTAAAACATGTGGTGTTGAAGGTGAATACTTACCTGGTGGGTTGATAACTGAAAAAGAAGTTACCGAATTAATAGGACAGTTAAAGTATAGAAAAGCCGCCGGACATGACAGAGTCCAAAACGAACATTTGCGTCACGGAGGTATCTCTGTTGTGAAGTGTGTAACCGCTATATTCAACATCATCGTCAAACAAGGGCGAATACCGCAGAACTGGAAACTAGGCCTCCTTGTTCCTATCTTCAAAGGTGGAACCAAGTGCAAGACTTCACCGGATAACTACAGACCAGTTAGTTTACTGTCCTGTGTTTTGAAATTATTTGAAAGCGTTATTAAAGCTCGGTTAATAAATTTTGTGCTATTTGATAAAAACATTCCGAATCTCCAACAGCAAGGATTTCAAAAGTACCTTAGTTGCTTAACAGCATCATTTAACCTACATGAGACTATTTATCATAACCTTGAATTATTCAGTAAAATATTTGTTGCATTTTTAGATAGTAAAAAAGCTTTTGATACTGTATGGAGAATTGGGTTAATGTATAAATTGTATAATATAGGGGTAACAGGTAAAATGTGGTCAGTTATAAATGACTGTCATATTGGTACCATGAGTTCTGTAGTTGTTAACCAATGTCATTCTGATTTTTTTCCTGTATTACAAGGTGTAAGGCAGGGAGGGGTATTGTCTGGTTTATTATATTTGATATTTATAAACGAAATGTTGGTTGAACTTGAAAAATGTAACCAGAAAACAGGTGTATATCATATAGCCAGTTGCTCTCCTGCTCTCGCTGACGACATTTCATGTATTGGCACAACCCCGTCAGGTTTACAGCGAATGTTAGATACATGTGCTGACTATGCTAATAGATTGCGATTTTGCTTCAATGCGAAGAAATCTTGTGTAATGCAATTCTCCCTAAATCCACGAGAAGTTCGGTTACAATACGATTGGCATATTGCAAACAGTGTTCTCCCGTTAGCAGAGGATTATACTCATTTGGGTATTGAACTAAACTATAAATTTAGATCGGCAGAAAGGACCTCTAACGCATGTAGAAGAGGCAAAAACTCATTTTTCGCGCTTAATGGTGTATGTCTCAAGTCAGCAAATCCATGCGTTCTACTTAAACTGTATAAATCTATTGTGTTACCTACTGTACTGTATGGTTGTGAAATGTGGACTAATTTAAAGTCAAACGATATAGCAACGTTGAATTGTTTTCAGCACTTTATAGTCAAGCGTATTTTAGACTTAAGAACTTCAACTAGGTCGGATATGTGTCAAAGTATACTTGGATTGCATCCCATTACTTCAACTATAGAGATAAAGAAGTTATATTTCTTACAAAAACTTTGTAGCCTTAATGGTAAATTCCTGACGAAAAAACTATTTCTTGTGCACCTGTACTCTTATTTTATTGACACCGAACGTAAACATTATGGGTTCATTCAAGAAATTATGGATATCTTATATAAATATTATCTTCATGAATATGTGATTATCTTTATGCGAGATGGAATTTTCCCTACAAAACAATCTTGGAAAATCATAGTAAATAATACTGTAGATAAAGTACAAAGTGATGAATGGACTCGTCGAATACAGAGTGACAATAACTTTTCTCGTTTTAGAAATATTCACCTCTCGGTCAAAGTCCCTGATTTCTGGAAATGCGCTAGATCATCAAGAGAAATCATAAACGCATACTTCATAACAAAATTACTAACTGACATCCCTAATAACACGAGAAGCACTTGCGAGCTATGCGACAGACCATTTCTAGATGTGTACGTACATGCGTGTTGTAGTTGTTGTGGTACTCAATCAATCAGAGACGCATGGTGGGATTTCATTATTGAAAGGTTTCCATTGCAATTATTTGTCGAACTGTATTCATACGATGATGAACATTTATACTGCATTCTTTTGGGCAAGCACATAACAACAGTAAATATCGACACTGACAGTTTTCTAAGTTTGTGCCACGTACACGTTGCACTCTGTGTTGCTGAGTATAGCAGAGTAACGAGAAAGATGATACAGTAGCGTGCTAAGTACATGAACTGTCGTTAGTGAGAGCAATTTTCTTAAAACGTTCTTTTGGTAATATGCTATAGTTATTGTAAATATTGTAATATTGTAATATTGTATTGTGTTGCCTGTTTTGTAAACTTTTGTAATTTGATTTGTTAACATATATGTTGTTCATTGAATCTCTTGATAGAGGAAATAAAGAAATGAATGAATGAATAGAATGGTTAAAGTGACACCCCCATAATTTAAACTTGATCTGTATTTAGCCATTATAAGCATTGTGTATAAGTGATATACCATTTGGATAAGGCAAACCAATGTTAGAGAGCGGAAACAAAAAATTAAGCAATCTTTCCTATTGTAAAGGGGCATAACTCTAAAATGGTTAACTTAGAGTGACGCCCCTGATTCAAACTTGGCACTCACACCACATCTTCCTATATCTATTGATCTGTATGTTGTTGTTTTAAGCATTGTGAATCAGTTTCAAACCATCCAGTTGAGACAAACTAAAGTTAGAGAACAATATCAACTTTGTGACATACAGATGGAAAGACGTACGTACAGACAAGTGTATAACTTAATGCCCCCTCTGCTACAGCGCGGGCATAAAAATGAGGTGAAAGTCAGATAAACTAATCCTGAAATACTAATACACCTTACAATCATGCCATATACACAAAAGTTGACCTACTGCTTCCAGTTTCTTATCAAACTTAACCAGGAAACCTTAACATTGACCAATGTACTATAAAAATTAGGTCAAGATCAAATGAACCCTGTCAGACAGACATGTACACCTTACAATTAATATATGCATTAAATACAGTTGACATATCATGTGTATTGTTCATGGTATCTAAAAAACACAAAGAACATAACTATTAAAACTTAACATTGACAAATGGACCATAAAAATGAGAGCAGGGTCAGATGATACCTGCCAGACAGACATTACAGTCATTCCATATACATTTATATATATCAAATATAGTTGACCTATAGTATTGCTAATAGTTTAAGAAAAACAGATCAAAACAGAAAACTTAACTCTGAGTAATGAACATAGAAAATGAGGTCAAGGTAAAATAATACCTGCCAGACTGACATGTACATTGTAAAAAATGTCCATACACTATAAAAAATAGATGACCTATTGCATAAAATATTCAATAAAGACCAAAACGCAAAATTGTTTTAAACTTCTACCACTGAACCATGAAAATGAGCTCAAGGTCAGATGACATCTGCCAGTCTGACAAGTACACCTTGCAACCACCTCAAATCCAATTATAGTTGACCAATTGATCATAGTATAGATCTGAAATATATATACATGCATGGATTTGACCATGAAACTTAATCTTGTTCAATCATTCATATAATGAGGTCGAGGTCAGATGAACCTATCTTACAGGCACAAGTACCTTTGAGGTAAACACATACTAATATAGTTATTCTTTTAATTGTAACTAATTGGATAAAAATTAACCTTACAAAAAAATTTCTTTCAAGTAGAAACAGAACAAAACAAATAACAGACTGATACTTCATAACAGAAGGCATCAATATACAAAGTATGAAGCATCCAGGTCTTCCACTTTCTAAAATATAAAGCTTTTACATGTTATAGTAGTAAGTTAACAACTCAGTGAATGCTGCCAATGCCAGATCACTATCACTATATGTTGAGCTAGGCTAAACAAAAATCAAATATATTAGTCAAAAATACTTACTTAAGAGCAATAACTCCAATAGCACATGTACAATAAGTCATCTGAATTTTAATGGAAATAGGAAAAATAGATCTCCACATTCTAACTACTTTTCATTAAGGTGGTACCCAACACTTTCACTAAAATTAATTTGGCTCGTTTAATTTTCATAAAATTTTGTCAAAGTATTTACTATGACACTTTAACATTGTTTAACAAATATATAAACATTTTGAAAATTTTGAACCAACCGTTTTGTCAGAAAAAATACACTAGTTACAGTGTATATAGCAGTTTGACAAACACCAATTTTGATCATTGAGAAGCTAATTAATATTCCCTTTACAATGCAACGTAATTAAAACATTTAGCTGATTTTACAGAGTTATCTCCCTTTAGTGTTAGGTACCACATTAAGAGCAATAACTCCAATAGCACATGTACCATGTACAATAAGTCATCGGAATTTTAATGGAAATAGGAAAAATAGATCTCCACATTCTAATTACTTTTCATTAAACACAAGAGTAATTTTGTTGGTTGAAAGGTATGAACAAGAACACAAACTAAATACCCTAGGAATCAGTCAGCCCTAGTGGCCATTAATTTTAAAGGAGAATTTTTTTAAACTGTTAAAGGTTTACAATGGACCCCAATGCAGGGTTCTCACTAGGAATTTTTCATGGTGAGTCCTGGGACTCATCACTTTTAGAAATGGTGAGTCCCAAAAGATTTTGATGAGTCCAGGATGCAATGTATTTTTTTGTGTCATAATATAATGAAATGTGACGAAATACAACTTAAACCAGGCGTGTCGGGTTGGTAGATTTTATTAAATCAATAAAATATATGACCTCTTAATAGTAATTGTTCAAAATATATACATGTAACAGACTTCTTTCTGGGTCTATATCATATCCTTGATGTGGGGCCACATTGAAAAAAATGTTGGTTTGCCAGTTGTTTGAGTTCCATTAAAAAGATCAGGGCGATAGGTAGGGTTTTAGTTTTTTTTTATATGAATGTACTATTTAATAATAAACCCAGTTAGAGAATTTGTCTTGTCATTTTTAGTTACCAAAATTTTTTTAAATTACAAAAAAAATTTTAAAAAATACAAATTAACCCCTTCCCCCCTTTCCCAATTAAATAAGTGTAGATTGAATTTATACACCAAGTTTACTACTTTCATGCAAGGATTTCTATACAAATCCTTGTTTCATGGCACTACCATATCAGCTGTTTACTTCAAATGTCTATAAATATCCAGACACAGTTGTCTGTTACTTAGGTGTTTCCCCAAGTATTTTTCCCGCCTAAAATGATCATGTGACATATTTGTAAACAAAACAAACCATGTGGTCAAGCAATTCATTTATTTTCTGGATTATTCTGCTTTTCATAATTTAGTTTGGATTTATATTCACTTCATTTAAGGTACAGTCAAGCATTTGTATTTAAAAAATAGTTTGCAAAGAATTTTTACTTTTTAATTTGAGAAATGTCTCATGATCGCCGTTCATTGGCTTGTTCAACCATGCAGACAATGTAAATTATGTAAATCATAAATCTATCAGCTGTCAAAAATATTGATCTACGCATCACATCGATGTTTTGACATCGATTTCCGGTTTAGTTTCTTGTCAAAACAATGTCATATCATTAATCTTCTAGGCAAAATGATGTTTCTGGGACTCGGGGGATACAATCAGGACGCGTCCCAGGGACTCACGGGATTAAAAAATGACGCGTCCAGCTCGATTTCCATGCGTCCAGGACGCGTATACGCGTCTTAACGAGAACCCTGCAATGTCATGTGATATCAATAACTCATACATGTCATATAGCCAATAGGGTCAGGTGACCAAATAAAAATAGAAGAGCAATTAATGTTAACACTTTCTCAAGAGAGTTTCACGAATAGAGTACATGTACATGTAGGTATATGAAAGGGTTTTTTGCAATTGTATCAAATATCCTTCAAATTTAAGGACCACAAGACATTTTATAAGTCTTGAATACTGTCTTTCACATATTTTTGTTTGTTTGACCTTTGTTTGAATTCATTACATGTTATAGGAAACATACACTATTTTCATTTTGAGATTTTCCCATTTAGTCAAGTACATGTATTTTGAAATACAAAAGTGTTTATTATATTCATGCAAAATTTCAGGCTACAATTTTAAATTTGAACATGTTTATTCTGTCTTAGTGCCATTACAACTGACAATTCTTATCTTAATTTTAGTCTAACATGCACAGATTGTATATCAAATATTTGAGCTGGAAAGAAATCGACTGATAATAATGCAAGTACACATATTCATGTACATTTTGTACATGTGTATTAAGACTGTGTTTGATTTTAAAACATTCAAATATGAAATAAAAGATGAATTTTAGTCTTTTTTGTAGGGTCCTATCAACTCAGTTTTCAATCAATTATTATTATAGACTTTGTATGGAGGTTTTTTTTTCGACACAGATGTATTGATATTCGTCTGCATACGGTCAATTTCTATCTGACACAACTCATTTGTCAATTCAACTAATGTTAAGGATGTACTTAGGTGAAGTTTTGGAATGAGTGTCAAATGTTCGGACTCCTTAGTGTTTTTCCATACCATACAAGGAAAAATATTTTGCCCTATAACACCTATTTATCTTTTAACATTACAAGTCTTAATAGCTCATAAAAGGTCATTTGACAAAATTTAAGCAGATTCTTGATTTTCTTTCTTTTGATTTAACCCAAATAATACCAATGCAAATATAACATGTATAAGGTAAAAGTCTGGTTAAGCCTTTTCCCGCCATATTTTATTAATCAAATATATCTCTAAAGGGAGCTCCATGACCTAAAAAATATTTTTAGCTTATTTTGATCCTTAACTAATACTCTTCCAGCTATTAAACGTATCAATTTTGAATTCTTGATTTATTTAATTTCACCTTGGATCACTTAAGTTCATCCTTAAGGTTGGAAAAGTTTGCAATTTGTTTTAATTTCAAATACCGGTTCTTATAAACCTCCTACTTTGAATTACAAATTCATAAAAAAATGTTACAAAGATTGATAACTCAGCCTAATTACGATCAATAAACCTGCTCCTCATTGTGCATTCCGTTTCAATCTTTTTCAAATGTTCGTACGTTAAACTTGATGAAAATCCACATGTTCCAGAAAACTTTTCTAGCTCTGATTGAGAAAGATCTGGTTGAATCGGTAAATGATTAATCAACATCCACAGTTGGAGAACTGAACCCATGTTCAATGTTGCTTCAGATGAATTTTGTAAATTATTCCACAATGGTATAGGATCTCCTTCATTCCTCAAGAGAATATCATTATCTGTATCATACATATAAACATCGAAGCACTTATCACTTATGGCGATTGTAGGTATTAGTGTCACTCTTGGTTGATAATAATGAGGCTTCAAGAGTTGAAATCGTTTCTGATAAAAAGAGAATGTAATTGCTTGTGCCACAAACTGGCTCACATTTGAATGTTCTCTTAATGATGTTAACTCTTTTTTATTATCTGTGTGTGCTTGCTGCTCTTCATTTTCTAATAAATTTTCTGAATTCTTGTCTTTAGGAATTACAATACTACAGTTTCCACCAAGGGGAAACAACATTATATCTGGTTTACCATACCATAATAATTCAGTGCCTACAAAAGATAAAATTTCTATCTAAATGATGTAATATTATAAAAATAACACATACATGACATAGCTTCAGATATAAAAATAAATTAGGCACATAGCTAAGAGTGTGATACAGCAGATATATGATACCGCAAGTAAAAACATTGTCAACAGAGGCCATTTTTTAATTTAAAATTTATGATTTAAACTTGATTTTTTTTCAATTGTTGATTCTTATATGATGTGCTTCTTTCACTTTGTAAACAACACAATGATAAAATTCTTGATATATCAATACTAAGCGCAGACTCCGAGATGCACATGATAATGGCTTTTGAAAAATACCTCCCACTTTAATCATTGTTAATCCACACGTATATAAAATGTAACCTATGTGCAAACGTTATGTTGATTTCGTTGTGTTAAAAATTCCAATTGAAAAAAAACAACGTACAGAAACCTGTATTCTTATTCTGAATTGTTTATTGTGTACATGTATCACTACTTGTAACCATACATCCCCTTGTAAGATAGATTATTGACTATTATTCTGAGTTGTTTATTGTGTACATGTATCACTACTTGTAACCATACATCCCCTTGTAAGATAGATTATTGACTATTATCTAGAAGTTTTATTCTATTTCTAACTGCATATATATATATATGTCTATGTTGTAAAGTTTCTCTGAATATGATTTAATGAACCAAAAACTTAACGTAGATGACAAAAATTGGTAGACTTTTATCTTTGATAGAGCCAGTATATCGATTTATACATGTGCACACACTTAAAACTTTTAATAAAAAATTGATGCCTACAGACCTTCAAAAACAACACTATTTACAGCTTTTTTAATGCAACTGAAAGAAACACTTACAGTCAGGGTTGATACTTATACAAGTCATGTTTATTTACTTTAAGATGTAAGTAATATTTATTTGTGTAGAAAACTTGAAAGATTCAAATTTTCTTATGAACTTTCAGTAATCTTCCCTAATCTTCTGGAGAGAAAAAAAATACTTAAAAAAGCAATTTGTTTGACTTTTATCATGTTTTTTTATTGATCACAGCAGGATGATTCAATACAGTCAGGGGAATTATTTGTATAAGTGGTTTTGGAATCATCCAATTAAGAAAACTTTTGTAATCAAACATTTCAATAAGGAGTTATCTACCTTTATTCTTAAGTCTGAAATCACAAAAAATGAGTATGTAACAGGCTATTATTTGAACTTTTAATTATGGAATTTGCATAATTTCTTGTGCTTGAAATTTTTAATAAATTCCAGGTTTATTCTGTACTTACAATTATCTCTATCTATAATGAAATTGGCCCAGAAGTGACAATGGAAAATATTTTGTAACCAGCTTTAAACGACCGCAGAAGTCAAACAGTTGGGGCAAGTATGGACACAACATTCAAGCTTGATACAATTTGGATTGTGATCACATTTTGACATAATATGAGTTTCTGACACATAACAAATGTCAAGATATTGCAATTAAAGATTTCTTCTGCAAACTTTTCAAAAATTTCGAATTTGAGAAATTTGGAGGAATAAAATTGAAAACTACTACCCCCCCCCTTTTTTTTGCAATAAGTCCAAAACCTGACAATTCTTAATACATAATTTACAAGCAGTTTAAGGGATGTAAATCCACACATACCCAACATTGTATGTTAAATGTTTTTTAGTTACCTCCCTTACACTAATTTTAAATTGTCTTAACTGTCCATTGCCCAGAAAAACCTAGGGGTGTTTCCCCTTTTTTGCCTCTAATTCCAAATTGTTTGAGCCATAACCCCCCAAAGTCAATACTAACCATCCCTTCATGGCATGAAAACTTGTGGTATAATTCCAGAGAAATTCATACAGCTAAACACAAGTTATTGACTGAAAACTACAAAAATGCTTATTTTGGGCCCCTTTTTTGGCCCCTCACTTATTGAAACCTCCCTCCCTTGAAGCAAGAACCAAAAAACTCAATTCAAGCATTTCCTTTGTAGTAATAAATCTTGTAGTATAATTTCAGAAAGGTCCATACACTTGAACAAAAGTAATTGTCTGTAAACTAGAAAAATGCTTCTTTGTTGGCCCCTTATTCCTATATGTTCAAGGATATTAACCCCAAACTGAATCCAAGCCTTCCCTTCATTATATGAAACATTGTGGTACAATGTCAGAGAGATCCATATAGTTAAACATAAGTTATTGTCCCAAAACTACAAAAATGCTTGTTTTTGGCCTCTTTTTGTCCCTTTTAATTCCTAGCCTGTTTGCCCCAAAACCTTTAAAATAAATCCCACCCTTCTACTTAATAGTATTAACATTTTGGTATAATTTCAGAGCATCTAAAATACTTATACACAACTGTTTGTCCTGAAAATAGATAAATGCTTGTTTAAGGCCCCTAATTTCTAAACCTTTGGGATCATAACCCCCAAATTCAATCACAACTTACCTTTTGTGGTTATATACATTGTGTTAAATTTTTATTGAATTCTATTAACTTAATGACTTATACTAAAGTTATTATCTGGAAACCATCCATCTTTGGACAACGCTAACGCTGACGACGACAACGTGAGACCAATATACGACAAAAAAATTATAATTTTTGCGGTCGTATAAAAATTTCCAAAAGTTTATAAAATTTATGAAAATTGATAAAAATTTACTATAAAGGACAATAACTCCTTAAGGGGTCAATTGACCACTTTGGTCAAGTTGACTTATTTGTAGCTCTTACTTTGCTGTACATTCATGACATTATTGCTATTTACAGTTTATCTCTATCTATAATAATATTCAAGATATAACAACCAAAACTGCAAAATTTTCTTAAAATTACCAATTCAGGGGCAACAGCCCAACAATAAGTTGCCCGATTGGTCTGAAAATTTTAAATTCAGGGCAGATAGATCTTGACCTAATGAACAATTTTATCTCAGCAGGTTTTCTTTAAATGCTTTGGTTTCAGAGATATGAGCCAAAAACTGCATTTTATCCTATGTAAATTTTTAGCAACGTCCGCCATCTTGGTTCACGGGAGGGGTCATCGGACACATTTTTTAAACTAGATACCCTAATGATGATTGTGGACAAGTTCGATTAAATTTGTCTTAATAGCTTCAGAGGAGAAGATTTTTGTAGCTACCCAACAAAAAGTTCTCAGATTCTTCTAAATATTTCAGGGAAGATAGATCTTGACCTGATAAACAATTTTACCCCTGTTAGATTTGCTTTAAATGCTTTGGTTTCAGAGATATAAGCTAAAATCTACATTTTACCCCTATGTTCTATTTTTAGCCATGGCAGCCATCTTGGTTGGTTGGCCGGGTCTAGATACCCCAATGATGATTGTGGCCAAGTTTGGTTTAATTTGGTACAGTAGTTTCAGAGGAGAAGATTTTTGTAAAAGTTAACCAGGACGGACGACGACAACAGACGCAAAGTGATGAGAAAAGCTCACTTGACCATGTTGACCCTTCAGACCAGGTGAGCTAAAAAGGAGTACAAACAGGAGTACAACAGAAGCACATTAGGTGTTTATATTTATATGTTAATCCTTGCTATGATTAATCATTTTCAAATAGTTTTTTATATGATTACCTATCTATATGCCTTATTTCTGGGAATGAAAAATGATTCTTTAACAAATCACTTATTTAAGTAGTTCCTGGGGGCTGACTGTCTAACACGATCTCATACCTATTCCTGAGTTACCATACCAAATCTTGTCACCACACTGCTCATCACAGGGACATAACTCATACTGCCACCAATGATCGTCTGTAATACAGTATGTATGTCCTGGAGAGGTAGCTATCAGTCTGAACAGTAGATGGTTTGCCAAAAGAACTGTAAGTTATTTTTCTCTCATCACTGGTCTCAAGAACAGAGCGAAGACATTGTTCATGATATTCTGTAACAAAAATATATATTTGAATTATATTCTTTGACATATTCCCATTTCAATTCTCAATTTTATCTAAATGTATATGTACATGTATCATGTGTATGTATAATTAAATAGTGTGCAATTTTAAATTCAATTGATTTTTAAGCTTTGTAATTTGTAAACATTTGTTAGGTACTGAGATCAATCTTGCTCTTGTTCATCACTTTTAATGAAGGCCACTTATATTTATCTGATTTGTGCATGAAAAAAGATTGGTTTCAAAACCTGATGTAAATCAACTCTTCACGGAAACCAGGCGTAAAAATCATACTTTATCCTGGCGGCATTGCAGTGTTTACAAAATGCATGTCCAGGCGTCAACCAGGCGTAAAGCAGGCGTAAATTAGGCGTAACTAAGGCGTAAACCAGGTGTAAAATTAGGCGTAATATTTAAATGAGTACGCCTGGTTCACAAAAAAATAGGCGTAATATGCAAATGAGTACGCCTGGTCAATAAATAAACCAGGTGTAATATCCTTACATAATACTACACTTATTTTAGTTCAGTGTATTAACCTAGCTGTGTACTTTTGTGTATTTGATACAAACTTCTGTACTGTTGCTTTTATTTCTTATTGTTTGACAAAAAACTTGAAATATAAACCATTGAAGAAGTTAATATAAAAATAAATACATTTTATGCAGACAATGGCTCAAATAAGTTTAAGTTTAAATAAGAATTATGACAATTATTTTTTTCTTGAAATAAAAGTAGCATTTTAACTAAGTTGTTTTTGAAAATTATTGTCTTTTGAACTAAAGTATAAATGATAATTACTACTGCAATTTAACTTAAAGTAAAAGATTTTAATGTTATTATCCAATGATAAAGGTTTTGGGATTTCAAAAATTCTGATAGAACATTATACTTACAAATGTAGTTATACTCACATTATTATTATTTACCATGTATTACTATTTTCCTTTTATTTCACAATTTTCATTAATTTATTTGATTCAGTATTTCCAATTTCAGATTCTTCCAAAAAGCACAAAACAAGCAAATTATCCCTGAACATATGAAGCTGCCATGTGTCCAACTCTTGCAAACTAAAACCAAAGAGCCAAATTTTGAAAAAAAATCCCATGATCCTTTATAAACAAAGCGTTATGGGTATTTTTATTTACGCCATACCAACAGTTTTACGCCCGTAAGAAAATTTACGCCTTGCTTATTTCAAATTACGCCCGTAAGAAAACTTACGCCTTGCTTATTTCAATTTACGCCAGGTTTACTGCTTTTTTCTACGCCCGTAAGGACTACAAATTTACGTTTCCTGTCCACTCACGCTTGGATCTAGACACGTTACTACCACTTACGCCTGGTTTAAGCCTTATTTCCAGGCGTAATACGCCTTATAATTTCGTATGGGAATAATAATGGGAGAATTGAGTATACTTGTTAAATTTTTTAGTCATTTTTTTCTTTTTTTTATAAAGTTTGCCTTTTTTTCTCTATTCTTTCATGTCTTTAGGCCAGACCCTAATAAATGTAACTTCTGTAACTTTTGGAACTTATCTTTATCATGCACACATCAGATAAATACATGTATAAGCCAGGTCGTGTGGCCTTCACAATGATTTACTATAAAATATTCTAGAGCTCTTTTTGATTCGGAATTGCTTTTAATGATCTAGCTCTAATGAAGTTGAGTATTCAACATTTTTGTTCAATATCTTTTTTAATTATGTTTAAGTATAGTGAATTGCTTTTTTATAAAGAAATCCATTTCTTTTTATCCAATTATATTTATTGTTTTAAAACTATGACTTGTATTCATGGTATTATGTTAGAATGAATACTGGTTAGTGATATTCCCGCCATTATATGGTCACGATGGTTCAAGTCTAAATAATGCGACATTTTAAAACCTTAACAGCTTTCCTTTATTGTTTTGCGATTTTTTTTTTTTTTGTCCAAATGCATAATGAATATTGCACTGTCTACTGATGACACAAGATTCCAAACCAAAAAGAGCTCTTGAAAGGCCATAGGGGGCAAGCAGTGTGAAAGTGAAAGGCTATCATGAATAGGAAGATTGATTTTTGAACAATTGGAATCAGATTTGGAGAGAAGCAGACCCAGGGACAGACTTGTTTTATACATGTACATGTAGCATCTTCATTTTAGTACACTCCACAGGGAGAAAAAAATACAATTCAAAATTTCACCTTTGTCAATTAAAAATCCACAGATAAAAGACTGAACTGCAAACTGCATTAGTTCATCACTAATAACTTGAGGATCTCTGTATCTTTTGTTTTTTCGTTGAATACTGTCAAATCCTTTTTTATATAAAGAACTAAATTTTAAAGAACTGGTAAGGCAGCAACCATTTGATTTTCTGGGGGGGGGCTATGGTTTTTTTTGGAAAAAAAAGTTTGTTTCCAGTTTTTGGAGAAAAAAATAATTTGTTTTTGATTCTGAGAAAAAAAAATTGTTTGTTTCACCCTCAGCTGCCACTATATGTAATGCTAAAATTGAAAGAAAAAAATTGTTTTCGACTAGTCGCGAAAAAAATAGATTGTTTTTCGCCGCAGGTGAAAAAAAAAACCATAGCCCCCCCCAGAAAATCAAATGGTTGCTGCCTAAATACAGATACATTTTCCTTCTCCTCTTCAGTAACCAAAGAAGGGTCCCTAACACAACCGTCACTGTCTTCCAAATACTGTACCATGTCTACAATAGCATTTGAAAATCTGTATCCAAGAACATATCCTCTGATGCGATATGGTACCAAGTCAATGTTATTGTTTTTACATTGTTCTAAAGCTTCATCAATGAAGGGACTTCTTGCTGAAAAACTTAGCTTGCGAATTGTATTTATTTTGCTTAAATTCAAACTGATATTCAAGAATAATCGTCGGGATTCCTTCAACAGTGACACCATAATTCAGTTGATAATGTATAGAAAAAAGTCTCAATCCAAGTGTATCCGGTTTGGACAGTAGCTCTACCTATTTCTATTACAAAAATTCTAAATACTTTAGAATCAAAGTTCGGCCCTAGACTTTCTCGGTCCAAAGATAAAGGTGTCTGTAATAAGACAATTTTAATAGCGGTTTACAGTTTGCGAGTTAAAAAAAAAATAAAACCATTCGATACCCTATTGATATTTTAAAAAAAATTGAAACTTCTAAAGAAATCCTTTCGAAACAGAAAAAAAACAAGAACAGGATCAAGGCCGATCGTGTTTTAGGGCGAAATAATGACACGATATGTCTTAACGCTTAATGTCCCTACAACATGCAAGATGGCAGGGAAAGGACACCATCTCCTAAAGACTGTTGTTAAAAAGGCAATTTACTATAAGAACTTCAATTTAAGTCAAAACTGAACATGCACTTGATTTCAATCATTCAATATAGCTTCATTATTACCAATTGTTATGCTAAGCGGGTGAACAAAAAATATAAACCTATTTTTATAGTGTACAGCAATAATGCCATATGAGACAACTCGCCCCACTGACAAATCGGACCATTTTTTTCACCAATCGCCCCACTCCTCAAAATACAAACCATATTGTGTCCATACATCCTTCAACAATGAGCAAAGTCCAAACTGCACAGTCAGTTTTAAAAGACTGAAAAATGTCAAATGTAAAACAATCCAAAGAACATGAAGGAGAAAACTAGCGAAAAAATAGTCCAAATGATTATGACGTCTTGGGAGGTTATTTTAAATTTTTAAATTAAACAGCGTCGATGTAAGGTGTCCAAAAAAAAAAGAAGAGTAATAGCCTTTCAAGATGTCATAATTATTTGGACTAGCATAAAACTGAACGAAATACAAACATGTAATATTAAACATACACTTAGCTAAAAAGACAACAACTGGCTCCTGACTTGGGATAGGAACTGCTGGTTGTTTGTACAATCTTTGAAGGTATGCATGTTAAAATCAGGGTTTTGATTTTTATAGATATTTGTTCTTTTTGGAGATAGTTTAACATAGATATAGGAAGATGTGGTGTGAGTGCCAATGAGTCAACTCTCCATCCAAATGACAATTTTAAAAAAGTAAACCATTATTATGTCAATGTACGGCCTTCAACACGGAGCCTTGGCTCACACCGAACAACAAGCTATAACATGGTCATTTTTGGAGTACATTCTTGCATAAGAGGTGCATAGTGTTACTGGTTAACTCCTCCTACATTGAACGATAGACCTATGTGCTCCCATGCTCAACTTTGTGTATTTGAGAATGACACTTTGCATCACCGAGGCACCATTTGTGTCTCCCAGGCACAATTATATCTCAACGAAAATCCTACATTGACTTTGTAAAATACAGTTTCTTCAAAATTGACTGTGGGGACATTAACGATATAATGTATTACACATGTTACATGTATTATATTATATCACTTTAAAAAAAAAAATCTGCTTGTTTTCTTTCGATTTTTACTGTTTGTTTTATTTCAGTTCAAACTTAAATGTCACTCCAGTCTTAAAAGACTTATTTATAAACCTGTATCAATATTATCACACTTTCTAAAAATCCTGTTTGTTTATTTCTTACTTTTTAAAGTACATGTTGTCAAGTTCTAAAAGAATTATTCTTCAGAATGTTCAACTTATCAAAATTAATCAAAAACAAATTTTAAAATAAGTGAATCTGCTAAAAAATCTAGATTAATCCCAAAACTTTGTTATTTTGATTTCTCACTTTAACATCAAAGGCTTAAAAAAAGGAAAAAAATATAAAGTACTAAGGGATTAAATTTATGCAACTTAAAATTTGTAATGTTTAGTTGCATTTTTGTGTAACCTGACCCTTAGGGTTAATGGTGTGTCATGTTTTTGTTGGGAAAGGCTGACCTCTTTAGCATGTTAAGCATGAGTTTGCCCCAACGAGAGATTTGTCTTCTAATACTCTTCAGCAATTTTAAAAAGGGGGTACCAAACAGAGGATAAAGGGGGGGGGGGTTCCAACCTTATGTCCCCATTCAAATTCATTGATTGTCTAAAAAAAGTGGGCGTTCAGGGGGGTGGCCTGTCTGGATCCGCCATTACTTTGTATCTCTACATTCATGACATTGCAGACTACAATCAATAAATGATTTTTTTTCGTTCTTTGTGTTTATTTGGATAGCAAACTTTTAAATGTCGATTTAATTATCTTCCCTCAGTGAAAAAGTTGTTTATGAATTATTGAAAATTTGTAAAATTTTTTTTTGCTTTTTCAGTGTCCACATTCAGTATTTTACAGCAAATTTACTAGAGAAGGTCCATATAAGAAAGTTGGTAGACCTCAAAATGTATCTGAACTGATAAGACAGGCTATTTATGGTTTTGAAGATGTCACGTTTGTACCCTATCGTTTGGTTGGCTATCGTTTGGGACGCTCATTTACTCAGTCTTCCATTGAAATAGAACCAGTTGATGGACAAGTCAAACACAAAGGCATACACACATATATATCAGTCCCAGCAGCAGAGGGATTCCATTCAATCTTTAAAGATGGATTTGAACGGCTGCAACAAAGTATTGATGGGAATATTAGTAGTTCTGATACAGAATCTTCAAATGAGGACAATTTGGAGGATTCAATCAGTGATTTAAAGGCAGGTTTTTTAAGGAAAATAGGTAAAAGTATATATATACTGTATATAATCTAATAATATTTTTTTCTGGTATTTTTGTTTTTGCTTATCATCATGTTCTTTATTCCTAATGGAATTTTTAGTGCAAATCTCAGTCCTGCTTTTTTCTCACTTTATTGGGTCCTACATTTTTTTAATTAGATTATCATGATTATTTTTACATAAATTGTCACCCTGTCTTTCATGTCTTTTTTTTTTTTTTTTGCAGATAGCTCTACATGCTCTACATAAGGGATAGTGATAAAGCGGCGGCGGCTTTAGCTAACTTCTTAAAAGCTTTATATTTTAAAAGGTGGAAGACCTGGTAGCCTCCTACTTTGTATATAAATGCCTGATGATATGTCAAGTTTCCATCTGTCATATATATATATATGTTTATTGTCCTGCACCTCATTTTCATGGTTCAGTGCATGTGATTACTTGAATTTTTTTATAGATTTTTTATACGACCGCAAAATTTGAAAAATTTTTCGTCGTATATTGCTATCACGTTGGCGTCTGCGTCGTCGTCGTCGTCGTCGTCGTCGTCGTCGTCGTCGTCGTCGTCGTCGTCGTCGTCGTCCGTCGTCCGAATACTTTTAGTTTTCGCACTCTAACTTTAGTAAAAGTGAATGGAAATCTATGAAATTTTAACACAAGGTTTATGACCACAAAAGGAAGGTTGGTATTGATTTTGGGAGTTTTGGTCCCAACATTTTAGGAATTAGGGGCCAAAAAGGGCCCAAATAAGCATTTTCTTGGTTTTCGCACTATAACTTTAGTTTAAGTGAATAGAAATCTATGAAATTTTGACACAAGGTTTATGACCACAAAAGGAAGGTTGGGATTGATTTTGGGGGTTTTGGTTCCAACAGTTTAGGAATTAAGGGCCAAAAAAGGGCCCAAATAAGCATTATTCTTGGTTTTCGCACAATAACTTTAGTATAAGTAAATAGAAATCAATGAAATTTTAGCACAAGGTTTATGACCACAAAAGGAAGGTTGGGATTGATTTTTGGAGTTGAGGTCACAACAGTTTATGAATTAGGGGCCAAAAAGGGGCCCTATTAAGCATTATTTTTGGTTTTTGCACCATAACTTTAGTATAAGTAAATAGAAATCTATGAAATTTAAACACAAGGTTTATGACCATAAAAGGAAGGTTGGGTTTGATTTTGGGAGTTTTGGTCCTAACAGTTTAGGAATAAGGGGCCCAAAGGGTCCAAAATTGAACTTTGTGTGATTTCATCAAAAATTCAATAATTGGGGTTCTTTGATATGCCGAATCTAACTATGTATGTAGATTCTTAATTTTTGGTCCCATTTTCAAATTGGTCTACATTAAGGTCCAAAGGGTCCAAAATTAAACTTAGTTTGATTTTAACAAAAATTGAATCCTTGGGGTTCTTTGATATGCTGAATTTAAAAATGTACTTAGATTTTTAATTATTGGCCTAGTTTTCAAGTTGGTCCAAATGGGGGTCCAAAATTAAACTTTGTTTGATTTCTTCAAAAATTGAATAAATGGGTTCTTTGATATGCCAAATCTAACTGTGTATGTAGATTCTTAATTTTTGGTCCAGTTTTCAAATTGGTCTACATTAAGGTCCAAAGGGTCCAAATTAAACTAAGTTTGATTTTAACAAAAATTAAATTCTTGGGCTTATTTGATATGCTTTATCTAAATATGTACTTTGATTTTTGATTATGGGCCCAGTTTTCAAGTTGGTCCAAATCAGGATTCCATATCAAGTATTGTGCAATAGCAAGAAATTTTCAATTGCACAGTATTGCACAATAGCAAGAAATATCTAATTGCACAATATTGTGCAATAGCAATTAATTTTCAATTGGAGTTATCTTTCTTTGTATAGAATAGTAGTTGATAATATATGTTGGAAATTTGCCAGACATGACTATGATGTCATTTTCTATTTTTATTTGCCAATAACTTTATGTAAATAACTTCATTGGAAATTTGCCAATATAAAATGTTGCTGATGAAGCTTTTTTTCCTTATCTTATCTAAAATGTTTTAGATAATGTATGTTGGAAATTTGCCAGACATGACTATGATGTCATTTTCTATTTTTATTTGCCAATAACTTTATGTAAATAACTTCATTGGAAATTTGCCAATATAAAATGTTGCTGATGAAGTTTTTTTTATTGTTTTATACAATAAACAATGTATATTCACTTTTACTACCAACCAATCTTTACCATTCAGTGATAACAAGCACTTTATTTTACATTTTAATATTTTATGATGTATTTAAAAGAGTAGTTATTGTTGCAAACTCCATTAGAAATTTGAATTGATATCAGTTTTGGAAAAAGGGAAACGGGGATGTGAAAAAAAGGGGGGGGGGTTAAATTTTTCTCATTTCAGATTTCATAAATAAAAAGAAAATTTCTTCAAACATTTTTTTGAGAGGATTAATATTCAACAGCATAGTGAATTGCTCAAAGGCAAAAAAAAACTTTTAAGTTCATTAGACCACATTCATTCTGTGTCAGAAACCTATGCTGTGTCAACTATTTAATTTTAGATTTAAATAAGAAGAAATCTTTAATTGATTTGTAAAATCTTGACATTTGTTTTGTGTAAAAAAACCCATGTAATGTCAAAAATTTGATCACAATCCAAATTCAGAGCTGTATCATGCTTGAATGTTTTGTCCATACTTGCCCCAACTGTTCAGGGTTCGACCTCTGCGGTCGTATAAAGCTGCGCCCTGCGGAGCACCTGGTTGTAATGTAAATTTCTTTCTTATTACGAGTATTAGGACAACTATATTTGGCATATTTGTACCTTGCAAGTCCTCATGCCTGTTAGACAGATTTCATTTGTCCTCAACCTAATTTCATGGATCAGTGAACAAGGTTAAGTTTCGTGGTCAAGTCCATATATTCCTATTTACTATTTTTTATGTTTTTGGCAAATAATGCAGCAGATTAAAAGTTTTTAAAACTACTTGAAAAGAAAATTGGTTTTCTTAAACATGTTAAATTATGTTCTTGTATATCATGTAAATGTATTTAATGTTTCAGAATTAAATTTCATTCACTAGGTCTGAATTATCTCCCCTTATACTTCTTCAAAAAACTATATTAGTTAGATGTGCTGATTATTTTTGACAACTTTGACATTACAGTAGTAACACATTCATAGCTGTCCTATTCCAAGGGACAAGCAAAGACTATCATCTGACATATATATATATATATACAACTCGTCTAAACATCAAACCAACAATGTTAGATCTGTTAATTTGCTTTTGCAACTGAGATATCGTGACACCAAATTGCCTGCACTGTAGCCGTCCCACTAGACCACACGACCACCTGGGCTTCACATATAATAAAGCTTTTGGTGGCCGTGTGTTACCTTTCCTCATCAGTTTTCATCTAGCGGGTACTACCATGAATACAGTACATGATATATAAGGCATGGAGATGTTATTGTTACAGAACTGCTCAATTATCTATAGTAAAGGATCCTACAAATTAATGCAAGATACAGTCACAGAAAATAATTATATTTATAAGTACGTCTTAGTTAGTGACAACTCTACAACAGATTTATCCATCGAATCACCAGCAATGATGGTGATACGTCATGGCTGTGTATATATATATATATAGAATAAGATGTTCACCCTGATATATTTATTTGTATGTGTGAGCCTTTTCAATGTCCATCACTATTAACTTAATGTAGAGATAGAACAGCCACGTCAATTATAGGACCTTCAAATCATAACTGTTTAGATCATGTGTAAATAAAAGTTATTTAACCATGTTAAATATATGATCCAGATTATTCTAAAAAAAGACATGTATATAATATTGCTGGATTTACCAATTGTGAATGATTATGCAAAATATTGTACCTTCAACTATTCTTTTCAGATTTTCATGAAAAGTGTTTGCAGGAGATAAGGGACATACCTTGGCATATTCAAGAACCAGAGTTGTTTGTCACAGAACTGTTAGCCAATCATCTGTTTTCAAAACTGACTATGTCATCTTTAGTCATAGCAACAGATTACTGTACAAAACTATCCAAATGTCCCTGTAGTAGATGTAATGATACAATACAGTTTAGTAATTTTGGAATTGGTAAGTGTGGGTTTTTTTTGTTTTTTTTTTTGGAATTGGTAAGTGTGGGTTTTTGTTTTATTTGTTTTGGAATTGGTAAGTGTGGGTTTTTGTTTTATTTTTTTTGGAATTGGTAAGTGTGGGTTTTTGTTTTATTTGTTTTGGAATTGGTAAGTGTGGGTTTTTGTTTTATTTGTTTTGGAATTGGTAAGTGTGGGTTTTTGTTTTATTTGTTTTGGAATTGGTAAGTGTGGTTTTTGTTTTATTTGTTTTGGAATTGGTAAGTGTGGGTTTTTGTTTTATTTGTTCTGGAATTGGTAAGTGTGGGTTTTTGTTTTATTTGTTTTAGAATTGGTAAGTGTGGATTTTTGTTTTATTTATTTTGGATTTGGTAAGTGTGGGTTTTTGGAATTGGTAAGTGTAGGTTTTTGTTTTATTTGTTTTGGAATTGGTAAGTGTGGGTTTTTGTTTTATCTGTTTTGGAATTGGTAAGTGTGGGGTTTTGTTTTATCTGTTTTGGAATTGGTAAGTGTGGGTTTTTGTTTTATTTGTTTTGGAATTGGTAAGTGTGGGTTTTTGTTTTATTTGTTTTGGAATTGGTAAGTGTGGGTTTTTTTTGTTTTTTTTTTGGAATTGGTAAGTGTGGGTTTTTGTTTTATTTGTTTTGGAATTGGTAAGTGTGGGTTTTTGTTTTATTTGTTTTGGAATTGGTAAGTGTGGGTTTTTGTTTTATTTGTTTTGGAATTGGTAAGTGTGGGTTTTTTTTGTTTTTTTTTTTTGAAATTGGTAAGTGTGGGTTTTTGTTTTATTTGTTTTGGAATTGGTAAGTGTGGGTTTTTGTTTTATTTGTTTTGGAATTGGTAAGTGTGGGTTTTTGTTTTATTTGTTTTGGAATTGGTAAGTGTTGGTTTTTGTTTTATTTATTTTGGATTTGGTAAGTGTGGGTTTTTGGAATTGGTAAGTGTAGGTTTTTGTTTTATTTGTTTTGGAATTGGTAAGTGTGGGTTTTTGTTTTATCTGTTTTGGAATTGGTAAGTGTGGGTTTTTGTTTTATTTGTTTTGGAATTGGTAAGTGTGGGTTTTTGTTTTATTTGTTTTGGAATTGGTAAGTGTGGGTTTTTGTTTTATTTGTTTTGGAATTGGTAAGTGTGGGTTTTTGTTTTATTTGTTCTGGAATTGGTAAGTGTGGGTTTTTGTTTTATTTGTTTTGGAATTGGTAAGTGTTGGTTTTTGTTTTATTTATTTTGGATTTGGTAAGTGTGGGTTTTTGGAATTGGTAAGTGTAGGTTTTTGTTTTATTTGTTTTGGAATTGGTAAGTGTGGGTTTTTGTTTTATCTGTTTTGGAATTGGTAATTGTGGGTTTTTGTTTTATTTGTTCTGGAATTGGTAAGTGTGGGTTTTTGTTTTATTATACCCCACGCAACGAAGTTGCGGAGGCTATAATGTTTTTGACCCGTCAGTCCGTCCGTCCGTCCGTCAGTCCGTCAGTCCTGTTTCTTGTCATCGCAACTCCTCTCAAACCACACTACAGAATTTCACGAAACCTTTTCAGATAATAAGGACATACTATGTAGTTGTGCATATCGACGAGAAATTGCGATTCAATTTTTTTCTAGGAGTTACGCCCCTTTGAACTTATTTGCTTCAATGTACTTCTGCAACAGTTTGTCATCTCAACTTCTCTGAAAACACACAACAGAATTTCATGAAATTTTGTAGATAATAAGGACATACTATGTAGTTGTGCATATCGACGGGAAATTGCGATTCAATTTTTTTTCTAGGAGTTACGCCCCTTTGAACTTATTTACTTTATTGTACTACTGCAACAGTTTGTCATCGCAACTCCTCTCAAACCACACAACAGAATTTCACGAAACCTTTTCAGATAATAAGGACATACTATGTAGTTGTGCATATCGACGGGAAATTGCGATTCAATTTTTTTTCTAGGAGTTACGCCCCTTTGAACTTATTTACTTTATTGTACTACTGGAACAGTTTGTCATCGCAACTTCTCTCAAACCACACAACAGAATTTCACGAAACCTTTTCAGATAATAAGGACATACTATGTAGTTGTGCATATCGACGGGAAATTGCGATTCAATTTTTTTTCTAGGAGTTACGCCCCTTTGAACTTATTTGCTTCAATGTACTTCTGCAACAGTTTGTCATCGCAACTCCTCTGAAAACACACAACAGAATTTCATGAAATTTTGTAGATAATAAGAACATACTATGTATATTGACAGGAAATTATTATTCAATATTTTTTCTTATACAATTTTTAACCGGATTTTTGTGACAAAAATGTAGGTTATTGATTTGGGGATGTACGGCGGGCGGCCGGGCGGCAATTAAATGTTGTCCGTGCATTAACTCATGAACCGTTAAACCAAAGCTTTTAAAATTTTAATATGTTGTTACTGACAACTAAATGAAGGTGAAGTTCAATAATGGCGATTTTGACTTTTACCGTTCAGGAGTTATGGTTCTTGAAAGATTGAAAAATGAAGTTTCCAGTCGTGTCCGTGCATTAACGCATGAACTGTTCTACCAAAGCTTCCCAAACTTTAATATGTTGTTACTGATGACAAAATGGAGGGCAAGGTCAATAATGGCGATTTTGACTTTTACCGTTCAGGAGTTATGGTTCTTGAAAGATTGAAAAATGGAGTTTCCAGTCGTGTCCGTGCATTAACGCATGAACTGTTCTACCAAAGCTTCCCAAATTTTAATATGTTGTTACTGATGACAAAATAGAGGTCAAGTTCAATAAAGACGATTTTGACTTTTACCGTTCAGGAGTTATGGTTCTTGAAAGATTGAAAAATGGAGTTTCCAGTCGTGTCTGTGCATTTACGCATGAACTGTTCTACCAAAGCTTCCCAAATTTTAATATGTTGTTACTGATGACAAAATAGAGGTCAAGTTCAATAAAGACGATTTTGACTTTTACCGTTCAGGAGTTATGGTTCTTGAAAGATTGAAAAATGGTGTTTCCAGTCGTGTCCGTGCATTTTCTCATGAACCATTCAACCAAAGCTTTTGAAATTTTTATATGTTGTTACTGATGGCAAAATAGAGGTCAAGTTCAATAATGACGATTTTTACTTTTACCGTTCAGGAGTTATGGTTCTTGAAAGATTGTAAAATGGCGTTTCCATTCACGTTGTTGCATTTACTCATGAATCATTCAATCTAAGCTTTTCAAATTTTAATATGTTGATACTGATGACAAAATGGAGGTCAAATTTGATATTGACGATTTTCACTTTCACCATTCATCAGTAATGGTTCTTGTGATATTGCCAGGACACAAATAAATATTAATAAATCCGGTTTGCTGTCGTTGTGACAGCCTCTTGTTTTTTCTATACTTATTTTATTTCTCCAATGACAATGTGGGGGCGTGGGGTATGCGAGCGTGCTCACTAAGGTTCTTTAATTTGTTTTGGAATTGGTAAGTGTGGGTTTTTGTTTTATTTGTTTTGGAATTGGTAAGTGTGGGTTTTTGTTTTATTTATTTTGGATTTGGTAAGTGTGGGTTTTTGGAATTGGTAAGTGTAGGTTTTTGTTTTATTTGTTTTGTTTTGGAATTGGTAAGTGTGGGTTTTTGTTTTATCTGTTTTGGAATTGGTAAGTGTGGGTTTTTGTTTTATTTGTTTTGGAATTGGTAAGTGTGGGTTTTTGTTTTATTTGTTTTGGAATTGGTAAGTGTGGGTTTTTGTTTTATTTGTTTTGGAATTGGTAAGTGTGGGTTTTTGTTTTATTTGTTTCACTTGTTACGGATGTTTGTGGACAAAACAAATACTGTGAACCAACTTATTTTCGCGGATACTTTATTTCGCGTTTGCCCTTGAGCGACAATTTAACTTCACGGTTTTCTAATTAACTTGATGTTGTTAAATATGGAAAGATCCAAGTTTTACATATTCGCAATGATTTAACTTCACGATATTTTTCTACTCGCGAAAGTCGCGAAAATAAATCGCTCTTGGAAATTAGTTGGTTTACAGTAATAACAAAATTTTCACAACATGTTAAAAGGAAAGCATATAAAATATCAAGTTCTGAGTAATTTTGAGAAACAAGCATTTTTGTGAGAGAAAAAAACAAGAGTTCTAGATAAAAAAATCTATATGAGGCATTGGATATCTACGCATTATAAACAGACAATGGACCTTTCCTGTGCATTTTACAATCATTCATACCTGAGTTAAATAAAAAGTCAAATAAACATGAGCTATCTCCCTTTATACCTTGGTATAAATTCTAACTTTTCAAAGACTAGTGTGAATGACTCTTTGGTATCCTTTGCCTCTTTTTATGCTCCAATCGTAGCAGAGGGTGTATTAAGTTTAACCCTTGTACATATGTCTGTACATCCATACATCCCAAAGTTGGTTTCTGTTCTCTTAACTTTAGTTTGCATGGACCAACTCTTATGAAATGTATACACAATATTGATTACCACATAATACAGATCAAGCTTGAAATTGGGTGGCTTAAATTTTACCGTTGCTGAGTTATGCCCCTTTATAAACATAAAAATTGCATAATTTTTCGTTCCTGACTTTTTAACTTTTAAGTTGCCTCAACCAAATGTTATGAAACTAATACACAATGCTTATTGCCACAAAACACAGATCAAGTTTCAATTTTGGTGGCATCATTATAACCGTACTAAAGTACAAAAAAAATGTAATCCCCTTTACAAATGGAAAAATTGCTGATTCTTTCATTTTTGTTCTCTAACTTAAGTTTTCTTCAACCAAATGGTATGAAACTTATACATAATGCTTGTTACTACATAATACAGATCAAGTACACATTTGGGTAGCATAACTTTTAACTTTCTTCACTTATGTCCCTATATATAACTTTATATGATATGCAGGGGCATCATCTGTGTCCCATGGATACATTTCCCATTTATGTAATCATGATACCTAATGAGTAAGGGTCATTCAAGCTCTGTCTTTGAAAAGTTAGAATTACAAAAGTATAAAAGGGAGAAAATGCCAGTACCAAGTCAGGAATATTACAGTTGTTATCCATTAGTTTGATGTGTTTAAGCTTTTGATTTTGCCATTTGATTAGGGACTTTCCGTTTTGAATTTTCCTCGTAGTTCAGTATTTTTTGTGATTTTACTTTTTCTCTACAGGAAGTGAATGGCTTTGGTATGGGGCACCTGATATTGTTGTTTACAAAAGTGACGATGAAATAAACAGTATCGCATTACCACATTCAAATGAAGACGAAAAAGAGGACAAGGAATTGTTGAAAGAGTTAGATTTTGAAGAACAGCAGATACTCAAAGTTCAGAAACAGTCAGAGATATTGAGATATCCCAGTAATGTATCACAGTTTGTGGCCCATGCTATAACATTTTCATATTATCAAAAAGCCTTCCAACATAGACATAGGAAAATAGAGAATTTACAAAATAATGTCTCTCTTGTGCCGCTAATTGCCATAAATGGAAACTTTTTTGATATCTATTTATATGATTATGAAAACGATATCTTGTTAAGGAATGCAAATCAGATTTCTTTGTGGAATGAACCAGAGTTCAAATGTTCAGCTGATTTTGAGTTTCCAGAACCGACATTAAATTTGTCATCTGTAATTATGTTTTGGATGATGATGAATCATTTGACAATAAAGCCTAGCTTGTCAGACAAGACAGTTCTTAGACTGAAAAAGTCATGTGGTCTTGATTTGTCTGTTGAACTACAGAAAGCAATTGGTAAAACAGTCAAACTTAAGAAGAATTTTTATCCATTGAAATCATGTGATATTATTGAACCTTATTTCAGTCAGATGTGTAAAGTCGAAAGTCAACAGTAGACAATGAAAAGATCCAAGATATATTTTGTTTAAATAAAAATGTATACTATGTATCATTTCAAGTTGAGACTAGGATTTACCAAATACCAGTAGCTGTAAAAGTCAGAAAAAATATTTGTTCACCAATGAGCTCGCTAATTGTTTTTTCAAATTTTAAAAAATGACGAGGTTTTAAAAAGGGACTAATGTAACTGGTTGAGTACAACACTAATAAGGACTTGTATTTTGATATCTGATACATTACATCTGTATTCAAATTTTCATAAAAATCACTATTATTAGTATCACAATATTGTTTATTGTCTACAAAAATAGCTTTAATATCTGATATTATTTTAATTTTAGTTTCTTGTGTACAATTTGGAAATTAGTATGGCCTTCATTATCACTGGACTAGTATATATTTGTTTAGGGGCCAGCTGAAGGGCGCTTCCGGGTGCGGGAATTTCTCGCTACATTGAAGACCTGTTGGTGACCCTCTGCTGTTGTTTTTTATTTGGTCGGGTTGTTGTCTCTTTGACACATTCCCCATTTCCATTCTCAATTTTATTAATATCTGAATTTACATTACTGAGATGATGTTGTAAAATAACTAATGAAACAACTACCAATGAGAGACATCTACTCGTCAGAGACACACAAAAAAGATGAAAGCATGTATAGGCACCATACTGCTGTAAACAAAAAAAAACAAAGAGCCTGTATAAATTTGGTCAAAAGAAACAAAATGAATTCATAGCTACACTTTTACTCAACCTCAAAATAATTACTATTTGTGTAAATGGGTCTTTTTTGACAATCTATAACAGTATTGTCTTTTTCCTGCATAAATTTGAATTTGTAGAATACTAAACATTGTAATTAGAATTTTTATTTTGATGCTCAATTTACAGTCTGATATGTTATTTTGGATATCCCCTGCCTGGCAAAGCCCAAAATAATATCATATTATACTAGGGAGTCTTGATTCTAAATATCATTCACATATTCATCTTCTTTTTAGTTCACATCCCCAGTTTTAGGTAACTAATCAAATAACAGTATCAAACAGTGTCCATTCACTAAAATGCAAATGCTATGACGAAATCTTTTCGAATTTAGATATGTTGTTTCCTGTGACTAAATGAAGGTCAGCTACAATTTTATCAATTTTATTTTTTAGCTCACCTGGCCTAAAAGGCCAAGTGAGCTTTTCTCATCACTTGGCGTCCGTCGTCCGTCGTCGTCGTTAACTTTTACAAAAATCTTCTCCTCTGAAACTACTGGGCCAAATTAAACCAAACTTGGCCACAATCATCATTGGGGTATCTAGTTTAAAAAATATGTCCGGTGACCCGGCCAACCATCCAAGATGGCCGCCATGGCTAAAAATAGAACATAGGGGTAAAATGCAGTTTTTGGCTTATAACTCAAAAACCAAAGCATTTAGAGCAAATCTGACAAAGGGTGGAATTGTTAAACAGGTGAAGATCTATCTGCCCTGAAATTTTCAGATGAATCGGATAACCCGTTGTTGGGTTGCTGCCCCTGAATTAGTAATTTTAAGGAAATTTTGCTGTTTTTGGTTATTATCTTGAATATTATTATAGATAGAGATAAATAGTAAACAGCAATAATGTTCAGCAAAGTAAGATTTACAAATAAGTCAACATGACCGAAATGGTCAATTGACCCTCTTAGGAGTTATTTTTCTTTATAGTCAATTATTAACAATGTTCATAAAATTTGTAAATTTTTACTAACATTTTCCACTGAAACTAATGGGCCAAGTTCATTATAGATAGAGATAATTTTAAGCAGCAAGAATGTTCAGTAAAGTAAGATGTACAAACACATCACCATCACCAAAACACAATTTTGTCATGAATCCATCTGATTCCTTTAATATTCACATAGACCAAGGTGAGCGACACAGGCTCTTTAGAGCCTCTAGTTCTTGTTGTTGAGTTGTACACCTTTCAGTTACCAGAAGGTATACTTATTATAAAATTGAGTTACTTTCCTTTGAACAGGAATGGCATACTTCATAATTATATGTATAGATAGTCTTTCAAAGTTTTTATCTGAGTTGTAAAACTTATCTTTTTTACTTTTTTTTAAGGTAGATGTAACAGTTTTTGTGGGTTTTTTTTGTTCTTGATCCTGTTTGGAGATCCAGATTTGCAAATATTTTTTTACTCTACTTGATGATAATCTATTTTTAGCTCACCTTTCCTAAAAGGAAATGTGAGCTTTTGCCATCACTTGGCGTCCGTCATCGTCCGTCCGTCCGTCGTCGTCGTCCGTCGTCGTCGTAAACTATTTCAAAGATCTTCACCTCTGAAACTACTGAACCAATTACAACCAAACTTTAGCTGAATGATCCTTAGGGTATCTAGAACAAAGATTGTGTTTTATTTTCCATTTTGTGAAAAAACATGGCCGCCATGGCTAAAAATAGAACATGGGGGTAAAATGCAGTTTTTGGCTTATATCTCAAAAACGAAAGCATTTAGAGCAAATCTGACAAGGGGTAAAAATTTTCATTAGGTCAAGATCTATCAGCCCTGAAATTTTCAGATGAATCAAACAACCCATTGTTGGGTTGCTGCCACTTAATTGGTAATTTTAAGGAAATTTTGCAGTTTTTGGTCATTATCTTGAATATTATTATAGATAAAGATAAACTGTATACAGCAAAAATGATCAGCAAAGTAAGATCTACAAATAAGTTAATATGACCAACATTGTCAATTGACCCCTTAAGGGGTTATTGTCCTTTAATGACAATTTTTCACAATTTGTTCATCATATTTGCTAACTTTAAAAAATCAGGGCTACGTCTGAGGGAAAACAGAATTTGCTTCTTGCAAGGCACTCGCTGTGAACACACTTTGATATGGAGACAAGCATTTAGTTTGAAATTTCCTACATGAAGCATTTAAAATATGTTAAAATAAAAGAGAGGTAAGGTTTCCTGAGACAAGATACCTCTTGAAAGTTAAATAAAACCAATTTTCAGACCCATCAAGTATATTTAAATAATATTTATACTTTTATTATTAAAAAAATTGGGAAGTGTTTCGAGATTTTTTTGGGGGAAAAGATGAATTTATGAAGTATCTGGTGCCATCTCATACTTTCGATTAGACCTGCTGAGTTATTTATTTTCAATACATTGCCAGTCAGGTAATTTATTTTCAAACTACCACAGAACAAACCATTCATTTTTGTGATTATCATGGCTGAGTTATCTATTTTCGAAAATCCTCCTGCCCCCCCACCCCCAGAAATCAAATGGTCGTCCCCTTATACTAAAGTTATAGTGCGAAAACCAAATGTCTTCGGACGACGACGACGCAGACGACGACGCCAACGTGATACCAATATACGACTAAAACAAATTCAATTTTTGCGGTCGTATAAAAATCATGCAGTATCAAGTTACACTGAAAAAACTGAAATTATGTAATAATTATGCTTTCTTTTACTAGACACCATTCAAAAGTATTAATAGATATAAAACACAACAGTTTGAGACAAATTGAGATTTTGATGGTATTACATACATGATTTTCAATTAAAAAGAACATAGAAAGATTTTTTCCTCCATGAAATCTTCTTCTTGTGATGAAATTTCTAGTTGTGCAATTTTATTGAAAATCAGTGCAAAGTTGAAGAGACAGCTACATACAAAAGTATTTTTTTTTTTTCTTTAGGGTTATTAATTTTATGGCTCAATTGTTGACATTTAGGTAAAATATGTATAAAATGAACTTTTGGTGAAAAGATTTTCACAAAATGTTCACTTTGCATGAGTCTATACTTCTTTTCCTGTCTGCGGCACTGCATGGTTAATTGAAAATTTCATATATGGGTTGAAAAGTTGTTTAAAAAGTAGAATTTCTCTAAAACTATCCATCATGACAAGGATTTTTGTGATTAGGTGTGACAAGTAATCAATATTCTTACCCATAAACACCAACTTCAGTATTCATTTTGTTTTTTCTTGATTTTTATTGCAAATTGTATATGCATTGGGGTGTCAAGTACAGTCTAAAAACCATGATATAGTAGGCATGTATAAAGACCTGTATAGTCAAAAAAGGGAAAGGTATGGTATTTCTTGTTTTTAGATAGTTGTATTGTAGCATATTCTTCACTATGAAAAAGTTTTAGGTAGTTTTTCAATTTGACTTAAACAAGAGGCCCACTTGGGTAGATTTCATGGAAAAAAGGGGGAGGGGTAAACTATTGAATGTGGTCCAGTCAAAGAGAAGGAAAAAAATAAAAATAATAGATAAGAATACTCTTCTAGCTTCACAGTATCCAAATAATAAGAAAACATTCATAAAGATAGACTAGAATGAGATTTACAGACCATTTGATAGACATGACTGATTTCCAAATTTTGCCTTTTTTCAGAAAGAGGTACTGCTTTAATAGTGGGGTTATTTTTCTCAATACAACTAAACAGTTCTTTTAATAGCATTTTTTATGTTCAAATATGACTACTTAATAAAACTAAGTGAATGATTTATTTTTTGAAGACATTTCATTATTGGTATAGGGTAAATTTTTCATATGTTCACTGCAAGGAAGTGGCTCATGTGGACTTTTGTGTGCCCAGAATGACAAAACATCATGATTAAAGGACTTTGTAAGAGAAAAAAATCATGCAGTATCAAGTTACATCGAAAAAACTGAAATTATGTAATAATTATGCTTTTTTATACTAGACACCATTCAAAAGTATTAATAGATATAAAACACAACAGTTTGAGACAAATTGAGATTTTGATGGTATTACATACATGATTTTCAATTAAAAAAGAACATAGAAAGATTTTTTCCTCTATGAAATCTTCTTCTTGTGATGAAATTTCTAGTTGTGCAATTTTATTGAAAATCAGTGCAAAGTTGAAAAGACAGCTACATACAAAAGTATTTTTCTTCTTTAGGGTTATTAATTTTATGGCTCAACTGTTGACATTTAGGTAGAATATGCATAAAATGAATTTTTGGTGAAAAGATTTCTCAAAATGTTCACTTTGCGTGAGTCTATACTTCTTTTCCTGTCTGTGGCACTGCATGGTTAATTGAAAATTTCATATTTAGGTTAAAAAGTTGTTTAAAAAGTAGAATTTCTCTAAAACTATCCATCATGACAAGGATTTTTGTGATTAGGTGTGACAAGTAATCAATATTCTTACCATAAACACCAACTTCAGTATTCATTTTGTTTTTTCTTGATTTTTATTGCAAATTTTATAGGCATGCCAATTTTATATGCATTGGGGTGTCAAGTACAGACTAAAAACCATGATATAGTAGGCATGTATAAAGACCTGTATAGTCAAAAAAGGCAAAGGTATGGTATTTCTTATGTTAAGATAGTTGTATTGTAGCATATTCTTCACTATGAAAAAATTTTAGGTAGTTTTTCAATTTGACTTAAACAAGAGGCCCACTTGGGTAGATTTCATGGAAAAAAAGGGGGAGGGGTAAACTATTGAATGTGGTTCAATCAAAGAGAAGGAAAAAATAAAAATAATAGATAAGAATACTCTTCTAGCTTCACAGTATCCAAATAATAAGAAAACATTCATAAAGATAGACAAGAATGAGATTTACAGATCATTTGATAGACATGACTGATTTCCAAATTTTGCCTTTTTTCAGAAAGGGGTACAGCTTTAATAGTGGGGTTATTTTTCTTAATACAACTAAACAGTTCTTTTAATAGCATTTTTTATGTTCAAATATGACTTCTTAATGAAACTAAGTGAATGATTTATTTTTTGAAGACATGTCATTATTGTTATAGGAAAACATATCTAAACTGAGTGAAGCGAAGAATGCTGGATTTGACAACGTTTTAAGTCTGTCTAGATAAATAGCACCACCATTAAAAATAGGACGTGCTTTACCGTTTGAAACAATTATCCTTCATGTACTGCCAAACTTGAAATCCAAATTTTGTATCTGTTGAAGAATTTAGTAAAGATTCAAACTAATTTTGGGCAACAAAATCCTTGACTTAATAGTTATCCACTTATTACGCGCATCACTGTATCAAAAAAGAAAATTGACATAGGGAAGGAACAATCGTTCCTTTTGACAATCGTTCCTTTTGTCGTATTTTTTGTTAAGGGTTTCTCGTTTAAAACTGATATATCGAAATCTAGGAAAAAGCAGATATTTGTGTCAATATGCCCATAGGAATAGCTATATCTTGTCAATGAATTGTATTGCCGAAACGTAAATAAATGCAAAGAGAAAATCTCACACACCTCAATCAAGTATGCCATCAGAGAAAAATACATTTTATATAAGTTGCAGCATAAATATTCGGAATCAGATTTATAACACGACCATTTGATTAAATAGTAACACATTTGATAAGATTGTGTGTAAGTGTAGTCTAAAGAGTGGAAAAGTCAAACTTTCAACTGAATCAAAAAGACGATCAACAGCTGTTTTAGGCTGTTGGACCAATAGTCAATGAATGGAGATAGTTTAGGGAAATTGAAAAAAAGGTAAATTTTAAACGAAAAATATATTTCTGTTACTTGGCGAAAAAATAATAAAGTGGCGAAAAATATATTGTTTTGGCGAAAGAGGTGGCGAAAAAAATAATTGACCCAGGGGACACCCTGTTTATAAAATAAATGTAACACTTTACTCGCACACACCAGAGGTGCACGTAAAACTTAGCTAACACAACCTTGAGCTGCACGTAACACTTTGCTCACACACCCTAGAGGTGTACGTAACACTTTGTTCACGCCTCCAAGAAATATATGAATGACACGTAACACTTTGTATACGCACCCAAGAGTTAGGCATAACTATTTGTTCACGTACAATAACATTTCACGTAGCTGTTTGTTTGCGTTAAAATCCATTTCACCCTATGCGCAATAAACTCCTCTGCTGGAGAAAATAAAAGGGGCCTTTTTACTTCATTCTACATAACTGATTGAAAGTTTATAAACTCGGTTAAAATAATTGATTTACATCTATATTTTAATAAACACTAATATGGGCAAGATATTGTGTACATGGAAAACAGTATTCTGCGTTCTGTTGTCGGTTAAGCAGTTTTATAGAGTTAACTCCCTTATTCAATACAAATCTTAAATAAAGATTATAATAAATTTCTTTCCGTTTATATAATGATAGAAATCTGCAATCTTTTCATGGGGATTTTTCCTGGTGAATACTTTTCCCTGGCACAAAACATTTTTTCTTCTGTTGCAAGAGTTATGAGGTTTAATAAGGGAAAATAAAATAATGTTGACACAGTTAATCCATTATTCACGGAAAGGGATGATATGTTTTAGGTGGTGGTGGTTAGATGCACGAACAAAAAATTACGCGTAACCCTGAACATACAGTACGCTTGGACAACGAAATATGAAATTAATGCAAAACACAATGAAATAAGGAATGTTACATGTAACAATAGAGTATAAAAAAGCTACACTGCTGTAGTTTTATTCGATATGTGATCAACCATTGCCATGGATCAGTTCAGAATTGGTATGATTGCTATTGAGACAACTATATACTAGTACCAAGTTCAAATGAAGTGAGCAATATGACAGTTGCTATCACTTCGTTTGATGTGTTTGAACACTTGATTTTGTCACTTGATTAGGATTTATATCTGGAAATTTACTATGAGGGTCGGTTGAAAACAAAACTTTACGACGAAAGAGATGATTTATCCCAATTTAGAAGTTTTAGGAGGCTGAAATCATCACTTCGTAAATTGTATGGACGCCGTCACGGATTGGTTCACCGTTATGGAATGTCTGTTATATAGATGATATCGGATGTGTTCCTTGTGTCGTAACTATAATCCCGTTCTCTTTTTACGAATGTAACCTACCGAATTAGACTTTTTACCTTTATTTGTGACATTTTTACCGATTGGGTCTATTTGTTTTGTTCACGCATCATTATCAATATTGACGCGTCGTACAAGTGCGAGGTTTAGCGCTGTAAAACCAGGTTCAATCCACCATTTCTACGTTTGAAAATGCATGTACCAAGTCAGAATATATGACAGTTGTTGTCCATTCGTTTGATGTGTTTTGTCATTTGATTTTGCCATGTAATTAGGGCCTTTCCGATTGAATTTTCTTCGGAGTTTAGTATTTTTGTGATTTTACTTTTTTTTATACAGTTTTAAGCGTACGGACTTAAACAACGGGAAAAGCCACACCGTATAGTCGGCTATAAAAGGCCCCGATATGAATAATAAGATGGAAATCAAATGAACGGAAAATTCGAAATCAAATGAACGAAAAATGATCGGAAAATTCGTCTCAGAGCTATTGCCCTTTCTTTGCAATTTTCTCAATTTATGATAATGTTGTCAATATTTTTGTCGCATGTATCGACATTGGAAAAGTGATCCGGAGAAGATTGAAGACCTGGGTCAGTCACATGTCCAATGTCCTTGATCTAATTTTCATGGTTCAGTGACTACTTGAAAAAAAAGTTTAGATTTTTTGTAATGTTAAATTCTCTCTTTTTATATGTAATAGGATAACTATATTTAGTATATGCTTACCTTGCGAGGTTTTCATGCCCATCAGACAGTTTTCACTTGAACTTGACCTCATTTCATGGATCAGTGAACAAGGTTAAGTTTTGGTGGTCAAGTCCATATCTCAGATACTATAAGCAATAGGTCTAGTATATTCAGTGTATGGACGGACTGAAAGTTGTACATGTCCAACTGCCAGGTGTCATCTGATCTTGACCTCATTTTCATGGTTGAGTGGTAAAAGTTAAGTTTTTGAGTTTTGGTCTTTTTTTTCTGATACTATCATGACTATATGCAATATTTGATGTATGGAAATATTTTATGATATATATTTTAATCGAGCGGGTTTTGTTTGACCTTGACCCCATATTCACGGGTCATTAGTTTGTGTGTTTTGGTATGTTTTTATTTTACTACAAGCAAAAGGTAAACTATATTTGTTGTATGGAAGAAGTGTTAGTTGTACATGTCTGCCTGGCATGGTTCATCTGAACTTGACCTCTTTTTCATGGTGCAGTGGTCAATGTTACGGTTTCTTGGATAATGTTAAGCTGTTTACGTGACAGTTGTAATATAGCTTTATGTTTCATTGTACTAAGGACTATCAACATAATGTCAATGATTAGCTAAGAAGGCGAGACATTTCAGCGTGTGCACTCTTGTGAGCCTTTTTATTATTATTATTCCAAAATATTTCCTGTTTACAATTATCCTAGTCGTTCAGGTAACAGATTAAGGTTCCCGGTTTACAGAAATGCCATCTATCCAGGAGCAATAGAAAGTAACAAAGTGCATTTTACCCTTTTTTTAAACACTGAATTTAAAAAAAAATACATAGTTCCCTATGCATCATGATAAGCGCATAAATATAAATATAAATGTCCCGCTTGAACTAGTATACATATCTTTATTATAATAAGTTTTTGTCGTTAGGAGTTACTTTAACTGTCGATTGATCCGAATCGACAGGTTTACGCATTTTTTTGTTAGCTACAGATTGTAACAAAACCTTTGGAGCCGGATCTGCTTAACCTTCTGGAGCACATGAGATCACCCCTAGTTTTTGGTGGGGTTCGTGTTGCTTATTCCTTAGTTTTCTATGTTGTATCGTGTATTCTATTGGTTGTCTGTTTGTCTTCTTTCATTTTTAGCGAGGCGTTGCCAGTTTATTTTCGATTTATGAGTTTGACTGTCCCTCTGGTATCTTTCGTCCCTCTTTTTTAACGACATTGGATTTTTGCACCGGCAGTTCGATCGGCCTATCTAGTCTGTCGCTTTCTTCTTTTCGTCCTGATTAAACATATGAAATATTTGCGACTGAACGTGAAGTAAACTGCAATCAATATAAAAAGAAATTGGCATATCAAGCAAGCGAATCAAACTGCAGCGCAATTAAAAAAATAAGCCTGTTTAATGTCTTTCAAGGTTTGGAATCTGTCTGAAGCGCGCCAAATGAAAAATGTTCAATTAATTCCCCAGTGGGGTTAGCTAGCGCTGCCCAATAGTTATCCCACCTCTGTAAATGTGTTTTCAAATTAAGAGATGTTTCTTTGCATAACTTATTTATTATAACATGTAAAATGTCGGTTTATGGATTTTTTTAAAAGAAAATGGAATATACTTTGGAACAGGAGTAGGCCCAGTAAGACCTCTTTTTGACCCCAAAATATAGCAGTTTTACATAATTGGTTTAATGTAAAATTTTAGCTATTCATTTGAAAGTAGAATACTTCTGTTACATAAATATGGTCTGCTTTTGATCAGAGTTGGGGTAATTGTAATTGTAATCGTTAATCAGCTGTAATTGATTACAATTTTTCAAGTAATCAGTGTAATCATTAATCAGCAAAAAATCTGATTACATGTAATTTAATTTAATCAATTACTTTTCAAAATACCCTGTAATCATGATTACTTTTTGATTACATTCTGATTACAATGAAAAAAATCTAAAATTGTGTTTTTGGTCATTAAATGAACCTCTTTGTTATTCATATTTGATAAATTTTAAACATACTAAAATGATTTGGTTACTGTAAGCATGTCTACTTCAGTAAAAAAAAAAAAACTGTTACAGTATTGAAAAGTCACCATTAGCCTAAGAAGAGACATATAATACAATTATTTACCTTTTATCTTGGTAAAAGATATTGTACGTACATGTATATTCATCGTTTTATAATGATCTTCATATTAATATTTGATAATAACTGTTATATATTCAAGTAATACTTTTCTTTAACCCTGAATTATATTCTTTTGTTAATTTTTGTGATTTTTGTCATCTTTGAATTGACAGGTAGGATACTAATTAAGGTTTGTTTTTATTGCAATTACCAATTGAGTATAGCTGTAGGGAAATATATATGATAAAAGATAAATCAGACATGAAAATTTATCTAATTAGCACAAACTAAATTAAAAGTTGGACAAATATGTTGTTTAATTTTTTTTTGTATTTGGACTGGAGTCACTGGACATGTAAAATGCAATGATTTTTAGTACTTACATATTGTTTACAATTTGATTAAACATTTCTATTAAAATTATACATAATTTTAACTTGGTAACTTTTTTTCATCCATATTTAAACTTCCATAAATTGCAACTTGGAAAACATATAAATTATGAAAGAGGTCAGAAGACAAACAAAAAAACTCTTGATTATTATATATCTTTATTAAATTTAATTCAAAATAATTCAGAGATCATTGGTGATAAAGTGTAATGTATATATATTTAGTGAAATTTGGTGTTTATTTAAATAGATGAAGTTTAATTTGAAGTTATTATTTTATAACTGAACCAAATGAAATACTTTCTCAAAAATGCTAAAGTTATATTCAACGTTTATTCATTCACATCATTCAAAATGTTTTGTTTTTAAATTCATTGTAATCAGATGTAATCATGATTACTTTGCTAATGTAATCATTAATTTAATCAGATACTTTCAGAAATGATGTAATCATTAATTTAATTTAATCGTACAAATGAAAAAGTAATTGTAATTTAATCAATTACATTGAAAGTAATCGGACCCATCTCTGCTTTTGATAATACAATGCTCATGGAATGGGAACGTTATGCTAAATTACTGAAATCTTCGAAATTTTAGCATTTTGTTTACTTTTTAGACGTTTTCGTCTAACACTGAATTTGCCGCATTTGTGTTAATTCTTAATATTTTTAAAAATGCAAGTTGCATTTGATAATAATACATACTATATATATATATATATATAAGTACGTCTGAGTCAGTGACAACTCTACAACAGATGTATCCATCGGATCGCCATCAATGATGGTGATACATGGCTGTGTACATAATGTATATACAACTCGTCTAAACATCAACCCAACAATGTTAGATCTGTAAATTTGCTTTCGCAAATTTTTGGTTCTTCCCTCGCCGGGATTCGAACCCATGCTACTGTGATATCGTGACACCAAATCGCCTGCACTGCAGCCGTCCCGCTAGACCACACGACCACCTGATATATATATATATATAAAGGTCGAAAATGAACACGGATGCGGCCACTTTCATAACTTTGACAAAAACTATCTAAAAGTGACATTTATGGCATTTTTGATAGATTTTTCATATTTGAGCTTGCACTTGAGCGTCTTTAATGACTAAATCAGTTAAAATCTTTCATATAAACTAATTTAATCGACTCAAATAGACACTTAAGTATTTAAAAAGTGTCCAAAATCTTTCATCAGATAACCCTGAACTCTGAGTCCAAAATCGGCCATCACCGGACTTACTCCTCTCAAGATGCTGATCAAGACAATTCCATTGAGGTCTGGAGCTGGCATGTCAGTAACTGCTAGAAGTCCTTTGTTAAATTATGTATCATTGTTATTTTTGTTTGCTTTCTTTTGTAACCTATTCCAACATCGAACTCCGATTTCTTTTGAATTGAGTTTTACTATGCGTATTGCTGTGTGTTTGTTTTTTTCTACATTGACTAAAGGTATAGGGGGAGGGTTGAGATCTCACAAAACATTATTTAACCCCGCCGCATTATTTACCCTGTCCCAAGTCAGGAGCCTCTGGCCTTTGCTAGTCTTGTATGATTTTTTACCGGATTTTCGACGAAAATGTTGGTTATTGATTTGGGGATCTACGACTCAGGCGGCAGCCAAATGTTGTCCGTGCATTTACTCATGAAACATGTCTTAATTTTAAGAAAAAACATATACAGAGGTAATATCACTATTGGCGCTAGCTAACCTCACTAGGGGATTAATCGAAAAAAATTCATTTGGCGCACTTTAGATAGATGCCAAACCTTGAAAGACATTAAACAGGCTCATTTTTTTTTATTGTACAGGCAGTTTTATCCGCTTACTTGGGAAGCCGATCGAACTGCCGGTGCAAAAATGCAATGTCGTTAAAGGTTTTGTATCAATCTGTAGCTAACGCAAAAATGCGTAGAACTGCATGTTGATTTTCAACATAGGCCCCAGACACGCTTGAAATATTATATATATCTTTAATATACACGAGGTCGGACAACTATCGGGGAGCCCTTGCTAACAAACTGGAGGATCAATCGACAGTTAAAGTAACTCCTAACGACGAAAAACATTTATATTAAAGATATGCCTATCATCTAGTCCTAGGTAATAATATTGAGGGTTTTACAATCATATGACAATGACCCACAATACATACAATGGGTATAATTTTATATTTTTGTTTTTCAATTTTGTAAATTTTTTATCGAGCGAGTACTCGAAATGCAACAAGTAATCGATTAGTAAATCTTACCGAGTTGACATCCCTAGTTCCAACACATTACACTAGCGTCATATTCCTGAGTTGGTTTTTTTTCTAATGTAGAAAATTGTGGATTAAACCTAGTTTTATAGCTTGCTATACCTCTCACTTGTATATTGTAGTCGCATAAAATTCCATTACATTGACAACAATGTATGAACAAAAATAACAGACATAATGTGTAAAATTTCAAAATAGGGGTATAGCAGTCACCATTACGTTATAAACTTTAAAATTATTATAAAGTACACTCTAAACAAGGAACTCACTACTGTGCGTAATTATGTACACTTTCAATGTAGAACACAAAGCTTGAAATGCAAATTATTGTCAGAAAAATATATCATAAAAAGAAATGTAATCAATTTGAAAACTAATTATATTAATTATAAGCAAAATTTAACACATTAGTTGTATCAAAATTCATTGTTTCCTTTTAGTAATCTACACTGGGATTTCAGCTTTTAACTTTTTTACACATAACAATATGGGTTCCGCTGCATCGAATATCATCCCATTTACCAAAGCTCATGTATACACCTACACAGTCAGCAACACCAGCAGGTCCAATTGGTTCACCAGGACTCCAGTTTGAATATGAAATAGAACTTTGTGCTCCATTTGTATCTTGCCATACAATATCGCCACCAGGATCCCGAATCCCGGCTGTCCATAAAAATGTCCCTGATACCTATTTGATTATAACAATTTAATATGACATGTTTTTATACGCCCGTCGTCTTTTAGACGGGGCGTATTATGGTATACCGTTGTCCGTCCGTCCGTCCGTCCGTCTGTCCGTCCGTCGTCCACACTTCGGACAATAACTCAAAAACACTTTCACCAATTTCCATGAAACTTAAGTGAATTGTTTATATCTATTGACGTAAGCTCCCTTTCGTTTTATTTTAATTTCAGATTTTAAGTTTTGGATTTATGGGGCTTTATTCATAAAAAAGGGGGGATTTTCAACACTTCGGACAATAACTCAAAAAGGCTTTCACCAATGTCCATGAAACTTTGGTGAATTGTTTATATCTATTGATGTAAGCTCCCTTTCAATTTTTATAAATTTCAGATTTTAAGTTTTGGATTTATGGGGCTTTATTCATAAAAAAAGGGGGATTTTCAACACTTCGGACAATAACTCAAAAAGGCTTTCACCAATGTCCATGAAACTTTGGTGAATTGTTTATATCTATTGATGTAAGCTCCCTTTCAATTTTTATAAATTTCAGATTTTAAGTTTTGGATTTATGGGGCTTTATTCATAAAAAAAAGGGGGATTTTCAACACTTCGGACAATAACTCAAAAAGGCTTTCACCAATGTCCATGAAACTTTGGTGAATTGTTTATATCTATTGATGTAAGCTCCCTTTCAATTTTTATAAATTTCAGATTTTAAGTTTTGGATTTATGGGGCTTTATTCATAAAAAAAGGGGGATTTTCAACACTTCGGACAATAACTCAAAAAGGCTTTCACCAATGACCATGAAACTTTGGTGAATTGTTTATATCTATTGATGTAAGCTCCCTTTCAATTTTTATAAATTTCAGATTTTAAGTTTTGGATTTATGGGGCTTTATTCATAAAAAAAGGGGGATTTTCAACACTTCGGACAATAACTCAAAAAGGCTTTCACCAATGTCCATGAAACTTTGGTGAATTGTTTATATCTATTGATGTAAGCTCCCTTTCAATTTTTATATATTTCAGATTTTACATTTCAGTGTTATGAATTTTTATGCTTAAAAAAGGGGGGATTTTCCAATTTTGGGACAATAACTAACACTTTCACAAAATTTTATGCAACTTTGATAAATTGTTTATTTCTATTGACATAAGCTCCCTTTCCATTTTTATAAATTTTAGATTTTACGTTTTCTTATAAGTGATGAATTTTTATACTTAAAAAAGGGGGATTTTATGAAACTTTGGTGAATATATTAATGTAACATCCCTTTTGATTTGTATATATACTTCAAGTTGATCATATAAATTCATTTAAAGCATAAAAGACAAGTTAAAAGAGCATCGGGCGTATCATGCGCTGAAGCGCAGCCCTTTATTAGTTTGATGAACTTGTTTTCAATCATTTAGTCCTGAAATAATTTTGTATGTTTGATTGATTTGATCAGCTGTTTATTTGGTATTTGTAAGATTTAAATGATACCTTTTTTTATAAATTGTCAGCCTTAAAATGGTTCTATAAAAAAAAACTAAGCAAAAATTGCAACACTATCACCAAGCCTGGTTTATGATGGGGGTTGTCCTATTCAGTCTTTGGTTTTCTGTGTTGGGTTTTGTTTAGTGTAATTTGTTTTTGACCGTTTTTTTGGTATGGTTTTGTCAGTTTGTTTTCCACTTATCAGTTTGGATTCCGTTTGGTATCTTTTGACACTCTTCTCCGTTAAGTAGATTTGAGACGACGGGTGTTAAATTGTTAGAGCTTTCAAACATTTAATAGTTTTGTATTTTCTATTTCGGTCTCGGTTTTACATAATTGGATATATATCTTGTCCGGGTGTCACCAACTGTGTTTTTACGCTATACACATTCAAAGTGGTATTCTAGGTGAACAAAATACCACAAAACGTCGAAATAAGTCTAACGTTATTGCGTTATAAGCTGTAAAACGTCGATTTTTACGTTCTCACTTCCAACTAGGTTACAGATTGGTCAATACAACGTACAAACAGTTGGTGAACCTATCATTATTTTATATCATTAAAATAATAATTAAGATATCAACAACGTATAGTTTTCTTGTACATAGATTTTTCTTAAAAACTATATCTTTTTAGTTATATACATTTTCATAAATCTTAATGAAATCGAAATTAATTATGAAATATTACTTTTAATGATTTGAAGCAACTATATGAATGAGTTGTTTGTATTTAGAATTAGAAAATTATTATTACTACGCTAGTGTTTGTCGTTCTATAAAGTACTATACCGTATAGGTTTTGTTCATTGATAAAAGTCTTTTTTTATATATATGGAACCCACACATTCTTTCACACAGTGATATTTGCAAGTAATGTCCTTTGTTACACTCAAGCTGCAAGTCAGGAATATGACAGTTGTTATCCATTCGTTTGATGTGTTTGGACTTTTGATTTTGGATTTTCCTCGGAGTTCAGTATTTTTGTGTTTTTACTTGTTATGGTCAAAGGGACATGATGAATATAGTTTCTTTAATAAACTTTGTCATAAAACTATAATTTTCACCCATATCTTATTGGTACATAGAAGTCAGGTGAAATCAAACAAATTCTACAATTCAAAATTGATACTTTAAGTTAAAGGAGCATTAGTTATCTCAAAATATGCTAGAAATACTAATAGGTTATAGCAGTCTTTTTCAAGATATTTAATATTTCAAAAATGGTGAGAAAAGGGTGACTCGATTTTTTATATTTTATCTAGAATTGGCATTATTTGGGGTTCAAATCGTAAGAAAATAAATTTAGAATCTGCTTGAATTTTGATAATGATCTTTTAAGAGCTAGTGAATTCTATTAAAAGAAAAGAGGTTGATATGGGACAAAATATTTTACCCTAGACTGTACCGTAGGACAAATGGAGTCAGATTATTTGACAAACATTCATAAACCTCACATGACTACATCCTGAAATATCCTGAAATATTTTGATTGGATTTATTCCAATTTTCAATTATAGAATATTATTGGATGAACGTGTTAAATGATTTTCTTTAATCCCTCTGTTATCTTTCGCCCCTCCTTTAAATTTCCCGTGATTCGCTTTAGGTATCGTAAATTACAGTGCTGATTGAATTTCGTATAAGAACAGTATTTTAAATTAAAGTGTTTAATGATTTAGGTCTTAATCAACAGAATATGACAATGTTGAAATATCGATTCATACATTTCCAGTTGAAATACTTTTAGTAATCGATCCCGGTAAATTTCATACTCGAACTTAATGATATCATGGATATGTGTATTTAATTTCATAGAGTATTTAAGACACAATAAATGCAATGATTATTTCGTTTGTTAACTAACAAAGCAGCTTATATGTTTTGTACTAACTTTTGTCAACATCTAATAGTATATGAATATTCCGTAAGTCAAAAATACTGCGATTGACGTAAACATGTTTTTTCCACTCAGAATTCCGAGAGCTAAAACATTTATTGAAGGAATGTTGAAAATGAGTCGACTGGGAATTTATGCAAAATTAATGTTGTTAATTTTTTTCTATCAGTAAATTGAAATTTTCTTATTATACATACATTTACCTGAAGGCATAAGCAGGGATATTTTGTATTGAAAACAAACTTGCCGCTAGTTTGATTTGACTAAATAATAATATAACTTTCCTGCTTCCAAAATACCAAAAGGATAAACTTTTGTTTATACATATGATCAACTTAAATGCTTTTGTTCGGTAGTAAGAACAATACTGATTGTTTTCTGTTTTGATTGATAAGATTGATAATTTTAATACGCAGTGACTAATATATAGTGTGATTACTTACATATGATAATTCACCAACAGTAGAACAAATCCAATTATTCTCCTCATCATCATGAATTGTGAGCAACTGGCTACCACTTGTGTCACAGAATGACTGATAAATATAACATTATATCAAATTAGGTTTTGTCTGATGCATTTGCCATTAGTTCCCTTTTCTTAAAGCAAAGGTTGCAACTCTATTTGGTAAGGTTGGTATTTATTTCTTATTTTTAGGCAGTTAAGCTGCCTTATGCGAGCACCCTAGATTTGTGTTCTACCCAATAAATGCTAAAATACGTACCATTGTTATTATCTAGCTGGCTAATATGTCATTTATAACAAATTGGACTTTTTTTCATGCTTTTATTTCTGGAATACAAAAAAATATGACCAGAAAAACCTTAAATGATCGTCGAACTAACAAAAACCTTTGAAGTTGCACATAGGAAGTAGTGCTCAATAGAAATATGTACGTAGTTTATTATCCCCTGTGCTTTTGGCTACGATGTCAAAGAACAATTGTATGAAATATTTAATCGCCGAAAATCTGTAATTACAAGTTGTTTATATTTCCAAAATGGCAAAATGCGCAGGAATATTGTTCATGAAAAACAAATCTCTATGATAGAGGAAATAAAGTTATATATTTAAGTTGGCGGTAATTTTAACTTATCTTGCCAAATAAGGTTGTTGTTACCTTATGAATGAAACGAGATCATGAAACAGATCCGGAAATCGACGTTGATGGGAGACAAGTCGGACCGAATCCACTGGAACCGTCTAAGAAGACAAATTTGACCGTTGGTCAGATTTACTTAGGGTTTCATAAAATGTTAGACAAACATGTCTAGCGGAGCCATTAATCTTGTGTGTGTGCATTAGGGTCTATTTAGGGGTATTTGGAGTGGCCTGAAGAAGGGAGTGGTTTACTATAGAACCCTATGGGATTTTATTTTTTTTAATTTTCAAATGACTATTTCTCGAAATCAGTAAAAAATAGACACACGCAGTCTTCAGTAATGAGAACAGGACAATAAAAAAAATCAAACAAAATATAGAGTGAGTCCCTGGGGGTCATCCAACCCTCTTCAATTTGTAAATGTACTTTTATCTTGTAAACGGTCGCGATCCCCACCCCTAAACAATATATATACTTGTATGGGACAATAAAACAAATCAAATGAAAACAATTTGGGTAAGTCCCCGGTGTCGTCCCACCCCTTCCTGTTTGAGAACTCGGAAATGGTCGAGATCCCCCCTAACCCATATATATATATTCATATATGGGACAATAAAACATATCAAATGAAATATAGGGGGAGTCCCTGGGTTCATCCCACCCCCTCCTGTTTGAAAACTTGTAAAAGGTCGAGATTCCCACCCCTAAACAATATATATATTCATGTATGGGACAATATAACAAATTAAATGAAATGTAAGGAGAGTCCCTGGGGTCACCCCACCCCTTCCTGTTTGAGAACTTGGAAATGGTTGAGATCCCCACCCCTTAACCATATATAGTCATGTATGGAACAATAAAACAAATCAAATGAAATATTTTTGGAGTCCCTGGGGTCACCCAACCCTTCCTGTTTAAGAACTTGGAAATGGTCGAGATCCCCACCCATAAACCATATGTATTCATGAATGGGACAATATAACAAATCAAATGAGTTATAGGGGGAGTCCCTAGGTCACACACTCATTCCTGTTATAGAACTTGTAAACGGTCGAGATACCCAAACCTAAACCATATTTATTCATTTCAAAAAGATTTGAATGACATACATGGTCAATCTCCTAGGTGTCACATATGCATGTCAATTTACCAGATCAAACCAATATGAACTGGACTTTGCCCAATGTCAGGCGACCATGGAATGACGAATTATGGGGGCTTTGTTTGGGAGACTTCGTATCGGCATCATGTTACAATTATTTCTTGTTTATCATAAAATTTTATTGATGCAAGAAATGAGTCTAGGTTTAATGAATTTACTTTAATTATGTATTGAATTATTTCTGTCCTGATTACAACAGTTATTATCCTTGAAGTAGGATGTTAATAATTTTCATTTATGGCTCATTTTTAAAGAAAACATATAAATCTTTCAAGTAGTGTAAAGCCCAAGAATGTTTGACCAACTGTTTTATAATCACCTGTCATTTTATTTCAAATTTGGTATGGAGTGACATCATGGACTTGGGGGTGAAGATGGGGGTTATTTACATTGATATATGAGTTGCTTTTGTTAACCTTGATGAAATATTAATTAATTTGCCTTATTAATCAATGCATTTAATAAACATAAATGTACAATATACGAATGTTTAATGTGTGTTCTTTCAAATCTTAAAAAAACATGTGAAGCAACACTCCTACAGTTTTCATAATTACGTTTGCCTTGTATTTTGGTTAACTGCCTACAGTGCTTACAGTGATTTGATTGCGAATTGTTTTTTTTTGTGTTAATTCTGTTTATTCATTGAAATTTAGGAAGCTACCATTTGATTTCTAGGGGGGGGGGCTAGGATGATATATTTTGTCCTTCATTATTTTAGTTGTCATCTCTGTCCTGCTTTTTATTTTTCACTCTACTCGGTCCTGTCTTTTTTATTAGTTTATCCTGGCTTTTTTACACAAATTGTCATCCCCCTCCCCAGCCCCCTGAAAATCAAATGGTAGCTCTCTTATGCATTTGGCTTCACAAATGTCGTTTAAGAACTACGTTTTCCCTGATAAGCGACTATTCTTTTTATCTTAACGTTATCTACTGTATGTCTTTCCGAATTGCGTTTGGTAGTGAGTGTATCTTGTGTAGACTGTTTTATAACTACGTTTGAATCTGAGAGTATCTTATGTAAACTTTTGTAAGTAGTTGTTTCGGAAAAATGTTTCTTTCTGATCATGTTGCTCGAGAATAACGTTTTGTGTACATATGTTTTTTTTCCTATTCCTGTGTCTGCTAGATTGTATTGTTAGGAATATTCTACTGATCGATCCTAACGTATTCATTATGTTTTGATTACAACAGTTATTATCCTTGAAGTAGGATGTTAATTCAAGACAAACGTTTGGTTCTGAGTATATCTTTTGTAGGATGCTCCTCAAAAAGATTGGATTTGAGTATCTAATTTTTTCAACAGCGAAGAAGTAGTTTGCCATTTGTATATTTTTCAAAGTTGTCTTTCTTTTATTTATTTTTAGTTCGTTATAATATTCAGGTTTTATTTTACCCCCTGACATGATGGACTTTCCCCCATGTACAATGTAAAACAATCATAGATTTCTGAACATGGTTCAATATTACTTATTGAAATCACCTTAACTAAACAAAATAAATTTCAGAGGATTACACTATCAATAAATTAGATTTGAAAGTGATAAAAAAAAAGGAATTTCGCATATACTATTATTTTTATAAAACAATCTAATAGCTAAAAGGAATGTATTTGTTTTACTAAAATGAATAATTTCAATAGTAAACAGACAATGAACGTATTTCCCTGAAAAACTATACATATTCAATGGTATTCATGAAAGTTTTCCAAGAGCTATAGAAAGTAAGATTGTACTATTTTACGCGTTAGTATTTTCAATATTTGCACCAGAAATCTTTCTTTGATGTTTCCCTATGAACTAAATTGACGACAGTTTTAGTCAGCTGCGAGAATAAATACTTTAGAAAAGTTAACTCGATTAATACCTGAGCAGCTGACCATGTCATTTTGTCAGTTGGAACATAATAACAATTGGTTTCATGCTGCAACCATCCACACTCACAGCCTACAACATTTAATTATAAGGTGAATAATTAGACTGGCAATCCTAGTGTGTAGATAATTCAGGATTTTTTAGAACTATACGGGTAGTAAATTCATGGGAGGTGTATGTTGTTATTCTGCGGTTTAAATGTTACAATGTACTATAATATTATTTATTTATGTATTTCTCTGTCCTGAGTGTACTTAAGTTTATTTGTACTGTACTCCTGTCACGTAATGTTGTCATTTTAACATTGCCATATAAGCGGGAGGTTTAGCTAGCCATAAAACCAGGTTCAACTCACCGTTTTTTCTTTAAACTGTCCTGTACCAAGTTGGGAATACGGCAGTTGTTATAAGATAGTCCGTTTCTATGTATGTTGGCGTTTGGTATTGTTGCAGTTCAGTGTTTCTGTTGTTCCGTTCTTTATTCTTATAGTTGATGTGTGACCCTCGGTTTGAGTTTGTAACCTGTATTTGTTTTCGGTTAATCGATTTACTCTTATTGAACAGCAATATACTACTGTTGCGTTCATTTAGGCTAAAATGTGATGAATATATGTTTTAATGATAGACCTGCGATTTGTGCGAAAACTCAGAATGAGCTTATAATATAGTCAGTTCCATTGATAATTAAGCGCATTCATGTGCAACAGAGTTTTCCTAATCGATGCAACTTACGATCATAGTCTAGAGTGCTACACAAAGTCATTTTTTTTCCTAGAAAATGCTTATAACATAGCAGGGATTTTAAGAGGGCGTTCCATAACCAATGTTTGAACATGGGCTTACTGTTGACCTCTTAATCTACCTCCGTAAAAAAGTTATACTTCTATTTGCAGTTTAATTTTGCATGTATTTAAATGTTTCTGTGAAAAAAAACACATTTAACACGTTTATTTTATTTCAGGTTTATAGTTTTTCCAATGTACATTTGATGTTAAAACAAATACTTTGCCAAATGAAGTTCATATAAAAAAGAAGATGTGGTATGATTGCCAATGAGACAACTGTCCACAAGAGACCAAAATGACACAGAAATTAACAACTATAGGTCACCGTACGGCCTTCAACAATGAGCAAAGCCCCATACTGCATAGTCAGCTATAAAAGACACCGAAATGACAATGTAAAACAATTCAAACGAGAAAACTAACGGCCTTATTTATATAAAAAAAAAATGAACGAAAAACAAATATGTAACACATAAACAAACGACAACCACTGAATAACAGGCTCCTGACTTGGGACAGGCAAATACATACATAATGTGGCGGGGTTAAACATGTTAGCGGGATCCCAACCCTCCCCTAACCTGGGACAGTGGTATAACAGTACAACATAAGAACTAACTATAAAAATCAGTTGAAAAAGGCTGAATTCATCAGATGGACAAAAATACAAGTGTACATCCCAACAACAAAAAGACACTAGGATCTGTGAGTACCGCAGCTATCTGACAGCTAGTTCAAAGCCACTTACAACTAATAAAAAAATCATGCATCTGAGACTAAATTGTCAATTCGTACACATCCAACATTCAATGGATTTAGTGTAAAGACGTCATAAACAGTCAGAGAAAAACATGACCTTGTGCAATGGCAAGATACAGGTATCTACAGATTGTAGATCCATGAACGTGTATATGTATATAACATACTAGTAATATTAAATTTTCTTTTAATTTAATGATAACAAAATTAATATTTATACCAATAAAAACAATATTCAATGATCTTATTACAGTGTTGAATAGGTACCCTTTTAGAATAAGTTTATTTAAAGGATCATTTCTAAATTTCCGGCCATGGTTAACAACACTTCCGTAAAAATGAGGATGTGCTATCCCGTTTGAAATAAGTTTTCTACAGGTACAACCAAATTTCCAAACCAAATCTTTATATCTATGGAAATATTTAGTAAAGGTTTTAAGTTATTTATGGTAACGATATCCCTGGTTCAATAATTTACCAGTAATACATAGATTACGTTCGTTAAAATCAAAAACATCACAACAGATACGGGCATAGCGAACGAGCTGTGAAATATAAACACCGTAAGATGGAGCCAAAGGAACAAATAAACTTTGTTGCCGAAACGTACATAAATATTATTTATAGCTTATAATTTACAAAAATGTAACAAAAGGTATTGGTCACTGAGTTTTGTTCAAACTACATTTTATGCAAATTGCCAGATTTTGTACATATCATACATGGCAAATCCATTTGAAGTGGAAATAAAACTTAACTACAGAATTTTACCATAAAATATGAGACGATAGCTCTCACAATAGCTATTTGGAAAATAAAAAGAGTCCCGAAACTAGTTATACTCCTACAAAATTAAAATGGGTAAAATTTCTGTGCATTCCTTGATAAAATTAGATTTACTGAGTTATCTCATACATTGCTTAGATTGTATTTTTTTCCTTAATCAACGAATGAATGATTTGTTTTTGTAAGAACAGTCGTTGTAATAAGATTAATACCACATTGTTTTCTTTTTTTTTGACAAAAAGGCACACAAATGAACTGCATTCCTCTTTTAATATTCGCATAACTATTCAGTTTGAAATCTTGATCGTCATTTTTATCTTTTTTTTACAATCTAAGATGGTGAAGACACACGAACAAATGTAACCACATTATATTTGCTTTAGCGTATAACATTTAGGATCAGACTTGCCTTGCTTATTCAACAACAACTAACTTATCTTCTTAAACTATTACATGATGCTGAAAAAAGACATCTAAATACTAAAAGTTAACTTCTTTGATAGATCTACGACTTCTTTAACAAAGAACATATTTCTGCTTAAAAGTTAAATCAGCGTTTCAATTAAAGAAAACAAATACAAAGACGAAACAAAAAGTAATGTTAAAGTTAATTTCTTAGTAGAAAGCGCTGTTTTAAATTCCTTGGTCTAAAGGAATATACAGTTTGGACTTGTCAACGAACTGGGATGACACACATATGCATTATGTGCGTCAATGTGTTAGGATTTTACACTGTACAGTTTTGTTAACAATAAGAAAAGCAGAAATGAAATATATAAATTCATCACTGCAAAAAGTGTGTTACAATATTTGTCCGTTCAAGACAGTTAAATTTTAATATTTAAAGCGCGAGGCTTGCCGGACTTTATAAATAATTAAAATGTAACTATTGAGAGTGGAGAAATATTGTAATACACGAGTTATAGTGGTGGAATCTATTTCTCTAATGTTTTTATCCTTCCTTTTCAAAGATTTGCAGAAAGTTGTGTTCTTTATATATGACGTCATCAGATATGTTCGCCTTTTTTCATGATGTCACAATAGGAGTTTCAGATGAAAATAAGAAATTAAACGTCATAATCAAATTTCGACCACTCATTTGCTGAGGAGAAATATTTTTCTCACACCGATCAAGAAATGTTAAAATAATACAAAAATCAGTGAAAAGATATGTCTACATACAATTTTTTTATGACATGAGAACGGGAAAAACGTTTACGTAATTCTAAAAGAACATCCCAGAAAGTAGTAAATACTTACGTACTGCTGCTAATACCTGAATCGTCTTTGAAAATTTGTTGAACGACAAGAATAGTCAATTTAAAATAAGAAAATATTTTACTCCTGAAACATCAACATATAAGTGCATATTATTCACATGAATATACTTACCAAACCTTTCTTTTGCCATCACTTGCCACCCAACAGCTGATGTAGTATTCAGGCAACAACTTCCAGAAACATCAACATGACAGACTAAATTAACAGTGTCATAAGCAGCCATGCAACAATCATTTCTAGACGTACATAGTACGGAACATTTCAACTTTGATACACCATATACAGACAAATTTGATATCGCTATTTTCTCTCCTTTGATGACTTTATAAAAAGCGGTTTGAAAATTGATGTCTGACAGTCCAGTACAAACTATTATAAGTGTCAATATATAGTGAAGTATATAACCCATTACAATTGCAATACAAATTATCACTTGTCAATAGTCATTGGTGTAGTTCCTACACTAAATCTGTTTCAGATATAGGTTGTTTCTGTTTATCATGAAATGTTGATATAGTTGTCTTGATTGGCTTCATCTATTAAATGAGATGACAAATATTCTCTAATGGCAAAATTCTATTTATATGTTCCCTTTGTGATTTGTATATGTCGGTTGGTATTCAGATGATTTTGTCTCTTGTTTCACATTAAATAATTATGTTATAATCTTTCAAAATGAAATATCCAAATTAAAGTTCTATACAAACTGAAGTAATAATTGCTTTTGTTCAGACATACAAGTGGATTTTAAGTTTCTATTTAAAATTGAATTGTGCTTTGGGGAAATTTAAATCCACAGTTGTAATTGATCTCCAAAAGTGCATATTGAGTATTTTCCATAATACGTAATATACATTACATGTACCATCAATATTTCAGAGAACTATCTTCAGTTTCATGTCCGCGTATAACCGAAACCGTAGCGGAACAATTGATAAAAAAAACCGTTTACTTGTAGGAATTGTACATGTATTCAAATAGTTTGCTTTTTACAATGTTTTGTTTGAGGGATATAATTGTTAAGTAGTAGACTTAAAATTTGTAAACCAAACATAGCATAACATAAACTATCTACAAGTTTTATAAAATGATCTAAAATAGAAGACTCAGGAGTAATGTTATATTCAATATCGCAATAAAACACAGAAAACACTCAGAGGCAAAGATAATGAATTCAACTATAGACAAATATAACCCACGAAGGTGCTAAAATTGAATCAGTGAAATTTCCCTCGACCTGCTCGTTCGAGTTTGTAGCATTTAAAATATGAAGAAATTCCAAATGCCTTAAACTACCTTAACGAAGTTAAAGTATGTCTTATCGTAATTCAATTGGTTATAAATAAGACATTAGTAACTTCCAGAAACTTAGACAAAGTTCCGACATTTAAAAACAATAAATTGGAGTATTTTCGTAACTGCTACACTTACATTCTGACCGCAATATGGCATGATAAAATCCTATCTATAAAAACAGCCGAAACTCTTCTGAAATTTTCATGCAAGATCGATACATAAAATTTTATGAAAACTAAGAATGCTCGTATATCAAGTTATACTGTTTCTCTTTAAAAAAAATAAAGCATGCAGAAGAAATAAATGGGAAACATGCTGAGATATTTCATAATTGTGACATTCCCCTCTCTTTGGAGAGAGAGGTGTGCCTGTTACAATTCAAGTTTTTTTATTAACTGGTAGAACACTGTTTTCTAGAAATGCTTCGTTTGTCGTTTTCTTCTTTTGTTGCATCACATTAAGTTGGCTGTTAAATAACACAAAGTTATTAACAAGTGATGGGATTAGTATAGCTAGCATACAGACACCGATTACTGCGCATGCTGTCGGTTAATGATAATATTTTAGATGTTATTACAATAACATGAATAAGGCAGTTCATGACTTAAATTGAAAGAATTTATAGAATTTATAAAGTTGGTGGTGTGTTATGGCGACATTAAGCTAATATAGTTATTATTTTGTGATGGTTCGTTTTTATTGGTGGAGAAAAGTTGGAGAGAACCGTGTTGCTTCGGCAGGAAAACTGAAGTCCTAATCAATTAAGATTTGAGCCGAACGCACTGCAACCTGCATATTCGAACTGACATGAAAGTCTCATGATACAGCTGTTCGACTACTTAGACCATTCGGCCACCGAGGCTACCATTCCGGAAAATATCCTTATTGTAGTATCGTATGGAATGTCTGTGGTATTTCATTGCTGAATTAACAGTATTGAAGTATTGATTTTGATCATTGTTGAAGACGGAGACCTATAGTTGCTCAAATCCATACGATTTGTACTTTGGTCAAAAGTTGTCCCTTTGACAATCATACAATATCGCCTAATTTCATGCGGTAAGTAGAAAGATTATAATATGTTCTCTTAAAAGACACAGTGTATCTCCAAATATCTTTATTTTCATGCATGTAATGTTCTTATAATATTGGCAATTCCTAACATTTTATGATATTAATCTACGTATACCATGATGTATTTGTAATGTTTAAATTTCTTTATTCAATGTAGACATCCGCAATTGTAAATTTCGTTGCAAAGATCTTTTAAAGATGAAATCCTGTTTATATTTTCTTTGTTATTTTTCACCATGTACAAAGTCCTGTTTTCACTGGTCATCTGTAACATGGTATGAATTTATGGTATAATTTGATATGAAGTCGATTTTTGATTCTCAGAAAGTAATAATTTCAAAATAAATGTGAACTTTAGATAAAGGCAACAGTAGTGTACTGTTGTTCGAAAGTCATAAATCGATTGAGAGAAAACAAATCCGGGTTACAAACTAAAACCGAGGGAAACACATCAACTATAAGACGAAAACAACGAAACAACAAAAACATTGAAGTGCAACAAAAAAACTAACGACAATGCAACTCACACAGAAACGAACTATAAGATAACATTTACTGCCATTTTCTTGACTTGGTACAGGACATTTTGAGAAAAATGGTGGGTTGAACCTGGTTTTGTGGCTTGCCAAACCTCGCACTTTTAAAGCAATGTTAAATATAACACTACAATGACAACATTACATGACAGGAAAACAGTACAAATAAATACAAGAACATTCAGGATAGAGAAATACACAAATAAACAATACAATAGTACATTTCGACATGCTAACTACAGAATAAAAACGAACACGTAAAACAAGTTAGGACACCACACCAATACAGCACAACACAACCACGAACTGTCTGTCACATGACTAGAAACATTTCATATTGCAATAAATGATTATTTAAAAAAAAAAATAAAGATTAACATATATAAAAGCAAAATGTAAAAACATAAAAAAAAAATAGATGAACGAGTTTAATATGATGGTGATTGGTAAAATAGACAAGTACATGAATAAAACTTAAAATTTGAAAAAAGTTTATTAATAGTACTTGTCAGATCTTTGATAGTCTATGTTTAATTAATTTCTCGAATTATGAAGATTTAGAGCTTAATAAGTGCGAAGTCTTAACCCCTTTTAATAGTTGGAGACATATATGTTGACATCATGACAATTCAATTCATGATTTGTTTATAAATAAGAGATAAGAAGATGTGGTATGATTGCCAATGAGACAATTCTCACCAATAAACCAATTGCAAATGGCATAGAATTTAACAACTTAAGGTACGGCCTTTAAACAATGAGCAAAATCCATACCTTATAGTCATCAATAAAAAAAAAACTCAGTGACAAAATTAATGTTAAACAGTGAAGCGAGAAATCTGACGGCCTATTTTTGTACGTATACAAAACAATAAACGAATAACAGTTATGATCAACAGCAACAAACGATAGCCACATAATTATAGGCACATTTAGAATTTTCCTGGCGCATCAAACCCTTTCCCTAACCTCGAACAATGGTATTAAAATCCAACATACTATAAAAAAAATAGTTGAAAAAGTAAATGTTTCATTTCAGCTCGTCTGAGCGAAGCCCAGTGTTAGATTTTACTATCACTTGGCCTTTGTCATCAATAAAAAGTAAAATCACAAAATCATTGAACTCCGAGGAAAATTCAAAAAAGAAAGTCCCTAATCAACATGATCAAATGGCAAAAGTAAAAGCTCAAATACATCAAACGAATGGATAACAACTGTCATATTCCTGACTTGGTACAGGCATTTTCTAATGTAGCACTACAAACCATTAAAGTCTGAAATGGCCTATATCTGTACTCGACTGTACTGATTTTTACTCGACCAGTCTGAATTGGTCTGACTTTTACTTGACATTACTCGACCCCAGTCTGAACCATACTTGACTGTGCTGAATCGTACTTGACCCTTATCTTTGCCGTTGAAAAAAGTCTGAACTATTACTCGACCAGTCTGAAACAGTCTTTACCCATTCTCGACCTGTACTCGATCTATTTTTCCAGTCTAAACCATACTTAACCAAAGGTCTGAACAATACTCGACTAGTCTGAACCATACTAGACCAAAAAACCTCTACTTTTTTAACTGTTAAAATACATTTCTTTTTAACTGACATATATAACAACAGCCAACAAAATTTATAAACTTTTAAACCTTATATTAGAAATATATCTATGATTATATTTAGGATAAAAAAAAACATATTTATATAATTTATATCAAAAAGGGATAAAATTAAATAAATAAATAAAATTGTTTTTTCTGATTAGTGGTGAGATATAATGTATAACCTCTGCTTGGGGGCAAACTCATAAATAAGATCGAACTTGGTCAGAGGTATTAAATTCTAAATTACATTGATTCAAAATTGCAACATCCTGTTTAAATTAAATTACAAGGCCTTTCGAATATACATGTATGTGCTAGATAAGTAATACACGAATTTAAGAAAATAGGGCTTTCTTTTTACCTGTAAAACACACATGTACTGAAGTAATTAGACCATATTAAAGTGCTTTATGTGTGCCATGTTAATTTGACAAAAAATACTTAAATTAATTGAAAGAAATTGTTACTGTTACTTTAAATTGTAATACATTTCCTTTTTTAAAGATGGTTACCAAGGATTGCTATGGAAATTCTAATGATTATATTAAATTCTTGGTTTAATAAAACAAAACAATTAAGGTCTCATTATTTTTAAATTTATAGTTTTATATACTATTTTTGTATATATTAATAAAAAAAACATTCACTGCATTATTAACTAAACTCAACTGACACAATAAATCTATACTAGGCTTAAGTTAATGGTGAAAATAGTCCAGTTATCATAAAATACTTCTGACATATTCATGAAATTTTGAATAATATTGAAAATATTAGTCACAATTAATTTTTTAGATTATTTCAAGTTGTTGCTCAAATCTCATTTTAATCAAAAATATTTCATAAATTGATAAAATTCAGTTGATAGATACAAAGAATAGGTCTAGGTTGGTTAAGACATGGTCGAGTATGGTTCAGACTAGGTCGAGTATGGTTCAGACTAGGTCGAGTACGGTTCAGACTAGGTCGAGTACAGTTTAGACTAGGTCAAGCATGGTTCAGACTCGTCTAAAATGGTTAAATACTGGTCAAGTACACATTCAGACTGTTAAGTATGGTTCAGACTATAATCGAGTATTATCAAGTAAATTTCAGACCAATTCAGACTGGTCGAGTACAAATCAGTACAGTCGAGTACACATGTAGGCCATTTCAGACTTTACATGGTTTGTAGTGTAGAAAACGGTTAACTAAACCTGGTTTTGCAGCTAGCTAAACCTCTCACTTGTATGACAGTCGCATCAAATTTCATTATATTGACAACGATTTGTGAACAAAACAAACAGACATAATAGGTAAAATTGTCAAAAATAGGGGTACAGTAGTCACCATTGTGTTATAATCTTAATCTCTATGAAAATAAAAAAATATGTAACAAAGAAGCACAAAATGGCATGCAGACCAAGGATATTTTCAAAAATTTAGGACAAGAATACAAGAAACCCTTAACCCTGTCATATAAGACTATATATCGATAAATAATCGTGGGTTTGACGATATAAGCATCGCATTTTGCATGTTAGTAGTGATTGGTGTTTAAAACAATATATAGGCTATGGACCCACTTTGAAATTTCAATATGGCGGCTATTTTAAACATGACTGTCATAAAATATCAGAATAAAAAAATATCACTTAATATATAAAGTTACAAAGTGTTTTGTTTTTTGGCGTTCATTCAAACTGAATACTTAATTAGAAATACATTATCTTGCATTATTGCACATGAAAATATATATATTTTGGCAAACATTTTCAAAAGGTAAAAAAATGTTAATGACGACCATTCATTCTAAAGAGGGAGGGATTGAATAAGAAAAAAATACGTATTCTGATCTTAGTTAGCTTGACAATAAATAATAAGGCCGCCTGTAAATTGGAAAATAATATTCTGATCTTATCACATTTACTAGGCCCGACCCCACCCGGTGAAATAATGGTTCCCTTAGTGAGGAGATTACAGATAATCTTAACCACGGCACCGTTCTGAAAAAAATAGTAGTCTACAACAAAAAATTAGGTATCGACACTGATGTCATTTCAATATTTTATGAAGACTTCATGATCAACTAGAAGGGTTTCACCTCATCATCTATTATATATTCACAAGTGCTAAATATCATTTATCCCAGTATAATTTCCTGTTGTAAAAAAACCAATCTAGCAGATAATTAAATTCGTCTCAAATATTAATAATACTGCAAAGATGACATTTGCTATCATTTCGTTCTACATAATCCTTCCTCTCCTGTTCTATGGAGGATCTGTGATTCTATATTCCCTTAAAAATACTGCATTGCAGATCAAAATAATCTGAGTATGTTATTGTTATATCTGCTTTCGTAGAGTTTGTTTTACGCCTTCGTCAATGATCAAAACCTGTTACGTATATCAAGCTATAAAAGCCCCTAGAAATGGAAAACAAATATTAAGCAATGCAAACAAACAAAAGCAACAGGAGTCGACTGACTTTCTTTACCTTTTTGTAGAACTTGGCTTTTGTAGATCATTTACTATTTAAATAATAAGTATCTATCCATCTTTTATTAGTTTTCTGTAATTTCAAGACTTTGTCGAAATGGTCTTGCTAATCAATTGTCATTGAAAGGTAATAACTTCAATATGTCGTCAGACGATTTCTGCTAAGCTTACTCATTTGTAGATCTTGTCTGCTGTTTAAAATGTTTATTGATCTACTATACTTTATTTACATGTTTAAAGGGGCACTAGCTGTCAAATTTATGTTCACCGATTTGACTCAAATTCTCATACTAGTATTTGATATATAACATACTAAATCGTATACCCAAATTATAATAAGTCTGAAATATACCGTTAGCAAAGCATGTACTCGATAATGTATGCCAGAAGTTAGTGTGTATTGTATATAGACAATATGTGGAATTTCTTCAAAACAAAACCAACAGATATTTATAAATAAAATATTTGTTTATGTGTTACATATTTGTTTTTCGTTCATTTTTTTCAATAAATAAGGCCGTTAGTTTTCTCGTTTGAATTGTTTTACATTGTCTTATCGGGGCCTTTTATAGCTGACTATGCGGTATGGGCTTTGCTCATTGTTGAAGGCCGTACGGTGACCTAAAGTTGTTAATGTCTGTGTCATTTTGGTCTTTTGTGGATAGTTGTCTCATTGGCAATCATACCACATCTTCTTTTTATAGAAAGTATCCAAAAGCATATACGAACTAAGCTAATAGGTGATATAACCTACCTACCATGGATAGATTCAAATTCGGGAAAAACTTATAAATAAGAGAAACAAAATATAAAAAGACAAAACATGCTGGTAAACATATTAAAAAATCAAACTAATCAAAACACAATTACAGAATGAGATGAGAAATACTTATTGGAATTATATCGAAAACATTATTTTTGACATTGAAATACAAGAGCCTGAAAATCAGAGATTCAACAAACAACCTAAAAAACTCTTTTCATACATAAAAGGTAAAAACAATGAAAAACTGTTATTGAACCTATAGGAGTGAAGGTTTACTTTATACAGATCCCTTGAAAAAAGCAAATATATTAAACAAATAATTTAAATCAGCTTTTACATCTGGGACTAATACAGTTATACCTAACAAAGGTCCATCAACACATCCGATAATGTACAACAAAGACATCAACAGAGAAGGCATCCATAAATTAATTAAAAATATAAATCCTAAAAAGGCTACAGGACCAGATAACATAACTGGAATAGTGTTAAAAGAAAACATCAACACATGCGCAGACATACTCACTCTAATTTTTACAAAATCAATACAAACAGGAAAAGTACCTCATGATTGGAACCACGCAAACGTAACACCTGTTTTCAAAAATGGAGACAAATATCATCCTGGTAACTATCGAGTAATTTCATTAACATGTATTTCCTGCAAATTATTAGAGCACATAATCACAAGCAACATCATGAAACACCTTGAATCCAACAACATACTTTATGACTTGCAACACGGCTTCAGGGCAAATAGATCTTGCGAATCCCAAATAAATATTACTAATTCACCAGCAATCATCAAATAACGATAAAAATATACAAACCGATCTAATCATCATAGATTTCGCAAAAGCCTTTGACAAAGTTCCACACAACCGTTTACTATATAAACTTAAATATTTTGGTGTATCAGATCAAGCTACAAACTGGATAAAATCTCTCCTTTCAAATCGTACACAAACAGTCATGCTAGAAAACCATTCCTCTGACAACATACCAGTTACATCAGGTGTTCCTCAGGGCACTGTATTAAGTCCAATTCTATTTTTAATATACATCAATGACTTACCTGACTATTTACATCACAGTCAAATCAGGCTCTTTGCTGATGATAGCATCATTAACCGACAGATTAAATCAACATCAGATTGCCTTAAACTCCAAGAAGACCAAGATGGGGCAATCAAGTGGGAACAAGACTTGCTAATGCAGTTCCGCCCTCACAAATGCAACATACTTCGAGTGACCACAAAGAAAACACCTATCCATTTTACTATAATATGCAAGTCACATTCTTGAGTCAGTTGAAAATGCATAATATTTAGTCATAACTATATCATCAAATTTAAAATGGAGCAAACACATTCAGAACATGACATCAAAAGCAAATAAGACCCTTGCATTCATCAGAAGAAATTTTAAAATAAACTCAGTAACCATCAAAGACCGAGCATACCAAGCCCTTATTATACCAAACATTGAATACTGCTGCACTGTCAGGGACCCTTACACAACAGAGAACATTAACATAGAAAAAGTCCAAAGACGTGCAGTGAGATACGTATGCTCCAAAAACCAATATACTGAAAGTGTTACAAACATTAACACACTTCACTGGCCAACATTACAAGAAAAGAGACTCAGAGCAGATTAAATATGTTCCATAGAATTACAAACAACAAAATTGCCATACCACATACTGACATACTAATTAAAAGCAAATCAAACACCAGGTCTAGCCACGAACAAGCATACCGACAAATTCGATGCAGCAAATAAACTCATCATAGATACCAGGATTAAAAATTTATATAAACGTCAGACGCGCATTATGTCTACAAAAGACTCATCAATGACGCTCGAATCAAAAAATGTTAAAAGGCCAAATAAATACAAAGACAGTTACAAATTTTCATTTTCTGCCAAACTATAAAAGACTGGAACAAATTACCTGAACCAATAACCTGCACCACTACTGACTGCTTCAAGGAGAAACTCACTTGCTCCTTGACACTTACCTACATGTTTAATATGTATCTTGTTTTTATCTTAAACCAAAAATTAAAAAAAAAATTGAGAAATATTACTTACATATACATTTGTATATATAAAAATTGAAAAATTATTATGAAATTAAAAATATGTTTTTAATCAGTAACAATATTGTTAAACCAGGCATGCGCCAGAAAGTAATGATCCACCAGTAGATGTTTTTCTGTATATAAAGAAGAAGACCATTAGATTGACACAAAGCTTAAAAGTTTTGGTGGGGTTCGTGTTGCTTATTCTTTAGTTTTCTATGTTGTGTCATGTGTTCTATTCTGTCTGTTTGTCTTTTTCATTTTTATCCAGGCGTTGTCAGTTTATTTTCGATATATGAGTTTGACTGTGCCCTCTGGTATATTTCATCCCTCTTTTAAAAAAATAATCTGTTTATTAGAAATATGTCGTGCATGTCAGCAAAAAATCCTGAAAAAGAATCATATGGACACCATCATCTAAAGTTGCGGGACCATGACATAACAGCAATATGTGAAAATAATTGTCAAACTGAGATTTACTAATATTAATGCAATTCTAAAGAAAATAACATTGTCTATTATAAGTAGTTCATATCAAACTATCTTCAGCAGAAAAATTAACACTGAAAATTACTTATTACTTCACGAATTGGTCATCCTACCAAAAACTAGAAGGCAGGGCCTTGGAATAGTCCTTAAACTGATATGTACTGATAATAAAGCAACTTTTTAGAAAATGTCACTGATCTTTCACAGGTAGTTTCTAGCAATCAAAGTTAAGCAGAAAACTTCATAATAATTGACACCAACAGAGGGTTGCTGAAAAGGTTACAGTCATGTCTCCCCTTCAACCTTTTTTTTTTGTAGAAAAGACAAATACAACAACTCACAAAAAGAATTAAGACAAGAAGTAACAATCTATGAGAACTTGCAATAACTGAAAGCTACACTACAGCTCAGGTGGATTTTGCTTTGTCCACCAGCCCACGTTGGGAGTGGGCAACAGGTGGGCAAAATTTCTAGCTTGTCCACTCTGTCCACCAATAGGAGTGGGCATGCAACTTCTTTTGTTGAATCAAAAGACTTGCAAGTGCAATCAATTGAAAACAGCGGATAGGCATTTGTAATCAATATTTTTACAAAAAAAGAGATTATAGTTTAAAACATTTATTTATAGTGGATTGGGAAACAAGTTTTGCAACTTATATCAATCCCTTTCCACTTTGCGGGTGCGAGTGCTACCTTGCAGCGGCATTAGCCTACTATTTTTTGAAATCTACGAGGGTGTCTTTAATGTGCAAGAGATATGGCTCTCTCTTAACACGGGTCAGCCATTTATCGTCCCCTTCCGACGTACTATCATGCTCGCAAATGGTGTCAAGGGTGAGCCGAAAATTGAGTTTCTGAAATTTTCATCCCCAACAGGAATTGAACCAGGGACCTTTGTGTTAGTAGTACGATGCACTAACCACTACACCACGGCTCTCTTAGAGATTATAGCTAGAATGGGTACAGGTGGGCAGGTGGAAAAAGCAAAATCCACTTGAGCTGTTGTGTAGTTAAATGCAAATTAAAACTTATAAATAAATCCTGTTTCCCAGACAAAATATCATATAGATTTAGTGTAAAAAGGACATATATATGCAGTCTGACAAAACACTTTTCTGGTCTTTATTTCAATGGTCCTTCAAAAATCAGTACAACTTGGTTTTCTCTGTTAAGTTTTGCAATGGGACAATGAATCAGATACTTATTGTACATGTATACCAATATTTCCAAATCAAGTAAATACAATCATAAAATTCTTAATAATTTTATTATATAATATGGAAACTAGCAATCATTTCTATAAAAATATTTAAATAAAATACAAATATTCACAAATACCTCTTTCACACCAACAAGTGTTACAATGCATTATATAATAGATATTTAAATAAAAATGGGGAAAAAACAGATTTTAATATGTAAAATAAAAATAATGGGAAAAAGAAAAAAATATTTCAGCAGTATTTAAGTGGAAAAATCAAAGAAATGTGACAGTACATAAAGAAGGAAATTTGACATCTACAACATGTACAGGCTTCAACAGTAGCTCAATCTTACTTACTTAAAAATTATCTCTGAAACAACATAACTTCTCTAACAATAAATATATATCCTTTCAATTTAACTTATTTTCAAGGATTTTGATACAAAATGAATTCATTATAAAATTCGCAAGAAAAGCAATTGTTTTATGCAATTTTTAAAACAAGGAAAAAAAGAATATTTACATGTATTTAATGCTTTTTCCTTACATCACAAATTTAAGAATTCATGCAACATATTTTTTTTACATGTTTATAAATTTAAGAACAACTCTATCAATATCTCGTAAAATAGTTTCAAAATTTAGATTATAGCTAGCTGCTCTCATTTAATAGAAATATTACATATTTTCTCTATGTCAACCAATGAAATTTTGCAGGAATGTAAAATAGTGTAATTTGATCTTCATTCTTACTGATGCATAATAAAACTGAACACATTATCCATGAGTCTGTAATGATGATGACATACTGTTAATTCACAAATTATTGCATGCATTTATTATTGTGATTTTGTCATTTAGTCTAAAATGCTATTTTTATATTTTTCGATATTGAGAAAAATCCTGTTAGTTAAAATTTTTTTTTATCAAAATGCGAGTTTTAATTATTGTGATTATAACCCTGTCGCATTTTTCACAATAATAAAAACATTGCAATAATTTCTCAATTTACAGTAGTACATAAATTGAAAAGTGAAATGATGATCGCACACATGTATACTAAATGCACATCTGTACAAATGCCTATCTGTACGAATGTTCATCTGTTTTTTATATGTCAATACTAAATGACTATCTGTACGAATGTTCATCTGTTTTTTATATGTCAATACTAAATGCACATCTGTACAAATGTTCATCTGTTTTTTATACGTCAATACTAAAAGCACATTTGTACAAATGTTCATCTTTTTTTTATAAACCAATACTAAATGCACATCTGCACAAATGTTCATCTGTTGTTATGTACCCATAATAAATGCACATATGTACAAATGTTCAGATTGTTGTTTTATGTGTTGTACTAAATGCACATCTGTCATGTCTGCACTAACATAGATCTGCCGTCTTATGTATCTCCAGTCATTATGGCAATAAACTCATCTTCATTAACTGAAATATAAAGATAGTGTTATTAACTTAATTACTGTACAATTCATTTATCAAGTTCACAAAGAATATAGTAAAAGAGCTGTGCCATGACTACAAGATACGCCAATAGCTTTTTCAAAGAATTAAGTTCTTAACTCATGTTATATCACGAATTTATTAAAAATTAAGGGGAGTTAATTTAATAGATATAAACCAGTCACCAAAGTTTCATGAATACTGTCTGAAACTTGAAAATTCCACTATTTTAATGAATATAACTGCATGTTTCGAAAACATAAAATCTTAAATTTAAAAAAATTTGAAAGGGCGCTCACATCAACATGGTCAATAGATATAAACCTGTCATCAAATTTTTTAAAAAAATGCTCAAAGCATTATTGAGTTATTGTTTGAAAACTCAAATTTTTTCTTTTAAATGAATAAAACCCCATAACTTGGGAACTTAAAATCTTAAGTTTACAAACTTCAATAGGGAGCTCATGTCAAAAGATATAAACCATTCATTACAGTTTCATGCAAATTTATTAAAGAGTTTTTTTATTCAATATTGGGTATGTTGACGACAAACTGACAGTTAAGTAGAGGGACAGGTGGAGGGAAGGACAAAAATATACCATAATACATCCTGTAAACAGGCTTATAAAAATAAGACGTGGTATATAAATAAACAGCTGCGCCATGAGCGCATGATACGCCCGACGTCTTATGTGGAAGTCTTACGCAATAATCATAAATAGTTTATGAGAAAGTTTTAAGCAATAACCATATATTGTTTTAGAGACACGGCGGGACATGTGAAACCCCCAACCCTGTTTTTTTTTACAAAAACTAAATATTACCAAAATAAAATTTTGAATCAAAACCAAAAAGTATACAGATCTTTAGATTAATATATCAAAGAAGTATGTAAAGTTTTAAGCAATAATCATAACTCATTTTTGAGATACGGCGCGACATGTAAAAAACCCTCCCCTGTTTTACAAAATATTCAATAACTCAAAAATAAATTTTGAATAATCACCAAAAAGTATACAGATCTTTAGATTAATAGAACAATGAAGTGTGTAAAGTTTTAAGCAATAATCATAAATCGTTTTTGAGATACAGCACAAAATGTAAAAAAAAACCTCCCCCTTTTTTACAAAATACTAATAACTCAAAAATGAAATTTTGAATCATCACCAAAAAGTATACAGATATTGAGATTAATATAACAAAGACATGTGTAAAGTTTTAAGCAATAATCATAAATAGTTTTTGAGATATGGCGCGACATGTAAAAAAAAACTCCCCCTTTTTTACAAAATACTCAATAACTCAAAAATGAAATTTTGAATCATCACCAAAAAGTATACAGATATTGAGATTAATATAACTAAGAAGTGTTTAAAGTTTTAAGTCATAATCAAGAATCGTTTTTGAGATACAGTGTGACATGTGAAAAAAACACACCCCTGTTTTAGTTATAAAGTGCCGTAACTCAAAAAGTTTAAATCTTATTTTCACCAAAAAGTATACAGATCATTTGACCATCATAAGAAACAACTATATTAAGTTTCATGAAATTTGGATAAGTCGTTCTCAAGTTACGGTGCGACATGTTTACGCCATGTTTACGCCGGACAGACGGACAGCCGGACAGACAGACAAATTTTTCAAAATTTTGACGGGCGTATAAAAAGAAGATGTGGTATGATTGCCAATGAGACAACTATCCACAAAAGACCAAAATGACACAGACATTAACAACTATAGGTCACTGTACGGCCTTCAACAATGAGCAAAGCCCATGGTCGCCAATGAGACAACTGCCTACCAAAAGATATGGGTGTACACAATTATAGGTCACAATACAACCATCAACAATAAAAAAAAAATCATACTGAACAACAAAAGTTATGAAAGAAAGTAAGAAAATTTAAGATCAATAGCAATCCACAAAAGTCATGTTGAGGTTAAGACTGGGATTTTAACAGTAGACAAATAGTATGTTTTATTTTAGCTATATTCTTAAATTATTTTAGCATTGCCATTGATGAAAGATACAAACATGATGGTCATCAAAGAGATCCAGAAAAATTTTGGAGTATGATTATCAAACTCATTGAGAATTCAGCAATCAAAATACTAGAAAAGGTGCTTCAAGCATTTTCTACTCTAAAGTACAGAGTAAGGTTTTACAGCCAAAGGGCTAGATGCTATGAATTCAGAAATTATTGTGTGCATTTATTATTATGATTTTTCAACAATGAACATAATTGAGACACTAATATTTGTGATTTCAGCTGAATCTCTTATTCTTAATCAAGATGTGTGTATCAGATATCAGAATGTGAATCCTTATTATTGCAATCCTCATCAAGTCCAAATATTGGCGTTATCTAAACTACGCATACATTTGATAAGACAAATGTCTCTAACATAATACATACTTTCACCGTCTCCATCTCTGTCAAACTCATCAATCATTGCTCGCAGCTCTTCATCTGTCATATTTTCTCCTAATTCTCTGCAATATAATCAAGACTTCTTCAAAATAGATGTACATTATATCTAATCGTATAAGTGACTTTGTAAAAATGCCTGTACCAAGCTTCAGTCAGGAATATAACATTTGTTTTCCTTTTACTTGATGTGTTTGAGCTTTTGATTTTGCCATTTGATTAGGGAATTTCGGTTTGGAATTTTCCTCTAGAGTTCAGTATTTTTGTAATTTTACTTTTTTCTGTTATATGGTCAGGTTGTCATGGTTGTTGTCTCTTTGACATATTCCTCGTATCCATTCTCAATTTAGTTGAATACTACCATATTAGTCTGTGATCCTTGTACTACCTTGGGTACATGTCACTGATTATAAAAGGCTAAATGAGAATATTGTCTGGAAATTGTAAGTTCTAACTATTTCTTTTTGTGACCTAGGCTAGTTCAGACTTTATGTACTGACCTTACTGGCAAACATTTAGCAAAGTTTTATTCGTTTTATATATTATAAAAAGTAAGCATTATAAGTGGATAAAACATCTGATAAATATTACAGAAAAATGCAATGGTGTCTAGGTCTGTGTTTGCAGGTAAAAACAATGTAATCAAAGTCCAATTTTGTTACTCAAAATAATTGGTTTTATTAATTAAAAAAAAGAGCAGATTGCTCTGAGGGATACGATTGCCATTGTTTTTACTGATACATGTATTAGTATTATTTTCAAAAATAATTCAACTGTACGTGTAAAATACTTGTAAAATGTAATTTACTTAATCTGAATAGTTATTCAACTTTAAAAATAGCCAATCCTCAATACAAGTGTATGAACAATGTACTTATTGTCTTTTATTTTTGTACTATTAATTCCAAGTTGACTTTCCACAGCAGTCACTGAGAGTGAGAGAAGGTATTTCACTTCATACCTTATCACCTATTTTCCTACGTGAATTCTAGGTAGAACCCCTATTCCTAACTCTTTAAATATGGACCATAATTTGTGCAGAGGGCTTACATAGGCTATGCCTGTTGCCCAATCCAATTCAATTTATTTGAATAAAATATTGTTTAAACTTAAACTAAGAGTCGTAATGTCTATTGAATTTTTCAAGGACCCTTTACATCGTTATCAGGAAACGAAGTGTGTTATAACGTCTGTCAAATCTGAAATCGATTTTGTCAAGTCATTGGGCATTTATTTTCACACAAGATCGTATGTAACATTATGCACATAGGAAAAATAATAGACCCCCGGCGCAATCTCTTTAAAAATTGTATTTTCCTTTTTTAAACAAGACAAAACAAGTCTACAGATTATGTTTGCTAACATCCCGTTGGAAACAAAAACAATGCTTAGACCTAGTATTTCATACATCCGGCCGTAAGGGCGTGATCACATGTTAGTCACATGTTTCACGTATGACCGGAAATGATTAGAACTTAACGACAAAATTTTTTTTAATAAAAAATAGGAAATAACTGGACTTCTGTTTCGTTTGAAATGTAACGCATAACGATAACGTCATTTTCTAACTTAATTATTACGAAGAACAAAACTAGAATGTAAACGATCTCTGATTTACCTGTTTGAACATCTCGCGAGAGTTCATATTTGCATATTGTTATAAAGAATTCTATTACAACAAAGCAGATTACATCATCTAAAATTTGCTTAAAGAAATTGGAAACCAAAGTAACGCTAGTTTTCTTACACCTGCTACAGAAATACTTATAGTTCTCGGCATTTTCATCTGACTATTCTTATTGGTCGATGTTCTTTATTATTTGAAAGCAAAAGTTACTAATTTGCCGGTGACAATTATCTATAAATCGGTCAGCGTTATGCACTTCGGAAGCGAAAAGTAACGCGAGAAACGATACGGTCGTATAATCTTTAAAATTTGTTAATTTCAAGTTTTTTTCTAGGGAAGAGTAGCATACACTTGTATGTTGATAAAAATAAAGGCATCTTTAGATGTAGTTACTACTTTTCTTACAGTAATACACATTTTTATCACTTTTCTATAGTTATAGGAAACGAGCCCAATAGCAAATTATGGTCCATATATAATTTCCTTTGGGTCAGTGGGCATGACTCCTTTCCGTACACATTCCTCTGTTTAAATTGCGTTCTGTTTTAATGTAATACGACGTCTATCAACAGAATGAGTTAATTTTTCTCAACGTATTGTCGTTTGACAAGAGACTACTTACGGAAGGGAGACAACTCGAAGCCTCCATTTTGGCTGAAGGGGTGTTCTAGTTACACCTTTACGTTGTGGACTACATTTATTTTAATTTAAATGATGCATGATTTAAAATTATGCAACAACAATAACCCTCAATAGCAGACAGACATAGAAAGGATCTCGTGAGTTTCAAATTAATCAATGGAGTGGGGAATCCAGAGCAACCATTCAATCTGATACCCCTTCAAGTCAAGAAAACTATATGCATGTGCATAATTACCTAACCAAACCCTAGACTTGTGATTTGTAGCAAAGACGTATATTAAATGTTAATTAAACGACCTCCATTTCTTTATGGAAGTACAATATCAAATATCAGTTTCATAACGATGACATATATGAAAACTCTACTTCTGTTCTTATATGACAGAAATAGATCTATCGATCAGAATTCAGAGAACTCTCGCATGTTATCAAAACTGGGGAATTCCGCCTCTGGCATGTTTCTAAATTTATAAAAACACTAAATATAAATACTGCTTAATTCTGATGTTCCGTGTTGTTAAAAACACGCATACAACATGTACAAGTCAAGGGAAATATCGACACATGAAGATTATGAGAAGAACATTATAGGACAGTTGTTTAAATTCAATTCTTTTGTTTTTTATACCATTTAAAGCAAGACAATCTCAAGAATCTGAGATGTTCTTTGATGTTTAGAATAAAACGGTTGACGTGAGGGCATGGCCCTGAGTCAATGGTATAAGTCTACAGATTGCTTAAAAGCAATGGTATCCCAAAAATTGGTAATAATGGTTTTCTTATCAGGAAATGTGCAACAAATATAACCTAATAAAGAGAAAGATCTTATTTTAAGAATTAGTTTGTCCACTACACATATTTGATAATCAACATGATCAATGCATTAAGGTATGATGACAAAATAGGACTCACACTTCTGAGTTTTACTGTAGATATTGCTGTGTGTTTGTTGTTTCAAGATCTAGAGGTATAGGGGGTGGGTTGAGATCTTACTAAACATCATTTAACCCCACTGCATTTTTCGCCTGTCCCCAGTCAGGTGCCTCTGTTCAATAGTCTTGTATGATTTTTTATTTTAGTTCATTTATATATTTTAGAGTTTAGTATGACGTCCATTATTATGGAAATAGTACACATTTTTGTTTAGGGGTCAGCAGATGCACGCCTCCGGGTCCGCAATTTTCTCCCTGTGTTGAAGAACCATTGTTTGCCCCATCTGTTTTCTGCTGTTTGGTTGGGTTGTTGTCTCTTTGGTACATTCCCCTTTCCATTCTCCATTTAATGACAAGAAAATAGAACTATAATTACCTAGCTGTAATATTGTAACTTTCATTCATTCATAAATATCTATACAGTTCAGAGTTCACGCACGTGTTGTGTTGATGGACATAGCAGATAAGGTCGCGTCGTATTGCTTTATGTATTTGTGTTGATTACTTAGCTCTAGCATTATATTAAAGTATGTTAATCAGTACACATGGCTTGTCTCTTAGTTAATATATATAGGCTACAAACGTTACATTGGCGACGAGGATAAAAAAAAAAAGAGTTGGAAATGTTAAAAATGTATTTCAATGGATTTAATAATTAGTGACACTGATAATCAAACCATGGCTGCATCATTACCAATTTTTCCGAGTTTTCCGGTACATGAGAATAATGCTGAAATAAGGTGGCGTAAATGGATAAGTAGACTTGAAAATTTATTCATTGGTTTGAACATAAAGGACAGCAAACGACAAAGAGCACTCTTGTTACATTACGCTGGAGAAGATGTCAACGAAGTCTTTGATACCCTTGACAATACAGGAGAAGACTTTGCTGCCGCTAAACACAAGTTAACCGCTTACTTTGCTCCGAAAAAGAATACGGAATATGAAATCTACAAATTTAGACAAGCCAAACAAACATCTGAAGAAACTATCGACAGTTTTCACACGAGATTACGCCAGCTAGCTGTAAACTGTGAATTTACTGAAACATCTAAAGAAGTTAAATCGCAAATAATCCAAGGTAGTCATTCAACTAGACTAAGACGAAAGGCTCTTCGGGAAGACACGACCCTTGAAGGATTAATTTCATCAGCTAGAGCGTTAGAACTTTCCGAAAAACAGGCAACGGAAATTGAACAATCAGACAAACAATCCGCAAATGCTGTGAGAAAAGGAGTTGGAAAACGTACAAACGGACCACGATTTCTACAGACACAAACTGACCAAAACGTAAAGAAAAAAAATACTTGCAGAAACTGTGGAGGTGATTTCCCACATGCAAACAAGTGTCCGGCATTTGGAAAAAATTGCAACTCATGTAAAAAGTTGAATCATTTCGCTTCTGTATGTAGATCCAAACGTATGGATGGAACTAGAACTTTTAAAAGAAAAGTAAACAAAGTTGACAATTACGAACATGACGATGCTCATGACAGCAGTTCAGATGATTGTTACGTTTTTGGATTACGAGAAAATACTGTGAATAAAGTACAGAAAGGACAACCGAAAATCAACGTGAAAATCAATAATTCTAATGTGGATATTTTAATTGACACAGGATCAAGTATTAATGTTATTGATGAAAGCACATTCGAGAACATCAAGTGTAAACCCAAACTTTCTCACGCTGACACTAAAGTCTTCGCATATGGATCAGATAAAAACTTGAAATTAATGGGAAAATTTCACGCTACGATAGAGACTGACCATAAAATAACAACCGCACCGGTGTATGTGATGAAAGGAAGATACGGGAATTTATTGTGCTACGATACATCTGTTGACTTAAGCATAGTGCCAGTCATTTCTTCAGTAGCAGATAAACATGAAATATTATGCAATAAATATAGCGATGTGTTCAATGGAATTGGAAAATTAAAAGATGAAAAAGTGAAAATTCATATTGATGGAAGTGTAAAACCAGTAATACAACCACATAGGCGTATTCCGTTTCACATTCGCAAGCAAGTAGAAGCAGAACTCGAGAAACTCGAAAAACAGGATATAATTGAAAAGGTGGATGGACCAACACCTTGGGTGTCCCCGATAGTTGTGGCCCCTAAACCGAAAAACAAGAACGAAATTCGATTATGCGTGGATATGAGGGAACCGAACAAAGCTATTTTGCGTTCACGTCATATTACACCAACACTTGATGACATGATCTTGGATTTAAACGGATCTAAAGTATTCTCGAAAATGGACCTTCGAAGTGGATATCATCAATTGGAGTTAAATGAAGAATCCCGGAACATCACAACCTTCACGACACACGTAGGATTACGTAGATACAAACGACTCAGTTTTGGTGTTTCATCAGCCGCAGAGTTATTCCAAAACACACTGAGTAATGCACTGGAAGGATTAGATGGAGTCCGAAATATATCCGATGATATAATCGTATTTGGAAGGAACCAGGACGAACATGATCAACGATTGGAAAAACTATTTGCACGACTTAAAGAGAAGAACTTGACATTAAATAAGGCAAAATGTGAATTTAATAAGAACAAACTTGAATTCTATGGTCACATTTTTAGTGCAGATGGCATATCAGCCGATCCAAGAAAAATAAGCGCTATCAGGAATACGACAATACCGAAAGACGTAGGTGAAATTCGTAGTTTCTTAGCAATGACTAATTATGTTGGACGTTTTATTCCAAATTACTATAACTGAACCGCTCCGCAGATTAACAAAGCAGGATTCCAAGTGGGAATGGACATCTGAACAACAGGAATCATTTGACAAGCTAAAGAATGAACTTGTTGCTGACCGTGTGATGTCATACTTTGACCCTAACAAAGAAACAATGTTGATAGTAGATGCAAGTCCCGTTGGATTAGCTGGATTATTAACACAAAATGGGAAAATAATCGCATATGCAAGCCGATCATTGACAGACGTTGAAACACGCTATTCCCAAACAGAAAAGGAAGCATTAGCAATTGTATGGGCAATTGAACATTTTCACCTTTATTTGTACGGACAATCATTTACATTGGTATCCGATCACCAACCGCTTGAAACTATATTCAACAGTCCAAAGGCAAAAACACCAGCACGCATTGAAAGATGGAGATTAAGATTACAGGGATATAATTTCAAAGTACAGTACAAACCAGGAAAGGTGAACGCAGCTGATTATTTATCAAGACATCCGACCCCGAATACATCAATTGCATGTAAACATTCTCAATTAGCTGAAGAATATGTCCGATACTTAACTGACAACGCTGTGCCGAAGGCAATGACCCTTAATGAAATAGCTGACAGTACACAAAAAGATAAAGATCTACAAACTGTTATTACTGCATTAAAATCAAACAGGTGGGACAAGCATGAGAGTAATACGCTAGATACATTTTCAAGATTACGATACGAATTTACAGTCGTTCCCGTTAATGATATGGAGATCATACTTCATGATAATAGAATTGTCATTCCGAAAGATTTACAGATGCGTATAATTGACCTTGCACATGAAGGGCACCAGGGCATAGTACGTACAAAACAGTTGTTACGTGAAAAGGTATACTTCCCTGGAATAGATAAACTTGTAGAACAAACGTGTAAATCATGTATACCATGTTTAGCGTCAACCCCGAAAAATGTTTTCGAACCGTTACAAATGTCTGAGATACCGAATAATGTATGGGAGAATCTCAGCATGGACTTTTGTGGACCATTTCCGAATGGATATTACGTTATGGTAATAATTGATGAATACTCAAGGTATCCTGTAATAGAAACCTTAACCAGTTTAACCGCAAAATCCGTCATACCGCTATTAGACAAAACTTTCTCAATTTTTGGAATACCGAAAGAACTGAAAACAGACAACGGACCGCCGTTTAATTCAGGAGAGTTCAAAAATTTTGCAGATAACATGGGTTTTAAGCACCGCAAAATAACTCCGTTATGGCCTCGCGCTAACGCGGAAAGTGAAAGATTTATGAGAACTATAGGAAAAGCAATTCGTGCAGCTCAAACGGAACATCGTAGTTGGAGACAAGAAATACACACATTTCTTCGCAATTATAGAGCAACACCACACTCAACAACTAACGTGTCCCCGGCAGAACTGTTATTTGGAAGGAAAATCAATACAAAAATGCCGAACATTTCAACAAATGACCATGCTGACAGTGAAATTCGCAAAGAAGACCACAAGAACAAAAGTAAAATGAAATTATTCTTCGAGAAAAAACATTCAGTAAAAGTACCTAATTTTACAGTTGGAGATACAGTACTAGTTAAACAGGAAAAGAAAGATAAACTATCTACCCCGTACAATCCTCAACCATTAACAATCAAGAATAAAAAGGGTAGTATGATTACGGCAACGAACGAACAACAAAAAGATATAACTCGAAATTCGTCACACTTCAAAAAGGTTGGGAAATCTAAGATAATGACTGATGAGGAAATAGAAGAAATCATTGATGATGACATTATACCAAACACGCCATTAAGAAGATCATCACGAGAAAAACAAACACCGAAACATCTCGATGATTATGTGCGTTAAAGAGCTGTGTTACAGGCATAATACTCCTGTGCTCTTTCTGATGTATCAGTTAGGTTTGATGTTGATTTATATGTTTGTGAATTTATGATACAAATCAATTTTGTGGAATTTACTATTCACACTCGTAATGATAGCCTTATCAGATTGATCAGACGATCCACTAATTATATTGACATTACAGTACGCGTACCAGATAATTTACATTTATCACAGACTATAAAGTTCTAATTTTTAATTGATACAATTTTATGCATCTTATCACTTAATTTGTTTACACAGACAGTTAAAGATTTTATGACTACACAGACAGTAATATAATTAATTAAAGTAGAAGTTTAATCTGAGAAAAGAAGAGATGTAATATTGTAACTTTCATTCATTCATAAATATCTATACAGTTCAGAGTTCACGCACGTGTTGTGTTGATGGACATAGCAGATAAGGTCGCGTCGTATTGCTTTATGTATTTGTGTTGATTACTTAGCTCTAGCATTATATTAAAGTATGTTAATCAGTACACATGGCTTGTCTCTTAGTTAATATATATAGGCTACAAACGTTACACTAGCCACTCTTCTTAGATTTCGTAAACTTATTTTCCCTGATGTATCATCATCAAATAGTTTAAATGCTTTTATTATCTCTTCTTGTGGGTCTCTTTCTAACATCATATCTGTCACTGGAAATAGAAACATTTAATTTTGATAACTTATTGGCTTATCTTAATCAATATTAGTGGACAGTGGATGCAACCTTCAATTTGGGTTAATGTGTCTAACTAAAAAATTATAGTTGGCAGAAAAAAATGCAATGTAAATTTTGTTCCTTTTGTGATAATTTTTCACATCTGTCAAAAACAAGTGTTGAAAGTCTTCACCATTAATTGATAATACTTTACCCTGCAATCCTGTTAACATACTGTGGAATCATTTTTTTCGTGGGTACAAATTTTTGTGGATATTTGATATCTTGGTTTTTCAAAAGACTACATAAACACCTATACACAATTTGTAAATCATTTTACATTTAAATTCGTTGTTTTGGGGCTACCACGAAATCAATGAAAATTGGTATCCAACGAATAATATTGAATCCCCAGTATCACTTAATCAGATGGTTTGAAATATCTAGTATCTGCTTTTTGCATGTCGAATTAATTATAATCAGATTGCTAAATCAGATTGATTGTTCTAATCCTCTTTCCATGAGATGGAATGAAAACTCATGTGCAGAATGTAGTGTAAGGGTCAGTATTAATCATTTTGAATGTTGGTAGATTTTGGAAATTTATAACGAAACAAAATGTGATTCATGTACGTAGGACATACTTACTGACTTCATTAAAATCTTCAAATGAAATTTTACCCGTCCCTTCTCTGTCATAATCTCGTAAAATTTTTAACACATCAGCTTTCTTAACATCAAAACGAACCAAGTGCTCTCATAGCAACCTTAAAAAATAAGACAATAAATTAAATAAAATATGATTTTCAAAACAAATCTTGTTTAACATTGAGTCTGTTACATTTATCTAGATACAAATCAAGACATGCAATGGATAAAAATTGCAGAACTTCACAAATTTCTGGATTCATTTAAAATTGAGAATGGAAATGTGTTGATTTTATAAATGAACAAGAAAACAGAAAATTTGGGACTACCTTTTTTCAAGAAATTTTTGTGTTATCAGGAAGTACAAACGTACAACAGATAGCATATATATAAGTGATATTTTTAAACTAAAAATGCAAATTTTAATCAACATTATAAAATAAATAGGCGGTAGATATCATGAGGACATAAATAAAATGATGTTTACCGACGCACTGATTGGTTGAAACGTAACATTTACAGACATTTCTATTTTTATCACGTAACTTTTACCGACAATGCTATATTTATCACGTAACGTTACAGAATTCCACAGATCTGTAATCGTTACGTGCTTTTTATCTAGATCGAGTTGCAAATAAAAAAAATTTGGGCAATATATTGTCAATCCGTGATGTTACTGGAATAAAATGCAAATAAGAACGATATCAGACATATATTTTTGAAAGGATTTCCGTCAAAAGCAACAAAAAAAGGGGGGATGAAAACATTTGTTTTCATCCAAAAGTGTATGCTGTCAACAAATAGGGGTTAATCAAATATTAAATAATATTTCTAAACATATAGGCATGGACCATTTGACCTGGGGGGGGGGGGGAGAGATGGAGGGGATTTAAAAAAATCCTGATTGGTTAACACTGAGCATTTAGAAAATAGTTTATTTAAATAGTTTTTTTTTAAATGTGTTTGGCTTGATAATAAAACCTGACCCTACCCCCTGAAATCAAACAGTTCATGCCTGAAATTACTAGGTATTTTAAAAATACTTTTTAGTCAAGTTTTGGACATAAAGTAATTTTTTCTTTCAGTTAAGTAAACATACTCATTAAATAATCAATGGATAAGAAAAAGAAACATGCAGAAGAGATGAAGGTTCATCGGACCAAGTGGACAGATGAACAAAAGAACAAAAACAGAGAACAAAGTAAAATTAGGATGCAGAAATATAGAGAAAGAAAAAAAAAAACTCAGATCCTGGAACAAAATCAAAATCAAGACTGTAACAATAATTTAAAATCAATTGAAACCAGACTACACCAGAAAAAGAAAGAAGACAGACTCAAGAAACAACGAATATATAAACAAGAATGGAGAAGGAACCTAACAGCTCAAAAAAAAGAAGAATAAGAGAGAACGATGCAGCCATAACAAGAGCCATTACAAGTAAGAAAGACCAGAGGGGTACCAAAATCGCGATGAATTTTACAGTACAGAAAACAGAAACGGTTTACCAAAAAGAGGCCTTACGTAAAGCAATTTACCGCTCAAGAAAAAACATGCCAGTCAGTCCTGCAAAATATGCCAAAGTGGTAGGGGGACTTATAAAAAATACAACACCAAGAAGAAAAAAAGCATTAGAAAATGAAGGAATTGGGTCACCGTCTGCAAAGAGAAATTTGAAAGAACTATTTCAATCTGTTAGAGAAGCGCATCTTGATCTATTGAAAGGAAAAACTGATCTGCAAAAAAAAGGAGAAAAGAATTTTTAAGCCACTTTTCAACCAGCTTGAGCCAGAAACCAGAATTCAAGAAAATATTCTGTATGGCCACAGGTATAAGGCGTAAGTATTTATCTGAAGATTATGTCAAGCCAAAACCCAAAAAGAGAAGAAAAGATGCAACATCAAAACAAACAACAGATGCAGTGAAACTTTTTTTCAAAAGTGAGATACACTCTGCAACAATATCTGATAAAAAAAGCGTCAAAAAAGATTTGCAGGAAAAACATGTTTTAATGATGTCCCAAAAAAGCCTATGGAACAAATGGAATATTGAAAACCAAACGCAATTATCATTCTCGAAATTTTGTGAATTAAGACCAAAAAATGTACTCACTCAAGGACATCGGAAGCTTTATCAATGCTTATGTGAGTATTGTGAAAACGTAAAGTTGAAATTGATTGCAATAAATAGATTCCTGGCGCATGATCATCCAGAACTTAAATTTACAGATGAATTTGATGCTGTTAATAAAACCCTATGTCCAAAATTGGAAGCTGAAAGGTTCCATAAAAGAGACTGTATTGATAGAAAGTGTGCTGAATGTGGCACTTCCAAACTTAGAAACATGTTTGATGGTGTAATGGAAAATGAAGAAAATCAGCCTGATGTGAAATGGAAGAGGTGGGATATTGTCAAAACACTTAACCATAAAACAAAGAAAGAAATAACAAAAAGGCAAGAAATAGAAAAGACTGGACCTCCAACAGATTTACTAGAAGAGCTATTAGATGAATTAGTCTTTTTGTCACCCCACCTGTTTGAGGCTCGTTGGCAGCAAGAGCAATTTGCAGAATTGAACAAAAATTTCCCACAAAATTCTATTGTTCTTACTATAGATTTTGCTGAGAATTTCTCTTGTTTCAGCCAACATGAAATTCAGGGGGCACACTGGGCAAAAGACTCCGTCACAATCCATCCCTGCATTGCTTTGTACAGGTGCCCAAAAGATGGACATATAGTAGACGAATGCATTGATATTGTGAGTAATGATTTGCTACATGATAACCATGCAGTTCATACCTTTCTTCTTGAAGTAGTAAACCATCTTAAACAGCAACAAAAAATTAAATTAGACCATGCATTTATTTTAAGTGATGGGTGTGCAGCCCAATATAAGTCCAGAGTTCCAATCATGGATGTAAGCTGCAGTTCAGAAGATTTTGGCTTTACAGTTGAAAGATGTTTCTATGGTAGTAGGCATGGCAAGAATAGGTGCGATGGAGAAGCTGGAGTAATTAAGTCTAAGGCAAGCAGAGCCATAAAAAATAGTGAGGCCTGTATACCAGATGCCAGATCTTTTCTACAGTGTGTTAAGGTTTTAGAAAAAGGAGCAGAAAAAGCTGATGGTGCATGTAACCATAACAGAAGAACAATTTTATGGGTTTCAAGTGATGACATCAACAGAAATAGACCAGATAGAAATGTTAAAACTGTAAAGGGCACTAGAAAACTTCATTCAGTTTTAGGAATAAAGAGAGGAGTAATAAATACAAGGAGACTGTCCTGCTTCTGTTCTCAGTGCAGAGAGAAAAGATACGACAGATGTCTTAACACCAGATATGTAGAAGGCTGGAAAGAAGTTCGACTTAAGTGTATCCTTTTATAATAAGAATAAAATTAGCATTTAAATGTATAAAATATATGCACAAAAAGGTGTCAAGAAACTAACAACATATAATGCACAAAAATGAAAACGTAAGACAAATGATTTTTTTTTATCTTTATTAATGTTATATCAATGAAACATAAATATTGGCCATAAAAACTTCATATCATGTGGGGTCTCTCCTGAAATAAATAAACATATAAACAATATAATCATCAATGGTTCAACAATGGATAAAAACCAACAACAATGAAATTAGGAATGTTTAATTTTGACATGTACACAAAGATATTGATAACTTGGCACAGTAATCTCAAAGATTTAAGGCCCATTTTAAAATTGCAAATCATATATATTAGGGTAGCATCAATTAGAATATAGGTTCCTTAACTCTTCCAAGCATTCAACAGAAATATACCAGTTAATGAAGATGATGTTGGGAATGCTGGTGACAATGTTGTCCATGAAGATGCTGCTGATGATGATGAAGATAGACCTATACTTGAAGATGCCGATGATGATGATAGGCCTATACTTGAAAATGCTGATGATGAGTTTGATAATGATAATGGTTCTCCAGGGATCCCAGACCTCCAGATTGAGGACATCAACAACATTAGTTTTGATCCAAATACCTCTTTTTCATATATAAAAGATGATGACAGTGTTGTACAGAGCCAAAAGTGAGTACCATTTTTTTTTTATTACAATGACAAATAATATACTTTGTTAAATGTACCATATTATATATAATTTAAAGGAGAAAACATATGCTGCATTATTAGATTGTTAAAATGAAATTTGGTGAACATGTATTAGTTGATAATAAGATGTTAACATACAAGTAGTGATGCACATTGATGCATCTTGGATGTTAAATTCTCATATTTCATCATTTAAGGTATAATGTTGGTGACAACGTTCTGATAAAACATGGATCAGAACTTCTTCCAGCTGTTGTAAGTGATTTGTTTCGAAACATGTTAAAATTTGAATATATAAGTTTGTTTTTTTTCTTTCCTGTTAAATGTTACTTTATATTTTATATTTGTTTATAATATATTTTGGTTGGTATGCAGACCAAAGATAACTCTGACATTAGCATTTATACCATCACATAAATAGTGTTAAGTTTTTTTTTCAGCAACTTCAAAACATATTTTTCATACCAGAAAGTCAGAGGGATACATCAATGATTTCTAAGTAATGATGTGTTCAAACAAATTCATTGACAATTTTATATTCACTGTTTTATATCAATTAATTTCATGTTACATTCTGTAAGAGCAACTGAATAAATTTTTTAAACAAATTCAAATTAATCTTAGAATAGTTTTATGTATTCAAACCAACTTTTTTTATCATATCAAGCCAAGCTACCTCTATTGTTCTATTTTATAGATTTCAAGTACAGAAGAAGACACTATATGGGTCCAGTATTACGAAAAGCGACACGCTAACTGGACATTACAGGACAACAAATTTACTGTCCAGATCAGTGATATTTCCAAAAAACTGCCTCCTCCTGATCTTGTTTTTTCTGGGTCCAGATACAGTTTCAAATTTAATATATAAATGTTGCTTTATTTGTTTATATCATTTTGTTATTAAAGTATATGTTGATTTAAATGTGTTTTTTAGATTACCTAAACAGATGGCAATAATTTGAGTTCTTAATCTGTAATGTTACCTGCTGGTTTTGAAAATTACAAGCACCTGGTTATATCTACCGGTAATTGTTCTTGTGTCAGTGTTCACACGTATCATATGACTGGTGAAGAGGTTTACACCTTCATAATGCTGCTTTCATGCAAGACATTGAATGTGTGATTTTGTTATGATGATGACACTAGTACTTAAAACTTATCTTGTCATTTCTAAGGATGTCATCGCATGCATGCACGTTTGGGAGAAAAAATCATAAAAAATGGCGGTTCAGCATTGTGGTTAAAATTTGGATGTCAATCAGGTTGTGTGATTGTTTTATATGATAACTAGATAAGAAATGAATGTAGAAACAATCTGTATGTATTAGTTTTGAAGATTTGGGGTCTGTTGAGTAGTGTGTGAGTAAAATTTCAAATGCTTATGAATGATCTCGTCTAGAAGGCCCTTTCTTCTTGGTGTAGCATTTTTTATGATGTGTTTCAAAGTACTCGTCCAAGCATTTGGGTTTTGTGGCAGTTGTTTTCTTGTGTGTTGTGCAGGTTTTCTCACTGTAGATCTGGAATCTGACACAGTCACAGATCTGTTCTCATTTGAATTTTTGAGCTGTTTTTGTTCGATTCTAAGACCTTATTCAACCCAACTTCTTTTTTTATCTTTCTTTCTTTTTTTCTACTGTTTCTCTGCCACTGCCTTTGTTTTTCTTTATATTGTTTATAAAATTTGGAATTCAAAGTTCTTTCTTTAAGCCTTTTTTTGTTAGCTTGGTTTTGTAGTTTTTTATTTTGTTTAAGATTGTTCAACTTCCTCTGATCATTTTTCAATTTTATATTCAGCCAGTATTAGCGGGTTCTCTCTTTCAAAGTCTCTTGCTTTGAATAATTTCTTCTAGAAAATTTTGTATGGCTTATGTCAGCAAGTCTAGTGGATGTTTTAAGGAATGGAAGTTTTACCGGAAGTTTCTTCATTTTACTAGCTGTCTTTCAACTATCTGTCTTAAAAATAAAGCTAATTTTCATATTTTTCTTAAATTGTTAAATTCATGTCAGAAGTGTGACGAATTACATCTGAATGGTTAATCCTTGAAACATCTTTAAATATACCATTTTAAATCAAAATAATTGTTCTATTTTGTACAAAATTCATTTCCTCACTTTCCTATATGATATTATAGTTGTACACACTTATTTCCTTTGATAAATTTGCATTACTGTGCACAAAAAATAGAAAAATTACTAATTAAAACTCATTGTGCCAAAACAATTTATGATAAATAACACATTTAAGAGGTAAATGATAGGAATATAACTTGGTTTCAACATTTCTAACACAAAGAAACTTGTGGGACTTGTCCTTGTGAAATTATGAATTGACAGAAAATGTCTTAAAAAAAGCGTCACACTCCTGAAATATATAATGCACTCCCACATCTATGATATAAACATATCACAGTTGTAATAAATTTTTTTCTTCTCTTTGGAATAGCCATTTCTGAAAAATAAAGAAGAAGAAAATATTTAAGTCCTATGTATTCTTTAGCAGATGTTTAAAGACAGTTGTCACACTCCTGACATTTTTGGGTGCCTCTCTTTGGTGTCCATTAAAACAATAAAATATGTGAGTTAGAGCACCAACATACCCTTAATTACAGTGCTAATATACCAATACAAACTTATTTCACATACTGACATTATTGGACTTTAAAACATGGTTACAAGGAAGCTTTAATTTTAAAAGTGTCATTTTTTGAAAGACTTTATTTTTTGTACATACCTTCACAATAAAGGTCAGTGTTTACTTATTTCAAAATTTTATTGGACAAAATTACAAAAATATTTAAGACTAATAATGTAGTAACTACCAGAAATATTTCAGTATAGCATAAAAACGATCCACTTTTTTCAATACTACTTTGAAAATTTCTAATTTTTTAAATGTCACGCTAAAAGCGTCACACTCCTGACAAAAATGGCCTGTTTTAAAAACATTTCTCTGAAGTGGTTTGCGATATCTTCATGAACCTTGGCAGCAAGCTACCCCTGACTATCCTGCATTTTAAAACACCTGTGTTATAATTCTAAACTTAACTAATATAAAAATATACCACAAAAAGTAAAAATCCTCATTTTTTTTTAAATGGCCCACATGTTAATATTGTTAACACAAACGTTAAAACTTTGAACAAGTCTCTAAGCATGAACATATGACGTTAAAATATTGAACATTCAGTGTACAAATTTTGAACGCGTCCGGACGCGTCAGGTGTCAGGTACATGTATATTTACAGTGTGGTTAATGAAACGGCACTCAATGTTATCACTGTTCTTAAACGGCTGTGGGTAACTTAAGTTACCCACAGCCCAAGATGGAGCCGCCTTGCGTCGGTTAGATACGTTTCTTCTATAGAATAACAATACCACGAATGCATTGATCATTAAACAACTGAATTTCAAAGTTGTATTAATCGTTTAGGAAAACCCCTAAACTGGAAAGGTGAATAAATTCTACAAAATAAACGATCACAGCACGATTTTAAAAAACACTTAGGCTGTCCGCAACTTCAAAACAACTTGTCCGTAACTTTTTTCATCATACCAATAGAGATGTCCGTAACTTTCAAAGAATCGACATACATTTGTACGCGGATGTAATGTTTAAACTGATGATAGAGATTGCATCGAATACATATTCACAAAACGAAGTAGATGTCTAGTATGATATAATTCATTGTATCGATGGAAGACAAAATTGGGAAAAATATGAAAAAAAATCACGATAAATCCGCAAAACTCGGGTCTCATTTTGTATAACGTCGGGGTACCCGAATCGCCTAGTTCGGAGGGTTGTTTCCGATCATAGCAGATAAACTGTTGAAACATCATTGTTCGTTTTTATTTTTGAACAAGTAGACTATACAAGTATTTTTTATACATACATGTAGCATGTATACACTTACTGATTTTCTGCCAGCAACGACAAGGGTAGCGTGAATCCGGGATTTTGGAGGGGAACCCAAATTGCCTAGGCATGCAGTGGATAGACTATACGAGACTTAAGTGCACAAACTTTTTCCGTCTTTTTGAAAAAGCCAAAAACACTTTTCTCTCATCCCCACAAAAACAAATCCCATCAGCATTGACAGTAAAATAAAAGGGGTGTCAATCTGGACACACTGGGACGTTGCGCACGGTGATATTGCGGCACCCTGGCCAAGATTTACAGTAAATGGGAAAACTTAAAAAAAGGACATTCTGTATAAATGAATAAACCTAGTTTTACAGCTAGCTGCATATTTCATTTGTATGCAAGTTGCATTAAATCTCATTAAACTGAATAAAACTAAAAGACACAATAGGTAAAAGTCAGTGACTATAAAAGGAACAGAGCAGTCAACATAGGGTAACAATTCGACATAGTATATAAAAATATAAATAACTACGTAGGAAAACAGGGTAATTTAATAGTCAAACAACCCCTGATAACATACAAAGAGAGAAAAAAAACATACTAGGAAACATATTTAAAAAATCATAACACTATAACTAACTGGTGGGATGTATAAATACCGAGCCGCGTCAAAGAGTATTCACCAAAATACACATAGAAAGAAACAGAGGTGAAGGTAAACAGCAAACATATAATTAAACTCAAAACATTAAAAAGTATGGAAAAGCCTTGGTCTGACAAGCGAAAAACGTCGATAAGACACACATCAGTAAATAAAACTTCTGTGGTGTAAGTATGATGCGTTAATAAAATCACATTTGGTGGTGAATGAGTAGTATAAACGGCCGCGAAGGTTACAAATATGATGTTAATTGTCTTCTAATTGTTGAAATTATAATTCTTAAAATTTTAAATCAAAAGTTACCCACATCTAAAAATAAAGTTACGGACAGTCTGCTTAGTTTCGATCAAAAAGTTACGGACATCTTATGCATTTTTTAAAGTTGACCTTGCGCTTTAGTGAACTCTATATTAACAAATTTATGGTAATTTTTAGTCATTTCTTTATTCAATAATCCTATAAATATTTACATTCTGCATGAAAAACGTCGCAAAAGGTACATTTTGTATGAATTAAATATCAACTAGTTTAGAGTCCGCCATCTTGGGCTGTGGGTAACTTAAGTTACCCACAGCCGTTTAAGCACAGTGGTTATATATCAGTATATATGGTCGATTATGTTTATGTGTGTAGCAGTGTTGTTTCCCTTTTGACAGTTATTTGCATTTATGATTCTGACATCATTTTTATCTGATTAAAATGTAGAAATGGAAGCAGATGTGTTTTTATCTGTCCAAATATTTAAACGCCACCATCCCTGATTCCAGAGCTATCTCCCAAGTTTGTAACACCATATATTGACAGTCGACAAACACAAAGACAGGGGCTTGTTCTGTATAGATTTGGTCGTTCATTAATAAACGTGCCGTTTAGGGTGGGTTATGTCATAACATGTTGTGTATCGAACATACATTTTTTTCTTTTCTTTTTATAAATAAGAGGTACATGTAATTATATGTTCATGCATGTTTACTGCTTCAATATTCGACATTTATAATTAGAAGACGACCATTTGATTTTCTGTGAAAGAGGTAGGAGGTGAATTTGCTGGCCTGGTAAACATTTAACATGGTTCTTGTCAAAAAAATATGATGAAATTAACCCTGAACAACATTGAAAATACTTTTAGCTGCTGCATGAAATGACAAAATAATATTGTTCACGTAATCCCTGTACCCACCCCACCTCAACTCCCTCTCATTCTGCAGTGTTTAAACTTCGACATCAATACATTTTTCTTAATATCAAAAAAATATCTAAATACTTTAAAAAGCAGTGAATCACACACTTTTCTTTGTTTAGGGGCATAACATTTTATTTTTCTTGAGAAACAAAATTAATGACAGTCACGTTCAACTATAAAAACACTTACGATATATGTTTTTTTTTCAGAAATTTAATAGATTGTTTTAGACAAATATCAGTGGAGTACAGGAAATGTAAGGAAGAACTATCAATTAAATATTGATAGGAAAAAAAACGTTTTTAATAGAAGACCATTTGATAAAGTATTGTCTTAGGGTTTACTTGCTTTATGGGCAATTTGAAAATCAAGTAATATGATTAAAGATTTTTTTACCAGCTTGTATTGATATGATTAGATTATTTTTAATACCAAGACACCTCATTTTAACCGTCATAGACGTAACTATGTTATATTCATGAACGTTTTGTTATTTGATTTTGCCATGTGATTATGGACTTTCCGAATTGATTTTACTCTACGTTCAGTATTTTTGTGATTTTACTTTTTTCCATACCGATGGGGACGATGAAATATTTGATAGGCACTCCGCATGCCGTCAATTTGGAGTCTTCCCGCCCAAGAAGTTTTTATAACATCACATTTTCAATGTTTTCCTAGTTGATAAGTTTCCATACTTGATGTTTTCTCATATTAAAATAAGTTATAGATGGAGTTGGAATTATTTTTTAGTTGAGTATTTTTTGCGGAAGCCAAAGCAAAATATGTGCATCCCGTACCGGCAACCACCCCTCCTCTCCCCTTTCCGTTAATCGGCTTGGCTGTAGATCATAGCAAAATATTTAACTTTTCATCTTCCAAACTTAAAAGAAAACTAGATCAGCTATTTGGTGTATAGTGATATATCAGCTTAAGGGAGTTCGCTTCTCAGTTTCAAAGTAATTAACTTTTCAAAACACTAGTTTATATAGATAGAGGATTAATAAAGGAATCCAAAGAGCAAAAAATATATATAGGTCACCGTGCTTGTTTTCGAGGTATTAGCCATTGAAATTTTGGCGGGAAAATATTCTCTCTTGACTTTTCATAGCTTTACCATTGACAAGTTGAAGTTCTGAAAAACTGTTAAAGAGTAATTAAAATTTTATAAGACTTTTACAGATGGCTTATCATTATACATGTAAAAGATTTACAAAAAGAAAAATGGGGGTCACCGGTCAAATTTTTTCAAGGAATTCAAATGGATAAAACCAGAGGATTCCGAAAATCTGACAAAAAAATCTAAAACATGACAAGTCAGCTTCCTTAAGTAACAGATCTAGTTTGAGTTTCGTTTTGCTTGATCAATTTGACGGAATTGTTTTCTTCGGACATAGAACATAGCTTGCAAAAAAACAAATTCCTGCACTCTTTTCTGAAATGCTTTAAACCATTGCTGATATTTACTACATGTATATATTCATACCATATAAAGCAAAAATGGAAAGTGTTAACTTTAAGAATGAATCAAACAAGACCATCAAATATATACCACCAACACAAATATTTTCAAATAACAATGACCCAAAATAATAACACATGACGAAAATCTGAAGATGAAAGTCTAGACTACCTCAATTTTTACCTTTGTTTTTGTATTAAGTGGGAAGTAGATTATCTTCTAACCATATTCCATCATAATTATCTCCATCTTCATTCATAAAATCGAATGCTTCTCCAAGCTTTGAAAAGTCATACCCTTCAACAGAAAAAAAAACATTCCAAATACATGTATTATTATTATGTTCCTAATATGCCTTAACTATAATCCGGTCCCACTATTTACGAATGTAACCTACCAAATTAGACCTATTATCGGATATGTACTAACACGAGCAACACGACAGGTGCCACATGTGGAGCAGGATCCGCATACCCTTCCGGTACACCTAAAAGTTTGGTTTTTTTAAATGGGATTCGTATTGTTTAGTCTTTAGTTTTCTATGTTGTGTTTTTGCACAGTAAATATATTGTTTGTGTGTTGGTCTTTTTCTTTTTTAACTATGGTGTTGTCAATTTGTTTTCGACTTGTGAGTTTCAATGTCCCTCTGGTATCTTTCGCCTCCGACACCGAAAAACCTTCATTCTAATCGTAAAGTTTTCACGATTAAAAAAAAAATCCAAAATGTCATGTACATTAAATGCCGCCTCTTTCTGTATTCTAAAAAAAGAAGCGCTTTTCTGGATTAAAGCTACACGAACTTTTAAAATTAAGTGAGTGTTTGATTCACGTTTCCATATGTATACATCGTTTTATGGATACTTTTACCTGTCTTTGAGCATGAATCTACATATTATGTTGCCTTTGGTACATGTACATGCACATACACCGTTACTTGTTAATGATACATGTACGTACACCTTTACTAGTAAATGGTAAATGTACGAATTTATTTACTTGTAAATGCTACATGTACGCACATCTTTACTAGTAAATGATACATGTACGTACACATTGGCTTGTGAATTATACGTGTACATACCTGGCCATGGTTTCACAGAGCCTTCTTAAGGGCATACGATACAGTTTTGAACCTGTATTTACAAGTTGATGAAAATTTGCATGTAGTTCTACGTTCCCGTTACGTGTGTTACACAAAGCATTGTAAAGAACTACTATGATCGCAAGTTACGTCCTGTGTATCATCGTAAGTGTACACTGAGAAGAGTGCTTTCTTTCACGTCCGCACTTTTATCGAGTATGGCATGCCAAGTAAACATTTAAATAATTATTACGGATTGCGAATTTAGACGATGTTTATCTACATTTTTGTACTTTTCAATAATCAAGATATGACACTTGTATTATAGATATAAATTTAATACAGAATTTTGTACGATTAAACAATTATGCAAGTATTCCTGAAAAATATTCTGCCTAACGAGTTTAATATCATATTGCACAGGGAGGGAAGCTTTAAAATACTTTCTTTCATTGAAATGAAATTACTATGACGGCTGAGAGGACATGGTATATGTTGTCCATTATATATGTGAACAACACTTTGAACGAATACTCCTTTTGAATACAAAAAACAGCTAACGAGCATGTATGCGTGGGGGGAGGAGTCTTTAATTCTTTCTTCTGTATTTTTGTTTTGGCCATTCTGATCTAATCAGTAAGAAATATGATTATTCTAATCTTTGAATTGTGTACATGTGTCCCTTTTGAATTTTTCACTGCACTACACAAGTGACCCCATTTATTATTTTTTTATTGATATCTGATTAAAACCAAAAAAAGGAAAAATATAAATATAAAATTGTATTTTTCATAATTTAGATACATGGGATAACACGCAGTAGATAAGATGAAGTTTGTTATATAAAATTTATTATAGTTTGCGAACCGATAGTTTCCGATGGGGAGGTAATAGTACTGAAAATTCGAAGCTGAACATTCATTTTATAACATATACAGCAGCACTACTTATCCGATACTAAGAGTACATTTAACATTTATATTTATACGTAGTAAAACAACTACTTGTTTACCCCCTAAAAAAAACCCTAAACAACGTAATCCCTCCTCGAGCATTCGTCTTCTAGACCTTAGCAATAATTCGTTGTTTTAGATTGGAATAATTTAATTTTGGATGTAACATGTCTTCTAATTGGCTGACGTTATTTTGTTTTCAACCCATAGACATAATTTAGTCATGTGACCGTGACGTCCAATCTCCAGCGCAGAGATCAATTATCCGTTTCGTTCAATACTTTGTAACACTACACTCAATATGACTCATATTAAGAGCAGTATTGCGGAGCATGTATGGAACGGATATGAACTCTGCGCCGGAGATTTAGGACGACGGTCAATCAACATATAAAGACTCCGATTAAACGTTCCGCTTTACACGTGTAGTGATGACGTCAAATTCCATAATAGACAACAAAGTAATATATCTATCGAGGGGAACCTTTGATTAGAGACTTGTGAATACAGAGTAAAGAACTCAAACATCCCATTAACTACAATTCTGATGAGGAAATTTTAAAGAGAAAAGGATTTTTTTATTAACGATACAAACAATGAGATGACTAAATGCAGAAAACACCTCAGTGTCGGACAAAAATTATAATATACTAGTTGTCAGTTTAGAAAATAAATAATATTTCAGATCTTCGTTCTAGCTATATGTACTTGAATACGAAGACGTTTGCAAAGTTCACCCTATCAGATCTCTTTTATATCTTTATTTTAATAGATTTTTGATTTGCAATTAACAAATCCAATCTTTCGATATGAAGACTTGTGCTATATTGTAATAGAATTGTCTCCCTTTGCCCACTATGTATGATATTTCGTTTTTTTTTCTACAGTCGGAAGACGACTTTTATTAGCCAAAATAATGCTTTTGTATATATCATTATTTTGTTGCGTTACATGCGTTCCTACTCTACCAAAAGATAAGTTAAAGCATATTTTGTAAGTAGAATGATCGGCAGTATTTGAACTTTTCAAGAATATTCTCAGTATTGATTATTTCATGGTTGACCGGGCACTCAGGGCATAAAAACGCGCCGTCAGGAAATAGCCTCACTCAGGGCATAAAAACTGGCCGCCTGGAAATAGTCTCACTCAGGGCATAAACACTGGCCGTCATGAAATAGCCTAAATGCAGTGCTTAAAAGTGGCATTAAAACACCAAAAATCAAATAAATGAAATGATTGGTTTGATGTTAAACTTCGGACGTCCTTCCTCTTTCATGACAAATTATGTTTTAGGGTTTGTCATTGCGTTGTCTATGTAGTGTGTGTCATGGTGTTGTCTTGGTAGTGTGTGTCATGGCGTTGTCTAGGTAGTGTGTGTCATGGCGTTGTCTAGGTAGTGTGTGTCATGGCGTTGTCTAGGTAGTGTGTGTCATGGCGTTGTCTAGGTAGTGTGTGTCAATGGTGTTGTCTAGGTAGTGTGTGTCATGGCGTTGTCGAAGTAGTGTGTGTCATGGCGTTGTCTAGGTAGTGTGTGTCATGACGTTGTCTAGGTAGTGTGTGTCATGGCGTTGTCTAGGTAGTGTGTGTCATGGCGTTGTCTAGGTAGTGTGTGTCATGGCGTTGTCTAGGTAGTGTGTGTCATGGCGTTGTCTAGGTAGTGTGTGTCATGGCGTTGTCTATGAAGTGTATGTCATGGCGTTGTCTATGTAGTGTTTGTCATGGCGTTGTACATCTCTAAGTTGTATTTTGTAGACTAGTGTTTGCCATGGCGTTAATTAGGTAGTATTTTGTACACAGGAATTTGTCATGGCGATGTCCATGTTGAAATTTGTAGTCTTGTGTTTTTTCATGACGTTGTCTATTTTGTATTTATATAAAGACTAGTGTTTGTCATTTCGCTGTCTATGTTGTATTTTAGAGACTAAAGTTTGTCATGGCGTTGTCTATGTTGTATTTTGTAGACTAGTGTTTGTCATGGCGTTGTCTATGTTGTATTTTATAGACTAGTGTTTGTCATGGCGTTGTCTATGTTGTATTTTGTAGACTAGTGTTTGTCATGGCGTTGTCTATGTTGTATTTTGTAGACTAGTGTTTGTCATGCCGTTGCCTATGTTGTATTATAGAGACTAGTGTTTGTCATGGCGTTGTCTATGATGTATTATGTAGACTTGTGTTTATCATGGCGTTGTCTATGTTGTATTTTGTAGACTTGTGTTTATCAAGGCGTTTTCTATTTTGTACTTTCTAGATTAGCATTTGTCAACCCAACATTTCTCTTGTCTCAAATGAAATAAATGAAATGATTGTTTGATGTTTTACTTCAGACGTCCTCCCTCTTTGATGACAAATTATGTTTTAGGGTTTCCTGTAACATACAACAAAGTGAGTTCTACGAGAGAAAGATTTATTAATGAGATATTGTCGAACTAATGTATATAATTAAAAGAAAACAAAATCTATGTATGTTTTATTTTGAATGACAAAATGTTAACGAGATATTTCATTTAATTCCTAAGGGACAAATATCTTCCTACAATCTGTTATAAAAGTACATTTTGCCACAATGACATACTTTAGATAGACATTAACATTATGTTTCGTCGAGGTGTTATTAATATTAGAAGCAACACTGGTGTAGACTTTAATGCAAACATTCTTAAGGTCATTGCAGAAAGGAAATTAAAACAAATTTAAACACACTTTTTTGCGCAGTACGGTATGATTGGTTTGGAGTATTTTTTTTAATTGCATTGTTGTTGTAGCTGAAGCATGTTTGTAAATTTCAATTTGTTTAATGTAGCTTGTAAATTTCAATTTGTTAAATATAGTTTGTAAATTTCACTTTGTTAAAAGGAATTTGATAAATCATATATATCACATCTGTTAATGCCTACTAGAACACACCCACGAAATCGCGGGCATTCAGAGCACGGTTGAAAGTATGTAAAGTGTTGTAGGATGAATGTTGTAAAAGATTTAATGACTGGTGAATTTCAGAAAAAGTATCAAAAGTCATAGAAACTTGGAACAGGAAAAAATGTTTTTTTTATCGCTCCTCCTTTATTTCCAAAATTCACATTTTTTTTGTTTTCTATATGAACATACATTTAGTATATATAAACATTCAAATCAGGAGACTGTAATTCAGTGGTTGTTGTTTTTTTTTATATGTTAAACATTTGTTTTTCGTTCATTTATTGTTCATACATAAGGCCGCTAGTTTTCTCGTTTGAATTGTTTTACATTGTCATTTCGGGGCCTTTTATAGATGACTATGCGGTATGCAGGGGCGGATCCAGCCATTTTAAAAAGGGGGGTTTCTAACCCAGGACAAAAAAGGGAGGTTGGGGTTCCAACTACATGTCCCCATTCAAATGCATTGATTGTCCGAAAAAAGGGGGGTCCGGACCCCCTCCCCCTGGATCCGCGCCTGGGTATGGGCTTTACTCGTTGTTGAAGAAGGCCGTACGTTGACCTATAGCTGTTAATTTCTGTGTCATTTTGTTCTCTTGTTGAGAGTTGTCTCAATGGCATTCATTCCAGAGGGGGGATAGGACCTTTATCGCAACTCCGAGATCGGGTGTTTTTAAGCTCAGGATTTCGGGATTGACCCTTTCGGGATACGGGAATTCTTTTCTTGAATTTCGGGATTTACATTTATTTAAATTCTGGACCTCGGGATTTCGTGTTTTTAAACCCCGGATTTCAGGATCAGGACCCCTCTTACTGCCCCATCCCCCCTCATACCACATCTTCTTTTTTTTGTAATCAATGATTTTTTGTAAAATGATTTAATAAATGGAGAATTACAGAAAAGGTATCAACAGTCATAGGTACTTTTTTACAGGACAATTGTTTTTCTAGCCCGGCTCCTCCTTTTTTTCTCTCCGAAATTCCCATTCTTTTTCTATCTATTTTAATAACACATGAATAATTTTAGCGCTTATCTGCATATTATGAACATTCATTACTATAAATAAAGTGTATTTGCTTTTTATGTTCAGTTTACTATCGATCCACGGCGGTCATTGATATATTATACAGACCCTCTCTATCTAATAAAATATATGACAGCCGTGGATAGTAAACTTGAAAATGATAGCAGATAAAAAAAATACATTGTATTCGTAGTATATGTATGTTCAAAGTTACAGAAAAACGCAAACCGGACGTCTTATCCGACTTAAAATTTCGTCCAATGATGGAAATAAAATTCGGATGCCTTTTTTCTCGTTTTTCTCCCAAAATAACTCAATCTGAATGATCATATGAATGGATGACACATGCGACTATGCACAGTACCTATAGAACACAGAAGCTTGCTGATTAATTTATCGTGGAAAGAAGAGAAGCGACACACAAAATGAGGTCTTCTCGTTTAATAGTATAGATTCCTACTATCTGTTTTGAAACTTTTTTGGGTCGTGGTGCGATCATCTGTTTTGAAACATTATTGGGTGGTAAACGTGGTGCGATCAAAATAGACCTATCCAATAGATTATGTGTGTAAATGTTCAATAAACGTCAAGTAATACCAGTAATAATGGTTTCTGAAAAAATGTAGACTTGTGTTTTGCCTTGCGTTGTCCATATTGTATTTTGTAGACTTGTGTTTTTCATGGCGTTGTCTATGTTGTATTTTGTAGACTAGTGATTGTCATGACGTTTGTCTATGTTGTATTTTATAGACTAGTGATTGTCACGGCGTTGTCTATGTTGTATTTTGTAGACTTATGGTTTTCATGGCGTTGTCTATGTCGTATTTTGTAGACTAATGTTTGTCATGGCGTTGTCTATGTTGTATTTTGTAGACTGGTGGTTGTCATGGTATTGGCTATGTTGTATTTTGTCGACTAGTGTTTGCCTTGGCGTTGTCTATGTTGTATTTTGTAGACTGGTGATTGTCATGGCGTTATCTATGTTGTATTTTGTAGAATTGTGTTTTGCATGGCGTTTTCTATGTTGTAGTTTGTAGTTTAATGTTTTTCATGGCGTTGTCTATGTTGTATTTACTAGACTAGTGTGATTGTCATCGTGTTGTCCATGTTGTAGTTTGTATACTAATGGTTGTCATGGCGTTGTTTATATTGTATTTTGTAGACAAGTGATTGTCATGGCGTTGTCTATGTTGGATTTTGTAGACTTGTGTTTTACATGGCGTTGTCTATGTAGTATTTTGTAGACTAGTGATTGTCATTGCGTTGTCTATGTTGTGTTTTGTAGACTAGTGATTTGCATGGCGTTTTCTATGTTGTAGTTTGTAGACTACTGGTTGTCATGGCGTTTTCTATGTTGTATTTTATAGATTTGTGTTTTGCATGGTGTTGTCTATGTTGTAGTTTATCGACTAAAGTTTGCTATGGTGTTGTCTATGTTGTAGTTTGTAGACTAGTGTTTGTCATGGCGTTGTCAATTTTGTAATTTGTAGACTTGTGATTGTCATCATGTTGTCCATGGTGTAGTTTGTAGACTAGTGGTTGTCATGGCGTTGTCTTTGTTGTATTTTGTAGACTAGTGATTATCATGGCGTTGTCTATGTTGTATTTTGTAGACTAGTGATTGTCATGGCGTTGTCTATGTTGTTTTTTGTAGACTAGTGATTGTCATGGCGTTTGTCTTTTTTGTATTTTGTAGACTAATGTTTGTCATGGCGTTGTCTATGTTGTATTTTGTCGACAAGTGTTTGTCACGGCGTTGTCTATGTTTTAGTTTGTAGACTAATGTTTGTCATGGCGTTGTCTATGTTGTATTTTGTCCACTAGTGATTGCCATGGCGTTGTCTTTGTTGTATTTTGTCGACAAGTGTTTGCCATGGCATTGTCAATGTTGTATTTTATAGACTGGTGGTTGTCATGGCGTTGTCCATATTGTATTTTGTAGACTAGTGGTTGTCATGGCGTTGTCTATGTTGTATTTTGAAGACTTGTGTTTGCCATGGCGTTGTATATGTTGTATTTTGTAGACATGTGTTTGCCATGGCGTTGTGTACGTTGTAGTTTGTAGACTAGTGTTTGCCTTGGCGTTGTCTATGTTGTATTTTGTAGACTAGTGGTTGTCATGGCGTTGTCTATGTTGTAGTTTGAAGACTTGTGTTTGCCATGGCGTTGTCTATGTTGTATTTTGTAGACATGTGTTTGCCATGGCGTTGTCTATGTTGTAGTTTGTAGACTAGTGTTTGCCGTGGCGTTGTCTATGTTGTATTTTGTAGACTGGTGGTTGTCATGGCGTTGTCTATTTTTTTATTTTGTAGACTAGTGGTTGTCATGGCGTTGTCTATGTTGTATTTTGTAGACTTGTGTTTTGCATGGCATTTTCTATGTTGTAGTTTGTAGTTTAATGTTTTTCATGGGGTTGTCTATGTTGTGTTTTGTAGACTAGTGATTGTCATTGTGTTATCTATGTTGTAGTTTGTATACTAGTGGTTGTCATGGCGTTCTCTATGTTGTATTTTGTAGACTAGTGATTGTCATGGCGTTGTCTATGTTGGATTTTGTAGACTTTGTGTTTTGCATGGCGTTGTGTTTTGCATGGAGTTGTCTATGTTGTAGTTTATAGACTAGTGATTGTCATGGCCTTGTCTATGTTGTATTTTGTAGATTTGTGTTTTGCATGGCGTTGTCTATGTAGTATTTTGTAGACTAGTAATTGTCATGGCGTTGTTTATGTTGTATTTAGTAGACTAGTGATTGTCATAGCGTTGTCTATATTGGATTTTGTAGACTTGTGTTTTGCATGGCGTTGTCTATGTTGTATTTTGTAGATTTGTGTTTTGCATGGTGTTGTCTATGTTGTAGTTTGTGGACTAATGTTTGCTATGGCGTTGTATATGTTGTAGTTTGTAGACTAGTGTTTGTCATGGCGTTGTCAATTTTGTATTTTGTAGAGTAGTGATTGTCATCGTGTTGTCCATGGTGTAGTTTGGAGACTAGTGGTTGTCATGGCGTTGTCTTTGTTGTATTTTGTAGACTAGTGATTGTCATGGCGTTGTGTATGTTGTATTTTGTAGACTAGTGATTGTCATGGCGTTGTCTATGTTGTATTTTGTAGACTAATGTTTGTCATGGCGTTGTCTATTTTGTATTTTGTAGACTAATGTTTGTCATGGCGTTGTCTATGTTGTATTTTGTCGACAAGTGTTTGTCACGGCGTTGTTTATGTTGTATTTTGTAGACTAATGTGTGTCATGGCGTTGTCTATGTTGTATTTTGTCGACTAGTGTTTGCCATGGCGTTGTCTATGTTGTATTTTGTAGACATGTGTTAGCCATGGCGTTGTCAATGTTGTATTTTATAGACTGGTGGTTGTCATGGCGTTGTCCATGTTGTATTTTGTAGACTTGTGGTGGTCATGGCGTTGTCTATGTTGTATTTTGTAGACTAGTGTTTGTCATAGCGTTGTCTATATTGTATGTTGTAGACTAGTGTATGTCATTGTGTTGTCTATGTTAAATTTGTGCTTGTCATGGCGGTCAACGGTCAGTTGGTCTTCCGTTTATAAGTTTGACCTTGATCTTCATTTGTAGTATCCGCCTCTGTTATGTATTCTATATTATACCATTCTACGGGATTTTGGCGTGTGAACATAGTACCAGTAAATTTTTCGAAGTGTAAATGCATTTTCTAGTTTTCTAGTGTTAGTAGTGTTAATAAAACCTCATCAATGAAGCGGAGAAAATAACAAGAGCTAGACTCAGTGGTTACGCTCGAAAGATAGTACGTTTACACATTATCACGGTGGGTATGGTTGTCCTGCGAGAGAACGTACTGTGCTGGTGATTCGGTCCTGACGGGTGCTGGTGATCAATGAAAAAATGTAAACAAAGACGAAAATGATGATTTTTGACGTTTTCACTCATAAAAAATGGAAGAAAACAGTTGAGATTTTTCAATTTCGTTTCTTATGGGTTCATATATAAACCATTAAAAAAATGACCCTCTAAACTGTTTCAGTAAGCGTAACACAAAAATGCTCATTTTCAGAAAATCTCGAACTGAAAAAATAAAACAAAAATGCTCATAGAGTCCGCTTTCTATACCGCAATCCACACGACAAAACAATTTTGTGAAAAAACATTGCAATTTTTAAAATTTAGCATTTTCTCAATTTATTCATGTCCTGATACTGTGCTGGTGGGTCCTGTCATTGTGCTGGTGGGTCCTGATACGGTGCTGGTGATTTTGGATAAGAAGTTGGTCATATTTGAAACAAATGTTACAAAATCAATAAAATTAGCCAGATAATTGTTGCCAACAGGATCTATGACTCCTATTTTAGCTCTTGTGCATCCATTTGGCTGTTTAATATGTGTTTTCAAATGATCTGAACTTGTATTACATAATAACATAAAAGGGCAACATCTTTCGTCCAATATCAGATAACAATATATAGTATCTAGTATAAGTTAAAAATTCCACAATACTATATAATTCATTTTATGTGTCAATTTGTTCGAAAAAGGTCGAAAAGAAGAGACTTTTTTTAATGTTATGATTATATGTCGCTTTCTAGATCTATGCTTAGCATTTATTTCAGATGACATGGACTCCCCACCCTGATGACCCTGCTGCCTTTCATAACTTTATCCGTATACATATATTGATAGATAAACAAAAGGCTGCATGCAACACGTATTTTTGTATTTAAAATGATTCGTTGTGACGAGAATATTTGTGGTGAATGGAAACTGTGAGGGTCACAATCTTAAATTGCTTATAAATGTTGCTGGAACCAGTTTCGTTATCTGATCTGAATTTTCTGAAATGTGCAAGGTAGATAGACATTTTGATTTTTTTTACTCGGTAATGAACCATTGTGTTGATCCCATGCTAAACATAACAAAAATCTCTATACAAAGGTCTGTGAATTTTCTACAAAAATAGTGATTTTATTTTCACTAAATTCTCTTTTTCTACTAAATACAATAATGAACTATAAATAATAATGCTTTGCAAGAAGTTTCCCCTTGATATATGTACAAAATTATATCTCTATTATTCATTGTCTGTGCTGTTTTGATACTATTGCAGTTTGCACATTTCGGAATTGACAGGCCACAGGAGGGGTCATAAACCGTACACGAAAAGATAAAATATTGATATGAGTACTTAATTTGCATCTTTGAATCCCCACCCCGGCTTGTTTTTTTAGGAGCCTGGGGTGTCTAAAAATGGTCGATTACAGACAGCCGAGTACGCATTTTACTTTCCAGGCGTGTTATTGTTGATTGTTAAAGTCCTGAAAACGGATAGATGGAAACAAAAATGTTTGATGTATCTGGCTTTAGATTCAGTTTTTTTTTAAATATAAATTAAGGCTACATTTTAATATAATAATTCTATGAATTCACAATATAAAAAAATGCAGAAAAAAAAATTAATGAAGTGAAATATTTTAGTAAGGAGTGATTACTACAGAGATGGTGTGTTTGACACACAAAACTTAAAAGCTTAGTGATATTACCAATATTAAAATAAAAGTGTATTTTAGTTGGGTATTTTTTCCATTTACTCATTTTCAATTATAATCAAGGCACATTTTATTTTTATTCATGAAAAATATTTATATATAGAAAGAAGGACACATTGTTCACTTCCTCCCCCGTAATTCTTTATCAAAAATATTTATTTTGAAATGAAAAAAGCTAAGAAATCTTAATTTCATTAGTGTTCTTTAGGTTATCTCGTCTTCATTCTCTGACATATTCTAGCCTGCCCTTTCATAAAATAGTGATTTTTTTTAGTGTTCTATCGAACTTTCGAAGAAAAAAATACCTGATAACCGTTTAGACAACAAAAAAATTGTTAGAAAAATCTTACAGCAAGTGATTCTTAATAGCTATAAGATACATTTTTCTTTTACAATACAACTTTTAAATCTTACGGGAAACTATTCCAAGCTTTCACTGTAACCTCGCTCTAACTTATCCCCATCCCCCCCACCCCCCCCCCCCCACCCCCCCAAAAAAAACACCGCAAAAAAACAAACCCGCAATACTATTGTCATTCTTATAGTCAGCACTCAATTGTTCACAAACAAATGTGTTTTAAGCTGCTAAAGACATGATTCAAACGCTCAGAAAGTCCTTTGTTCTAACATGTTCTTGGATTAATTTGCACTTCTCATAAGTGCAAATTGGAACCACACTTTTTTTTGTCGTAGAATCATCAAATTTGGCAATAATGTACCTCTGGGGATAAATAACACAATACAAAAATAAATTTGATATGGCTCGCCCGGTTCGGCAACTGGAGCGAAAACAGTGACAAAATCCTGTAGGATATTTTTTTCTCCCATAGGATTTTTAAAAATCCTACAGGATTTTGAGAAATCCTATAGGATAAAGTCATAATCCCGTAGGATATTTTAAATATCCTATGGGATATATAAATCCTATCGGATTTATTTATCCTATAGGAAAATTTATCTCCTATGGGATTAAATTAATATCCTATGGGATTTAAAATCCTGTAGGATTTTCAAAAAAAGTGTTAAATCCGATAGGATTTTTTTTATCCTATAGGATTATCATGAAAGACTTTTTGACAGAAACTAATGTCCCTTAGGATATTTTTTTCTCCTAAGGGATTTATTTTGTCCTGTGGGATGTTTTTTCTCCCATGGGATATTTTTTTCTCCTACCGGATTTTTTTCTCTCCCTTAGGATAAATTTTGTCCTGTAAGATATTTTGTTTTCCCTTAGGATTAACTTTGTCCTATAGGATTATTTTGTCTCCCATAGGATTAAATTTTGATACGTTTTGTCATCTAAGATGGATTCGTCAGTTTTGTTGGTATCTTACAAACGTTAACAATTGTTGCTACATAGATATTGATCACTACGTAGCTACTACGATATTGATCACTACGTAGCTACTACGATATTGAACTCAACCTTTGTATTTAGCCTAGCTGCTACATAGATATTGATACCAGGGATCAGTTCAATATCGTAGCAGCTACGTAGCGACTATGTAGGTGCTATCAAAATCTAAGTAATAACTAGTCTATAGCTACACGTTCAATAGTCAATATCTACGTAGCACTACGTAGCTGCTACGATATTGAACGCGTCCCAGGGTTGGGTTCAATATCGTAGCAGCTACGTAGCGGCTACGTAGCTGCTATCAATATTTATGTAACAACTAGTCTATAGCTACACATTCAATAGTCAAAATCTACGTAGCACTTCGTACTCGACCCATCTACGTAACCGCTACGATATTGAACACGACCTTGGTTTGTGTTCAATATCTTATCGGCTATATAGGGCTATGTAGATTTATGAATTTTGAACGGTGGCTAGCCTAGCTGCTACATAGATATTAATAGCAGCTAAGCTAGCTTCTCGTTCAATAGTCATAAATTTACGTCGCACTACGTAGCTGCTACGATATTGAACGCAACCCTGAAAAGGGTCGTTATAGTTTCAATAATTATCGAAACGGATACATGGAAATATTACTTTATAGGATTGTGCAAATCTTGCCTTCGTATATGGTTTTTATGATATTAATTATTAATGAGTCTGTTTAATAAATGTTGTTTGTTTTACGTCCTGTGGCAAATATTACATGTATGTTCATAATGAGAACACAATAGGTAGGCTTTTCATAGCAAATATAAAAGGTCGACTGAGAGAATGGACATGGAACTTGGAATGGTAATGCAAAATGAGGATATATTGAATAAAAAACAGAGCTGCCTCAATTAATTGTGCAAGAGTACCAAATGTGCAGAAGTCTTCCGTGCATGAAATCTATGCTTAAATCGACCATCGTTTTTCATGTACAGTTTTTAATAATATCAACTGGTTAAATGCATTTTGATGGCTTAAATAAAAGGGAGAGTTCTTTTAGATTGGATTATTTAATGCACTTTAGTTTTTTTGGTATGATACTATATTTCAGATTTCTCTTGGTTATGTTTTTGCACTTAGTGCGGGAAATCGTGGGTTCAAATCCCGGCCTGGTCAATCCAAATACGTCAACATTTAAAATTGCTGTTCCTCCGCTAAGCAAGTGGAATTAATAATTTAATTACACCTCTCCTCCATTACATGATATATCTGTAAAAAAAGACTGGTATGCTCGAGTGGCTAAATGATGTCCAAATGCGGAGTGTTACCGTGTGAACTAGCACGTTAAAAATCTTTCTCGACACTATCAGTCTAGAACAGGGTTCATATTCAGTATAACATTTGGAACTTGAATTTGTCTCTGGACAGGTCTGGATATAAGGCATATTCAACGTTCATTATATATCTACTAAATCGTTAATAAATATAGAGAAGTATTTTCCTTGTACTGATTTTTATTTCATGTACTTTGTTTGATTTCCACGAATTGATATTATAAAAATGGTATGGTTAAACTTTTCACAAAATATGTATGTGCCTTTTGTGATATTTTTAATGTCAGGTAATATGAAATTAGCTCCTTACTTTATTTATACATGGAACGTTTTTGTTTGGCTTGATAAGGTGTATAGGGATCTCTCTATAATAAAAAAAACCCCAAAAGACTGTAAAAAAAACTTTCAATATCTTGATTGTCTGTGTTGTTGGGTTGTTGTCTCATCAATATTTACTCTTAATCCCTTTTTTCGAACCCAAAGGGTAGACTTGAGCACAGAAATATTGTCCACTCTTGACTTCATCAGCTCGACTTTCGACTTAACCTTGCTGAAAAAGTAAAGCCCCCCCGCCCTATTCCTACCATCGTGAAAATTAGTTAACAGACTAAGATGGCCACTACGATGCTTTATGCTGTTGTTTTCTAATCGCTGCCTATTGCAGCTATCATTCCCGGTTTTGGACAGAATAAAAAGTAGATGTGGTTCGATTGTGAATGAGACAACTTCAAACTATTGCTTTCCACCAAGGTCCACATGAAGCTGATGAACGCAAATTTATATAAAAAAAAGAAGATGTGGTATGATTGCCAAAGAGACGAATGACATAGAAATTAACAACTATACATGTAGTTCACCTTACGGCTTCCCACAATGAGCAAAGCTTTTGTATCTAATTGTATTTTATATGATTAATGTATTGCCTTGTGTCGTTTCTTTTGTTTACTAGTATATTGAATGTCTCTGGTGGTATGAATCTTACTTCATGAAATTTAAAATTATACCCTTTTTCAATAATAGGCTACCGCAATAAAGATATGAGCTTAATAAAATAATTATTTCAGATTTTCACTCGTTCAGGAAATGTCATACGGGACAAGAATGAGTTTTAATGGCGAAAAATATTTTTTAAACAAATGTGCATGTGTAAGCTGTTTTGTGATGTTCTATTCTATCAGGAGTTTCAGAAAAGGGGGAATAAAAACAATTATGCCAAAAAACAGTTTAACTTGCGAAGCTTTCTTTGGTATTCAATGTTACAAAAATAGTTGTTCTTTTGTAGATTTAGAACTTTGAACAAAATTAAAAAAATGTCTATTGAAATTGGTAGATGGCAAAAAAGTTAAAGAGAACATTTTATTTATTATATATACTTTATGTAAAATTAGGTGAAATTGAGGACGAGTTTCATTATAAAGTTGAAACAAAACGAAAAGTGTATTTAACGTTTTTTGTAAATAGCTTTTCAAATATTGAATTGATTTTATCAAAACAAAAAGTATAAGATCAAAAATTAAATTTTCTATCAAGATTCTTTATTTCTTATAAAACCAAGTTTAATGGTACAAGGAACGATATTTTTACATATAATAACATACAGATTTTGCGCATGACAAGTTTGCACAAAACGAGCAACAAGAATGAGAGATTGGGGATCAACCTGGAGAACATACGTCTATATTGATATTTCTAATTAATTTACACAAATTTTTCAATACACGAATATTTTTTGAAATAAATAAAGTGCCGAATGCATATCTATACCACATCTTCCTATATCTCACACTCACACCACATCTTCCTATATCTATAACTTGCCTTGGGTATACTTTTTATGTCCCTATTCGTACAGGAAGTCCTGTGTTGTTATTTAGACGTACCGATCCACAATATCTGACACACATTTGCAAAACAGGTCATTTGTAATATAAGCTGGAAAAATTTCATAGTTTTAGAATAAAGCGGAGCATCGCAATTGCGTTAAAAATTAATATTTAATTTCCTACCAAAAGATATTGGTTTTTGTTTTCAATTCTTTCTCAAATTTAGATATAGAGTTGACACTGCAATGTTTTGTATCAGGTTTATTCCACTCAGGAACTATAGAAGGAATAAACGATTCAGGGAAAGCCTGCAAAATGGAACCACAATTCAAAATTTTTGTGTTTACTTTGCCTTTGTTTTATTTTGTTTCTAAGGAAATTGCTATGTAAGCTTCTTTGTTTATTTAAAGAAGCCAATTTTGAGATACAAATTGAGAAACAAAGCTTTTGCGATTTCATTTCCTTTTTTACAACACTAGAGTTTACAGACTATCATTATACCTTAAGAGACATATGAGAGTATGTGGCGTCCGTGGGGTTCTTCAAATTCGATTACAGAAGTAATATAGAAAAACTCCAAGGGGTAAATACTATATTACGTTTTAAAAGAGAATATAAATCATAACTGTCTTCTATGAACGATAACTTTAAAACTGATGTCAATGCTTTTTTTTTAACAATTCATCTTTATTCAACAATTGAAGATGAATACCATTTTATTGTATAATGTAATAAGCAGTGATGTAAGAAATATAATTCACAATGTGCATGGGAGAACTAAATAATTTAGTTAACTTAATTATATGACTCTAAAGCCCGTTCTGTCATTATTAAGAGACGCTAAAGAACTGGACAACTGTGGAAATATAAGATTTTAAGATTTGGAAATAAATGAAATTGGTGTCACAAATGGTATGTCTGCTTGTATTTGATTTTTTTTTATAAATATATATGATGCTCTTATACACAATTATTAATGGTTGTTTTACTTCGCTTAGTTATAGCATTTAACAAATAACTCTTCGTATTCTTATTTTCGGCATCAAATAAAATTTATAATGGAATATTTTTTAAAAGACAAGGAAAATGAAAAAAAATATATACAACAAAAATAAGTAAAAGGAGATGTTTTATGGCTGTCAATGAAATACCTATCCACAAACGTTGAAATTGAAGTAGCTGTAAGAAATAAATAAGTCATATTTACAGTCTAAAAATGTGTTTAGCCGGGGCCTGAACATCAAATTACACATATCTATACTTGTAATGCATTTGTAAACAAGTTCGTACCCTAAAGATGTTCCTCTCCTAAACATGTCGAGGAAAGTGTTTAACCCTATATGTATTTAACCTGACCACATGTTAAAGATAAACATGTTTGGTACTGCCTCTTATAAATAAGTGAAACATTCTCAGTAAATCACATCAGAACTTAGATCAGACTAAAACCTCACTTAAACTGAATATATTTGTTTTTGTAGAAAAGGAGTTTAGTATCCCATAAAACATAAATCATTATATAGAGACCTAGGCAGCAAAGATAGTCATTAGAATCTTTTTGCATTTGCCTGTGTTCTATCCTTTTAAAAACCTTGCGGTGAGGCATGGTTTCTGACATCAGAAAAAAAGTGAAGTATAGGCCACTGGACGTTAAGCAACCAAGTATTAAACCTCACCTTTCCGTGAAGTGTTTACAATTATTTGTATTTTTAAAATAAAAAAAAAAGGATAAACATTTCCAAAAACTGAAAATATTTGAGAAGACGCTATTACCTTAGAAGTAAAAAATTTACCAGACAGAATAAACACGGCAGAAACAAACAAACGAAAAAAAACCAAGAGAACAATTTGAAATACCATATACATGTTAAAATCGGTATATACAAGCGGATTATAAACGGGACAGGGTTGAGCGAACATGAACTTCTACTGATTACACTACAGGTGGCAATCAACCGATTGAAGCACGTGTCGAGAAAATATTAGATAACTTTCTAATTAAAAATGACATAATTATAAAATTTGATTTTATGATTTTTTAAAAAGTCTTTTTCTAGATGCCATATCCGTTGTGATAGTATCTTTCCATCAGGTCATTAGTGTACAATTTTGTTCTTAGTGCACTAAGGAGGTCCTTTGTAGTATTTCTACGAATCCCATGATTTACATGTATGCTGAGGGAAAAGTCGCACATGTTTTTATAAGTAGGACGAAAGTCACAAAAATGTAATCAAAGTGTACACGTTGGGAAAAAGTCTGTGAGAAAGGTTTAAATAATTTTATTTAACATCTTCACATTTTTTTCTGCGATATCATAACTTTGCTAGCCGTTAAGACGGAACGATATTCCATACCGCAGATACCATTTAATGATAGACTTTGTAAATTTTGTAGTTCGAACTGTGTGGAAAACGAAATACATGTTTTAATGGTCTGTCTTTTATATACAGACTTCCGATTTGAACTTTTTAAAACATCACGTGAACATATTAACTTTGACAGAATGAACACAGAGAAAAGATGTATTGCTCATATGAACTGTAAATACAAACAAAAGTTTTTAGCTCGTACAATAAATAGTTTTTTTATTAGAAGAAAAAAGTGTTTATGAAATTACGATTTACAAACAATATATATCTTCAGTATTATTTTTGTCTTTCTTTGTGCATATTTTTTTCTTACATAAAGGTTACTGTGATGTGTTTCATATAAAATCCCAAGTTTATATACCTTTATTTTCTTTTGCAAAGATAATTTCAATTGACAATTTTATTATAATATCCATCATCAGAATATTAGCATTTTAATAAAGATTTTATTCGTTTATTTTGTTACTTATATCAGGGACATATAATACATATGTATTATATGTCTCTGCTTATATCAAATGTGGATATTATTTTAATTTCATCAAAGATTTACTAAACAAATCCTGGATTTCATTGATAAAGATGTGTGTGTAACTATATAAATCCTTGTTGTAACTAATTCATAATTGTATATAATTTAATTAATTTTATTGTAAATTTAGTGTCTCGTAATTTTATGAAGGCTGGCTATCGATCTTTGTTTTAACTGTAAGACCAATGTGCGACACTATAATGAAATAATCATTATATTCATCTTTTATATTTAATTTCAATTACCAGATTAAAATTTCACACCTAATTGAACATTGCAGATGTACGCTGACCACTATGTGTATATACCAAGAAACTGCTAGGTGTGAAAATAAGATGTGTCAATTGTATGAGGACCTGTACGGGGGTCCTTAATTATATAATTGTTCTGTCTTTTTCTGTGTTCTTTATATATATAAGCACTTCGTCATTCTCTATTCCTTATCTTTTTCTCTATGTTTCTGTAGTCATTATTTATTTTCCTTTATTCGGCACTTTTAACCCATTATTCACTATTCATCGACCCCATCCTGACCCTCTTTTTTAATGAACCGTTAGCAAATACGTCTCGAAGGTGGCAGCATACATCACAGTCCACGACATAATAAACTAGTAAGGCACACATACTGCTGGTGATCAACCTTTGATTTATAAACTAGAATAAATATACTAAAAATTTTTAAAGATAATATATATTTTTTACAATTTCGTTCGTCCGTTTTTTATCGACAAATGGTTCAGTTTTTTTTCGCAGTTTTAAGTAACGTTATAATATATATATTTTATAGAATAGCTTAAAAGCAGATACATATCTTTATTTCGTGTCAAACCATTTCTTGGAACTTGTGCAGCTTTTTATGATAAATGGAATATTTTTTTTCCCGATTGACCTATTGATATCCATAATTTGTTTTATAAACCAATTGAAATACCAAACACATGACGAAAAAACAGTCGCCGAAAAAACATATTCATAGCCAAACTGTTTGTACACACGTGCGTGATTAGCGGTCCATGGTTGAATGATCATGAATTTCAATCGATTACACAGATTGCAATCAATATTGAACGTGGCATGTGTCGATAAAACATTAAATTTTGTAATTCTTAAAGATGTTATTAATATAAAATATTGAATTATTTATTTTGAAATAGTTTACTTCTATAATTCATTCCCTAGTGCCAATTATATCATATCGTTTGGTCCCTTGTACTTGCATCACTTTTTATTAAAATTGTCATAAGAATCTTTCGACAATTTCGATCACACAGATGAAGCTTTAAAAAGTTGAAAAATATTTTCACGAGTCCAACAGTTGACGTGCTTTCTTTATCATGTTTAAGCATGCGAAAATGTATTCTTAAAAAATCTAAGAGACACAGAAAACGTAATACTACTAGTATACGAAATCATTCAATTTTGCATAAAGATGATAACTCTAACTTTAAAAAAAAACCGTTCAGAAATATGAAAAGGAAAAGATGGACTTCTTTCTTGACCAAAATACAAAACTAGTAAACGGTGAATGTATATGTACTACTGTAGACTTTGTTATGATGACCTTTAACTTAATAAATATTTATTTTTTATTATTTCAATCAACAGGTATACCTTAATTAAATTTTTTCCGGAATAGTAATTTCTTTTTCTGGAAAAGTAATACCAATTTGCGGAAACGTAAAAACGCCGCTACTTATTTCGGAAAAGTAATGCACGAAAATGCGGAAACGTGAAATTGGACTTTTGGAGAAAAAAAATAACTACTAAAGGACATGTTAGCGCCGACATGAGTTGTAAGAAAAGATTTCCAAAACAACCATATCATTAAGAAGGAATGTTTACATGCTATACTCTCGTACTAGTATTACAGGGTTCTTGTGGCGTTCACCTTAGACACACATCTTTTTAACGATGTTTAACAAGAAAATCCCTATTTAGCGGACAAGCAATTTTCTTTCTTTCTGTTATTGAATATCTCGAGAAAGAAAATAAATCCCGAAATTAATTTGGAACTTTGATACTCAATAGTTTCCCATCAAAATATTCACAATTAGTGTTCGTCCAGTGGCATACATAACAATCTTATTTCTATATGCAATCAACAATGAGTAAAACCCTAACCTTGTAGTCATTTATAAAAGACCCGAAATGATAAATGTAAAAACAATTCAAACGAGAAAACTAACGGCCTGATTTATGTACAAAATGTGAAAATTCCTTGATAACCTGAATTTTCTTAATTATTTGCCTACAATATATAAGTCACTGTTTAAGAAAAATAAAAAATAAAATTCTGGGACTATTATATTAACGTTAGTATAATAGTCCAAGAATTAAAGTGTTGATAAAATAAGAGCCTCACATTTGAAAGTTTTAAAACATTTCGAAGATAAAAAAAAAAAAGTAAAAAAATATACAAAACAGACTTTTTCGTTCATTTTGTAACATGAATGAGGCAGTTAGTTTTCTCGACTGAATTGTTTTACATTGTCATTTCGGGGCCTTGTAAAACAGACTATGCGGTATGGACTTTGCTCGGTGTCTTCTGGCTATTCCTACATTTTGTATTTTACTATTCTGGCTATTCCTACATGGGGGATTAGTGGAAGAACAATACATGTTGTTATTGAAAGAGATGTTGTCATAGTCATTAGTGTCTAATTGGGTCAAAGGTAAATTTACCTGTTGAAATTAAATAAAAATTATGTTTTATATGTAAAATTATGGGATTTTTTTTTGTTTGAAAACATGCATTGAGTAATAAAATTAATTATTTTAATCTTATGGAATTTGTAGAAAATAAAACTATTTAGAAGAAAAGCAAGTAAAAGCACTGGAATAGAAAAGAAAAAGAAGTAAAACATTTAAAAGTCTGTAAAAAAACGTATTTAAAAAGAAAATTAATAGATACCCAAACTTTCAACTTAAGCCTAAAAGAATTTATTAATTTCATTATTTTAACAAAGTATGATTTTTAAAAATGAATATAATATCAAAAGTAATGCTTAAAGTACTTAATCATTATAGATAAGTGTATATTGGCCTAATAGATTAAGTCAAGCCAATTAACTTTGAACTCTGATTACCTTTTATTCGAGATCTATGTAACCAATTCAACATCCTACTGCAACCAGCCAAGATGTTCCTAGCCCCCAAGGGTGACTGGGGAATAGAAATATGGTCACTTGGTCTTCTTCCGACCGGCAGTAAAACGCTTGCCGAAGTGGGGCGTCCGTTTGGATGTATCAAGTTTGCAGTCACGTCCGGTCAGATTGGGGACGTTAAATCCGATGCCTCGTGTAAAGAGAGTGCCACGCTCTTTGCACGTTAAGAACCCTAAGTAATTAGTAAAGGCACATCACCTAAACATCTTCAGTATGATCAGGTTGTTGAGACAAGAATAAGCCTTCAGTGCTCTCACATTGATCCAGTACAGAGTTGGCGGGAAACGTATCCCAAGAAAGAGGAAGTACAGGGAAATAGATGACAGACTCCAAACACTCAAAAATAAGGTTACAGAATGATGAACTTACCCCAGTTGAGTATGGAGATGCTGCTTTTCATCTCCTGCACATTGATCAAGACTTTGTGTTCTCTTATATGTTCAATTTATGAATTATGTGCAATGTTTTAATGTGTGAGTGCTATGAATAATGTCAATTTAGTGTACTTTTGGTGCTTTGTTTAGTGTAACTCAAAATTTAGTGCTTTGATTTAAAGAATGATTTAACATTTATATTTCAATTGATATTATTTACTTGTATACATTAATGTAAATAATTGCAATTGCTTGTGTATACCATTATGTCATTAAATTCATATTGTGCTTTTGAATATTATTTTCACCAAATATGCTATGAAACTATTATATAAAAGAATGTAATAAAAGATTGTGATATAAATTATTCTTTTTCTATATATTACAAAAGCATTCCCTGGATGGTTCATTCCCTCTATTCCCACTTTTTATAAATCTGGTAAGAAAAGGTAAAATTTCATGTGGGAATAGAAGGAAAACTTGTGCAAACAAAGGATTATACTGAACAAACATTTTTTAATCAACTGTTAATTGACCAGTGTTTTTTTTATTAGAACAGGTAATAAGTTATTTTTTTCATCTGTATGAATTCTGTTTTTTTTTTAAACAAAATAAATAATGAAGTAAAGTTAACAGTTTTCACCCATTATTTTATATCTTTGATTATTGGTCTAAGTAATTATATTTTAAAGTATACTTTTATTCCACATCTTAAGCCAACAGGAATCACCAAAAGCATTAAATAATCGTTCATTTAAAGTTACTTTGGAGTCGAGAAATATTTATTTTGGATGACCGGCAGATATCCTTATTTCTTAAATTTGGAACTATGAACATGAAATCTCCAATAGAAACTGGAAGATGACAAAACATAGAAAGAGAAAACAGAAAATGTGTATTGTGTAATTCAGATGCCATTGGTGATGAATACCATTACATTTTTAATTGTTCAGCTTTCGATAATTGTAGAAAACAATGTATTGCATTTTACAATAGAAATAGAACAAACACATTGAAGTTTTATGACTTAATGAATTCCCCAAAATGTACAGAACTGAAGGAACTTTTTAAACTTATTAAGGAGATCAATAACAAATTGAACTTTTCTGGGTGAACAACTGTGAATGCCTCTATCTACTTTCGTACATTATTTGTTTATGTAATTGTATTAAAATATGTTTAATTATCTCTATACCTTTCTGTAATTTGGTTTGTGAGAATAAAGATATATATATATATTTATACTTGGTTATAATATTATTTATATCATGATTTATTAGTAAAGCAGACAATTTTTTAAAGTTACAAATTCAAAAATTTAAAAATAAATCTGACTCCAATATATTTATCATAATTTTTATTTATTTTTAAGTACAAATTCAAAAGTTTAAAAAAAATCTAACTCCAATCTATTTATCATAATTTTTCTCTATTTCTAAGTATTTAAAAAAAAAATACAGGTAAATCTTAGGTGAAATTCTAATTAACCCTGATTGTTATAAAAACAAATTATTCATCAAAACATCTATTGTTGTTTGCAAGTGGGAATAGAAGGAATAGTATTTTTAAAAAGTGGGAATAGGAGGAAGACACCCCCTGGATTTACCTTGATTCATTAGATCTCATTAGTTTTAGTGTTGTTACAACATCCTACATAATCCCTTTGTTTACATACAAATTCTGGGAACTCCTACATAAAATTTTACTATTTTACCTATAAAATTCAAAATGTAGGAATAGCCAGAATGAACCCTTTGCTCATTGTTGAAGGCCGTACAGTTGTGACAATTTGGTCTCTTGTGAAATGTGGTCTCATTGGCAATCATACCACATCTTTTTTATATATTTAAATCATTTTACAAGACATCAAATTGTTATTTTGTGTTACTGTTGCAGACAATTCTTTTCAAATATTAAAAATTATTTTAATTAAATGGAATTTTGCATTTGCACCCGCTTGATAAAAATAAAAACATATAAAGAAGCAACATCGAAATTCTCTGTACTTTAAGCGGCATTTTCACATGAGTAAAATATAAGGTCAACGTTTGAAACTTTTTCAGTCTTGTTCCGTCTTGTTACGTATTTTTCAGTCTTGTTCCGTAACTTTCTACCCAGTCGTATAAACGAATCGTCGACAAGTGCGTACATTTTTTGGAACAACGTCAAAATCGTTGTTTTATTAGGAACGTCGTGTAACGCTAAGTGGCACCAATACCGTGCGTAACGTCAATATAAATCTGTGATTTTACTTTGTCCACAACTTCGATGAACCAAAGCAAGTTAAACATTGACCTGTATCTAAATCAAATTGGTTCTCTTCTTCTTCTTCGTCTTCTTCTTTTGGTATACAATAGTCTATCGACATTCGATGATTACATACTGTTGGCATACGTGGACTAGTCTATTTACAAAACTTTTACCCCAATTTATTCAAAATATATGTTTTTTTCTTATGTTTAATGTATTATACATGTATATATTTTAAATTGCGATATAGTTCCGTAACTTTCTACCCAGTCGTATAGACGAATCATCGACAAGTGCGTACATTTGTTTAAATCAATATTTCTGGTATGTTCCAATCTGTCCTTCACTATTGACATCGAGTATATATTACATTTTCCCAAAGTCAACCTTGGAAAAAATATTTAAATAGATTGTAATTTCATCAAATCTTATTTTTTGGGTATTATTTATATTTTTATTTTACACCAGAAATGTTATTTATAAACAAGCGTATGAGTTTAGTTATGACAAGTAAGACAGAGTTGTATATTATACATCTGATAGTTCAAAATGGAAAGTTATAAGTTATCGGCCGTGTACACTGAATATTACCTGCAGAAGTGAAACGATGCATGAACTTGCAAGTCCGACAGGAAATCGCTTGAATACCTCACACCCCTTACAATACCTTTGGAAGTAATTCCTTAAGCCATGCTGGTGATCAGATGAGGGAAGATCAGAATTTATTTGAAAAAAGTTTATTACTTTAAAGAATTATGAATAAATTATATTTTCGAAAAAAATTTTCACGGAACACTTATTCATGATTTCAACTTTGACTCTTTACTTAATTCCAATATTAACAGTTTAAAAACAACAGACCATGATAATTTAAAAAAAATGCAAAAATTTTCCGTATAAAGTTAGTTAGTTGAATAAAACAACAGTACGATTGACAAGATATCGACACGCAATTCCGACTACATCCTTATTCTTTCAAAAAGAGATTCCCAGGCAACCTCAGAATATAAAGTTTCAGGTTTTGTAAATATTAGTAGACCTGTTACTATTCTTGCGGCCTCTAATTGCAAATTTTCTAATTTCCAAGGATCCGTGTTGAAGGCTGTTCTTTGACCTATTCAATTTTTAAATAAAATATGTTTAAACTAAACGCAGCCTTGGCTATAAAAAGCCTCAAATGTTGAAGGCTATTCTTTGACCTATTAAATTTTTAATAGTCTTCAAATTTCAACAAAATTCCGCGTAAGGGACCACAACTTGGAAATGGAGATAGGTTTTTATAAAAAAAAAAAAAAAATCAAAGAGAACACAGAGTGTGTAAAGTTTTAAAATTTTTGATGGATACGAACATTTTTCTCCATTGCCAAATCAACTGTAATATTAGCACTCATACCACTAATTATATTTATATCTATTTTCAGCATAGAATATCTCAGTTTGTTATTGTCGACATTTCTATTACATTTTCTTGATAAAACTTTTTAATACATGTATAAACATTTTAACAAGCTCACCATATTCTAATTTAAGAGTTGGCGCCCATCAAAGCCATGCACACGAAAATATTTATAGGAAGAGAAATAAAACAAAAGCAAAATGATTTGTCCTTTTAATCTCTGAAATTATCAGCAATAATGATTTTTTTTTAAAGTTTTAGTTACGAATGATATTCTGGGTGTGTCTAAACACTGCTAAGGAGTCCTTAGTGCACTAAGGACTGATAACATGCCACTAAGAACTAGATGGAGAGCTGTTACATGCAATTTCTTTTCATATTACGGTAGAAATTGATATTTAATGCATAAATTTCAAATTTTATAGAAAAATAATAATAAATTAAGGAGATATTCAACATTATTTAGACACGTGCCTGTTTTTCTTTGATATGCCGAAAATCCATGAACCGTTTGACACGTGTCAAATTACATATTAATTGATTACACGGGAATCCTTTTGGTAAAGTTGGATACTAATAAATGAATTGTTGTTGAAATTTTATTAACAAAAAAATCTGAATGAAGAAGTATTTTCTCAAGTGTATATTTCTTGTAAATAATAAATTTGTCACCAGAGAAATATATCTAATGTCCGATTTTTATTTGATGTTCATATTAATAAGTGACTGAAATACAAATTTGTATAGATATTTAATTCACATTTATATATATTTTTTTAAAGTACGTGTTGAAGTTTGGATAACCGGCAGATGCTTGTTGCGTTTTCATTAAATTCATCTTGTTATTGGCTGTGATAAGCCCGGTAGTACCGAAAAATTAATCTAATATTTCGTAGCGTTCTTTGTCTCTTGAACCAATTTTATTTTTCAGGTGGTCGGACACATTATCTATAATGTGTTTTGTACCCGTATCTCTATTCTGTTTATTTTTTCTTGCAAGCGTGCTTTAATGTGGTGACAGGCGACGATGGACATGCGTTTGAACAATAGACTGGTTTGGAGCCTGAACACTTTAGTTTGTTTCTTATGGTGCACTGTTCAAAATTTATTTTCATATATGAAGACATTTTAAGAAATGTATAACTGGACAAAACGAAACCAATAAGATAATGCATTTTTACTACATGCAACACACTAAGTTCATATATGACCCGTTTGAGTAATATATTTCGGGCCTTCAACAGTGAGTAAAGCGCATAGCACATAGTCATTATTTCATAAATTATTTCGTACGATATGTTAAGAAGACAATTTGTTAAAAACTATACAAATCGGATTTCCTTCTGACATACTTGCCACAGGCATTTGTCTCAGAAAAAAATTTCCTATATACAATGTACCTTTTCTGAGACAAGTGCCTGTGATACTTGTTCTTCTTTAAGAAAAGTAGATTTAAAGAAATTATAGTTGAAAATATTTCTGTCGGCTTTTTCTTTTTTTTCGCGTGATATATTTAGGTTTAAATATTCTGATTATATTGCATTACAAAAAATAATTATTTACAAATCATGTGGTAAAGGCATATTTTCAAGGCATTCATACGAAGCATTCTCTTTCTCTGTCAGAATTATATCTTTAGCTCTAAATTTACACATACTGAAAAAAAATTCGTGAATACTGTACACTTAAAACTGTGGAACATTTTTAAAACATTTGTCTCTTTTATATATTTGAAAATGAAACTTAATCTGACTTAAAATCGGGAAATGATTTTTTTAACTTCTTTTACTTTTAGAAGAATAAAAAAATGTCGAAATATACAAACAAATAAGTACCGTATGAAGCCTTTGTAAACAAATATCAAGCTGGTTGAAAACTAGTGGTTTGGATAAACCCCAAGAACGACACATAATTTTCTCTCTCTCAATTCCATCGTATTGTTTTAGTGAAACCATTTGTATATATACACGCATCTTTGTCGAAATTAAAATAAAAACAAAACACTTATCAATATATATATATTTATTTTGTCTTCATATCTCTTACATAACAAGCTGACCACACTCTAACTTATTAGTCATTTAGTAGGCGCACATCAAAGTCGTGCACCTGTGGCAAATAACTTGTCGGGAAAGAAGTAAAACAAAAACAAAATTATTTGTTCTGTAATCATTTTTCATAAGAACAACACATTTAATTATAAATATTAAGCATACATTTTTTTAGATGCAATTGTTTATTACCTAAAATAAAAAGATTATGATTGTTTAATGAATTGTTTTGTCATTTGGCACGTGTCAAACGGTTCATTGATTTTCGGCATATCAAAGAAAAACGGGCACGTGCCTAAACAATGTTGAATATCTTGTTTATTTATGATTATATTTCTATAAAATTTGAAATTTATGCATAAAATATCAATCTCTAACATAATATGTAAAAATAATACACACAACAGCACTCCTTCTAGTCCTTAGTGGCATTGTATAGTCCTTAGTGCACTAAGGAGTCCTTAGCAGTGTTTAGACGTACCGTGATATTCTAGCCTAACGTGTTGATGTGTCTGTTGTCAGAGATGCACATAGACCTAGGTGAACAATACTGTCTTTAGTTACATCTAGTGTTTAGTTCCATAAAATTTCAGTTATTATCAAATTTTGTTGAAGAATTTATTGGTGAAAGTTAATGCAAATGTTCAGTTGCAAATACTACATGCATATTGAGGACACAATAGAAGAAGTATGGTTACTGGCAAATCTATCCAGACATCTCCACAATAAAAATATCTTCACGGAAAGCAAGCTATACTAAATAAAAAAATAAAAAACACTTATGTACGATTTTCAAAGTTGTTTAAGTAATTGTAGTGTATTGGATATACCCGTTGGACGCATGTTTCTGTCTTGTCATTACTTTCAATGAAAAGCTGGTGGTATTCTTAGCCCCAACACCATGTGTTGTTTTAAAATTGCTTCTGATTTTATTCACAGTTTTTGTTCAGATGGTGTCACAGTCATGTCTCAGTACCCAACACGTCGGTTGAGTACAGGAACCCTGATGAGTTCAAAATGATGAGTCCTCTATGCAGAAAGAAAATTCCGCACATAGAGGCGGGCCTCTTTTGGTCACTAAACAATAATGAATAATAGTTCAGAGAAATGGTTGCTACACTTAACACTAAAATGCACTTTTGAACTTAAATTGAAAAAAAGCACATGAGATTACCAAAGGATAAAGGTTTCTGCTTTGAGACAGGCGATGGATGTATACTCATGACTTTTGATATCTCAACCGGCCCCTATTCCTTTAGCAAATGAGAAATAAACAACCACAATGCATTAAACAAGAGAAAACTCGATTTAAAAGAAGCCGGAGTCAAATGTAGAAATAGGTAACAGAAGAAACTACGCAAATGGCAATAATAAACATAAAATAACAAACGGACCAGTAGCAGTAACTCAATGCAAGCTCCATGTTTGAAGTACACTTATCGGTAATTTGTGTCATTGGTAGAAAAATTAACAATTCTTAAACAATAATATCTGGGAATATTTGGTCTGCTCCAATAAAATAATATCCTTACCTACTACAAAAACATATAAAACTATTCTCTGTTCTTTGGTTGAGTTCACAAATAGATTTTTCTCTAAGATATTTCATTCTCCCATAGGATATTTGTTTCTCCTATAGGATATTTATTTCTCCTATAGGATATTTCTTTCTCCCATAGGATTTTTTACTCTCCTATGAGTTGCTTTGATCTCCCATAGGATTTTTAATCTCCCTTAGGATTTTTAATCTCCCTTAGGATTTTTAATCTCCCTTAGGATTTATTCATTACCCTTAGGATTCTTTTTTATCCCACAGGATATTTTTTCTGTTTAGAAATCCCTTAGGATATTTATTAATCCTATCGGATATTTTTAATCCCATGGGATTATTTTATTAGACTAATATCCTGTAGGATAAAAAATATCCTATAGGAAATGCTTTTATTTTTCCTAAGGGATTTTTTAATCCTAAGGGCGAAACTATATCCTATAGGATATTTTTAATCTCCTAAGGGATTATAAATCCCTTAGGATTTAGATATCCTGTAGGTTATAAAAAATATCCTATGGGATTATGACTTTATCCTATAGGATTTCTCAAAATCCTGTAGGATTTTTAAAAATCCTATGGGAGAAAAAAATATCCTACAGGATTTTGTCACTGTTTTCGCTCCAGTTGCCGAACCGGGCGAGCCATATCAAATTTATTTTTGTATTGTGTTATTTATCCCCAGAGGTATATTATTGCAAAATTTGATGATTCTACGACAAAAAAAAGTGTGGTTCCAATTTGCACTTATGAGAAGTGCAAATTAATCCAAGAACATGTTTTCTATATTTTTGCTCTCCATTTTTATGCAAAACCTTTTACATTTTTATTTTATGGGTTATTGTTGAAGGTCGTACGATGACGTATGGTTGTAAACACAAACTTCCTTTGGTTTCTTATGGAAATTTGTCCATTGACAACAAACATACCACATCATCTACTTTATATAAGTATTGTATAAATTACAACGTATTTTGGTGATCTTGCAAAATGATCGTAATCCCGAAAATCGTAAACATATTTTCTTATCTTAAAAGGGGGCAAGAAGGGTTCCATTAACAGGCCAATAAATAAGATTACAGTTAGTTTAAAAAAAAATAAAAAAATAGGGGTATTTTTTCTCTCATAATAACAGTAAACACATTCACAACAATGTCAATTTCAAGAAAGCAGACAACAGCTAATAAGTCAATAACAGTACAGCATCAATGATCTTGAATATTTGCCACTTTTAACTAAAATATAAAAGCACAGAACCAGGACATAGGAGCACAGAACCAGGACCGTTTTTCTTATCACCAGCACAGCGTCAGGACAATTCCGTTTAACGAACTTGCACGACTTTTGCAATATAATATTGTTGTAATATACTTTGCATGGTACTTATGACACATCAGAGAAAAATTAAGCAACAAAACAGTCGTTTTATTGCCGTTCTGATACAATGTAAACAAACCCACCAGCACAGAATCAGGACCCACCAGCACCCGTCAGGACCAAATCACCAGCACAGTACGTTCTCTCGCAGGACAACCATACCCACCGTGATTATTGTGTCTTAAAAAAAATAAGATACATTGCTTATAAATTGTGTATGTCAGACGCTCGTTTCGTCTACAAAAGACTCATCAGTGACGCTCTAATAAAAAAAGAAATAAAATGTTTAATCTTAGCACAACCCACAACTTCTGCTGTCTAAACTAGAAATAGTCATTCACGTGGAATTAATTCCCAGCAAACTCACTGAGAAAGAAACTGGATCTATAAACATTTACAAAGCCATTAATCTGATTTATAGACAATAGTGTTTTTAAAAGGCAATTTCCGTTAATTTACTGCATTGGTCGTTGACATCTCAGCAAAATGTAATCTAAACCGTAAAAGTCTTAGTCATAGCAGATCCTTTTAAATAAATCAGATTTTTATATGAGAAAAAACGTTTTGATGATTAAAAGTCAGACACCAATTATTTGCCATGTTATACAAGAACTAGTATGTCCTTGTCCTGTCTTTATAGTTGAGAAACTGCCAATGGGAGATTGTCATATCCATACATATGATGCATGATCCTTCTATCTATTTTAAAAAGAAAAAAAACCCAAGGTTGTTTTCCTTACCTAATAGTTGAGGGGCCTGATGGGGGAGGGCGGGTCTCATCACGATTCACGAGTTGATTTTTGTCAATCACGATTCACAAAAAATAAATTTCCATGATCACGGATTACGAAAATATAGAAATTTTTTTTGTAGAAAAACGGAAAAAGCGAAAAAGCGCCGATCACGAAGAACGACAATAACCCATCAGGCCCCTCATAGTTGACAGTTCTCTAAAGCAGATATTTATGGTATTGGCAGTGTGAACAGTTGAAGATCATAGATGATAGACTTCATCATAGGTTTTTATGTAAGGTTTTGTTTATTTTACCAGAAACCGATACTAAAACAGAATTAATTGTTTTCTTGGTATTGAATGTACCGAAATGTTCGATTCTTATTTTGATTATTATTCCAAGGAGAAATGGAAGGCATTTTGTGTTAAGCTGAAATCTATCAAATTAATGACTAGAAATCAAATATTTTAGAAATTCCCAGGAGACAAATGGCTTTACAGGGTTCTTTATAAAAGTACATTTCATTAAATAACGCAACATTTGTTGTACTTTTAGTAAATATTGATAATTCATATGATATAATATTCCAAGGGATAAATCATTAATAAAGTATAATAACACTTGCCATTTTTGAATTTATTTGACCATTTCACATTTCTACTATAACATCATATTATATTATATTTTAAGGATTAAACCATTAATAAAGCATTTGAATTGAACGTAATAACACCGTTTCGGGAACACTTGCCATTTTAGAATTTATTTATCCATTCTATATTAATACATGTAATATATTACATCATATAACATAATATTTCTCGGAATAAACCATTGGTATTACATTTGTAAAATGCTATACAGCCCTTGCACGTTGCCCGAAGACGTTCATTAAGCGTTTGAATATTTTATGCAGACGGTCAGGAACAGGTGGAGGCCGCCATTTTGGTAGGCCGCCATCTTGGTTTTGTGAGTTTATTAGGTTTGGTTTGTTGACTATTTTGATGTTATATCTTCACAACGGCTGCTTTCATGGCCAGTTTGAACAGCTTGGCAGTCCGCTAACCTTGATGATGGAGTACTGGTAGATGAGTCGCGGATGTAGTATTAACGATGACAGGAAACATTATCAGGACAAAAGTCGTAAGACAGTGAAATGAAGTATAAAAAAAGATGTGGTATGATTGCAAATAACTCTCCACAAGAGACCAAAATGACACACAAATTTTAAAACAACTATAGGTCCATTATTCAACACCTCGGATACAGCCCTCGAACGTCAGTCGGCATAACACTCCCCCATTCAAAATGGGTTTTGGAGTGTATGCTGACGCGGGTAACGCAGATAATGCCTAATGTACTCTGACTGTGTACAGCGTTGGATTGGTTTCTGTCATCGAAAGTAGTAATTCGTTGATTCCTCAATTCGTTGATTCCTCAATAGGTAAACCCTCATCGAAGATGGCGGGTAAAGGAGAGCTGACCCAGCATGTCCGTTCAGCTGCAATGACTGAGACGTGTCTCTTGATGGATGAAGTGCATCGGTTATACCTGACATTTTAGTATTTATTTGTGACCATTCGATATTTTACTACATTATCTATAATACTAAAATAACGAGGTCCAATTTGTCAGCCGTCATGGGGTAAAAACGACAAATCAAAGAATTCAACTTTATATAGCTAATATATAGGACAACGGTGTAGATTAAAAATTACACCACTCCAGACCCTTTTGTTTTCCACATAATTAACAATGATTAATTACCGTATCACCATGCGGTCTGATTAGTCAGAGGCCGGACGTCTGGAATGTGGTAAATCTGTTAACGGTATTTCATTGGTTATAAATAATGTTTAATGGCTGCTTCGTGGTTGCTTCCGGAATGATTCTGGGGGAAATGAAGGCTATATCCACGTCTGATTGGCTATTATTGAGTGGTATGCATTATGTGTCAACGCGTGAGGTATCGGATAAATATCATGATAGTAGGTTATCGGTATAAGTTATAATGAAGTGTTCATTTGCTATCGGAAAGAGCTATAATGTTAATTCACGAAGCACTGTCAATTTGGTGCAATTAATACAAATACAAATACAAATACAAATATTTTTATTGGCACAAACTCATTAACAATAAATGGTTAAGACCTATGGCATTACATACAACTATAATAATTGACATGGTAGAATGAAAGGTTCCATGATAACATATCATGCTAAATTATGAAAAGTTACAAAATGATGTATTATATAAGTTCACTATTTCTTATATTTAGACATTCTGATATGAAAGAGGAAGACAGTTTAAGTAATAATGCTGAGCTATTATTGACCAATAGAGATATTTTTTCATCAGCGGTAATGTTACGCTGTATTTGAAATATAACATTTATTTTATTTTCTAATATTTCTCGCTTTGAGGTATATCTATTACATTTTAATAAGAACTGTTGTTCATCCTCAATTTCCCCATTTTTACAGACAGGACAGTATCTTTCCTCTCTAGGAATATTAAGATGTCTTCCCCTTTCAATCATTAAAGGATGTGCACTTATGCGTATTTTGCATATTGCTGCTCGCTCTATCATTTAAATTGTTTAGTGAATCAATATATAATGGTCTTTGACCCATTTTGTAGACTTGACGAAAGAAACTGAGCTTAGAAGACTCCTGTATGTTTGCATTTTGATTTTGCAAGCACTGATCATAAATTCTCTGTTTTACTTGTCCCAAGTGCTGCTTTGTTAGACAACTTTTTTCAACAAGATATGAATATCCTAATTTTTGTAAAATGCACTGAGTTTTTAGGATCCAGGGGTTTGAAAATCTTGTTGCATAGAAAATTTGATTTACAAGTGTATTTTCTGATGAAAGTATATGCTCTAGAAAATTTATGCTTGAAAAAACAATTTTATTTTTGAGTGGAATTCTACCAAGCTCAGCACGACAAGCATCATTTGAAGCCTTGCAATGAACACCAAGTGCTTCTTTAATAAATTTAATGTATAATTTTTCAAAGGGTTCAGAGTCCCTTAATGATGAGTTAACACCCCAAATTTCAGAACAGTACATCAGTATAGGTGATATTAATGTATCGAACAATTTTTCAAGTAGTCTACATGGATTATTCAGACCAACAGTTTTCTTAATTTTGAAATAGGCCTTTCTTGCCTTTTCCATAAGAGTATTAATGGCTAAATTGAAATTACCATTACATTTTATTACAATACCTAAATAAGAATAATGACTAACAGTTTCAATACAAGAATCATTGTACGTAAATTCGTCCAAAAATGTTTTACCATTTGAATTAAATACAATAACTTTGGACTTATCTGTGTTAACTTGTAGTTTCCAACAATCACAATAATCATATTTTGTAAGACTATTTTGTAGTCCTTTTTTACTTTGAGAAAATAAAACAATATCATCTGCATACAGAAGAATATTTAAAGAAAAGTCCCCAATTACAACTGGACCAGAATTACAATTGACTAAAGCATTAGTGAGGTCATTAATATAATAATTAAAAAGTGCAGGGCTCAGTACATCTCCTTGTTTTACTCCTCGCTCAGATAAAAATGCAGAACTGAGTCCATTTGAAAACTTGATTCTGCATACTGAGTCAGTATACATTGAATAAACAATTCTAAAAATTCTATTTGGAATATCATGTATCAAAAGTTTATAAAATAGTCCTATTCGCCAAACTGTATCAAAGGCTTTTTTAAGATCAATAAAAGCTTCAAATACCTTTTTATTTTGTTGTTTGTAATGATCAATTACTGATTTTAGTGTAAATATGTGATCATCAGTGCGACTATTTTCTTTAAAACCAATTTGATTTTTGTTGATTAAGTTTTTACTATTTATGAAGTTCATAAGTCTGTTATAGATAACTTTATTAAACAGCTTGCCAAGGTTGGAGCTGATGGATATGCCCCTATAATTTCCAGGGTCAAATTGGTTTCCCTTTTTGTGGAGAAGAACTATAAAACTTTCATTCCAGGTCTTTGGAAATTTTCCACTAGTAAAAATAAAATTAAATAATTTATGAAGTGGTTTAATTATTACTAGTACAACATTTTTCAACATTTCATTTGACATCATATCAGCAGATGAACTCTTACCATTACGGAGCAATCTAATAGCTTTTACTATCTCATCTGCATTTATTTCTGTGTTTATTTCATCTGATATAACAGAATAATTTAAATTAGCTTTTAGTGATTCAAATTTGTGGACTACATTGCTTTGGTGATCATTGTAATCATGATCAGACTTATTAAGATTTTTATAAAATCTAATAAAATCTTTTTGGGGAATATCATTGTAGTGTTTGCTATGTATGTTTTATATATCAGTATAGTAAGAGAGATAACTCTGTTATGTGTTGGAACAATGTATGTGAACTGCTTGTCTCCCTTTGAACTGTTATATATATATATATGATGCTGAGTTTCCGGTTAGATAATAAATGATGTACCTTCAATGGTGTTTGTTTGTATGCCAGTATCAGGTTTAATCCGTGTGTTCCATGCCACAAACAGTATATTTAAATTGGCGACGAGGATAATCAAAGGTTGTATTACAAAATGGGATCAGTTTTACTACCAGATGTTAGCGGTATACAGAATTTCGACATTTCTGACTCGACAGGACTGTCTGCACGTTGGAAACGATGGCTTCGGGCGTTTCAACTATTTGCCGCAGGAAAAGGGGTTACAGACGTAGATCAAAAATATGCATTGTTATTGCACACAGCCGGAATGAATGTTCAGGACATTTTCTTCACATTGCCGGAAGGTGCTGGAGAAGGTGCATATGAGAAGGCGGTGAGTGCGCTAGATGCTTATTTCACACCACTTTCAAATGCCCCTTATGAACGATCAATTTTTCGATCTATGATTCAGTCTTCTTCAGAGACAATTGAACAATATATAACGCGTCTTCGACAGAGAGCTGATACATGTGATTTTGGCAATCAAAATGCAATTGATGAAAGAATACGAGATCAAATTATTGATAAATGTTTAAGTCACCATCTCAGACGTAAATTACTTGAGAAAGGTAGGACACTAACTTTAACAAATGTTAGAAGTATTGCGAAAGCTATGGAAGACTCAGAACGACAAGCTAAATCAATTGAAGGTCAAGGTCAAGTCAACATGATACAGTCAAAAGGTAAACAGTATGGAAAGAACAGTTTTAATTCTGGTAACAAAAGTTTTAATTCGGGTAACAAGTCTACATGTACAGCAACTTGCTACAGTTGTGGAAGTGAAGGTCACATTAGGACTGACCCAAGCTGTCCGGCTAGGGGGAAGAAATGCAGGAAGTGTAAAATCGTTGGTCATTTTGATAAAGTTTGTAAAACTAAGGATAAGTCAAAACACGGAAAGATTCGTCAAGTTGTTGAACAACCACAGAGTAACACGGATGATGAGGAATATGTATTTAGCATGATCGGTGTAAATCAGATAAATTCTGTGTGTGAAAATATTGTTGTCAATATAGGGAATGTGAATTTGAAAATGATAATTGATTCTGGAGCATCATGTAACATCATGGGAATAAATTTATGGAATTATTTAAAAGATAATCGTGTGAAATGTGTTTCGTCCAAGTCTACAAAGAGTTTATTCGCATATGGTAGTGAGGAACCATTGAAAATCGCTGGAATATTTACAGCTACTGTACAATGTAACAATAGAACTTTAAAGGATATTGAATTTGTTGTTATTGAAGGCAAAGGTCAGGCTTTGTTGAGTCGTAATACAGCAGAACAGTTAGGTGTGCTGCAACTTGTTCACAGTGTTAGTGAACCTGGAACAATTAAGGACAAGTATCCAGAATGTTTTACAGGAGTTGGTAAATTGAAATCATTTCAGTTACAGATACCTATCGACCCAGATGTTGAACCCGTTATTCAGCCTATGAGGAGGGTACCGTTTAATCTGCGCGATAAACTTGGCAAGAAGTTAGATGAACTTTTAGATTTAGATATAATTGAACATGTCAATGAACCTAGTCAATGGGTTTCTCCAGTAGTAGTTGTGCCAAAACGTTCAGGTGATGACATCAGACTATGTGTTGACATGCGCCAAGCTAATACAGCTGTGAAACGAGTACGACATCCGATTCCAACAATAGATGAACTATTGCAAGATATGAACTCTAGTAAATTGTTTAGTAAGCTTGATGTAACTTGGGCCTATCACCAAATTGAGTTAAAACCAGAGTCTAGGGAAATAACTACTTTTGTAACTCATAAAGGGTTGTTTAGGTATAAGCGCCTTATGTTTGGTATTAGTTGTGCCCCTGAATTATATCAAAATATCATGCAACAAGTCCTTCAGGGCTGTGAGGGTGTTCATAACATTATGGATGATATTATTGTACATGCTAGTAACCAGGTTGAACATGATAAATGTCTTGAAAATGTTGTTAGGGTACTGAGAGACAAAGGTATTACTTTAAACAATGATAAATGTGAATTTAATATGTCCAAAGTAGTGTTCATGGGTCATGTTTTGTCTGGTCGGGGTATTGGGCCAGCAGATGTTAAAGTCAAAGCTGTCGTTGAAGCACGTGAGCCAAGAACTTCAGCAGAAGTTCGTAGTTTCTTAGGTCTTGTTAATTATAGTGCTAGATTTATTTCTGACTTAGCTACTATTTCAGCTCCGCTGCGTGCACTTACTCGTAAAGATGCAACGTTCACATGGGGTAAAGATGAACAAAGGTCGTTCGATGAGCTAAAACGTCGTCTTGCCAATGCGGAAACTTTAGGTTATTATGACAAGTCGGCACTGACTAAGGTAATCGCAGATGCTAGTCCAGTTGGACTCGGAGCCGTGCTCATACAAGAACAAAACGGTGAGATGCGCATTATTTCTTACGCGAGTAGGAGTTTAAGCGATACGGAACGCAGATATTCGCAGACCGAAAAAGAGGCTCTAGCCTTGGTATGGGCGTGCGAAAGGTTTCATGTTTATATCTATGGAAGCCAGTTCGAGCTCTTAACGGATCATAAACCGCTTGAGTGTATTTACTCTACAAAGTCGAAAGTATGTGCTCGAATTGAGCGCTGGGTTCTCCGTATGCAACCATATACATATACTGTACGGTATATTCCCGGACCGAAAAATATAGCTGACTCGCTATCACGTTTGATCAAAGAAGGGAAAACACGTGACAATCGGGAAAATGTAACTGAGGAATACGTTAAATTTGTAGCTCAAGAATCAACACCGGTTGCGATGACAACACGCGAAATCGAAAGAGCTTCCGAGAATGATTCTGAATTAAAGGCTGTCCGAGAATGTCTTGTTCACAGTCAGTGGCACCGTATCGAGTTCAAAGAATATCTACCGATTCGAAGTGAGCTATGCGCTATTGGCCAATTAGTACTTCGGGGTACTCGTATCGTGATACCTATTAGTTTACGGGAACAGGTACTTCAGCTTGCTCATGAAGGTCACCCTGGCATTGTTGTCATGAAAACGCGTTTACGAAGTAAGGTCTGGTGGCCAGGGATAGACAAAAGTATTGAGAAGTTTTGTCGAAGCTGTTACGGTTGTCAATTGGTTAGTCAGCCTAGTAAACCCGAACCGTTAAAGCGTACCGAGTTGCCCTCTGCCCCGTGGCAACACTTAGCTGCTGATCTGTTAGGACCGTTACCGAGCAATCATTATATGTTTGTATTAGTTGATTATTATAGCCGCTATTTTGAAGTCGCTGTTACTAAGAATATTTCGTCGGAAAATATTACGTCGTTGATTTCAAAATTTTGCTTGACTCATGGATTGCCGTTATCAATTCACACCGATAATGGACCCCAGTTTGTTAGTCAACATTTTAAGAACTTTATGTCCGAACATGGTATAGTCCATCATAGAACAACTCCGTTATGGCCACAGGCTAATGGCGAAGTAGAGCGCCAAAATCGTTCGATAATGAAGCGTGTCAAAATTGCGCAAGCCGAAGGTCGCGACTGGAAATTAGAATTGAATAAATTTCTAATTATGTACCGTAGTACTGCTCATTCTACAACAGGAGTAAGTCCGTCCGAATTACTTTTTGGTCGAAAAATCAGAACAAAGTTACCTGAGTTGATTGATTATAATATTAATGATTTTGAAGTACGCGACCGAGACGCCGAACAAAAGGAAAAAGGAAAAATATATGCTGATAAACGTCGTGGTGCGTGCGAGAGTGATATTCGTGTCGACGATCAAGTTCTAGTCAGGCAAGACCGTGGAAATAAAATGTCTACACCTTTTGTTCCATCCCCTTTTAAAGTGGTTGAGAAAATTGGTAATAGTGTATTGGTTGAATCTGACCAAGGTGTACAATACAGGAGAAATGTGACACATTTAAAGAAATTTATTGAGAGAGAAAATAATGATTTATCTTGCTCACAATCAAGATCTGATGCAAACAAAAATGTAGTTAATACAGAGTCTGAAATTATTACTAGTCACAAAGATGATTTTGAGAATTTAAATGAATCTAGCAATTTTGATGAAAATAAGTGTTTAAGTTCTAGTCAAGATGAAACTTGTAGTATGAAAGATAGACCAGTCAGATTGAAAAGGTTACCGTCAAAGTTTGACGATTTTGTTTTGAAATAATATGTGTACCATTATGAACAATTACAAGTTACATGATTTATGTTATAAAGGTATTAATAACAAATGTTTTTGTTGTTGTTGACATATTATTGACAATGTTGTTTATTTGAATTTTTATGTTTAAACAAAATTGACATAGGGTAGTTCAATTTTTATTTGTAAAACAAAAATGTCAAGGTGTTTTCAAATCTATAAAAAGAAGGAAGAGATGTAGTGTTTGCTATGTATGTTTTATATATCAGTATAGTAAGAGAGATAACTCTGTTATGTGTTGGAACAATGTATGTGAACTGCTTGTCTCCCTTTGAACTGTTATATATATATATATATATATGATGCTGAGTTTCCGGTTAGATAATAAATGATGTACCTTCAATGGTGTTTGTTTGTATGCCAGTATCAGGTTTAATCCGTGTGTTCCATGCCACAAACAGTATAATCATTAACAGATTTATCTTTTAATTCTGATTGCTTACTAAGTTTGTTCAAAATCTTCCAGAAAACCTTGGGATTCTTTTCACATGTGTTACTTAGTTCTGATCATATTTTTCTTTTATATGTTTTTTCTTCATATTTACAAAGTCGTCTAAATTTTGACTTATTTTAATTAAATCAATATAATTCTGTGATAATGAAATCATGTTATCTTGAAATTATGTTGCAATTTTGGTATATTTATGTATCATTGATATTCTTTAAAAATAGAACAGTAATACACATAATCTACACTTTAGACTGTGCATTAAAACGGTTGAATGATTGAGATACTTTAGTGATAGATTTCTTCGTAAGCTTAGATTTTAAATAGAAAATACACAAAACGTATGCTCTATGTATAAAAATAATAACCATTTATTTTTCAATGCTTGGACATATTGATAAGAAAATATTAAAATCACGGAATTTACCGAAGATGTCATTTCGTTTCCCGCGTTTTCATCGCTTCATTGATTTCTGGTGTAAATAAACAAAACCGACGATAGGAAAACAGCTGACTGATTAGAAGAATACAAAACTTTCGAGGTGAGCAATATGGTTTATTGTGTGCAAAGACGCCTACACCAAGCATCACGGTATAGCTATTGGCAAGGGTTTCAGTGCACTATAGTGTCAGCTGTTGCAATATGAGCTTTTTATAATGTACAGTTCTAGCTATATCTGACAATGAACCCTCTAGCTGGACGTCCACGACTATAAATGATATTATTATTGAAGGCAGCAATTAATACGATCGGATCTAATTTCCTTCAAACCCAAAATACTTGCAACACAGCGAGCTCCAAAAAGATGTTCGCATGTGACATGTGATTTAGAGGGGGGCCGCCCTTTTCTGGGAAAATTTGGTGGGCCTCCACTTATGAAAATATCTGGATCCACCACTGGTTGTTGGACCTGGGACTATTATAGTATAATAGTCCCAGTTTGGACACAGTGGCAATCAGCAGTCATTGTCCATTGGTATATCAACAGCACTGAGAACTGCATTTGATATGTCTGATTTCAATTTATTCACATCATCAGGTCTTACAATTAGTATATCGTGATGATAATTACTATTTGGTTGATTATGTAGGAAATCACTGAAGCATGACTGGAGAAGTCCCCCCCCCCTTTTTAATTGTCCCAGCTGACCTGAAAATCTGTCCCTCTTCAACCGTTGACGTCATTCAACAATTACTTTTCCATTGTGGCATCAGTTATTTTGTATTATAACATCAAAATTTTACATGGAATATTTGTGATGTACAGTTAGTAATGGCGTACATAAACATAATTTTTTATTGTAGCAATAAGGTGTATTCAAAGCACAATAATTAAATATAATTCAACTCAGATGGAATTTTCATCAGTGGATGGAAGCATACTGGTAAGTCAAATTTCTTTATTTTTCACACAGCATTGGCATAAAGGGATAAGATATAAATCAGGAGATTAATCATTGTTTTAGAGGTCAAGAATGTTTATATTTTACTTATTTGGGTAGATACATGTAACATAACATTTACATGTATCTTGTCATTATACCTGTATGGTCAGCGTTCTTCATGAAAACTATCACACTGATTTTAAATCATTTTAGGAAAGCACTGTGTAAGCAAACATTTCAGGGGGCAAAGAGTCTTTAGGCTGACTGTAATAGTCTGTATATTATCTGAAAAAGCTTTGTTCTTGTCAACTTCCTTATTATTTCAAATATTTTAATAGATAATGTCTCCCAAATTTGGTGTATTTCTATTAGCTTAAAATTTTAGCTTTTTTCAAAGTCATCTTCATTTATTTTTCAACCCGGCCCAGAAATGCGGTTACCTTTAATATAGCTGATTTAGGGAAAGGCAACCTGGGTCACCTCTAACAAAGGCTATATTTATTGTCAATTCAGACATTTTACCTGTTCAACACCAAATTCTGTCAAGTTTGGGGCCCCTGGCTCTTCTTTTTTTATTATCTATCTTATATGTACATCTCCTTTGAATTTGTTTGCTTATTTGTTCTATGGTCTTTGAATATCTATCTACAATGTATATACGACATTTCATGGTCCCACAAAAATGTTTAAAATGTATACATTTTACTTTTTTCTAGCTTCTCTCATGTCATAGCGGTACCTTTTGGTCACTATTTATGTGTTGCGTTTAAATATGAATTGTAACACATTATAGTGACTGAACAGGTAAAACAAATACTTCTCAAGAAACAGGAAAAAGAAGACTACTTGGAACAGCACCAGACTATGTTTGAATAAAAACTCAAATAGAAATTGCATGGAGGATATGTTACGTCTTTGTGAATAAGCAAGGAAAGCTTTCAATAATAGTGCATTTTTTTTTAACTTATTAGGTTTTTCATTTTATTTTTTTTCTGTTCAAATTTCAACGCAATTTGTCAAAAATGCTAATCTTACTATACTGAAACTTTCCTGGGTGGATCCGGAAATTTTCATAAGCAAGGGCCCACTGACTGCCTAAGAAGAGGCCCGCTCCAGTCATGCTTCAGTGATTCCCTATATATAAACAATCAAATTTTTCCTACAAAAGGGGCGGCCCAGGCCCCCCTGAAAAAACCTCTAACTCCGCCTCTGACTTTTAAACAATATAACAAGTGTTTCATTTACCAAAATACTGGTGCGTTTCTGTGATAAATATCATGTGCAATTTTATGAGTGAAAGGGGAAAGAAGATCCACACGCGATGTTCCCGCATATATATATGGCAATTGCAAACTGACCAAATTTCTTGTATCACAACTAATCAACTGATACTGACATTATCAGAGTACACATAAAATCAAAGAAGCATATAACAGAATCAAATATGTTTTAAATTTATTACAAAAAAATGTGTTCTCAATCTTGTAGATAGATATAACTTGATCTCATATAAGTACCAAAGACATCTGTCTATCCAAGTCACAATTTATAAAAGTAAACACTTATAGGTTGTAGTATGATCTTCAACGCAAAACCTGGTTGACACCAAACAGCAATTCTATATAGTACCTATCAAACATGACAATAACATTATCAAATAAAACTTACTAAAAATTCTGACTATATAAATGTATTATATACTAGTTGCCATCAGAAATGAAAATATAAATATTCAGACTAACACAAGCTTGATTACACGTGCAACCAAATATGTAGTCCGAGATTACTCTGACGTCCAACGGCTGTTTTGCCAGACATGCTGGGGCCGTGGGACGTCAGAGCTCGTTCCATATCAAAAAGTGGATATTTGCCCACCCAAAATAGATGCGCTACTTCGTCGCTTCTGGTGCCAACTGACGGCCTTGGAATAATTATTATATAAATCGGGCATCAATCTGTTCATTTTTCATTTATCTCTTCATTTATGTAAGTTTCACCTACCTGCCAACCTTTATTTTCTTATATTTTAACAGTTTTCACAGAGACCCATCGATTTCTGCATTTTGCCTTTCATTTTCAAAGATTATCACGTGACCACGAGAAAACAGTGATGATTTATGCAAATGACCATAATCTAACACCTCGTTCATTTACGATGCAATTAATCTAAATGTCCGAGAGCTTCCGATTGTTATCGTGATCGGAACTGAATGCTTAATACCGATCTCCTGTAAAGGAGGTGAAAAATCGTGGATGGCTACTAAATGTTAAACATCGATCTCCTATAAAGGAGGTGAAAAAAAAAATATTTGCATATTTGAGTCTCGAGGCCACGAACTCTCCTGTAACTTGACGTCCATTTGAAAGTGAAAGTCTAAATGCAGAAATCGATGGGTCTCTATGAAAACTGTTAAAATATGAGAAAATAAAGGTTGACAGGTAGGTGAAACTTACATAAATGAAGAGATAAATTAAAAATGAACAGATTGATGCCCGCTTTATATAATCCCAAGGCCGTCAGTTGGCATCAGAAGCGACGAACCAGCGCATCTATTTTGGGTGGGCAAATATCCACTTTTTGATATGGAACGAGCTCTGACGTCCCACGGCCCCAGCTTGTCTGGCAAAACAGCCGTTGGACGTCAGAGTAATCTCGGACTACCAAATATGAAGCACTAAAGGCTAATACTAATATCAAGCTCTCATCTATAGAACTTAAAAAAAAATTGTCAAGATTAATCTGTAGTAGTCCATTTTGTCAAGATGTAATCCTCAAAAGTACATATAGGTCATAATTATGCTTTTTATCAAGTTGATTATAGACACAGTATGCATTTTATTATAACATCATTCCCAATTTCCATTTTCAATTTTATTAAGTCTCCTTTTATTATAACCCTGGTCCACCAATAATACAACGAAAATCACAAATGAGTAAAAAAAAGCGCTATGTATTCATATTGCTTGGAGTGCAATACTCCAATAAAAATGACCTATACTCACAAACCACTGATCTCAATATTATCAGCTAAAATACGGCAAGTTTTTTGGTAAAGCTTTTACTTGTATTGCCAATGTCTTGTCATGAGTGATTGCAAGTAACCCTTTCTTTTTATTCGTCGGTAGTGTTAATAATAGTGTATTACGTCTAATATGCAACGCAAAGCAAAGTTTTCTACTATAAATGTACTCTACAAGATGAAGAAAGTCAGTACATCCACATTTACATTGACAATTACAGAGCAAGGCACCAGCATCCATTATTAGTTATGTACTAATCTCTAGCTTTTCTAATGTTCTACACTTTGCGCAGAGCTCGCTATTATTGAGAATGTGTGAAAGTTCAAGCATGTGATGATTTCTAGCAGAAGCTAAAGCAGGACAAGAATGAATGAAAGATATAATGTTTCAGAGTCCTCCTCACACAAAAGACATGTTGGGCTGATGTCAATCTGGTTAAAAGCTGCCCTGTTACATTGTAGAATATACGTACCAGTAAGGAGTCGTAGTTTGATGGGGAGACGTTGGGTGTCTTTTGTAGATGTCTGGATACTTGCCAGAGCATTGTGAAGATGACCAGTTTTATAATTAGCTGTAGAAATATATGAAATACTCTTGTCACCACATGATCAACCCAGTAGGTGTCAATTCCTTTCCTGATAAGGTTCTTCCATTTTAATTTCGAGGGTGAACCTTCTAAAATGTTGAAAATTGATGGTAGGCTGTATTTAATTAATAAAGATCTATTTTTTGTGAACCAACTGTCCTTTACAGCAGTTGAGATAAGAATTTGTCTTTCTGCAACTTGTCTTTCTATAGAGTTGTCCTGCCTTGAAATATCTGCAAAGGTTCCTAAAGCTAGTTTATGCGTTTTACTTATTACTGGAATGGTACCCGACAGTATATATATACGGCCATGTCTGTTGTGTTATTGATGATAGATAAAATTTGTTTGATGCTTTTCCGATAGTCTAAGACTTCAATTGTTTCCATTTAAGTAGAATTTGGTAAGAGTATTTCTAGGCCATAAATGAGTACTGGTAACACGTAAACTTGGAATAATTGCAGGCATGCTACGAAATTAAGACCATTCTTGCCATGCATGCCTGTTCCCATCAAGCTGTACATTGTTCGCCTTGCTTTGTTGATGTTTTCCTGGACATGGATTGGAATGGTTTGCCGCGGGTTACTACTATGGATAATTCCTAAATGTACAGCTGTTTCAACATTTTGAATGGGTGTATCATTTAATATGATATTGAAGTTATCCTCTATTTTTGGTTTCCCAGTTTTAATAATTTTACATTTTGTAGGCTGTAATGAATACTTCTCCTGTTGACTGTAATTCTCCACTGTTGCCAAAAGGGTTTGCATATTGGTAGGGTCATTCACTACCAGAGTGACATCATCTGCATAGGTTTGTATAGGACAGTGAATGTGTCCAATATAGGATCCCAGTGCACTGTCCTCTACTTGGTTAAGAACATCATTTATATAAAGTTATATAATTATGTGCTTATTATTCCTCCCTGCCTAACTCCCTGCTTAATATCGAAGGGTTCAGAGACCAGATTTTCCCATCGAACTGATGTCTGAGCACCAACACTTCGATTATGCAAAAGTAGCCATAATGAACCGGCAATCCCTGCTTGATATAACTTCCTATATAAACTACTATGGTTTACGACGTCAAAATCAGATTTTGTATCAAGCAGTGCTACATGTACATATAAAGGTGTTTTTTTTTTCTGTATACTGCATCGATAATCACTTCATTAAGTAGAACAGAGCAAAATAATGGTGATATTTTAGACGTGAATCCTCTCTGAAATTGGTTTTGTATGGCAGCGATTATTTGTCACAGATGTTCCTTAAGAAGTATCTCTAGAATTTTACCAATAACAGGAAGAACTGTAATTCCTCTGTAGTTTTTCGGATCAGTTGGCAAACCTTTCTTTTTGAAAATTGGTGATAAAATTCCAATCTTGATGTAATCTGGGATAACGCATGATATACAGATGTTGTTAATTATTTTTGTCAATGCACCAGTCAGGTCTGGTCCACCATGGATGAAATGTTCTGCAGTTATTCCATAAATGTCCGGAGATTTGTTTTTATTTAATTTATTAATAGCATTCTGGACCTCTAAAACTGAAAAGAAATTGGGATTGAGTCGTCAAGACAAGATTCCATGATGACATCAATGTCTGCCTCCCTGTTGGTATGGTCAGCCTCAGGAGTAGCAGCAGGAGTAGCCAGGTTAGCAAAATTCATTCCACCCCTTTATTATTTCTGCTGCTGTATTGTCATAAACTTTTCCTTGTACTATAATTTCAGCTATAGAGGTCTTCCCTTGCTTGCGCTGATTATTTATTAACTCATAAAATGATTTAGTGTCTCCGGACCGTGTATTCAAAATTTCGTCATACTTCTCACCCTCTGTCTAGTTATTTCATGCCGTCTTGCTCTACGAAGTTCAGATCTAGAGTTTTTTCTAAGAGTTGCACTTTTACCAGATTTTGGTTTACCATCCTCTCTCCATTCAAATAAGGCTTTTTTGTTGTTTAACAGTGCAAGAGCTATCTCATCGTTCCAGATGTGAGTTTTTATTTGTTTATGAGGTTTGGACTTTTTTGAAAAATTTTCTTGGACTACAGTTAAAGCATGGATGAGATCTTTGATGTCAATGATTTTTTCTTTGGCTTCCAGCTCATTAATTTTATTTGTAATTTCTGTTTGATACTTTTCCAAGTCTATTTAGACCAATTTACTTTTGATGGATACTGATTCTTCTGAGGTATTTCAAATAAGGCAACATATCTAGGCGTTTTGTGAGATTAAGATCTGGATCTATTTCCTTGCTCCTGAAGATATAGTCAATTGTGGAGACTTCTCGGCCATTATGATGTATAAAGGTAACATCAGTCTCATTGAAGGTAAGATTTGTCTCCTGGAGAAATTTCTTCAGGGCAGCCTGCCTTTCTGTCAATTTTATATTTTGGGATCTACCAGATATATCACAGTTCCAGTCATCACACAAGACAAATTGATATTTTGGGAAGTACTTATTAATTATTTCTCTTAATTGGTTAAGTATATCATTGAACTCGGAGTTAACATACTTGGAACCCTTGTATAGCATGTATACACACATTAGGATGTAAGGTTTAGGTGACACATTTCCTATGACACAAGCGATTTGCTCATTACCCTCCTCAAGTCTCTCTATTAAATGTTTGATGTCTTCTCTCCAGAGTATGGCAACTCCACCGTATCCACGTGGTCGCTGAGTTAGTCCGATGGGGTTGAGCTCATCTACTGATTTAGCTGTCCAATCACACTCTGGAAACAATTCATCAAGGCTATTTTTCTCAAAATTAAAAAGCCAGTGTTCTTGTTAACAAACGATTTTGGAATTTTCTTTAAATAAAATATCTTTAATACAGTCCATATTATTGCGCACATTTTACAGTTGAAAGAAACGATGTCAAATGCTTGTAGTGGTTCAGGGTCTATCCTAGGTCCTTCTGAGGCTTTGTTACCCCTAAAAAATTATCCTCCTGATTATCATTTCCTGTGACTAACAAATGTTCTATATCAGCAGCAGCGATCATAAGAGGGGTGGATACCACAGGTTGATCTGACACTGATTTCAATCCCTGCTTTTGTTACATTCCATCGTCGGTGTTTTCTGTTCGTGCCTTGTTTCCAGATCAGACTGTGTTACAGACTTTGGTTGTGTTTTCATGTAACAGGGTGTCGGTAAATTCCATGCATAGGTCTTACTACTGTGGTTATGCATATGTGGCATGTTCACCTTTTGAAGTAATTGTCCCCGTTGGTGCGATTCACATACCGAGTTAAAGATTTTGGTACCCATATACCTGTGGATTAGGTATTTTATTAGAGTAACTACCGGTATCAGCATTAGAACTTGATGTATGGTTATGGCACCCATTTCCATGTGTACCTGGTATATAGTTCTGGTACCCATTACTACTTGGATTTGGGATATGGTTCTGGTATACATTTACCTGTAGACCTGGGACATGATTCTGGTATCCATTTGCCTGAGGAGCAGGTTTATGGTTTTGGTACCCATTTACATGGGGATTTGGTATATGACTCTGATACCCATTCATGTGTTGGCCAGGTATAAAGTTCTGATACCCATGACATTGATGATTACCAGTTCCTTGAGGAGATGGCCAATGTTGTTTTGACAATTCTAGTGCATCTAGTCTTTGCTTTAGGGAGTTGAATTCGAGGTCAGGAACTCTTCTATTAAGGTTGTAGATGTTTTCCATACTTTGTATTTTAGATTGCAGGTGTTGAGTTTCAATGTGCATTGGAAAACCTTCTACATGCTCTGTATGGCGTTTCAGCATGTCTGGGATTTGTTATATTTGTTGGTGTACTGTCTACATTTCCAGCTACTTTAATTCTAAGAATTCTATTGCTATTCTCTAGTTCTTTAATCTTAGCTTCTAATTTCATGATATATGCTTGACGTTTAGCATTTTCACTTGAATTTTGTGAGTTTGTGGCACTGTTTTTACTCCTCTTCCCATTTCTTTAATCGGAGCTCCTTTTGTCTTAGCTCTTTTTCCTTTAGATTTGATTTTGTTTCCCCTGTTTTGGTTTGTTTTACTAGCAGTTGTTCTAATGATATAATATCAGTGGCTTTGGGTATTGATTTAGATGGGTTAATTATTACCGGTTCTATATTTCTACTCTGGGTTTGATTATCAGAGTTGATTGATGGATTTGAGTTTTCAATCATTTTTCCAGATCTAATGTTAACTTCCTCGGATAGTACTGATTCTACCAAAGTAACAGATGGGTAATTTATATGTTGGCTCTTTTGACAAGACTGGGTTTCCCCAACACCATCTGATGTTACACTCTTACCGCTGGTAGGAGGGGGTAGGCTGTTAGAACTGATCATATTTGATGACACATTACCTTGTTTTTTTGTACATATTGTGCATACATATGGAACATCAGGAGATTACTCAAGTGTGTTTAGTTGTTCCTTATTGAGCTTTTCACACTTGAAGTGGATCCAGTGGTTTCCAACAGAGCATTCAATGCATTTACTCAGACACTTTCTATTACATTTTGGACATATATCAACATTGGTACTACCTGCTGTTATTGACAGTGCTGATATATCGGTTGTAGATGGATTACTTAAATGAGATACAGTATTATTTACAATAATTAACAAGTTCCGGGTCGATTCCGATACCGATACCAATAGTATATTCACTTGTTACCTATTACCTTATCTGTAAGTTCCGCATCTGACAGTCGCACCACCAAACGGTGTATTTGGGATTTTGCTATATACACGGGTCATAATCACAGGGTTGACACTTCTTAATTCAATCATTGTCAAATTGTTCCCTATTGTATAAAAAAGAAGATGTGGTATGATTGCCAATGAGACAACTATCCACAAAAGACCAAAATGACACAGACATTAACAACTATAGATATTTTAAGCAGTAAGACTTTCTTAGATAACAATACGTATACTAAAAATCTGGACTTAAAATAAGGCGTATAGGTACAGTTTTTAATTTGTTATCGGGCATGACGTACATGTAAAACAGCGAATCAAAGAATGCAACTTTATTTAAAACTAATATAGAACAATGCTGTTGATTTAAAATTAAAAATTACTCCATTCCAGGACCTTTTGTTTTCCAAATAATTAACATTACTAATAATTGATAAGTTCCAGGTCGACAGGTTCACGCAGAAAGAGTTTGAAAGCAGAGAAAACTGTGTATCTTATAATCGGCATTGACTTTATCAGATACTAATATTAAAATAAGGCTTGCGTATAGTTATATACTTTAATTCAGTCACAGACCCGCGATATCACGGGTGTGTTCTAGTATTACATAATATTTCAAGAAGAAAAAGACGTTTATAAAGCATGTGAGTTTTACATGATAATACTGCTATGAGTATACCTGATATCTTAGAATTTGTCTGACCATTTGTTTACCACCACTTTCAGTCCTCTGCGCAGCCCTCTGCGCTTTATCATTGTGGTCATTTTTAATTGGTGGATTGATTCCGTGTACCCGTGCAAAACACCAAACTTGATTGATTCCGTGTACCCGTGCGAAACACCAAACTTGATTGATTCCGTGTACCCGTGCGAAATACCAAACTTGATTGATTCCGTGTACCCGTGCGAAATACCAAACTTGATTGATTCCGTGTACCCGTGCGAAATATCAAACTTGATTGATTCAGTGTACCCGTGCGAAAAACCAAACTTGATTGATTCCGTGTACCCGTGCGAAACACCAAACTTGATTGATTCCGTGTACCAGTGCGAAATACCAAACTTGATTGATTCCGTGTACCCGTGCGAAACACCAAATTTGATTGATTCGTGTATCCGTGCGAAACACCAAACTTGATTGATTCCGTGTACACGTGCGAAATACCAAACTTGATTGATTCCGTGTACCCGTGCGAAACACCAAACTTGATTGATTCCGTGTACCCGTGCGAAATACCAAACTTGATTGATTCCGTGTACCCGTGCGAAACACCAAACTTGATTGATTCCGTGTACCCGTGCGAAATACCAAACTTGATGGATTCCGTGTACCCGTGCGAAATACCAAACTTGATGGATTCCGTGTACCCGTGCGAAATACCAAACTTGATGGATTCCGTGTACCCGTGCGAAATACCAAACTTGATTGATTCCGTGTACCCGTGCGAAACACCAAACTTGATTGATTCCGTGTACCCGTGCGAAACACCAAACTTGATTGATTCCGTGTACCCGTGCGAAACACCAAACTTGATTGATTCCGTGTACCCGTGTGAAACACCAAACTTGATTGATTCCGTGTACCCGTGCGAAACACCAAACTTGATTGATTCAGTGTACCCGTGCGAAACACCAAACTTGATTTATTCCGTGTACCCGTGCAAATACCAAACTTGATTGATTCCGTGTACCCGTGCGAAACACCAAACTTGATTGATACCGTGTACCCGTGCGAAATACCAAAGTTGATTGATTCCGTGTACCCGTGCGAAACACCAAACTTGATTGATTCCGTGTACCCGTGCGAAATACCAAACTTGATTGATTCCGTGTACCCGTGCGAAACACCAAACTTGATTGATTCCGTGTACCCGTGCGAAACACCAAACTTGATTGATTCCGTGTACCCGTGCAAAACACCAAACTTGATTGATTCCGTGTACCCGTGCGAAACACCAAACTTGATTGATTCCGTGTACCCGTGCGAAACACCAAACTTGATTGATTCCGTGTACCCGTGCGAAACACCAAACTTGATTGATTCCGTGTACCCGTGCGAAACACCAAACTGGATTGATTCCGTGTACCCGTGCGAAACACCAAACTTCGACTGAAAAAACTGGCAATTCAAGTATAATTAATGTCATAGATCGGATTCAAACGTGCCTTGATTTTTTATCCATACGATTCCTTTTCTTTCAGTTCCTAATAAATGTCCATGTTTCATTTGTTATATTTCATTTCACATAACCGTTTTTTAAATGCATGTATATATTTCTTAAAGTAATTCACATTCATTTTTTAGAAGAACGAAACGTTCTCTTTCGAGTTACTCCAATTCTATATTAATTAAAATGTTTAACAGCATATAATATGTATAATAAGTACATGCTTATTTAAAATATAAATTACAAAAATAGACGAGCACAACAAAACTGACAGACCCAGTAATATACAAAGAAATAATATATAAATATCTAAATTTATATAGACATCATTCAAAATAGCAAATATATGTCACAAATCAAGTACAATTCAACTAAGAGGCAGTCATTTCTGAGCTTCATTGCTTGAACTATATATTTTTCTAGTAAATGATTATAACGTATTTGGAATAAAAACGCTTCAATCGATGTCATTGCTATTAATCCGCTTTAATCTATGGTTCTGTATCAGATTCAGAACTAACAGCTGAACAAATTTCAATGGTATTTGTCTAATTAACAATATTTGCTTGTCATTTTGAAATAGAATCGTGTCCTTTTATGTTGCTGAGAGATGTGTAAGATGATTACCAGTATATGATAACACTATTTGAAGGTTTTAATTGGTTTATCGATCACATTTATCAACCTACATGTATCTGATCGATGACTGGTTACCACTAACTGGTTACCAAGGAGGTGTTGTAAGTACAGAAAAGTAGAGAATAAATTTAAAGAGATGAGGGTTATACATGTACATCTAAGAATCACCACGACTAGGAGACAAAATAAAACATCTAGGATAGTGCGTTCTTAACACCCACCCCCCCAAAAAAAACCCACACACCCCCAAAAAAACACCAAAAACAACACATAAAAAATAATTGAAATCTTAAACTTCATACGAAAAGTCTCGAAAGAAAAAAATTGGAGCTAGGCAGTTTCTACGAGTTCTGGAATTGGTATCGATGTACATTTGTAAATAGTAGGCTATAGTAGTTAACTATTGTTTTGCACTCTTAAATTCATGTGAAGCATACAAACCAATAACATAGAAAAGTTTCAGAAGTCTATTGAACTCTCACTGAAAGCACATTTATACAAGTTAATAGTGTTAAAAATATACACTAAATTTGTGCATTTAAATGAGACCAGAATCAGTTGAAAACACAATGAAAGCGCATTTATAAAGATCTTTAGATACATGTTAAAAAGTACAATAAATGTGTGCATGTGAATAGGGCCAGACTTATTCAAAAAAATACAACGACATAGAACATTTCAAAATCAGACATATAATAGAGAACATTTTGATAACTAAGACAATTGAAGCTTCTTAACTGATGGAAGAATATTCCGATAATCTTTCCTGTAAGTTAATGTCTGATTAAGTGTAGACTTTATTTTCAAAGTGTAATAAAATGAAAGTAATTTCTTATTTATGAGTTTTTAAATCGTTATTAAGCTACTTCGTTCACAGACGGGTAAAGAAAACATAGATATAACAGACGTCAAAAGAATAATATCGACACGTCATTTCTCTACAGAATAAAGATATCAATGACATTAGTCAGAAGAATAAAATTAACATGTGGCATTTCTCTACAGAATCAAGATGGCATTGACATGTGTCAGTTTTCTACAAATAAAAAAAGGATATCAATAACTGACATCAGAAGAAAAATATCGACATGTGTCAATTCTCCACAAAATAAAGATAGAAATGACATGTCAGAAGAATAATATCGGTATATTTCATTTCTCCTCAAAATAAAAAATATAAACGATAGACATCAGAAGAAAAATATCGACATGTGTCATTTCTCTACAAAATAAAGATAGCAATGAAATATGTAAGAAGAAAAATATCGACATGTGTCATTTCTCTACAAAATAAAGATAGCAATGACATATGTCAGAAGAAAAATATCGACATGTGTCAATTCTCCACAAAATAAAGATGGAAATGACATGTCAAAAGAATAATATCGACATATTTCATTTCTCCTCAGAATAAAATATCAACGATAGACATCAGAAGAAAAATATCGACATGTGTCATTTCTCTACAGAATGAAGATAGCAATGACATATGTCAGAAGAAAAATATCGACATGTGTCATTTCTCTACAAAATAAAGATAGCAATGACATATGTCAGAAGAAAAATATCGACTGGTTCATTTCTCTTCAGAATGAAAATATCAAAGACAGACGTCAGGAGAATAATATCAACATGTGATAGTTCTCTGCCGAATAAAGATATCAATGGCAGACATCAGATAAAAAATATTGACATATGTCGTTTCTCTACCGATTTTTTTTCAAAGACAGACGTCAGAAGAATAATATTGACATGTGTCTTTTTTCTACAAAAAAAAAGATAATAATGACAGAAATCAAAAGAAAACTATCGACAGGTGTCATTTCTTTACAGGAAAAAATAGCAATGACAGACATCAGAATAATGATATCAACATGTGTTGTATTCAAAAATAAATTTATATTTCTCTACAGAATAAAATAACATAACGCAATGACAGACGTCAGAAGAATATCGACATGTGTGTCTAACGTTCTTCTTGTCAGTGTTTCATTGTTGACTTTTTCCAACAAGATTTTCGTAACAATATCGATTTTTCATAATATTAAAATGTCAAGCCACAATTTTTACAACAACTTCTGATTAATATCATGCAATTTGTTTTATGGTAGAATTACGTAATATTCCAATGGCGTCTAACAGCAAGAGATTATTGGTGTCTGTATTTGATGTTTTTTATCTATTTCATAAAATATCAAGTTTCAATGTAGAATCACCCATTAGGGTCTGGAACGTTGGAATTCTTTTGTGTATTATTTTATTTTCTAAACCCATTTTTCTCTATTCTATAAATTAAAGCGCTTAACTTTTTTCTATTTTTAACTTGTCTACCTTCTTTTCCCTATTCTAATGTTTCCCCTTTACTCTGCATTTGTCTACAATATTTTTTATTTGAAACCATCTTTCCGATGGGCCCTCATACATTTTGTACATGATTAAGTAACCTTTTTAACATTTATTTTATCAATTCACTAAATTATTCACCAAGAAAATGCAAGTCGACGTGGATAACAAAATAAAAGCACGCGTAAAATTTTGCATTGTTGGTATGTTGGACGATTTAGGGGTCAGACCACCAATAACTCCCTCTAACTTAAAGTACAAAAAATAGTGCATTTGATGTCATTGTTTACTTAAACTAACCAACAAATTTGAAGAAATTAAACTTTTGGTGAAAGGGCCAAAATTCACTTGTCTATGAATGATCATTAAAAATTCAGGATTAATGCGCTACATAGTACATTAATTTAAGATTTCAAGAAAACCGGGAGTTATTTTGGTAGTACCTGTGTTTTCAAGATCAGAAATTTCTTATAAGACTTTAAACATTCATTTGGTTGAAAATTGGCATGTAGAAAGATGATACATATACAATTCAGGATATACCTGGTTTCCTTGAAGTTAAACTTAACTTAAACTATTTAGAAAGCTGTAAAAATTGCAAAATTTGGTTGAACAGATAGGGATTTTTAATTGGTGATCTGACACCTAAAAGCTCTCGTAAAATGTTGCATTGTGGGTACCGGTATGTTGTTTTTGGTGAGATAAAAAGCACGCGCAAAATGTTGCATATGTGGATATGTTGTTTTTGATTAGATAAAAGCACGCGTAAAATGTTGCATTAATAGTGTGGGTGAAATGGTTAGGGAAGATGAAAGCACGCGTTAAATTTTGTTTTGGTGAGATAAAAGCACGTGTAAAATGTTGTATTGTGGTTCTGAGACTACTATCACAGTGTGGTTACATTGTCAGTTTAGATGGGATACACGTGTGTTAGGAGTGGGTACCTATCATACTAAGTTAAACACCACTTTATATCCTTAAACCAAGTAAAAGAGCATATACATTATACCAATAAATTTCAAAATGAATGGTTTATTTCATCATAAAATCAAAAGAGATGGTCGACGGGTCTGACACCAAAATAAAATTGCAAGACTGAAGAAGCATACACGACTCTTTTAAAAATACCTGTTCATCAGTAAATCGATATAACTCTCTTTTCTCATTTGGAGATATATTAAGTAAGAAGTCAAAGAAAACAATTACCTTGATGAATATTAACCGAAGTCGCGACTTTGATGTCAGGACTCGTCATTTACTACAAAGTGGCTCGTTAGGTAGGCAGCCTTATGGAAAATATAATTAGTGTTCCAGTGTAAAAGGAAATTGTGATGTTTTTCGCATCATGGGGTATTTTCATTAATCAACATTTAACCAGTAAATGGAAAAATAAGTGACTCGTTCTGTAATGTTAACGCACGTAAATGGTCCAATAAAATGCTACCAATAAATTGCTAACTTTTGACTTAGCTTTAAATTTTTTGCTTGTCTCGAGATTAGGAAAACATGTGACTTTGACTATTCCATAAAATCTAAATATAGTTATGCTGATTCAGCGACACAAAGTAATTCACGTGTCAATCAACATGCTCAATGTATTTAGTCATGCTTTAAATATGTATATTAATAAAACAAACCTAATTCTCAACACAGATCCTTAGATCATACACGTCTATGAATATTTAGGTGGCTATTATACCTATTACTGCTATAAATATTATCAATTATTTACGATCTTCAGCATTTAGTTGATAATAATGTAATAAAATGTTATAAAAATGGTTAATTGTTAACAATCTTATCACATGGGAGATATAAAATACACATTCTGTAAATCAGCATTGATCAGCTAGTTAAAGTTATATCATTGTGTATTGATATCAGAATAAGGAGATGTGGTAAGATTGACAATGAGACCGCTACATCCACTAGAAACAAAATGACTCGAGCGTAAGCAACTTACTCCGTATCAACAATGTGCTAAAAACATACCGTACAGTCAGCTATGATATATAATGCCATGAAAAATTGTAAAACTTTTCAAACGAGAAATCCAACGGCCTGATTTATAATAAAACCAATATGACAGAAAATTAACTCAAAACCTTACTACAACTTGGATGCTTTACTGAAACTTTAAATAACTTTGTTACTTAAAGAAACACCAAAATTACACACAATTAACTTTGATAAAAAAGAATATTTAATTTACCTGAATTCCTTAATTATTTCACTGAATCCGAGGTCTAACGGATTTGCTAAACAATTATAACCTTTCAAAACTATAACGAAGAACAAGCTTTTAAAATCGTAGGTTCCCGAGACACCTAGTTCTGCGACACCTACTCTAGTTCTAAAACACTTCGAAGACTTCCTGAGACAACTAGTCCAAAAGTACCAAATTCACCTGACTATTACAAGCTACCTGTTTGAGGGACTGCTATCATTCCATGGGGAATTAAAGTTTCAGAACAATCCAGTAGCTTGCAACAACCGTTTAGATTTCTTAACCGCTTGCTTCAAACCAAAACCAGCTTTCGACTGGAACTCTTTGGTATACACACATCTCAGTCAATACTTCTTTATTTGCTAGTATTATCTTTTCGATGCTTAACCATCATCAGCCAAAAACAAATGAACGAACTCGCACAATGTTTCACTGTCTTTATATTTAATTAATGTGTTTCCTTTAGTATTGTTTTATTACACATATTACATATCTATTGTCTGTGTATTGCAAACAAAAAAATCCAAACCAACAAATAATTTATTAGAGTCTCATCTCTTTAAAACATTTGATATAAAACACAATATAATATTAACAATTTATAAAAGAGCCACTCTAAAAAGAGTTATGAGAGACTATAAAAACACAGATTAAAATACATTTATATTACATCTATAACATATATCCATATATCTCAGCATAAAACACCATACTATTAAAAACAATTATACAAAAGAAACCATTATATACACTTATTACGACTATAAAAAACACTTTCTCTTGAAAAGTACTTCATGGCAGATTTATTGCATGTTATTGTTTATAACTATATTATTTGTATTTTATATGCCATCCTGGTATTGTTTAAACGGATAATTTATTATTGATTATAATTAAACATTGAATTACAAATATTTTCGCTTACACCGTCTTTTTCACAGATTAAGGAAAACCAAATGTTGTCACTGGAAGTAATCAATTCCATAAAGTATTGGGTGTCTGCTGGTTCTAGATAACAGACTATCAGGGGTTAGATCTGGATCAGGATTTATTAAAATATGAAAAATCAATCAACCGCCTATATTCACCGTCTATTTATAAAAATGAGTATTAATCCTATAAAATACGAACAGAGGTGATTAAGATATTTTGTTTTCAGCCTATTCGTGATGTGTTGAACTGGTATTGTGTTCACACTTAAAAAATTCTAACAGATCCACATTAATAAGGATATCGTGATTCTAGACCAGTACAAATCTATTTTGTATTGATATACAAGGAACCCAGAGGCAGAGTGGTATAAGAAGTTTAATTACTGTATCACTAACGTGCCAACCCTAAGGTTGTAGAAAGAACCTTCAGTTGCACGTTACAAGTGCGTTTGGAATCAATTTTAATTGTCAGTTTTCCTGACGAAGGTCGATCGTTCCCTCCGATTATTACGACTTCCTCAACCAACAAAACCTGTTTTCAAAAGTAATAAATTGATATATATTTCAATTAAATTTGAGTCATCTGTGATAGGGATAATTTGTGTAACTTATTCGATACTATTTTAAAAGTGTAATCTTCATAAATCTGATACTTTTGAACTTTCACTGACAAACAGTTCGGTCATAAATTGTCATTATATTGTTAAACTATTCATTATTTTATCGTAATCATTTTATTTGCAATGTTTGTCCGTCAAAGTAATTTCATTATGATGTAACGATATGTTCTTTAAAAAGCTTTTATCCCTATCACACATCTTCGACAATTTGATACAGTTGAATATTGATAATATAATAAAACATGACGGAATGAACACGACGTAAGAAAATTTGCTCCGACACAAAAGTAATATTAGTGTATTTAAATGTGGTTCTTGACATTATAGTTGTGCAAATCGATCAGAGATATGATCAGATGATTGACATTTATTCATTTTGATGGGAAAAAAACGCAAGACTAGGAATAATTCATCGAAAACAGGTTTGACCCCACCAAACAAAGCCGCGTCCAAAATGGCGACTCACAATCAAAACATTTCAGATGTTCTCACTCAAGCACACGAATCACTTCACGGATCATATATTAATCAACCAGAAAACACAAACAATATTCAAATGAGTTCTAAAGACCAAACGTTTACATGTAGTCCAAATATTCCACTACACTGTCCGAGCCGGCCGATGTTACAGAGCACCCCCCTCCCGGGTTTACCAAACGGTCCACCACAGCAAATATTGGTGCCAAACTTTTTACCTCCACCTCCACCTTTACCATCAGACATCCCAGCACATCTTTCACAACAAATGATATTCAATAATATCAATGACACTAACCAACGTATCCAACGACTTGAAATGACATTAAATCAAAGGTTAGCAAAGTTAGATATGTTAGATGTGTTAGATGCCAGGCTTGGAAATTTCGAAAGAAATATCTCTTCAATGAAAACAGAAATCGAAAACATTAAAACAGTTCAACAAAATCAATCCAAAATACTACAAAATGAAGAACAGCATCATCATAATGTTGAAGAAAGGGTCAGACAGTTAGAACAAAATAATATGGGTCTTGAAAGGGAAAACTACGAAATTTCGGAAAGACTTCTAGAACTTAAAACCCACTCAATGAAATACAATTTAATTTTTGCTGGCATTCCAAATGTTCATGGGTATGAAGAAAACACCGAAAATGTACTTCGTGATTTTCTTAATTACGAGCTGGGTATTGCTGATTCAAATAATGTCTCCTTTCAAAATGTACACAGACTCGGTGAACGACAGGATGGAAAACATAGAAGTATAATTGCGCGTTTCACATCCTATAATGACCACGAAAGAGTTAGAAAAGCTGCAGTCGATAAATTGAAAAATAAACATGAATTTTCAGTGTATCAACAGTACCCACGAGAAATTTACGAGAGACGTAAGCAACTCATACCGAAGCTTAAAGAATTTCAACGTCAGAAGAAGAAAGTCAAACTTGTTTATGATAAGCTATATGTCGACGGCCAGCTCTATAACGAATTTCATCCTCATCAAGAGAATTACACAATACCTGGACAACCGGTGCGTTCGAATAATGAAAGTTAGTACAACACATCAGACAAAAATAAAGGTCATTCTACTGACAATTGTAATCAACTCAAAGTTACCTTTCTAAATGTATGTGGAATTAAGTCGAAATTGTTGAACCCTGATTTTGAACTGCTTATCAAACAATATGATATCTCAATTTTTGTAGAGTCTAAAACTGATGAACTTGACCATTTGAATTTACCAGATGATTATACTTTTGTAGCCAAACACAGAAAAAAATGTAACAAAAAGTCTGGTGGTATAATAATTATTTATAAAAAAAGTTTGTCAACATTTTTGAAATTTTTAAAATCAGAGTCAGAATTTGTTTTATGGGTTGAAATTTTTAAAGACCCTACACAACTTCATAATTTGAACTCTTCTGTTTTACTTGGTTGTTTATATATTCCACCTGAATTTTCTAAATATTCATCAGATGTAGCCTTCACCGAAGTGGAAGAAGAACTGTTAAAATTTTCAAAAAATACTGAAAAAGTTGCTTTGGTCGGCGATTTTAATTCAAGAACCAGAAAATTAAGTGACATTGTTGAAATAGATGAACACTTATTTGAGATCCTAGACATTGATAATGAAGTGACAAACGATCAAAATTTTATGTTATATAATCTTATGACAGAAAAAGGTATTCCTACTGAAAGATTTAGTTTAGACAATACACGTGTCAATAAATATGGTAAAAAACTTGTGGAACTATGTAAACGATGTTCAATTTGTATTGCAAATGGTCGTATTGGTAAAGACAAATGTATTGGTAAAACTACTTGCAAAGATGCAAGCCTCGTTGATTATTTAATTGTATCTCCGCATTTATTTGATGAAATTGTAGATTTTGAAGTAATTGAATTCAATCCCATGTTCTCTGATGTGCATTGTCGATTACATTTTTCGATTGACAGTGCACCTACAGTGGCACTAAAGACAGAACAAAATAATAATAAAGGTAATACTTACATCAAATGGAACCCTCAAAAGGCACCCGAGTTTGAACAGATGCTCAGTGATGACACAGATCAAGTATTACAACAGGTGAACGGTGTGCTCGATCATGTAAATATCGACGATGTCACGCCTGAACAGATTAACGGTATATTGCATGATGTTGGTAGCTCATTGATGAATACCGCATCTTCTGTCTTTGGTTCGAGAAAAAGAAAGCAAGAAAAACGAAGTGATTTTAAACCGTGGTTTAATACTGACTGTAAGATAAAACGTAATGAATTTCACAAAGCCAGGGATTCTTACTCAAAACGCAAGACAACTGAAAATAAAGACTCCATGAATAAAATAGCAAAGGAGTACCGAAAGGTTCTGAACACAAATTTCAAAGATCACTCTGAGAAATGTTCCAATGAGCTTAGGTCTTTTTCTAGATCGGACACTAAAGCATTCTGGAAAACATTACATAAATATTCTAGTCGGCGAAAAGAAAATCCTGATATAGATATTGAACTATTTTATGAATATTTCAAAAAATTAAACGCTGGTGACTTTGTCGGTGATGATGAAGAGGAGGACTTTAATATAAACGATGTTTGTAATAATCCAATTTGTGATGAGATCTTAAACGGAGTCATAACTGAACTAGAAGTTAGTGAAGCTATAAAAGGCTTAAAAAACAATAAAGCACCGGGCTTGGACAAAATTTTGAACGAATATTTGAAACATTCGCCTCCTAGTCTAGTATCTATCTATTGTAAATTGTTCAATATCATTTTGAATACAGGTATTATACCTGAAAATTGGACTTCTGGTATTATTAAACCAGTTTTCAAAAACAAGGGTTGCAAAATTGATCCTGATAACTATAGAGCAATTACTCTCATCAGTTGCCTTGGGAAACTTTTTACGTGCATTATAAATACTAGACTGAATATTTTTTCTAATGAACTGAATATTATATCTGAGAACCAGACTGGATTCCGTAAGGGATATTCTACACAAGATAATATTTTTGTATTACATGCACTTATTGAACTGTATTTTTCTTTTGGGAAGAAACTCTTTTGTACATTTGTGGATTTTAGAAAGGCATTCGATACTGTTTGGCGTACAGGGCTGTGGAAAAAATTACAAAAAAGTGAAATCAAAGGGAAATGTTTTAAAGTTGTGTATAATATGTACAGTGGCATTAAGTCTTGTGTTCAATTTAATGACTCTCAGTCAGAATTCTTTCCATGTCTAACAGGTGTTAGACAGGGGGAGAATTTATCGCCTTTTCTCTTCTCGATCTTTTTAAATGATCTTGAGGACTATTTTTGTCAGCTTGATGGACTGCCCTTAGAGTTAATTAAAGAGAAACTTGAAAGTGAATTACATATTTTTTATAAAATTTTCATTGTATTATATGCTGATGACACAGTTATCTTAGCAGAGAGTAAAGATAGTTTACAAAAAGCTCTTGATGTATTTCAGTCTTATTGTTCATTGTGGAAACTACAAGTAAATGTAAATAAAACCAAGGTTATCATCTTCTCTAAAAGAAAAGTAAACCACAATTTCAGTTTTACATTACAAGGTCAAATTCTTGATATTGTAGATACATATCCTTACCTAGGTGTTATATTTAAATATAATGGTACATTTATTGAGACCAAAAAAAAACTTGTAGAACAAGCAGAAAAGGCAATGTTTTGTGTTTATAAACTTATCAGAAATGAGTCTATACCTGTTGATATCCAATTAAAGCTTTTTGACTCGATGATAGAACCAATTTTATTGTATGGTTCAGAAATCTGGGGATACGAAAACCTCAAAACTATTGAGCAAATCCATTTGAAGTTTTGTAAAAGAGTACTCAAAGTAAGGAACACTACGCCAAATTTTATGGTTTTAGGTGAGCTTGGGAGATTTCCCCTCGAAATTAAAGTTAAACTTAGAATGGTGTCATTCTGGACAAGACTTGTACAAAATGATACTAAACTAAGTAGTATTTTATATCAACTGATGTTATCCTTACAAAGTAAAACTAAATATACTTTCAAATGGATTAAATATGTAGAAACTATTTTTGATGAAGTTGGGATGAGTTACATTTTTAAAAACCAGTATGCATTTTGTGATAAAATTGTTGTGAAGCAAATTTTATGTGATCAGTTTATACAAAAGTGGTATAGTGATATACAAAACTCCTCCCGTGGCCTCTTTTATTCGATATTCAAAAAACAGTTTTGTTTGGAAAGTTACTTATTGAGACTTAGTGAGTTTAATCGAACGTGGTTAACCAAACTGCGTACATCTAATTTACATTTACCTATAGAAACTGGTCGTTGGTTCAATATCCCAAGGGAAGAAAGAACATGTAACTTATGTACAAATGGTATTGGTGATGAATTCCATATTATGTTTATATGTAAAAATGAAAATATTGTTTTATTAAGAAACAAGTACATACCTATGTACTACACAGCTCACCCGAGCATTATCAAGTTTGAAGGTTTACTCTCTTATTGTAATACTGAACTATACAAAAAGCTATCATTGTTCATCATAAAAGTTAATGTATTTCTTTGATTTATGTCATATCGATCCATATATATATATATTGTATATCTTTTTCTCTAAAATCATTCACACTGTTTGGTTCTAATGAGCTGTATATATTGATTTAAATATGTTTAATCGTTCTTCTGTCATGTTGTTTGCATATATTGTATTATATATTTGACCTCATGTTACACGTTTATATGTGTCTGAGTGTTTTCTAATAAATCGTTAAAATCGATAACGTGTTATAATTAGTAAACAAACATGCACTGTTGTTAGGATATCTCTAATAGAATCAATGGGTATTGACAGAGAAAAAATATAAGTTAAATGCCTTCCCTAAATAGACCTTTAGTTATCTTAATTAAATCGAGGGATATGAGATTAATGTAAACAGAATCAAGTAAATTAATTTCATTTTCTACACATGACACAAAGCTGTTCATTTTATCTATAATGTATCAATTCTGCTTCACAATACATGCTAACAAAATTTATCGACAGTAATCGGGTGTGATTTTTTTTTTTTATTATATGTTTTTTTCAGTAATGATCAATCTGTGTATGGTTACTCAATGCTCTACAATATGAAAGCTTATTTGGGTCATTCTATGCTCTAGAAAACAAATATAAGTCGTGTCCACAAGTTACTTATTCGTGGCCACGATTTACTTATCCGTTAGACGTAACAGCTTTTCTATAAAATCATAACAGTTAAGATATATAAAACTTACATCCATAGACTAGACAGATAAATACTATTTCGAAAAAAGTGCAAATTGTTTTATCATACTTTACTATAGTCTAAAATAAGGACAACATATTGACAAAACGTCAAAAATATGCGTGTCAGACGTACAATGTAACAGACTATACGCATAATAACTTTAGCAGGGGTGTTTGTGTTCGTCAAAACAGTGTTATATCCACGAAAATTCGAATGAATGATATGCTTTATATATAAAGTATTACAATATTACTGAATATGCGTTCCTGTAACGATCAACGCTATTTTTTGGTAAAAACAAATAGTGGTCATTATGGTCAGATTTTGGAAAATGTTAAGTTATCAAAATTTATAGGTTTTAAAATATAAGATTATATGATATTTCGTTTGTGTAAATTATGCTCACAAAAAGTACATATATAGGCCATATCACAATCGAATTTTTGCAGCACTCACACTTCATATAAAAATACAACGGCTTCTGGTAAATGTCTTGCAAGATGTCCAATGTCGGATTTTGCCGCTTTTTACAAATAAATTGGCATTTGCGACGCTATTCATTGAAAAATTAGATTAGTTGCATGCTACATAGTGCTTTTCTGTAATTGTGCTTTAACTTTGCAAAACAGCTACATAGTTTTTAATAATATGCGCAGTCAAAACGACTTTGTTTTCAAAGAAATGAAATGTCTTGCAAGTTTGTCCACTGGACGATTTTCATACGTTTTCAACGTTGTCCATTCGGGGTAAGCTATTTATGGTGGCTCATCTGTATATTTCCTCAGACAGAATTTTCCTGATGGTCAGATACTATCAACAAGACCACAAAGTTTTTAAAAAATCCGATGACTTGGGTTGTTCGTTTAGATGAGGTTCTTAAGTTGTGAAAAAGTTAGTATCATGAAAGGATAAAAAAATTCCTCTTTTTCAAATTTTCAAATTTGGGAAGCGTAAAACTTCGATTTTTTTTTATTTCTCTGTAATCAGATTCATATGTATAGAACTTGAAAGTAAAATTAAAATTGGGCCTAAAGCGTTCCATTGGCTATATACACCTCTCCACATCATACAAAGCTTGTAAATATATGAGATGAATAATAATTAACCTTTTATCTCTGACAATCGTTTAATTTCTTAATCTAATTGTACCGCTATTAGGCTTAAATTAAAATATTGTTTGTTTGCCCTTTACCGACCGACCCTATAAATTCGTTCCTCCTGAAAATCTTTTATTTGTATTTACCAGCAAGATTTTATTTTATTTTATTTTTTCGTCCTACCAAAAATCTTATATTTGTATTTCCCGCTCAAAACTTTTTTACCGGAATCCTCGGGTTTTATCTTTATCGTATAAGGTCTAGTCCGTTTGGTATCACGTGAGCGTTTGACATGAACACTTGCATATAGCATGCATAGAGTTTCAAAGCATTTGTAAGAAATCGATGTTAAACGCTTTGAAATAATGTTATGCCGTACGTTAATTCTGCATCTTTATACTTGGAGAGCAGGGTTTATTTGCAAAAAAATTTGTTTAATACAAAATTATTAACGTGTGTACAAACTATTTTGTGTAAACGGACGTTGTATTTAATGTAGGGATGGCCTTTTGTGATCCGTAGATCAGGATGATTATCATGGTTAACGATGCCTTCGACCAGCATTGCTATATTATTTATATCTGAAATGAACCAAAGGTGCAAAAAGCCTGTAAAGTGGAGAATATTTGGCAGTAAAATCGCCAAAGTTTTCCATACAAATCATTTATAAATGCGATGTAAAATACGTGACAATTGAGTTTAAGTTTTGTAGCATTTTTATTGGAAACATGGGCACACACGGAAATTTAAACACTCTAGGGACTTTTTCTAATAGTCATGTATGTCTGCCCCGACATATTTAACCAGGACAAAGTTATCTCTTACCGAAAACCTTTAGGTAGAGGTAAGCGCACAAGGTATGTAGTACAGAATATTAGTGCAATTTAAAACTCTTCAAAGTTCCAGGCATAAATAAACGTTGAAAATATGCGACACAGCTCTTTATTTTGATATTTGAAAACAAATTATTAGTGCAAAAAAAAGCCATATGAATTAACTTCACATTCTACATGATATTTTTTTTTTCAAAACGTTGTCCCAGAAACTTGTTAGCAAAAGCAAAACAGACAAAAATGACATTATGCAGATTTTGTATCTATAAAATAAAATATTATACCTACCTGCCTACCCATGAAAAAAAATATACCGAGTCAAGTTATTTTTTTGGGGAAAAAAATAAAATATTTTACCTACCTACCTACCCTGTAACTTGTTTTAAGAATATTTATATTGTTCCATGAATATTTATAATTTTTATTACAGTGTGGTTTCAACATTTTTTTCATGTGAAAAACCTTAATTTTCCAATCATTTGATTTTTTTTTTTTTTTTGTGAATACGCTAAATGAAATACTATTGACTTAAAGATTGTTAATGGCCCCGCCCATCGGCCATATTTTCTTTCCTAGTAGTCGAAAAGTTACCCGGGACTCTTCTGTTATGTCTTTAGTTACTGAGATGATGTTTTGACTAGAACATGTATAATGCTGAGTAACAGACTACGTACATGCTGTTTCAATTAACTACTTTTTAAAGACACTACGACACTTTTCTTCTTTGGCAGCATGTGAAGGGATTCATATTGTTCAGACGCAAGTAGTTTTCGGAGCCTCTATACATAGCTCAGTGTTTGTCGTTGGTTCATGTCTGTCATATTTGTTTTTCGTAAAATGTCTTGTTATAAATTAGAAGTTGGTTTTTCTCTATTGAATTGTTTCATATTTTTCTCGCAGGGCCTTTTATAGTCGACTATAAGGTATGGGCTGTCCTCATTGTTGAAGACCGTAATGTTGCCTTTAATTGTTTACATCCACTTCGATCATTTTAAATTTGATGGAAAGTTGTCTCATCGGCAATCATATCACATCTCGTTAATTTTTATATAGTTATAATTATCTACATCTATTGTTTTACTTCTGTATTGTGTAACCAATGCCAGGGTTTCTTTTCCAGAGGACAAAACACAATGATGGATATCAAACGTTACTATGAGAAAAAGAAGCTCGCGCTACCTTTAAGGAGGTAGGCCTCGGATAAGGGAATTAACTTTTAAAATCATCAGTACATTTGTGTAAACCATTTTCATAAATATATTCTAAGCTTCTAGGTTACATAGATTATTTCCAATCTGTTTCAGGTAAGGGCTTTAAATGCATTGATGAAACTCAACTTTACAAACGCATTTATTTAATGATTTAAATAGTAACTGTTATCTCCCTATCTACTTTCTTAAGTCGGAAACAAAACCTGAAATGCATGGAACAAGTGTAATTACAATGTAATTTCTTTTAAAAGTCGCAATATATATACAAAACCTATTGTAAAAAATGACGTCAAAAGATTATATATATTCAGAATCCAATATCATATATAAATGTTCATAAGTCGAAGAATCGTAGCAATTACTGTTGATCTACAAATAAAACAAATCTGAAGAGATTCAATAAAACTCACTGAGCCAGACATGTTGCAATTAAATTTATTCTTCTTAATTTAATTCCTTGAACAGAACAAAAATCGTTGGCAGATTTAAAAATTACAAAGGAAATTTAATAACTCTTTTGTTTTCAGGTAATTTACATCTGTTTGTACCAAAATGATAGTTCATTGCGATAGTTAACTTGTTTGGGTTAAGATAGAAACCCCGTTTCCTTTAGGTGTTGTGGATGATCTCACCCTATATTCTCTTTAATAGCGCTTTTAGTATCTCGCAATGTATTATCATTATTACAACAAAGCAGATACGAATTAATGTTATAATAAGATATATGTTGATAACAGAGAAGTAACCAGTCTCTATAGCTATTTGCCTCGAACTTTATATACCAGTAACTGGCAGTACATATTTTTATCATTTCTATATTTTAACCTTGTTGCACCGTCAACAAATGTTACAAAACACAATAAACACGACAGTTAATTTCTTTAGTTATCTCAAATCTCCCTTTAGTATCGGTATGCCGAAAGTTAATCACAGAATCAGCTGAAATTTTCAGGAATAGCGAAGCTGTAGTTTGCAAATCCTTTTGAAATTTTCGCCCTCAAAATAAATCTAAACTTCCCTTTAATCATCATCCTTAGGGTATCTAGAAGTTATTGAAAATATATCCGATGACCCTGTTCATGCATAGACCAAGTTGACCACTATGACTAAAAAAGAACACGGGGGATGCAGTTTGGTTTATATCTCTGAAACTAAATCAATGCTATTCATCTTTGTTCTTTATTTGATCTTTTAACTTTTTGAATTTGAGGCATCGACATTGACTACCCATGACGGTCTTGTACTGCCATGTGCAGCCCCACACTATACAAGATATCCTAAGGGAGCTACCATTTGATTTTTATAGAGGGGGGACGAAACATTTTGTCCTTCATTTTTGTTAGCTGTAATCTCTGTTCTGCCATATTATTTTTCACTCTGTTCGGTCCTGCCTTTTTTTTTTTAGTTTATCCTGACTTTTTTTTTACCTTAATTGTCGTCCTGACTTTTTTTTTGCAAGTGTCTCATCCTGACTTTTTTTACTCAAAACTCCTGTCCTGCTTATTTATTTTCAAATTTCATCTTATCCCCCCCCCCCCCCCCCCACAAAAAAAATAATCAAATGGTAGCTCCCTAAACGGACCTCTGAGAAAAGTGAAAACAACGATCAGATGGATAGAACTCTATTCATGTACTTTTACAGTCAAGATTTTACGAGTATACAAGGCGATTTCAAAAATAATGTTCCAGCTTATTCAAATTCAAGTTAAGTTCTATTGTTGTACGTAGCCTTTGATCTCATTTATGAAAATTAAGTAACTTGTTTCAGGTTAATGTTTCATTAAATACTTGTATAAATGATTTGGACCCATCAAACGCATTAGTATTTTATTACCAGGAAATATCCTAGCGACACATGGTGTACAGTGCAATTATATTTAGATTAAATGATTATTTTTATATTCAAAAATGCATAATGGACCTAAAAATTTATATTTATATATGCATAAGGTTATGTAATTAATAAAAAGGTTATATTGAAGCTGTTGACGTGATTTATAAAAAAAAAAGTATAAAAAAGAAGAGAATTATTGAGAAATACATCTTACAGTGGAATAAAATTTCTAAAAGTAAGTACATGTAAAAAGTACGGAAGTGAAAAGTAAAATCACAAAAATACTGAACTTAGAGGAAAATCAATTCGGAAAGTTCATAATCACATGACAAAATCAAATAACAAAACGCATCAAAAACGAATGGACAAGAACTGTCATATACCTGACTTGGTACCGGCATTTTCAAATGTAGAAAATGGTGGATTAAACCTGGTTTTTTAGCGTTTACCCTCTCTCTTTGATGACAGTCTCATCAAATTCCGTTATATTTCCATTGATGCGTTAACTAGACAAGTGACACATAAACTTTTATTTTATATTTGTCGCTATTTATAGTTTAAATTCTATTTTTTTTTTTGGAAAAAATAAACGCTTCATACGGGAGGTTAAAATAAAAGTCATTTCTAAATTTAAAAAATAAGAAATAAACATAAACTTTTCATAACCTTGCTCTTTAATATTATATGATTGGTTGAATTTTTTTTTAAGTTTAAAAACTGTTTCTCGGCGATGTTTCGTTGTATCCAAAATGAAAAGATGTTCATACGTTTTCAAATATATACTTAAAATCTATGATAACATGTACCTAATCATTTTTTGTATTCAACATTTTCACTTAAATCGAAATATCAGTTTGTAAGTTTGAGTGTCCGAATCACCTTTCAATATTAACTTTCATCAGGAATTAAGGCTCAAATTCAAATACTTCAGAGAGTGCGATATATAAATACGTAGAAACGCTAGGATTTCCATGACAAAAATGAACCAAAAAAGCAGCATAATTTAAACTTTTAGTATTTCATTGTCATAACAAACTACATCATTTGTTCAAAATTATATTGCGTACATTATAAAGAATTTATGGTAGACAAAACTGTGTTCAAAAAAGTAAATTCCCTATGTTTTCAAGACATCAATATAAATACATATGAGGCTTATATTAGTTTTCATTGCGTGAAATGAAAAATGTAAAATATCAAAAATACCGAACTCAGAGGAATATTCTAAACTGAAAGTCCTAAAAGCTCAAAACCATCGAACTAATGGACAACAACTGTCCTATTTCTGACTTGGTACAGGCATTTTCTTATGTAATGAATGGTGGATTAAACCTGGGTATAAAGCTAGCTAAACCTCTCACTTGTATGACAGTCGCATAAAATTCCATTATATTGACAACGATGTGTGAAGAAAAACAGACATCAGACATAAAAGACCGATATAATAGACACAAAAAAGACATTAAAAAGGAAATTTTATTTTTAGTTTATAGGTTAGACGTAGTGTGAAAACAAAAATGAAATTTTTGGTAGCCGCCTTTTTACTCGCTGTCTGCTTTGCAGGTAAGTTAAGATAAATATTAGACTGGAATATTTGTTAAATTCCATGACATTTTCTGCTCGATTGAAATACATGAAACCAAACCATTTTATCAAAAGTGCGAAACATTTATGGGTTAGCTATAGATTCTCTTTATTTCCTCCTTATACTGAATATTTTCATTTTCAAACACAAGTTTTTCTTACAGATTATCTCTGACTTTCAAATCATATTATCCAATACCTCTGTGCCAATTTTGGTGCCAATGACATCAGTTTCTGGATTAATCTTTCCTGGGATCAAATCTGGACAAAAAAATTCTGGGAACATACACATGAAAAAGATTCTCTTGGAACATACACATGAAAAAGATTCTCTTGGAACATACATGGAATAACATGCCCTTTGAACATATTTTGGTTAAACTTCCGTTTGGAACATAGATGGAATAACCTTCATTTGGAATACATTTGGAATACATTTCGGAACATATAAATGGTTCTAATCCATTTACCTAAATTAAAAGAATGTTTAGGTTGAAATTTTGTTTATACTATTTTTTGGTATTTATACTATTTTTTTATATTTTCTCTAATAATTAATAATTCTGATGAATATGCTTATGTTGGTTAGCACAGTTAAACAAGAGAGCAACTCTCAATTTCAACCCGACTTCATATACACTTCCACAGTGACCTTTGTAAAGAAGCAATACGTTTACTATTAGAGGCCATACTTTGAAAGGTAGCAATCAGATGTCTGTCGTCTCTGGATTGTTGCTTTCCAAATTGTGACGGCAAAAATAATGTAAGAGAGAGACGAAAGAAACCAGAGCGACAGTCAACCTCATAAATAGAAAACAAAAAACTGACAACGCCATGGCTAAAAATGAAATACACAAACAGACAAACAAAAGTACACATGACACAACATATAAAACTAAAGAATCTGTGTTTGATACACGTATAGTACACAAGGGAATGATATCATACGTAATTTAGTAATACTAGTTAGCTGGATGATGGTTATTTTAGCGATCATAACACATTGAAGGCCGTACCTTGACCTTTAATGGTTTACGTTTACAAATTGTTACTTGCATGGATGGTTGTCTCATTGGCACTCATACAACATTTTCCTTTATCTACATAATTCAACACTTTAGAAATCGGTTTTCTTATCTTAAACTTCATATTTTGAACTTCGAATTTTATATCTGGAATTTAATTTCGTAAGGACAACAAGTATTAACTTTGCGCAATATGGTATACCTGGTACAAATGTATGTAATTGTTTCGCCATTCGTCATTCTATAATTCGCTATTGTAAATTTTTGTGTGCGGTATATTTAAAAGCGTATTTAAATATTGCATTGTTATATATCCAGTCAGTTGCGAAATCTAGGTCAAACTGGTTTGGCCTATTTTAAAAGTTCCATCGCTTAATGAATATGCTTAGTAAGCTTTATATTAATGTTACTTCAACTTCATGGTGAAAACACATATCCTGCGATTTGATGGACGAACGGCACAGAAACCTGAAAAAGGAATGCCTTATACTATCGAAAGCGAGGCTTGAAAACAGTTACATTTGTTTTTCATTACCTGTCTTATATAATTTATGTCGTAAGTTTTCACCGACTGTATTACGTCTAGCGGTAAATCAAATGCATATTTAGGACGAAAACATGTTTATAATGCGATAAGTATATACACCCTGCTTTGTGTACTCTGTACATGTAGACCGATCGACAAGGTGAGTCATACTTTAAACTGAGTAATACCTCACAAGATAAAACCTGCAAAAGGATGTATATCTCCCTACCCGGACACACATTACTGTTCTGACTTCTAGTCACGTGTTTAGTGGAGAAATACCAACAACGCATGCTCATACACTTGAAACATCTACTAGGAACAATATATATACTAATATCCATGCAATGATTCCGATTTATTACTATCATAAGGACGATACTTTGGATAAAATTAATAAGTGGTATTCTTTTTTAACATTTTTTTATAATTTTGCTTTGATTGCAGGTGAGAGTGCCGCGACATACAATACAGGTCACTGTGACAAGTTGGTAAATCTCTATCCACATGTGTGCAATTATAGGAATTGCCACAATGCATGTGCTGCCCGGTATTGCAATGGACCACATACATGCCAAGGCAGGTACAAATGTTGCTGTACATGTACTGGAACCCATCCTCCCCATCGTGGTTAATACCAGCATAGGCTAATACGCATAAAAGTTTATTCAACACTAACGTGTTATGAACACATCAAGTGAAACTAATAAAATATCAATAAAAACAAACTTGTATGTTTTACATTCATTTTCTCATTCTATGTCAGACGGTGGACACATGTCGAGCATGAACTTTTCTCATTTTATGTCTGACGGTGGCCACATGTCGAGCATGAACTTTTCTCATTCTATGTCCGACGGTGGCCACATGGTTAGCATGAACTTTTCTCATTCTATATCCGACGGTGGACACATGTCGAGCATGAACTTTTCTCATTCTATGTCCGACAGTGGCCACATGTCTAGCTTAAATTTTTCTCATTCTATGTCCGACGGTGGACACATGTCGAGCATGAACTTTTCTCATTCTATGTCCGACGGTGGCCACATGTCTAGCATGAACTTTTCTCATTCTATGTCCGACGGTGGACACATGCCGAGCATGAACTTTTCTCATTCTATGTCCGACGGTGGCCACATGTCTAGCATGAACTTTTCTCATTCTATGTCCGACGGTGGACACATGTCGAGCATGAACTTTTCTCATTCTATGTCCGACGGTGGCCACATGCCTAGCATGAACTTTTCTCATTCTATGTCCGACGGTGGACACATGTCGAGCATGAACTTTTCTCATTCTATGTCCGACGGTGGCCACATGTCTAGCATGAACTTTTCTCATTCTATGTCCGACGGTGGACACATGTCGAGCATGAACTATTCACTTTACCGTCGGATATCTCTGTCCATGACACAACTCTTCATACAAGTAACAATGTATTAAAACATATGGAAGCTCTCTTGTAAGCAAACAACCAATAATTGTAAAATATAAGGGCATACACCACTAGCACATGGATACATTATTAGGCTTATCAAGCAAAACACCAGAAGACTTATTTAAATAGGTAATTTTCGTGTTTGTTGTAAACACGGAAGTCCAATTTATGGTTATAGAAAGCTCATCGACAAATCATTAAAATTACATATTATTTAGCAATATATCAACGACATATAAATAATGTTAAGTGTTTTATGTTACCATTTGGCCGGTACAATTGCTTCAAGGTAATGATTTCGTGCTAATACTCGTAAAGGGACAGCCAGTGTACTCGGTCAAAAAACTTTACTCAGACCTCGGAGTACAAAATGTGAGCTAGAACACCAAGCCCAGTATTGTGATTGGTTGAGTCCAAGAACAAAAATAATCGTGCTTCAAATTTTATGACTGCAAGGCCAGGAGTATTTCAGTTGCACATATTCAATGTTTTAAAGTTGTGTATTTCGGAAACGGCGTGAAATAAAAATGAGAATTCGCGAAATCGACCGTTATTCGCATCGCCAAACTATTTGATTTGACTAATATAAAAAAAGAGGTCATCGAAACAAATTTCAGTATGAAAAAAATGTCTGTTAACGTAAATATGCCAGGTATTTTGTTTTTTGTTTTATTTTACCACCAGTTGTTCAATCGAAATAAACGTCAGTATTGTACGTCTCTGTGTCTGTCTTATTCTGCTAAGCCGCTACGTACTACATCTATGAGACGTGAGGTGAAGTGGGATGGTTACCCTTCCGGAGCACCTAGGTGCAACACTTGTTTAATTACGAGATTGATTCTGCCCAACCATTAGATTTGAATGTGGTGTTTGTGAATTTATTTGTCTTTCGGTTTTCGTCATGGCATTGTCGGTTATTCTTTTTCGAATTGGGAATGTACACGTGGAATGTGTCTAACATCAAAAACAAAAAAGCAGAAAATCGTGCAGTCCCGTTCTTAGTTAACGGTGTCTACCTGATATTCCTACAGAACAAAGAACACTTTGTGTTGATATAAAGTTTTCTGCAATTTAAATATGATTGAATATAGGTAAGTAAGGAATTATTGACAGAATTTTTACAAGTATGATGAAAAATAAGAAAACTTCACATTTATTGCAAATAGCAAACAAGGACAATGACATTATTCACGAACTTGTGAGTGGAGAAGCCGAACTGCTCTTACTCAAAGCTGAAACATTCCATGTGACAATTGCAATTAAACCACTATGCTTAAAGTAATCGATGATTATGGAACCACTATTCTATATGTGGCCCAAGAACTACAAATTAAATCGTCTAGAGGACTGGCATAACACATTAAGGACATTGGTCAAGACACCTCACCAAAATATATTTTTAAAGTCTTGTCAAGCTACTGAAGCTAAAGGAGGCGTGAACACATCTCTACAATATGAAGCAGAATTATAGCCTGTACCAACAAAAGATAGTTTTGGCAAATTCATAGTCTTGAAGTTTTATATATGACTTTTAAAGATTTTTTAAAACCTGAAATCACACACATTCCACATAGATAAATTTGTCATTTCGCTAGCTTTTTATTGTCAGCGAAAATGTATGTATCTCCTAAGGGAATCAACTCGTAAAAACGGTTCTCTAATTTCTGAGTCATTTACGAATTTAGCAAATTTGTTTCAAGGTTGTTTTGAAAACACTTTGACGGAAACTCATTGTGCACTGAAAGTTGTGTAATTCATTTATATTACACCCACAACCTGACAATTATTACTCATTATATACAAAATCTCAGTTTATTCATAAAAACACAATCTTCCGGGATTTGTCGTATTCTACGAACAATCAATCGGGCACTTTGTATTCTGCGAACATCATGGCTGCCAACTCTGTATGCACACCGGTAATCGTCAAATATCAAATGACAATAATTACAAATACAACTAATTGATCATGGCAAATTAAATCTTCTTAAATCTGATAACAAATTGTTTTCTGACATCATTTTATGTAAACAAGAAGCTTGGAAATAGAAAATCTATATCGGATTTGTTTCCGTGTATTAACTTAATTATTGTATTGTTCAACAAATCAATAAATATGAAATTCAATAAGCATGTTGCTACGCGATATTTACTGAATGTCGCTATATTGTGTTGACAATGTTTATTTTTTTTCTTAATTTACTTTTAATAAGAAGACTGATCAAACGAAGCAGAAAAATGGTAGTCAATATCGATAAAAAGGAAGTCGATTTAAGGTAGTTATATATTGAAACGCATCAGTCTTTTGAAATCAGCTGTTATAACCACTTCTAGAAGAGAAATAAACACTGAGAACATTTGTTGATACATGTAGTAGTAAGATTAAGATCCAAAAGATAAATCAAATAAGGTAGCTGTGAAAAAGGCTTACACTTGTGGAGAGTTGTCTCATTGGCAATCATATCTCATCTTTTTTATACAACTTATTGGGTTTTAGTACGTGTATTTTAACTCTGATGGATATTTGCGTCAATGTGAAATATACCGTATCTCATAGTTTCTTTATGAAATAATTGCCACTGAACGACACACAAACATAGATTGACAAATTAAGATATCATTGGATGATGACTTATATTTTTTCTTCTTGGCAGAGGTGGATCTATAACTGGTATTTCTGAAAAGGGGCGTAATTGGAGAAAATATAATGATTTTTTTTCAATCAGTTTATGCTAAAAACTTATGAATTGTAAGTAACAGGATAACTTTTCAGTTTACGACCAAAAGGAGACGTACGTCTTTTATATATACACCCTTCCCTGGTTCTGCATCAGCTTGGTCCATCTTATATAGGCAAAGTGCGTGCACCAATTTGGGAAGCAAGAGTTGTCGGTATTAAAGTTTCAGTTAATACAGTGGGTGACAGAAGAACACAATGATATACATTGCTAAGATGTAATGGCTCGAACAAGACGTGTGTGTGTGTTGGTGCGTGTGTGTGTGTGTGTGTTTGTTTGGAGAGGTCATAGATAAAAAGAGTTTGGTTTAAAAGTTAATAATAAATATGAAAAAAGGAATGCTGCAGCTTTGGATTTGTGTAAGTTTTAAAAGGCATAACTCTAAAACAGTAATTGACTCACTGCACAAATTCGAACTATGTCTGCTAGGTCTGTTTTTCTACATTGTATATGAGCTTCATGCAAATCTTATGAGGCAAACTTAAGATGATAGTGCAGAAACGAAAATGGGACGGACGAACGGACGGACGGACGGACGGTCAAGGGTAACACATCATGTCCACGTTGCCTACGACGAAGGCATAATAATTGCTGTAAATGGGTTTTTCTAAATAGTCGGGGGTGGTGTATGAAGTTAAATACAATAAAATAATTTAATAACAATTATATATGCATCATTTAACAATAATATGCAAATAGGCACAAAATATACAAACACAAACATTTTGATTGTCACAATAAAAGAAATAAATTCTACTAAATAAAAATGAACAGTGGCAGGACTTTAAAATTGAATACACAAATACTGAAATTTACCGTTCACTATGAAAATAACGCAACGTCATTGGTTTAACATTCATCGTTTTAACCAATCATAAAGTTTGGATTTACGCTTTTGAACATATTACATGTACCTTGCATGCATTAGATTTTTAAAAATGCAAAAAAGTAGTTCACAACTGAATTTTGATTTCATAGAAAATAACATTATTTGATATATCATTGGGAGTGAAAGAGCTACATGTACGATTATATAAAAGAATTGCTCATATACTTGAACAGAAACTGTCATGAATGGTATTTTTGTGAATGAAAGTTTATCATCGGAAATTTTGCAAATTTTGCGTTTTGTTTTGTACAGATTTTTTTTTAATTGTTTTTATAAAACTATTTACAAATCATTATTCGAGATACCCATTTCTTTCTTTATGGAAAATTGAAGAAAAGAAATGAAATCTCTACAAATAATCTGTCTAGATATGCGAATATTAATACATGCAGAAATTGAAGTTATAATTGCAATTTACTAACTATATGAAAAACAAAAGTGGTTTGATCTTTAGGTAACATTTTTTGGCAACACATTTCTTACGCTTGTCAATTTAATTGGGAGTATGAAGGGATGTACAGTAAAATTCATTTAATGTTTGAAATCACAGTTCTACATTTTAATTTGACTGTTATTGTATTGTGTTGTAGCAGCAAAGACACGATACGGTTGATTTTTATTTCCTGAAAGCAAATTAAAGGAGCAATCATTTCTTCTATGACGATGACAAATGCATGTGAAACGATACGTCTTACCATACACTCTCGTCACAATAGTCACGTGATATCCTACATTAAAGGCATCGGTTGCATATTTTTACCGTCTTGCTTAATTGCATTCGGCAATCCTCGGTAGAATCCGTACGGAATCGGCCGATTTATGACGAATGGCTTAATTGATATAAAATAATGAAGAGCAGGACGATTCTTTGCTGGGCTTTAAATATATTTTCAGGGGTAAAAATCGAAATCGAAAATAAAGGTTTTGTATATTATCATCTGTTTATACTTTAAAGTGTTTGATTTTTTATAATTTATACAGCAGGCGCTTTTATTTAAAATCTATTATTTTTTTGTATATTTAAAAATAAGTCTTTTACATGATGATATTCAGCCATGTTCTGTAGTTAATACATTGTAGTACCCAAAATAACATAACAACTAAAAACAATTTAGCGTCAATTCTGGACTTAAGTGCTAAACTACTAGGAAAAAGGCACCGCTTATATGTAAATCCCTTATGGAAAGTACAAAAGTGTTCCGAACCGCAACATTCATCATTCGAATTACAAATTCCCCAATATGGCGTGCAACATTTATATTTCCGGCCACACTGTAATCCATCTTCACACATATAATCTGCGTAGCATGGTTGGTTGATTTCACTTTTGGAACACCTTTTGTGTGCACCTTCGTGTGCTCGGTCACAAGATTCCGAACAACAATCCTCGTTTTCGTAACATCCCTCATTTGACCATCGACAAGATGCAGTCACTGTAAAAAACAAAGATGCAAGATATTAGTAAATATCATGTAAGAAAAAGACATGATAGCTTGAACATGGTTTATTTCAAAAATGATATTCAAATTATGATTGTATTAAGGAGTTCGAAACATGATTGTCCTTATAGTAATCAGAGATATATAATACAATGTCTCTGTAGTAATCTATTATATATATCTATACATGTATATATATCTTAAAGTTGTCGTCGGCTAGCCTCAATACTTTTGTTGTTGTTGTTGTTGCTGGAAGGGCGGTATTACAAATTTAAAATATCAATTTTATTCTACTGCCATCAAACAATCACAAGATACATGATGTTTTATATGGCAGACGACACTAACTGTTCGCCGTCGACAAAAAAATTTTGAGGCGAAGCTTGAAAAGTAAAGGCGAGCGATTATAATTTTTTTTTTGTAAACATAAAATAGTAGGTTTTGACAATATTAAAACTTGATTTATCACTTGTGCTTTGACATTTCTTTAATTTCTGAAGTATTTGTTCACTGTTCACCAAGAAATAATTAAATCTGGTCTATGTATGTGTAATTGACAATGAGACAATTCTCAATCCAAGTCATAATCAGTTTTGGGGCAACCCCTTAATGTTATAAATATCCCTTTTACATGTTTTATGAGGGATCAATATGAAATATAATATATTTGTTTGTACAAAAGGGCTCATATTTTCTCAAAGAACTATATATCTATCTGGTATTAAATGGTCAAAACATGTCCAAGAATTTTTGTAATATTCCTGGACTTTAACCATGTTAACACATTTACTTTAACAGTTTAATATTATTCAAAATAAGTGGACCCCTCTTTTAGAAAAGGTTGTTTAACATATGACGTAACTTTCCTCTTTTTGAGTACAAAATTCTAAGTTTTCAAAGGTTTTGTATAGAAGAACTATACAAATCCTTGGTATTTCTAATTTTTTTTCTACATCAGTAAAATGACCCCTTGTCTGAGGGAGGGTTGTTCTCAACCTGATAATAACAAACACAGGTCAAAGTACGGCCTTTTACACAGGACTTTGATACAGACCAAACAGCAAGCTAAAAAGGACCCCAAAATTATTAGCGTACACAATTCGAACAGGAAAACCAACGATATAATTTATATATCCGAACCGGAAAATACCAATGAACCACACCAACAAATGATAACTGCTGAACGACAGGCTCCTGAATCAATCAGGACAGGTGCATAAACATGCAGCGGCTATGGATAGTTTCTTTCGCCAGCATACAATATAATTGCTGTTGAAGGCAAATCCTTCAGAAGTTCTTTGTACTTTATTCTAACAACGAACATTTTTTGATAGGGAATATAGGTAAGGGGGAAAGAAACCAATTTTTTGTTCTCTACATGTAGTCCCGCTGTTATAAATTTACATCGGAGCACTCTCACTTTTGATAAATACGTTTCATGCTAAAACAAATATTCTCACAGATATTTACACAGTGTGGTGGGGTGCTTTTATGTTTAAAATCGTTATATACAGGTTAAACTGATTTTAAAAACAAATGTTGATATCTTTTTATAATTTACAAAAAAAAAGGTGCGGAAAATGGACATGATTACATTTCCGGATGCGGGAAACGGGAATATAAAAAAAATAAAAATATTCTGTTTTGAAAAAAATAGGTGCGGGCGGGTCTGTCGAATAAGGAATCAAATTGGTGTGGCCTAAGTCTAAAATATTCCTTAACAATTCAACTAAATATCTTTATCGTAAGATTAGTTTTACACTTAAGATTTTTTGTGAAAGGGCTACAGATTTTATTCCGAATGGAACGCTAAAAACCAAATATTTACAAGCCAGTGGTGTATAAGAACCGTAACACGTCAAGACTTATATGATCAAAACGGACTAAAGTCAAGTTTCCCTGAGGAGGTGGAACCTAAGATTCTAAAGTTAGTAAATTGATCAACTAACGGTTCACGAAAGGTGTGTTATAAAATCATGACAGTTCCGAAGCACTGACTGTACTCATAGGCTATCAGCAACCGTATCGACACAGTACTATAACATAGACATAACAGTTTGTTAACTCTATTCTGGATTTACCTTCTTAAAGACACAAATAATTACAAAAGTGAATTTGTAGTTGATAATAGATACAGTATAGTAAAACATAATATCATCTATCATATACGTTTTCCTGAAGTACGAATTAAGTAAAATATATACACAAGGGTAAAACCAAAATTGCAACCTAATCAGTCGTGAATTAGGAAAAAGACGTTAATGTGTTTAAATCAACATTTATAGACACAGCTAACATACTATAACTTAGATTGTGGCTTAAACACACTTATCATAAAGTAAACTATCATTGAAAAGAAAGTAATGTAGTAAAAGTCATCAACTAGTTGTATCTAACATGGGGAAGTGTATTTCATTATTTCTTTATGAATATCTAAACTCAACTGTCTGTTTGTATTCATTCGGACAGATCGACAGTGGTAACAATTGAACTCATAAGGGAGCACCCATTTAACTTCAATGGTTTTTCGTCGCAGTCAGAAAATTTTATTTAGTTTTCAGTCAACGCTAACAATCAAATTACTTTGATTAAACTTTAACACTATAAGGTATGTGGGAAATATGCTTGCAGAATATTTGATTTTGTCCTCTGCTTGAACAGATTTTTTTTTTATCAATTTGGAAATTAGAATATTTTTTTTAGAAAAAAAGAACATACCACCTTTCCCCCTTTGAAGTTAAATAGTCAAAACCAAACTGACAATGTCATGTCCAAAAACGAACTGACAATGCCATGTCTAAAAACGAACTGACAATGCCATGTCCAAAAACGAACTTACAATGCCATGTCCAAAAACGAACTGACAATGCAATGTCCAAAAAACCCACCTGACAATGCCATGTCCAAAAACGAACTGACAATGCCATGTCCAAAAACGAACTGACAATGCTATGTCCAAAAACGAACTGACAATGCCATGTCAAAAACGAAATGACAATGCCTTGTCCAAAAAACCGAACTGACAATGCCAGGTCAAAAAACAAACTGACAATGCAATGTCCAAAAAACCCAACTGACAATGCCATGTCCAAAAACGAACTGACAATGCAATGTCCAAAAACGAACTGACAATGCCATGTCCAAAAATGAATTGACAATGCCATGTCAAAAACGAACTGACAATGCCATGTCCAAAAATGAACTGACAATGCCATGTCCAAAAACAAATTGACAATGCCATGTCAAAAACGAACTGACAATGCCATGTCCTAAAACGAACTGTCAATGCCATGTCAAAAACGAACTGACAATGCCATGTCCAAAAAAACGAACTGACAATGCCATGTCCAAAAAACGAACTGACAATGCCATGTCCAAAAAAAAACGAACTGACAATGCCATGTCCAAAAACGAATTGACAATGCCATGTCCAAAAAACGAACTGTCAATTCCATTTCCAAAAACGAACTGACAATGTCATGTCCAAAAAAGAACTGACAATGCCATGTCAAAAACGAACTGACAATGCCATGTCCAAAAATGAACTGACAATGCCATGTCCAAAAACGAATTGACAATGTCATGTCAAAAACGAACTGTCAATGCCATGTCCAAAAACGAACTGTCAATGCCATGTCAAAAACGAACTGACAATGCCATGTCAAAAAAAACGAACTGACAATGCCATGTCCAAAACACGAACTGACAATGCCATGTCAAAAACGAACTGACAATGCCATGTCCAAAAATGAACTGACAACGCCATGTCCAAAAAAGAATTGACAATGTCATGTCAAAAACGAATTGACAATGCCATGTCCAAAAACGAACTGTCAATGCCATGTTAAAAACGAACTGACAATGCCATGTCCAAAAAAACGAACTGACAATGCCATGTCCAAAAAACGAACTGACAATGCCATGTCCAAAAAAACGAACTGACAATGCCATGTCCAAAAACGAATTGACAATGCCATGTCCAAAAAACGAACTGTCAATTCCATTTCCAAAAACGAACTGACAATGCCATGTCCAAAAAAGAACTGACAATACCATGTCCAAAAAAACGAATTGACAATGCCATGTCCAAACAAAGACAAACAAACAAAAGACAAACATCAATATACAAAACACCACGTGGTACATCTCATATTCTACGAAAGGGTTAGAACAGTTGCGGACCCAAAGCGGGGGAGTTCCGGGGGTTGGAATCCCCCTTTTTGGACGATCAATGCATTTGAATGGGGGCATAAAGTTGGACCCCCCTTTTACTCTGGGTTGGGAATTCCACCCTTTTTAAAATGGCTGGATCCGCCCCTGTAGAATATTATAATATACCCCTGTCGTGTTACTAGAACTCCTTCAATATACTTTGATAAGTTCCATCAAGTACTGACATCCGACAGTTATCAAACCGGTAGACATTAACAAATACGACCATCGGTCAAGTATATTTTATAACTCAGAAACTTGACCAATTGTTATGTCATTACATGTGCACATAGAACTGTAAGTTTTATAAGCATAGTTTTATTCCAACAATACCGTATACGTTAGGCGTATAAGGATATATGGCTTGATAATCCACCTGAGTCCGACCGAATGGCGTGGGTTTAATCCTGGTAAGTCACCATATATATATATGAACTTCAACCATGTGGTCCAAACTTATACTTTATAGTGAGATAGAAAATGAGTTTATTTTTTATTTACTTTTTCTAAATAACGTACACATGGTGTCTAATTTCAGTACATAATTTAGAAGATGTACAAACTGATGACTGTTTCGGATTCATATCTTTTAAATTGATTTAACAGTGGTGACTGTTTCGGATTCATATCTTTTAATTTGATTAACAGTGGTGTCTGTTTCAGATTCACATCTTAAAATTGATTTATAAGGTTTCTGTGTTTTTAAAAGGTCATCATATTATGCAACCAATCACGTATTCCATAAAACTAAATCTGATGATTTGTAAACCTCATTTCAGGAATAACCTCGTAAAAAACATATCACTTGAAAAATGTTGAACAATTCATGTACCAACTGATGGGAATGTAACAATGGATAGAATGAATGAATGCAAAATCAATTATGTGTATTGATTCAGTCTTGTGACGTTTAAATAACATAAAATTGTACAATAAACTATTTTACAACTTTACAAATCTACTTCAAAACACGAATATTTTTAATTATATTATTTAAATAATATGAAATCTTGAATTTTAAAGTGGTTCAAAATTTGAATTTAGTATGATTTCACAATATAAATATGACACATATATATATTATATAATAATGTATCTTTCAGGGATAACACGCCTAGTAAGCTACATACGGGTCATGCACGCTAGACCACGAAATACGTGTCGTAAACATAAATACGTGTCGGACACACTGAACAAGAAATACGTGTCGTACACACTGAAAAAGAAATACGTGTCGTACACATAAAACCAGAAAAACGTGTCGTACACAAAGAACCAGAAATACATGTCGTACACACAAAACCAGACGTGTCGTACACACAGAACCGGAAATACGTGTCGTAAACAGAAATACGTGTCGGACACACGGAACAAGAAATACGTGTCGTACACACTGAAAAAGAAATACGTGTCGTACACATAAAACCAGAAAAACGTGTCGTACACAAAGAACCAGAAATACATGTCGTACACACAAAACCAGACGTGTCGTACACACATAACCAGAATTACGTGTCGTACACACAGAACCAGAAATACGTGTCGTACACACAGAACTAGACATACGTGTCGTACACACAGAACTAGAAATATGTGTCGTACTTTGTGTACGACACATATTTCTACCAGAAATACGTGTCGTACACAAAGAACCAGAAATACGTGTAGTATACACGGAACCAGAAATACGTGTCGGACACACCGAACCAGAAATTTGTGTCGTCCACACAGAACCAGAAATACGTGTCGTACATACTGAATCAGAAATACGTGTCGAACAAACAGAACCAAAAACACGCGGCGAATACAATGTACCAGAAACACGCAAAGACCACACTGAACCAGAAATACGTTTCGTGCACAGTGGAACAGAAATACTGTCTCATATTTGTACACACAGCACCAGAAATACGTTTTATGCACGTTGAAATCGTTCATATATTTTCCTTGCATAGTTGAGTTAAAGCCTTGCATCACTTAATCTATATAGCGGGAATAAAAATGGAGGTTCAAATTCAACGTTATTTAATTATGCGTGATTTTAAAATTGTCAAATTAGTAACGTTAATGTTACACTGTTAAAGCAACTAATGAAAAATTTATACGTAAAATTGTTTTCTGAATCGAAGCCGAGGTTTAAGTATCATCCCTTGGTGAATTCTGCATTAAAGTGAACATTTTTTTACTTTTGTGCACTAGTCACGAGGAGGTTAAGAGGGTATCTAAAACCCCACTTACTAACATGTCCAAGTGCATTTGCCCTTGGCCTCTTTTCCATTTTAGTGATTTGTTTGTATTATTTATTCCTTCAACTTATTTTTGTGGATAAGAGACGAGGTGGACCTCAGTTGGCAAACTATTTCCATTCTCAATTTAATATGGTGAATTAATAAATTATCAAACTATTTTTGCTGGCACTCTGGAATGGCAGAAAAAAAAATCAAAAAAGAAATAATCAAAAAATCAAAGATATGAAACTTTGAGAGAACTAAAATAATTTATGAATAATAACAATAACAATTGTTTTATGATGTGACATTTTATATAATATATATATTCTATGGTTTTATATTGTCTTCATGTGAATTGAAATTTTAACTTTATCTTCTTTATATGTTTATGTGTTAAGAATCAGAATGTATTGTGTATTGTTGTTATTATGTCCCGTCAGGGGCCGGCCCTTAATTGGAAAATAAAGAACCATTTTGGAGGAGGGTAGATGTAGGGTTAATATCAATGAGACAGCAATTCAACATCAACAAAAAACAACCGACCTCAATCCATATTTGACGGAAGTTCCTATGGATACAATCATTCATATATCATTAACGGAAAGCTTAATACTAAAATTTATGATAAAAGACATGATTTCTCATTTCCTATCTTTAATTATCCAATTGTAGATGGTGACGTTCCCTTGTCACCATCTTACGGAGTTTATATATCTCAACTTGTACGATTCGCTCGTGTATGTAACAATGTTTTAGATTTTAACGAGAGAAATTTATGTATTACTGAAAAATTATTACACCAGGGTTTTCGATATCACAAACTAGTCAAAACATTTACTAAATTTTATCATCGGTATAAGGACATCATTCGTAAATATAGCTCAACATGCAGACTTCTTATACGTTCAGGTATTTCACATCCAATATTTTATGGAAATTTTCTTTATAAAGCACAGAAATGTCAGTATTCACCTCAGAAGCTAACAAAACCTTTAAATAGACTTATTAAGAAGGGATATAGTTACGATACTGTTGTCAGGTCATTGCATATTTTGGCGTTAATATTGATTCACTTATAGAGTCTTTGCATCGGAACTAAACACATTTATTCTTAATAAACCAGTTGTTGGCATGACACGGGTTATGTTCTTCTCATATATGTTATGATGGTATGATACTAAACCGCTCACGGGGAGGATTGTGCCTGATATTCATATGATGAAGACATAATTTTTCAATCAGTTTAATTGAGCTTGCATGTCAGTTAACTGCTAGTAGTCTGATGTTATTTATGTATTATTGTCATTTTGTTTATTTTCTTTGGTTACATCTTCTGACATCAGACTCGGACTTCTCTTGAACTGAATTTTAATGTGAGTATTGTTAAGGGCTTACTTTTCTGCATTGGCTAGAGGTATAGGCATGATAGGGGGAGGGTTGAGATCTCACAAACATGTTTAACCCCGCCGCATTTTTGCGCCTGTCCCAAGTCAGGAGCCTCTGGCCTTTGTTAGTCTTGTATCATTTTAACTTTTAGTTTCTTGTGTACAATTTGGAGTTTAGTATGGTGTTCATTATCACTGAACCAGTATATATTTGTTTAGGGGCCAGCTTAAGGACGCCTCCGGGTGCGAGAATTTTTCGTTGCATTGAAGACCTGTTGGTGACCTTCTGCTGTTGTCTGCTCTATGGTCAGGTTGTTGTCGCTTTGACACATTCCCCATTTCCATTGTCAATTTTATTGTTACTTTTTTCTCGAAAATACGTGAATGGTATAACTTATGTGCGGGGATCACGCACTTTTAGAATTTTGTTCAAATTGCAGACTCGTGTCTTTTAATTTTATGCAAATGTCGAACTCGACGGGAAAAATTAAGATATATAGAAAGTAAAACGCCCCCACTCTTTCAAACTAAATCTTTGCTCTTGAAATATTTAACAGACATACCTTTGTACACAAGTGAATCAAGAAGCAATAAAACTCCAAACCATTTTACAAATCCTATGCACCTCATTTTACTCCATAGACGTTTAATCCATTGACATACTTTCAAGTAGTACTCACGTCCACTTGCAACATTTTCCAGAATTAAATTTAGCTTTTGTAATTCAATATAATATTTATATAATACTCGGCATGCAAGATAATAAATTCAATATTGGATTCTTATTTTCCATAAAAGACAGATCCAATTTAAAATGTAATCTTTAAAAAATTTCCAACGTGATTGAAATGTCAAAAATCGTCATGAAATATTGACTGCATTCACAGACTTTCAGGTTTGATGTTTAAATATAACCGTTTCTCGCTCATTAATTGTCGTCAAACAAATTGATGTCCAATAACCCAATATATATTGTTCTTATATCGTTGAAATATGAACTATTGATAATACCTAACACTTCGCAGTTTTGCCAAGCAATACCTCAAGCAATCGATTGCTCAAAACAATAGCAATAAAGTTCAAAATCTAGGTCTAACCACTATTACGATCACTATAACATGAAAGCAGCACTTTAATACACATTTTCTGTCAATCATAATCAACAAAACGTTTGAAAGTAATAGCGCAGATCAATATAAAACATTGATTGGATTAAGATGAGATAACTATTACGTACAGTATCAGAACCTCACACTTTCAGACGATTAGAGTACAAAGGTCAAGAAACCATTAGGGAAAGTTTTATTCAATAAATAATGTTAAATATATTGTTAAGGGAACAGAATGTATTGCATTTTGTACATAAAGTTTTCACTTAAGAGAATTCTTCGCTCACGCTAACCCTATAATCTTATTTAACGATAACATTTATCATAACAGGAAGGACATTGTGCTATGCAATAGACTCACACAAGAGATTTAGTATTGCATGATTAATGTTCACATTGTCACGTGATGTAAGAAAATATATACTTTGTGAACTATTTGATTGTTTCATGGGAGTACTATATTCTTACTAAATATATTGAACCAAAACATTAATTATTTTCTCACACAAGACCTTTAATATGATTGTTTTAAATATCAGAAAATCTTGACGGTTCTTCACCTCCTTCACAAAGAGTTACTTCCCTTATTTAAATATAGCAAATATGTTTTTTCTTTACAATTCACAGAAAGACACTAAAAAGATATCTGATAGTACTCGGAGTTACAGACAGCTAGTACACAGCCAAAAACAAATAGTCAAAAAAATCATGGATCTTAATTAGACTAAAATATCAATCAGTACACATCTAACATCCAATGGATTTACTGTAAAGACGTCATAAACAGGCAGAGAAAAACATGATAATGGGCAATGCCAATAGTTATCAAAGGTACCAGGATTATATTTTAGTACGTGAGACGCTCGTTTTGTCTACATAAGACTCATCAGTGACGCTCATATTAAAATAGTTATAAAGCCAAACAAGTACAACCTTGACGAGCATTGAGGACCAAAAATCCCAAAAAGTTGTGCCAAATACGGCTAAGGTAATCTATGCCTGGGATAAGATACAGGTATTGACATATTGTAGTGCCATGAATGTGCACATATATATAAAACAAATATTTAGTTTGATTTTAATTTACTGATAATAGAATCAATATTAATACCAATAAAAGCAATATTCAACTATCTAATTACCTTGTTGAATTTGTAACATTTTAGATTTTATTTCAATGATCTATAATCCTACCTTGATCATTGAAATCTAACGGGTTCGGTTAACAATATCTATGTAAAAATTAGTCCTATCAGATACCTTTTTATTGTCTTTCTATTGTGTCGATGTATAAGTACTGGTCAACGTAAACTTTGTGCTTTTGTATTAGATGATTTGTATTTGTATCCATCCGATGAGTTAAGCATTTTTCAATTATGCTGTACTGTTACACAACTGTCTTAGTAATTGCTCTTTTATATAATTTCATCTGTTCTAGTATTTTGTTTTGGAATTACATTTTTTGCCAGTAAAATCTGGTCTGCGACAATACTTGTTGGAACCCGGGCCTTAACAAATTCAGCTCTATTAATACTATTTCTGAAAAAAAACCTCAATATTCGAAAACATAGGGTTTTTATCAAAACAGTACACACAGGAAATATTGTCTTATCATAACACTTCAGAGACTGAAGCCAATTTTTGCATGGCTGTTGACGCATGCTTACAATAGATATTTATCCTCAGATGCACATGGTCTCGCTTCTTATTGGAGTCATGTAATTTCCCCAGTTTGTGTTTTCTATCGTTATTTTTCTCTTCTTAGTCGATTAATGAGAGATTCACGTCGGTAAACTACTGTCGCTTTAATTCATCTAATTATGAAGATCCACGTTTTACCTTGAGGTCTTTCAGTTGATGATACTTATTTACATATACCATTTCATCTCAATGAATACTCTTGTCATGATGGAAAAACCCATGCGATAAAAGGAATTTACTTTGTTTTATAAATATTCATTCTTTCTGAAAAAAGTAAAACAAAACACTGAACTCAGATGAAAATTCAAAACGGAAATTCCGTAATCAAATGGCAAAATCGAATATATGAACATCTGTCATATAGCTGACCTGGCACATGCATGCCCTTTGTAGAAATAGTTTATCAAATCTGGTGTTATATCTAGCTAAACCTCTTACTTGAAAGACAGTCGCATCAAATTGGAGTTTTAAACAATAACACCTGTTTCATATTTCACATGTCGGTTTTAAGTCAAGATTGTCCGAAATTCGTTTGTATGTTTTTTTCAGTTGTAAGAACAATATATCCTCTTTCCGTTATGACAAGCATATCTTACAATAACTATCTGAGATGCCGATAGAGCACAAGTTAAACAAAACTATACACAAAAAAACTAATGATAGACATACTCACTTTCCAAGTTAGTGTTTGAAGAATATCCTTAATGTTCCTGAACAATTAGATATTTTTTTTTATGCAATACCGTGTGTCGGTCACATTTATCTCCATGATATTCCTTTTACAAACAATTTGTTGAAATTTGTTTCAAAATTTTTGTTATTTTATACAATGATTTGAAATGTTTTAAGTTGTAATTTATAGTATACCCGTCAAGTTTACAAATTGTCTGATAATCATATCATTTTAGAAAATGTCTAAAATTATAAAATGTATGTAACATATATATATACATGTATCATTGATTTTCTTTTATAAAAAAAAAAAAGCATAACATCAAACTAAATTCTGGTTCTGTCTGTGTAGATGAAGTAACTATCACTATCTAGTTTTTGAGAATACTTTGATCGACAAAATTATTTACTTGCATAGTGGTATTAACCATATGCGGATTCTTAAAAATTATAAAGAACTTCTGGATAATTTTAAATCTCGGTCTTTTTCTGATATTAGTTCAAACAAAACTTTTAAATGTTTAACGCTGTATGCCACCATTCCCCATGTGAAATTATATTTTATTAGCAAATACTTTGAACGACAAAATTATTTATATTTCTTCCTGTGTGACGTTTACATTTTCTGATGTCAAACACCTGAAGCAATGAATGTGGTTGTTAAATTTGATAGATGTGTTTTGTGCTTCTTTGTTAAATATTTGTTTGTTTTGAGGTTGTGACACAGTAATGACTGACGTACCCATGTTTTTTTACAATTTTACCTATAAAGTCTATTTTTTTCACGCATCGTTGTAAATATAATGGAATTTGACGCGACTGTCATTCATGTGAGAGGTTTAGCGCTTAAAAATCTGGTTCAGTCCATCATTTTTATATTTGAAAATGCCCGTACTAAGTCAGGAATAGGACATTTATTGTTCATTCGTTTGAAGTGTTTGATAACTTGATTTTGCCATTTGTTTAGGTACTTTCCGTTTTGAATTTTCCTCGGAGTTCAGTATTTTTCTTATTTTACTTTTCACATCAGCAGCCAATACAAGTATGAGGCCGTTTGATTGAAAGTATCTCAGTATATGCCCTAAGATATATCTGATGAAATTATTTAGAATAGTCTTAGGACGTGTCTGAGACATGTCTTTTGATATAACCAAAGCTGTCTCAGGACAGTCCTTAAGCTTACTACAGTAGTCCTATGACCATCATATTACATTTATTTGATAAATAAAGCTATGTAGAGAAATAATTGACATATATGTCATTGAATTTCGGTAAATGTGTAAAGGAAGATTGCATCTTTTATGAAAAAAGAATTAACGCAAAATAAAATTTGTTTAAGTGATTCTAATAGATACGTTATATTGGCTATACATATTTTTCATTCATTTCATGAAACATAAAAACTAAATTGTCACAACAATTTGTTAAATGCAGTATTCGGGCTGCAATTTAATCTATATCAACTAGAGTTTTGTCCTTTTGTCATTAGGTCCTTAGGTCCACTCGATGTCATTACATGAATTGTATCAGACTCTGAGTCCGAAATTTAAATATTTTAAACATTTCAATTGTAACTGCACAATTTGGTTAGGTGCAAAAAATGTTGCTAATGATGATAGAATTTTCAAGCTTCCAAAAGTGCAGTACGAATTATTCTGAATGAGTGCAATAGTATGACATTGTCAAAAATACTTTTTTGAGAGCTACGATTGAAGCCTTTTCATATGGATTTGTTTGATGAAAAGTAATTTTAGTTCTTAATGTACTTCATCTGCACTTCATCAAATGAATCCGGAATATCTCAATGTATTAACATATATATGAATCATGTAAGTTCTAGAACACCCAGACAATATAAGTTCTTGTACATTGTGATATGCTTATTATTTCTAAATTGAAACGGACAGGCGCCTGTAATTCAGTGGTTGTCGTTTGTTTATGTGTTACATTTTTGTTTTTCGTTCATTTTTTATATAAATAAGGCCGTTAGTTTTCTCGTTTGAATTGTTTTACATGGTCATTTAGGGGCCGTTTATAGCTGACTATGTGTTATGGGTTTTGCTCATTGTTGAAGGCCGTACGGTGACCTATAGTTGTTTTTTTTTTTGTTTCATTTTGTTCTCTTGTGGACGGTTGTCTCATTGACAATCATACTACATCTTCTTTTTTTATATTTGTTGATATCTGGAATTATTTTTTTTGATCAAAGTTTTAAATAATGCAACGCAACAAAATCGTTTACATAAATATAGATATGTGTTTAATTAGTTTAATTCTGATAAGAGTATACAAGTTTAATATTGTATTAGTATTTTTGTATTAACTTCCTATCATATTATTTGTTTTTATTTCGATTTAGGCCATCATAATTTTTAGGACTTTCTGACTTTAGGACAATATCTATGAAATATCTTATTTTTAGAGACATTCGTTACCCTGACTAAGGACTTAGACGTGTCTTAAGATCATCCTATTACACGTCCTAGTCAAAGGACAGCTTCGTTGACTCGGACCCTGGATTGCAAAGTCTTTGGACTCCATTTTTATATAAACTTCAGTTTGAATACCTTTGTTTTGAACAATTTAGTTTGCTCCTTTGTAAAAGTACATAGTAAATCAAATTATTTCTCTTCTCTTATAATGTATATAAACTCAAAACTCAAAATCAACTAAACAAGCAAATATTCATTATAAGAACAGTTAGAGTAAATATTATTTTATGCGACTTATGAAAAAGTGTAAAAGGAACATTTGAAATTTAATTGAATCAAAATTGTATACGAAGACATGCAATGAATACAGATTTTATGTAGAAAGTGTACTTATTAAAATTCTATTTTTATCCTATATCCTGTGCATTAGTAACATCCTGAATTTATGAGAACTATATGACGTTAGAGATGACTGAACTATGTTTGGTGGGTAGCTACAAAGAAATAGTTAAGTACGTAATCTTATGTTATAAATTTACTCTGACCCTCTCAGTTGCAAATTTCAACATGAACATAATGTCGAACATAGGATGTATCTTAATTTTCTTCTGTGTTGGACATTTTGCGTTTTCTGAAAGCATCAATCATAAACTCAAAGTAACTAAAATGGAACACTGGATTAAAATTGTTCAATTTTCGGGAAATATTGGATTAACAGTTGTTCGTTCTTTAGTTGAATGCATGGCTTTGTGTAACCAGAACAAACAGTGTCTCTCATTTTTCTACAACCAGAAGTTACGTAGATGTGTCCAACATAGAAAATATTTCTTTTCAACGTATAAGGCACCCGAAATTTTTCAGCAAGGATGGAAATATTATACAGCAAAATTGGATGGTGTGAAATTAAGCTGTTGCTTTTATCTTTGTATTAATACTAAGATTTCAATTTTTAATTGTTAGTTCTTCTGTTCTATCAGTTTATATTTTGAACTAGTTATCTTTGCAGGATAATATCATTCCGTCATTTTTCGTCTATACAAGTTTAAAACGTTGACACCTTTAGGAAATTGTGTGTTCTGCAACAATGGGAAAATACCAACAAAGTATGAAAGAGTATATTTAGGTTTTAACAATGATATTTATTAATTAAAAAAGTTAATCGGAAAATCCATAGTACAGTGGCATTTGTACCGTTGTATTTTATCTGACCTTAATATATATAAAGTTTAAACAAATATTTTCTGCTATACAATCAACTGCAAACTAACTCTTTACATCAGTCATCCGTTATTATTTCGATATCAGTCATGGTTTACAAGCTTTACTTAACTCAAAAATCTGCGTTGGAAAATATAATTTTGCTTTTAAGTATAGTTATAAAAAGAAGCTATGATATGAATGCCAATGTGACAACCCTTCACAAGAGACCTAGTGACACAAAAATTAACAACTATAGGTCACCATGCGGTCTTCAACAATCAGCAGAGCCCATACCAGATATTGAGATAATTAAGACCCCGAAATGACTAATGTAAAACAATTCCAACTAGAAAAAAATCTACATGATTTTCACTCAATGTATCAATCCTCAACTTATGAAATCCCTCTAGTAGAGCTCGGATTATATTGGTGTCTTATGTTAACGCAGGTAGGAAGATGAAAGAAATAAAGCCATAACTATTTTCTATTCATTGTTTAGAAAAATTGTCTAGCCGTGAAAATTGTTTGCTTGACGCTCTGGTAAATTATAACTAGCGTTTGACTTATTCATAGGTACAAACAAATGCTCTAATCGTTCCACCCTCTGCAGGGAATAGGATTACTGTTATAGGATTTCCCGTGGAAACAAGATTTTGGCGGCGCAAAGGCTAACTGGAACTCAGTTGGCGGCCAACTTTCTGCAATCAACAGTCCTGAGAAACAAGATTTTCTGGAATATATTATGGGTATGGTAGATCATGCATGTTGTAGTTTCATTGTTTGTAACGGATAAATATACGACATGGAAAGGACAACGACATCCAATATCAACCTTAAATTCTAATTTATAAATACTGTTTTCAAAATTAACTATATGTGTTTACCTCTTTTTCTTCTCCTCGAAACACAGATACACGTGGACTGTGTGCTGCCAATTTGTTTCAGTAATTGTCCTCAAAGTTGTCACTACCTTTACTTTCAATATTAAGCAAATGGTTTTGTTAGTTGCTCCATTTTTAAAAGACACTTTAAAACCCACTGATATTCTAATCAATCTTCTAGTTTAAAAGAAATTGGTATTAGTCGAACGTTAAATTAAGTTACCTGTGATAAGTAATTTTGATTCTTTAGTGTAAATAACAATTTTCGTACTCTGGAAAAATATATAATTTCAAAAACGGAATTTATTTTTAGTTGGTCGTCCGTATGATCCTGTTTATATTGATGGTGAAAAACAACCTGATGATACGTGGCGACAGGAAGATGGATTCCTGTTAACATACTCCAACTGGTACCCAAACGAACCAAATGGGAATGGAAACTGTATTCAACTATGCACTGGCGACAAGTGGTGTGATGTTCGCGTTGGATTGATTCAAGATGTGACATATAGCTGGGAAGAGTAGCTTTTTGTTTTCAAAATGAGACTTTTTAGTGTAATAGTCAACAACACCAACATGTTGGTAAAAGTCGTCATTTTAGAGTACTAAAAACTATAAGGAATTAACTAAAATACCTTGTCTTGTTGAACATTTTTACTTTTTTTAAGTTTCTATCTATCTATTTTAATTTAAAGATAATCATATGTGACCACGCAGTATAGTAAAACTCGTCATTAAGGACAAAGACTACAGCAGGCAAAAACAAAGACTTTGGCTATGCTTACTCATTTGTAGCATCTGTCTCGATGTTCATGTTTGCTATATTAATTTTTATCTGTCTTTTTCATCTGTCTAATATATATTTCAAGATAATATGCAAATTTGATTCCAATTATTAAAAATCCCAATTAAAGGACAATAACATCCATTTGGAGTGGACTGACGATTTCAGTCATTTGACCTTTTTGTAGATCTTCATCACTTTTGTTTTCAAATTTTCCGTCTACCTTTTATAACTTTCAAAATAAACATGATAACAGGGAAAAACTAATTGTCAAAACGTTGTTATAGGCAATAACTTCTTCTATATAGTTGTCGTGTGTCAGTTTAGATTTCAAAATACAGTCAGTAGTTCTCATCATTCGTAACAATTCTAGAATTGCTAATAACTTCAAAACACGTCTAGTCTTAAACATATTAGGCTAGGTCTCAAAACCAGCAAGTTCTCATAGGTAAAATATTTGTTTCTTTTACCATTTCGTAGTTGTTATTGTGCACACAAAGTTTATAGTCGTGAGCAGACAGTAAATTATATAAATTTGATTGATAAAATTAAGCCGTAGTATTGCTCTTTTACAAAATTAGCAAAAATGCCAGGTTCATATAAAAATTAAAAGTCGACGGTTTTACATCTTCTTTCATAATAGTTGATCCCCTTATTAAAATGACGATCATATTTTTTCTTCAAAATTTTGGGTTAAATTATACAAGCCTTATCCCCTATTTTATTTGTCATCTGACCAGTTAACTGCTGTTAATCTAGCTTTCTTGTGCAAACAAAGACGCGATTTCGATGCCAGGAGTACTCATCAAGAATACTTACAGAGAAACATAATTAATATTTTGAATGTATTAAGATCATGTGTTCTTCATATAAAAAGTATTTATGTGTCTGTCCCAAGTCAGGATCCGGTAATGAAGGGGTTGTCTGTTTTTGCTGTTTATCGTATGTGTTTTTCATTTTTTGTGTTACATATAAAAAAGAAGATGTGGTATGATTACCAATGAAACAACTCTCCACAAGAGACCAAATGACACAGAATTTTAAACAACTATAGACCACCATACGGCCTTCAACAATGAAAAAAGCCCATACGAACTAGTTTGTTATAAAAGGCCCCGAAAGGACAAATGTAAAACCATGCAAAAGAGAAAATTAACGGCCTAATTTATGTACCAAAAAAAACGAACTAAAAACAAATATGTAACACATAAACATTGGACAAACCACTGAATTACAGGTTCCTGGCTTGGGATCGGCACACACACTTATATACAGAATGTGGTGGGGTTAAACTTGTTAGCGGGATCCCAACCCTCCCCACCCTGGGACAGTGGTGTACTAATACAACATAAGGAAGGAACTATAAAAATCAGTTGAAAAAGGCTTAACTCATCAGATGGATACAAATATAAATACATCTAACAAAAACACAGAGTGGATATGGTCGGGTACTTGTATATCCCAACAAAAAAAGACAACAAGTGCTGATCTGAGAGTACTCACAGTTACTGACATTTGGTTCAAAGCCACTAACAACTAATAAAAAAAGCATGCATCTATGGCTAAACTATCAATCAGTACACATTTAACATCCAACGGATTTAGTGTAAAGACGTCATAAACATGTTTTTCGTTCACCGTTTTGTACATAAACAAGTCCGTAAGTTTTATCGTTAAAATTATTTTACATTGTCATTTCGGTACCTGTATCTTGGCATTGCACAAGTGCATGTTTTTCTCTGACTTCACACTAAATCCATTGGATGTTGAATGTGTACTGATTGATAGTTTAGCCCCAGTTTTTGGTGGGATTCGTGTTGCTTGTTCTTTAGTTTTCTATGTTTTGTCTTTTGTACTATTATTAGTCTATTTGTATTTTATTTTTACCCATGGCGTTGTCAGTTTATTTTCAATCTATGAGTTTGACTGTCTGTCTGGTATCTTTCGTCCCTCTTTTATGACCGTTTGTTTGATTTATTTAAAATAAATTCCTTTGGGTAAATTTCTGCAGTATATTTGGAAAATATTTGATTTTTTAACCAAATAAATAACATCAATATAATGTTAAGTGTTGTTGAAATTATCAATGAAATGCAATTTAGACGGGTCTTTACTGAGTTTGGTCATAATCTGTGATTCATAACAGTACAAAACAAGTCTGCTATTACATAGTTAGTTCTGTTGTCACAAATGTACACTAACGTCCAGGTTAGGGGAGGGGTTAGGGACAAAAATACTAGTTTTACCCTGCTATTTTCTGTATGTGCCTGTCCAAAGTAAGAAGCCTATCATTCAGTAGTTGTCGTGTGTCGATCGCTATGTAACGTTTTTGTCGTTTATTATTTTGTACATAAACTCGGCCATTAGTTTCCTCGTTTTAATTGTTTTTTGTTGTCATTTCGGTACCTTTCATAGCTAATTTTGTGGTATGAGCTGGGGATGGTATTTGTTTCCTTATTGTTAATTTACCTATTTCATGTACCGTGATGTTCCTTTTGTAACATCTTACGGTGTTTACATATCACAACTTGTTCGCTACGTGTATGTCTGTTGTACATGGTACGTTTAAGATGTCAATGAATGTTATATATGTATCACGGGTAAATCATCAGGTCAAGGATTTCGTTGCCACACATTACTTAAATCCTTTACATTATGAATTTAGATAATCGGTTTTTATGTTTGGTGGTTTCAGTCTAACGAGTTAAACCTTTTGCAATTGATTTTTAGCCTTTGTTCTTATGTTTAACTGTTACCCCACTTTCCAGTGTTAGGGGATGGTTAGCACCTTTAAACGAGTTACAAAAAAAAAAACAGGTCAGTAACCTGTAATTAAGTAGTTGTCGTTTGTGCCTTCGTTCATTATTTTGTACAAATAAAAGGCCGTTAGTTTTGTTGAAGGTCATAGATGACGGTCTTACGGTGACCTTTGCTTGTTAATATCTGTGTTATGATATCTTCAGAAGAGTTGTCTAATTAGCTATCATACTACATCTTATTTTTCATGTGTTTACATTTGATTGACACAAGCAACAATATAAATATCATGTCAGTTCCAGTGATTTCCCAGAATACTGGGGATTCATTTATTTTCATGGGTACCAATTTTCCTGGATTGCAGAAAACTTGCCTATTCGTGGATATGTAATTTCGTGGTTATTCCAAAGTCTGTATAAAACCTTATAGACAATTTGTAGTTCGTTGAATATTTAAATTCGTTAACCTGTACCCACGAAAACCACGAAAATTCGCATCCAACGAATAATGATGAATCCACAGTATATACATCACACGTATTTTCGTTCCTTAATCTGTAAGAGTATATGAATAACATATAAAGATGTTGGAATACGTGGATGTTAGGATTCATTTTAATTTTACCTTAGTTCATCAAATTGGGAAGATCCACATAGTACCATGTCGCAAAATACGCGAAGTACAAACATTACGTTATGGTAACGTTGTTACCATACCGCTTTACTCTATGACGTTATATTATATGCATTAGCTATCACAACGATTAAACGTATAGAAAAACACAACGCATGATTTATTAAGATTCTTCAACATACCATGAGGTTTTAAAGGTGAAATTACATATTAACTTATACCATTGCACCACGAGGAGAACTCATGCGATAACAAGGAATCCCTTTGGCTGAGCAGAATGTAAGACTTCTCATTTGTTTCTGTATGGAGACTTTGATATAATAGCACTGTTTTGCGCTGCTTCATATAACCCTCTTTTGTTTTGAATCTAGATTATCCTGAATTTAGTGTCTTAATTTTGTTTAATGTTAGAAAACTTGTTATTCTACAATCATGCCAATACGATTATAAAATAAATATCTGAGATGCATTGATAGTTGATACTAAACTAAACTATACACGATTTTGTATAGACATACAGTTGTTATTTAAAGAAACATTTGTTTCTGAAGCATTATTTGTGATCATATTTGCCTATTCCACAAACATCTTGAAACTTTACAGTCAATTTGTTGAAGTTTGTTTCAAAATTTCTGTCAATTTACAAAATTACGTGATATTGTTAGTAATTTTATATAATGTTTTTAAAAGTTAATCATTTGATGAATTGTCTGATAATTCAATCATTTACAAAATGCCTTAATGTAGAAAATGCCTGTAACATTAACATATATAGTTTTGCATTCAAACATTACAAAATTAAACTTTATTCTGGCTCTGTCTGATTACAGTAACTCTCACATCAAAAGACAATAGAGGTCTGGATTTCAAAGTTATTTGGACTGCAATGTTTATATGAACTAATTGTTGGATACATTTGTAGTGAATTACCTAAATGTGTCCCTTTCACATAGCACATTCACAATTATTTGTCTTCTGGGCCTTTCCTGTTTTGTCTATGAACTAAACAACACTTTAAACCCATTAAACAAGCAAATATCTATTTTTCTAAAAGAACAGTTAGCGTAAATATTTTTTATTGCTCCTCGAAAAGTGACAAATTAAAATATAATGATTTTCAAATTATATACCAAAACGTGAAATGCATACATTTTTTTTGTATAAGTGCACTTATAATTAATTATTTTTATCCTTTATCCAATGCATTTGTGAAATCCTTGATCTATATTAGAACTGAAATACAATTGGTTGGTTTTAAAATAAAATGACAACTTGAAGGTACTTAATTGAATGTTGATAGATTAACTATGGTCAATTTTTTTGTAAAATTTAACATGAACATACTGCCAAGCACAGGATTTGATTTCTTTTACTTCTGTCTTGGACATTTTACGTATTCTGAAACCACCAATCCAAAACTCAAAGTTTTTCAAAAGAAATACTGGATCAATTATGTACAATTTTCGGGAAACATTGGATTAACAATTACTCGTTCTATAGGTGAATGCATGGCTCTTTGTAACCATAACAAGCAATGTCTGTCAGTTTTCTACAACCAGGAATTGCGTAAATGTGTTCTACATAGAAAACATTTTATTCTGGATTTGCAACACCCGAAACTTTTCAGCAAGGATGGAAATATTATTCAACACAAGATGGTACTACAATTTTAAGCTGTTGTTTTATCTTAATACTTTTAGTATTTTTTAAAGATATTACGGACGCGTATAAGGGATGTAAAAATAAAATGGACATTGAAATTATTTTCAAAGTCGAAATTGTGACATTTCACAGCTTAAAATATCGACTGTAACTCGAAATTTAAAATTTTTAAAACTCGAAAATTTAACTTTTTAAAACTCGAAATTTTATCTTTTTAAATCTCGAAATTTTGAAGACTTAAATATGAAATTTTGACTTTCTAACATGTTGAAACTTTTAAATGGTTCTCCGCCTGTTGGTATGGATAAGAATTTAACATTGAAGCGTTTTATTTGAATGTTGAGAGAGAAGAAAAAGGTTGTGTTTCCATATTCCATGTTTTAGCTTCCAATACACTGGCATAGGATTGTCAGATCTGTGGACGTTTAGCACCTTTTGTTAAAGTGTTGATTTTAAGGATCTGTTTGGTTTCCCAAAGCAAGTCACTGACGTTGCCGTGTATAAATAATGGTAAAGCATGCCAAAATGTGTTGATGACGTTTAATGATTTGCATACATGTTCCCTCCTTCTAAAATTGTAATAACTGTAATACATCCAGGTTTAGAGCATTAGAAAAAGTCGAAATTTCTAGATTTTCAAAGTCAAAATATTAGCTTAAAATAAAGTAGAAATTTCGAGATAAAAAATAAAATTTTAAGTTTAAAAAAAGAGACATTTTGAGTTTTTGTAAATGAAATTTTTGGATTAAAAAGTAAAACTTTAAGTTAAACTCAATATTAGAGGACTTAAAAGTTGAAATAAGTTAAAAGCCGAAATGTCGAGTTTAAAAAAAGTAAAAAAAAACCATCCACCCCTTATGATATCAGTCATGCCATCACATGCTTTCAAAAAGATACAAAAAAATCTGTACGTAGTCATGCCACGTGGAAAAGAGTACAATCGCAACAATATCGAGCTCCGAGTAAAATACAAAACGGAAAGTCCCTAAAGTTATGGCATAAACAACTGTCCTATTCCAGACTTGGTACAGACATTTTCTTACGTAGAAAAAGGTAAATTAACCCTGGTTTTATAGCTAGACAAACCTCTCTCAGTATGAAAGTTGCATATAATTGCATTATATTGACAACGAAGTGTGAACAAAACAAATAGACATAATAGGTAAAAATGTCAATAATAGGGGTACAGCAATCTAAATTGTGTTATATTCCTAATCACTATAAAACAAACAAATATGTAACAAGGAAACACAAAAAAACGCAAATAGACAAATCACATTAGCAAAAACATGATTCTGCTTTCAAGTACAACTATAAAGTGATTATTTTGTATAGGTACAAAGACATGCTCATATGGTTTCACCCACTGCAGGAACTTGGAATTTTGTTTTCAAGTTAGAAATGGATATGCCAGTATTGTTGGCGCAAAGGCAACATGTAAGTCAGTTGGAAGCCAACTTTCTGCAATCAACAGCCCTTTGAAACAAGATTTTCTGCAACATATTATGGGTATGGAAGATGGTTCATGTTGTATTTGCATTGTTTATAAATATACGGCACGACAAGGAAAACGATATCCGATATTAAACTCAATTCCGGAATGTCTTAAATACATTGTAAATTCGTAGCGATTGACTATAGTAAATCCAAAATTCAAGTGGGCATTTATTTAAGCTAGAAAAATTATTGCGATTTCAGGAAAAGCTGCATGCAGTTATATGTATGATCCAAATACTCATATGGTCCGGAACATATACTTGAGATATTTTCCTCAAATTATCAATATTTTTTTTTTATAAATCTCCCATGCGGAATAGAGACTAAAAACCACGGCTCTTTTCATAAATATTGACATTCATCAACCTTCTAGTTTTAACAAAAACCTACTTACCAGTAAACATTTAATAAAGGTATGTTACCTATTATAAGTTATTTTCATTTTTTTGTGTAAATAATCATACTTCTTTCTACTCTGAAAAATTAAATCATATAAAAAATGGGAATTGATATTTAGGTGGTCGTCCTTATGGTCCAGTCTTGATTGATGGAGAAAAACAACAACATAATGAGTGGCGATAAGAAGATCCCTGTTAACATACTTCAACTGGTATCCTAACGAACCAAATGGGGATGGAAACTGTATTCAACTATGCACTGGCGACAAGTTGTGTGATGTTCGGTGTGATTTGATTCAGCGTGTGATGTATTGCGGTGAAGCGTGATTTATCTCTTTTGAAATTGTTTCTGTGACTCTCATTAGAATTGTGTTAGTTGTCAAAAACGACTAAAAGTTGGTAAAACTCGCTATTTTAGAGCAATAAGAACTGGATGGAATTAACAGAAAGATTTCGGCAATATCGACTTTTTGTATATGTTGTCTTGCTGATGCTTTTTGCTATTTTTACAGTTTCTATCTATCTATAATAATTGTTTTAAGATACTCATAGGTGACCACAAACAATATGGTAAAAATCGTCATTAAAGTACAAAGACTATAATAGGTAAAAAAGAAAGATTTCAGATATTATGATTTATTTGTAGATTTTGTCTTGCTGATCACTTTTGCTATATAAGTTTTTATCTGTCTAATATATATTTCAAGATGATATGCAAAATGTATTCAAATTGATAACAATCGTAATTAAAAGACAATAACATCCATTTGGAGTGGACTGACGATTTCAGTCATTTGACTTATTTGAAGATCTTGATCAGTTTTATATATAATTTTCCGTTTACCTTTTATAACTCTCAAGATAAACATAATAGCAGGGGGAAAATAATTGTCAATTGGTTGTTCTAGCCAACAACCTATTCTATATAGTTGTCGTCTGTCAGTTTAGATGTCAATAAACAATCAGAAGTTTTCATCATTCGTAACTTTTTGTCTATGTCTGTACTGTCTGTCACAAAGTCGCTTGCAATAACAGTAAGCTAACCAGTTGAGTTTGAATGCTTTATTCCTCAAACTTTATGGTAAAAAGCTACAAAATATAAAAAGAACCTCATAAGTAAACATAAAAGACTCGTTTTCATTTATAAAACACACAATCAAGCAAATGTCTATATTTTGTTAACTGTTAGTGTTAAATTGGCGTTCCATATATCGTTTTTTCTACAGGGTTCTACTGTGTCACAATATTTCACAAAAAATCGGGTAAGTAGTTCAGGTATTAAGTATAATAAATCAATGTGTACGACTGTTTATAAGGTAAGTATGCTCCGGTAATAGTTTGTGGTTTTTGTAGGTTCAAAGTAGGTCGGCTGCTGAACGGTAGCATTTCGGTTTCCTTGTCCATAGGAAGCATATCTATAACGATTATGCATATGACCGATGTTGTCCATATAAGAGAAGTTCAAATAAATGTATGATGTCGTATATTACTTACACTGTGTTGACATATAGCAACAAATTTCCCTGCGGTGTCCATGATGTAAACAAAAACGAAAGTAAGTAAATGGGAGACAACTCCAAATGTTCAAGTAATTCACAGTACGGTCAGTGCGTTTAACACCGAAGACAGAACACTCCCCTTCTGATTTGACCCAGATATCACTATTCAAAGAAAAGATAAAGAATATATATACTTGTCTACTAATCCTATGCCTGAATGTACGTTTCACTGAGATGCAGAATGCAGTAACATCAATTTCGTAATCGGACGCAGGTAAGTCGTTTGTTTTCCGTCCTTCATAATTCGAACTTCAGTTTTTCTTAGCATCTTATCTTCACTCGGAAAGATGTGCGTTACTATTCCGACTGGCCATTTATTCCTGTGGGCGCTTTAATATTAAAAAGGACAACATCGTTTTCTGAAAGATTCGGAGTAGCAGATTGCCATTTGCGCCTAGTTTGTAGTGTCTGTAGATACTCCCGTCGCCACTTATTCCAGAACATTTCAGCCATCACTTGAACCCGTTTCCATTGGGCCTTGTACATGTCGGTGATTTCAAGGTTGCTGAAGGAGTCATCCGCCGATTCCGTCTTGTGAGTCAATAGAGCTGATGGTGAGAAGATTTCTGGAGACTCGGGATCACTTGAAACTGAAACAATCGGGCGAGCGTTAACAATGCTACATACTTCAGCCATCAGAGTAGTTATAACTTCTATGGTTATATCATTTGCTTTTGTTTCCAACATAATTGAATCCAAGATTCTTCTAGTTGTCCCTATCATCCTTTCCCACACTCCTCCCATGTGTGAGGAGTGTGGCGGGTTGAAAATCCTAACACTTCCCTTTGTAAGCAGGAAATCCTTCACTGGGCCATGTTCAATGTTTATGACATTTATTTTCAACCTATTTGTTGATCCGACAAAATTCGTCCCATTGTCCGAGCGAAATACCTTGACATATCCACGAAGAGCAATAAATATCCTCAGCGCATTTATGAACGAAGAAGAACTCATGTCATTAATCACTTCTATATGTATAGCTCGTATGGTCAAACAGGTGAAAAGTACCGCCCAACATTTATTATGAGATAAGCCTCCTCTTGTTCGTCTTGCAACTACACTCCAAGGGCCAAATACATCCAAGCCAACGAACGTAAACAGAGAAGCTGGTGTGAGACGGTCCACAGATAAGTCTGACATTAGTTGAATTTGAATTTGAATATAAGTCCATTGATCAGGCGTCGACACACTCCTGATCCGTTCGACTCTATTATTGACGTACTTGAAAAATCTTCTACTTTGGTTGTGAATCTATCCCAATGCCACTTTACTATCCGAATAAAATACAGCTTTGTCGATATATGTGTCTAGCTGATTCTTAACTATTGTATACAGTTCAGTCGCTAGAACAGCTGTGCACAATTCTAGGTGGGGTATAGTATGGCTGTGTATCGGTGACACTTTAGCCTTTCCAATGACAAACTTGACTTCCGTGATTGCACTACTAGACTCTGTTGTCAAATAAACAACTGCAGGTATAACTTGTTCAGATGCGTCGCAAAAAATGTGTAGCTCTTCCTTTACAGCTGCTGACAATCCTTCCGTTGCACATCTACGCGGAATTTGTAAACATCGGAGATCTTTTAATGAGTCTTGCCATGTTTCACACTCTGTACGATGTTCTGCCGGTAACGACTTATCCCAATCCTTAGTTCCTGAAATAAGCTTACGTAGAAACATTTTCCCTTGTACCGTTATTTGTGCCAAAAATCCCATAGGATCAAACAAGCTGTTTACAACAGATAATATTCCTCGTCTTGTGTAGGGTTTTTCATCGGTTGATACATCAAACGTGAATGTATCAGAGGCCAGATTTCAGCATAGGCCTAGCCTTCTTTGTACAGGTAAGTTTTCTGGTTCCAATTTGATGTCCTTCAAATCTTTAGCTAAGTCATCATTAGAGAATGCAGACATAACTGTGACGTCGTTTGAGGCAATTTTATGCAACCTCAGGGCGCAGTTCGTCTTGAGTGCCTCTTATGTAGACTGTCAAACGATTTACAAATAATGAATAAAATAGTTTTTGGTGGGATTCGTGTTGCTTATTCTTTAGATTTCTATGTTTTGTCATGTGTACTATTTTTTGTCGTTTTTTTCATTTTAAGCCATGGCGTTGTTAGTTTATTTTCAATTTATGAGTTTGACTGTCCCTCTGGTATCTTTCGTCCCTTTTGTATTCATTGTATAAAAAGTGACGATGCATTTTCTAAAATCCTGTCCGATTCAGGCGTTTTATGAATATTGATTAATATTTGTAAAGTCCTTGGAAGTATTGGAAGGCATTTTACAAAAATGCCTGAAATTATTTTAAGCAGTGAAATTTCTAACAGGAAAAAATTAGCCACTGCAAAAAATGTTATTATTAAACAAAAGAGTAGTTTTATCTATAATTATCACCAAATTGTAAAGCATGTATATTATAAGAGTACTAGTCTAAGAATAAATAAATATTTTAAGCACTGAACTAACAGTTATCAAAGGTACCAGGATTATAATTCAATACGCCAGACGCACGTTTCATCTACGTAAGACTCACCAGTAACGCTCAGATAAAAAAAAGTTGTAAAGCCGAACAAATCCAAAGCTGAAGAGCATTAATGACTCAAAATTCCAAAAGGTTGTGCCAAATACTGCTAAGGAAATCTATATGTGGGATAAGAAAATCCTCAGTTTTTCCAAAAAATTTTACAATTATTTTCTGTTTCATATAATGTTTGGATAGGATTTGTTACACATCTGTTCTACTATGTATGTATTTTTTAGAAATACATTGTTTGCTGTGCAATCTGTTAAACAGTCTCATTTGGAGAATGATGGGCCTTACAAATTCAGATATGTCAATTCGTTTTCGGACAAGACGCTCAATATTCCAAAATATTGGATTTAGCGAACAGCATACACAGTAATATAAGTGATGCGTGCATAGAACGAGTCGTTTATCCTGCAGACGCATTTGGTCTCGCTTCCTATGGACCTCCTGCAATTCCCCCTACCCTAGTTTTTATTTTCTATAGGTTTTTTGTTCTCTTCTTGGTCAATTAACGATTCATGTTGGTGAACTACTGTCGCCTTTAGCCATCAAATTGTGAAGATCCAGGAATTACTGTGAAGTCCTTGAAGGTGAATATACCTTTTTATCTAAGCACTCATTTGTATGGCGAAACCCATTCAATAAAAGAGAATCCCTTTGGCTAAGCAGGATGCATAAATTCTTATTCTTTCCGAAGTGCGGCTTTAATTTGAGAACAACTTTTTTCTCTGCTTTAAAGAACACACTTCGGTTTTGAATTTTGATTCGTTTGTAAGTTGTGTACGTATGTGAGAACATTTGTCCTTCTGCCATCATGGCAAGACACTCATTAAATGACTGTTTGAGAAGCCGAAAGAGTTCATACTAAACTAAACTACACGAAATAAAAATATGGACATAAAAACAATACAAGCTAGTATTTGAAGAATACAAAATTATGTTATCGGTCATATACATCTCAATGACATCTTTTTTTCCGGAGCACATGAGATCAGCCCCGATTTTTTTATCAGTTTTTTATGGGGTTCGCGTTGCTCAGTTTTTAGTTTTCTATGTCGTGTATTGTGTACTATTGTTTTTCTGCTGGTCTAATTCGTATAAACCATGGCATTGTTACTTTCTTTTCGACATATGCGTTTGGATGTCTCTCTGGTATCCTTCATTTCCTTTGTAAAACTTAACAAGCAATTTGTTGATTTTTGTTTCAAAATTTCTGTCATTTTACAAAATCACTTGATTGTTTTAGTAATTTTATATCATGACTGTCTAAGTTAAGTGTAACGGGGTATTTTCTGGTCAAATACAACGAAAACTATTCTAGGGTTCTGTTCTTTTAATACACAAATATTTAAGACCCTACAACATATAATAACAAATAATAAATATTCACATGACAAGACAGTACATATAACATATGGGCAAAGGGGAATAACTACAATTCATATTTATTCCTTTAGATATCTATATACTGAAATAAGTCCTAAAAGCACTCAAATCTAACTCTTTGGTTAACTTTCCAATACATTATTCATATGTATCTCATAATAATTAATAATTATATACATCTCAAATCTATTAATGAGTTGTCCATTTTATAAATATATTTGTATACAAAGTATACAAATTCTGACCAACATAAAGATATTACATAAACTACACTTCACATAAACAGACAATTACTTGAATAAAACATAGACAGTACAGACATTACAAATAAACAACATAGAACACAATGCTTACCATGTATATGGTACAAAGGTCAGTGTACTAGCTGGAATATCACAGTGCTGTGTACATTAAAATCTGAGCACTACTCATTTGACAACTTGACAAGGTATTAATCCATATCCTGAATAAATACAAAATATAACATTCATAAGTCCAGTGGCAGGACTATTTCACCAATTAAATAAAATATACAACTACATCTAAAATATGTAGTTTCAGAGATCTGTATTATTCAAATACCAAAGTTATCTGTCTTTCAGTTTTATTGTAACTTTATAATATCTAAAGTACTAGAATGTTTTATATTAAAATGTTTAATATGACTCTGTGTTTTTATAAAATGATTTAATCTTTTACTCTTTCATACTCCAAATATTCCTCCATTCAATACATACTATCAATCCTTTCACAAAGTATTAAAATGACATACTATTAGTTTGTTAATTAGAAATAAGGTTAATCAACTGACCTGAATATAAGAATATTGAAAATCCAAGAAGTATAATACAAATATCATCAATGTCAGAATTGAATTTATCAAGCAGGTAATTTTCACTGCATTCCAATATGTCTGCAGTCTAAATCTACCAGAAACAAAGAAAACATATAGTAAGACCTTTGGCCTAAAGATTGACCAATCAAAAGGTTAGAATTTTCCCTCCAAAATGATATGAAAGAAAAGAGGTTCACCAAAGGGAAAAGAGAATGATACTAGAACAATAGTGCTGGAAATAGAAACAATGAATAACCAAACTATCAAACACTCCAATAAAATTAATATCATCAATATCATATTTGATATATCAATCAAATATGACTCTGCCACAAACTCCCCCTCGATGTAAAATGACGTCCCGGTCATTTACAAGGAGTAATACATACATATAAAAATAGCAATAATAAAATGTCCTAAAATAAATATAATAAAATACTAATCATTAGTAATCACTGCGAGTAGTGCCTCGCCTGCTTGTCTCTCGAATCCTGGAAATAAACCATGTCTCAAACAATCTGATATAAACTTAGCCTTTTGTTCCCACTGTTGCTGTACAGGAACAGCAACCTTGTGAACAAATTTACCTGAGCGCATCCATTCTGGTTCAAGGCGAGTACGTGTTGACCGTCTCGGTACAGGAATTGGAGGTAATGGAATAACAACTGGTTCAGGTTGTGTCACTATCTCAGCCTGTTCATCTCCTGAAGCGCTTCCTTCTGTGCTTTGATCATCAGAATCTCTACTGGCACCAGTTGCAGTAGAGTGGGCGTCCCCATCTAATTCTGTGTCATTCTGTACTGGAGTGTCCATATCTTGTAGAATAGGTTCCATATGATAAGGTGGAATATCATAATCTAATCTAACAAGAACATCTAACTCCTCATCACTACTTTCATAATCAGATGGCTCTGGTGATGGCTGTTCAATTCTTTGTCTTAATCTTGTTCTTGGAGGTGGTACTGGTTTGGGTGGTGGTTCTGGCTTTCTCTAATTGATGTTACCCACAGGCAAAAGAAGGTTTCTATGAAGTGTGCGTCTACGGCCCTCTCCGTTCTCCTTCTGTACAGTGTAAACTGGCACATCACTATTCGGTTGACCAATGATAACATAAACATCATCTTCATAACGGTCAGCTATCTTGTGTTTTCCATCATAGGCTACCACTTTCACCAATACTTTATCTCCAATTTCTAAAGTAGCTCCTCTGGCTTTTAAATCATATCCTGTCTTCTGTTTCTCTCTAGCTCTGTCTGCAGCCTTAGATGCCAACTCATAAGCTTTAACGAGTCTCTCTCTTAGTTCCTGAATGTATTTGGACTGTGGCTGTCTGACTGTATCTGGGGTTAGTCCAAAGGCTATATCTATAGGCAAATTAGGTTCTCGACCAAACATCAGAAAATAAGGCGAATGGCTGGTAGCTTCATGGCGGGTACAGTTGTAAGCATGTACAAGTGGAGCAACATGAGTCTTCCAATTTATCTTCTGGTGTGGCTGTAAGGTTCCCAACATGCCAAGTAGAGTCCTGTTGAACCTCTCAGTCATGCCATTTCCCATGGGATGATAAGGTGTTGTTCTTGATTTCTGTACTCCAAGTAGCTTTCAAAGTTGGCTCCTTGGTCTGAGTGCAATCTCTGTGGTATTCCATAATGCACTATAAAACTGTGAAATTGTGAAATGTCTAAATTTAGAAAATGCTTGTTACACGAACATATAATATATTTTATGATGGTATGATACTAAACCCTTACGGGATGTATTGTGCTTGATATTCATATGATGAAGACATAATCTGTCAATCAGTTTAATTGAGTTCTGGAGCTGGCATGTCAGTAAGTCCTAGTAGTCCTTTGTTAATTTGTGTATCATTGTCATTTTGTATAGTTTCTTTTGTTACTTATTCTGACATCGGCCTCGGCCGTCTTTTAAACTGAGTTTTTCCTGTGCGTATTGCTGTGTTTCTTTTTTTTTTTACATTGGTTTAATGTATAGGGGAGGGTTGAGATCTCAAACATGTTTAAGCCTGTCACATTTTTGCGCATGTTCCAAGTCAGGAGACTATGGCCTTTGTTAGATTTAAATGATGTTTTTAATTTTAGTTCATTTATATATTTCGGAGTTAATTATGACGTACAATATAACTGAACCAGTACACATTTTTGTTTAGGGGTCAGCTGCAGCACGCATCCGGATGCGTGATTTTCACGCTGCATTGAATGCCTATTGGTTGCCTTCGGCTGTTTTTTGCTTTTTGGTTGGGTTGTTGTTTCTTTGATACATTCCCCATTTCCATTCTCAATTTTATTCAATGAACAAATATATAAAATCAAACAATATTCTGGTCCTGTCTGATTAGAGTAACTATCCCATCAAATGTCAATAGAAGCCTGGATTGCAAAGTTCTTTGGACTGGAATTTTTAGATAATTTGCATATGGGATACATTTGTTTTGAATTACTTATTTTGATTTCCTTTCACTGATACATACACAATTGTTTTTCTCTGTCTGTCTGGTATTGTCCATGAACTAAACACCACTTCAAACCCATTAAACAAGCAAATATAATTGTTATAAAGGAATAAAGTAAATAGTCTATGTAGCTCCTAGAAAAGTGATAAATTGAAATATAATGCATTTAAAACTATATACAAAAACGTACTATGCCATAATTTTTCTATATAACGTGCAATTTTAATTATTTATATTATCCTATATCCGGTGCATCTGTAAATCTCTAAATTCATTATAACTATTTTACGTAATGAGTGGCTGAAATATAATTGGTTGATAGCTTATAACTACAATGGAAAAGTATCAAATCTGATGCGGCTGTATTTACCAACTACCTAACACTTGTATTTTTTAAATTGCAGTATGAACATATTGCCTAGAACAGGATTTTATTTACTTTTCCTCTGTCTTGGACATTTGGCGTATGCTGAAATCATCCATCATAAACTTAAAGTTACTCGAAAGGAATACTGGATCAACTATGTACAATTTTCGGGAAATATCGGATTAACAATTGTTCGTTCTGTTGTTCAATGCATGGCTCTTTGTAACCATAACAACCAATGTCTCTCATTTTTCTACAACCAGGATTTACATAAATGTGTCCTACATAGAAAACTTTTCTATTCTTTTTTTGCAGCACCCGAAACTGTTCAGCAAGGATGGAAATATTATTCAACACAAGATGGTGGTATGATATTAAGCAGTCGTTTAAGATTACCTTAGCTGTATTTGGCAAAACTATTAGAAATTTTCGGTCCTCAATGTTCTTCAACTTCGTACTATATCTAGCCTTTTTAACATTTTTGAATCGAGCGTCACTGATGAGTCTTTTGTAGACGAAAGGCTCATCTGGCGTATATATAAAATTTTAATCCTGGTATCTATGATGAGTTTATTTATCTTAATATTATATAGATTAAAAGCAAGCGTAAAAGGGATATAGTAAAAATAAAATGTACAGTTTTCAATGTCGACATATTGAAATTTTAAATCTTAGAAAGCATATTGAAATCGATTTTTCTATAAATATATCATGCTAAAAGCCTTACAAGGAGTATTCGCCAAAAATACCAGTTGAGAGGTACAAAGATCTAGAGCCAATAGGTAAGGGAAATTTGTTGACATCAAAACACGTTTTCTTTTGTAGATATACCCCTTGTAAGCATGACATAATTGTTTAATTCCACCGAATGTTCTTTTAATCCATCTTGACCTCAGAAATTTGATTGTAATCATGCAGGTATCATAAGGAGTGTCTACTTATTTATAAAATGTTCGTATTTACTGCAGCTGTTCTATTTGCGCAGTCAAATTGCCTTGGCCGTTTAATCATTTCTGATCATTTATGATGTACATTCACTGACCGTCTATATGTCTCCTTATTTATGACGTTGACCATGCGTTTCTGATGAATTTTATTCATGACATCATTAAAAGTACACGCTTGACGTCGTTCCTTCGAAATTCAATGTTGTAGTTTATAAAGAATAACCTTAAGTTTGTCCTATTAAAATAGAAATAACTTGTTGGGATATTTTTTACATGGTATACACCATCTGCCATGGTATTTTGAACAAATATATCATGTTATGGAGGGGTATTTGCGCCGTTAGGCGATGGAAATTGAGTCCCAAGACTGGTAATTATTCGCAAATACTCTTTCATAACATGATATATCTGTTTGTACGATTTTGCCCCCTCGCAGAGCTATAGAAAAACAGTACATTAACGGGTGTTACACGGACTCTTTTTAAACGATACACGGACTCTTTTTAGTTGTTACACAGACACTTTTTTTAATAGAATCACTCGTACATAATCAGTGAGTTCATGGGCACTTTAACTTTCAATTAGATTTGAACTTTTTTGTTCACCGACATATTTCCTGTATTTTTTTTAAAATAAAATATTTACGTTAGCATCAATATTTTATTTTCAAACATTTCCAGTAAAATACTATTCATATCAGTATACTAAGGTATTCGACATTTAACTTCAAAAAAGGGGGGGGTATACTTTATTTTATTCTAATTCCAAATTTTATGAGAAAAATATTTGCTATGGTAATCATGGTAAAGCAGATAACAAATTAATAATCTGCATGATTCCTGATTTTCCGAATACCGTATATATAATAGTGCTAATTTAAAAAAAATATATATATATATTTGGGCAGGGGCTTTCTACACTTTACTTAAGTATAGAAAGTCTCTGGTTTGGGTGATGGCGTTGAATAAATAATATATACTCAGAAAAAAACATACCCCCCTTTTATGAAGCAAAATAATCGGTCAATACATGCATTTTCTTCAATATATATAATTACTGAAAGTAAAGAAATGATGATACAAACTTTTATATTTCAATAAAAAGAGGACAGAAAATAAGTAAATAAAAATCAAATCTAATCAAAAGATTTTTACTATTTTTTTAAAAGAGGGAATAGGGGGGGGGGATGGCACATCCTGCATTTTTACATAAAAATAAAGATCACAGTCTGTTTATTTTAAATAAATGTAGGCCCCCTCCCTGCTTTCCGTTTCCCCATCAAAATCAAACGTTAGCTTACTTAGCACTAAAATATTTTTTCAATATATTTCTTTTTTACGAAGTTGCATTTTAAAAAGTCTCAAATGTGTACAACATTCATCTTTTACTTGGAATTGTTATTTCTTTATTAAATTATTAGATTCCTGATTTTTTTTCTGGAAAAAAAATCTCGATTGTAGGAAAATGAAGAAAAAAAGTGTGTTTATACTATAACTTACATTTACTGCTTTATGGCCATTTAAGTTTCTAAAATGTTCAGTCTTCCAAAATGTAATAATTCTTCCTTGAAACGTCGTACAAGTCAGATACAAGACAAAAGTAGCAAAAAACAACCTGCCTGACTCAAATAATTATTAAACGTGTTGTTTTCATTTTTTTTTAAAGTAAACAATGACATCAAAAGCACTATTTTGTGTTGGAGTAGGGCTATTTTTACATACATTCTAAATTGGAGGGAGTAATTGGTCTTCTATAAGGTATAATTAGATAGCAAATACCCCGGCACATTCAATTCCCTAATGACAAATACACTGGCAGAGAAAAGAAAAATTAATGCATAGACATTGGTGAATAATACCATGTCTCTCATCCAATCAAAATACAGCATTATAACTCAAGGTGGAATTAAACTAAAATTTTCACTTTTTATCACTCAAAATTTTAACTTTTAATATCTCGAAATTTTGACTGTCTATAAACTTGAAATTTCGACTTTTAATGGTTCTCCGCTAGCTTGTTTAAATGACTATAAATAAGTAAACAATAAACGTAAAAACTGAATCGAAAATTTCGACTTTTCCTCAGAATATAAGTTTGCGATTATCACATTCAGCAAGCGGATAACCATATATACACAATACACTTGTGTTTTAAAGATGAATTTTTAGTTAAAACTTCCATTAAAAATAAAAAATTTCGAAGTTCAAAAAGACGAAATTTGAGATAAAAGTCGAAATTAAAATTTTATAGAAACGAAATTTCGAGTTTTAAAAAAAGTCAATAAAATTACAAAAATACCGAGCTCACTGAAGATACAAAACAGAAAGTCCGTAATCAAATGAAAAAATTCAAAAGCCCTAAAACATAAAACAAATTGATATATAACAACTTTTATATTCCTGACTTGGTACGGGAATTTTCTTATGCATACAATGGTGGATTAATCCTGGCTTTAAAGCTAGCTAAACCTCTCACTTGTATAACAGCCGCATAAAATTTCAATATATTGACAACGATGCGGGACCAAAAGAAACAGACATACAGACATAAAGGTAAAAATGTCAACAGAGGGTTACAGCAGGTAAAATTGTGTTATAGCCTTAATCACTATTGAAACAGCATACATGTAACAAGGAAACACAAAAAGACATATAGACAAAGCAAAAATTCTGCGTTAAAGGATTCTGCGTTAAAGTACTTTTTATATGATCAAGTGTATATGTTGTTATTGTTGTATAGGAACAAAGATCTGCTCACATGGTTACACCCACAGCAGGTACTTGGAATTTTGTTTTAATGTTGGATATGTTTATGCCAGTATTGTCAGTGCAAAGGCAGCATGTAGATCAATTGGTGGCCAACTTTCTGCAATCCACAGCCCTGAGAAACAAGATTTTATGGAACATATTATGGGTATGTTAGATTGTTCATGTGGTATTTTCATTGTTTATAGATATACGGCACGATATATAATAAGGAAAACGACATCCGGTATTAAATTAGGTTTAAGAATGCCTTAAAATACATTGTAATGTCGAAAGATTAATCATATTCAATACAAAATTCTTTCATGCATATTTCTTCAAAATTGTCGATGATTTTATAAAAACTCCCGTGTTGAAAAGAGACTTAAAAAGCCACTGTTTTTCAAAATGCTTTTCATTTATTAACCTATTATAGTCCGGCGGCTTTGTGAACAATTGTGCACATCCTGTTACAAGCATGAAATTTGGCATAGACCTTCCTCAACTATCAATCTTTTATTTCAGATAGGGAGGCATTTGAAAAAAATGTCTCACTTCCGGTAAAATCCAAAATGGCGGACGTCATACTTAATTCAGCCCAATATCGAAGGCTAGCGTGTAAAAATTTCCTATTATCATGCTACTATCATAATATTTGGTACAAACCTTTGTGTTTTACTACTTTTGATAAATTAAATAGATAAGTTGTCTTCAGAAACCCCACTTCCGCTTAAAATCCAATATGGCGGACATTGTACTTAAATAACTTTATTTTTTAGGGAGGGTAATTGAAATGTGTTTAAACGTATTGCTACTATCATTACATTGTGTATGAACCTTTCTTTGGTGCTTCTGATGGAGACAATGTATAAGACATATGTCTTCAAAACCCTTACTTCCGGAAGTATCCAAAATGGCGGACAGAGAAATATCAATTTTTTATTCAAATTTTCATCTTTTTTCATAATGTAAAGAAAATGATTTTATTTTGTGCTGGTTATTAAACTTTTGGCTTTAAGTTATCCCCAAAACCACTTATTCTAGCATGTTGTAAATGCTTAGATATAAAGTTGACACTTCCGGTAAAAATATGACGTAAATTTCAAAGATGAGTCCTCAATCTATTTCTTTGGTGTAGAGTTTTGGATAGATTGAAAAAAAATCACTATAGTACTAAAAAATATTTAAAGTTACTACTATTTGGCCAAGAATACATGCTTATTCACAGTCACCACCACATGCACACAAGGCAGTGCACGGGATACCCGATTTTACACATTAAAAATAACCGCGGCATCCTTTCTTACATCCATAATGTACAAGCTTCTGAAAAAATGATGAGGTCTCAGAAAGAGAGCCTATTTGTCCCTTCGCTATCCATAAGTGACAAGACTAGGTAGCATAAGAGTCAATATAAAGCTCGTCTCACTAAACACCTACATTAGTATATTACACGTTTTATATGCTTGAAAAGACTAGAACAAGTCGTGGGAATAGCCTCACTTAAAATGAGTTTTCCCTTTTGTGCAAAAATTGACTTTCTTGCTTCGTTAATCATGTTAGATCTGATAAGTTTGCACAGTACAACTCCGGTGATTTAGGCTGATCAATCATCATTCTTTATGTTAAAGTCACATCTTCAAATACCATCAATGTATCCCACGCAGTCTTTTTTTTCCTTTTCAAGCAAAGAGAGAACAGTATCACAACCCGTCGTATGGGTCAGAAATAAAAGTGTGTGATCACTCATTGCCTAGTGCATTTGAAAGGCCATTGATAGAGATTAATTTTTGCCTCCCCAAATACAATCCATAGTTCGTCTGCCCCAATGTCACGGAATAGCGAAATAGTATTGACAGCATCATGAGTGACTGTTAATCATGACTCGTTTAAGTGCGTGTTTCACTGCATCAGACACATGCACCATGATTTAAGTGTCCGTCTCTTTATGTTAACATGGTGCTACACTTAAAATACATCACATGGTGATAGAATATCCTGAGCATTTGTTGCTACAACTACCATACTTATCAAAGACTTCATCCACTCTTGTTACAGTCTCAAGGTATTTTATTAAGGTGAGGACACAATACCCAATCATCATACTCGTTAGGAAACACCTTGAAACTGTAACAACAGTGGATGTAGTGTAGGATGTGAACATAGAAAATACTGGTAGTTTGAAAGTTTCTAAAAGAAGCAAGGGCAACATTTAGATGAAAGGGAATACACAGACGAACCCAGGATTAAAAACATCCTCAAAATTGGGAAAGTTTTCTGAGAGATGACGACAGTAAGAAAGAACTTTTAAGTTTTCATTCACAGGAGCTTGCTTAATACAATTTTGAGTACAAGGTAGTTGAAGCAACAAATGCTCAGGATGTTCAGTGTTATCCACCACTTGATGATGTTTCAAGTTTAGCACCATGTTTACACGAAGAGACTGACACTAGAATCAAGATAGATGTGTCTGATGCAGTGAAACATAGACTTAACTGAGTCATGACTCAAACAGTCGATAGTGATGTCATTGCTGTTTCTCTATTCCGTGACATAGGGGCAGACAAACTTTGGTTTGCATTTGGAAGGGGAAAAGTATACCGTAAGATATATATCAATCAATGACCTTTCAAATGCACTAGGCATTAAAAGATAACACGTTTGCTGGAAAAAGAACTGCGTTGGTGACATTAATGGAGTTTGAAGATGTGACTATAGCATTTAGAATGATGATTGACCAGCCAAAATCACCATATGGATTTGGTGTTTAATGTCATTGAAAACGATACGTTGTTTTGTTGGAAGATCGAAAAAAAGAAACATCTTAGGTTAACAAGGCAAGAAAATATGTGTTTTTGCAGAATTTATAGATGTGAGAAACAATACCACAGTCTTTGTAAATGTTGGAAATCAGCTCTCCGATTGTGAATTGCGGCCTACTGAGTATGCTGATTGGGTATTATGTCCTTACCTAAATAAAATACCTTGAAACTAAAATACGAGTAGATGATGTCTTGGATGCGTATGGTAGTTATAGCAACAAATGGTCAGGATATTCTATCTTATCTACCACGTAACGCATTTCAAGTTCGGCACCAAGTTCACATTTAGAGGCAGACACTAAAATCATGGTGCATGTGTCTGATGCAGTGAAACACGCACTTAAACGAGTCATGATTCGAACAGTCGTTAATGATGATGCTGTCACTACTGTTTCGCAATTCCGTGACATAGGGGTAGACGAACTATGGATTGTGTTTGGGAGGGCAAAAGACTTTGGATTAATATCTGTCAATGGCCTTTCAAATGCACTAGGCAATGAGTGATCTGAGGGATCTGAAACACTTATTGTTATCCATGTCTTTACCTGTTGTGATATGGTTCTCTCTTTGCTTGAAAGGGGGGAAATTGATTGCATTTGAAGATGTGACTTTAACAAAAATAATGAATCAGACTAAATCACCGGGGTTTTACTGTAAGATCGCACAAACTTAAAAGATGGGTATAACATGGTTAACGAAGCAAGAAAATAACTATTTGAGCAACAGGGACGGCTTTTTGAGGCTATTCCCTCAACTTGGTTTAGTCTTTTCCAGCATGTAAATCATGCAATATACTTAGGTAGGTGTTTAGGGAGACGAGCTTGGGATTGGCTCTTATGCTACCCACTCCAGGTGGGGGCAAAGAGGTTAACTTTTGAAAAACTCATTTTGTCAATAGCTTATACATTGTGGATGTAAGAAAGGATACGTGGTCATTTTTAATGTGGAAAATCGGGTATCCCGTGCACTGCGATGTGTGCATGTCATGGTGACTGTGAAAAAACATGTATTCTTGGTCAAATAGTAATAATTTTAAATAATTTTGAGTAAAATAGTGATTTTATTTTGTTTTAATCAATCTATCCAAAACTCTACATCGAAGAAATAGATTGAGGACTCATCTTTGAAATTTACGTCATATTTTTAACCGGTGTCAACTTTATATCTAAATATTTACAACATGCTAGAATAAGTGGTTTTGAGGATAACTTTAAGTCAAAAGTTTAATGACCAGCACAAAATAAAATCATTTTCTTTACATCTTGAAAAAAATGAAAATTTGAATAAACAATTGATATTTCTCTGTCCGCCATTTTGGATATTACCGGAAGAAAGGGTTTTTAAGACATATGTCTTATGCATTGTATCCATCAGAAACATCAAAGAATGGTTCATACACAATTTAATGATAGTAGCAATACGTTAAAACACATTTCAGTTACCCTCCCTAAAAAATAAGCTTATTTAAGTACATTGTCAGCCATATTGGATTTAAACCGGAAGTGGGGTTTCTGAAGACATCTAATCTATTTAATTTATCCAAAAGTAGTAAAAAAACAAAGGTCTGTACCAAATATTATGATAGTAGCATGATAATAACACATTTGTACACGCTAGCCTTCGATATTGGGCTGATTTAAGTATGATGTCCGCCATTTTGGATTTTACCGGAAGTGAGACATTTTTCTCAAATGCCTCCCTATCTGAAATAAAAGAGTATTAGTTGAGGAAGGTCTATGCCAAATTTCATGCTTGTAACAGGATGTGCACAATTCGTCTGAAATATGCTTGTAGCCGCCGGACTATTAGTTTTAACAAAAAACTAAATAACTAGTCAAATATTTAATAAAGTACATGACCTATGACAAGTTTCTTTCATTTTTTTGTGTAAATGTCATATAATAAATTATAATTTATATTAAGATGGTCGTCCTTATGCTCCAGTTTATATCGATGGAGAAAAACAACCTGATAATACGTGGCGACAAGAAGATGGATCCCTGTTAACATACTTCAACTGGTACCCAAACGAACCAAATAGGGATGGAAACTGTATACAACTTTGTACTAGCGACATGTGGTGTGACGTTCGATGTGATTTGATTCAGCGTGTGACGTTAAGCTTTGAAGAGTGATTTATCACTTTTGAAAATTTTCTGTGACTCTCATTTCATTTGTTGAAATAGTCAATATTACCATTCAAATTGGTAAACAAATGTCATTTAAGACCAATAACAACTGTAAGGAAGTATATGAAAGGTTTATGCAGTACCGACCTTTTTTGTGAATCTTGTCTTGCTGGTCCTTTTTGGGTTTTTTTTAAGTTTCTATCCATCTATCCATTATTGTTTTTAAGATTATCATCTAAATTAAGTGTAAAATGCCTTAATTTAGAAAAATGCAAAGTTCATACAAAATTAAAAGTTGAGGTTGTTTCTCAAATTCCTCGCTGATTCGAGCATTCAATATATTATATTGAATAATTGTTTGTAAAATGCCTAGAAGAAATAAAAGACATTTGTTTACCATTCTTATCTCATTCATACATTAAAATATATATTAGATTGTTTGTAAAAAAACGTGAAATTATGAACCTAGAGTCTCTAAAAAGCCTGTGTCGCGCACCTTGGTCTATGTGCATATTAAACAAAGGACACAGATGGATTCATGACAAAATTTTGTTTTGGTGATGTTGATGTGTTTGTAGATATTACTTTACAGAACACTCTTGCTGTTAACAATATATAACAACTCTTCTAAACATCAACCCAACAATGTTAGATCTGTTAATTTGCTTTCGCAAATTTTTGGTTCTTCCCTCGCCGTGATTCGAACCCATGCTACTGTGATATCGTGACACCAAATCGCCTGCACTGCAGCCGTCCCGCTAGACCACACGACCACCTGGGCTCTCAATTGGCGATCCGATGGATACATTTGTTGTAGAGTTGTCACTGACTCAGACGTACTATATATATAATTTTTCCTGTTTGTGTAGTATTGTCAATTTTGATGATCCAATACCTATTAAGTTTACTGGTTGGTAGATTCTTATAGACTCTATATATATAATATATATATATATATATATATATATATATATATATATATATATATATATATATATATATATATATATATATATATATATATATATATATAAGTACATCTGAGTCAGGATATTTTCCAAACTGTGTTTTGAAGAAAAACTTAATTGTTCTGAAAAATTTACAGTTATTTTATGTACCAAATGATAAATGATGCTATCGATTATGCGTATCTCAAAGATATCCTTTCTTTATAAATTACTTGAAGTGTCAAATAGACAACTCATAATCCCAGTCGCAATATGTAAAACTTATTCAAAGTAGTGCCGCCAAATCCGAGTATTGGCTCACACCAAACAAGAAGCTACGAATGGTACAAAAATGACTTAGTGTATAAGCATTAATATTCAAACAGGAAACCAAAAGGTCTTATTAATATTAAAAACGAGAAACGATAAACAGATATGAACCACATCAACAAACAACAGCAACTGAACATCCGGTTCCTGACTTAGGACAGGTGAAAACGAATGCAGCGGGTATAAACGTTTTAAAGGCGCACAATAGTGTAACATCACAACATCGAAAGACAAAATGTCTTGATATATTTGGTAATTTTAAAAACATATCATATAATTTTTTCATTAAACAAACATTAAAATCAAACTATATTCTGTTTCTGTATGGTTCAATTTTTTTTTAAACAAATGGCAATATAGGTCTACACTGCAAAGTTCGTTGGACTGCAACGTATTGATGAACTAATTGCTGAATACATTTGTTTTGTATTTAGTTACATTCGTCCATTTTAACCCTGGCCGTATTTGGATCAGCTTTTTGAACTTTTGGTCTGTTAAACATTGTACTTGTTTTGGCTTTCGAACTTTTGTATCTGGGCGTCACTAAGAAGTCTTGTGTGGACGGAACGACCTCCTGGCGTATTAAATTTTAGGCCTGATGCCTTTTAATTTGTCCTGTTATGTTGTGTTGTCATTTTAGTGTTATAATTAACATTGCCATTACAACGGGAGGTTTGGCATGCCACAAAACAAGGTTCAATCCACCATTTCTTTCTTTTTTTTAGTAAATAAAATTGAGAATGGAAATGGGGAATGTGTCAAAGAGACAACAACCCGACCAAATAAAAAACAACAGCAGAGGGTCACCAACAGGTCTTCAATGTAGCGAGAAATTCCCGCACCCGGAGGCGTCCTTCAGCTGGCCCCTAAACAAATATATACTAGTCCAGTAATAATGAACGCCATGCTAATTTTCCAAATTGTACACAAGAAACTAAAATTAAAATAATACAAGACTAACAAAGGCCAGAGGCTCCTGACTTGGGACAGGCGCAAAAATGCGGCGGGGTTAAACATGTTTGTGAGATCTCAACCCTCCCCCTATACCTCTCACCAATGTAGAAAAGTAAACGCATAACAATACGCACATTATTCAGTTATAATTCAGTTCAAGAAAAGTCCGAGTTTGATGTCAGAAGATGTAACCAAAGAAAATAAACAAAATGACAATAATACATAAATAACAACAGACTACTAGCAGTTAACTGACATGCCAGCTCCAGACTTCAATTAAACTGACTGAAAGATTATGATTTCATCATATGAACATCAGGCACAATCCTTCCCGTTAGGGGTTTAGTATCATACCATCATAACATATATGAGAAGAACATAACCCGTGTCATGCCAACAACTGTTTTTAGAATAAATGTGTTAAGTTCCGATGCAAAGTACTTATCAGTGACTCAATATTAACGCCAAAATATGCAATCTTTAATGACTTGACAACAGTATCGTAATTATACCCCTTCTTAATAAGTCTATTCAAAGGTTTTGTAAGTTTCTGAGGTGAATACTGACACCTTTGTGCTTTATAAAGAATATTTCCATAAAAAATTGGATGTGAAATACCTGATCGTATTAGAAGTCTGCATGTTGAGCTATATTTACGAATGATGTCTTTATACCGATGATAAAATTTAGTAAATGTTTTGACTAGTTTGTGATATCGAAAACCCTGGTGTAATAATTTTTCAGTAATACATAAATTTCTCTCGTTAAAATCTAAAACATTGTTACATACACGAGCGAATCGTTCAAGTTGAGATATATAAACACCGTAAGATGGTGACAAGGGTACGTCACCATCTAAAAACGGATAATTAACGATAGGAAATGAAAAATCATCCCTTTTATCATAAATTTTAGTATTCAGCTTTCCATTAGTGATATAGATATCAAGATCGAGAAAAGGGCAGTGGTCATTGTTAGTATTAGCTTTATTTAAAGTGAGTTCAACAGGATAAATTTCATTAATATACATACTGAAGTCGTCATTATTGAGAGCCAAAATATCATCCAAATATCTAAAAGTATTATTAAATTTGTTTATCAGATGTTGTTGCCCTGTACCAAGTCAGGAATATGGCCATTGTAATATTATAGTTCGTTTCTGTGTGCGTTTCATTTTAACGTTGCGTTTCTTTTGTTTCGTTTGTCTCCTCTTATATTTGAGTGTGAATTCACATTATTATAAGACGTGTCACGGTACTTTTCTATCCCATATTCATGTATTTAATGTTGATGTTATATTTGTTATTCTCATCCGATTTTGTCAAATGCTTAGTCCGTTTCTGTGTGTGTTACATTTTAATGTTGTGTTGTTGTTCTTTTATATTTAATGCGTTTCGCTCAGTTTTAATTTGTAACCCGGATTTGTTTGCTTTGCTTTTCTATCGATTTATAACAGCGGTGTACTACTATTGCCTTTATTTTAAAAATACATAGACAATTGTTTTTCTCTGTCGTGTATTTTGTATGAACTAAACACCACTTTAAACCCATTAAACAAGCAAATATCATTTTTCAAAGGAATAGATTAATATTTTCTGTTGCTCCTAGAAAATTGACAAACTGAAATAAAATGCATTTATTTTATAAATATGTATATACGAAAACGTACAATGCATAGTTTTTTTGTATTAAGTGCAATTTTAAATATTTGTGTTCACCCTTTATCCAATACATCTGTAAAATCCTAAATTTATTAGAATTACATTTATATAACGTAAGAGATGACAGCTGAAAAAATATTGTTTTTTTTTTTAAATAGAATGACAAGGTACCTAATTAATGTTAGTTAGATTAACTATGGTCATTTCTCTTGTGAATTGTATCATGAAAACATTGTCTAACACAGGATTTGTTTTATTTTTCATCTGTTCTGGCAAAATAGCGTATTCTGAAAGCAGCGATCTAAAACTCAAAGTTACTCAAATGTCACACTGGATCAACTATCATGTTCAATTTCAGAGAAATATAAGATTAACAATTACTCGATCTTTCGATGAAAGCAAGGCTCAGTGTAACCATAACAAGCAATGTCTCGGCATGGCTCAGTGTTACCATAACAACCAATGGCTCAGCATGGCTCAGTGTTACCATAACAAGCAATGTCTCTCAGTTTTCCACAACCAGGAATTAGGTAAATGTGTCCTACATAGACAACTTTTCTATTCTTCATTTGCAGCACCCGAAACGGTTCAGCAAGGATGGAAATATTATTCAACAAAATATGATTGTATGAAATTTAGCTGTCATTTATCTTAGATTTCAATTTGTGGTTTGTGTGATCTTTTTTCCATCATTTAGTATATTGAACAAGTTATTATGGCGGGAAAATGTCATTCAAACAGGTACCTCGTCACGTCTTCTTTGTGTGTTAAATGTATTTCTATTTGTATCCATCTTCTGAGTGAAGACTTTTTCAACTGATTTTTATAGTCTGTTCTTATAACATACTGTTACACCACTGTCCAAGGTAAGGGGAGGGTTGGGATTCCACTAATATGGCTAACCCCGCCACATTCTTCATGTATGTATCGCTTCAAAGTCAGGAGCCTGTTATTCAGTGGTTGTAGTTTGTTTAAAAGCAAAATATTTGTTTTTCATTCATATTTTTGTACATAAATCAAATTCAGCCGTTAGTTTTCTCGTTTGAATTGTTTTACAATGCCATTTCGACGCCTTTTGAAGCTGACTACTCGGTATGGGCTTTGGTAATTGTTGAAGGCCGTATGCTGACCAATAGTTGTTAATTCCTGTGTCATTTGGTCTCTTGTTGAGAGTTTCATACCACATCTTCTTTTTGTACTATTTATACAAGTTAACAAACACTGACACCTAGAGAACGTTGAATGTTCTTCAATAATGGGCATATTCGAAGTACGTACGCAAGAGTATATGTGGATATTTGCGACGATATTTATTAATTGAAAAGAGAAAATTTAATGGAAAAATCTTGTTGTAATTTCGTATTGTAGTTTTATTTGTAGTGATTTATTTGACGTTAAAATATACTAAAAAGTAAACTCACAAAAATACTGAACTCCGAGAACAATTCAAAACGGAAAGTTCCTTGTCAAATGGCGAAATCATATGATAAAACACATCAAACGAATGGACAACAACTGTCATATACCTGACCTGGTATAGGCATTGCCAAATATAGAAAATGGTTGATTGAACCTGATTTTAAAGCGCTTAACCTCTCACTTGTACAATAGTCACATCAATGTCCATTATATTGACAATGATGTGTGAACATAATATCACAAATAGGGGTACAAAAACAAAACAGACCCCACCTAAACGCAGGGGAGATTCCAGGTGCTCTGGAACGGAAAGTTGATCCAGCTCCACATGTGGCACCCGTCGTGTTGCTCATGTTGTCACAAAGCTGGTAAATAGTCCAAATAGTAGATTACATTCGTGAAAAGGGAACGGGATTATAGTTACGACATAAAGACATACATAAACATAACCGATATCATCTGTATAACGTATATTTCGAAACAGTCAACCAACTCGTGATGGCGTCCATAATAAGTTGTAAAAACAATTATTTTCTGTCTGCTATATATGCAATCAACAGCAATCATTTGCCATCAGTCATCCGTTATGATGTCGATATCATTCATAGTGTGTTAATTTACCTTTTTTTATTGAGTTAAGCCTGCCAATAGATATTTTATCGTTTGTTTTTCTATGTTGTGATGTTATGCTATTGTTTCAGAAAAAGGGAGAAGGTTTGGTACCATTAAAACGTTTAATCCCGCTGCAAATGTTTGCACCTGTCCTAAGTCAGGAATCTGATGTACAGTAGTTGTCGTTTTTTTTAAGTAATTTATACGCTTTTCTCGTATCTCGTTTTTTATATAGATTAGACCGTTGGTTTTCCCGTTTGAATGGTTTTACACTAGTAATTTTGGGGCCCTTTATAGCTTGTTAAGGCTCCGTGTTGAAGGCCGTACATTGACCTATAATGGTTTACTTTTATAAATTTTTATTTGGATGGAGAGTTGTCTCATTGGCACTCACACCACATCTTCTGATAACTATGATTTACCAGCTTTGTCTTTACTAAATCCAAAATCTGTATGATATCACGTCACGTGGAAATACATAATTCCAACAGAACAAAGTGTACATGTTGTATAGGTACACAGAAATGCATATACGGTTACACCCACTGCAGGTTCTTTGGATTACAATTGTAACGTTTATCTGGATATACAAATATAACCGTTACAAAGGCGTCGTGTAACTCACTTGGTGGACAACTTTCTGCAATCAGCAACCCTGAGAAACAAGATGTTCTGGAACATATTATGGGTATGTCAGTTTGTTCATGTTGTAGATTTGTCTCACTTATTGAACCTAGGTAACGGACTTCAAAACCATCTGTTGAAAACATTTATTAAGTGAAACAAAAAAAATATTCTATTAATTTTATTTAAGTTAAAGTCTGATTATACGAAAATAAGCTAAATGTTTTTAAAATATTAAATATGCATTTCATGAGACTCTTTAACATCTCGGATACTTCTCCGACGAGGACAAAATAATTTGATTACTTCTTGTCGAAAGAGGGAGCCACTTAAACAATACAACACAAAGTTTAAAGAGTTGTCTAAATAGGATACAACATCAAATATGTCAAATAATCGCCAAATCAAATTGTCATCTTCATATTCCATTGAATTTCCAATTGTAATCAGTATGATGCCAGATGGCGACGTGAAAATAATAAAGAAGATATTCAACATTATCAAAATAATTGTCATTGACGAAAAGTTTGAATTTCTGGACGAACTGTTGGTTCTGCTGGAACTGTTTCGTTGGATACCTTTTCTAGATTTGATTACTTTAATAATTATTAGCATATTTCCAATTAGCATAAACACAGAAGGAAAAGCAGAATATAAGCAAAAGTCTATTATTGACCAATAAACTTCAAAAAAAATAGAATAGTCATCGGTTACATAATCACAAGAAGTGCTATTGAACAGCGGATAAAAAACAGTGACCCTACCATATATGGTATGACTGTTTAGTAAGGCTATAAACAATGCTACAATGAAAATTTTTATACTGGCAGCTCGTTTTGTAAAACGGTAACGTGATCCATACGGAAGCCATATGCAAAATAATCTCTGAATTGTAAATGCAATTCTTATCCATGCAGAACATTGCAGTGAGACATACGTCAGCCACATGTGTGTACCACAAATGGCGGGAAAGTATAATCTAATGTCAATACCAAGGAGGAAAAATATAATTTTTCGCACGAGACCAGTATACAACACTATTAAATCTACTATCGTCAAACATCGTAAATACACGGCGCTTACGAGATTACGAAATCCACTTCTACACAATACTACCATTGAAATAACATTACCGATGGTTCCAAATATCAACATAAGAATTGTAAGTACTGCTCCCGCGTTCATATTGGGTTTATCTCACAGTTCCTTCCTGTATAGGTATTTTCCTCCGTTAAATATCGGCGCACTACCACATGGGATATATCACCTCAAGCTGAATTGATTATCAAAACATACGTTGCCAAAAAGCAGAAATATTCTGTCTGTCAGAACTGATATTGATTGGTTATTCCCAAATATATCACAAAAAAATGTATTGATGCATTCCTATAAAGCATAATTGTCAAGCATTTAAATAACCTAATGACTATCACGTGTTTTTAAGAATTCGCTTCTTTCCTTTATCTCAAAGTTTTTGATTTTTTATTGACATCTCGTGTGATTGCAATGATATAGTACTAAGATGAGATTTTAATTGATTATTAGATTATTTCATGCTACTTTGTTTGAGAAATATAAGAGGTGTCAGTCTCAACTTGTCAAAAGATGATCAGAGGGTTGTGTAGCTAGGTGGCGCTCTTAGTCAAATACAGCTGTCCTTGCGTATCACACAACAGCGTTGATGTTTACACGCTCAGCATATGTGATAGATAAAGTTCTGTTTTGACATTGATATAATGTTTGCTAAGCACTAGATTGTTGACATTTAGCAAAATCTACATGAAACATATAATGATCATTTTTCATACTTGATACATGTTCTATACCGAATTAAAAACTATGCATACGATCAAAGCATGGCTAGATGTAATTACAACCAGATATCAAGTGTTTTGTTTTCAATTACAAGGCCAAGATCAAACATGAGAGTTAATTGGTGCACGTTCCAAATGTTTGGGCCAGAGGTAAGGAAGTTTTTGCTGTAAAATAGTGCAAATGTTATAAAAACGATCTGTTGACTTGAATCCTCAATAATTGCCAGAATTGTTCCAATCCAATAAGTTATGATAAGGCTATAAAATATTACTAAATTGTGCAGTTGATGTATTCAACTATAATTTAAGTGCAGTTGATATTTTAAAGATGGAATATAATTTAATTCATTTTCAAATCTTGATTTTGAAACTCGCAACTATCAAAGTTGCATCTATGATATACTGACAAAATATTTGTATTTATCATCTCAGATATGGACATGTCCTAAGTCAGGATTCTGGTGTTCAGTGGTTGTCGTCTATCTATGTGGTTCCTACGTGTTACTCGTTTCTTGTTTTTATAAAGATTAGACGGTTGAGTTTCCCGTTTGAGTGGTTTTACACTAGTAATTTTTGGGGCCCTTTATAGCTTACTGTATGGTGTGATCCAAGGCTCCGTGTTGAAGGTCGTACCTTGACCTTTGATGGTTTACTTTTATAAATTGTTAATTTTAATATAACAAATTGTTACTTGTATGGAGAGTTGCCTCATTATCACTCATGCCACATCTTCCTATGTCTATTTAACGCAGCCTTACAAATGGAAGTTTTTAACGACCTTGACTGGCTATACAGCACTCGCACAGCCTTTCAAATCATTTACTAATCCATGTAGCATATTAATCTATTGTAATAAAAATGCATAATATCTAATAAAATTTGTAGATTTAGCTTACAAAGTCCTTATATTTGTATAAAATAACATTCGTTTATAGTGGAAAATTGTTTTAACGTTAAATAAGCTACAACTAAAAATTGCTTGCAAGTCCCTCTCTGTGATTAATATTAGATAATTCTGGTTAATTTCCCAATCAATCTATTATGAAGGGGAGATAAATAATTCGATTTTCATTTATTGTCTTTTTCAAAAATGATGAACGGTTCTTTATATTGGTATGTAATCATTTCAAACGTTTCAAATAATATAATCATGTAATAATCTCAAACCTTAATCATATGATAGACTGATTATAATAAATAGAAATATCGGAAGGGTTCAAGAGGACACACACATACAAATAAGTTTTCCCAATTTTTTTGTCGGAAGAAATATTTGGAAACGAGATATTTGTAAAAAGTGTTTTCGAGAGTAACTATTAAAATAATTGCTTCCCGGGATATATATTAAGTGTACATTTTTTTTCTAACCCAAGTTTTTGTAAACGTTGTACATGTACATGTGTGCCGTTTGCTTAATTTGGTAAACATTGTAAAGCAGAAACAACTGCATCTTTTAATCAGTGTTTACCAATTTTCAAATAGTATACAGGCAAACTTATTACTTCTTTTCGAATGATCTGCGAAAAGATGTGTTCTTTCTATGTGACGTCATTGACCTAGCCTTTGTTCATGCCGTCACAATAGGAAACTCAGAGGAGAGCAAGAAAGTTCGACGTCATAATCGGATTTTAACCAATAAAGAACTGAGATCAAACGTATAGCTTTAAGGTTGAAACCGAAGGTGGCATGAGACTTTATACAATCATTGATGATGAAACAAAAGTTTAAACCACACGTTGATTAAAGTGTGTTATACAATGTGTGCAGAAAGGGATAAATTGACGAAGAATTAGAGAAACCAATTTATATCATTAAATCAAAAGGTCAAACACATCAAACGAATATATAGAAAAAACTGTCATATTCATTACTTGGTACAGGCATTTCCTTATGTGGAAAATATTTGCCAAAAATACAATTTTAAAGTGTCGTTCGGTCATCCCAGGTGCCATTAGGATAATGAAAACTTGTCCTTCGGATAATGACCGTGTCATGTGGTCATTCGAGGTACCAATCAAAAGCCGTGGAGCAATTACACGAGATCGCAAACGATGAGCACGTAACACCTGTATGCGAAAACAAAGAATATTTATTGTGGTATCGAGTTATTGATTCCTAAGATTAAGTTTACTGATCTGCTGGAAACCCAGCGTGACCAAGAACGTAAAAAAAAACCACAACATTTAAAAGATAGGATGTAACTGAAGGTATCACAAAAGCTATGAGTTATATTTATTTAACAGTGGAATCGAAAGTAAAGTGATGAATGGCATACCGCAATTATGTTTATTGAATTCGTTGACTAGTTATTGAAATATGAATTAAAATATCATAGTATCTCATTGTGACAATCAGAAGGATGTAAATGCATTTAAGAATCGAATGCTTCTTTTTGTAAACTCATTACGGTGTAAAGGCGTTGACCGAATTACATTTGGAATGAACAGATGAAGCACGGCAGCTAGAATCATGAAAACAACATTTCTTTCAAGTTTATCTTTTATTTACCTGTGCACTGTATTGTGAGAGCTAGTTTCTTCATGAATTTTACATTTCATTTTGAAATACGTCTATAACCTCAAGAGTTGCAAAATTAAGTCTCAACCGATTATATATATATATATATAATATACTCTGTGTATAACGTTTTGTAATTTAACAATAGAAGAAATTTTGCATGAGTTTAAGGGTACGTGTTTTCTTCAAATTAGAATCTTCTCTGTTTTTTCTCAATATCTTTTCTTATTTCGCAGAAGTGCATGTGGAATTGATTTTTTCTTGGACTAGAAATATTCACTTCAATTTCTTTGTTCTCAACATACATTCCTCTATAATTAATGAAGAGGATGTAAACCGTTTCTATCATACATAAGATCAATCAATTACTAATTATTTTGGGTGTCAATTTTGTTTGTTGTGCACGTAACTTCAAGTTGTCGACCCTTGAATGTATATATCCCGCCGGCATATCCTTTTGTACAATTTTATTTTTCCAGCAAAGGTCTTTTGAAGAGCTTATTTGTCGTAATCAAGACGAACAAATCAATTAGGACTTTCAACGAACCTTTTATGGATCACAATATATTTATAGATAATATTATCATCTAGAATGATCATTTTTACCTTTTACGTCAGTCGTATGACGTGTATAAAGTCATGTATATGTGAAGTTAGCAGCCGGTTCGTTATTCGTTATTCGATATTCAATATCCAATCGGCTGCTAGCAGCCAGTTTGATATTCAAAATTAAATACTTGATAACATAAAAAGCATGATTTTCATATTTAAAAAGACTGATCAGATACGTAGGAAATCGTTAAATGACCTTTTCAAGCTGTCGTAATTTCTCGTCGTAATTTCTCGTTGTCCTCAAATATAAACCCTTTGCCATGTTACATATTTGTCTTTATGTAATATGAAGTTTTGTCAATAAAACGACTTCAAAGATGTACTTTTGTGTATAATATTTCATAAGACAAAAAGAAAACCCCATAACTCTAGAAATATTTATAACTATAAATAGAAATATATATGGAAAGCCAGAAAAACAAAAACAAATCATTCGGAAAATGTCAAAATTTTAGGACAAAGGGCACAGGGTAATGGTGAGAGCCCCGTGATCTCTCAATCTTTCTAATATTTGACAGACATTTAGTCAATAGGTAGATACAAACGTGACTAAAAGGAATTTGGGTACACTTCCTGTCTTCTATGTTTACGGAGCGCCCAAAGTGCCAGTTGGATATTCAAAATATATAGCGAAAAACCTACCCGAGACCGCTTAAATGAGGTTGCGACCCCCGGGTCTTTCAATGTCCATGAAATTCTACCAAATCAAAGATTTTAGATATATAAAGATTGTATCAAAAGTGGAATGTTCTTGAACGGATTGTTTGCTGCAGATCGGATCAGACCAGAACCCTAGGCCTAGTAGAATCGATGACCTAGTTTAAAATACAAACCGTCACTTTTGATTGAAGGGAAAATATACAGACCTTTATCAGACACCTTCACACAGCTCACACAACCACCCCTTTTGATGTAAAATCCAGGTCCAAATGCATTGTTGATCGCTATTTCACACAGACAACTTAGGGCTCCAACACCTCATGCTGACATGAATTGTGTTCGCCAACATAGGAAAGGCTCGCATTGCCCTTTCCGCTAACATGGATAGGAATCCACTTTCTTTTTGAATGTTTTTCTTCAATTGGTTAGTGCTTTTTTACCCTAGAACCATTTTGTAGAAGCTTGGTGATCTTTTCAATCTGTCGCGGGGTATTAAGCAACATCTTGTGTTCACCATGCAGGTTTGTGTGGGATAAACGAATGGTGACCGGGAAACCTTTTTTGTCTGCTCTCTGTAATATTTAGATTGACCTTTTATAAAGTTCAAACCGTATTTCGATAGACTATTTATTTATGCCTCGCGAAGATGGAAGCGGATGGTGAGATGTTCTCTGCGGAGATTGTGGAGGATTGCCGTCTGGATTGGTGAGGTATGTCTGCATGCGATTGATGGTTCTCAAGATCACGGGTAAGTACACCATATTTTTGGGGGGTTTGAATGATCTTTACCCCGGGATCCATTGAAGTGGGGGGAAGCTTCAGATAGGGGACTGTTGGGAGCCGTGTACGTAGCTGCTATTGATGATGCCACTGTTCACCAGGATGCTGTTGATGTTTCTGATGCTAACAATGTATTCACCCTCTTTGTAACATTTGTTGCCCGATCAAATGTGTAGAGATGTCGCTTAAATCCCAATGTGGTGTTCGATTCCTTAAATTGTAGTTGGGGGAGGGGGTTGAACCGAGTAAAAATGCGACTGTCGTTTCTAGAGTCAAGGATGGAAAACCCTTGTTTTTGGTCTGTGTTGTGACGATTTGCTGCAATAGTGTGGTGTCCATTTATTTATTAAAACACGACGTTCAACTACTGACCGACCGATTCGAACTGGAGAACTAGGACTCCTACGGAGATTGGAAGTGCAAATGCTTCGGTGTTGGCGGGAACATAACGCTCGAATTCCGCTCGAATCTGGATGTCCGCTCGGACTGATGACTTACATCGATGAGCAACGGCGGCTTTATGTCAATGAAATCAGAGGGGTTGACATCACCGTTACTAAGGAGGGTGTCAATGTTGTAGAATTTCTTTCTGAAGTCTACATCCTCCTTGAACACTATGGCAACCTTGTTTTGTGGAAAAAAAAACGGCATTAAAGTCGATGGCTGAGTAGCGTTCAGCTTTGAGGGTGACATGGATATTTTGCAATCGACAGCGATTGAACACGGAAGTATTATGGGTTTTGTCATTATCTCTGTCGGTTTGAAAGGCAACGATAATATATCTTGGCTTTTCGCGACCACTATATTGGCAGCTAGGCGGCAGTTAAATTGTGAGGCTTGGGGAACGACTATGAAATCACACTGTCTCATGCGAAATCCACAGAGGATCCTGGATTTTTTCTGGATGGTTTTGTACAGTTGCATCTTGTTTTCGTCTGCAGGAGTGAATCTCCAGAGTTGGTAAGTTGGGCGCCGGCTTAAGGTTCGAATTCGTGAACCTAGTATTAATATTTTTGAAGACTTTCATCGAAGGTCAACCCTTCTGTGATTGTAAGGATGTCAGACATTATGTATTTATTTATAGCATTGGAGGAAGTTGGGATGGTACCAATGCCACGACCAGAGATGAAATTGTTTAACTGGGTTTGGTTGTTGGGCTTTCTGCGTTTAACACTGAGCTGTTGATTGGGCTCGCTGCGTTGGTCAATGGGTTTTCGAGTGCGGGTCACTTTGTCAACGACATGGTTGACGACTACCACCTACCACTCCTATCATGGCTGCATTGGTGGCAGTGCTCATAGGCCTACTTTTCAATGTCTTGGCAGAAGAGGAGGTGAACATGCGACCAGCGATACTGGCGATAGTGTCAAAAAAACTTCTACCACCGTATGCATACTTTCAAACAAAACCTTTCTTAATTGAGGATATTACGATGGAGTTGCTTATATTCCTTGATGCTGATAAGTTCACCATTCTTTATGGCATCGATGATCGCCATAATCGCGTTGCGCACACCATTGTTACCAGCACGGTATGCAGTGTTGCACAGATCCAAGAAATAAAGGAGCTGGTCAAAGTCGGAGGAAAGAAACACGGTTTGAAGTCCGCTACAATGCTTATCTTGCTTTAGATGTTAGACACAATCTTCGTCCACTCAGATCTTTATCGCCTTAGGGTTCTCGAGAGGGTTAATTGCCTTGAAACATGGCACCGGAACTGTTCAGGATCTCTGCATAGTCGACAAGGTCTTAAAAACTTCGGCCTCGAAAGATTCTGATTTCTTTTTCACCATGAGTTCCCAGAGGTTAAGGGTTCCTTTGTACTGTACCTCACACCATCCACGAAAATATCATCGCCGTCAGAAGTAACTGGTTAGCTTACGATGAAGAGATCGAGATCCAAAGGTGTGGTCGGCGAAGGATCGTTACTGATCTGCAAATACTGCTGTGCTCGAAGTCCGAGGATGGTGTCTATAGGTGGTGCAATGGGTAGTGGGTAGTCAAACTTGGGCGGTGGAGGCTGGAGGGCTGTCACTGCTGCAGGAAGTTAAACGATCGTTTAGGTGATCGGTGAAGCTGCCTCTCGCTGAGCCTCAACCACAGGATTAACACCTTGGAAAGGTCAGGGTTGAGTCCAATCTTCTCGAGGCGATGCTGCATGTTACTGGCTTGAATCTTCCGCTTGATCTCTTGCAACTCCCTGACGAGCGCCTCACACTGTTTAGGGTCTGTAATCTTTATAAACGTTCATTTATTTAAAGCGTTGACTTGAACCTTCCTAAGTGAAGGTTTGAATACCTGCAAGCGTTTGTTTGAACGCCCCTAAGCGTTGGTTTGAACAGTTGTACCTTCTATAGGCATATATCTATCGAAAGGTTTAAAAAAAAAACACACATGCATTTTTGCTCGTTTTTCCATAATTTGAATTGAAAAGGTCGAGCTATAAATATTTGTTGATAAACACTACAATAATTTATGGACCTATGGGTGGTACGGATAGAAAAATACGGACTGTCAAACAGATACATACCATATAAAACATGCTAAAAACAATCTAAATGTTCATATAACCCCACTAAGGAGGCTATATTATTCTTCAATTATCTAAAAATCTATTTCATTGTACAAACACTTTCATATTTAAAAAATTCACCATGGCCATAATGCGATACTATACTTCTATTAAACTGTGTATTGCTACAGAACCTTATCGTTTTTGATTTCAACCTTATCGGTAAATCAAAGCACTCAAAGTCCGCGTACACTACGAAAGGGACTCTCATCGGGTGGGTGTTGTTGACAAAAGTCAGCTGGTATGTCCCTTCTTTGGGCAGCTCTGATCTTGGCTGCCTTGTGGTTGACGCAACACTCTTTGTTGGTTTCCAGAGATTCCTTGCTATAAACGTGGTTCAAGCACATGTAGCCTTGGATCAGCAGTAAGTTGAGTTCTCTCTCCCGCTGTTCACCAATGTTTGAAATGTGCAGCGGGTATACTTCACTATCATCTATTCTAAATACATTAACCGCCAGGGTGGAATTGGCCTTCTCAAATTAATTAATATCCTTAAGGCTTACCAGATTGAGCTCTGTGTAACCCTGTCCGTTTGTTTTGGGTCTACCTGCAAGGCCGAAAGAATGGCCCACTTGAAACACTCCTCGTCGTTATTTTTCACATTGATTACAGCCTTCTTGTATTTGATCCACGCCGGCTAATCAATGTACTGTGACCTACCCAGCGGTCGTTGGTAATATTGACTTAAAATTTTACAATTGCTTTCGATGTCCAGTCACTTTTTTCAGAGGTCCACTGTGCAATCTTCTCTCCGATCTTTTCATCCATCTTCTCAAGGGTTTCAAGCAAGTCCGTGGTTGAGGGGAAAATCTGGTTTCCCGAGTGAAAGTATCCCACGTTCTCATCATCCATCTTACCTGTTGGGTTAATCTTCACAATGCAGCATCACATTGACTTGTTATCCTTTCAATGCCCAATCGTCTATGAGTTCCACCCTTGACATCCGAGAGACCTCAAGGAAGGTCTGTACATCCATGTCAATAATAGTGGTCATCTTTCAGGTAGTAAATACATCTTTAAAGGCTTTCAGTGGATGTACCTCAATTTTATCCCCAATGGCTTTCCTATCTTCTCTGACCTGTTCCTGTAACTTATCCAGTAGTCGATCTTTCGACATCCTGCTAACCTCTATCAACTCATGCTGTTTGGCTTGGGTGATAATATCCTTCCTAGTATAGGGTTGGAACAACGCTAAAAAAATGTTGGTCTTCGTTCCGATCAACTGATCCAACTGGTCCTTCCTCATCCGGGAGTACCATCGGCGGTGGTTCATTTTGGCAATACCACTCAGGGCTTTGACGTTTTCAACAACTAATTCCAGCTATTAATAGCTATTGGATCGATGTCTTAATCTTTATAACAATCCAAAATAAAATCAATTTGTTTCACCCAAAACCAATATCTACGATTAAATGGTTTTTATACCCAGCTTTTGATCTTTCGATCCTATCGTCCATATCAAAATATATAAAATTCGTGGTAATCATACCCGGTGCGCCTGTTCTTTTTTCATCCCATAGCTCACAATTTGCCGAGCTCAATTGGTCTCTCTCTTTGTCAAGACGGTGGTTAGCTGCTTGTTTAATCTCTCACAACCCCAAGTGGGGATATGGTTGCCCCTTTCCAACATAAGGTTATAATTTCTGCCTACCTATTAACTAAATGGCTGCTTAGTAATACAAAGATTGAGAGATTAGAGGGCTATCACCATTGCCCTGTGCCCTTTTTCCTAAAATTCTGATAATTTTTAACAGAAAAGTGACAATATAAGCCCTCCATATATATATATCGAATATGACAATATTCTGAGAAATCCTTCTAATACAACCTTCATATATACAGAGTCTGTGATTTAATTAAATTTTATAGACATTGAAAGATCAGGGGGGTCTCACCCTTATTTAAGCGGTCTCAGGTAGATTTTCGCTATATATTTTAAATATCCAACTGGCACTTTGGGCGCTCCGTAAACATAGAAGACAGGAAGTGTACCCAAAGTCCTTTTAGTCACGTTTGTATCTACCTATTGACTAAATGTCTGTTAAATATTAGAAAGATTGAGAGAGCAGGGCGCTCTCACCATCACCCTGTGCCCTTTGTCCTAAAATTTGGACATTTTTTGACTGAAAAGTGACAATCTTAGCCCTCCGTAGATATTGAAGATGACGTTTTTCTGGAAACTCCATCTAATACAATCTTTATATATACAGAGTCAATGATTTGGTTGAATTTTATGGACATTGAAAGACCAGGGGGGTCTCAACCTCATTTAAGCGGTCTCGGGTAGGTTTTCGCTATATATTTTGAATATCCAACTGGCACTTTGAGCGCTCCGTAAACATAGAAGACAGGAAGTGTACCCAAAGTCCTTTTAGTTACGTTTGTATCTACCTATTGACTAAATGTCTGTTAAATATTAGAAAGATTGAGAGATCAGGGCGCTCTCACCATCACCCTGTGCCCTTTGTCCTAAAATTTGGACATTTTTTGACTGAAAAGTGACAATCTTAGCCCTCCGTAGATATTGAAGATGACGTTTTTCTGAAAACTCCATCTAATACAATCTTTATATATACAGAGTCAATGATTTGGTTGAATTTTATGGACATTGAAAGACCAGGGGGGTCTCAACCTCATTTAAGCGGTCTCGGGTAGGGTTTCGCTATATATTTTGAATATCCAACTGGCACTTTGAGCGCTCCGTAAACATAGAAGACAGGAAGTGTACCCAAAGTCCTTTTAGTCACGTTTGTATCTACCTATTGACTAAATGTCTGTTAAATATTAGAAAGATTGAGAGATCAGGGCGCTCTCACCATCACCCTGTGCCCTTTGTCCTAAAATTTTGACATTTTTTGACTGAAAAGTGACAATCTTAGCCCTCCGTAGATATTGAAGATGACGTTTTTCTGAAAACTCCATCTAATACAATCTTTATATATACAGAGTCAATGATTTGCTTGAATTTTATGGACATTGAAACACCAGGGGGGTCTCAACCTCATTTAAGCGGTCTCGGGTAGGTTTTCGCTATATATTTTGAATATCCAACTGGCACTTTGGGCGCTCCGTAAACATAGAAGACAGGAAGTGTACCCAAAGTCCTTTTAGTCACGTTTGTATCTACCTATTGACTAAATGCCTGTTAAATATTAGAAAGATTGAGAGAGCAGGGCGCTCTCACCATCACCCTGTGCCCTTTGTCCTAAAATTTGGACATTTTTTGACTGAAAAGTGACAATCTTAGCCCTCCGTAGATATTGAAGATGACGTTTTTCTGGAAACTCCATCTAATACAATCTTTATATATACAGAGTCAATGATTTGGTTGAATTTTATGGACATTGAAAGACCAGGGGGGTCTCAACCTCATTTAAGCGGTCTCGGGTAGGTTTTCGCTATATATTTTGAATATCCAACTGGCACTTTGAGCGCTCCGTAAACATAGAAGACAGGAAGTGTACCCAAAGTCCTTTTAGTTACGTTTGTATCTACCTATTGACTAAATTTCTGTTAAATATTAGAAAGATTGAGAGATCAGGGCGCTCTCACCATCACCCTGTGCCCTTTGTCCTAAAATTTGGACATTTTTTGACTGAAAAGTGACAATCTTAGCCCTCCGTAGATATTGAAGATGACGTTTTTCTGAAAACTCCATCTAATACAATCTTTATATATACAGAGTCAATGATTTGGTTGAATTTTATGGACATTGAAAGACCAGGGGGGTCTCAACCTCATTTAAGCGGTCTCGGGTAGGGTTTCGCTATATATTTTGAATATCCAACTGGCACTTTGAGCGCTCCGTAAACATAGAAGACAGGAAGTGTACCCAAAGTCCTTTTAGTCACGTTTGTATCTACCTATTGACTAAATGTCTGTTAAATATTAGAAAGATTGAGAGATCAGGGCGCTCTCACCATCACCCTGTGCCCTTTGTCCTAAAATTTTGACATTTTTTGACTGAAAAGTGACAATCTTAGCCCTCCGTAGATATTGAAGATGACGTTTTTCTGAAAACTCCATCTAATACAATCTTTATATATACAGAGTCAATGATTTGCTTGAATTTTATGGACATTGAAACACCAGGGGGGTCTCAACCTCATTTAAGCGGTCTCGGGTAGGTTTTCGCTATATATTTTGAATATCCAACTGGCACTTTGGGCGCTCCGTAAACATAGAAGACAGGAAGTGTACCCAAAGTCCTTTTAGTCACGTTTGTATCTACCTATTGACTAAATGCCTGTTAAATATTAGAAAGATTGAGAGAGCAGGGCGCTCTCACCATCACCCTGTGCCCTTTGTCCTAAAATTTGGACACTTTTTTAATGAAAAGTGGCAATCTTAGCCCTCCGTAGATATTGAAGATGACGTTTTTCTGGAAACTCCATCTAATACAATCTTTATATATACAGATTCAATGATTTGATTGAATTTTATGGACATTGAAAGACCAGGGGGGTCTCAACCTCATTTAAGCGGTCTCGGGTAGGTTTTCGCTATATATTTTGAATATCCAACTGGCACTTTGAGCGCTCCGTAAACATAGAAGACAGGAAGTGTACCCAAAGTCCTTTTAGTTACGTTTGTATCTACCTATTGACTAAATTTCTGTTAAATATTAGAAAGATTGAGAGAGCAGGGCGCTCTCACCATCACCCTGTGCCCTTTGTCCTAAAATTTGGACATTTTTTGACTGAAAAGTGACAATCTTAGCCCTCCGTAGATATTGGAGATGACGTTTTTCTGGAAACTCCATCTAATACAATCTTTATATATACAGAGTCAATGATTTGGTTGAATTTTATGGACATTGAAAGACCAGGGGGTCTCAACCTCATTTAAGCGGTCTCGGGTAGGTTTTCGCTATATATTTTGAATATCCAACTGGCACTTCGGGCGCTCCGTAAACATAGAAGACAGGAAGTGTACCCAAAGTCCTTTTAGTCACGTTTGTATCTACCTATTGACTAAATGTCTGTTAAATATTAGAAAGATTGAGAGAGCAGGGCGCTCTCACCATCACCCTGTGCCCTTTGTCCTAAAATTTGGACATTTTTTGAATGAAAAGTGACAATCTTAGCCCTCCGTAGATATTGAAGATGACGTTTTTCTGGAAACTCCATCTAATACAATCTTTATATATACAGAGTCAATGATTTGGTTGAATTTTATGGACATTGAAAGACCAGGGGGGTCTCAACCTCATTTAAGCGGTCTCGGGTAGGGTTTCGCTATATATTTTGAATATCCAACTGGCACTTTGAGCGCTCCGTAAACATAGAAGACAGGAAGTGTACCCAAAGTCCTTTTAGTCACGTTTGTATCTACCTATTGACTAAATTTCTGTTAAATATTAGAAAGATTGAGAGATCAGGGCGCTCTCACCATCACCCTGTGCCCTTTGTCCTAAAATTTGGACATTTTTTGACTGAAAAGTGACAATCTTAGCCCTCCGTAGATATTGAAGATGACGTTTTTCTGGAAACTCCATCTAATACAATCTTTATATATACAGAGTCAATGATTTGCTTGAATTTTATGGACATTGAAACACCAGGGGGGTCTCAACCTAATTTAAGCGGTCTCGGGTAGGTTTTCGCTATATATTTTGAATATCCAACTGGCACTTTGGGCGCTCCGTAAACATAGAAGACAGGAAGTGTACCCAAAGTCCTTTTAGTTACGTTTGTATCTACCTATTGACTAAATTTCTGTTAAATATTAGAAAGATTGAGAGATCAGGGCGCTCTCACCATCACCCTGTGCCCTTTGTCCTAAAATTTGGACATTTTTTGACTGAAAAGTGACAATCTTAGCCCTCCGTAGATATTGGAGATGACGTTTTTCTGGAAACTCCATCTAATACAATCTTTATATATACAGAGTCAATGATTTGGTTGAATTTTATGGACATTGAAAGACCAGGGGGGTCTCAACCTCATTTAAGCGGTCTCGGGTAGGTTTTCGCTATATATTTTGAATATCCAACTGGCACTTCGGGCGCTCCGTAAACATAGAAGACAGGAAGTGTACCCAAAGTCCTTTTAGTCACGTTTGTATCTACCTATTGACTAAATGTCTGTTAAATATTAGAAAGATTGAGAGAGCAGGGCGCTCTCACCATCACCCTGTGCCCTTTGTCCTAAAATTTGGACATTTTTTGAATGAAAAGTGACAATCTTAGCCCTCCGTAGATATTGAAGATGACGTTTTTCTGAAAACTCCATCTAATACAATCTTTATATATACAGAGTCAATGATTTGGTTGAATTTTATGGACATTGAAAGACCAGGGGGGTCTCAACCTCATTTAAGCGGTCTCGGGTAGGGTTTCGCTATATATTTTGAATATCCAACTGGCACTTTGAGCGCTCCGTAAACATAGAAGACAGGAAGTGTACCCAAAGTCCTTTTAGTCACGTTTGTATCTACCTATTGACTAAATGTCTGTTCAATATTAGAAAGATTGAGAGATCAGGGCGCTCTCACCATCACCCTGTGCCCTTTGTCCTAAAATTTGGACATTTTTTGACTGAAAAGTGACAATCTTAGCCCTCCGTAGATATTGAAGATGACGTTTTCTGGAAACTCCATCTAATACAATCTTTATATATACAGAGTCAATGATTTGCTTGAATTTTATGGACATTGAAACACCAGGGGGGTCTCAACCTAATTTAAGCGGTCTCGGGTAGGTTTTCGCTATATATTTTGAATATCCAACTGGCACTTTGGGCGCTCCGTAAACATAGAAGACAGGAAGTGTACCCAAAGTCCTTTTAGTCACGTTTGTATCTACCTATTGACTAAATGTCTGTTAAATATTAGAAAGATTGAGAGAGCAGGGCGCTCTCACCATCACCCTGTGCCCTTTGTCCTAAAATTTGGACATTTTTTGAATGAAAAGTGACAATCTTAGCCCTCCGTAGATATTGAAGATGACGTTTTTCTGAAAACTCCATCTAATACAATCTTTATATATACAGAGTCAATGATTTGGTTGAATTTTATGGACATTGAAAGACCAGGGGGGTCTCAACCTCATTTAAGCGGTCTCGGGTAGGGTTTCGCTATATATTTTGAATATCCAACTGGCACTTTGAGCGCTCCGTAAACATAGAAGACAGGAAGTGTACCCAAAGTCCTTTTAGTCACGTTTGTATCTACCTATTGACTAAATGTCTGTTCAATATTAGAAAGATTGAGAGATCAGGGCGCTCTCACCATCACCCTGTGCCCTTTGTCCTAAAATTTGGACATTTTTTGACTTAAAAGTGACAATCTTAGCCCTCCGTAGATATTGAAGATGACGTTTTCTGGAAACTCCATCTAATACAATCTTTATATATACAGAGTCAATGATTTGCTTGAATTTTATGGACATTGAAACACCAGGGGGGTCTCAACCTAATTTAAGCGGTCTCGGGTAGGTTTTCGCTATATATTTTGAATATCCAACTGGCACTTTGGGCGCTCCGTAAACATAGAAGACAGGAAGTGTACCCAAAGTCCTTTTAGTCACGTTTGTATCTACCTATTGACTAAATGTCTGTTAAATATTAGAAAGATTGAGAGAGCAGGGCGCTCTCACCATCACCCTGTGCCCTTTGTCCTAAAATTTGGACATTTTTTGAATGAAAAGTGACAATCTTAGCCCTCCGTAGATATTGAAGATGACGTTTTTCTGAAAACTCCATCTAATACAATCTTTATATATACAGAGTCAATGATTTGGTTGAATTTTATGGACATTGAAAGACCAGGGGGGTCTCAACCTCATTTAAGCGGTCTCGGGTAGGTTTTCGCTATATATTTTGAATATCCAACTGGCACTTTGAGCGCTCCGTAAACATAGAAGACAGGAAGTGTACCCAAAGTCCTTTTAGTCACGTTTGTATCTACCTATTGACTAAATGTCTGTTAAATATTATAAAGATTGAGAGATCAGGGCGCTCTCACCATCACCCTGTGCCCTTTGTCCTAAAATTTGGACATTTTTTGAATGAAAAGTGACAATCTTAGCCCTCCGTAGATATTGAAGATGACGTTTTTCTGAAAACTCCATCTAATACAATCTTTATATATACAGAGTCAATGATTTGGTTGAATTTTATGGACATTGAAAGACCAGTGGGGTCTCAACCTCATTTAAGCGGTCTCGGGTAGGTTTTCGCTATATATTTTGAATATCCAACTGGCACTTTGAGCGCTCCGTAAACATAGAAGACAGGAAGTGTACCCAAAGTCCTTTTAGTCACGTTTGTATCTACCTATTGACTAAATGTCTGTTAAATATTATAAAGATTGAGAGATCAGGGCGCTCTCACCATCACCCTGTGCCCTTTGTCCTAAAATTTGGACATTTTTTGAATGAAAAGTGACAATCTTAGCCCTCCGTAGATATTGAAGATGACGTTTTTCTGAAAACTCCATCTAATACAATCTTTATATATACAGAGTCAATGATTTGGTTGAATTTTATGGACATTGAAAGACCAGTGGGGTCTCAACCTCATTTAAGCGGTCTCGGGTAGGTTTTCGCTATATATTTTGAATATCCAACTGGCACTTTGAGCGCTCCGTAAACATAGAAGACAGGAAGTGTACCCAAAGTCCTTTTAGTCACGTTTGTATCTACCTATTGACTAAATGTCTGTTAAATATTATAAAGATTGAGAGATCAGGGCGCTCTCACCATCACCCTGTGCCCTTTGTCCTAAAATTTAGATGACTGAAATTTTTTTTTTTTTGGCTTTCCATATATATTTCTATTTATAGTTAAAAATATTTCTAGAGTTATCGGTTTTTCTTTTTGTCGTAAGAAACATAATACACAAAAGTACATCTTTGAAGTCGTTTTTATGACAAAACTCTATATTACATACAGACAAATAAGTCGCACGGAAAAGGGTTTATATTCGAGGACGACGAGAAATTGCGACAGCTTGAAAAGGTCATTTAATGATTCCTACGTATCTTATCAGTCCTTTTGACTATGAAAATCGTGCTTTTTATAATTTCAAGTATTTAATTTTCTTATGATTTTTCACTAAATTTTGAATATCAAACTGGCTGCTAGCAGCCGGTTGGATATTGAATATCGAATAACGAATAACGAACCGGCTGCTAACTTCACATACATTATAAAGTCGCATACGTGACTGCCATGTACGATTTACGCCGAACATAAGACGAAAGTCTGCATGATGTATTGCATATATATATAAATAAATTTGGTGTATTTACTGTCTTTTGATCGGTTAAAAGAATTAGCTTTATTTTCAATGTTATCAATTTTTATGGAGACACACCCACTCTAACGTTGTGTATTCATACGCAAACATCTGTGTACGTTTGTTATTCGTATTAATATATATCTTTGAGTCTTATTTTTGATAGAAATTTATTTATAATGAATGGCAATAATTTATTTTGAATTTATTGAACCATAAAATTAATTTTTGATTCTTCACATTTAACATAATCCGCTTCGCGGATTATTCAATGTGAAGAGTCAAAAATTAATTTTATGGTTCAATAAATTCAAAATAAATAACAGCCATTCATTAAATATAACTGTATTTCTCACAGAGTCATAACTTATATTATAAATGAGAAGATGTGGTATGATGAGTGTCTTTGCTAGTCACAATGATTAAAAGTTAACAATAATTAAAGGTAAAAGGAAATTATTGTCTGGAAACTTAAAAAAGTCCAATGAACCATTAAAAGGTCAAGGTCAAATACGGAAGTCGGATATATGTGTGCCTACACATTACACTCATTGAATACTGCTTACAATACATGTGGGAAACATTAATATTGACCAATGGTTAAAACTTGTTGTATCTTTTAACTAGAGGCCCTAAAGAGCCTGTGTCGCTCACCTTGGTCTATGACTGTGAATATTAAACAAAGGACACAGATGGATTCATCACAACATTGTGTTTTGGTGATGGTGATGTGTTTGTAGATCTTACTTTACGGAACATTCTTCTGCTTACAATTATCTCTATCTATAATGAACTTAGCCCAGTAGTTACAGTGGAAAATGTTAGTAAAATTTTACAAATTTTATGACAATTGTTAAAAAGGCAATAACTCCTTAGGGGGTCAATTGACCGTTTATCAGGTCAAGATCTATATGCCCTGAAATTTTCATATGAATCGGACAACCCGTTGTTGGGTTGCTGCCCCGAAATTGGTAATTTTAAGGAAATTTTGCTGTTTTTTGGCTATTATCTTGAACATTATTATAGATGAGATAAACTGTAAACAGCAATAATGTTCAGCAAAGTAAGATTTACAAATAAGTCAACATGACCGAAATGGTCAATTGACCCCTTAAGGACTTATTGCCCTTTATAGTAAACTTTTAACAATTTTCATAAATTTTGTAAATGTTTACAAAATATTTCAACTACTGGGACAAGTTCATTAGAGATAGAGATAATTGTAAGCAGCAAGAATGTTCAGTAAAGTAAGATCTACAAATACTTCGCCATCACCAAGACACAATTTTGGAATGAATCAATCTCTGTCCTTAGTTTATGATATGCACATAGACCAAGGTGAGCGACACAGGCTCCTTAGAGCCTCTAGTTTAAACTAGATACCCCTATGATGATTGTGGCCAAGTTTGGTTTAATTTGGCCCAAGAAGAAGATTTTTGTAAAAGTTAACGACGACGGAAGACGACGACGACGACGGACGCCAAGTGATGGGAAAAGCTCACTTGGCCCTTTGGGGAAGGTGAGCTAAAAATGAGAAAAGCAATACGTGAACCGAAGACCGCTGACTGGTCGCCAAAAAAATTGTTCTTGAAATTTCGTTTGCTTTTGAATTGAAATTGCCGACTGTGAATAAGACAATGATGATGTTAAAACCCCTTTATTAAATATATTTAATTGTGTTAAGATTCTTGCACAAGTCAGCCAGCTGAAAGCAATGTATAATATATAGTTGTGAAAAGAAAAGTGTGTATACTACAGCTACAACATATATGTATTTGAATATACATTTTAAAGCTCGATTAATGACACTAAATAGATTAAACTAGTGGATCAAATATCTAGCAAGATTCAAAAAAAAGAGGAGCGAACATCCCGATAAGTTGAAAATAATACATTCCTGGTAATGAATATATTCTATATTATAACATTGTCAGCAAACATAAAACATTTCAGGAGTCAGAGATCAACGCCCAAATTACTGGCTCAAACATCTTTATACATGTACGAAGACATTCATTAGAACGTAGCTGCGAAAACGTAGCTCTTAAGGTCCTTTTGATGATTTTTGATATTTGCGGACCGCAAAAAAAAGAAGGACAATAGAGCTACGTTTTTGCAGCTAATTAGAACGAAGAACAGTATCGGGGATAAAAACACAACCTTGCTTCTTGTCCAATTCTTGGTCGAAGAAACTTTATTCACGAGCACCAAACAATATTTTATTTCATACATTGCTATAAAGAGAGTTGGTCAAATTCCAGCACTTGCCTTAAATGCTGTCTTGCCTCAATAAATATAGAATACCATCTCTTCAGACTCTGTCAAACGTATAAGATGGGTCACGGAAAGCAAGAAACTTTTTATGTTATTTGAGTCGCTGCCAAAAGCTTTAGATAGGTCACGCAAAGCGAGAAACTTTTAATGTTATTCGAGACTCTGCCAAAAGCTTTATATAGCTTCATGGAAAGCGGGAAATCTTTTATGTTTTTGAAACTCTGTCAAAAGCTTGATATAGGTCACGGTAAGCGATAACTTTTTATGTTTTATGAGACTCTGTCAAAAGTTTTATATAGGTCACAGAAATCGAAAAACGTTTTTATGTTATTTGAGACGCTATAAAAAGCTTTAGATATGTCACGCGAGACACCTTTTATGTTATTTTAGCTTTACGGATAGAACAAATAACATGTAGTGTCAAACTATAATTGTCCTCAGTTCTTGTTTTCTAAATTCTTCCTGGATCTCCCCAAGAATTCTATTTTCTTCTAAGTATGTCATTACAATCTCCACATGTGAAGCAGGATCTGCGTACCCTCCCGGATCATGTAAAGTTACTCCTAGCTTTAGTGCGATTCATGTTGCTCAGTCATTATTTTTCTTCGTTGTATTTTGCCTACTTTTATTTGTCTGTTCGTCTTTTTAGCCATGACGTTGTCTGTTTGTTTTCGACTTATTAGTTTGGATGTCCCTATGATATCTTTGCTCTCTTTTATAGGGAATTGATATGCATGTACTGTACATCACAATTATTCCTCTGTGGGTTTTTTTAACACATTGTCGACAAAGATAATATAAAATTGATCCATAGCTTTGTTGTACATGAATTTTTAACGGCATTTATAAACGCAGTATATTTATTTTTATGTAATCAAACATTAGCTTTGTTGATAAATAGTAATCTTTTTCAAGTTTTTATTTTCCTAATCGTATAATTTGGATTTATACTGCACGCGTTCTATTTGAGCTGTCAAAATGCGTTGACCGTATATTTCTATGTCATATTCAGTCACTGACCTGACATCACTTTTCCTCATGAATATTTAAATAGAAATTGCCGAAATTATAATTAATTATTCATACGACCTATTCAACCTGTCCTTGTTTCCAATGTATACAACGACTGAAACTTATTTCTTTTGCAATTTTTAGAGAAAAAAAAATACTTCACTTGTTAAATTTTGGTTTGCAAACTATAAATCATTATGTTTTATGCTTATTGTTGATATTTTAGTTCATTCTCAAACAAATTCGTTCACCATTGGTTGTTGGTTTCAGCAGGTAATGTACATTTCATTTTAAGAATTGAATGCTCTTTTTTGTAAATTTATTGGGGTGTAAAAGCGTTGACCGAAGTACATTTTGTATGAAGCGCGGAAGCGCTTCATACTTAAAATGTGCGCACGGTCAACGCTTTTACAACCCTATAAAGTTACAAAAAAAAGCATTCAATACTTATAATTACATTTTTACCTATAGGATCATGAAAACACGCCTTTTATCAAGTTTTTATTTCATTTACCTGTGCACTTTATTGTGGGACCTCGTGTCATCATGAATGAGAAGTTTTAATGAGTGGTACAACTGCTTAAGGAATAACACATGATGTGCCGTTAGCCAATCAGAATAACGTATCGTAATGAAACATACATCTAATGTAATTATTGTTATATATTTCTCCGCCTGTATGATATGAGGCCTTTAAATAAAAGGGGGAAGTTTCCCAATATTTAAATCAAATAATGACATTAACCCATTAAAGAACAATTGAAAATTGTTTTTTTTTAGATTGCAGTATAAAGACAATAATATAGTACGTTGACTTGACATATCAACGATATCAGGATTCGGCAAAGCCTCGCATTTTCCCGTTTCTAAGCCTCATCCTTATATCGTTGATATGTCAAGTCAATGCACTATTATTGACTATACATGTTTTGTGTGCCAATGTGTGTATTTCTAGAAGTGGTACACAGACAAGTGCATGCATGTAATGAAGCAGTACCAGTTGACTAGGAAATTTTCAGGTTTGGATCCAGGATTTAGTGTTTAGACATTTCGCCCTGACTGAATCCCCGCCCGTTTCTGAATATCAGAACATGATTCATTCAATGTATATATATACTCGTTACAATACAATTACAAGATTTAATCTCCTTATTTTCATATAGAACAAAAACTTTAAAAGCGGTATTATAATAATAATAATGTGATAATAATGGCGTCTTTTCATTCATTTTGAGAAAATTAGTTCCATAAGACTTTCACGATACTGTAGACATGAGTTATCTGAGCTTCATGACAGAGATGCAGTTCATATTCGTGTAAGTATGTCTAATGTCTTTCGGTTCTATATACATTGTATCGTTGGTGTTCAGCTGTATCACAGCAGATCCTGTTCCACTGTGGTACATATCAATGGTCGAACTAGATTTATACACCGGAGCAATCTGAACACTCGTCAAGAAATGAAATTTTCCCGCAGTATCATGCAAAACGATATTAAAACGAGAATTTGAATCTTTCGACATTAATGTTACTATAAATAGATACAACCCAGGTTTTTCACAAATAAATTTGCCATCGTTTTGCAATGCTGATATGTTCTGGAATCCGTACGAGTTAATAACTTTGGAAAATTTCATCTTCTCTGAATAATAACTATCCACGATGTAATGCTTAACCATGAATCCACCGCATGCTTGTAAACCAACTGTAAAAAACAAAAATAGGAACATGTACATTTTATCTGATTGATTTTCTTAATGAGAGATGCAGTTATGGCCCTACTTAGCCCGTAATATTGGTACTATATATTTTAAGAAACATTACATGATTCCAAGTTGATTTGTGCATGGTGGATGGGTCTTTATTTTCTTATTCTTTTATTTGTTTGAACATTTTTTTCAATTTTCATTGTTTGTTTTCCCTAGTGTTCTGCAGTTCTTGCTCATCATTTTCTATTCCGTAAACCTTATCGAGAATAAAGTTAGAACTGTCTAAAACTGTTCTCAGTTAGAACTGTCGAAAACTGTTTTCGGTTAGAACTGTCGAAAACTGTTCTCGGTCAGAACTGTCGAAAACTGTTCTCGGTTAGAACTGTCTAAAACTGTTCTCGGTTAGAACTGTCTAAAACTGTTCTCGGTTAGAACTGTGGTAAACTGTTCTCGGTTAGAACTATCTAAAACTGTTCTCGGTTAGAACTATCTTAACTGTTCTCGGTTAGAACTGTCTTACACTGTTATCGGTTAGAACTGTCGAAAACTGTTCTCGGTTAGAACTATCTAGAACTGTTCTCGGTTAGAACTGTCTTTAAAACTGTTCTCGGTTAGAATTGTCTAAAAATCTGTAATGCATAGGTTCTGTTATAAACTGGTTTAAAGGTGTCAAGATATAATGTTCTTTATACTGTTCTGACAGTCCCTTGCATTTGATATGTCAGAGGAGCTTTGGTGAAAATTGTATCGTGATAAAAAAAAAACTGAACAAAAGGACTTATCAACATACCAGTAATGTGGATACAAATATTAATAATATTGATAAAAAAATTAACTGCCTAATTACGCTATCTTACCCATTTCTCTGTCGTTATCCTGCTGTTGCGTCATATTTGCCACATTTGAAGATATTCCGTTAATAATTGAATTAAAGTTCTGTGAAATGTTGTCAACATACGTCTTGACTTGTTGAATTTGTCTCTCGGCAGCGTCTCTGGTATCGTTTAATTTCTGCTCAAATTGAAAAAGTTCATCTTTTGAGCCGGTCTCATTTTCCAAGCGGGATAATTTATTTTTAAGGTTCCCATTATCAGATACCAACTTTTGATAATTCGTCTTCAATGAAATGGTCTCGTTTTGTAGATGTTTTAATTCACCTTGTAATGGACCACCCACATACTGCTCCAGCTGCCGGCGTGATCTTCTTTCTTCCATGATTAAATCGAGTAAGTCATAGTAATGTTTATCTGTTATTCCTCCTCTTCCTCCGCCCGGAGAAATCGTACTAGTGTCAAACAAAAACGCCCCTGAGAGTCCAAAACATAAGCATAACACAAAATATGAAACCATTTTCTTTCAAAATATTAGGTCTGATATGATGTTTTCGTTTTCGTCAAGGACATTGGAACAAACTGATAATGACATGATATAGATGTTAGTGGTTCTTAGGAGCAAAAACATGTTGACAAATAAATGACAATCCAAAGATACAACCAGTATACAATAACGGTTTTTTTTCAAATAAATTTGGTATTTTGAATAATAAGCGTTCAAATTATTAAAACTGTATGCATATGAGACACGACTCAGAATATATACAAGAGATTTTACATCAACTAGGCATCTACAATTTGTACCCAGCGACACCTTTATAACAATTCAAAAACACATATTTAAGTCAATACAGATACAGTCAAAATTATATATTCATTGAATACGTCTAGCTCTAAATCGCTCCGAGTCTATTTCATAGAGTTATGAATACGATAAAAGATTTATCATGAATGCAAAACCAATTAAAGGGGAAAAAATTAAAATTTCTGTATTTACATGTACTACCTGATTATCCTTTTCAGGTGGTATTGTATGGAGGTATGAGAAATCCTGACCTTTTTAAAATCAAAAATAAAGATAAGAAAAAAAGAAAAAAGACGTTTTTTTTTATAAAGCAGGCGACAACAGCTGGTATGTTACTAAAAAATGTATTGCTTCTATATGGATATGAAAGCGTTGATTAATTAAAAGAACGTTTGCAAAATGGTATGAAACGCACGGCCAACGCTTTTACGTCCTACATAAACACGATATACATTTTGTAATTTGAACTGTTTATTTTGACTGATTGTATATTCGGACTGAAAATGTCTATATAGACTGATAGACGTAAGATTTCTGATTTGTTTATTTTACGTCGGACTGCACATAAGATAGTCTATGTACTTCATAGCGATATAAGAATTCCCAAAGGTGAATACAAATACGAGTTTTTATTTTTATTTTACATCAACTTCTGTATTTCAGTATATTTGTGAATACGTACATGGAAGAAATGATTTTTTTCGTGATTTTGTGCTTTTCGTTTTCAAATTCATTTTTGTTGGATACAACAACTCCGTCAAAAGCAGGTTCCCATTACAATGATATAACAGATATGTTGACCGAGGAAAGAAAATATCGTACACAACTAGAGAAATATTTAGGTGGTCAGCTGCAGCGAGAAATACAAGAGATGAAAAACGAAACTGAGAACTGGAAATCAAAGTCGTCAGATATCCTAATAGAAAATTCAGAACTTCAGAAAAGAATAGCAAACTTGGAAAAGAAAACAGGCTCCAAAGAACGATTACTTCATCTTGAAACGGAGCTAAATAATTCTAAAAGTGAATCCGAAACGGACATACGTAAGATTAAGATGCGAATAGACAATGCGTTTCATAGTTTTGGTGTTGTACAAGCCAGTATGAAATCAAATATATCTCAGATACAACAGGGTCTGAACCAAGAAGCTGGTAAGAGCTATTTAATACAATGTATATTTTGGTTTAAGGTCTTGTAAATCAACTTTGTTGTACATTTGCCATTTTGGGGCCTATTATAGCTGACTATGCGGTATGGGCTTTTCTCATTGTTGTAGGCCGTACGGTGACCTATAGCTGTTAATTTCTATGTCATTTGGTCACTTGTGGAGAGTTGGCTCGTTGGCAATCATACCACATCTTCTTTTTTTATATTTGAGGTTTCTGCTTATTTTCTAATACTAATTTAAACAATGCAGGTTTATTTTCGTGCAAACACAGGAGATCTGGGATACTTACATACGCCAATGAGACAGCAATACGATAACATGAAAAAATCAAAAATACTATAGAGAGCAAAATATAGTCTTGAAGAACAGACAGATTATGTGAGCTATACGTCAAACTGTCATATATATCATCGTGTCATTACAAGGGTCTGTGATAGTTTATTATCTTACCTCCTATACATTTCCAGGAATATGATTGGTTAAAAGCGTCCGCGTGCAAACCGTGTATATTTGATATTAGGTTAGTAGGGAGGCGGGGCTTATCTCATACACGGTTAGTAGTGTAGTTACGTCCCTTTATATTCCTTATTAGGTAAGAAGGGGGCGGGACTTATTTCATACACGGTTAGTAATGGTGTTATGTCCCTTTATAAAAAACAAAACGGTACTGAGAAAAAATCTTAAAAGTTCCAACAGACGAAGAAATTGATGATTAAGATTGAAACAAATTCATAAAACACATTTAAACCTTACAAGTCGTTATTGTTGGCATCAGTTTTTGTAGGATCAATGGAAGTATTTTCTTAGTGCTAACATTATTGAAGACTTGTTCGTTTTGAGAATCACTAGTCTTAATTTCACACGTTAAGATAGTCGGTAAGATAAATTCGTTACATAGTGTGCTAGTGACCTAATACGGTATATATGGGGTCAGTAAATTCCATATGGGGATTCGAGCTTCGCTTTCACCCCATAAGGAATTTACTGACCCCATATATACCGTATTAGGTCACTAGCACACTATGTAACTAATAGTATGTTTCCCGGTCGTTATTGAAATTCTTGACAATATAATAGTTGTATATTCCGAAGGCATACTGGATATTTTACGGAGGGGACTAAAGATCAAAACTTGCAAATAAAGGGTTGCAAAAACATAAAGAATAGAGAAAAACGGCATCAAATTAGTGAACAGAGAAACATGGCCTAAAACACCCATTCTAATGAAATTGACATAAAACAAAGAAATATCACACATTTAAATCTGCCATACGTCGTCTGCGATTGCGCGTATGTTTACAAAGCATCAATTGCGAATTGATGCCATAAAAAATGGTGACGTTATCCAATCAAGATGAAAGTCATACAAATGATGTTGCATTAACTTTTATATCTTAATAACTTATGTATTGCTTGGCACATTATTTAGATTTCTGTCTATTGTTGACGACATGTGAACGTGCAGCAAAAAATGATACAATAATATTATTTATATACATCCAATCTTTTTTTCAAAACTTTTTTTTTACAAAATGATTCTAGAAAGAGTTGATATAATGATTTGTGATCTACGAAAATCGTAATGAGAGTCAGGGTATACTGTTGGAAATAAATATCGAAAAGAGAAGATTCGAAAAGGCAAAATTAAAAAATTAAAGAATATAGTTTTTTTTATGGTGGATTCGGAAACAAGTTATTGAAACGTATATTAATCCATTTCCACTTTGCAGATGTGAGTGCTGCCTCGTAGCGGCATTATCCTGCTCTTTTTCGAAATCCAAAAGGGTGTCTTTTACGTGCAAGAGATATAGCACTCTCTTAACAAGGGTCAGCCATTTATCGTCATCTTCGGAAGGACTAGCATCGTTTCTCCAGACCATTCTCGCAAACGGTGTCAAGGGAAAGCCGACATTTAGTCCTTGAAATTTTCTCCCCGGAACGGGGATCGAACCAGGAACCTTTGTGTTAGTAGTCCGATGCGCTAACCAATACACCATGGCTATTAAAGAATATAGAAATGATATAACCCAATCCAACCCTCTAACATCTGTTTCTCTTTTTTACTTGTAGTTGCTGTACAGGCATGTGGTGGATTCAATCATAATAATAAACGAATTATATTCCATGGGATAAAGAACTCGTATGGCATTCACAACTTGTCAGATTTGGTGAACAATACCGGGACATTTCACTGTGAGAAGCCAGGATATTATTTGGTAATAATCTCTCTATCTCTAACAGTCACCGAAGCACGATTTAGTATTGTAAAGAACAACTCCACGGTGTTATCAGAAGTCCAAATAGTACCAAAACATAATTATGTTCGTCATATGATCCACACGGGGACGACGTCAGCTCTGGTACGACTGAACGTAGGTGATACCATTGCTGTCCGACAGTCTGCAAATGTTAGAGATATTTATGGAGATTCAACGTGTTTGTCAATTGTTAAACTGAAGTGAATAGTAATTTTACATTCTAGAAAACATTTTTTTTTGTAGTTGAAAGTTGATTTGTTCTTATATTAATACACGTTTAAATTAAAATATATTTGCATATTTTCTTTTTGTAAATCTGCTCGATGGTATCCTTTTCCGTTCAGAATATTTTCTTAGTTAAAAGACGTTTTTTTCACGTAAATTTTGCTTCTGAATAAATTGTATGTAGTATTTGTATATACAATAGATCATAAAGATAGACGACTCCGCTAGACGAAATATATTTGGAAGTTCAACAGCCGGTATTATAGTGTAAGAAAACATTATTTATATATCAGCTTTTATGTACGTATCTGAGAGGATTCTTTTCTACGATATTTCTAAACATTGTAGGACTTTTTCCTTTTTTCAAGAAAATACTCTTTAGAAATACAGCAATGGGTACCTTCAAATATATATGAGTCAATTACTACAAAATGACTTTTAATACCCCTCAGATAAAACATCCACCCCCTTACATATGAACTGAATGGTCCAATAAAGAACATGAACAAAAATCAAATAGGAGTAAGTCCATAAAAAACTGACAAAATGAAATATTATTGACTTATATCAATCAACAGAACAAAGGGAAAATAGTTGTCATGTTCCTCACTGGCCATGACAAAGGCATTTTCCGAAGAAAGCTGGTTTTATAGCTCGCGAACCCTTCCACTTGTATGGCAGTCGTTATATTGACACAATAAGGAGAGCAACCCAAATAGACATACTAAAATTTATGATAACGGAGAGGATTTTTCATTTTCTATTGTTAATCGTCCATTTTTAGATGGTGACATTCCCTTGTATATATATGGAAGTGTTTAACGACCTTGACTGGCTTTTCAGCCCGCGCACGGTCGTTCCTTTGTCGCCATCTCATTGTGTTTATATATCTCAAATTGTACGATTCACTCGTGTATGTAACAATGTATTAGATTTTAGCGAAAGAAATCTATGTAATACTGAAAAATTATAATACCAGGCTAGGGTTATCGATATCACAAACCAGTCAACACATTTTCTAATTCTGATCATCGGTACAAGGACTATACATTCGTAAGTACGTGTATATATAAATCAACATGCAGCCATCTTAATATGGAAATATTCTTTACAAAGCACAAAAATGTCGGCATTCACCTCAAAAGCTAAGATCTCAATAATGTTGTCAGGTCATTAAAGATGACATAAGTTTGCGTTAATATTGTTTCACTTATAGGATCTTTGCCGATGATCAGAAATAAACACATGTATTCTAAAACCAGTTGTTGCCATGATACGGGCTATGTTCTTCTCATTTATTTTATGATGGTATATTACTAAACCCCTAACGGGAGGGATTGTACTTGATTTGCATATGATGAACCATAATTTTTCAATCAGTTTAATTGAGGTCTAGACTTGGTATGTCAGTAACTGCTATATAATAGCCTTTTGTTAATTTATGTATACATGTATGTATCATAGTCATTTTGTTTAGTTTCTTTTGTTACCTAATCTGACATCCGACTCGGACTCGGACTTAAACTGAGTTTTACTGTGCGTATTGCCGTCTTTGTTTTTCTACATTGGCAAGAGGTATAGGGGAAGTGTTTAAATATTAAAAAAATGTTAAACCCACATCACTTTACTAGACTAGTTCTTACTTTTGTTTATGGGTCAGCTGAAGCACGCCTCCGAGTCCAGGATTTTCTCGCTGTATTAAAGACCTATTGGTGGCCTTTGACTGTTTTTCTGCTCTTTGGACGGGTTGTTCAGTTGTCTCTTTGACACATTCCCCATTATCGAGTTTCTACTAGGTTACCATGGTTACTGTGATAATGATTGGGATCCAGCATGAACAACTTACATCACAGACATATAGCACAACTGAATAAAAAAAATGCAAACAAACATACAAAGACACACAAAAAATGCACCAGGAATATGCATTAATGTTTTTGTCGGCACGATATCTGCATGCAACCCAGTGGAGGATCCACAATTGTTCATAAGTCGTAGCCTACTGACTGCATGCCTATGAGGGGTCCGCTACGGTCATGCTTCAGTGATTCTCTATATAATCAAACAAATTTTCCCCAGAAAAGCCCCCCCCCCCCCTCTAAATGCAACCTTCATCTTTCAGGTCTTAAAAAATCCAACTTAATATGGCTGCCAAATTGCGCGTAACGACATGAATATTTTTTGTTGTAAAACTTATAAAAAATATCGTGTTCAAAGGGAGATAATCTGAACATGTATATTGGACTGGATAGATAATGATTGATAAAAATAAATCATATAAACATAAATAAAAATGTCTTTAATGGAATACCTGTCCATTTTCTTGCTTCAATTTACTATTTATAATAATTAGAATGCTAACATTGATCAAGTTTAACAGTACGGTCTAATACTTTGTTTTTGTCTTAAATCGTGTAAACTATCAAAATAAATACTGCAAGTATGCATGCATGTAACATTCGGTATAGATCAAGGCACGTACTTTCGGGTTTATGACATAATATGACACAGCATTCAAACTTTTCATATATAATTTAAGTAGAAAAGACCGCATACAAAAAATGAAGTATGGTTTACGTTCAAGGAGTGCACATCTATATATATGACTGGTTTGACTGGTTATACATATAAATATGATCAACATTTAATGAATCTAATCAAACATAAATGTACGTTATTATAGACAGTTATTATGTGATAAACATATATATTGTGGTAAAATTTTATACAAGTGAATTCTCTCAGCATACATTTATTTTGGTAATCACAGGTCCTCTATTAGTTAGCAATACGTACAGTCTGTATATTGTATGATTTTGATTGTTTGGTTTCTGTCTCTTTTGATTCATGTAAGGAATGGTGTTACAGAATATTAACGAAAAGATCCATTTTGTATTAAAACAAAATAACTTTGAGGATCAAGGTTCACAAGGTAATACCCGTTTATATCATACCATATATGTAATGGGTATTACATCTATGATCATACCAAGGCGCATTAGATAGGACAAACATTCCGAGAACATAACCAAAATTAGTGACAAATATGAACACTTCAAGCCTTTGGCATTAGTCAACATGCACGTATAATTAATTCTCTTGTTCGATGTCACACTTTGACCTTTTAAAATCTTTCTTAATTTAAATTTTAATTATTTATTAGTTAATATCTAAGAACATCAAACAAAGTACAAAGTTAATCGATTCTTTGTGGGATTACTACTTTAACAGAAACAAATTAATCCTCTGTGACGCAATCCATCTTTAACAAATCACTTATCCAATAAAGTAGATCTTGAGATGATATTTCCTGTCGGTGGCCTCTTAAATCGTGAAGTATTTTGAGGTCAAAGTTTCAGATTCTGACAGATAAGATGAAAAATAACAAGAAAACGTCCAAAATGGTGGATTTTTTTTCAAAATAATACAATAGGAGTAAAATGGATGTGAAGTTCTTTCTTGTGATCTTTGACCTTATTGGTAAGTGGTGTTGATTGCTTTAATAGATATAAAGGTCTTCCTCTCGTTCTATCTTTTGATGTGCGTTTTAAAGTTAACAGCTGCTGTTGATGTGTACCGATTAGCCTGTGTACACACGCGCACGTGTTAATTTCAAATTATTAGAAATTTATTGAAATAATTTGTGTGATTTATATTGCCAGAATGTTTAATTTAATATATGTTTATTGAATAAATGCACATGTACACCCCAATTATGTTTAAGGCATACATAAACAAACAAGATAATTTTATAATACATCATAAAAACAATAAAAGAACAAAACATTATATATACCTATGTGTCTATACAGTTGTTGAGTCCACCCTCGACAGTGACCATTACTTTTTAACAAATGGAGCAGCATACTGTATATATAATTGACATGATTGACGGACACGAAAGACATAAAACCAATTTATTATCAAAATCATCTATATTATCTATATCAGAATTAACCCGAATAATCCAGTCGTTATATTACGATCACTTCGATCACTCCATTAACCTCTGGAGGACAATGACCGTAAGGGGGCGCTGTAATTATTCGAGTTATATCAGAATAGATATTTTTAACTTTCTGTAAATATTCAAATCTCAAATCATTTTTGTACATGTAAATAAAAAATGTTCTTCTTCATCTATTTTATTCAGACAACAATGTTGACATAAACGTTCTTCTCTTTTTTATATTTTTGTATCTGCCCCTTTCAATTTCCAAAATATGCATGGTCACTTACCCTTAATTTAGTATATTTTTTTTGTAGAGCTTAGGACAATTAAGATTCTGACAAATAATATGTAACTCTTTTCAAAAGTTTATGTCTCATAGACAATGATAGATAGCTATAATTATTTAAGACTGAAACACAATCTTATATCTATATTAATCATGTGCATGTTAATCGCTGATCTATGATGCTGTTATATTCCATAAAGTAGATTTAGTTCCAAATGACAGGAAATGGACTGTATCGTTCCGTACATTGGTTGCAATGAAATATCACAAGTTCTACGTTAAAATAAACTCCTCTGTTGTCTCCGATAGTGACATTGGCCGATACTAGTACTAGTTATTGTTGATAACATTGAAAGTTTATAGATTATGTTTAAAAAAGGGATTTAGTAATGTGAATTTATATGTTCTTTTTTTGCCATATTTTTTTTTTATCAGCTTTAGAGAAATACCTATAATGTAATAGAACAAATTGGAATGAAAAATGACCATAAACTCATTTTATTTCAGAGTTTATTTATCACGTTGAAATATAAACAAGAAGATGTGGTATGATTGCCAATGAGAAAGCTCTCCACAATCGTTGTTAATGTAAAATCAGCTAAACGTTTTATTTACGTTGTGTTGTTAAGGAACGATCAAAGTTAGTGTTTGTCAAACTGCTATATAACCAGTGTATTTTTTCTGATAAAATGGTTGGTTCAATTTTTTTAAAATTTTTATATATTTTTGTCAAACATGTGTCAAAGGGTCAAAGTAAATACTTTGTCAAAGTTTTATGAAAATTAAACGAGCTAAATTAATTTTAGTGAAGGTGTTGGGTACCACCTTAAACACAGAAAAGCTGTCATCAGGTAACTAGATTGTCGTTTTTAATTTATGTAAAATAGTAAATCTTATTCAGAACAAGTATAAATGTCATACTGTCTTCACTGACCAATTCATTTTTATTTTTTATTTTTCAAGTTTGCTTGCTCTTTCAAATCCGATGTTTAGCACCGCCTGCGGGCTTGCATGCTTACGCCACCTCTCCTATTGAATGTATTTGTATTTTCCTTTCCAGTTTGCTTGCTCTCTCAAGTCCGATGTTTAGCACCGACTGCGGGCTTGCGTGCTTACGCCACCTCCCCTATGGAATGTATTTGTATTTTTCTTTACCAGCTAGTTTGCTTGTTCTTTCAAGTACGATGTTTAGCACCGCCTGCGGGCTTGCGTGCTTACGCCACATCCCCTATTGAATTTATTTGTATTTTTTCTTTTTCAGTTTGCTTGCTCTCTCAAGTCCGATGTTTAGCACCGACTGCGGGCTTGCGTGCTTACGCTACCTCCCCTATTGAATGCTTTTGTATTTTGTCTTTCTAGTTTGCTTGCTCTCTCAAGTCCGATGTTTAGCACCGCCTGCTGGCTTGCGGGCTTACGCCACCTCCCCTATTGAATGCATTTAATTTTATATTTTTTTCTGTCCAGTTTGCTGGCTCTTTCAAGTCCGATGTTAAGCACCGCCTGCGGGCTTGCGGGCTTACGCCACCTCCCCTATTGAATGCATTTAATTTTATATTTTTTTCTTTCCAGTTTGCTGGCTCTTTCAAGTCCGATGTTAAGCACCGCCTGCTGGCTTGCGGGCTTACGCCACCTCCCCTATTGAATGCATTTAATTTTATATTTTTTTCTTTCCAGTTTGCTGGCTCTTTCAAGTCCGATGTTAAGCACCGCCTGCGGGCTTGCGTGCTTACGCCACCTCCCCTATTGAATGTATTTGTATTTTTTCTTTTCCAGTTTGCTGGTTCTTTCAAGTCCGATGTTTAGCACCGCCTGCTGGCTTGCGTGCTTACGCCACCTCCCCTATTGAATGTATTTGTATTTTTCTTTTCCAGTTTGCTTGCTCTTTCAAGTCCGATGTTTAGCACCGCCTGCTGGCTTGCGTGCTTACGCCACCTCCCCTATTGAATGTATTTGTATTTTTTCTTTTCCAGTTTGTTTGCTCTCTCAAGTCCGATGTTTAGCACCGCCTGCTGGCTTGCGTGCTTACGCCACCTCCCCTAATGTATTCCGTGTGAAATGGATAGATAAATACAGAAATTCAAAACGGAGCACACAATTTACCCTTAGGTATCGAAACATTCCTGGAGATGATCAATATAAATATTTAAATACGACGAAAGGGGAGGTCAAAAGATTAAATGTGATAACATCAAATGGATCATACGAGTTTTCTGTGAAAGCGGTCAGAGGGAGAAAGGAAAGCGAGTGGTCAGATCCTGTCCAGAATTCGCTTGGTAAGTTGACATGGTTGAGTAGGGTTTTCTTATCGCTAAAATAAAAACGAACAATACTGAAGTGTACAGCTACAGTTATGGTGAATTGGGTCAAGAAAGTTTTTTTTTTTTTTTAATTTTTTTTTTTAATATTTTCGAATTATAAATTGTACAAAAAATGTCAACCCTAGTACTAGAGATTGACGAGGGGGGTAGTGCATTTGGTTTGTTTGAATTTTAAATTGGCACATACGAATTTAGGTTGCATTAATCATGTTAATTGTATGATAACAAATGTCTTTTCTGACTGATATCGCAATAATTGCCATTTCGTTTTAGAACTTGTGGAGTTTTAAGATCTTTTAACATGCTAAAATACAATGATCTTATTTGCACTGATGGATGCATTTTATATCTTTGTAGATTCTGAAGTAGCAGTCGGACCTCCGAGAGGATTGAAAATTAAAGACAGTACACCAACATCAATCAAAATAAAATGGAGGCGTCCAAAAACGAAACGAAATTTAATAACAAGCTATCGAGTCACGTGGAAAATGCTGGGTAATAAAATTTCTAATGTGAAGCAGACGAAGCTACGATCCCTTTTAATCAGTAAACTGAGACCATCGTCGACTTATATAATCAAGGTACAAGCTGTAGACGAAGCAGAAGAATTGTCAGAACCTACCAAGATTTCTTTTAGAACAAAACGAAAAGTAGTCTTACGTGCACCAACCAATTTTACAGTTGAAGTTTACGGTACCACGGTAAGTAGGGCTAGAGAAAAGAAAAGGACAAAAAGGGGGGATGTTTACCCTTATATTTTCTGCATGTGCATGTCCTTAGTCAGTAGTTATCGTTTGTTGCTGTTTATCAGACTTGTTTTTCGTTTATTGTTTTGTATTGTTCATAACCTTGGTTTCCTCGTTGGAATGGATTTATATTTGTCATTTCGGGGCCGTTTATATCATTTTATGCGGTTAGGCTTTGTCATCGTTGAAAGCCATACGGTGATATATATAGGCATACCCATCTTTCTCTATACACTACTTAATCTGTGAAATGATCACTTTCGACGGCTATGCTTATATTGAAAGCTCAACTGATAAAGCTGTGGCTAATCAATCGTTGTATGCAAACATAAAGTTTTTTAGTGAAAAACTTGGTTTAAATTTAGCTCTTTGTAAAAAACTCAGTAAAAATAAATCAAAAATTTTACTTAGAAAATGTATCAAAACTGATTTTTTAACATATTGGAGCCATCAAAAAGACTTAATAAAAAAAGATGATCACAGTAAATTGAGCAACTACTTTAAATTTAAACATAATTTCACTTTTGAAGATTACTTCAATATTAAGAACAGAGATAAGAGAGTTATACTAACTTGATTAATCATTTAGAATAAGCAATCATTGTCTCCGCATAGAGAGAGGCCGTTACGAACAAAAAATTGATGAACATGGAAAAAATATTACACTGCCAAGATCAGAGAGAACATGCCAGTTTTGTTCAATAAACTCGGTTGAAGACGAAGAACATTTTTTTTATTTAAATGTACCCTTTATAATGGAAAGAAAAACCTTTCTGGATGAACTCTTTACAAAATACCCATATTTATCCCAAATATCCGATAGTAATCTGCTTATTTGGTTCATGTCAAACGATAGCCTTCATTTTAACTCTAAATTATGTGAATTGCTATCCTCATTTTACACATTGAGAAACTAAATATTTGCTTAACTGAAACTTATAAAACTTATTTATAGTCTTCACCAGTTCATTGTCACATTATACTAAAATTGTTTTTTCTTTTCTGGGCAGTAAGATTTATCCTTCGTTCCACATATACAATGTAAGCAACTGACTCTCTTCATAAAAAAATAAAATAAAAATACATTTGTGTCTGTATTTTTATCTGTATTTTATTTTTCATTTACATGTTGTACTGTTAAATCAATCATCCTTAATCAGAACGATAGTTGTATGTGTGAGTGTATGCGAGAGGGAGAGAATTTGAAAGGCTTTTTATTTTTACTTTATGTGATTACATGCTTGTTATGAGCCCTATGATTAGGAAATAAAATATCTTTATCTTATCTTATCTTTATCTTATCTTTATGATTGTTGATAGATTTTTTCTTACTTTAAACATATTTCTTTATAATGGATTGGGAAACAAGTTATTGCAACTTATATTAATCCCTTTTAACTTTGCGGTGCGAGTGCTGCCTTGTAACGTAATTAGCCTGCTCTTTTTCGGAATATACATATGGTGTCTTTTTACGTGCAAGAGATAAGGCTCTCTCTTAACATGGGTTAGCCATTTATCGTCCCCTTCCGACGGACTATCATCTTTTTCAATTCCATTCTCGCAAATGGTGTCAAGGGAGAGCCGAAAATTCAGTCCAACCAGTAACCTTTGTGTTGGTAGTCCAATGCGCTGACCACTCAAACTAGTCTCTCTTTAGATTGATGGTTGCATGCTTAAAGTTCAGTGCTGTGGTCCTTATTTCATGCACATTCAGGAGGAAACAAAACAAGATTGTTGGTAGCTTCCGTAAGAAAAAAGAAAAATTTGAAAAACGTTTTTTCGTGCAACAGACCAACTATTAACCTGGTCCTGAATTTGCATGAACTGATTTTGACAGACACTTCATCCGTTGGACGTCTGTTGAAAGTTTTAAACATGCTCAAAATTCTCCACCGGACAGAACGGACGTCGACGGATAAAACGTAGGCTTAACCACATGATACGAATATGAACGGACGTCTAATAAGAACGGACGTCTAACGGACTTGAACGGATTAAAATTAAAGTTATCCGTTAGGTATCCGTTCGAGCTATCCGTTAAGATGTGACCGAGGCTTATAACATAAATCAAATCAAATCAAATAACTTTATTGGTGTGAATTCCTATACAGAAATACCGGCTGACATTTACAAAATACAAATACAAATAAAAATACAAAAATAAACAAACAAACAAAAAAACAACCCCCCCCCCCCAAAAAAAAAAACAACATAATTATTTTCTCAATGATAAGATACATATTTTATATTTACATTGCGTGGAGGTGTTATTCATACAATATTATTAATTCAAGCTATTACAATAATCTTTAGTACTATAAAAGCTCTTAACAACATTATGTTTGCTTTAAATGAATGTTCAAATCATACATACCGCTTATTCCAGCTACACATACAGTACTAAGGCCAACTAAAATTAATTAGTAGATTTTCATCCAAATTTCTGAAAAAAATGGGGCGGGTGGGAGGATTTAATTTTTTTAATTTTATTTCATATGAAACCATTTTGTGACGAGTTCTTCATGTATGCAAGTGTAATAATAAGCTTATATCATGTATACACAGGTATGAGTAATCTTGCATTATTTTTCAAATCCTAAAATAAATGTCTCTAATTGCGGCTTTAGAAACTAAACAACAAAGACGTGTAGAAATGCTCTTTTCAGTTGGACTTTCTACACCAAATGTATTTGGGTTCCTAAACAATTGTTTTTATTACCCATAAAATGAAGCAAATGCATTGGTATGCAACACAATTATTATGAGTACAGAATAAAATGAAAACTCAAACAGTGTTTAAAATAATAGGGTTGGTACTTTTTGCATTTATGCAAGATGAAAATATAATTACCATGTAAAACACATGTGAACTTAATAAAAAAAAAAGAAGTTGTTGTTTAATGACCCTTTTGGGGATATTGGGACATTTTGTGTTAATCAACAAGAAAAGACAGTCATGGGTAAAATCTAAGGGCTTCTGTAAATAAAAAGCGTATGTTAGTCGACTTTTTAAACTCAATAAACAAGTTCGTGTTTGTGTTTCAATATCTTTAATCCAGTCATGTTTTCTGTATCAATGGGTTCCACGATTTTTGCGCTTTGGATATTTTTCACATTTAAACTTCCGGACACAAAGTTATTGCCTAAAAAAATCCAGTTTTCTAATCACAGAAATTTGTGACATACCGCGATTTGTGGTCTAGGACACAGCGTTTTTCTCGTAACACGAATATTTCACGTCATTATCGTTATCAGTTTTTACTCTCGAAAGATGATGTTGTCAGCATAGAGCAGCAGAATATGTCGACCATCATTTTGGTTAGATTTACTCGCGGTACAAAAGGAAGTACACCACTAATTAATGGCCCCATTGCTTTCTATGTTAAATTCCTCAATTTCGAGTGGTCACAGCTATTTTATCTTAAGTTCAAATAAAGTGACAATCATTGCATGTCAAAGCAACACCTTCTGGTGTCCTGTACTGAAAAAATCAACATACCTTACATGGCATATAAGAAAGAACTGGTTCCCGGAACTTCGGATGTACCAAAACAGGTACTTCCGATCTGACAAAAAGGCAAAATGTACCCTCCTTTTTAAATTTCATGCCATTTTTTTATTATTCAAATTTATCAGTCAAAAGTTGTTCTGCAATGATCACCAGTCATGCAGCTTTTATTTGATACCAACATTAATAAAATATTCTAAATATTTTGAAAGTTATGTCCATGCGTAGGAACTATTTTGTGTTAAATATGTACTACTTTCTGGTATGTGCTTTCTGACCGGGCCTGAATTAGTGGTGTTACACCAAAACCGAAAATTGAAACAGGAAGTCATAAATGAAACGAAATTGTAACGGTTATCGGTAACGGAAACGAACAAAATCCGTAAATTGTAAATTTTATAAAATAAAAAAAATCGGGGCGGGACGATTTCAGAGGGGCGGGCGGGGATGAAAATCTATCAATTAATTTTAATTGGCCTAATGTCCGTATCATTACTTTTCAAAATGAAACACGGTAAACTTATATGACCTCGGGGATAATATACTAAATTAATTTGTCGGGCCCGATAACAATACACTATATGTCAAATAACATGTACGTCGTATTGCAGCAGCATTTCATGATTTCCTTTAGAAAATACATCCAGAAGCTGAACGAGACAATGCCTCTGATTCAAATTTAAAAATTGCACCTGCAATGTCTCAAAATGATTTTTCACAGTACCTGAGACTACTATAACATGTGTTATACTCAGACAGTACATAGTGTGCAAATTTATAAAAAGTCAATTAGCTCTAACTCAAATAATGACGAATTCCATGTTATGGGGTCTATAATTCAGATAAATCTTTGACCTGTTGACTGAAGTGAAACTGGGACTAACTTTAGTAGATCTTTAATAGTATAATAGTCCAAGAGTGATCAAGAGTAAATCAAATCTTAATCTTATAAATCATTACTCCGATTGTTTAACATGATTTCAAGCACCTACATTTTTGTACATACTAAAAATTAAAAAAATAAATGTGGAAGGTGTATAAACATGATAAAATAAAGTTATACTGTCCATAATCTATACTTTTTCTCGGACCACACTCAGTCGTTTCTCTCCCCTATTCCTGTGGTGCCCTCCCTAATTGGTTTGTCCTCTATGATCCTCTATGCTCATGAATATCAAGTAACTCTTTTACTCATCATTGTTCTCTATATTTGTTGAAGATATATAGATATAGGAAGATGTGGTGTGAGTGTGAGCCAAAATTTGTTTCTGTGAAAAAAGTTCCAGTGGAACTAATATCACAGGAAATATGTTCTGGGAGAACTTTTCTCATAGATAATTTCAATATAATTTGTTCCATCTCTATGAAAAAAGTTCCACACTTTACCTGGTGAAATAAGTACCGGGTTGGTGAAATTTGTTCCTTACCTAGTGAAATAGGTTCAGGTTTATGAGATTTGTTCATTTCCTGGTGAAATAAGTTCTTGGTTTGTGAAATTTGTTCCTCACCTGGTAAAATAAGTTCCTAGCCTGTGAAATATGTTATATACTGAACATTTGTCATCAATGAGTTTAAAGTTATCATTCAAGTGCATTATAAAAATAAGTAAATGAAAAATGTAAATCATCCAATAACAATCTTGTGGACTATATCAAATGTTTAATTATACACGTAAAAAATATCAAAATGACAGTCCCACTTTGAGCCAGAAAAGAGTAGGATAAGAAAAATCTTTCAGAAAAAATTAAAGTCAAAGATGAACATGAACATATAAACTAATTTGAAAAGGACAAAATAACTGAAATTAATGATTCCAAAAGACATGAAGAAACAAAAGACACACTATTTTGAAACTGTTCCATGACAAGTACATGTATGACTTGAAACAGGGCCATGACAGTTAACAGGAACCCAGGAGGAATACCACATATATAACATAGATACAAATTATGATAAATTACCATCGCTTTATCCTGAACAACTTTACAGTCCTGCCTTCAATTGCACATGTATCCCATGCCAGCACACTCAGTACAGCATTTAGCTTGCTTTATAGTTTAAGTGTAACAAGAAAATGTTTCGCTGTGCAATATGTTGCAAAGGTACTTATTTCAGTCAAAATAGGTTTGAGAAGAACTTATTCATTGATTTCTTTGAAATATGTACATATTGGTCTTAAACTCATATCACAGGAACTTATTTAAAACTTTTAATATTAACTGGAACAAAATTCATGGAGCTATGATATTTGTTCCGGAACTTATTTCATATTTGGTCCAAAAATTAGTTCCGGAACAAATTTTACAGTGCTGGAACATATTTTCTGTGATATAAGTTCCGGCGGAACGTATTTCCTATGATATTTGTTCCAGCGGAACAAATGTCACGCCGGAACATATTTTTTGTTACATGAGTGCCAATGAGACAACTCTCCATCCAAATAACAATTTTAAAAAAGTTAACCATTATACATTTGTAGGTCAATGTACGGTCTTCAACACGGAGCCTTAGCTCACACCGAACAACAAGCTATACGTAAAGGGCCCCAAAATTACTAGTGTAACACCATTCAAACGGGAAAACCAACAGTCTAATCTATATAAAAAAACGAGAAACACATATAAATTACTAGTCCAAATAATTATGACGTCTGGCAAGGCTATTTTATTTTTTTTCTGGGACGCCTTCGTAGGCGTCCCAGAAAAAAAAAATAGCCTTGCCAGACGTCATAATTATTTGGACTAATAAATTACATAAACAAACGACAACTTCTGTACATCAGATTCCTGACTTGGGACAGGTGCAAACATTTGCGGCGGGATTAAACGTTTTAAAAACTAAGGATTTTCTTATCCCAGGCATAGATTACCTTATAGCCGTATTTGGCACAACTTTTTGGAATTTTGGATCCTCAATGCTCTTCAATTTTGTACTTGTTTGGCTTTATAAATATTTTGATATGAGCGTCACTGATGAGTCATATGTAGACGAAACGCGCGTCTGGCGTACTAAATTATAATCCTGGTACCTTTCATAACTATTTACACCACTGGGTCGATGCCACTGCTGGTGGACGTTTTGTCCCCGAGGGTATCACCAGCCCAGTAGTCAACACTTCGGTGGTCATAATGTGGTCATTTTTATGAATTTCCTGTTTATAAAACTTTGAATTTTTGGAAAAACTAAAGATTTTATTATCCCAGGCATAGATTACCTTAGCATTCATAGGCGGATTTAGGGGGGGGGGGGCCCAGGGGGCCCGGGCCCCCCCTTTTTGGGAAAAAATTTGGTTGCTTATATAGGGAATCACTGAAGCGTGACTGGAGCGGGCCCCCTCTTAGGTCAGTCAGTGGGCCCCCACTTATGAAAATTTCTGGATCCGCCACTGGCATTATTTGGCACAACTTTTTGGAATTTTGGATCCTAATGCTTTTCAACTTTGTACTTGTTTGGCTTTATAAATATTTTGATATGTAGTCTTATGTAGACGAAACGCTCGTCTGGCGTACTACATTATAATCCTGGTACCTTTGATAACTATTAAAGGTACCAAACCTTCTCCCTTTTTCTGAACCAATAGCATAACATTACAACATAGAAAAACGTACGATAGAATATCAATTGGCAGGCTTAACTCAAAAAACGTAAATTAATACACTATAAACGAATAAATTTGATCTGCGATATCTGAATGTAAATGCACAGTTAATAAAATATTAGGGATAAACATTCAAGGCCAAAAAGCAAACAAAATCATGGCAAGACACCACTGCGAAATATTTAACCCTACAAAAATTATCACATTTGAAATCCTGTCCCAAGGGAGCAACTTAAAATGGGTGGGGGGGAGGGGGTGTGGGGGGGGGAATGGTTTATTTAATTGTGACTTGGATCACAGGAGTTTGAAATCCTATCAATAAGGGGGTAAAAATATACCAAAGTTGATTTACCAAAGAAGCTCTACTGTGAAAGTCGACTTTGGTATATTTTTACCCACTTATTGATAGGATCTCAAACTCCTGTTTTGGATGGAGAGTTGTCTTATGTGAGTAGTAATTCCCTTTAACGTCAGGGGTCAAACTATCCTATGTTGCTACTGTTAGCGTCAAATTGGTTAAAATTTTACTGTGATTCATCAAAATATTCTTATCATGATTTATCAGTTCTCAAATAATTGATCTTTGTGTCATTTTTATAATTAATGTGATTTGTCAAAATCATTCGATGTTTTTATCATCTAAAGAAAGTGTACATTTTATTGTCATACACCAAAAATAACAGTTAACATCATTTGGCAAGAATTTTTACCGTTCATCATGGAGGTACCTCCATTACAACCCTCTCTCATTGGCACTCATATCACATCTTCTTATATCTATTAACAGTATAGAGGGCCCTCATGGGGTTTTTGATTATGTGATTACTTGGCCGTTTTTTTAATGATTATTTGATTATTAAGCCAAATATTTCATGATTATTTGATTACCTAGGACTGTATTTTTAGTTTATGATTATTTGATTACTAAAGATAAGCAAATATTTAATGATTATGTGATTATATTGGCAAAAAAATGGTGATTATGTGATTACTAGGACCCCCCCATGAGGGGCCTCAGTATAGGTCACATGAACAATATGTGCAAAGCAATGTCTCAGCTCATCAAAAAGATAAACTAACATTTACAAATTTTCCCACATTTTTCAGAAACTGGTTGTTAAATGGGGCTTACCAAGAGGAGATGATTTCAAAAAGATAACAGGGTACCAGATACAGTACAGACAGAAAGGGGTACAGAAAGGGACACTGTGTACAGTGGTCACTACTAAAAAGAAGCAAAAATATATTATAACAGGTAGACACTCATCTTTTCTAGGGGCATAACAATATTTTTTATATGACAAACACATTTTTTTACTCACAATAAACATAAAACAATTTTTCAATAACTGTTGATCATGTTGATATGGTACAAGACATTTGGGGGAAAGAAATATTTGTTTAAATTCAATCTTGTTATGGTCATTTTTATTTCTCCTCTAACATGTCTAACATGTCTAATACCCCCTAGAGTAATCGTAACAGGTACATGAGGTTATTAAGCACTGAACACTCATCACTTCTTATATAGGGAGCATGGTTCTATTCTCAGGACAATAGATATATCATGTATAAGAAGATGTGGTATGAGTGCCAATGAGACAACTCTTCATTCAAGTCACAATTTGTAAAAGTCAAACAATATAGGTCAATGTACATCCTTCAACACAGAGCCTCTGCTCACACCAAGCAGCAAGCTGTAAAGGGCCCTAACAATGACTAGAATAAGTGTATAAAACCATTCAAACAGGAGACTAAGTGTAAAACCATTCAAACAAGAAAATAAACGATCTTATCTATAAAAAAATCAAGAAACAGGAAACACTTATGAACCATATCAACATACAACAACCGCTGACCATTTGTAGCCCTTTCCACAAAAAATCTTAAGTGTAAAATTTATTGTAACATGTGTAAATCTAAAATATTCCTTAACATTTCAACTAAATATTTTTATCGTATGACATAAGATTAATTTGTGAAAAGGGTACAGGTTCCTACCTTAGGGCAGGTGCAAACAAATACATCAGGAAACATATTTTTCACCTTCAAAATTTTTCTCTCGCTATGAACTTTTCATTTCCTTTTAGATCTGTATAAAGGTCAACAGTATAAAGTACGTATAGCTGCCAAATCTGGACATTTGACCGGTAAATCTACCAACTGGCTAGTAGCAACACTTAATGGAGGAAACAGAACAAAAATTCAGAAAGGTAAATCATAGTCATACTTACACTATTAATTTTCTTGGACCCTTTATAGCTTGCTGTTCGGTGTGTGCCAAGGCTCTGGGTTGAAGGCCATACTTTGACCTATAATCATGATAATGGTTTACTTTTTATATGACCGCAAAATTTGAAAAATTTTTCGTCGTATATTGCTATCACGTTGGCGTCGTCGTCGTCGTCCGAATACTTTTAGTTTTCGCACTCTAACTTTAGTAAAAGTGAATAGAAATCTATGAAATTTTAACATAAGGTTTATGACCACAAAAGCAAGGTTGGGATTGATTTTGGGAGTTTTGGTCCCAACAGTTTAGGAATTAGGGGCCAAAAAGGGCCCAAATAAGCATTTTCTTGGTTTTCGCACTATAACTTTAGTTTAAGTAAATAGAAATCTATGAAATTTTGACACAAGGTTTATGACCACAAAAGAAAGGTTGGGATTGATTTTGGGAGTTTTGGTTCTAACAGTTTAAGAATTAGGGGCCAAAAAAGGGCCAAAATAAGCATTATTCTTGGTTTTCCCACAATAACTTTAGTATAAGTAAATAGAAATCAATGAAATTTAAACACAAGGTATATGACCACAAAAGGAAGATTGGGATTGATTTTGGGAGTTGAGGTCCAAACAGTTTAGGAATAAGGGGCCAAAAAGGGGCCCAAATAAGCATTTTTCTTGGTTTTCGCACCATAACTTTAGTATAAGTAAATAGAAATCTATGAAATTTAAACACAAGGTTTATAACCATAAAAGGAAGGTTGGGATTGATTTTGGGAGTTTTGGTCCCAACAGTTTAGGAATAAGGGGCCCAAAGGGTTCAACATTAAACTTTGTTTGATTTAATCAAAAATTGAATAATTGGGGTTCTTTGATATGCTGAATCTAACTGTGTATGTAGATTCTTAATTTTTGGTCCCGTTTTCAAAGTGGTCTACATTAAGGTCCAAAGGGTCCAAAATGAAACTTAGTTTGATTTTAACAAAAATTGAATCCTTGGGGTTCTTTGATATGCTGAATCTAAAAATGTACGTAGATTTTTAATTATTGGCCCAGTTTTCAAGTTGGTCCAAATCGGGGTCCAGAATTAAACTTTGTTTGATTTCATCAAAAATTGAATAATTGGGGTTCTTTGATATGCCAAATCTAACTGTGTATGTAGATTCTTAATTTTTGGTCCCGTTTTCAAATTGGTCTACATTAAAGTCCAAAGGGTCCAAAATTAAACTAAGTTTGATTTTAACAAAAATTTAATTCTTGGGCTTCTTTGATATGCTGAATCTAAACATGTACTTTGATTTTTTATTATGGGCCCAGTTTTCAAGTTGGTCCAAATCAGGATCCAAAATTATTATATTAAGTATTGTGCAATAGCAAGAAATTTTCAATTGCACAGTATTCAGCAATAGCAAGAAATCTTCAATTGCACAGTATTGTGCAATAGCAAGAAATTTTCCATTGCACAGTATTGGGCAATAGCAAGAAATCTTCAATTGCACAGTATTGTGCAATAGCAAGTATTTTCAATTGCACAGTATTGCGCAATAGCAAGAAATATCTAATTGCACAATATTGTGCAATAGCAAGAAATTTTTTAATTGGAGTTATCTTTCTTTGTCCAGAATAGTAGTTGAATCAACTTAAATCATTGTTTTATACAATATACAATGTATATTCACTTTTACTACCAACTGATAAATTAAAACAATCTTTACCATTCAGTGATAACAAGCACTTTTTTTACATTTTAATATTTTATGATGTATTTAAATGAGTAGTAATTGTTGCAAACTCCATTAGAAATTTGAATTGAGATCAGTTTTGGAATAAGGGAAAGGGGGATGTGAAAAATATATTCAACAGCATAGTGAATTGCTCAAAGGCAAAACAAAAATTTTAAGTTCATTAGAACACATTCATTCTGTGTCAGAAACCTATGCTGTGTCAACTATTTAATCACAATCCAAATTTAGAGTTGAATCCAGCTTGAATGTTGTGTCCATACTTGCCCCAACCGTTCAGGGTTCAACCTCTGCGGTCGTATAAAGCTGCGCCCTGCGGAGCATCTGGTTTAAATTGTTACTTGGATTGAGAGTTGTCTCATTGGCACTCATACCACATCTTCCTATATCATGTATATCTATTAGTAAGTTTGTTGGTTATAATGAATATTCAAGATTAAACTAGTTGTAGCTTTGTAGCACAATGTTGGCTACTAAGCCTTTAACATTATCTATTTAGATGACAAACAATGTCAAATGTATACTTCATTAGGAAAAACAGAAAAATATCTTGCCAAATGACCTTAACAGTAATTTTTGGTGCATGACTATAAAATGTACACTTAATTCTTTCAGATGACGAATCAAGTTAAATTTAAAAAAAAAATAACAGTGACAATACTTATTTGAGACCTCTGACAAAACATCATAGGATAATTTGACGAATCACAGTAATAAAATGTATTTTAACCAATTTAACACTAAAACGGTAGCTAAAAATGACTTTTTGATGGCTGACAGTAAAAGGCATTCTTCCTTCATATACAGGTGTTATCAAATAAAATTCATAAATATCAGTACATGTATATCTATTTTAAATTTTAACAATGTTTTTTGTTATGCCAAGGGCGTAGCGCATGTCCCTTTAAAGTGGGGTAAATTGGCGAGCAGAGCAAGGCGAAAAATTTTTGAGCCTTTTTTTTTTAGGGGGGTTCGGGTGCCTGAAAAGGGAGAAGCTTATTTCAGCATTACTATTTATAATAAAAAAAAAAAAAAATATTAAAATAAAATTAAATATTAAAGTTAATTTCTGTTGGTCATGTTGGTCAACCAAAACTTTCCAATTCTACTGTGACCTGTACTATCGAAAAGCTTCAACACACGTTCTTATGTATATATATTTATACAACTTGTCTTAACATCAACCCAACAATGTTAGATCTGTAAATTTGCTTTTGCAAATTTTTGTTCTTCTCTCGCCGGGGTTCGAACCCATGCTACTGAGATATCGTGACACCAAATCGCCTGCACTGTAGCCGTCCCACTAGACCACACGACCACCTGGGCTTCATAAAAATGAAGCTTTCGGTGGCCGGATGTTACCTTTCCACGTCAGTTTTAATCTAGCATCGTACTATAGTACATGAGATATAAGGCATGGAGATGTTATTTTTACATATATATATATATATATATAGATATAGGAAAATGTGGTGTGAGTGCCAATGAGACAACTCTCCATCCAAATAACAATTTAAAAAAAGTAAACCATTATAGGTCATTTATGTCCAACAGCAAGTTATAAGCTTTTAAAAGACGAGAACATGTTATAAGCATCAATTAATATATACTTATTATACATAATCATTAACGGTTAAACCATAAGAATAGGTACAGAGAAGACTAGACCAACATTGTTACTTAACTGGATTTTTGACGTTCTAATGTCACAAGTGATCACAAGTTATCTGTAACAATCCGCTGGAAGACATGTCAACCTACCTGGACACATTATACCAATTTTCAAGTCTTTGGTTTGACCTACCGGGGTTCGAACCCACGACCTACTGCACTAGAATCAATGGAACACGCTAGCATACAACCAAACAATGCTGATCATAATCAGAAAAAGTAACACAAAAAAAAATTTCAAACAATACCAAAAATATATTTCATACTTTTATTAAAGATAAATAAAATTCATGAATTGCCTTATACATATAAGACTTCCATAGAAAAGGCGCTTCATGGTTTTGTTTAAAATTAATTATAAATAATTATTATATTTTTGGTCAATGAATTATTTTATCGATTAGCATTTGTTGTTCAGTGAGTTGATAGTGTAAACATTAGTATTACTATAGCTTTATTGATTAAAAAATAAACCAAGAAAAGTAATAAGCCAGCATACTGATAGGGGGTGTTTATACTCATGAGTCACCTTTTTCATCTTTTTTTCTCTTTAAAGAACCCGTCTTCAACCAGTTTTGTAACAACATTAAGATTTGTTTCAATTTTTTTATTTTGATTTGTATTCGTAACACTTCTAAAGTTTGGTCGTCGTTACAAAAGTGAGGTATTTGCCTCATTTGTCTCCATTACGCTACAGCCCTGTATGCCCCATTAATGGGCTTTATGTTTTTTGGTCTGTGCGTGCATCAGTTCGTTCGTCGGTCTGTCCCTCTTCAGGTTAAAGTTTTTGGTCGAGGTAGTTTTTGATGAAGTTGAAGTCCAATCTTCTTGAAACATAGTACACATGTTCCCTATGATATGATCTTTCTAATTTTAATGCCAAATTAGAGATTTTCTTCCATTTTCACGGTCCATTGAACATAGAAAATGATAGTGCGGATGGGCCATCTGTCTACTGGGGACACATTCATGTTATAAATAAATAGATATTCAAATGTATAGCTAAATTATAACTGTATGTATATTTGACATGTGTTATATTTGTTGTTATTCTAGTAAATAAAAAAAAATATAAAAAATAATGTCAGTATATATATATCATGTTGTATATCATGTAATTGTAAGTTTTGTTTTTAGAGCATTGTTTGTTTCCCTTTTTTAGATGATGATGATGATGATGATTTCATCCAATCTACCACAGTGCAGGATCAGTTACAAGATCGTGATACTCTGGGTAAGTAAAGTAGTAGACAGGGGTCAGCTAAAACAGGCCTCTGGGTGCAGGATTTTCTTGCTATGATGAAGAACAATTGGTGGCATTCTGCTGTTTTCTTGCTCTTTTGTCAGGTTGTTGTCTCTGTGAAGCATTCCCCATGCCATGGACCATAATCATGATAATAGGTATATGTCAAAGTTCAAGTTTTTAAATTCTTAGACAACATTCAATCTGTGTCAAGACTCAGAATGGCAAAACCTAGTATGATGTTTCAAATATTTAATCATGATCCTAATTCAGACCTGTATCTAGCTTGTAATGAATGTTGTGTCCATACTTGCCCCAACTGATAAAGGTTTGTCCTCTACACTTGTTTGAAGCTGCTCCGGGCATACCATTTTTTGTCAAATGGCTTATTTGAGTGGAATGGAGGGGAGGGGGAATTACTAAGGGAATCACTGAAGCTTGAATGGAGCAGGCTCCCTCTCCCCTTCAGTGCCCTTTCCCCCCTTAAATTAAAAAAAAATCTAGACTTGCCACTCCTACTCAGTGGCTGTAGAACTATTAACAATATCTTAATATTATTATATAATGTTTTCATTGTTTTAGACATTATCAGTGTGGAATTGAATAAAACAGATAATACATACTACGACCACAATGTTACAATGACGTGTATAGTCAAATACCATGGTAAAGGTGAAAGGTCAATACTGTTAACAAAAGGTGATGACCTCAAGGTCGAAAGGATAGGAGCATGGTTTGTAGGTTTCTTTATAATGATGAAAAATATGTTGTTCATTTCTTTAAATCTTCTTTTTGATGATCTGTCAGTAATACATATATAATGAAGTAGCGACTACTTTTATTAAACCAAATATTCTATATAGAATTAGAATCTGCTGTAAAATACTGGAGTCGTTCTTAAAATTACTTACGACTAAGATTTATCTCCTTATTTTCATATTTTAAGGTGGTACCTAACACTACAGGGAGATAACTCTGTAAAGTCAGATAAACGTTTTAATTACGTTGTGTTGTAAAAGGAATAATAAGCTTCTCAATGATCAAAATTGGTATTTGTCAAATTGCTATATAACCAGTGTAATTTTTCTGGCAAAACGGTTGGTTCAAAATTTTTATATTTTTTGTTAAAGTGTTAAAGTAAATACTTTGACTAAATTTTATTAAAATTAAACGAGCCAAATTAATTTTAGTGAAAGTGTTGGGTACCACCTTAAGACTGCTTATAAAATTAGTATAATAATGGAAAACATTACAAAGGTTTAGACTAAAAGTATATGGAGTATCCTCTTACTGTTCACAGCTGCTTACTAGTCAATATTATAATGTAAAAGAAAGAATTGCATTCATAATTTTTATTTGGAAGATTTTTACCATGTTTACAGGCAAGATCCATTTATTAATAGAAAAATTTGTTTTAAGAAAAGTTGAGAAATGCATAAAATAAGTTCTAGGATATTGTGATTTCAGTGAAATATTATCTTTTTCAGATTGATATATCAGGACGACACTCATTTGAAGAATTTGAAATTAAAGAAGATGGTAAGACAACATTAGTAAAGAAACTGCATCTTTGGAAGCTGAAGACATCAGATAGCGGACTGTATAAATGTCATGTACTTAATACAGATTCATCAGCTTCATTAAACTTTACAGTTACAGGTAATATTTAAGGATGTTCCCTATATTCAGAATCCTCTGGTTTTATCTGAGACACTGACATACCTGCCAACTCTGGTTTTATCTGAGACACTGACATACCTGCCAACTTTGGTTTTATCTGAGACACTGACATACCTGCCAACTCTGGTTTTATCTGAGACACTGACATACCTGCCAACTCTGGTTTTATCTGAGACACTGACATACCTGCCAACTCTGGTTTTATCTGAGACACTGACATACCTGCCAACTCTGGTTTTATCTAAGACACTGACATACCTGCCAACTCTGGTTTTATCTGAGACACTGACATACCTGCCCACTTTTTTAAAATGCCCTAAGGGTATTACATGCAAGATGGCTCTTATAGTCCTACAAAACCTTCAACATGTTCAAGGGGGCCTTCACATATTTTTTATTGTTGTATTTAGGCTTCGTCATACTTTTACAAGCATATTGCCATTGAAAATTAATTGTTTTGTTTAAAACTGTGGACAAAATTTCTCTTTTAAAATTTTCATTTGGGAGCCTCCATGGGGGAAATCCCCTGCCAATAGTTACAGTTGGCAGGTATGCACTGTTTAGAACTCTTGGTAATAATAAGAAAACCCTCTATAAAAAGATTTGCAAATTTTCGTAAAAAATATAAATTCATTGATAATTTTGTAGATAAAACATCACAGCTGAGTGTTTCAATGTTAATTGTAAAGTATGTGTTATATTTGAATCTTTATGACACATTTGTACTTTATGTTTGCTGATACTTCTGATATTGAACATATCATGACATATGATATGAAAATAAATATTTTTGTCACACAATTCTAACAAAAAAAACAACCGATCAAAATGACTTCATAATTGGTCAGCAGCTTGTCAAAGATGTGTTGATGATGAGAGTTTTTAACAACCTGCACTTGCTAGACAGCTCTCGCACAGTTGGTAGATGTGTTGTAATGTGTAAATGCCTTTTATATCTGTCAGATATTTACTTCCTATTTGTCATTACTTTGAATTGGTGGTATGTTTATCAAATTATTTTGTAGTGTACATTCTTGTTTATTTTACAGATGCCTCACCAGGGCCACCGGAAAACATTCAAGCAGAAGTGCTATCCCATAATTCCATAGGTGTATACTGGTCCCCTCCCACCAACAGTGCTAATCTTCCTATGACCTATGAAGTTCACTGCTGGAGGGAAAAGTTCATGTTTGAACATGATTACAAACATTTTATGGTTACAGATATTGTGGATCCTCAATATGTTATTCATTCTTTGAAATACAATACAAAATATCACATTGGAGTTGTAGCTGTAAACCAGTTTGGTAGATCTAATTTTACCCATGCGGACAATGTGACTGTCACTACATTAGATTTGCCACCGCTGAAAATAAAGAATATTCGTATTATCAATCCCGTGGTAAGCATATAAACTTTAGTAATAAAAAATATTTTTATAAGGTAAATTTATAGACTGACCCACAAAATTGAGTTAAAATTAAAAATATATAGATAACTATTAAAATAGAATGCATCCATCCACAAATCACCGTATGATCTGAAAGAGTGGGAAAATATGTAGAAAATAGGGATTTAAATCTGGTTTAATGCTGTCATCTGATGTACCCTGGTATTAGTTATGCTGTTTCAACTAATGTATTTTACTTCTGATATCAGGATATCAATTATTAATTTTCTAAGAAATTTCTCCTTTATTATTCAGGTAACCTTGAATTCTGAGGACAGATTTACTTCAGTCTGTGAGTATATAACATTTGAACAGATCACATTTACATATTCTGTTATCAGTAAGGGTTTATACAAGAGATTTATATTTATTTGAAGACGTAAGTAATATTTACCTTGAATAAGTGAATTTATAAGATTTTTATTATATTTTTTAGGTTTGAATTACCTCCCTTTTACCATCTTCTCCAAAAAATTAAATATACAAGTAAAATGCTTTACAACCTGAAAAACATGCTTAATTATAAATTTTTTTCTGAATTTCATAATAATTGTCGAGCCTGCAACTTTTGTCGCAGATCTGGCAGCAGCCACAGAAAAATGAAGAGTAGAAAAAATGATTGTCTAAGTGATATAACTTTACCTTCAATTTTCTATCCTTGTACTAATAAACCAAAAAAAACATTTATAAGTATTACCCCTGACTTACTACATTAGACTATAGCATGTACAGATGTATATACTATTTCTGATTATGTGATATTTGAATGTTTCAAACAAATTCGTTTATGTTCATTAAATTTAAAGAAGAGTTGAGGTATTTTTGGAAGTTTGACTTTCCTGATGATGTAGGACAAGTCATTCAGCATATATAGGCATTTGACATTTGAAATAATATACATGTGTGACAGGATTGATTCCCTTAGAACATGTGTTAGATACTCAGTCAGCCATAAGCAGTTGAGCTAAGGAAGTACTTCTTTAGCTCAGTTGGTTAATGCATGCCTTATAACACCGAGGTCCCAGGTTCGTCTCAGTGGAGACATGCAATTTTACAAGTATAATCATCCTCTTCGATTACACATGATAATGATGATGTAATAAGTAATGTTGAATGTTTTCATGTATTTTAGCACCTTCTCCAGCAGAATCAATCCCAACAATGACCTCTGTAACAGATACTGTAGAGGAACATTCTGGTACAGTAAGTATGCTATACAGTAGGTAGTAACCATTGTATTGCTTTGAGAATCAAAAATCAAAACTTGGGCCGGCTGTGTATAACAATGGGGGATGATTTGTTACTTGTTAAGGTTTGGGATTAGCCAGAATAGGTCAGTTTAAAGGAAACCAGATGTGAATATAAGCATGAAATTCACCAGTATATTCCTTCTTTGCATTAGTGTGTGTTTATTCAGTCACAATGAAACCCTAGGGAAGAATCTCACTAAATAGCGATAATAGAAGAATTTTATCAACAGGAAACGACAAGCAGAAAACTTTAGCAACTAGAAAGTTTATTGACTATTAAAATAGAAACTTCAAAACAATTATCATCTTATTATATTAAGGGTAATGATGCAAACAGAGTTCATTTTCATATTACATGAACATGTTTTTATCTTGAATACATCTTTAATTTTCTGCTGGACACTATAAACAGCTATCCACAGTAATCTGGAAGGATTTTTTCTCTATGGGCCCAGGGCCCCTCAAAATTAAATTCAAGGGGCCATTTTAAAAAATAATGGGCCATTTTGTCAAATGATTGGGCCATTTGAATTGACTACAGTGAAAAAAGTAAAAAGTGTATATCTCGGCAAAGAGATGGTGGTACTTACTTTTATGATTTTAAATAATATTATAGATATTGTGCCTGTGATTTTGTTATTTCAATTCAACAAAGAATGTAAAATAATTTCTTCCAAACCAGATAATATTTAAGATATCCTCTATTTGTTCATGTGCATGGTTTTTTTTTTACATTAAATTTGGGTCTTCGTCGATACCATAATTATTCCCGACGTTCCGTATTAGAGGACGTATTTTGCATTTCCTCTGCACTTCTTGTATTATTATTACTTCATCATGATGACAACAATAACAGTAGAGGGTATCATTAATTGATAAAACAAAACAACAATTCGCTGAAGGCATGTTTACAAAATGTCAAAACAAGCCAAAGACCAAAAAGTGACCAGGACAGTTAGTCGCCTTTTATGGAGACAAAAACTATATTCATAAAAAGGCTTTGGGGTTTTTCAATCGAAATAGTAGCAAGCTGAACTAAGTTAAAAGATAATAATTAGAGACAAATCTCGTCTTTACTAGCCAAATTTTACAAATTTAAGGTTGTAAAAAATCATATCATGAATGATGGTTAAACTTAATTACGTTTTTTGGGTAATCAGTTACACCCCATGGTTCTATTATTTCCATAGGAAAACACCCGAGACGTCCCAAAAATATATAGGTGCTCCTATCATTGGAGGAACATTACACAGTTGTGTACACACACATGGCGGCACGAAACAGGATCGGAAATCCATTTGACGATATCTAAACGTATCGAAACGAAGTGAAAAATATCGTGCGCCACGTGGGCGCTTACATAAGTCACTCTATGCGCCATTTCTGGTCGATATGCGCTATAGGCGCAGGGCGCACGACCTTCACGATCACTGATCCATCAACACCACCATCATTGACATATATATATACACTCAAATCCTTTAATTCATGGTTTAAGGAATATATTATTTATGACGGTAGGAACGCCCTTTACCGTCATGCTTCAAACTGGTATTTTCGTCTACCTAGTGTCAAACAGGTTAAAATTTTACCATGATTCATCAAAATATCCTTATAATGATTTGCCAGTGATCTCAAATTATTACATGTATTATCCTTATCTTTGTTTTAACATGATTCATCAAAATGGAGTTGAATTTTTTATCATTTAAAAGAAAGTACATTTTAATGTCATGCACCAAAAATTATTGTTTATGTCATTTGGTAAGAATTTTTACCATTATTCATTTATATGAAAATAACCCTATGACGACCCTCATAAATATAGCAGCAATGCTTAGAATATCTGCATGTTGATTTTTTCAGATTTTTATTTTAACAGGCAGTTGAGATATCGTGGTCCAATACCAGTGAAACTCGGACCTGGCCACTCAAGTGGACACAACATATCATTCATTATAAAACAGATGATAATAATACAATACACCAAAAAAGTGTTTGGCAAAATAGCACTGTCATATATGGTAGGTATAAAGTTATAGTTCCTTGGTTTAAAAAAGGGAAGGGTGCAGGTTCTTGACATTTTACTTTAGACCTAATCAAAAAGTCTAATCAGACCTTTAAAATTTGAAATGAATATGAACAAAAGATGTAGAGTGAACTATAAGACAGCAACTGCACAAGTAAAACAAATCTCCATTATGAAATATTGTATACTTATTGACTGGGTATGAGTGGAATAGTAAGTTTATTTTCCAGAGGAGCAACTATTATCCTGAGGCGTAGCCGAGGGCAATAGTTGTATCTGATGGAACAATAAACTTACTTTTCCACGAATATCAGTAAATATTTTATTATATCGAAAAAGACAACAGACAATAAACGGCGGTGATAAATCAACTATCATAACATTAAAAAGAAACCATAACGTTTACTTCATAGATATGTTCAAATGCCATGCAAGGCTATGTCTTGCACTGGCATCAACCTTATACTAGATACAATAGGTAAAACACGATGTCGTTACTCCCGCGTTTTTTTCAAAAAGTCCTCCAAATGCGTAGCTGCATTTAAAATTCCACAAAATATAATGACGCTTGGGGTTCACCCAGGTCCAATAGTTGGAAATTTTTTTACCATTCCTATAGTTCAAAGCTTGTAATTTGCAAAATAGTGAAAATATAGTGTACTTATTTTATATAGAACATGATAACTGAGGTATAATAAAGAAAGATATATAAATTGTAGATGCTTTATAATAGGCAGGGAGTTTATAATCAATCAATAGGAAACAAGAAAGGTTAAGGGAGGGTAGAGCACTCAAATACATTTTTAACCACTCCATGCTTCATTATATGTCTGTCCCAATTAAGGAGCCATTTATTTAGTGGTTGTTGTTGGATCTGTCTACAAGGTTTAACTACTGCAACACTCATATTGACATTAATTAAAACCTCACAGTAATTTCTGAGTTTACCATATTTTTGTATTATTTCCATCGTTTCAGGATTGGAAAATGATAAGATGTATTACTTCAGGATTGAGACGGTGTTTCCAAGTAAAAGTATATTCTCAGCATGGGAAAAGTTCTCAACATATCTTACAGGTACAATTTAATTAACTTTGTCACTAGTCATTACCAAGGTCTGTCAGACATGTGGCAATGTCCAATAATAAATGGTTTGGTCCAGTGAAATTACATCAATTACTGGACCAAATGACCAGTGTAACTACAAGAATTTAAAAAAACTATAATGTGTATTAAAATATAAAAAAGAAGATTTGGTATGATTGCCAATGAGACAACTATCCACAAAAGACCAAAATGACACAGAGAAGACTGCTAAAAGACTGACTGAAATCTTTGGAACCTCAATAGCGTATCCAGGGGAGGAGGTGTTCTGTGGATTAGAACCTCACTTTATCCTGGGTTGGAAAACCCCTCCATTATAAAATTGGTGGATCTGCCCTTGAACCTAAGTCTGTTACACATTGATGTAAAATATTTTTTTTATTTATTCAATGGATTTCATTTGTAGCAGCAATTTTTTTTATGAATAAAATTGAGAAAGGAAATGGGAAAGTGTCAAAGCAACAACCCCGACCATAGAGTAGACAATAGCCGAAGGCCACCAATGGGTCTTCAATGCAGTGAGAAACTCCCGCACCTGGAGGTGTCCCTCAGCTGGACCCTTAAAAAATGAATACTAGTAAAGTGATAATGGACGTCATACTAAACTTAAATCATACAAAACTAACAAAGGCCAGAGGCTCTTGACTTGGGACAGGCACAAAATTGTGGCAGGGTTAAACATGTTTATGAGATCTCAACCCTCCCCTTAGATAATACCTCTAGCCAATGTAGAAAAGTAAAGGTATAACAATACGCACATTAAAATTCAGTTCAAGAGGAGTCCTAGTCCGATGTCAGAAGATATGAATAGTCTACTTTCTATACAACATCCTTTCTTGTTTTTGAAGTGTCAAATATCTGTAACCATATGCATGGTATGATTTTATTTAGAAAAACTGGCAATAGTTTCTGAATAAATACTACATGAAATATAAAGTTTTATTGAGAAGTGAATACTGAACAAGTGGAGTCAATTTGATTTTTGATAATGCAAATAATGCTGGTTGAGTATCTCGATCAATAATTATTAATAACAGCCATTTTTATATTTACTGCATATTTTCCTGAAATTGCAATAATTAATTTTGCAATTTATTCTATTCTTCAGTTGCAACTTGCAATAACAAATATAGACAATAATTTCTGAATCGACATTATTTTTTTTATTTTTCAGAGAAAACATCACCTCCACCCCCTAAGGACATGTATCTAACAGTATTGTCTAACAACTCGATGGTCATAAAGTGGTTACCCCCTCCTCAGGAGTACCGTGTGAGAGTAAGACAGTACAAAATTGTGGTGGAAGAAGAAGATGGAAGAAAACAGTTCTTTAGGGTGGAGGAACAGATCAGAAAGCTTCTAGTCACTAATATAGGTAATTAATTTAATAATGGATGTAACATGTCTTCTGATGACTGACATAGTTTTGTTTATCCGCCCGTAGACATAATTTTGTCATGTGACTGTGACGTCATCACTGTTTTTTCATGATTAACTCCAGTTTGAAATGGAATCAAGAATTAAATTATAAGAAATGACTGTAATATTTTTTCTACCTATTCGAAATTACATAAACTAGAGGCTCTAAAGAGCCTGTGTCGCTCACCTTGGTCTATGTGAATATTAAACAATGGACACAGATGGATTCATGACAAAATTGTGTTTTGGTGATGGTGATGTGTTTGTAGATCTTACTTTACTAAACATTCTTGCTGCTTACAATTATCTCTATCTATAACAGTACTTTCTGTGGAAAATGTTATTGAAAATCTTCAAATTTTAAGAAAATTGTTAAAAATTGACTATGAAGGGCAATCTTACTTAGCTGTACATTATTGCTGTTTACAGTTTATCTCTATCTATAATAATATTCAAGATAATAACAAAAAAACAGCAAAATTTCCTCAAAATTACCAATTCAGGGGCAGCAACCTAACAACCGATTATCCGAAAATCTGGCATCTGAAAATTCCAGGGCAGATAGATCGTGACCTGATCAACAATTTTACTTCCTGTCAGATTTGCTCTTAATGCTTTGGTTTTTGAGTTATAAGCCAAAAACTGCATTCTACCCCCATGTTCTATTTTTAGCCATGGCGGCCATCTTGGTTTGTTGGCCGAGTTAACGGACACATTTTTTTAACTAGATACCCCAATTATGATTATGGCCAAGTTTGGTTAAATTTGGCCCAGTTGTTTCAGAGGAGAAGATTTTTGTAAAAGATTACTAAGATTTACGAAAAATGGTTAAAAATTGACTATAAAGGGCAATAACTCCTAAAGTGGTCAACTGACCATTTTGGTCATTTTGACTTATTTGTAGATCTTACTTTGCTGAACATTATTGCTGTTTACAATTTATCTTTATCTATAATAGTATTCAAGATGATAACCAAAAACAGCAAAATTTCCTTAAAATTACCATTTCAGGGGCAGCAACCCAACAACCAATTATCCGATTCATCTGAAAATTCCAGGGCATATAAATCGTGACCTGATCAACAATTTTACTACCTGTCAGATTTGCTCTAAATGCTTTGGTTTTTGAGTTATAAGCCAAAAACTGCATTTTACCCCTATGTTCTATTTTTAGCCATGGCGGCCATCTTGGTTGGTTGGGCGGATCTACGGACACATTTTTCAAACAAGATACCCCAATGATGATTATGGCCAAGTTTGGTTAAATTTGGCCCAGTAGTGTCAAAGGAGAAGATTTTTCTAAAAGATTACTAAGATTTACGAAAAATGGTTAAAAATTGACTATAAAGGGCAATTACTTCTAAAGTGGTCAACTGACCATTTTGGTCATGTTGACTTATTTGTAGATCTTACTTTGCTGAACATTATTTCTGTTTACAGTTTATCTCTATCTATAATAATATTCAAGATAATAATCAAAAACAGCAAAATTTCCTTAAAATTACCATTTCAGGGGCAGCAACCCAACAACGAAATGTCCGATTCATCTGAAAATTTCAGGGCATATAGGTCGTGACCTGATGAACAATATTACTCATGTCAGATTTGCTCTAAATGCTTTGGTTTTTGAGTTATAAGCCAAAAACTGCATTTTACCCCTATGTTCTATTTTTAGCCATGGCGGCCATCTTGGTTGGTTGGGCGGGGCACCGGACACATTTTTTAAACTAGATACCCAATGATGATTGTGGCCAAGTTTGGTTAAATTTGGCCCAGTAGTTTCAGAGGAGAAGATTTTTGTAAAAGTTAACGACGACGGACGATGACGGACGACGACGAACGCCGCAGACGCCGGACGCCGGACGCCAGACGCAAAGTGATGGGAAAAGCTCACTTGGCCCTTCGAGCCAGGTGAGCTAAAAATGTGGTGCACACTTTAAATAACCTGTTACACGGGTTATTCAGTGTGCACCACATTTTTATGTTATTTCTTTATAGACAGAAAAAATATTACAGTCATTCTTTAAGAAAATTATTATCAGTCCTCTTTTCTCTCTATCTGACTGTAGTCTGATATTTCTTTTTGCTTCATTAGATAAGAAAACATTGAGAAAGGGGTCAGTACATTGTGAAAAGGCAAATAAGAAAAATAGCGAACTTCGATGAAAATTATAAACGGAAAGTCAATATTAAAGCAAATGACAAAACCAGAAGCTGAAATACATGAAATGAATGGGTAACAACTGTCACCTTCCTTAGACGTCACAGGTACTTTCAATGTAGAAAATGGCTCTAAAGCAAGAAACCTCTTACTGATTTATGAAAAATAAATTTCAAAAAGTAATTTGTTTGATTGCCAATAATTAATCTTGATCACTGAAGCCATACTCACGAAACTCAACATAAATATTGTATTTATTTATATTATACTAACAATAATTATACTGTCAATACTGTTGTATTTTTAACTTTTTTTTCCAGATAGAAGTAAAGATTACACTGTAGAAATAGCTGCAATAAACAACATTGGTGAAAGTGACAAGATTGTTAGATTCTTGGAACCATTCAGTAAGATATTTGTTTAACAATCTTTGCAACTTAATATGAAATAAGGCGATATGAATAGTCCATTTGCCAATTACCGATTTGATTCTGTTATTACACACTTTTTATACAAATTACTTCCCTTTGTCAATTGTAGACTGGTCCCATACCGGACAAAATTGGCGTTAGCCAATGCAAAGCATGATGAATTGAAAGTGATGTATGGGCGGTTTAACTAATTTTTCACGAAAAATAATTTCTGATGTCAAAAGTATTTAGTTAAACAACAAATAAATGTTATTAAAAGATTTGAAAATCTTATAAATTACTCACATTACGCACAGGTAAATTTGCTCTTTCTGCTAGCTCTCCATTGTAAATAAAAATTAATGTCCTTCATAAGGGATCTCTAATTACAGGGTCAATTACGGGAATTGGCAAATAGCCTATTGCTTGCCAAAAGAAAAGCTGTCTACCATAAAATAAAGAAAAAGGGGTTGAACCAAGTTAAATCATAGGAAAAGTTCAGCTGTTCCTTAAAGATTTGAAAGCTTATACTTTTTTCTAACAAATTTTATATTATTTTTATTTGTAAAAAAAACCCATATGTTTTGTGTTAGCGAAGCTAGGCACACAATTCCATTTTGTTTACATTTTACAGACAAGTGTAATATAGAGTTGTTATACTTTTTTTAGGCCACGGTTTTTTAATTTGTTGGTTTACGGATTTTCTCCATGAAAAAGTCGGGTCGGTCGGTTGGAAAAAAAAAGAAAAAAAATATCTCTCAAGACAGAAAACTGATATGCAAAATAAAAATATATTTCACCTTTCTAATATATGTTTGTCATACTATTTTTTCATCGTTCTTAAATTTTAGTTTGATAATTATTATTGCTCAGCTGTAAACATCGCATGACATTGTCTAATAATTTCCCGTAAAAAAGGGGGGGTACACTGACAAAGACGAAATTAAATCGTCAATTCACAAACAAGAAAAACAGATTCACGTCAGTTATTTGACTTAGCTTTTAATCAAAACTTGGTGAAAAATAATAAGCACGAAAACTAATAAAGAAAAAAAAAGTAAAAACGTCGTACGAAAATAAGTTTCAACACACGTGTCAAAAACGTAATAGATTCGTCCATTGGAAAAACGAGAATATCAGGTTAAATAATCTGTTGTCATGCATTCCCGTTTATTATCCAAATGGACGATATTTTTTTATTATCTATGAAACAAGAAAATATCAAATGATTTGTTAAAATTCAGTATTTTAACTTGATGTCTTGAACTTCCACCTGTCCACATTTGGACAAGTCTATTTATATGAGAACATGCATCTTACGGACTGGTGACACATAAGGAAAACAAACTTATTGTGTAATTGGTTTTAAACACAGGTTTCGTTCCGCAAAATTATTTGCGCAAACAACCTTTCAAGGTCATTAATAATTGATTTGTCTATTTTTAGAAACGTAAACTGAAAGTTTCATTTTTCACAACAGAAAGTGTCATCACTTCTGTTAGTGATTAATGCATTTTATTTCATAAAAAAGGATATTTTAATTATTTTTCAGGGATAATGCATTTCTTAGGGTCGGCGAGAATAAAAAAAAGCCTGAAAATTCGATTTTATTTTTATTTTGGAAATCGGCAAAATCGGGTCGGCGGATCCGTAAACCAACAAATTAAAAAATCCTGGCCTTACGGATAATATTTTCAACTTTACACATGTATAAAAAGCACTATTCCATCAGAAATTTTACCAATAATATTTTTTTATAGGAAATATTTCTAACGGCATCTACATCTCTGCCAAACCCTTATCATCAACGAGTGTGCAAGTGTCCTGGACCTCTTCATATAAGTCAGACTTGACCAGGTATCTGGTACGATACAATACTATCAAATCGTCAGCCAGTCAGCCGGTAGATTTCTTCGTCAAGCCGTCAATAATGAGTCATGTGATGTACAATTTACAACAACATACGGAATATATTATATCACTGATACCATATTTTAATGACGAGCCAGGAAACTTAACTACAACAAGAGTATGGACATTTTCAGATGTCCCATCGGCACCCCCAAAAGATGTAAATGTACAGAGTGTAAATAATACTGTAAGTGAAGCCATGATATACTGTGGATTCATTTATTTTTTTGTGGATTTTGTGGTTACAGGGAAACCACAAATTTCAATTTTTAACTAATTACAAATTTTCTAAAGGAATAAATTCAGACTTTGCCAAAACCACGAAATTAAAATGCCTGTACCAAGTCAGGAATATGACAGTTGTTATCCATTCGTTTGATGTGTTTGGACTTTTGATTTTGCCTTTTGATTTTTGATTTTCCTTTTTGAATTTTCCTCGGAGTTCAGTATTTTTGTGTTTTTACTTTTTTCATGGTTTAAGGGGAACTTGCATATTTGTGGTTTTTTAATTTCGTGGTTTTGGCAAAGTCTGAATTTATTCCTTTAGAAAATTTGTAATTAGTTAAAAATTGAAATTTGTGGTTTCCCTGTAACCACAAAATCCACAAAAACTGGTATCCAATGAATAATAATGAATCCACTGTAACTAAATTATTTTCTTTTTTTTTTTATTTCAGGGATTTTGAACATTATTTTCCAAAATTGATATTTGATTTTCAGTTTATCATACATCATCTGGTCACTATCTGAAAAAGACTGGCCAAAAATACCAAACAGATATTCAATCTCATCCTTGGAAAACAAACTGACAATTTTCATTGCAAACAACAACAATAAACCCAAACAACAGTTCACAAAACACTACATTAGTTTTTCTGACTCTATTAAAGAAGTCGGCAAATATTCCTTTCAAGTAAAATCGTTCCAAATAATTAAGAACCTCTATGCTATTACAAATTGCTATTGAAATTAGTATCAGTATTTAAGCTTGTATGCATAATAACTGATACTAGATGCATAAAACAATGCTCCAACAAATAGTTTTCACTGTTTGTCAAGGTCTGTTTACTTAACTCTAGCTGTGTTATAAAAAAGAAGATGTGGTATGATTGCCAATGAGACAACTATCCACAAAAGACCAAAATGACACAGACATTAACAACTATAGGTCACTGTATGGCCTTCAACAATGAGCAAAGCCCATACCGCAAAGTCAGCTGTGTTAGCTATAAATGGCCCCAACATGAAACAATATGAGACAATTCAATTGAGGAAATTGACAGCCTAATTTATAACATTACAATGTATATTAAACAAATGTGACTGACATGGACCAATGAAAATCACTTAAGTACAGGGTTCTGACCTGTTCTTGTGTTTTGGTTGGTTCCTCATTTGAAAATATACCATAGATCCTTTAATTTATTGCACTAGGAATGCCACGGAATAGAAGTTCCATTATAACAAAAATTCTGCAGAACTTCTGTTAGGAGGAACAAATATATAAATGACAATATAAATTCTTACTTTTTTCAGCAAAATTTTATGGTCTCTTGGAACCCACCACCTGAACATACACAGAATGGTGACCTGGTATATTACCGCTTAGAATACAGAACTAAGTACGACAAGACAAGTAAAACTATGCTGGTTCCTGCTGATAAAAATGAAATGTTGTTATCAGGTGAGGCTACAATATGATTATGTGTTAAACTTACCACTGAAAAGGATACAATGACTTAAGAAATGGTACCTGGTTCAAAATAAAATCAACAATTTAGGGATTAAACATATAGTTATCTGCTCAATAGTGTAGTGTTAGCTTTTTTCAAATTCATTGTTCGTATTTTTATATACCCCCATTTTGAAAAAGTGGGGTAAACTGTTTAACCTATCTGCCATCTGTCCATCCATCTCATGCATATTTTTGTTGCATCTTTCTCAGGAACTACATTACAAGGATTTCTGAAATTTTGCTTGAGGTTTTATATATGAGTTAGCTTTACTGTGAGATGCGTTTTCAGACTCATCGCTCTTATATTTCTTGTTAACCTTATACTTCAAGCGGCCAGGGGTATCAATAGTGATCTATAGCTCACAGATTCACTTGTTTTACATATAATGAACTGAATTTATAACTACTGCACAACTAGTATCTTTCATCTATCCTTTTCAGGATTAGAAGAAGGTATAGTATATGAGATGAGAGTGGCAGCTGTCACTGTCAATGGGACTGGACCATATTCAACTTGGGTCCAAATGGTTGTTACAAAGAGTGGCACAGGTAAGGGTTTATTGCTGTATTGTAACCAAAATTGTTAATTACTTCATAATTTTATGGTGGCAACTATACCTCTTGAGTGTTGCAAATGAATGGTTATTTGAAACAAATTGCATTTTCAGGGTGAAATTTTGTCATGCCTTGTCTACTACATTGTGACTGTCTAACTATGTCCTAAACAATACAAACTCAACAGATGACATATCATAATTTTTATTTTGGGTACAAGCAATGCAATTACCCACAATTGTTTAGACAAAAACTGCAAATTGATATGTGCAATAAATTGTGATTATGTCATACGTTGGTGGTTGGAGTCATGATAATTTTATTTGAGCTGACAATTTTCTATCAGAGGAATGCTTTCAATACTACATACCTTTTATTCTATTGAAAACACAAGCAAAAGATTAAACGTGTGAGGAATTTGTATAAACTCTAAATGAGCGAAACCAGGAGTCTGTTTCATAAAAACACTTACAACTTTAGAATGATCGTAAGTATACTGAATTGTTTATGACTTTTATGATCAATTGTAGGTGTAATTTTTCTTATGAAACTGACATCAGGTATATAAATGTATGATGTTTCATGTGAATGGAAACAATTAAATGTCTGGATAAGAATTGAACATTGTAATTTTGCAGATCTTTTGACTACTGGAATATTTGTGTTCATGTACATATATAACTAAAAGATCTAGGATTTTGAAAACATTTTCTTGTGCAAGATAAGATACAGACACATCATATTTTTCAACCAATTCATGACAGTTATATTGATAAACTAAACATAGATACCAGGATTTAAGTTTGAACAGCAGGCAAAACGTCTACAAAAAGACTCATCAGTGAAACTCATATCAAAAAGTTAAAACAGCTAAATAAAGTCAAAAGTTGAAAAATATAATAAAAAAAACTATGACAAAATTGTATTTTTTCAGTGCTTGAGCAACCACCAGAACCTCCATCTAATCTGACAGCTGATCAAGTACCACTTGGCGTAAACTTGATGTGGGCGTCGCCTCTTAACACCAGTATACCAGTCAAAGGTTATATAGTAGGACATGGCAGGTTTCTCCCTGAGGTTTATAGAAAGATACTTGGACCTTCTGTTTTTGAGTATACCATTACAGAGTTGAGTAAGTAATTATAGTTTATCAGAGTTTAAGGTTTTGAAATTTGATCAAGTTTCCAAATTATCCTGTCAGAATTCTTTAAAAAGGTTAATTAGGCCAGGATTTTTTTCATTTGTTGGTTTACAGATCCGCCGACCCGATTTTGCCTATTTACAGAATAAAAATAAAATTGACTTTTCATGCTTTTTTATTCCTGCCGACCCACAAAAAAAACATTATCTCTAAAAAAATAAAATAAAATGCATTAAACACTGTCAGAATTTGATAATACTAAACTGAAACTTCCAATTTACGTATCTAAAAATAGACAAATCAATGATAACTGACCTTGAAATGTCGTTTGCGCAAATAATTTTGCAGAACGAAACCTGTGTTTAAAATCCATTACACATTAAGTTCGATTTCTGTATTTGTCATCATTCCATAAGATAGAAAATGGAAAATGAACTTGTCCAACCGTAGATGTCAAGTTGAAAAACTTAATCAAAGCAAATCCTTTGGAATTTCCTTTAGACTTGTGTCATTGATAATTTTAAAAAATCATCCATTTTGATATAAAAAATGGGAATGCATGACAACAGATGATCCCAATATCTTGTTTTTTTCCGAGGATGAGTCTATTACATTTTGACATGTGTGTTGAAAGTTATTTTCATACAACATTTTTGCTTTTTTTTCTTTATCAGTTTTCATGTTTGAAGATCATTAATCACCAAGTTTCCTGAAATTTGTTTAAGGCTACGTTTGTGAAATGACGATTTAATTTCGTCCTTGTCCATGGACACAACCCCCCCTTATTTAAAGAAAATTATTAGACGATGTCATGTGATGTTTATGGCAGCTGAGCAATAATATTTCATCGAACTAGTATAGAAGAAATGATGATAAAATAACAAACCAGTATATATTGTTGAAATATATTTTTTTTTGCATATTTTTCTGTCTTGAGAGATATTTTTTTTCTTTTTTTTCCCGATCGATCGACCTGACTTTTTCATGGGGAATATCAACAAATTAAAGAACCCTGGCCTTATCTGACATAATTCTTTTCAAATGTCAAATTAAAACCTGAATTGAATGATGATTTTTAATATTGAGCCTAATAATGATAGACAATATATCAGCTATATTACCACCTCATTAATGATGTAAGACATATTTATAAACAACAGATTTGAGATTAAAGCATACATTCTTCACTATAAGTCACGGACCATTTGGGGTTGTTTTTTTTGACAAAGTTTTTCAAAAAAAAATAAACTTGCCTCCATTTTATTAAAAAAAAACACAAACAATATGGCCTATTCAGGTACTAAAAAATAACATTCTGGCTTTATCTTCAGATAGTATGATAAGTATATGATATGATGTTGCTTTGGATAGACACAAGAAACATACTCTTCCTTGGATGTATAAAACAGAAGATGTGGTATGATTTCCAATGAGACAACTATCCACAAAAGACCAAAATGACACAGACATTAACAACTATAGGTAAACGTAGGGCCTTCAACAATGAGCAAAGCCCATACCGCATAGTCAGCTATAAAAGGCCCCGATAAGACAATGTAAAACAATTCAAACGAGAAAACTAACGGCCTTATTTATGTAAAAAAATGAACGAAAAACAAATGTGTAACACATAAACAAACGACAACCACTGAAACTGAATTACAGGCTCCTGACTTGGGACAGGCACATACATAAATAATGTGGCGGGGTTAAACATGTTAGCGGGATCCCAACCCTCCCCCTAACCTGGGACAGTGGTATAACAGTACAACATAAGAATGAACTATAAAATCAGTTGAAAATCTTCCTTGGATGGCATGGTTAAAAAAAGTATAGCTTAATTCAAAATCCAAGGCCTCACCCCAGAAAATCAAATGGTCCATGCTTTACATTTAGTCCTTAGGAATATTGTTTAATATAAACATGATAAATCATGGTATATTTATTTCAGGACCAAATGCGCAGTATATTCTGACTGTCCGCTCATTTAACAGTTTTGGAGAAAGTAAGCCAGCTTTTTTGAAAGCTAAATCAGGTATAAGTAAAATCTATTGTATATTTAGATATAACATTCTCATAAAGACATAATATGTAGACGTGCATGTCCACAATAAATTTTTATCATATGACTGTCAATGACTTTGTAAGAATTATGAGTCTTTGAACTAAAGGAAATTGGTGATATTTTGTTTCCATGAGTGACACTGTTGGGGCATTGGGGTTTTTGAGTTGTGCACAGTGGTTTGATTGCCAATAAAACAACTATTCATCAACGTTCAGATATCAGAAGTGGATGTTAGCAATTATAGGCAACCATACAGCCTTTGACAATGAGAAAAAAAACCATACCATTTTAATCTATTCTGAAAAAAATTTGCTATTATATCTGAATTTACATTTCCAAAAAATAACCACAAAATATTGATAATAACATAGTTACATATGATAATTTGCAAATAATCTCTCATATTAAGCTTATCAATTTTTTTAAAAATTTTATTGTTACATTTTAGGGAAAAGACAACAGAATAATTATGAACTAACTACAATAGCTGCCACAACTCCAGGTAGGTAATCTACAATAGCTGCACAAATTTCAGGTAGGTGATCTACAATAGCTGCCACAACTCCAGGTAGGGAATCTATTGTTGATCATTTTTCTCAGGTTTGGAAGGACCTTTTAAGGGAGTTTAATTAATTAAGAATTGAGCCATTTTATTTGCAGGAATTTTGAAACAGCCAGTAAAATTGTTAGGAATGCAAGATTTTGGAATTTAATTTTATCTTGATCACATTATTTTCACAGGAATTAGGCATTTGATATTTATTATCCCACGAGTATGTAATGAGACCCCCTCTTTAACCTAATTTTGGTAACTCTTTTTATGTAAAAAGAGTTTTTGTAAAAAAATAATTTGAGAAAAATTGAGAATATCTGACAGTAAATTGTTCCATGACCAGTAGAATATTTTCAGTCCCCTTAGCGATGAAGTTGAAGGGGACTTTCAGTTTGTACTCAGTCGATCAATCAGTCCGGCAAATCAGTTTTCCACACTTTTTATGCCCCACCTACGATAGTAGAGGGGCATTATGTTTTCTGGTCCGTGCCTCCGTTCGTCCGTCCGTCCCTTCGTCTGTCCATCTGTGCGTCCGTTCATCCGTCCGTCTGTGCGTCCGTTCGTCCGTCTGCTTCAGGTTAAAGTTTTTGGTCAAGGTAGTTTTTGAAGAAGTTGAAGTCCAATCAACTTGAAACTTAGTACACATGTTCCCCATGATATTATCTTTCTAATTTTACTGCCAAATTATAGTTTTGACACCAATTTCATGGTCCACTGAATATAGAAAATGATAGTGCGAAGTTCAGGTTAAAGTTTTTGGTCAAGGTAGTTTTTGATGAAGTTAAAGTTACATCAACTTGAAACTTAGTACACATGTTCCCTATGATATGATCTTTCTAATTTTAATTCCAAATTAAAGTTTTGACCCCAATTTCACGGTCCACTGAACATAGAAAATGATAGTGCGAGTGGGGCATTCGTGTACTATGGACACATTCTTGTTCTTCATGCTTGAAGATATTGATTTTATATTTCGTATATTGTTTTATCATGACAAGTTACAGTTAAGGTTTGAATTATGTTCTGGTCTGAAGATTTTGTGTTGAATTAGGTTCCTTGGACTTGGAAAATTCAATCAAATATTCAATTTGCTGCACATTTTCCCCCATCATGCTTATAGATATTGATTTGAAAATTGGTATAGCTAGAAATTTCTTTTTAAAGTACAACTTGGTACTTATAAATGAAATACAATATATTGCAAATATAGTTTTATCCTGACAAGTTACAGGTCAAGTTTCAATTATGTTTCTTTCTGATGATTTTGTGCACAGTTTTGGTCCTTGGTTTTTATCATCATGCTTAAAAATATTGACATGATATTTGTTATATAATTTACACCATGCCATGTAAATTATAAATCAAGTTAGAATTTTGTTCCAATAGCATGAATGATTAACCGGTACTGGCCTATGTATAATTTGCCATGCAATACTCACAGAATGCTGGTTGTTGATGTCATTTATTGATATTAAACTGTAGTACTCATAATTTTTTATTCCAGATCAGTTAGCCCCAAATCGTTTTGTATAAATCTTTATTAGTCAAATTCAATTCTGGTATCTAAGATGAGTTTTTTTTTTAACTAAGAATAGAGTTGAAAACGAATTGTTTGACAATTTTTTGTTTCAAATAGCAGATCCAAGATTTTTATATAGGGGCATATTTCTGAAATTTTATTTTAAAAAAGTGGCATATTCTCATATCTTCATTACTAAAAAAGGCATTTGAATCTTATTACAACACCCAGTTCTAACCATTTATGATAATCTTATTATTTCTAGTTCCAGGGGCACCATATGATGTCAGAATTAAGGAACGAGGAGAAGAGGTCCCAACTGTTCTGGTTACATGGAAAAGACCAAACATCAAAGAACACATAGAAGGTCAGTAAAAAATCTGTGAGCAGAGCTTAAATTTGTAACTCATAATATCCCTGCTTTAAAAAAGTGGGGGTAAGCTGTTTTAACTCTGTCTGCCCATCCATCAGTCCATCCATCCTTCAGTCTGTCTGTCCCATGAATATTTTCGTTGCATTTTTCTTAGGAACTACTTGACAAGGATTTCTAAAATTTGGTTTCAGGGTCTATATAAGTTAGCTAAACCATGTAATGTGTTTGCAGATTCATTACTCAACAACTTCCTGTTTGTTGAACACTTGTATCCTTTTACACATGATAGCAAAGTTGAAAATCTTTGTCACATTTTTCTAAGGAACTACAATTCAAGGATTTCTGAAATTTGGTTTCAGGATTTATATAAGTCACCTATACCGTTTCATAAATTTTCAGATTCATTACTTAACAACTTCCTGTTTACCGAAATATTTTGGCAGGGGTATCATCAGTAAACAGTAGGTCACAGTTATACTTATTTTCTTATCACAACTGATTTATTGTTAAGATGAGAATATTGTAAATTCATAAATTCTTGCGAGGTTTTTATTCATGTGAATAATGCATCTGGGTGAGGATCGCAATAATAAGAAACCAGCATTCTCATATCTTATACAGATCTTTGTTTTCAAATTTTTAGAAATGTAACTGTTCAAAGGGAGATAATCATAGCTTTTCTTGATTTCCACTTTTGATACTGTAAAAAAGTGCTGACTTAGATTTTAAATGTATAAGTAAAAATAAGTTTTAAAATTGTGTAACGTGTTTCATTACACATACACAACTGTATATGGTGTTCCATAACTGAAAGGATATCAATGCAATAGAAGATTAAACCATATTTTGTTTTTGAATTGACAGAATGTAGGGACACTGAATTTGGTCAGATGTTTTAGAATGTCTGTTTTCATTAGCTGGGGTCATTTGGATATGTGAACTCCCACCTAAAATTTATTAATTGATATCTATATACTTTAGGATATGTATTTTTTTGGCAATTGACTTTTTAGAAGATATATTATTTTCATATTGATGTTTTATATTTCACAAATATATCAGACCTGCAACTATCCCGATTTTCGTGGTATTATCCCGATTTTCATCCCTCAACCCGAATCCATTAAAAATCGAGATAGAAAAACTGGACAAAATCCTGATTTGCACGAAATATACTCTAAAAAAATATTGGTTACCGATTTTGAAGTTTTACTGTCAGATCAATTTTAAAAAATCTATAATTTTACCTGAGGACATATTATGTCATAATTAGTTGTTGTAACAATCCTCTAAATCAATTTGTAAACACAAATTCGGTCAGACAGCCTTTCAATTTTAATCAATTTATCATACAAGAACAATTTGCAACGTTTACCATAGTTCCACAACAAAATCATAATTAACTGAAAGATGAGAACTGTAAAGAACTCGCAAGAAAACATTGTTTATCTTGAAATCCGTTTAATTTTTGATACCAGACGTGTCAGTTAATTTAAAATCGACACCATTTTTGTATTCACTTCTACTATGTTATTGTATAAGGCCTTTGCGGATAAGAGCACTTTTGAATACAAAGAAAGATAACTCAAATTTTATCCGTTTTCTTATCACTGATAACCCTAAATCGCAATCTGTATTCATCCTTCTAACTTTAGGACATGTAGGTTTAGATCTTTTGAGTCATGGTTCATAGATAAGAAGGTCTTTGGAGGGGGAAAAGGGGGTCTCCACTTTGTATCCTTTTTTTTTAATGCCATTTTTCTGTATTCTACAGTTATTTTGTAAATTTTAAAATTAGTACAAGAATTATGCAAATAAAAGAAACCAAGGCCTACAAGCTCATCATTAGTATACCAAAAGAAAGATAAGAGAAATGAGACTATTTTAGGAGTAAAAAGCAGTACACACAGAAACATGGCAAAAATTGTAACCCTTTAAAATCTGGTCGCGCGCTAAATCCCCCATGGAGATTTTTTAAAAGTTGGCAAGTCTGTGATATTTATATTTCCAAATTTTTTTTTCTTATTTATTTAGGATATAATTGTTATTGCATTGATGTTTAAGTATTGAATATGTTATGCAGAAAACATTTTTATATTTTAGGATACATTTTAAAGTGATATTGATATTTAATATATTTTAGGATATATATTTAAAAGTGATATTGGTAATTTATATTATTGGATATATTTTAAAAGTATTTTTTATAATATATTTTACAGGATATATTTTCTTTTATATGTTTTGGAGTATGATGTCCATTATCAATAAACTAATACATGTTTTTGTTTAGGGCTAGCTAAAGTATGAATATAAAAAAGAAGATGTGGTATGATTGCCAATGAGACACCTCTCCACAAGAGACCAAAATGACACAGAAATTAATTAACAACTATAGGTCACTGTATGGCCTTCAACAATGAGCAAAGCCCATACCAAGAAGTCAGCTATAAAGGGCCCCGAAATGGCAATGTAAAACAATTCAAACAAGAAAACTAACGGCCTTATTTATTTTTAAAAATGCATGCCCCTATGTGTGTAAGATTTTCTCGCTGTATTTAATATTGTCTCTTTGACCCATTCCCCATTTCCATTCTTAATTTTATTTTTATTGTTAAATATGATATATTTTATATTCCAGGTAATATTTCAATGAATTATTGATATTTATTTGATATTTCAGGATATATTTTAATGAATTATTGATATTTATTTGATATTTCAGGATATATTTTACTGTATACCAACGACAGTTCTCTCCCTCTTCACCAGTGGACCGGAGTATATGAGAGATCATTACAATATATTATAAAGAACTTAGCTTTCAATACCACATACTTCATACGGATACAGAGTCAACTGGAGGATAGATCTGGAATTATCTCAAAAATTAAATACTTCACTACTAGATCAGTTGGTAAGACATTCACATGGTGTAACACCACTAATTCAGGCCCGGCCAGAAAGCACATACCAGAAAGTAGTACATATTTAACACAAAATAGTTCCTACGCATGGACATAACTTTCAATATATTTAGAATATTTTATTAATTTTGGTATCAAATGATAGCTGCATGACTGATGATCATTGCAGAACAATTTTTGACTGATAAATTTGAATAATAAAAAAATGGCATGAAATTTAAAAAGGAGGGTACATTTTGCCTTTTTGTCAGATCTTAAGTACCTGTTTTGGTACATCCGAAGTTCCGGGAACCAGTTCTTTCTTATATGCAATGTAAGGTATGTTGATTTTTTCAGTACAGGACACCAGAAGGTGTTGCTTTGACATGCAATGATTGTCACTTTATTTGAACTTAAGATAAAAGAGCTGTGACCACTCGAAATTGAGGAATTTAACATAGAAAGCAATGGGGCCATTAATTAGTGGTGTACTTCCTATTACAGAGAATCACCAGAAATCCAATTTTTAGAAGTTGTACCTATTCCAATGAAAATAAGTCCAATTTGATGTTAGTAATCATGTTTAATCATCTTTTTTTGGTCAACCGTCCTGCTTATGGGAAATTTAAGCTCTTAAATTGGCATACTCAAGTATGTTAGCCTTTTATGGTCATACAGCATGCATGCAGTTAAGACTTGACTCCAAGTTCTTATTTTTGCATTTTTTCTGATTGAAATCGATAAAATAAGTATTTTATGACTTGTATATGGAACAAAATAGCTCTTGGTCAAAATAATCTTATGATTTTTCAAGTTTTTTTGTTTTTCTTATGGTAGCCTTTTACAATCAAGGCAAATGGTACATACTCATATAAGAATTCTAAAATCTCACTGTACATGCAATTTTGAACCAGTTTAGCAAGTTATCTAGCTGAGGGATATATAAATTGCTCTTATTAATCTATGTTTTTCCACAGAATTATGGTATATACAAAAAAAAAGCCCTTTTCCAGTTTCAAGAAAAAAAGGGGGGATAATTTCTCATTTATGTCTTAAGTTTAAACTGATATATTTTTATTTAATGAAGAACCTCTGATAAAAATATGACTATTAGTAAGCACATAGCTTTCCTAATAGAAATTAATAAATAAAACAATAATATTGAGAATAAAAAAGGTATATTGGCCAATGGTAATATCCATATGCAGTTTTCTTTGAATAACCCATATGTTACTACCAGTCCAATTTGAGCTTAAAATTAATAAAATAGTATTTGGACTAAAGCTTTATATGTTTTTTATTGCTTGAAATAGATCATAGAATGAAATAAAGTAATGCTCAAGTCAATATAGCAAGTTTGGTTCTGTTATAGGTGTAACACCACTAATTCAGGCCCGGCCAGCTGAAAGCACATACCAGAAAGTAGTACATATTTAACACAAAATAGTTCCTACGCATGGACATAACTTTCAATATATTTAGAATATTTTATTAATTTTGGTATCAAATGATAGCTGCATGACTGGTGATCATTGCAGAACAATTTTTGACTGATAAATTTGAATAATAAAAAAATGGCATGAAATTTAAAAAGGAGGGTACATTTTGCCTTTTTGTCAGATCTTAAGTACCTGTTTTGGTACATCCGAAGTTCCGGGAACCAGTTCTTTCTTATATGCAATGTAAGGTATGTTGATTTTTTCAGTACAGGACACCAGAAGGTGTTGCTTTGACATGCAATGATTGTCACTTTATTTGAACTTAAGATAAAAGAGCTGTGACCACTCGAAATTGAGGAATTTAACATAGAAAGCAATGGGGCCATTAATTAGTGGTGTACTTCCACATCAAATTTATTAATGTACAATCATAAACAAAGGAAGATAACTCTAACTCAAATTTTTAATTTACCTAGCAAAATACAATTCAATCTAATTTTAGAATTCACAAAATTACAAAATGCCTGATCTGTCATGATCCAGTCATTCTCTAATTAGTTAACCAAATTTTCCGAAATAAAGGAGGGAGAGGGGTGGGGGCTGGGCCTCTTGCTTCCACTCAATCCACCTCTGGATTGATTTTTCTTGATTTTTTTTAGTTTTAACAGTATGAAAATGAAGTAGTTCAATTTTACATAAAATTCAAATATGGGATTCGGAAACAATTTTTGAAATATTTTTATAAATCTGTCTCACAGTTTTCTTATTTTTTTTATAATTTATTTTACTTCTTGTAAAAGTCACAACATAAATTGCTCACAAACATCAATAAGTTTACACTACTTATGATTTATTTTTTCATGTTTTCAGACAAATCCAAAGATACATTACCTAACCCTAAAATTACTAGTGCATTTTCTGGATCTGACTACATACAGATAACATGGCAGCCACCTGACTATGCTTACATCATACGAGGTTATATTCTGGGGTATGGAATACAGCAGCCAGGAGAATATCAGGAAATGTTACCCTTCAGTGAAACTACATTTAAGATTAAAAAACTTGGTAGGTGCTTTGCTCTTTTTGTTTTAGATTCCTGCTCTACATCCAAAGTCATAAGTCATAAAGAAACTGTGAATGCAATGGACAAAAATTAAGAAATATCAACAGAATACAAAATACAACACAGAAAACTACAGACTGAACTGTATAGATGTTCCAGACCATATGAGTATTTGGACCATATGCATATACTTATATGGTTTGACCATATGAGTATATACTCGTTTGGTTATTAACAGGCCGGACCATATGAGTATTTGTACCATATAGATATTTTGTTTAAAAATATGCATTAGAAAACTTTATAAAAAAACAATGATGGCAACATGAAAATGTATTATTTACAATTCAAAGGCTTCATAAACATTTACTATTAATCCCAAAGTTAGTTTTCATCAATTATTGTATTCTCTCATGTACACATAGGGTGACATTTACTTCCACACGGTACCATAGCTTGTCTTGGATCCTGGGTCATTCCGATGTGTCTACAGTGTTTTAAAATGCTCTTGTTCTCCAATATCGTAACATGACTGGAGGACATCATATCACAAGAAAACTTAGATAAAATAGGGTCTTTGTCGTTGACATCATTAATTTTTTTTTGAGAGAGAAAAACATGTACAAGTAACAAAATTCTGAACTGCTAATGCTAGTTATTTAAAGTTTCAAAAGTAAGCAAATTATTAGGGCCAACATTAAAAATATCTTTGTTTCCCCTCCCTGACTGAGGTTATCAGGGTATGGGTAGGTAGGTAGGCAAATTATTTTATTTTATTTCTTGATATAATTTTTTCTATATTGAAAATTCAACAGGTAAGATAAGTCAAGAAAAGTGGGGTATTCCCTGATTTCAGTGTACATCCCAGTTTTCTGGTGTTAAAAACTGTATACAGGGACCTCCTTTTTTTCCTATTTATTTTATGGTATGAAATCTACAAAAGCACACATTCTTCATGTGATAACAATGTTTAATGAAAGCAAGGGTTAAATTAGTTAAAAATCAAGTTTCAAGTCTAATTCGATGCATAACTCACAACAAAACAATTCCTGACTGTGTTCACCAATTCATACCTTGATGATCAGTTATGAGATGACAAAAAGATATCTTAATGACTTGGAAATTAAAATTCAATGAATAAAAATTTTCAATAGAATGAACATAATTCAGTTATGTTCAGTTACACCTGGATCATGCAGCTTGGTCAATTAATTCCTAAACAAAAGATTTGTATGTTTTTTTGAGTTCTAGAAAAAACAAGGCTTCACTTATTCATGTTTTGTTGTTCCTAGAATACTTTGAGTATTTACAAATTCAACTGATGCAGTTACAACGTAAAACATGCCCTTTTGTAAATTTCATGCCATAAATTGAAAAATAAAAACACGTTTAAACTGGTCTTGTTTACACCAGAAATCAGGGAGGTTCCCTGAAAGCAGGGAATTGACGTATCCAACATTTTCTGACTTGTGCCCAACCTGTTCGAAGTGAAGACAAAGTAGATTGATTTCAAAGCACGATTCAGACCATTTTTACTCAAAGATTTTATCCCTTAAATAGGAACAGAGGTAAAAGACAAAGCCAATCAAGGTACACTCAGTGGGTAATAATAAATTGAAAGATTCTTCAGATTTTTTATTTTCAAATATCACCCTTGCACACAACACAAATCGTGTGGCAATGCATATGTTTGTTTTCCTTGATTCCGTATCACATAAACGCTTCAATGCAAAAATGCCTTGATTTAAAATGCTTGTTGACTACAGCATCGGAAAGGTATGACTAAAAACCAACGCACATTTACTACAGCATCAAAAGATATCACCAAAAACCAACATAGTAAAAAAAATTTTTTTTGACAGGAATGGCCAATAAAATTTTTCGATTCGTAGCGATTTTACTGGGTCGGTCGGGGAGGGGAAACAAACAATATTTTATTTTTGGCCTAGACTCTTAATTTTTACTGCATGTCAACTTTTATGTCAGTTTATAGTAAAACAGAGGAGTCATTGACTTCTTCTGTAACAGATATTTTTGGAAGTTACTATCTTCACAAGTCGACATTTTCCCATTCACTCATAATAACATATCGGTATATATGACCATAGGTATAAAATGGTTTTCCTATCGTTTTGACTAGTGATAAAATTTAATGTGTGAAACTTTATTTTATAGCTGCGGAACCGTAACTCTTAAGTCCTTATGCTATTTTTTGACCATTTGCAGCCATATTTGTAACTATTGATGATAAGTATGCTCTAAAGGAGTTTTGTGAAAGTCAATATTTAAGATGCACAGGAATAATGTTGTCCTTGCATTTACTCATGAACCGTTCAACAAAAGCTTTTAATATGTTGTTACTGACAACAAAATGGAGGTCAAGTAGGACTGGAAACCCCCATTTTTCAATCTTTCAAGAACCATAACTCCTGAACAGGAAAAGTGAAAATTGCCATTAATAAACGTTACCTCCATTTTGTCATCTTTAACAACATATTTTATTAAGTCAAACTTATGTGTCTCAGTATTGTAATCTTGTGATAAACAGTTGACTTAGTTTGTGTGGCTGGTAAAAGCAGGGTATTTTTATATTAACATGTTATCATCATGAATATGCCTGAACCATTTGTCACTGTACATGAATCGATCTTTAGTTTTGATTTTTTTTTTGTTACAGCTCCAGAAACAGTGTATCACATATCTTTAAGAAGTTTTGGTGAATTTGGTGAGAGCGAGAGAGCTGTTCTATCTGTTACTACAACAGGTAATAGTAATACTATTATTATCTTTGATTTTATCCTTACAAAAATTTAAAAGTGGGCTACACTGTTTTACCTCTGTCTGTCCATCTGTTCATCTGTCCGTCCCTCCATTCATCAGTCTGTCCATCTGTTCATCCGTCCGTCCCTCCATTCATCAGTCTGTCCATTCACCCCATGAATTTTATTTATCGCATCTTTCTCAGGAGCTATTTCATAAGTATTTCTGAAATTTGGTTTCAAGGTTTATATAAGTCAGCCTTACCATGTCATTATTGAGAGTATGAAAAAAAGTTTGATTGTGGAACTGTGATTTTTTTTCACGATAGTAGCCCAAAAATGGATAAAAATTGATGAAAAATGGAAAAATCATCAAAATTGGGTACTTTCAGAGGGCTGTAGCAAAAAAAGAAGCGCACCACCATATGATTTTTTTCTTCACCAATTATTTTTTTACAGTCATATAAACCCAAAAATCAGGTTTAGAAAAAAGTTTAATTCTAGAGGTGTACATCCTTAATAGATAGACAATGATAGATAGAATCTTGAAAATGCAAAAATAATCAAAGAAACAAGATACACAAATAATTCCACAGAATTTTCAGTTGACATCTTATAGGAGTTATTGCTCTCTATGATGATTTGTATCATTTTTTTGTTTGGTCTATTGTTTTGAAAACTTGAAATAAGATACAAACTTTAAATAGCAAAACTGACCAACAAATAAATCTGCAAGAGATAGAGAGGAATTGTGAACAAAAAAATGAACTATTTTTTGTCATGATTAGAGGTATTTAGACTTTTGGAATTAAAGCTGAACGAAATAACCTTGATCTATGTCTTATTCAGCTTCTGGCATCATGCAACAATCAGGTTTTATTAAATTGTCAAATATATTATAAATCAAGTTGCAAAAGGTTAGTTATGGTAATATAAGCTTTGGATTTCAAATATTTTGGCCACGAGCATCACTGAAGAGACATGTATTGTCAAAATGTGCATTTGGTGCAGGAAAATTGGTACCATTGATGTTATTAGAGGAATGACACAAAAATTATTTACAAGTATAAACACAGCTTTTATATTCTAGTGTGCAATGTTGGAGAGAGTTCATTATTGAATATGCACAAAGATCTTGGTGAGCAACACAGGCTCTTCAGAGTCTAAACTTTAGTGATGTCATAGATACCAAATTCAGTGAAAATCAAACAAATCTGATTTTGACCATAAGGTGAACTAAAGAATTTTTATGGATTTCAGACTAGATATGATATATCTAGTTTTACCATTAAAAAATATTAAACTGTTTAGAATATAATATACAATTATTGCCTGTTGAAAAGGTGAATATCCAAAATTGTCAACACGAGAAGGTTATTTCATTGAGGGTGCAGCCTGAAGTGAAATAATCTTTAAGGGTTGACAATTTTGAATATTCATCGATTCCAAGGGGCCACAATTGTTTTATTATACCGAACTAACAGTAGAAGGGCATTTCGAACCTATATTTTTAACATATTAAACCCACAGACTGATGTTTGAAAATACAGTTGTGTTCGAATTTCTTGAATTTACAACAAAAGTAGAATCTTTTTGTAAAATATTGATGGCCCTAAAAAGGACCATTTATAATAGATATCACCAGCTGCTGGCACTCTCAGCTCTATTCATGTCCAATGCCTTATTTACTCGTCTCTCAGTGGACTTCCAGTGTAACGTGAACGCTGCCATTTTGTTTATTTATGTCTGTGACGTCATTTTCATTGGGGTAACTTATCTCTTGCACATTAGCATGATTAGAGACACCCTTGTAGATTTCCAAAAAGAGCAGGCTAATGCTGCTACAAGGCAGCACTCGCACCTGCAAAGTGGAAATGGATTAATATAAGTTGAAAAACTTGTTTCCCAATCCACTATATATAAATATGTTTAAACTAAGTACAAATCAACAAACTCAAAAGGTTGTTCACTGGTGAATTATAGGGTTATTCACCAGCTGGTGTAAATTTTTAGGGTTGTTCGTCCTTACTTGCAATTGAATGAAAATTAACTGAATTATTCTATGTCACGTGATAACGTTTCACCCAATAGAATTATTTGAAATATATGTAAGGTATAATAATATAAAATATATTTCTGTTTTGATAATAAACATATATTAACAGTTATTTTATCTTTTCAGCGTGAGGAATTAATTTGTTAAAATTTAAAAACAGTGAACCTTCCAGCAATCAGACAGATGGAGTAAATGAAATCGTATGGATACAGACATTTGTTGGCTTTTTTCTTTTTAAATGTGTTTTGCCAGAGAAAATATTTGAGCCAAAAGACATGTATAGAATACAAAGACAAAAATAAATGTTACTTTTTATGCCCCGTCTACGATAGTAGTAGGGGCATTATGTTTTCTGGTCTGTGCGTCCGTTCGTCCGTCTGTTCGTTCGTCTGTTCGTTCGTCTGTTCGTTCGTCCGTTCGTCCGTCTGTCCCATGTCAGGTTAAAGTTTTTGGTCGAGGTAGTTTATGATGAAGTTATAGTTGCATCCATTTGTAACTTTACATACATAGTCATTACAATAGGGAATTTCTAAAAAGTACCTCAAATTTAGGTTTTGGTCCTCATTTCATGGTTCATTGAACATGAAAATGAGATTGTGTGAAACAGCTCTTTGCCAGGTTAAAGTTTTTGGTCGAGGTAGTTTATGATGAAGTTATAGTTGCATCCATTTGTAACTTTACATACATAGTCATTATGATAGGGAATTTCTAAAAAGTACCTCAAATTTAGTTTTTATGCCCCACCTACGATAGTAGAGGGGCATTATGTTTTCTGGTCTGTGCGTCCGTTCGTCCGTCTGTTCGTTCGTTCGTTCGTCTGTTCGTTCGTCCGTCTGTCCCGCTTCAGGTTAAAGTTTTTGGTCAAGGTAGTTTTTGATGAAGTTGAAGTCCAATCAACTTGAAACTTAGTACACATGTTCCTTATGATATGATCTTTCTAATTTAAATGCCAAATTAGAGTTTTGACCCCAATTTTACGGTTCACTGATAGAAAATGATAGTGCAAATTTCAGGTTAAAGTTTTTGGCTTCAGGTTAAAGTTTTTGGTCAAGGTAGTTTTTGATGAAGTTGAAGTCCAATCAACTTGAAACTTAGTATACATGTGCCCTATGATATGATCTTTCTAATTTAAATGCCAAATTAGAGTTTTGACCCCAATTTTACGGTTCACTGAACATAGAAAATGATAGTGCAAATTTCAGGTTAAAGTTTTTGGCTTCAGGTTAAAGTTTTTGGTCAAGGTAGTTTTTGATGAAGTTGAAGTCCAATCAACTTGAAACTTAGTATACATGTGCCCTATGATATGATCTTTCTAATTTAAATGCCAAATTAGAGTTTTGACCCCAATTTTACGGTTCACTGATAGAAAATGATAGTGCAAATTTCAGGTTAAAGTTTTTGGTCAAGGTAGTTTTTGATGAAGTTGAAGTCCAATCAACTTGAAACTTAATATACATGTGCCCTATGATATGATCTTTCTAATTTAAATGCCAAATTAGAGTTTTGACCCCAATTTTACGGTTCACTGAACATAGAAAATGATAGTGCAAATTTCAGGTTAAAGTTTTTGGCTTCAGGTTAAAGTTTTTGGTCAAGGTAGTTTTTGATGAAGTTGAAGTCCAATCAACTTGAAACTTAGTATACATGTGCCCTATGATATGATCTTTCTAATTTAAATGCCAAATTAGAGTTTTGACCCCAATTTTACGGTTCACTGATAGAAAATGATAGTGCAAATTTCAGGTTAAAGTTTTTGGTCAAGGTAGTTTTTGATGAAGTTGAAGTCCAATCAACTTGAAACTTAGTATACATGTGCCCTATGATATGATCTTTCTAATTTAAATGCCAAATTAGAGTTTTGACCCCAATTTTACGGTTCACTGAACATAGAAAATGATAGTGCAAATTTCAGGTTAAAGTTTTTGGCTTCAGGTTAAAGTTTTTGGTCAAGGTAGTTTTTGATGAAGTTGAAGTCCAATCAACTTGAAACTTAGTATACATGTGCCCTATGATATGATCTTTCTAATTTAAATGCCAAATTAGAGTTTTGACCCCAATTTTACGGTTCACTGATAGAAAATGATAGTGCAAATTTCAGGTTAAAGTTTTTGGTCAAGGTAGTTTTTGATAAAGTAGAAGTCCAATCAACTTGAAACTTAGTATACATGTTCCCTTTGATAAGATCATTCTAATTTTAATGCCAAATTAGAGAATTTATTCCAATTTCACAGTCCTTTAAACATAGAAAATGATAGTGTGAGTGGGGCATCCGTGTACTGTGGACACATTCTTGTTTATTATTATCTTTATTTAATATTAACTTTTGACCTCAGTGTTTATTAATTCTTTGATTTATTGATTGTCCTTTTTTGCCTCACAACTATAGCACAAGATGTCAATCATTAGAAGAACAATGCTGGACAAACCATTGCCAAAAAAATGCAAAAGGACAAAGAAGCTCATTTTCCCCCTTCCCAACAAAAGAAGATCTTGTTTTTTTGTTTTCATATTTCATTTTGGTGAAACAAAAGTTGAATATTCCATACCTCACATCTGGTGATAAAATGAAATGCTTTGACATAACCCCTTACGGTCGATTTGGTATTATTCTGTTGGTTGTTTGTTGGTTCACCTTGCTATATGGGTCATGTGATCTACTGCTACCACTTTGTTTTAGTTGTCTAATAATTCTTATATGATTTGCATATAAGGGAATACGTTGATATGATTGGTCGAGAGGACTTCCGGTAGTTGATCTTGAAGTTGGTAATTTTTCGATAGATGATGTTGACCGAACTTCTTTTCATAACCAATGTAAACAAGATAGCGGCGTTAATAACACCAACGTTTACAATATTTATTTTAACTGCACGTTAATTGTTAAATTAAATTATAAACACAAAAACATTCGTCTGAATGATAATAAGAGTTTTTGCAGTCTATTTTTTATTAGATAGTAAATTTTATTGAGTACATATTTTTGCGTTAACCAACAAATATATTCATGTGCCAGTCCTATTCAATGACATAATATACAATTTGCGTGTGATAGAGGAAACGAGTGTGGTAAAATATATTCCCTATTTCCAATTTTAAAGAATTTATTGGTGTATAAACTGGACCAAGTCACTCACAAACATATGTTTGTGAGTGAATCTATATAAAAAATTTTGTGGTCGTATATTGGTATGACGCATTGTCGTCGTCGTTGTCGTCGTTCAAAGACACACTGGTTTTCGCACTATAACTTTAGTTTAAGTAAATAGAAATCTATGAAATTTAAACACAAGGTTATGACCAAAAGAGGAAGGTTGAGATTGATTTTGTGAGTTTTGGTCTCAACAGGTAAGGAATGAGGGGCCAAAAAGGGCCCAAATAAGCATTTTTCTTGGTTTTTGCACAATAACTTTAGTATAAGTAAATAGAAATCTATGAAATTTAAACGCAAGGTTTATGAACACAAAAGGAAGGTTGGGATTGATTTTGGAAGTTTTGAGTAATTAGGGGCCAAAAAGGGGCCCAAATAAGCATTTTTGGTCCCGTTTCAATTTGGTCTACATTAAGGTCCAAAGGGTCCAAAACTAAACTTAGTTTGATTTGAACAAAAATTGAATTCTTGGGGTTCTTTGATATGCTGAATCTAAACATGTACTAAGATTTTTTATTATAGGCCCAGTTTTCAAGTTGGCCTAAATCGGGGTCTAAAATTTAACTTTGTTTGATTTCAACAAAAATTGAATCCGTGGGGTTCTTTGATATGCTGAATCCAAATATGTATTTAGATTTTTGATTATAGGCCCAGTTTTCAAGTTGGTCCAAATCGGGGTCCAAAATTAAACTTTGTTTGATTTCAACAAAAATTGAATATATATGGGGTTCTTTGATATATGCTGAATCTAACCATGTCATGCATGTATTTATATTTTTGATATTTGGGCCTGGTTATCAAATTTGTCCACATTAGGGCCTAAAGGGTCCAAAATTCAACTTTCATCAAAAATTGAATTCTTGGGGTTCTTTGATATATATGCTGACTCTAACCATGTATTTATATTTTGGATATTGGACCATAATAGGTAAATGTCCAAATTTAAAATTTTAAAGTTTTTAAGTTTAAGTTCCTAGCTATATAGACCACATTCATTCTGTGTCAGAAACCTATGTTGTGTCAACTATTTAATCACAATCCAAATTCAGAGCTGTATCAAGCTTGAATGTTGTGTCCACACTTGCCCCAACTGTTCAGAGTTCGATCCCTACGGTCGTACAAAGCTGTGCTCTGTGGAGCATCTGGTTTTCATTGTTGCTGATTATCTTGAAAACTATAATAGATAGAGAGAAACTTTAAATGCAAAGTTATTAACATTAAGCCAAAATTCTACAAATAAGTTCACATGTGTTTAAATCGTCAGTTGACACCAAAGGCTTATTGATAATTTCTAAGTATTATATTGCCTTGATTTTTTCATCACGACCTTCTATATACTTTGTTTTAAAGCTGATGCAATTTATTTAGTAGCAACAGTAGTATACCGGTGATCGAAAGTCATAAATCGATAGTCAACATCACACATCCGGGTTAATTACAAAGCAAAACCGAGGGAAACACATAAACTATTTCAGGGAAACGAAGAAACAACAGGAACACCGAAGTGCAACAAAAACAAACGCTAAAACACATAGAAACAAGATATTTTTGATAACAACTGCAATATTCTTGACTTGGTATAGGACATTTTAACAAAATAAAATGGTGGGTTGAATTCTGTTGTCAATATCTCATATCTCAGGCTTTATGACATGTTAAAAGATATGGCTAAAAAACTATGTATACGTGACAGAAATACAACACAAACTCACACACAAGAACATTCATAACAGAGAAACGCACAAACAAATAATATTATAGACGACACAGCATGCAAACCCCAGAACAGCAACGAACATATTCCATCAACGACCACAGAATATTAAAAACAGTGACGCGTTTACGTAACTAACATAAAATTTAAACTATTTTAAAATATTCATTAAAAAATGTATTTGTATTGATATTTTTCAGTTTTATTCTGAATATACCAAAGAGTTTTTCTTCTTGTTTTACTCCTGTCAATATGGATATCTGACACATGAAATAAGAAAAATGGACAAAATAAGCGAGAAAAATATATTTCCTTTTAACCCGAACCTTCATGAACAGAATGAGATCATTCCTATACAAATTGTCACTGAGTTTGAAACTGCTTATCCCTAAAAAGATAAACTTTTAAAGGCACAATTAGCCAAATCTGTCTTTATACATGAGCATGTGCTACTATAAATGAATGGAATGATAAAAAAGAAAAAAAAAAAAAACACAAAGAATTCTTTGTTCCAATTTGACTGCACTGCAACCTAAAAATCTACAAATTTTACATATAACTTTTTGATAACGATTTTTTAATCTATATATGAAAAAGTGTATATTTACTGTTTGACAAAGAATTATTTGTAAATAAAAAACAAATAATTGGTAGACGTTTCGTCCCCGAGGGTATCACCAGCTCAGTGTTGACATGAATATCAATAATGTGGTCATTTTTATAAATTTCCTGTTTACGAAACTCTGAATTTTTCGAAAAAACTAAGGATTTTCTTATCCCAGGCATAGTTTATTTTCGATTTATGAGTTTGACTGTCCCTCTGTTATCTTTCGTCATCTGTTACATTAGACGCATTTGGCGCAACTTTTTGGACTTCAACTTTGTACTAGTTTGGCTTTATAAATATTTTGATATGAGCATCACTGATGAGTCTTATGTAGACGAAACGCGCGTCTGGCGTACTAAATTATAATCCTGGTAACTATTGACACCACTGGGTCAATGCCACTACTGGTGGACGTTTCGTTCCCGAGGGGTACCACCAACCCAGTAGTCAACACTTCGGTGTTGACGTGAATATCAATTATGTGGTCATTTTTATAAATTTCCTGTTTACAAAACTTTGAATTTTTCGAAAAACTAAGGATTTTCTTATTCCAGGCATAGTTTATTTTCGATTTATGAGTTTGACTGTCCCTCTGTTATCTTTCGTCCCTCTTTTATAAAATATATGAACGTCACTGATGATTTTTATGTAGACGAAACGGGCGTCTGGCGTACTAAATTATAATCCTGGTAACTTTGATAACTATTTAAACCACTGGGACGATGCCACTGCAGGTGGACGTTTCGTCCCCGAGGGTATCACTAGCCCAGTAGTCAAGACTTTGGTTTTGACATGAATATCAATAATGTGGTCAATTTTATAAATTTCCTGTTTACAAAACTGTGAATTTTTCAAAAAACTAAGGACTTTCTTATCCCAGGCATAGATAACCTTAGCCGTATTTGGCACAGATTTTTTGAATTTTGGATCTTCAATACTCTTCAACTTTGTACTTGTTTGGCTTTATAGATATTTTTATATGAGCGTCAATGATGAGTCTTTTGTGGACAAAACGCGCGTCTGGCATACTAAATTATAATCCTTGTACCTTTGATAAGTATTCCTTTAACGCCTGCATAAAAAAATTGTCAACATAAATTTTATAGATGTTTCGTTGATTTTAATTTTGTCATCATAAATTAATATATTTTATTTTAGTCCTACTCTTGGAAGTCAACTGAAAATAACACATTGCATATATTATTGATTTTTTGGTTCTGATTCGAATTCGTCCTAGTCAAATATATACAGGATTTATTTGAGATATTAAAAGAAGTATGTATGTTGGTTAATACTGATATGAACATTCATTGAAATGTGATAATGTTTTACGAAATTCCAGTGTATTGTTTTGTGTCGTTGAATATCATGCTGCTCAACAAGGGCTAACAATTGGAACATTAAATTTTCATTTTATCATTTGATATCTTTGTCATAAAATAAGAATCGTTTAATTACAGTCAAATTGATTGTAAATATAAAAAAAAAAGATGTGGTATGATTGCAAATGATACAACTCTCCACAAGAGGCCAAATGACACAGAAATTAACGTCACAATGTCGAAAGTAGTAATACATATATTCAGAATTACAACTCGTTGTTTCCTGTGGTGAAATAGTATACATACATACATTGTACTATTCTCTCCTTCGTTTTCTATCTCGTGTTTTTTGACTGTTGTTTGTTTTTTGTTTTTTCCTGTTTGTTGCCATTAAATTGTCAGTTAGTCTCCAACTTTTAATATTCTCTCTCTTGTAATCAACTAAAAATAAGAGTGTCGGTTAAAATGAAATAAAATAAACAATTTAAGGCCGATTACTATTTATATGGTTTTGATTTAACATTGTCCTAAATAAGTGATGTTGATAAGCTTAAAATCAATATCTGTGTGTGAATTTAGAAATATATATATATTGCCCATGTAAATTAAGTTGTTTCATGTATAGCAGATTGGTTTTTTTTTCTATAGCATAAGTCACGTTTATTAATTGTAGACTTATATAAACACACTGATATCATCATGCATTTATTCTTTCGATACCCGGATAAACCTTATAAAAACAACTTGACTGTGTTACGTGTGAAAAAATCAAAAAGAGTATGATATATGAGCGCAGTTGATTTTCGGTTCGTTGTTATATTCATTCAATATATATTTAAATGTTGAACTATAATCGTACCATCTATTTATAGCAAGTTCAAACTCCAATTATGATCGTGAATGTCGACCAGGAAAGTGAAAAAAGCTCAGAAAAAAGTCGCATTAATTGCTTGCAGTCTTAGACCTGGTCTACAGCTGAACAACGACAATAAAATGAGTAAACAGGAAGCAGATGGAGGTAATTATTCTTATAAATTGATTGTTTTGATGCTGATATCACGTGATTTGTGTTAATTCTTGTTGATAATGCCTCGAGATAATGGTGGCACGGTAGTATTTCCTGGCCCATAGGGATAATGATAGCCTTTTTAGAATTTTCACCACTTTCTAACACTGCAAAAAAATCTACATTCACAGTTAACTGAAGTACTTTAATTTTACTATTCAGAAATGAATTTGAATATGTATCATGACCGTTTACTTTTTTTCTATTTTTAAAAACCTAAGGCCACTAGTACTTTTAGGTCTTTTATGGTGCAGTGAATACAAAATTTAAAAAAATTCCCAAAAATTCATTTTCATCTGTATGTAAAATTGTTTCATATTTTTCTATACCTGATTCATCACTCAGTTTGGGAATGTATGTTCAGATGATACTGTATTTTTTGTCCAATCACACTGTTTAGATACATTTACCTAAGTAGGGTACACAAAAGAGCAACCTAAATTCTGGATTGCAAATACTACCGTGCCACCTTAACCAAGACATAACAAACTTGAAACCAGTCATGGCACCTATGATGCATAGACTTCTTACTTTGGAACATATAACAATAAAGAATACTAGTCTGCACTCATTTCTTATCTTATCTTAAAAAAAATAATTAAACATTGCATCCCTACCCCATCTGGCAGATTTTCACTTTTTTTCATCTTACCATTTTTACTTAAAGAGTGAACAAAACCCAAATATATGATGTTTCAAATCAACACAGAAGTCAAACATGGTGATTCAGGAGGAATTATTGGATCGTCAACTCTGTTTATGGTTAATCTGACTGAAAGAAACAGTTTAAGCACCAAATCATGAAAACTGATATTAAAGTCCATTCCACATTTTACAGCATGCCTTATATTACTTAAACATTTCCAGATTATGAGGGTAATACAACAAGAGTCTTTAGATTGCAGTTAACTATTATTCCAAAATCTGTTTGACAATACATGTACTAGAATACATCTCTAAGTTGACTGTTTGTCCAAACATAATCGACCCTTAAAAGATATCTTTTAATAACCAAAAGGAAATATTTAATTTTCCCTCACTATTTTTTTCAAAGTATATGAAGAGATTGAGAGGTGAGCATTTGATCATGTTGATTGTTTATTGTGTAACAGTGTTGTTATATGCACATTTTCTTAAAATGTCATGTTCTCATATAAACATTTAAAAAAGTACATTTTAAACAAAACAATTGCTTACCATAGCTTAGTTGGGTAATTCTAAAGTCATAAGAAACCTCAAATTAAAAAAATAATGCATATGCTTTTTTTATAACTCAATGGATAGTTTTCATTATAAAACGTATGTACATATACTTTTTTCTGAAGAAAATTCTTTAATTTATTCATATTTAGATGAAGTTTACTTTATTTGAATTGCTTCCTTCCAGGAAACAATTCCCCGACATATTTTCCGTATGCAAAGTGACCTCAGTGTGACCCATCTCGTAAAAATCCGGTCATCGCAATACGCATGGATGTACTTAAAATAAACTATTATCTGAATTTACATGTTAAACACGTGCTCAACTTCCAAGCTTTTTTTGTTGATTTTTTGTCGATTGTTGACAAACAAGTGACAAGCGTTAAACTTCGGTTTCAAAACACGAACTTTAATTACCTGCCATTTTTTCACAACAACACTGACCGATTGAAAAAAAAAATGCCGATTATACGAAATTTACACGAAAAAAATGATAAATTCGTGCACAAAAGACTAAGTTTATAATATTTGTATGCATTGGTTCAAGAATTGGAAGAACATTATTTATTTGAGACGCGTAAGAATTAATCATTTCTCTTGAATTGACGGTTGTGTAAACAAGAAAACAAAATCTATTAAGAACAAACTCACAGCACCGTCGTTGGTACTTTTACAAGGGGAAAAGTCTAATCAATTAAGTTCTTGTTATAGTAGAATGATTGACAAACTAATTTGTTTCGAAAAGCCACATGTTTTGTAAGTTTTTTTTTATAACTTTGAATTGTTTTTTGTCGCTTTAAATTACGCTTTTGAAAAGAAAAAAAAGTGCAATATACTAGAGTGTTACATGTCAGTATTTACTAGTAATTGCCATCAATGATTTGTTAACGATTAGAAGTAAGAGGTCTAAGACGATTTGATTTTCTTAAAGTGTTATGTTCTCATATTAACATTTAGAAATTACAATGGAAACATCATGATAGCTTACCACATTCAAATGTATATATAATTGATCGAAGGGTCTTGAAAGTTCATATTAGCTTCAAAATCAATGCATTTAAGTTTTAAGCAAACCAAACGTGATCAACACTTAAGCCAATATAATTAATAAACAGTGATGAAATGAAGTTAATTTTTATTTTCCTATTTTTAGAACAAGTCGATACACAAAAGGGTGAGTATTTAATCGTAGAGTGCATTATAATGTAGTAAAAAAATCATTGAACTCAATAATTAACGCGAACCCTGTCATAAGTATAAAATTAGTTATATTGTGTGTTAGTGACCTCATACGATATATATGGGGTCAGTAATTCCATAGTGGATGAGAGCGACAAATGCCTCCGATAACAACTTGTTATTTTTTAAATTTGTTTTATGTATTTATTTCAATCGTCCCCAATAATTCTCTTCGTCTGTTGAAACCTTACATATTTCGTTTTTGTTTGAAAGGAAAGTAACTCTTACTTACACCAAACATATATTCATTTGTATATACAAAAACAAAAAATGCCGACAGTAACAACTTGATATCTGTAAGTATTTTTATGGATTTAATTCAATCGTAATTTCCTAGGGTAGTAACTTATTACTAAATCCATATGGTACGTAACCCTAAACTGTAACTAACTTAATATTTGTAGGATACCCTATACCAAGTATGTACAATCACCACATGTAGTCCTTTAACCAATCATATCCCTATAAAATATATAGGAGGTAAGATAATGTATTTGAAATGTCTACGTAGAAAACAATCGAGGTAATTATATTTATTAAATTTACAGTTTGAGAAGTATTATTATTTAATTTACCCTTTCGTTTGAATTGACTGGTTTTTTCAGCTAAGAAAAACAGCACTGTGCATGCTGTGGGTACAAATTTTTCAAGGGGGAAAAAGTCAAAACTTTATATATATTGTCATAGGAGAATGATTGATTAACTGTCTGGTTGCGTTAACCAATATTTTCTTGTGGTCAATATTGTTATGCAAGTTCTATTCTATACTTTTAAATTGGTTTGTATCGTTTTGTCTTACCTTTTATCTGACAAAATAAAGATTGTTTTGGTACATGTCTGCATTAAAAAGTACTTGCTTGTTACATCAGACGTGAATGTAGAAAATAATACTCCCTTAACTCGAAACTGTAAACTGTCGATGTTTAGATATGTTCCATATGGCCATGTTATTAAAGGGGACCTCAATATCGTCCAGGACCGAGAGGTTAAAAACGTTTTGAAGAAAGGACCAAAATATTGTCCATCCAAAATAGGTTGGAAAGTTTCCTCGTTTAATATAAATGAGTGTAAACGGGGAAAATCTGATAAAAAAATTATCTTGATTCTTATTTAAATAAATGTATGAATGATGTAGATAAGAGAATATCACATTTTGAAACCATTTAGGAGTAAATAATAGAGTACATAATACGCCCATGTTCAAAATAAGAAATACACTTCAAAAACTTTCAAAGCGGTTTGTGTTTGTTCCGGCCGACAAAGCAGACACTAATGTGGTGGTGGTATGCCGTAAGTACTACACTGACGTTCTTAAGAATGAAATTTTAAATTAATCTACATTCATGTCCATGTGCTCCAAAAGGAGACATATAGTAAACAAACATATCATAACCACATCAAAGCTGAAGGCTTCTTCTGAATATTTGAAGATCCTTACTATGTATTGGTTACCTAAACTACACAAAAAAACATTTAAATATCGTTTCATCTCGGCCTCTAGTAAGTGTTCTGCATCTAATCTTTCAGTGCTTTTAACAAGTTCCTTAACTACCATCAAAGAGCTTATCATTAACTAGTGTGATAAATAAACTCATCATAGATACCAGGACTAAATTTTATATATACAGCCCTTAGATGGTGTAAACTTCCCAAAAAAACGTGTATGGTGTAATGGTGTAAGGTGTATGGTGCAATGGTGTAAGGTGTATGGTGCTATGGTGTATGGTGTAAGGGGAATGGTGTAATGGTGTATGAGGAATGGTGTGATTGTGTAACGTGTGATCAGGAATGGTGTGAATGATGGTGTACGACATTTCATTAGTTGAAAACGAAGTTCTTTTTATTTTGTTTTTTCAAATTGTAAACATAAACAATAATATTAATCTTAATATTTGAAATTTAATTGCATTATGGGTAATTTCGCATCGTGTAGATAGAATGGGTAATGGTGTATGGTGTAATGTGTAAGGTGTATGGTGTATGGTTCAAAGGTGTAACGTGTATGGTGTAATGGTACAAGGTGTATGGTGTAATGGTGTATGGTGTATGGTGTTATGGTGTATGGTGTTAGTTGGAAGTTTACACCATCCAAGGACTGTACGCCAGACGTGCGTTTCGTCTACAAAAGACTCATCAGTGACGCTCGAATAAAAAAAAAATAAAAAAAAGCCAAATAAAGTACGAAGTTGAAGAGCATTGAGATCCAAAATTATTTCTAAAAGTTTTGCCAAATACAGCTAAGGTAATCTATGCCTGAGGTAGAAAAGCCTTAGTATTTCAAAAAATTCAAACTTTTGTAAAATATATGAACGTCACTGATGATTCTTATGTAGACGAAACGGGCGTCTGGCGTACTAAATTATAATTCTGGTAACTTTGATAATTATTTAAACCACTGGGTCGATGCCACTGCTGGTGGACGTTTCGTCCCCGAGGGTATCACTAGCCCAGTAGTCAACACTTTGATTTTGACATGAATATCAATAATGTGGTCAATTTTATAAATTTCCTGTTTACCAAACTGTGAATTTTTCAAAAAACTAAGGACTTTCCTATCCCAGGCATAGATAACCTTAGCCGTATTTGGCACAACTTTTTGGAATTTTGGTTCCTCAATGCTCTACAACTTTGTACTTGTTTGGCTTTAAAAACATTTTGATATGAGCGTCACTGATGAGTCTTATGTAGACGAAACGCGCGCTTGGCGTACTAAATTATAATCCTAAAAACTTTGATATCTATTTTAACCACTGAGTCGATGCCACTGCTGGTGGAAGTTTCGTCCCCGAGGGTATCACCAGCCCAGCAGTCAACACTTTCGTATTGACATGAATATCAATGATGTGGTCAATTTTATAAATTTCCTGTTTACAAACCTTGAATTTTTCGAAAAACTAAGGATTTTCTTATCCAAGGCATACACATAGACATACCATGTATAGGAGGGAGTCAGTGGCGGATCCAGAAATATTCATAAGTGGGGGCCGACTGACTGCCTAAAAGGGGGGACCCGCTCCGGTCATGCTTCAGTGATTCTCTATATAATCAACCAAATGTTTCCCAGAAAAGGTGACCGGGCCCCATCCCCCTCTAAATCCGCATGGCATAGATTACCTTAGCCGTATTTGGCACAACTTTTTGGAAGTTTGGTTCCTCAATGCTCTACATTTAGATATGAGCGTCACTCATGAGTCTTATGTAGACAAAACGCGCGTCTGGCGTACTGAATAATAATCCTGGTAACTTTGATAACTATTTATTCTACTCTTTACACTACACTTCCACACTATCTTATCAAACACAAGTTTTTCTATCTAATTAAATGGTCGTTTGGTAAATTTGAATGCAAGTTTATTAGCTGTAACTCATTTCAAGCCTTCTTCTCTAATGAGAAAGGTAAATATGTAGCATAGACTTACGGGAAGTATGATGACATGATTAAAGCTGTTGATTTTCTCATTGATACTATTTATGTACGTATCGGCTAAAATTTAAAAAAGAAGATGTGGCATGATTGCCAATGAGACAACTCTCCACAAGAGACGAAAATAACACAGAAATTAACAACTAAAGGTCACCGTACAGCTGTCAACAATGAGCAAAGCCCATATCGCATAGTCAGCTATAAAAGACCCCGAAATGACAATGTAGAACAATTCAAACGAGAAAACTAACGACCAAATTTATTTTGAAAAAATTGAACGAAAAACAAATATGTTACACATAAACAAACGGCAACCACTGAATTGTTATCAATATATTTTTAATGTCGAAGATTTCTTTTTATTGGTGTTAACGTAAAAGTCAACATTTTTATGAATTAATTAAGTTATTTTTTTTATTTTTTATTCTTTTTTCAATCATGTTCGTCTACTTCAGAGTTTATATCCCTGCCTTATATAAACGTTACAAAACTATTGTTACATTTATTTTTACACGTTCTGATGTAATCAGCATACATGTATACACTTTAAAGGTAAACTAATCATAACTTAAGCCAATCAAATTACGGAACCTTCTATAACAGTGACCGGTCCACATCATTATAAGTGATAGGGGTAATTTGGGTAAGGAGAAAATGAAAACATTTTAAGCTCTTTTTTTGTAAGAACGACTGAAAATTTGTGAACCAAAAGTTTCTTATAATTATTAAAAAAAAATCTGCTCTGTATTGGTACAGATTTTGCATCTCTCAGTTGAGTATTTGATACAATAAAATGTTTGGACTCCAAAAGTCAACATAACTATTGACTTTATACTAAAAATTAGCTCTATTAAAAGATTTACTGTTTAACAAATTATACAACACACTTAAAAAAACACCTTCGGATTGGTTAAGTGGTGTTGTCAAAAAGTGCAACGAAATGAACTATGGTATAGCAAACATCGAATTCCCTCACAAAATGTTATCACACACTATAATCTATTTGAAAACGAAAACACAAATATGTATTTAATCATGAATAAATGCACTGTAGCCCATAAACATTTAAAAAGTACATTTGAAACAGAACAATAGCTTACCATAGCTTTGATGGGAAAATTTAAGCTATAACCCGAACTAAGTACAATATATTTAGGCTGTCTACGCAGACAAAAATTTGAGGTACTCATATTTATGAAGTTTATAGGTTAAGAGGCATCAGGATTAATCCCTTCACTTAAATTGACGGTTTTGTAGACCAGAAAAAAAACTATCAAGAAAATCTCACAACACCGTTGGTAGAGTGGGGTGCTCATTTTCGCCATAGTTTTCCATGTTTTTGCATTTTATGTTCATGTATTTATGCTTTTGAAGTATACTGATATTTCTATATGAAGATCACATCAAAAGCAAAATATTCCTAGCTAAACGTGTTTTTTTGAAAAAAAAATCATCTGGAAAGTTAGATTAAAGGCTTTTTGAAATTCCCTGATGTTTACCAAAGGGGGACACATATTTTCCGTTTTTACACATCTATTTAAAGCCAAATAACTGCACCTTTAAACAAGACTTATCAAATCAATTTCATTAAGGATGAATAGCAGACATTTCAAACATGTAAAGAACTGAACGGGGCAACCGGTCAAGAATTACTAAGAAATACGTCTTTAAAATCGTGTTTTATATTCAGAAAATTGGCCGAAAATTTCTTCCATTTTAGCCATCCTTTGAAGTTTTTACACCTCAAAAATCATAAAACGGCGAAATTATGCCCCCGACGAGTATGGGTGTCCACTCTACATACTTTTACAAGGGGAAAAGTCTAATCAATTAAATTCTTGTCATAAAAGAATGATCGTGAACTATCTTGTTGCGAAAAGCCATATATTCATGTGATAGGTATTGTTTTGTAAGTTCTTTTCTATAACTTTGAATTGGTGTTTGTCGCTTTATATTACTCTTAAGAAGAAAACAAAGAGTGCAATATACTAGAGTGTTACATGTCTGCATTAACTAGTAATTGTCATCAATGATTTGTTACCTATTAGAAGTAAGAGGTCCAAGACGATTTGATTTTTTCTCGTATTAAAATTTAGACATTACAATGGGAACACCATGACAGCTCACCACATTAAAATGCACATACTTTATTTAAAGCTTATAGAGGAGAATGGTTATGATTAAAAATTACACCACTCCAGACCCTTTTGTTTTACACATAATTTATGTTGCCAATAATTAACAAGTTCCGGGTCTAATCCGATACCAATAGTATATTCATTTGTTACATGTGTTACCTATTACCTTATCTGTACCCGTGTACCATATAATGTTACCAATAATTAACAAGTTCTGGGTCTAATCCGATACCAATAGTATATTCATTTGTTACATGTGTTACCTATTACCTTATCTGTACCAGTGTACCATGTGTACCATCCGCATCTGACAGGCGCACCACCAAACAGTGTATTTAGGACTTTGCTATATACACGGGTCATAATCACGGGGTTGACACTACTAAATTCAATTATTGTAACATTGTTCCCTATTGTAGTATTTTAGTCAGTATGACTTTCTAAGATGACAATACGAATACTAAAAATATAGACTTAAAATAAGGCGTATAGATATAGTTTTCAATTTGATAGCCGGCATGACGTAAAACAGCGAATTAAAGGATCCAACTTTATTTATAACTAATTTAGGACAATGCTATTGATTGAAAAATACTTCATTTCAAGGCCCTTTTGTTTTCCAAAAAAATAATAATACCAATAATTGATAAGTTCCAGTGCATCTTAATGACTTAATCAGATGACAATACCAATACTAAAATAAGGCTTACGCATAGTTATATACTTTAATTCAGTCACGGACCCGCGATATCACGGGTGTGTTCTAGTAACTAATAAACAGAATGAAATGAAGTTGATTTTTATTTTCCTATTCTATTTTTCAGAACAGATAGATGTAAATATGGGTGAGTATTTAATCGATTAGTGCATTACAAAGTAGCACAAAAATCATCGAATTCAGTCGTAAACGCGAACCCTATCTTAAGAATAATATTAGTTACATTGTGTGTTAGTGACGTCGCTCCAACCCCATATATATCGTACTAGGTCATTATCACACCGTGTAACTAATTTATCTTACCAACTATCTTCACATGTGATATATGGACTACCGGTCTATCAAAGTTATTTCAAAAGTCTTAACTACTTTTCTTAAGAACCTATTAATTATTCCTTTTGGCTATACAAAAACAAATGCCACCAACAACTTGTAATATTTTAAGTTGTCTTATGTATTTATGTCAATCGTTCTTCAACAATTTCTTCGTCTGTTGAAACCTTACAGATTTAGTTTTTGTTTGAAATGAAAGTAACTCTTACTAACCCAAAACCTACTTTCACTTGTCTATTAAAAAAACAAATGCCAGCAATTATTACTTGATAGCTTTAAGTATTTTGTTATGGATTCATTTCAATCGTTCATCATCATTTTTTTCGTCTGTTGAATCTTTTCAAATTTCCTTTTTGTTTTTAAAGGGAAGTAACTTATTACTAAACCCATATGGTAAGTAACCCTAAATGGTACGTACCCAATATTTGTAGGACACCGTATACCAAATACATACAGTCACCACATGATGTTCTTTGTCCAATCATATCCCCATTTATACATAGGCGGTTAGATAATTTATTTGAAATGTCTACGTAGAAAACAATCGAGGTAGTTATATTTATTAAATTTACAGTTTGAGACGTATTATAATTTACCCTTTCTCTTGAAATGACGTTTTTTAGCTAAGAAAAACAAGCAAGAAAAAAAGTAACAGCACTGTTGGTACATATTTTTTTTTAACGGGAAAAAAGTCGAAACTTTATATTTATTGTCATAGGAGAATAATTGTTTAATTGTCTGGTTGCGAAAACCAATATGTTTTTGTGGTCAATATTGTTATGTAAGTTCTATTCTTTAACTTAAAATTGGTTTATTTCGTTTCGCTTACCTTTGAGCTGACAATATAAAGATAACAGTAATCTTTATTGGTACATGTCTGCATTAAAAAGTACTTGCTTGTTGCATCAGACGTGAATGTAGAAAATAATACTCCCTTAACTCGAAACTGTGAATCGTCGAAGTTTAGATATGTTCCCTATGGCCATGTTATTACAGTGGACCTCAATATCGTCCAGGACAGAGAAGTTAATTTTTTTTTGAAGAAGTGACCAAACTATCGTCCTCCATCTAAAATAGGTTGGAAAAAGTGTCGTCAAGTCACCATAGCTGCTCTTTCCTCGTTTTGTTAAAATTGGTGTAAACAGAGAAAATCTGATAAAAAATCTCTTTTATTTAAATAAATGTATGAATGTTGTAGATAATAGAATATCACATTTTGAAAACAATTTAGAAGTAAATAATAGAATACATAATACGCATATTTTCAAAATAAGAAAGAAAATTCAAAAACTTTCAAAGCAGTTTGTGTTTGTCCCGGCCGACAATGCAGCCAATAATGTGGTGGTGGTATGCCATAAGTACTGCACGGACGTTCTTTAGAATGAAATTTTAAATTCGTCTACATCCAAGTCCATGCGCTCCAAGGAGAGTCATATAGTAAACAAACATATCATAACCACATCAAAGATTAAGGCTTCTTCTGAACATTTGAAGGTCCCTACTAGGTATTGGTAATTACCTTAACTACACCAAAGACTATTTAAATACCGCTTCATTTCGGCCTCTTGTAAGTGTTCTACAACTAATCTTTCGGTGCTTTTAACAAGTTCCTGAACTACCACCAAAGAGCTTGCCATAATCTATTGTAATAACATATATAAACATAGTGGAATTAACTATTTTTGGAGTGTAAACAATTCTTTGTATGTTTAGATAAATTAGGTGCCTTTGATTGTCCTTTTGATTCTGTTGACAGCTTTGTTTTTTCTTCTCTTTACACGACACTTCCACACTATCTTATCAAACAAAAGTTTTCTTATTTAATTAAATGGTCATTTGGTAAATCTGAATGCAAATATATTTGCTGCAACTCATTTCAAGCCTTCTTCTCTAATGAAAAGTGTAAATATACTAGATATACTTACTGGAAGTGTAATGACATGATTGAATCGTGTTACGAAAAACAAATATGTAACACATAAACAAACGACAACCACGGAACTTGAGGCTACTGACTTGGGTAAGGCACATACACACAGAATGTGGTGGGGTTAAACATGTTAGCGGGTTCCCAACCCTCCCATAACCTGGGACAGTGGTATAACAGTACAGCATAAGAACGAACTATAAAAATCATTTGAAAAAGGCTTAACTCATCAGATGGACAAAAATATAAGTGGACGTGGACGGGTACTTGTACATCCAAACGAACGTAATCTATGTATTACTGGTAAATTATTAAGCCAGGGATTTCGTTACAATAATTACTTAAAACCTTTCCTAAATTTGTCCATATATATATATAGTTTTGGTTTTGAGGTTTAGTTGTATCTGTAAAAAAAAATTTTTTTAACGGGATGGCACATCCTAATTTTTACGGAAAAGTAATTAACCGTACCCTAAAATTTAGAAACGATTCTTGTAAACTTGTCGATCCGTTAAATAAACTTATTCTAAAAAGTTACCAATTCAACACTGTAGTAAGATCATTGTATATTGTTTTATTGGTATAGATATAGATTTTGTAAATTCAAAGCAAACTTAATATTACTTGTATGTTATATACATATATACATTCATGTATCTACAATCAGTCGATACCTGTATCTTGGCATTGCACAAGGTAATGTTTTCTCTAATTGTTTATGACGTCTTTACACGAAATCCATTGGCTGTTGGATGTGTACGGATTGTTATTTAGTCTTAAATGCTTGATTTCTTTATTAGTTGTTAGAGGCTTTGAACAAGCTGTCAGTTACCTGCGAGTACTCTCAGATATGTACCTAGTGTCTTTTTGTTGTTAGGATGTACAAGTATCCATCCACGTCCGCTTGTATTTTTGTCCATCTGATGAGTTGAGCCTTTTTCAACTGATTTTTATAGTTCGTTTTTATGTTGTACTGTTATACCACTATCCCAGGTTAGCGGGAAGGTTGGCATCCCGCTAACATTTTTAACACCGCCATATTCCTTATAAATGTGCCTGTCCAAAGTCCGGAGCCTGTAATTCTGTGGTTGTCGTTTGTTTATGTGTTACACATTTGTTTTTTTTTTCGTTTAATTTTTGTACATAAATTAGGCCTTTATTTTCCTCGTTTGAAATGATTTACATTTTCATTTGGGGGCATTTTATACCTGACTATGCGATATGGGCCTTTGTTCATTGTTGAAGGCTGTACGGTGACCTATAATAATTATTGTTAATTTCTGTGTCATTTTGGTCTCTTGTGGAGAGTTGTATCATTGACAATCATAGCACATCTTCTTTTTTTTTTAAATTGCTACCAGTGATTGTTACAAGAAGTTCAATCAAAAGATCTTGATAGCTTACCACATTGAAATGCATATATTAAAGATCTTGAAAGGTGCTATTAGCTTTAGTATCAATGAATGTAAGTTTCAAAACAAACCAAACGTGGGCAACCCTTTAGCAAATATAGTTAATAAACAGAATGAAATGAAGTTGATTTTCGTTTTTCAATTTTTCAGAACGGATAAATGCAAAGTTGGGTGAGTATTAGATTGGTTAGTGCATTACAATGTAGTAAAAAAATCATCGAATTCAATATTAAACGCGAACCGTGTCTTAAGTATAATATTAGTTACATTGTGTGTTCGGTGCCCTAATACTTAGTGTGATCTATACAAAAACAAATGCCACCAACAGCAACTTGTAATCTTTCAATTTGTTTTATATATTTATTTCAATCGTTCCTCAACAATTTCTTCGTCTGAAGAAACCTTAGAGATTTAGTTTTTGTTTGAAATGAAAGTTACTCTTACTAACCCCAAACATACATTTGTACTTCCATCTGTCTATACAAAAAACAAATGCCAACATTAACAATTTGTTAGCTTGAAGTATTTTTTGATGGATTCATTTCAATCGTTCATCATCAATTTCTTCGTCTGTTGAATCCTTTCAAATTTCCCTTTTTTTTTAAAAGGAAAGTAACTTATTACTATATCCATATGGTACAAATGTAAGTAACCCTAAATGGTAACTAACCCAATATAGTAGTACACCCTATACCAAATATAGACAGTCACCACATGTTGTTCTTTGTCCAATCATATCCCCATTCATATATAGGAGGTTAGATAATGTATTTTAATTGTCTACTTAGAAAACAATCGATGCCTTCATATTTATTTTTACAGTTTGAGACGTATTACAATTCCCCCTTTCTCTTAAATTGACGGTTTTTCAGCTAAGAAAAACAATCAAGAAAAAAAATAACAGCAATGTTGGTACATACTCTTTAAATGAGAAAAGTCGAAACATTATATATCTTGTCATAGGACAATACTTGATTAACTGTCTGGTTGCAAAAATTAATATTTTCATGTGGTCAATATTGTTATGTAAGTTCTATCTAAAACTTTGAATTGATTTATGTCGTTTTGTCTTACCTTTAATCTAACAAAATAAAGATAACAGTAAACTTTATTGTTACATGTCTGCATTAAAAAGTACGTGCTACCAATGATTGGTTCGCTGTTAGAAGAGAGGTCTTCCAAACGTCCGAGTGCACATTGTCATGTTCTCATATTAACATTAGAAATTACAATGGAAACAGAATGATAGCTTACCACATTCAAATTCATATAATTCATCAAAGGGTACTGAAAATTTTTATCAGCTTTAGTATCAATAAATTTAAGTTGTTAACGAAATCAAACGTGATCAACTCTTAAGCAAATATATTTGATAAACAGAATGAAATGAAGTTGATTTTTGTTTTTCAATTTTTCAGACCGGATACATGCAAATATGGGTGAGTATTTGATTGGTAGTGCATTACAATATATATAAGTTGTGAAAAATCTTCGGACCTTGTGGTTAATGTACAAGTATTTTAAAGATTTAAAGCTCTTTTAAATAAGCTAATTAATCGTAATGTCATCAGTTTTGAAACTCCTCAATCGGAATTGGTTATTTAGGAAAGTAATAATGTGTTTCACTATTTAATTACTGCATCATCGTTTACCATGCACATTTTACATATTTCTAATCTTTCAAAACAGAATCTTTGTGTGTGCGGTAACTTTTATGTGTTATCTTCGAAGTTGCATTTTCGACATTTTATTATATCTCTACTACTTTTGATATTTGAATAAGGCATTTGATAGAACTCACGATATATTTTTTTCCATTCTGACGTATCTCTTATTTAAAATGTTTTCTATAACTTAATTATCACCTCTATATGAAGCGGTGATAAATTGCCCACTCAACATGCTCACGATACACTAACAATAAAAACAAGTATTAAGTAGACGACATTAACAGGCCGTCTTAGATAACTCGCCAACTATCCATACAAAAGCACAATCAGTCCTTACATGCCCCTAGATGAACGGTTGTGACCTTGAAGTGATTTTCTCGATTTAAATCAGATCAAAGTAAACTAAATTATAACATATGCATAATATTAGTAAGTGTCATCAATATAGATGGTTTATTAATCAATGCAAGTCCTTCAAGACGATTAGATGCATATTGTCATGTTCTCATACTAACGTTTCGAAATTATATGTGAAACATCATAATATTATCTTATTTAAATCAGATCGTTTTGATTATGCATGGAACATTTGCCTCTGGACGTTAAGCAATCAACAATCGCACAATCAAATCAGTTTATTTATATAAGAGTCAAGCAAGTTCGTATTCATAGACTTAAGTCTCAACGAATATCAGTTCAAATCAAACCAAACGTAATCAAACCCAAATAAAATATCAGTTTATAAGCAATAAAGGCATTCGTTTTTTCAGATGCTGTCTACAGACAAATTCGTGAGTATTTTATTGTTTATTGATTGACAATTTTTGTTATATTTGTCATTATGATAAAACGAAGCAAGTAATAGGTACACGATAAAAGTCTTTTCGAACAGAAGTCTACAAATCATCATTTAATATGTTTCAAATATGTTAACAAATTAAGAAGGGGAAACACTTTAAAAATAATGAGCATGAAGTGTACCTTTTCCTTAAATAACAAATGTTTCTAGGTAAAAAAAAATGACTGAGACTTTATAGACAGCGATGGGTGACAATTGTACTAAATCGAAACCAATCGGTTTTTCATCAGAGCAAGAATTACACAATTTGTCATTTAGAGTAAACATATCCTTGTATCAAACACCCCTTTGGTAATAACCTGAAAAATAAAAAATAAAAATAAAGTAATAATGAACAGCTAGAGTTATGATAGAATCGCTCTTTGATGTACTTCCTAGTACAGAATCTAGATTTATTCTTTTTAAGATAAAATACAAATTGAATATTTAATTTTCATACCGCGAAAAAAGAAAAATCTACTTTGTGTAAAACGCCATATTTTCATTTAATTGTGTTTTTAGGAATACCCCATAAGGATCCTCTATACTAACCAAGTTATCATTTAGTGTACTTATGCATAACTAACTTTTTTGCAACAATGCAAAAAATAAAATATATCTTTATATGTACTAAAAAATCCATATTGAAAAAAGTAAATGCAATGAGTAATCAAACTTCTGCAATCAATAATGATAAAGGTTGATCACGATTGACGGCGTTATGACCATATCTTTAGCAACTAACTAGATTTTGTACAGCAAGGGTAATGGTGATATAACATCTCCCGCCAAATCTGATTTTTGATGCATAGGGTGTACATTATATTTCGTTACTGAACTGCAATGCGTTGTTACTGGCCAAAATCTAATTGATTGATGATTAAAGGCCAATCACGACTTATCCCCGTGATAATAATATTGAAATTAATGGTCTACACGTAGGAAAATCCTAATTCATTCAATTGTGACACATTCTTTTTTGTCATAAAAAATGCAGTTGTAACTGAAACTAGCTCTTAGATAGGTGCCCCTATATGGCTGATTTTCACACATGTTTTTCCTTGACTTGTTATCATTCAAAACAGTATCTCAGATTTAAAAAAAAATAATAGAACAAATAATACCTAATTCAATTTAATGATATCTAATAAATTAAAAGTTTAATATTTATTCCCTCTTTTGGTACCTCGTTTATGAAATTAAAAGATAAATCAAAGAAATTACAACTGTTTAAAGTTGCCTGATTTGGGATGAAGAAATCTTCTAACGTTTGTACATATGTATACCGTCGTCAAATATTAAAGTTGTATCGTTCCATGCGTTCGTGATAGCATTTTGATATGAAATTTACTATTAAAAAATTGTATATGTTTTAATCGCTAGGTAGCAACAGCGGATTACCTGTGACTAGTAAATGTAGTACCGCTGGACATCGTCTGTTTGTCCATCCGTCCAAAAATGTTTATAAGTAAACATATTAAATTTACATCTTTCATGAGTTTTTAGGACTTTAGGACTAAACACACATTTCTAAGTAAATATTGATTCACAAACAAAAAATTTTCTTAATTCTAAACATAGTACGAAATTAAATAATTATGTTAATGTACACAAATGAATTTAAGATAATATTTAGGATTTAAACACCATTTATAAGGTTAACATGCATATGCAGTGATGTAACCGTAATTGCATTATTTACGTTTTCATATAGCAATTTATGTTATTTTGACGTCACAAATTTGAACGAAAATTTGAGTCGGTCTATGCTATATGAAGTGATTTTCTTCTTCACACATACAAATGAATAACATAAATACCGAACAATTTTTGCAAGGATATTGCCTTTTATATTACTTTGACATTACGCAAAGGACAAGGTATGACAAGGGTTGTTTTAGTCCCTTCCCAAATAAGTTTATATATAGAAAATTGATAAGCCTTTGTATAGAAACTGTTCAAAATTATAACTTTGTTGTGTTCCGGTGAAAGGAAGGTTTCCTAGCAACGGTTTTATTAAATGGCCAAATTATCACCAATGCGTTGATTTCGAATTACAAATAAAAATATTTCAAAATAGTATGGTTTGTTTAATAATAACTTAAACTTGCAAATGAATAGTTACTTCAATTTCAGCCCAATAAATGCTTAGCAACAAGCTAGCAACAAAAATAATCCCTGGCAACGGTTAAAAAATTTGTGATTTCTGCCAAATGCGATATAAATATAGCAGTGTTTGAAGATTTAGCTACCGTAAATGTTTTTTTCTCTCTCTCATTTATGATGTCCTAGCTAGTCATCATTACTTTTTAAAAAGTTCATATTGACTATAGCAAACACAAAAGTTGCTTAGCAACAGCCAAGAAAGATAAAATTAAAGTTAACTACAAACTATATTAATTTTGTTCTTTTATTGTACCAATTATAGTAGAATCAGATCAGTACGGTTTATACATGCAAAAATAAATAGCAGTAAGAAATGAAAGTAAGTCCATTTTATATACAAATGTATCTCTCTCCCGTCGAGTTAAAGCCAGAATTAGTACCTTCGACGTAACGATACAATCTATCTGCAGTCTGCAGTATATCATGCTGATAAAAAAAAATAGCAACCAAAATAGTGCTAAGCAACGGTTAAATATTTGTTTGTGGTTACCTTAAGTAGGATACTGGCGTCATTTGTAAGAATTGAATGCTACTTTTTGTAAATTCATTGTTGTGTAAAAGCGTTGACCGAGGTACATTTTGTATGAAGTGCGGTCAACGCTTTTACAACCCTATGAAGTTACAAAAAGAGGCATTCAATACTTATAATTACAGTTTTTAGCTATAATCATGAAAACACGAATTTTACAATTGTTTCATTTAATTCACCTGTGCACTTTATTGTGGGACCACGTGTTATCGTGAACGAAAAGTTTTATTTAAGAATTAAATGCTTCTTTTTGTAACTTCATTGGGGTGTAAAAGCGTTGACCGAAGTACATTTTGTATGAAGCGCGGAATCGCTTCATTCTAAAAATGTGCGCATGGTCAACGCTTTTATATCGGTATATTGGATTTAAACTACACGGCTCGCGTGACCCTAATTAACTGAACCGACGTAGGAGTATGGGTTAATGGGTCACACGAGCCGTACAGATTAAATTCTATGTACCGATTTGATTGGCCAATAACTGTTTTAACACATGGTACCATCAATTTACGTGAACGGACAATATTCCACAATACACGACTCCTAGGCAATTTTTTGTAGAGTAAATAAAGGGGTAAATGAGCATTTATGTAGTAAGAGGTTGGTTAGTTTTAAATTACGCCCATTTTGTATACAATATACCTATCATATATGAAAGCCGTAACTGAAAAAATCTAGGATTGATTGCTTGATTGTTTGTTGCTTTATGCCGCATTAGCACAACGAGGCTATATCGCGTCGAGAGCTAATTCGAATATTTTTTACAATTCAAAGCATATTCTTAAAATCAGACAAAAGGTCCTTCAATAAACTAAAATTCTAGATTAACATTTCCATATTTTATAATATATTCCTACTTTTTTTAAGAATGAAACAATATTTGTAAATGGAACATTATTAAAAAAAATTATACATATATACCTTGTATAAATAAGAAGTATTTGAAAAAAAAAAAATATCCCGGGAAAATGCACGCGTCCATTCTGTATACAATAAACCTATTAAATATGAAAGCCGTAACTGAAAAAATCTAGGAGGATAACCGATAAAAACATTGTTTATTTTGCACAGCAAATACAAAAAAAAAAAAAAAATCCAAATACAATGGCTTTAAAAATAATAAAACCTTGTATAAGTTAAAAGTATTTGAAATAAAAACCAAAATCCCGTGAAAATGCACCCGTCGATTCTGTATACAATTAACCTATTAAATATGAAAACCATAGATGAAAAAATCTAGGAGGATTACCGATAAAAACATTGTTTATTTTACACATCTAGACTAAGTACAAAAAAAAAGTCCAAATACATGGCTTTAAAAATAATAAAAACCTTGTATAAATTAGAATGTTCCACCTCTTATATGTATATAAACATCATACAAAATATTAAAGTTGTAGCTCAAAAACTGGAGGAGGATATAAACACACAGAAAGTGAGAGGTTTGGTGCTTACAAACCAGGTTTTATCCACCATTTTCTACATTTAAAAAGCCTGTATCAGGTCAGAAATATGACAGTTGTTGTCTATTCGCTTGATGCGTTTCATCATTTGATTTTGCCTTTTGATTACTGACTTTTCGTTTTGAATTTTCCTCGGAGTTCTGTATTTTTGTGATTTTACTTATTTAATTTTACCTGTACATGTACATTGGATAAGGTATAAATTCAGCATGAATAAGTATGACTTAGATTGAACTTAAGATAAATAAGCTATAAATGTTTGAAATGTCAAAAAAAAACCAAAAACCACATATCTTTTCACGCATACTTCATAAGTCTGTTTGACATGACCCTTATTCAATTTGTATTTACGCAAGTGAAATAAGTTGAAACTAAGTTTGTTGTAGTATGTTTTATTTCAAAATCCAAAAAGAAACTGAGAGAATGAAATGCTACTTTTTTTTGTGACTACATTTTGTCAAAAGAGTGTTAACATATATAAGAAAAATGTATCTGTACATAAATAGGGTGTCCATATATAGATTACTGCCAGATTTTTCTGTATTGCTTAAGTATCATGAACTTGCTTGAAGTATCAATGTTTAGTTACATATAATACTTGGGTTTTGATAATTTTTCATAAATAGCATTGTAAACAGATCTTCGTCTTTATATAACTATTTTCTTAAAAAATTTCAATTTTGCACGTAAAGTAACGACAATGATGGAAGTATAGAATATTGATGAATGGAAAAAAATCACAATATTTCAAGGGACACAACTGTGTATTTGTCTGCATGCACAGTGATAGACTGCTTTTTTGTTTAATAACACGTACAAAATATTTTCATGAAGAGAATGATATGTGACTGTCCATGACTGGATCCGACGTGAAAGCAAGTCGAAAGTTATATTCTGATCAGTTGTGGATCCCGGAATTATGTAACCAGCGCCGTTTGGTTTGACGTATTTTATTGTCTAATTAAAAATGTAAATAAGCGATTTTTTTTTAAATTCTAGACATGACCGCCAACGAAGACCACCATGATGCTTTATTAAATGAAAGATGCATTAGAGTACAGTTGATAGTTGTTAATTTCAGGATGGTCTTCGATGTACGTTGGCGCTGATGTCAAATGTCGTCTCTAAACATGACGAAATTGAATATGTCCAGAACGGAATCTATTAACTTTATTTCTCGTTTATCTCGTTCTATTTGACTTTTTTCTTACTTTAAAACAACCTTGAAATGCAGATTAAAAATACATAAAATTCGTCTGTTTGTCGCAGGAATTTGTTTCAAACTGAATGTATTCATATTATCCGTGGAAAGAATGTTTTGCTTTTGATCTGATCTTTTTATACCTTTTTGCAATTTACATCGCTTAATCGAATAGTTTATATGTACATGATGTACGAGTGATCCCCTATACAACTGTGTACAATACTCCCTCGCAACCGTGTAACATTATTTCAAATTTATTTTATATACTCAGGTTGTCGATTGATTGGTTGATTGATTGTTGGTTGCTTAACGTCCAGTGGCAAACATTTCATGCATATTCAGGACGAGAACAAGTTCACAATAAATACAATAGGTAGGTCTTGTAATACTAGAGGTCATTTAAGATGATGGTCGGGGAAATTTTGACTGCCACTGGAAAATGAGGGTACATTGGATAGGGACGGAAATTTGGCCTTGCAACAGGCCACCTCAAAGAGTTGTTGTAAGGGTTCTTAACGTGCAAAGAGCATGGCACTATCTGTACACGAGACATCGGATTTAACCTCCTCATTATGACCGGACGTGACTGCCAACTTAATACAACCCGAACAGCAAAACGGACGCCCCACTTCGGCAAGTGTTTTACTGCCGGTCGGGAGAAGACCAAGTGACCATATTTCCATTTCCCAGTCACCCTTGGGGATTCTCAGGTTGTCGACAAGTATTTTGACCGAACATTTCTGAATATTTCATATGATAGTTATTTCCCCTTATGCATGCCGCACAATGAAATAAAGTTAAATTTGATTCTTTTTTTGTATTTGTTTTTCAGAACAGCTTTCATTGGGACTTTATGGTGAGTATTTGATAGTTTGTTGAACATAAAATTTTATTTTTATTTATTTTTGTTTTAATAATTGACTTGAAAATTTAAAAGAAAGAAAGGCACGAATAAGTCTGGATTGTTTTTCTCTAAATGAATAATAATATTTAAGCCAAGCTCTCGCATGATTTAATGACATTATATTTGTAGGACTCTAAAGTGCGATGGTACTCTGAAGTACGATGGTCACGCTAAAGTGCGATGGTCTACGCTAAAGTGCGATGGTGTCAGACGCTAAAGTGCGATGGTTGTTTGTTTTTTTTATATGCGATCAGATGACACGCTAAAGTGCGATGATATGCCACGCTAAAGTGCGATGGTATATGAAACGTTAAAGGACGTTGGTTTACACGCCAAAATGCGATGGTTTAACGGGAATGGTGTTCAGGCAATGTCTTTTGATTTTTGCTGTGTTAATATTAGTTTTTGTATATTGTTTATAAATTATGCCGTTGTTTTTCTCTTTTGAATTGTTGTACACTAGTTATCGTGTGGTTTATATAACTAGCTATTCGACTATAGCCGATACTCAACGCCTTGGGTCATAAGTTATTATGTGCGCACATCAGCAACACGTACCAATTGTTTTGCAATGGTCGTTCTGATAACCTGAAGTCATAAAAATACTATTTATCTGCTGTGTTAGCCATACGCTTCCGTTCTTAGATCGAGACTGGTGTCATCGGCAATCATATGATAATAAATAAATTTGGTGTATTTACTGTCTTCTGATTGGTTAAAAGAATTAGCTTTATTTTCAATGTTATCAATTTTTATGGCGACACGCCCACTCTAACGTTGTGTATTCATACGCAAACATCTGTGTACGTTGTTATTCGTATTAATATACATCTTTGAGCCTTATTTTTGATAGAAATTTATTTATAATGAATGGCAATAATTTATTTTGAATTTATTGAACCATAAAATTAATTTTTGACTCTTCACATTTTACATAATCCGCTTTGCGGATTATTCAATGTGAAGAGTCAAAAATTAATTTTATGGTTCAATAAATTTAAAATAAATAACAGCCATTCATTAAATACTTCACAACATAGAAGAAGTTTCTAAATTAAATTTGGACGAATTGAAATACTTTGACACTTGGTGTATTTTGACTTTTTCTCTCTCTTTTACGGTTTGCACCTTCCCCTTACTGTCGCCAGTTTTCTATGTTGATGAGAAAACCTTTTATCCACTATCCTGACAGAAAAACGTTTGTCCGCGCCGACACAGCGAGTTCAAAGGTTTTATACTGTGGGTGATTTTGTTGGAAAAAATCGTCCGCATACAGTCTTCTATATCACCTATTAAAAAATGTTTTGTTTCATCTGTATCTCTTTTTTTTTGTCTTGTAAAAAACCTTCGTCCGGAGCTACACATATTCTCGTTTACCGGCATGTCAATTTTTGTATTTTCAGACTGCTTGAAGCGTCATAATGCAAACGTTCACACTTTCGCGAACAAACACGCATTCGCGGAAAACCGCACTTTAGCGTGTCGTGGCATCGCACTTTAGCGTATACCATCGCACTTTAGCGTGACCATCGCACTTTAGCGTCCCCATCGCACTTTAGAGTCCTACATATATATATATATATATACTGTCATAATAATGAGAAAACGTAGGTTTGCTTTTCAAAAATATGTAATTAGGAACAAAAACCCACATATATAATAAAGACCCATATAAAATAAGATTTGATTGGATTGCAAATAACTCGCCCCTAGATAAAATGGTCTCATTTGACAAACATCGTGTTACTTATTTTCGGATCCGTTGTTGAAGTTTCAAATGTGCATTTAATAGCATGTATATTATAATGCTATTTGCTAATTTTCGTACGCTGACACGCTACCAATTTAACACACGTTTTTGTTAACCCGGTGTTTTAGTTTACTTTTGAAATTATCTTCCTTTTTGATGACTGCATCCTTTTGCCAAATTCCTGTACTCTTTTCCTCTCTCTGATGACGATAGTGTTTTATTTTGGGGAAGTTGATGGTTTACTGTTTTGATGATGACTTAAACATGTTGGTCAAGGCAATTTACACAGACTTATGTGTTTTATAACATAAAATAAACTTTTAACTTACATGAATGAACCAACAACGTATGTTAATCGCAGAAACAGATTAAACCAATATGCATATTACTAGCTGGTGTTGATAATAAATGAAATGTATTAATCGCATCAGAAAGGAAAGTTTTCGGCACTTGCAAAAACATAAAATTGTTTTTATAGTCGTTTCTTTTCCCTATTGCACCCTTAGAAGTCGTTTGGTAATCTCGTATCATTGCTTTGAGACGTCAGCGGAATTTATATCAGTGACTTTCCAATGTCTGATTAGAAGTTCTTACCGATGTGATTAAGTGTGAGGAAACACTTATGAAGCATAAAACGTTGAAAGATATGAGCAGATAAAAGTTATAGCACAATTATCAGATTATCAGGATAACTGCACATATATCACTGTAAAATCATATAGAATAATATCAGCCGCTCGACACAATGTGAAGATTATTTTGCCGTTTCCTTCGTTAGCTGCTAAAATGTACGAAAACAGTATAATAGGTTAGCTAAAACACTGCTTCCATCGGAGTTGTTTAAAAAACAGTTAACTAATTACAGGATTGGTTTCGAAATTAACCTTTTATAGTAGCGAATCCGAATAAAGGTTTCTTTTTCGGTAATCCTAACAACATTCATAGTACCAAAAGTCCGCTTTTAATGTTAACCTAATTGTAGTCCAAGGATAAGTCAGAGCAGTTTCAAATCTTGCGCAGGATTACGTTTGAGCAGTGAAAACGTCTGGCTTGAAGTAGACGTAAATTTCTTTTGGTCAAATTTTACACCCATAGTTCGATTCTTACTTTTAAAATGTCATAATTTTGGAACGCGGAAGGGTCACTAAGAGGCCAAATTTGCCAATTTCAGATTTTATTGATATTTGATACAACTTTCAATGTATACTGAGGATGTTAAGCCTTCAAAGCAATAATGCTTTTATAGGTATCATTTGCCATTTTCTTACTATGCAGTACTGACAATTTATGGCAACTGAGAGTACATTTTAGCTTATGTTATCCTCTTAAATGTATTTTGTATATTGTACAATATGTGACTTATTTAAAAATTGGAGTGATTTCAGGTACGAGTGTTCCAAAATTAAATTAGTATGTATAAAACAATAAAAAAACTAATAGAGTTAGAAATATCGTTGTTTTGGTAACACCAATGTCTACATAACCACTGTTATTGCGTTCAATCACGAATTAACTTCCATAAAGATACATGAATAAACATTATACCACGTGTTTTTGTTAGATATATTTCTATTTTTATCCATCTGATAAGTATAGCCTTTTTCAACGGATTTTTATAGTTCGTTCTATGTTGAACTGTTACACCACTGTCCTAAGTTAGGGGGGATCCCGCTAACATGTTTAACCCCGCGATATTCTGTATATATAGTTCAAAAGTACCAGGGTTATAATTTAGTACGCCAACATACGACTCATCAGTGACGCTAAAATCGAAATATTTATAAAGCCAAACAAGTACAAAGTTGAAGAGCCTTGAGGATCCAAATTTCCAAAAAAGTTGTTCCAAATACGTCTAAGGTAATCTATGCCTGGAATAAGAAAATCCTTAGTTTTTCGAAAAATTCAAAGTTTTGTAAACAGGAAATTTATAAAAATGACCACATGATTGATATTCATGTCAACACCGAAATGTTGACTACTGGGCTGGTGATACCCTCGGGGACGAAACGTCCACCAGCAGTTTCATCGACCCAGTGGTTTAAATAGCTATCAAAAGTACCAGGATTATAATTTTGTATTCCAGACGCGCGTTTCGTCTACATAAGAGTCATCAGTGACGCTCAAATCGAAAAATTTATAAAGCCAAACAAGTACAAAGTTGAAGAGCCCTGAGGATCCAAATTTCCAAAAAAGTTGTTCCAAATACTTCTAAGGTAATCTATGCCTGGAATAAGAAAATCCTTAGTTTTTCGAAAAATTCAAAGTTTTGTAAACAGGAAATTTATAAAAATGACCACATGATTGATATCCATGTCAACACCGAAATGTTGACTACTGGGCTGGTGATACCCTCGAGGAGGAAACGTCCACCAGCAGTTGCATCGACCCAGTGGTTTAAATATTTGTCAAAAGTACCAGGATTATAATTTAGTACGCCAGACGCGCGTTTCGTCTACACAAGACTCATCAGTGACGGTCAAATCGAAAAATTTATAAAGCCTGTCCCAAGTCAGGAGCCTGTAATTCAGTGGTTGTCGTTTGTAGGTGTGTTACATATTTGCTTTTCGTTCTTTTTTGTATATAAATAAGGCCGTTAGTTTCATCGTTTGAATTGTTTTACATTTGTCATTTCGGAGCCTTTTATAACTGACTATGCGGTGTGGGCATTGTTCATTGTTAAAGGCCATATGGTGACCAATGTTTGTTAATTTCTGTATCATTTGGTCTCTTGTGGAAAGTTGTCTCATTGGCCATCCTACCACATTTTCTTTTTTATATTGTCGTTTTATATATGTCTCCTTTCCTTTGGCCATTAAAGTCATTAGAAACCTTAAATCAAACCTAAAAATGCATATGTTTTTTATAAATCAATGGATAGTTTTCATTAGAAAACTTATGTACATATACTTTTTTCTGAAGAAAATTCTTTAATTTGTTCATATTTAGAAGAAGTTTACTTTATTTTAATTGCTTTCTTCCTGGAAGCAATTCCCCGACATATTTTCCGTATGCAAAGTGACCTCAGTGTGACCCATCTCGTAAAAATCCGATGATCGCAATACGCATGGATGACTTTAAAAGAATTTATTATCTGATTGTACATGTTAAACACGTGCTCAATATCCATGCTTTTTGTTGATTGTTGACAAACAGGTGACAATCGTTAAACTTTGGCTTTAAAACACGAACTACAATTACCTACCATATTTTAACAACAACACTGACCGATTGAAAAAAAAAATTGGCGATTTTACGGAATTCATGCGAAAAAAATGATAAAATCGAGCACAGAAGTCAGTTTATGATGTTTCTATGCATTGGTTCAAGAACTGGAATAACATTATTTTTTCACCGGTCACTCGTTTCATATGACTTTAATTAACTAATAATTAGCTGTGCTTTCTTATATACTTAATCAATTTTTCAAAGGTCAAAGACAAGATCATATTATTTACAGTTTGCATACGGTAAACTGTACGTTTTCAATTATTTAATGTATTACTAAACTGAAATTGTTCTCCTGCTGTTTTATCTATGATGCATCATAGCAAATTAGACAGATCTCGTGCCATTCTCGTGTTCTTATCTAAAAAAAATGTACCAAAGGTTACAAGCATTACATATTCGTGTTGATCAATCAGACTGTTAATTGCAAATCTTTTCAATTTGACAAATATTTCCTTTTTAGACAAATTAAGGTCATCACTCAAGAAATTTTACGGTCGTTATCATGAGCTGATTGGACGTTATGACAAAAGTGTGTCAGAAATCATATCTGATATTCTTCCTCAGTCATAATAACCTTCGATCATTACCGAACTGAACAAAGAAATAAAAAGACGGGTGCCGTATACGGTGCAGGAAATGCTTATCCGTTCCGGAGCACCTGATTTCACTCCCAGTTTTTAGTGGAGTTTTTGTTATTTCTTAATTATTATTTATAACTGTTGATGTAAATGTCCTTTGGTTTTTTGAGTCTTTGTTTACTCCTTGGTTTTGATTGTTATTGTCTATTTAACATTGCCATATAAGCGGGAGGTTTCGCTAGCCATCAAACCAGGTTCAACCCACCATTTGTTTTCTTAAAATGTCCTGTATGTCAGATATATCGCAGGTGTTATCAATCACTCCGTTTCTATATGTATGTTGGGTTTGGTTTTCAGCCAGTTCGGTGTTTTTGTTGTTCCAATTTAGAAATTTCAGTTTTACACGGAAACTCTTTACTAAAAATTACAGCAAAACGAACAATATTTAAAGCCTCGCTTCAAAAAAGTGTGGGTATACTGTTTGACTTCTGTTAGACCGTACGTTCATCCGTCTATCCGTCAGTCAATCCATCCGTTCAATGTATATTTTTCGTCGCATCTGTCTCAGGAACTACAATACAATGATTTCTGACATTTGGTTTCAGGGTTTATATGAGTCCGCTTATCCGTGTTACGCGTTTTCATATTCATCACTAAACAAATTCCTGTTTTCCTTTTACGTTTTAGCGGGCGGGAGTATCAATAGTGAGCAGAAGCTCATAAATTCACCTGTTCGTTCCCTATTGGTAATTAACCATTTTTGTATGATCATTTAGCAATTGATTACGGTATTCATACATCATAACTCGTTCGCTATGGTCATTCAGGGGTCTATTATTTGTCGATACCTGTATATTGTCATTGCACAATATCATTTTTTACTGTTTTTGACGCTTCACACTATATCCATAAAACGGTGATTTTTTTACTGATTGCTAACTTTGTCTTAGATGCATGTACATTTTTTCTATGAACTAGTCTTCAGTAACTACCAGTACTCTCAGATCTGTATTAAGTGTCCGTTTGTTGTTTTGATGTACGATCATTCCGCATCTTCTTTTTATAAGTACCCCTCCACATCCACTTTGTGCTTTTTGTTAGATGTATTTGTTTTTGAAAAAAAACATCTGAGTTGAAAAAAAGAAAATTTGGTATGATTGCCAATGAGACAACTCTCCACAAGTGACCAACATTACACAGAAATAAACAACTGTCGGTCATCGTACGCCCTTCAACAATGAGAAAAGCCCATACCGCATAGTCAGCTATAAAAGGCCCTAAAATGACAATGATAAACAATTCAAACGAGGAAACTAACGGCCTTATTTATGTAAAAAAGATAACTGTCAGTATCATATTTTTATGTCGTACTGTTACACGATTACGAGCTTTTCTGGAATGTTTGGCACTAGATTATGTATCATTGATCCCATAAACGTAATTGCCGTTTAAAAAGAAAACAGAATACAATTTCAGTTTTTTTCGTAATTCTGTTTTCTACGATAATTATATATAACAGACATGAGGATTTTTCTTTCTTGTAAAATCAACATCGTATCTAAAATAAATATATTCAAGGATGTACTTTGGTGAGGTTTTGGAATTTGTTTCTTTTTTTTTGGACTCCTTGTTATTTTTTCTTCATACGATACATATATAAATACTTTGCCCCATAACACATGTAACACCCATTTATTTTTTCATACAATACTTATAAGCTCATAAAAATTCATTTGCCAAAATTAAAACAGACTTTTGATGTTTATTCTTGTGATTTGAGACCCGAAAAAAACCCAATGCAAATATAAGGTAAAAGTCCGAGTCAGCTTTTCCGCCATAGTTTGAAAATAAAACATTTTGAAAAGGAGCTTTATGACCTTTCAATATTTTGAGTTTATTTTGTTCCTTTCGGCGTAAAATATTATTCATTCTTGTTTTAAAACGTGAAAAAAATCCTCTCCTTTCTAATTGTACTTGTTTTGGTTGAAGTAAGACACTAAACATGCATTTTGCATGTGAACTTTCATATAGGGACGTTATCAGAGCTCAGATGAAGGGTGATAAATTGTATTCTGTACCGACTAAAAGATAAAAAGTTGATTTCTACAGCAGTATACACTATGCAGACGCAAATGAATTACAAAATGACTGAAATATTATACGCAAAGAGCTCTCTCATTGTATGTGCATTTACCAACCCGCCTGATGCCGACAAGGTCCAACGATTGATAAAAATCACGTTCAGAAATATGATTTGATAGAAAAAATAGACAGAACAAGGTACTCAGAGTGATGAATACATATTCATTACAAAATAAAACATCGGTGACATCTAAAGGTTCAAAATAATGTGTCAAATGTAGGTATTATTTTTAAAGTGTACATGCATTTAAGCTTTATGTGTGAACAAAACATCAACACATCATAGTACGTCACACCCGATTGCTTACGTATAAGGGTCGAAAAATATTCCCTTGAATTTGACAGTTGTAAGTAATTAAATGTACATTATATTGCAGTAAAAATATGATTGGTCATTAACATATCTCTTGGGTATTGCAAAGCATTATTTTGTTTTTATATGGGGTTACATGGTTACTAAATATTGTACACCGGTAAAACAGGAGTGAACATTTGATTCGTTTACTTCCAGTGATGGTAATTTACTTATATGCCATGAAATGTTATGTATATTTTAGTCTATAGTACTGGACAGGATAAAACTTTACTCATTTTAAGTATTTCTTTATTTGAAAAAAGATAAAAAAATTTGCACATTTTTTTGAAAAATCAATGGTGGTATAACATCAATAAATGAAGTATTTCAACAAATGATAAAAGAGATGAGAAATGAGTGTTAATGAGAAACTTATTTATCTAACATGATAAAGACTAAACGAAAAAGATGTCAACATTAACATGTTATTATTCGGTAATGAAATCTGTGCATAGTAGGTTTTCAGCTCATTTATGAAAATGGAAAACTTTGAAAAAAATTCAACTACAACATTTTACGAAAACATATCCCGAAGTTATCAACTAATGACATATACTTTATTGTTTGCTATGCTGAGGTTGTGATGATTAGATTCACTTTGTTATTTTTATCGTTAATATGTTATTGTAGGTCTTACCAGAGAGGGTCTTTTACAACTGTTATCGAATGAGTTAGTACCATCGTTTGATAGCCGTATTTTAGTAGTCGGAGCTTATGAAGCTGGAAAAACGACTCTTGTGTCGAATTTGATAGGAAAAAGTATACCTAAAGAGAGACAGAGTACTGATGGAATAGATGTTTACTTTGGGAGATTGTTGTTTGATCTAAAAGCACAGAAACTTCTGAGGAAAACCAAGGGTAAACTGATTTTGTTTAATTGTATTTTGACAAGCACTTGTTTGCGTTTCTGTGAGAGTCAAATTTGAGTTCATAAAAAACTTTTCTACAACAAGTCAGTTATTGCAATTGTTTTCCCCCTTTATTATAAACTGTCATATAATTTAAAAGTTCAATTTGGCCCTGATGTTGTCAGAGTCTAGAGTATTCTATTTTTAATACAGTTATAAGATGAAATTTATTATAAAATTCATAATCGTATTTCTTATGTATATTATTTCTTATTATAATCGTACATTTCTAGTATGACAAATTCTTTTCTCATTTGCCGATTCTAAATAGATTTTGCTCCGTATATACAATGTTATGTACAATTTACCATCTAATTTGATTTACTTTCCTCGAGGACATACTTTTATTTAAAATTATCCATTTATTTCACTTGGGATTACTACTTTATTCCGTGTATCATATGGTTCAAAAGTATTTTTAATGTAATAACCCTTTTTTGTGGTTCGGGATGAACGTGGACGTTTTTTAACCTGCCCTTGGGACGATTTTAGAATAGCTAATTTTAGTCTGGTCCATTCTAAATTCAAGTTTCTTGTAGGATCTCTTTAAGGATATTGTATATAAAGTTGTCGCTTTTGGTATTTTTCGTTTTTTTCATCCCAAATATCTTTCATTGTATGAATTCCACTTTTTCCGAAGTAAGGTAAGACACTAGGTTTTTTTTTGTATCGACCTTTTATGTTTCCATATAATTATTGATTTATAATATCGTTTCTATTTATTGGACTTTGTATGCATAAACATTGAGACCACGTTTTAATTAAATCAAGATAGCATTTTGGACAAAATTGAAAACATCATGTTTAATAATTTCTTACGTCAGAAGCGCTTTTCTAGATATACCTTCATCAGGAACGCTCAAAGCCAAACTTTTAAATTTCGAAGATGTATAAGTACCGAAACCGTTAAAGAGCTATATGTCAAAAATACCTTAAAAATTAGCCAAATTCATCTAAAGCCAACTTTGCCTGAGGGAGTTGAAACCTTAGTTTTTAATAATTTCAAAATTGATAAACGGACAATTTAAGTAAAGTTTGGTAAATCATATCAGTACCGAAGCACTGACTACTGAGCTGATGATACCCTCGGGGATTGATAGTCCACCAGCAGAGGCATTGACCCAGTGATTTAAAAAATTGAAAACAACACGTTTAATAATCTTGCGTCTGAAGCGCTTTTCTGGATATACCTTCATCAGGACGCTCAATGCCAAACATTTGAAATCCGAAGATGTACAAGTACCGAAACCGTTGAAGAGCTACATGTCATAAATACCTAAAATAATTAACCAAATTCGTCTAAAGCCAACTTTGCCTGAGGGAGTTGAAACCTTAGTTTTTAATTATTTCAAAATTGATAAACGGAGTTTCCATTTGTTATCCTCGTAAATCCGCACAGTTTGCCTAAAAAAAATATTACAAATAAGTTTGATATCAAACTTCTATAACCACCATTTGGCTATCGTGTTCCAGTTATCGGTTTTTGATCTTAAAACACTACAAAAGTCAAAGTCTGAAAAGACCATTTTTTGTTTTGATTTGCATGAATGTTTACCCTACATTCTCCAAAAGTATGACTTGTGTCTTAATTTTTCTTGACAAATTCTGATTTATATTAAATTTGTATGAAATTTACTCGACAAACTCTCGACATTCTGAGTATGGTATTAAAATTTCTTGACAAATTCTTAACATTTGAATACTGTCTTGAAATTTCTCGACAGATTCTTGACATTCTTATTTTTTCTCAGTATGGCTTGACATATTCTGTTCATTATGAATTTTGTCTTACATTTACTTGACAATTCTGAATTTTACACATCATTACAGATATACATGATATAACCTAATTTTTATTTCTCCTTATATAAAAAAAACCCAATATTTGGCCATGTAAAGTAATTGAAAATTTTGGTATATAAATATCTTTACAAAATACAAATGTGGGTATGTTGATATAAAACAATTTAAATGTTGATTTTTAAATACTTACAAGCATTGTTTCCTTAATCTTATAAATAATTGCTAAATGATTAAAAAAATCATACATGCATAATATTCAATGTTAATATGGTAAACTTTTGTACCAAAATGAGGTTTTTATAAATAGCAGAGTATGATGGTATCCTAATTCGTCTCAGGATATGTATAGTCCTACTATACAAATCCTTGATTAAACAGAAGATAATTTGTGTAATGTCATCTGTTGCAATATATAAAAAGTATTACACCTGGACAGGATTTTCCCAATAAAATTAAGGTATTCAACACCCAGGATATACCCATCAGTTGATTGACCATGCTACTACAATCTAAAAAGTGTGTAGATAGATGGAAATAAAAATCCACATTTTAATAAATTGATTTCTTGAGAAAAAAAATCAGGAGTGAATTATCACAAATATTTAGTTTTGATAAAAAATTACGAAATTCAACACACAATTTTGAATAAATAATGTTTTTTATAGTTCTTAAAAAATGAACAAAGTTTTGAATCAAGATTGGAACAAATTATTTGATCCAAACGAAAGCCCCCCCCTTTTTAGCAACAAATATACGCACAAAAAGTCACATTTTAAAACTTCCTCAACATGCTCAACTCACCCATTTTATTAAAGCAAATTTGACTGGCGGTTTTATGAACGTCAAAAATCTAAATGCTGTTTGTCGGTATCTTTGACATATATTCCAAGTGAAAACAATTAATAAAACGTTTAAAGAAAAATCTAAACTAAACTATTTAGGGGTCATTCGGGGTATTCCTACTTAAATGCACCCAAAGGGTATCTTAATATACAAAATCAATCCTTGATTCTTCAAAGTTTAGTTAAGCGATAATAAAAATGAGTTTATGACAGCCATAGAAAGTCATAAACAGTGCAGAATGTGTCTGTTCACATTTCAGGCGAAATTTATACTGTTGAGATAGTGTCAAGCCATCCTTTAGATCGTCAAGAATGCGTCGAGATATATTCAGACAGCTTTAAGACTGTCCAGAATGTGTCAAGACATATTCAGACATTAATTAGAATGTCAAGAATATGCCAAGAAACATTCAGACATTATTAAGAATGTCTAGAATATGTCAAGACTGATCGAGACAAATCAAAGACAGTCAATAATTTGTCGAGATTAATCAAGACTCTTATCAGATGATACAGGAAGTGTCGAGAAATTTTCAGACAATGTTCATACTGTCAAGACACATGTCAAGAAAAATTAAGAATGTTATTAGACAAATTCATACTGTGTTAAGAATTTTTGAAAATAATTCAGACAAATAAAGAAAGTGGAGTAAATATTCATACAAATTCAGACAAAAATTGGTCTTTTCAGACTTTTTGACTTTTGTAGTGAAGTCTTTTGCATACTTGATTTGTTTTGGGTTAATGAACGAGTCCATAGTAATCAAACCCACCATTTCCTCTACTGATAAGGAACACACGACCGTTTTAATTAAATTATTTTTCCCTCCCATATAAAATTCATGACGTTGTTTATTTCTATTTTTTTAAATATTTTTTAGGTAATCTTCACATTTCGATTTTATACCCTACTTCATATATAATCAATTATTTTATTTTAAAGACCATCCCATTGAATGTTAGGTCACGAGAATTCCAAACCTCAAGACACGCCTTTTTTTTTCTTTTTTTTCTGACCATATAGCTTCCATATCACCATGCATGCATGTATCCATGCATGACTCTCAATGCTTTAACTGGTTCACATGACCACCTATCTTTTTTTATATTTTAGTGTTTTATTTTTCCAACTACCCAAATATACCCCTACAGTCATTTTATAATTTATCTTAGCTCCCGGTGCTTTCTCGTATATTTGTACAATCGTAAATGTTTCCTCGATTGATTCCTCTGTTCTATATCAATAATGTGGTAATTTTTTAAAATTTCCTGTTTACAAAACTTTGAGGTTTTTAAAAAACTAAGAATTTTCTTACCCCAGGCATAGATGACGTATGTTAGCACTGTGTAATGTCATTAAGTCTTTCTATGAAAACCAAAAATTTCCACAATAAAGGTCAGTATGCCCTTGTTCTAATCGTAATTTTTACCTAATCGTCAGTATTGCTGTTAAATTGAAAATTCCTTCAAAAATGAGTCACTCCTCTTCGTAAACAGTAAACGCTGATTTGTCCTTTAAATTATTAAAATAAACTGCTGATTGTCAGCCTGTATGATATTTTTTTCATTTTGGTATACACTTTGTGTTTTCGATACAATTTTGCTATTTGCATAGTAGTAGATGAAACAGGGGCAGGGGTCCAGGGAACAAAAGATTTCATCAGCGGATTTTAAAAACTTAGTTTTCACATCTAGAATTGTTGGGCATTAATATTTACTATTTGGAGTTAAAGTCAGATTCTGTTAAGATTTCTATATAAACATAAGGAGATGTGATACGATTGCCTAATATAAATATCCAACGACAAAATCATGATAATGCTTATAACAAATACAATAATTTTACACAAGACTTTACGCTTACATTGTGCACGTGTAGATTTATGAACTAAATTTTATTTTGTCAACTCCATAAATCCGTATCAATTAAATTGATTATCAAAATGTAGATATAGACAACACGAGATAAGATAAGTCATTGAAATTTATGGCAAATTGATAGCATATTACACCAGATCACACTTTTTAAAATTACTGAAGAGCTTTTTAATTATGTCCCAATCAAATAGGATAACTTACACAAACAATCATTAACAAGCAAATAAAAAATATGTTTTTAATTACAGTGATATCTATGTTTTATACAGTATCAACTTTTTGTTTTATAAATTTTCTTACTTCTGCAATTTGAGTTATATCCTTTTACTTACTGGAAAAATTTAACAATTATATTATAAACTAGGGTAGTTATAATGTCGAGCCTGCGACTTTTGTCGCAGAAAGCTCGACATAGGGATAGTGATCCGGCGGCGGCGGCAGAGGCGTTAGCTTACTTCTTAAACGATTTGTATTTAAGAAGGTGAATGATCTGGATGCTTCATACTTTGTATAAAGATGCCTCATGATGCGAAGTTTTTGTCAGTCACATGTGTTCAATGTCCTTGACCTTATTTTCCTGGTTCATTGACTACTTGAAAAAAAGTTAAGAGATTTTGTTATGTTAAATTCTCTCTTATTACACGCCATAGGATAACTATATTTGGTATGTGCGTATCTTGCAAGGTCCCTCATTCCCGTCAGACAGTTTTAACTTGATCTCGACCTCATTTCATGGATTAGTGAACAAGGTTAAGTTTTGGTGGTCAGGTCCATATCTTAGATACTATATGCAATTAGTCTACTAAATTCAGTGTATGAAGGATTGAAAGGTGTACATGTCCAACTGGCAGGTGTCATCTGACTTTGATCTCAATTTTATGGTTCAGTGGTCAAAGTTAAGTTTTTGAGTTTTGGTCTTTTTTTTTCTAATACTATGTGCAATAGGTCAATAAAATTGAGAATGGAAATGGGGAATGTGCCAAAGAGACAACAACCCGACCATAGAAAAAAAACAACAGGTCTTCAATGTAGCGAGAAATTACCGCACCCGGAGGCGTCCTTCAACTGGCCCCTAAACAAATATATACTAGTTCAGTGATAATGAACGCCATACTAATTTCCAAATTGTACACAAGAAACTAAAATTAAGATAATACAAGACTAACAAAGGCCAGAGGCTCCTGACTTGGGACAGGCGCAAAAATGCGGCGGGGTTGAACATGTTTGTGAGATCTCAACCCTCCCCCTATACCTCTAGCCAATGTAGAAAAGTAAACGCATAACAATACGCACATTAAAATTCAGTTCAAGAGAAGTCCGAGTCTGATGTCAGAAGATGTAACTAAAGAAAATAAACAAAATGACAATAATGCATAAATAACAACAGACTACTAGCAGTTAACTGACATGCAACCTCCAGACTACTTTATTTAGTGTATGGAAATATTTTATGATATATATGTCAGTCGAGCAGGCTTTATTTGACCTTGACCTCATTTTCACGGTTCATTGCTCATTGTTCAGGTTTTGTGTTTTGGTCTGTTTTTTATTAACTATAAGCAATAGGTGAACTATATTTTATGTATGAAAGAATTATTAGCTGTACATGCCTGCCTGGCATGGTTCATCTGACCTTGACCTCATTTTCACGGTTCATTAGTCAATGTTAAGTTTTCTTGGTTACTGTTAAATTTATGTGACAGTTGTAATAAAGCTTTACATTTAGGACAATCAACATAATATCAATGATTAGTAAAGATTTCAGCGTGTGCGTTTTTTTGAAAAAAGTAGTTATGATTTTCACAAAATATAATCAAGTTGAGAAAAATATAATAGAAAATCTTATGGGAGTGAGCATAACAGTATCAACCAATGTCATCATGGATTTTTCTGAGATTATGTAAAATATTCCAGGGAGTTAAAATTATATATTATATAATGACTTTTTTTTATTTTCTTAGGTGTCCACAGTTTTCCCAAAGCCATATACCAAAAGGTTTTATCATATCTTAAGTCAGTTAAAGTAGATGTCATACAACAGAGGCTTGCATCATCAGGGAATACTAAAGCCGATATTCCCGATGCTGTATTACAAAAACTTTATAAAAAGATAAATGAGTATGCAGGTAAAGATTCCAGAGAATGGTTTGGGGATCAAGAAGTTATTCCAATTCCTGTTTTAGATTTCGCTGGACAAATAGTTTACCTCGCAACCCATCAAACATTTATCACTTCGCATGGAATTTATCTTATCACATTTAATGGTAGCAGAAATTTGGATGATCTTTTATGTGACAGAGGAGATGAAAGAATGACAACAATACTTGGTAGGTCTTTGTCTGTGTGTCATGATCAGTATGATTTATGCAAAAAGAGGTTAATTTCATTTTAGAATTAGGTAAAACGACTTTCGACAGGAAAAGTGACAAACATTTAAATTAAGATTGGTGTCATCGCACCTTACTCGTACGTGGTTTAAACTCTCAACATCAATGTTGACATAATAGATTTAGTAATACAGGAACGTTATACTTAGACCACTTGAAGTATTTGTAAACTAACAGACAAATCCAAAGTTGCATGTTATATTATATTTTAAAGGGTAAAACACCATTGAACATGTGTTTAAATAACCAAAAACCCTTTTTTATATAAACATAAGAAGTGATATGATTGCCTAAACACTAACATGACTAATCTCGGGTTGTTTTATTTTATTTCATAATTGATAATTACTAGTCGACTTAAGGTTAAACAACGACTTTCGACACTCAGTTATTACTGTGACGTAAAAACAAAACCATTGAAAAACTCTCCACTATAGACCAAATAAGGTAAAACAACTAGAGGTCAACGTTAATCCTTATACAATAATCAAAACCTATAAACCGTAGCAAATAAACTCGTCTACAAAAGACTCATCAGTGATGCTCGAATCCAAAAAAGTTAAAAGGCCAAGTAAAGTACGAAGTTGAAGAGCATTGAAGACCAAAATTCCTAAAAATTTTGCCAAATCCAGCTAAGGTAATCTATGCCTGAGGTAGAAGAGCCTTCGTATTTCAAAAATTCAAAATTTTGTAAGCAGTTTATTTATATATATAACCATATCAATCATAATTTGCGTGCTGACAACTGGGCTGGTGATACCCTCGGGGAAATAAATCTCCACTAGTATTTGCATTGAATATAAGTCAATGATCTTTTATATTTATTTAATTATTTTTTGTTTGTTTGTTTTTTTGTACTTTTTGTTTTGTTTTTTGTTTTGTTTTTTGTTTTGTTTTTAGTTTGTTTTTTTTTGTATGGGGAGGGGGATGTTCATATACGCACTGACACTGACAGGTCAAAATGAATAAACATGTTTTGTATTTTTCTTTGATAAAATGCATATAAATATTGTATGAGGTGAGGAAATACAAAATAAAGAATTATAAAAAAAGTATATGCATTGAAATGACAAATGTTAGAAGGTTTGTCAGTTTTCCTGTCGATAGCCGTTTTACCTAATTAGAAAATGAAATTTAGCTCTTTTTGCGTAAATCAATTCATAAACTATCAATAAACGAAAAAAGCAACGATTTGAGTGATAACGCACACAAACAACAACATCTGAACTGCAGGGTTTCGATTTGGGACATACAATTACATGTACAGAATATTGCAGGGTTGAACAAATTCTCAATTTCACATATCTGATTTGGATCCTTTCGCTTTGTATCGAATACAAAAATAGGATCACCATTATAAAAATCCATAACTTACTACAAAAATAAACAACAATTAAACAGGAACAGATTTGTCTTTATTATTCTAGTATTTAAGGACACAACCGAGAAATGAAATATTACTAGAATATATCGTTATAACCTTACATGTTATATCCAATGTGGACTACAGTTAAACAGAAAATTAATGTCTCTTATATATTGTTAATTGTAAATTATGTTCCAGTTGCTGTTGAAACATAGCTCCCAATAAATTGTATTGATTTGTAGTTGTCTCTTTTCGGATTTATTCGATTGCATAATTTATATCAAAGAATCCAAAATGTATTCTCTTGCAATCGTTATGAATAGCGGTTATATTAACTTCATTTTGGTTCTATTGAAGCCTTAGTGTAATATATGTTTTAGACTTTTGCTGAAAATGTTAAGATAATAACGAACAAGCACAAAGTAAAATTTATTTATTTCTCAAACATTTTCATTTCAATTAACTCAGAGACTTAAGCCCATTTTTGGAGTACTTTTGATACGATATTAATAATTGCCTGTACTTGTAATTCTTGTTTTCTTGTAATACTGAGATGAAAGCATTTATCGTCTTTTCTGATTTGATGAATCTTGTTTTCACATATTATACCTGCAACAGTAGCAGAGGGAATTGGACACAAGTAACATGAGTAATAACAACATTAGTCACGTTCTCTCCTTAATTTGGTATGATTTAAAATTTAAAATATGTGTTTATATAAAGGAATATATGTATAATATACATTATTAATTTTATTAGAATTATATTTCCAAGCGTAACTTTTGTAGAGTTTTTACATTTTTTTGCAGAAAATATCCAACAATGGGTTTCATCAATTCTTCTGTACAGTCACCCTGACAACAAACATTATCCAAGATTGATGTTTGTGGCAACACACAGAGACCTTGTCTGTCAGGTAATGTTTATTTTAAAAAAAAATCATTTGTTTCGGCTTTATCTTCGGAGTTTTTTTCGTCACAATTAACAGAAGTATATAAACCAGAGCGTAAAAAGGTAACACAATGGTCAAGCAGATTTGACTTTCATCTCCATCATATGGCCACAACCTCCTAAAGAATGATGAAAATAATTATCGTTTTATTATTATAAAAAAAAAAATACTTTACAGAGATATTTTTTACCAAGACCTGATGTTTCGACACCATCCTGATAAATTTCTCAATCTTTTGAACAAATTTTTGATGTTGGGTGTGAACTGATTGGTATTGGGTCTTATACGCATGCTTGTTGTTATTAGTTGTTATTGGCGCTTTAAACTAAATGTAGCTGTTTGTCGATTTTAGGATGTATAAATACCCTTCTACGTGCGGTATATGTTTTTGTTAGATATTTGCTGATGATTTGTTTTTAATCTACTGATTTAAGTCCTTTTTAAACCGCAAACATAAAAGTTCGTACAATGGTACAGCAATTTCGTCGTCGTCTGAGGATATTTGGTTCCAGATAATAACTTGAGTATAATAGTATGGATATATCTGACATTGTACCACAATTCGCCTGCCACAAAAGGAAGGAAAGCGTTGATTTTGAGTATTATGGTCGTAACCATTTAGAAGTTTGGCCTACATAGGTGCCAAAAAACCCAAATATTTCTTGCTTTGTCCAATTACATAAGAATAAGTGTTTATCAAGGTTGGCGCCTGTTAACACGTTTTAACCCGATGCATTTGTATGCATCTGTTCTTAGTCAGGAGCCTGTTGTTTAGTAGTTGGTGTTTGTTGATGTGGTTCATAAGTGTTTCTCGTTACTCGTTTTTTTTATATAAATTAGATCGTTGGTTTTCCTGTTTGAATTGTTTTACACTAGTCATTTTATGGCCCTTCATAGCTTTCTGTTCGGTGTGAGACAAGGCTATGTTTTGAAGGGCTTACGCATACTTTTACCGATAATTATTTACTTTTACACATTATTTACTTGGATTGAGAGTTGTCTCATTGTCACTCATACCACGTAATCTTATTTCTAAATACATACAACATACATTCTATGCCAGAAACCTATGCTTTATCAAATATTTGTCAGAATCTAAGTTCAGAGCTGTATCTAGCTTGAATTCAGTGTCCATGTGTGCCCCAATTGATCAGGGTTGGACATCTACGGTCACATTAATCTGTGCCTTGCAGAGCACTGTATTATTGTTCAGAATTGAGAATAGAAATGGGGAATATGTCAAAGAGACAACAACCCGACCAAAGAGCAGATGACAGCAGAAGGCCACTAATGGTTCTTTAACGCAGCGAGAAAAATCCAGCACCCTGAATTTGTCATCAAAAGGCCCATAAATAAGATTATGTACTAGTTCAGTAAAAATGACATGAATCATATGCAAGTGAAACGTGTGCAATATTCATTTTTTGTTTATTGATAAATTTGATTTATCTAATTTGAAGATATGACTTAATAAACGCGTGAATTTTTAATTGATCCTATTCAATTATACGGACAAATAACAGCAACTGCAAGTTCAAATTAAATGTCAAATAATAAAATGCCCATAACATGCACACGTTGTTGTTTGTTTTGGAAATTATTTCTATACATTATAATGATGCGCAGAAACCTTTAATCTACGTAAAGGTATATTTTGCCTCTAATAATTAGTTTATTTCACTTTCAGGAAGACATACCAACAAAGCGATCCCAATTGTTAACCAGGTTATCAGCCTGCTTTACTGATGAAAGTGTTAAAAGCCATCTTATGTTACAAAAAGTGTTCTTTGTCAATGCTTTAAATGAGAACGATCATGAAATTGAAGCATTGAGAGAAAGCATATCAAAGACTATAATTGAAAACCCACAGTGGGGACAGAGGGTGCCAAAGCAGTTTCTGATCCTTGAGATGATGTTTGCAGCATTAGTAGAGGAAGGGAAATATATAATCAGTTTTGAAGAGGCAGAAGAAATGAATATACAAACTGGCGTCAAACCACTCTCTACTGTAGAGTTGGTATTATTCTTACGCATACAGAATATTTGCGGAAAGATGACATATATCGAGTATCCAAACCTCCAAAACTTCATTGTCATTAACCCAACCTGCTTAATTGATGTCCTGAAGTCCATCGTTACATCTGTGCCAGCAACACCAAGCTTGAGTCAGGGACGTCTTACCAAAACTGACTTAACAAAAATCTGGAGTTCAGAACCATTCTCACACTTTTTGCAACATGAGGAGTATTTCCGGCAGCTTTTGGTTCACTATGACATCTTGTCAGAGGTAAAACGTTACGATAGAGAAGGTGGAAAGAAGATTCCTGTAGATCGTTATCTTGTTCCTTGTATGATCAAAACTCAAAATACGACTAACTTTGTCGAAAGTCATATAACATCAAAAAAATGTATTGGCTTTGTATTCGAATTCAGGGCATCCCATGTTCCAGATGCAATACCAAGCAGACTCATATCGAGCATTATCAGTATTTGGAATGTCAAATGTTATGATAATATAGAGTTGCTTTTCCATGGTTTTGTAGCTGTTGTACTGGATAGAAAACACGATTTAGTGGTTAAGATTGAACGCAACACAATAGCAGTCTACATAGTTCACAAGGTCAGAAAAGAGCTGATAATAAGAGATCTTGCCTCCTGTGTACGTCAATGTTTAGAGCAGAATCTAGATAGAATATCCGAAGTGTATTCCCTTTCATTCTCAGATGAAATCACAACAAAAAAATATGTTCCGTTTCATGTTAAGTTCAAACAGGGTTGTCTTTCACAAGATTGTGTGATTGTTGCAAAAGACATAGACGGAGTTGAGAACGAATTACTTTGCAGAATCCATGGATATAAAACACCGAAGTCTGAATTAGATATATGGTACTCTGATAGGGTAAGTTATTCTCTGGAAAAAAACAAAGAATAAAGGTAGCTCCAGACAACTTACTTTAAACACAGTATCCATTACTAATTCAAAGAACAAGGCAAAATTTGTCATGGTTGCTCAACCTTTTTTAAAAAGTCGAAATCAAGTGAATTTCTTACAATTAACTTATAGATTATAACCTATTTATGAAGTCCCTCGTAATGATAACTAAACATTATCAAATTCCAAAAATGCAGCCGATTCGAATATAAAAATCAAATATGAAAATAGAAATCAAAATAAAAAAAAATCAACAACAATCCACATGTTATTAAAATCAAAACCAAAGTTTAAGTAATTGCAGTTTGTTCTAAGAGATGTAACCGATAATCCTTCTTCTAGAGCACTCGAATGAAGACCCATATTTTGTGTCTGGATGTGGCAATCAGTTATCATAGTTTAAACTTTTGATATTTTTTGGGTTTATGTAAACTCTTTACCCTTCATCGGTATGTTTTTACTTTTTTGAATAATTTATTTAACCTTAATTTTCTAGTATGCTTTATACTTAGTATTCACTAACATTGGCATTGAATATGTATTTTACCGTGCATTATACCTTGCATGTTATTCTGTAATTTGAAGATGTCAAGAAAAGAGACAATTAACCTTCAGTACATGCAATAGGTAAACTGTTCAAGACGAGATTTGTTTGTTTGCAAGTTTAAAATTGTCTTTATTGTTGGTTTATTTTCTTTTGTTGCATTACGTTTAGATTACAAATATAAAGGGGTCAATTTAGATGTTTTAATGATTTTTCATGGGATATTGTGCATGGAATATTAACCTGATATCTCCAGGGTAAAGAGGTCAAGTTTAACATGTTGAAGCAAACTGTTATGCTTAGTCATGCATTTCTTTTTCAGTATATCGTTTTCATCTTTTAAAAACACACAAAACAATTCTTTTTCATTTTCTGACTCTGCACTTTGTCTCTATATATATTGTGGCACTGTTTGACATCATTTACTTCATTTCAGGTTTTGACGCGACACGAATATTTCATTATGAAAACTAAGAGACTATTTGCTAGATTTAATTTTGTTTTAAATTGATACCTTGTTCTTTCAGACTCTCTTACTTTGCAAAGATTCTTGTAAAGGTACTGTTATTTAAGCTAGCTTTACAAAATAAGCAATGTAAAATATTGCAATCTTTTCAAATATGTTTCATTTGATAGTAAAATTATGACATTAATATCCAAACCCACATAATATGTTTTAATCAAACTTGTTTTGACTGTCGGATAATTTGTTTAACCGTTACATCATGGCCTACAACAAGAGCATAAGGAAACACTCAAGCAAGCGTCTGATATAGTTTACCTATCAGATAAAGTTAGACAATATTAAAGAAATACATTAAATGTGATTATTCGATTTTTGATCATTTTAAGCATACACATTATCCTAAATGAAATAATAAGGCATGCACTAAAATCACAGTTAAATCAGACATCAAAAGTCTTTCAACAAGTCCAGTACTGATTTGTTTGAAATTTCTAATTTAAAAAACAGTTTTATGCCCGCGCCGAGGCGGAGGGGGGCATTAAGTTTTACCCTTATCTGTTTGTACGTTTGTCCAAACGTCCAAAACTTGGTTTCCATTCTAAAACTTGGGTTTGCCTCAACCAAATTTAAAACTTACACACAATGCTTATTACCACAACATACAGATCAAGTTTGAATCTTGCTAGCGTCACTCTAACCGTTCTAGATCAAAATTTCCTTTCTTTAACTTAAGTTTGCCTCAACCAAATGTTATAAAACTCATACACAATGCTTTTTACCACAACATACAGATCAAATTTAATTTTGGTGGCACGACTTTAATCATTATCGAGTTATACCCCTTTATAACTAAATAAAATGTAAACTTTTAGTTTCTGTAACTTTAGTTGCCCCAACCATGCTCAAACGTTATGAAACTTAAACAATACTTATTACCACAAAACTCAGATCTAGTACAACGTTGGCTAACGTCACTGTTATTGAGTTATGTCCCTTTGTGATATTGTATGCAAGCGGTGGCATAAACTGTGTCCATCGGGACACATTTTACATTGATCATCTTCATGTAATTTAAAAAAAAGCTTTACCATATGCATAATAGTTATTCCAAATTATTTGCGCGAGTCTAAAATTGGTCGTTTTTTTTAAACCAAAAATGAAATTTTAGGTAAAGTTTCGTGCTGGTTAAATCACCATTATTGAAAAAAATAGTTTAGGATTTCAGCTAAATTTGGGATAAAGGTTAAAACTATTCAGAATAGATTCACGATGATTAACATTATAAGTCAGGTATCAGCTTTGAAAGACGCAGCGTTCGCATTGAGCGTTTGCATAATAAAAAAAAATCTTAACTGTGAAGCATACATGGATGTTAATATCTAAAAGCAAACGTTACCTCCTAGTAGGGATTGCAAATATAAATACACAAAGTATTCAACTGGAAGTTGTACAGTAACATACCAGTAACACAAATATTAAATGAAACCAATTAACTACAAACAAAACTTGAAATTGATTTATGAAGACACATGAGAACGGTCATGGAGTTAAAAGTTATCATTTTATTTCATATCTATTAGCTGATTACGTACAAATGTATATCGTTTGTTAGTATTTTTTCAATAGAAAAACTAAAATATCTCAATCACAGACAAATTTCTCATGATTGAAGACCCTGGTCTTTATATTTAAAGAACAACACAAATCATAGTGTTATGTTATTTAATGGTATGTTTAAAGGTATCCCAGAAGCAGTGTTACGAATGCCACTCAACGACTCCCAGTTGCTTCGCATTTGCAACAGTTTGACGAAGGAAGAAATCAGAAACTTGGCAATAAATCTTGGGGTTTCTAACATTGAATTAGACACCATTGCTACAGAGTATATATCCATGATAAAGTTTTATAGTCTTCGTTTCTGCAAGGAGAAGAACAAATCATGCGAAGACTTTCTCAATGCTATGGAGGCTGCTGAAATCAACAAGCATACACTGTGTCAGGTAATTCATTTTAATATTACGATCAATAGTTATCAAAGGTACCAGGATTATAATTTAGTACGCCAGACGCGCGTTTCGTCTACATAAGACTCATCAGTGACGCTCATATCAAAATATTTATAAAGCCAAACAATTAAAAAGTTGAAAAGCATTGAGGATCCAAAATTCCGAAAAGTTGTGTCAAATATGGCTAAGGTAATCTATGCCTGACTATTACTTTTTCTGCGCCTATTTACCAAAAATTTTACAAATGAAGTTGAAAATTGATGTGCTTACTATGATACATTTGCAATAACGACAATTAGCATTTCCGGTTAATGTTTTAAATGATAAAAAAAGGTTAAAAAACGTACATGATGAATAATGCTTCAATTTAAAAAGTGATGGTTTACTTTTTATAAATCTCTTTAACATTCATAGTTACGAACCAATTGAAAACCTTTAATTTGTTTTAAAATAATAAAACATAATATCGATAAAACAACACTAATGAAAATCTTTTTTTTTCAAGTCTCAATCCTGCTCACACTTTATAACATTTAACTTTAATACGATGTACCAAAAAAAAAGTCATGCTTTAAACGTTACTAACTTGAATTATGACTGCGTACATTTTAAACAGTGCACACACCAATCGTTGTAATAATAACTACATTTAAACAATCGTTTTAATATTTCAAGACGGGTTTAACTATTTGGTTTATCCATTTCACTCTCTAAAAGCGTATATGAAGAAATGTTACTTGAAACATACATGCAAGAGCAAAGTGTTCTGTACAATATATTTGTATATACACTGAATACTATACAAGAATTATTTGAAGGCAAACCATCATATTCGAGCTTATTATTTCACTATCAATTACTTTTTTTTTCTGAATTGCGTCATGGATTTGAACGGCTGAATTAAAAGGGGGTTTTCAATGGACACTAGTGACTACAAATGGTCACTTCACAATTTAACCCGTTCTGGAGTCATTTCCCCTCAAATGTTATTTATACAGTTCCATACAGTTTCCTTCAGACTTTTTAAACCATAGCTACATGTAGGTAAGATGTAAAAATTGCGAAATTTATCAACAACAAGAAAACAAAATGTAAATGTCTTCATACACAGAATGGCGTTTCAGTAGGTGGGTGATACAAGCACTTGCATACCTCTTGATTGTATTTTATAAAAACGAGTATGTTTTACAAATGTTGTTTAATGTTCATTATTTGTTTTTCTCTAGATTCTACGACAAGCAGAAGTGTTGACTGGTAGGAACTATATCAATAATGAATAACTTAAAAGTACTCTTAACTAATCGTTCATGTGTTAGATCTAAACGAAGTACATGTTGTATGCATTCTATTATACGAATACCAAATAGGACCGAACGTTCGGTCAAAATCGGAAAGAATTAATTGCCACCGTGAGCCAGGAAGATGCATTCATTTATTCAAAATCATAACCAAAACTAAATTATAAAAAATTCTATATCATATTTTCATAGGGAAACAATGGTATTATTTATGTCAACTGCACATATTTTTAAATGAAGTGTGTTTCTAAACGAAATGTAAATTTAAATACATTCCATTGTTTAGTTATTGGTATAAAGGATACTTATTACACGAAATAAATATCAATTTATTCTATGGAAAAAATTCAGAAAATTACCCGAAAAAACATGTGTTACATGTTTTGGAGGCAAAATAATTACATTTCTTATTATGTCGGAATATATTTATATTCATTTTTGTAGACATACCTGACAGGATTTTGAATCTGTCACCAAGTGATGAGATGTTTGATAAATTATGTCTACGCATTGGTGACGAATGGATGGTTTTGGGCCTAGAACTTGGTTTTGAAATCGAACGTTTGGAACAGATAAGGCATGATACTAAAATGGTTCTTCGTGAAATCAGTAGGCAGATGCTTTACTTCTGGAGAAACAGGGATGACGGTGCAACAATCAAGGAGCTATGCGATGCCTTAGCAAGATCTGGACGTAATCCACATCTGATTACAGAAATTTTGGAAAATTGTGGCAGTTACCCAACATAATCTGAGTTGATTAACATTTCAGCAATCAAAATTTGAAAAATGTGAAATGTTCAATTTCAGGTTTTGTAAATAAAACTGTAGCCCAAATGATAACTTGCAGAAATTGTGGAGGAAATTTTTATATGTATCAAGTGTATTATACTACTATGGCTTAATGGTATTTGTATTAATTTTTGTAACTGTATATTTTGTATCATATGTACATGTAAATCATATATAACATGTAGTAAACTAGAAAAAAAATCCCTTAATTACAACTAATTATATGATGATAATCTTATAAAATTTTCCAAACATACGTTTATCTGTTAAAAATGGATTAGTTGTACACTTGATAAGTAAAATAAAAAAAAATAAAAAAAAATTGGTATATAATTGCTAGCAAATTGGTGTCATGGTGGTTGTAATATTACAAAGTTGAAATAATGCTGACTTTGTCAAAGAAATAGCAAACTAAGTCATTGATGCTGCAATGACGTCACAAAAGTTCATTTAGTTTTTTTTTTTCTCGAATTGTTAACATAAACTTAGATTTTACGAAATTCAGTATGTTGAAATTAGATTGTACATCTAGAAAACAAAATAGATATTTGAGTATTGCTATATTAATTCTACAATAATTTCCAAACCAATACTTATTTCTTTTTACAGAGTAGAACTTTTTATAATTATAATAATCATGTTGCTAAATAAACAGTATTCGTTACTTATTTTGATGTTCTTATTTAGAAATATGTAAAACTCTTATATGATCAGATCATGTAATAATGTTTTTTTTTTTAAATTTTTAACCGGATTTTTGTGACAAAAATGTCGGTTATTGATTTGGGGATGTACGGCAGGAGGGCGGTCGGTCGGTCGGGCGGGCGGGCGGGCGGGCGGGCGGGCAGCAAACAAATGTTGTCCGTGCATTAACTCATGAACCGTTCAACCAAAGCTTTTTAAATTTTAATATGTTGTTACTGACAACTAAATGAAGGTCAAGTTCAATAATGGCGATTTTGACTTTTACCGTTCAGGAGTTATGGTTCTTGAAAGATTGAAAAATGGTGTTTCCAGTCGTGTCTGTGCATTTACGCATGAACTGTTTTACCAAAGCTTCCCCAATTTTAATATGTTGTTACTGATGACAAAATAGAGGTCACGTTCAATAATGAGGATTTTGACTTTTACTGTTCAGGAGTTATGGTTCTTGAAAGATTGAAAAATGGTGTTTCCAGTCGTGTCCGTTCATTTTCTCATGAACCATTCAACCAAAGCTTTTGAAATTTTTATATGTTGTTACTGATGGCAAATTTGAGGTCAAGTTCAATAATGACGATTTTGACTTTTACCGTTCAGGAGTTATGGTTCTTGAAAGATTGTGAAATGGCGTTTCCATTCACGTTGTTGCATTTACTCATGAACCATTCAATCTAAGCTTTTCAAATTTAACGATGTTGATACTGATGACAAAATGGAGGTCAAATTTGATATTGACGATTTTCACTTTCACCATTCATCAGTAATGGTTCTTGTGATATTGCCAGGACACAAATAAATATTAATAAATCCGGTTTGCTGTCGTTGTGACAGCCTCTTGTTCAATGTATATCATCATTTGTGGTAATATCCTTTGTGTGTGGATCGGTATTTATACTTTCCTCAATTGTGTTATTATGCTTTGGTCATTTTTTGTATTCTTGTCTATCCGTTTTGCTTATGTACATTGTTTAATGTGTCTGTGTGTCATTTTTTTCTTTGCTTAAAAAACAATTGTTGTAAATTCCATTTTCCTATAATGTGTTTTTTCACACATTGTTGTCAAGATGATGGAACAAGGTTCGATCCATCAATTTTTAACCAATGAAATGTCTGTATCAAGTCATGAATTTGACAGTTGCTTTCCATTCGTTTGATGAATTTGAGCTTTTAGTTTTTGCCATTTGTTTAGGAATTTTGCGTTTTGTATAATTCATTATAGAGTTGTTTTTAGGATTTGAAATGTATTGCTCATGCTTCGAACAAATATTTTTTTTAACACAATGTTTGTTATTTGAATTGACATGTTTTTACAAGTCTGAGCTCTGTATTTCTTTTTCTGACACTTTGTTGAAGTGCAGAAAATTTAATAATTTTCACAAAAGTCTCAATTTCTTTCGTATTTTAAATGTAGTTGTCAGAGCTTTATTAGAAAACCTGGACACCAATAGTTTCTTTACACTTTCTTATATGTCTTTTTGTCAGTTTGAAACCTTTTTCAACACTTTTCATTATGGAATAATGGACTAAATATTTGAACAAATCTTCATATGCCTATCTGAGTATCATATGTCCCTCTGAAATGTCGCGATGGTTCGCGCGGTTAATTTACATAACGTTTTGAACTTCTTTATGTGTAAATAGAGTTAGCATTAAATCATTATCATGTTACAATTTATTTCAGACATTAAAACAAAAAAACTTATAATTAATTTTTGATCCGTGCTGTTTATCATTGTGTATGTCTTGTTTAGTTATACAACCAAGCGAATAAGAAACGGAAAAACATATGTATGCAAACTAATAGTTAATGTTCAGGTAGTAAACAAAGCATAGTCAGTTGAATAATAAACTCATCATAGATACCAGGACTAAATTTTATATATACGCCAGACGCGCGTTTCGTCTACAAAAGACTCATCAGTGACGCTCAAATCCCAAAAAGTTATAAAAAGCCAAATAAAGTACGAAGTTGAAGAGCATTGAGATCCAAAATTCCTAAAAGTGTTGTCAAATACAGCTAAGGTAATCTATGCCTGAGGTAGAAAAGCCTTAGTATTTAAAAAAAATGTTGTAAACAGTTAATTTATAAATATAACAATATCAATGATACACATTTATTACCCTTGGCTCCGGGAGACCTGAAGATTTGGTAACCCTCGAAAAGTCATATTTTCTGCGGGGAAAGTCCTTGTGTAATATGATTACTCTAGGGTGAACAAATGTTTATACTTCATGTCGATACGGGAAACAAATAATATTCAAAAATATTTTATTTGTTTATATATTACTTGATATTCATTTTTCAATTGGGGAAATAGAGCAGACAGTTGGCTTATACACAAATAATTTGATTGCAGTCATTTGCTATAATTAGGATGACATGTCAATTAACTGTATTAGGGTGGTGAACACTTTTTTAATTGAAAGTAAAGATATAATTGTTTATATTATAAACTTTTAAAAATATGCCAGGCATCGTTCTGAAATATAACGGTTTTATCTCATTCATTTTAAGAAATTTTAACTGTCAAAGGTTTAATTAAAAAAAAAAGATTTGTTTTTTATAGTATATTGACACTTTATTTTACAAAGATGTGATTGGTTTACGATCAATGTTGTATAGTTTATATATATCAAACACTTATACTCGCTGAAGTTTGCTCCGATGTAAACGGGAAGTATCTCAATAAAAAAATATAATTTCGGATCTAACATTGTTGGGTTGATGTTTAGACGAGTTGTAAATAAAAATATATATATATTTAGAGATAATTTTTATCTTGTGAATGCTGTTGGCTATTGTGGTGTTGTGTTACAAAACTACCATGAATCTACCGCCAATTGTATGTATTCAAAAATGTTGCACATCGCGTCAAATACCGTTTAGCCTTTTATTTATACTTTTTGCCTTTATAAAATTCTTTTGGTTGGATATTTCTTAGTTTTTAGTTCTAGAAATTTATACTCTATATTTTTATAATAATTTCGGATCTATCACCGGAAAAGAAGAATTTTTAACAACTACAAAATGTACTTTTTTGACACCGAATAAAATATATTGATCATTCATGGTATTCAATATATATCGTAATAAGACAGCTTGAGGACTAATGGTATTCAATTTATACCGTACATTCACTAATATTTTCCGGGACAAATAACAACAAATATTATTCATCTTAAACTTAGAGCAAAACAAAACTTCTTTAAGAAATTAAAGATAGGCAAACCAAACCTTAACAAATTCAACAAAGGACAGCAAGCAGCAGGGTTAATTTCATGTTAATACTTACAACAGCACTACCATGTAGAAGATGGTGCATGAAAACAGAGAATTTAAACAGCTTTAATTAATTCATCACAGTATTAGTTAGAGTATCTAACATATGTTCCTTTTCACATCGGACTAGGGCTTAATATTACTTGAAAAAAGATGTTTTGTAAGGGCATCACATATTATATACAGATATGGTAATTGTTACTGGGGATAAAAAAACACGTGTATCTGCTGAAACCAACAGTTTGATTATATATATTATATTTACAATTAGCTAAACCTCTCACTTGTACGACAGTCATATCAAATTGCATTATATTGACAACAATGCGTGAACTAAACAAACATACATGATAGGTAAAATGTCAATAATACATCAGTTAACATTGTGCTATAATCCTAATCATTTAAAAAAAAACCACCACTTTCAATTTCTGTTTTTGGATGATTGAGACGAACAAATACAAAACAAAATAATGTAGTGATACAATTATGTATGAGAAAATGCTGTGTTCTCCACATGGTATTTTAAGTTTCTAAGTAGAATCGAAATAAAATGTTTTCAGTACATTTTAAAATTAACACCGAGGGTAGAAATTATAAAGTGAATCGTCTGTTGCTTCAGATAATCGAGCTTTTAACAATTCGCACATTTTGTTGGACTCTTTGTAGTTGATGGATTTATAATTTTGGTGGCATCTAGCAGCACATTCAACAACATCGTGCCCAACAATACAACTTAACAGGACATGTCCACCTCGTTTTCCGTGGGCTTTTGTGTATTTCACATTGTTTCCTATAAAAAGGTAAAACACCATTGATATAATTGCCATCAGTTCACATACTCATTTACAGCATATTAAGAGATAGTGCTCAGTACATATCGATGTAAAGCTTCTAAAATATTGAATCGAAGCATACTTTTTGAAATCACATAATATAGTATATTCTGGAATTTTCCGGTCATATATAGATATAAGAAGACGTTGTATGAGTACTAATGAGACACTTCTCCATCCAAGGCATAATTTAAAAAAATAAACCATTATATAGGTCAAAGTACGGTCTTCAAAACGAAGCCAAGGCTCACACCGAACAGCAAGCTATAACGGGCCCTTAAAATGACTAGTGTAAAACCACTCAAACAGGAAATCCAACGGTCTAATCTATATAAAAAACGAGAAACGAGAACCATTGATGAACCACATTAACAAACGACAACCACTTAACACCAGGATCCTGACTTGGGAAAGGCACAATCAAAATATGTGCAGTATAAACCGGATCTTGACCACGTGAATATCACGTGAAATTTTATGTTAAAATCACGTGTGAATATATTGCCCTGTTTAAATAAGTACTTCAATAACAACATGAAAATATGCATACAGTTTTATATACCGAAACTTGCTGTTATAAGGATAATGACTCGGTCCAAGTACTTAAAATCTTTTAATCCTTTATAGGTAGATTTAATATAGATAAATAAAATCGTATAATAAAAAGCAATGATTGTAGTTTTTGAATTTGATATATGCTTTTTGTACTTCTTTGTTACATATTTATTTGTTATTATAGTGATTCAGATTATAACACAATGTTGACTGGTCTACCCTTCTTTTACATGTTACCTATTATGCGTTTTTGTTTTGGTCATGCATTGTTATATACATAACGGAATGTGATTCGACTGTCATACAATGGACAGGTTTGTCTAGCTATAAAACCAGGTTCAAATCACCATTTTCTACATAAGAAAATGCCTGTATCAAGTAAGGAATATGAAAGCTGTTATTCATTCGATTGATGTGAATGAGCTTTTGATAAGGGACTTTCCGTTTTGAATTTTCTTCAAAGTTTAGTATATTTGTGATTTTTCTTTATTTTTGTATTAAGACAAGTCACCTTATGGCATGTATCCAATCCTTTGCGTTTTCCTTAAGCGTACTTGTAGCATACTGGACAATGTAACTGCCTTCTTTTTTACTGCTCAGAAAAGCTCCAGTAATGATCAACGGCTCTGGATTAGACCATTTACATCTATAACATCTACTAGAAGTGTTCCGAACGCATATTCCAGGACCCACCTCAATAATGCCGTATCTCCAGCTGATCTAGAATGCTCGATATGCAGAACTGTCCAACAGGTCATCTAAATATAAACACCTTTTCATACATTTCTAGCACAACTTATTTTACAATATGACTATTTGCTTTTGACACAAAAATAATTTTTTTTTGTAAATAAAAATTTCCAACCACACTGCTGTTCTTATAAAAAAAGGTCATTTATTCTAACAACTAACTCTTGAATGTCAACCTTAAAATATTTCTTAACAATAACATCGCCTTTAGGATTGGTCAATAGACGTCCAGGTAAAAAAAAATATCGTACTTTTTGTGTAGCAAATTCTTCAGCGTGATAGTTTAATTCTTTTAAACTGAAAACTTTTAAAGGGTCCTAGTGTAGCGCTCTACCATACCGTCTAACTGTGAGTGATAGTGAGTGGTTCTATTTTTCTCGATTTCCAAAAGATCGAACATACTTGCGAATAGTTTGGACTCGAACTCACGTCCCTGATCAGTATGTATACGGCATGGCGCCCCGAACCGAGAAATACATTATGTTACGAGCTTGTCGGTCACTGTCTGAGCACAGTGTTCTTTGAGAGGGTACGCCTCAGTCCACTTAGTAAAGTAATCGGAAACTACCATGATGTGCTCGTTTGAATGGTCTGTAATTGGCAGTGGACCCATTAGGTCTATTGCGATGCATTCCATTGGTCTGTAAACATTTCTATGTTGCATGGGGAGATTTGCCTAGACCAGGGCCTGGTTTTCTTAGCTGGCAAAACAGACATGTCTGACACCATCTTGTTATGTCTGTAGTCATTCCCGGCCAATAAAACCTTGCTCTGACATTCGATAGAGTTCTATCGCGACCAAAATGCCCTGCTGTTCTACAGTCATATAGAAGACGCAAAATTTCACCCCGAATTCTCTTTGGCGCAACCAGTTGCTGATACAATGTTGTCAATTACATCGAGTAACTCCCATTGTTTGAACAAAGTACTAACTAAAGATCTTGGTCAGATGTGCTTATGTGAGGCTTTTCTTTACCATGTATTTAGCGAAGCGATAGCATCGAACTGATTGGTTTGTCTTCATGTTGATATTGTTTTAATTCGGTTGTACTCCATTGTTTCCCCAGTTTGATTCTTCGAAGTCAACCGAAGTGCTGACATCAGAGTCATCAGATACATGTTTTGTTTGGTTTGAATTATGTAGTGTTTTGTCGTGCTTAGATATGACTGATACAGGACAGTTTCCTGTATTATTATTAGCGCTACACTGAAAACAGGTACTCCTCCGACATCTTCGTCGTGGGCGCCGAGACAAAGCATCAGCATTGCCATGTAATGCCCCTTTTCGGTGCTTTATGTCAAAATCATACGTGTCAAGGGCGGATATCCAGCGTGCCACCATTCCCTCTGGTTCTTTAAAGTTTTTCAACCATGTAAGGGAGGAATGGTCAGAACGGATAAGGAAGTTACGTCCGTACAGGAAATGTTTGAATTGTTTTACAAATACCACGACTAACAAAAGTTCCCGATAAGTTGTGCAATATCTCATTTGTGACCTATAAAGAGTTTTGCTACCGTACGCAATAATTTTTTCCTCTCCGTCTTGAACTTGCGATAGGACAGCGCCAATGCCATAGGCACTAGCATCCGTTTCTAGAATGAATTGATCGTTGCTGGTAGGATAAGCCAAAACTGGAGCGTTTGCACACTTGTAAGACCAGACAAAAAAGTTGAAAAGATACTGTTGAAAATTTGGCTATTAACTTGCGGTAGTAGGACGCGATGCCTAGAAACACACGAACATCAGACACATTTTCCGGTGGTGGCCAGTGTTTGATAGTGTCTAATTTTTCAGGGTTACACTTAACTCCTTTCTCGGAAACGACGTGACCCAAATAGGACACTTCTTCTTCAAAGAGGGCATATTTCTTTGGTTTAAGTTTTAGGTTTGCTGACTCGAATCGATGGAAAACAGTTGTCAAGTTTTGTTAAGTTTCATAAAAAAATTTCCCAAAGACAATAACATTATCAAGATACACAAGGCATCTCTCGTATTGCATTCCGCTCAACACGATTTCCATGAGACGTTCAAAACTCGCAGGGCTGTTAACTAGGCCAAATGGCATACATTTAAATTAGAAAAGTCCTTTGTGAGTGGCAAATGCGGTCTTTTGTTTATCTTTTTCGTTGATCTTCATTTGCCAATACCCGCTGGCTATGTCCATGAAACAAAAGTACTTGGCGCCTGCTAGTGAATCTAGTGACTCGTCGATGCGTGGAAGTGAATAGGCGTTTTTGCGCGTAATGGCGTTAAATTTTCTGTTGTCCACACAGAAGTGCGTGACGCCATCTTTCTTCTTCACGAGTACAATTGGTGCTGCCCAAGGAGATTTACTGTGCTCTATTATGTCTTGCTCTAACATTTTCTAAATTTCAGTCTCGGCAATCTCCCTCATGTGTATGGGTAGTCGGCGCGGAGGCAGTTTTATCGGCTTTGCATCTCCCGTATCGATGGTGTGCTCGAAAAAATTAGTTTGTCCAAGAACTCATCCGGTTCCATAAAAATGTCGGCACATTTTTTAATAACGGTAGTGAGTGTAGCGCGCTGGTCATGTGCTAGTTTTTGTTAGATGCATTGTCTACCAACGGCTGCAAATGTGAAGGTATGTTAGAACTTATCTCCGATTGAATTGAGGAGATTCGTTTTTCAAATCCGCATCTATCTCCATAACTTACTTTCTCTTTCTGTCCGAATTGATCAGAGAGTATCTGTTCGACAGGGTCTGCCGTTTCCATCTGTATATTTTTCTTTAAGATTTTCGGATTTGGTGTCGGGTTCATTATAGAAAAGACTATATTTGTTTTTGTTGTATCGGGTAGTAACTTTGGTATTATTACATGTTCACCACCCCTGAATCTATCAAATGGCTCTAAACAGCCATCTTTAGTAGTTGGAAAATGACCTCGTATTTACCGGTAACGAACATTTCACAGTGCGCAGGAATGTGAACAGTATCCGCTAAGTGTACTCTTGCACATCGTATATCAAGACTACCCTCTTGAATTAGTTGAACATAAACAAGTGGAGAGCATAACCTCCCCTTCCCAGTGTCTATAACAAATGCATTTTCTGGACAAAAAATCCAATCCTAAAATGCCTGGCGCCCCCTAGCTAATTCTGCCACAATCACAGAATTTATGAAAGTTTTACCCCCCAGTGTTATTGATAGTTCAGTTTTCCCCAATACTGTCAATGGTTCCCCGTCAGCAGTTGCTAATGTTGAAGTAACTTTGATTAATTTTGATTTATCACATTTTAATTCATCATAATTCTCTTTGGAAATCAATGTCACTGCTTATCCAGTGTCAATTAACATATTAGTGTCTGAACCATCAATTTCAACATTGGCAAACCAATAGTTATTTGAAATAGCAGATAATATAACAATTAAAGGCCCTTTTATTTGTTTATCCATATCAATTTTAAAAGGGACTGAATTCTCGGCCTCGAGTACAGTCCGTCCTATTTTAAATCATTTGAATGAGTGTTCTATGGTTGTCTCTGGTTGTCAACCTTTCTATTCAGGGGTCGAATTTAAGCTTTTTTGTGTACTGGCCAGTCGGACAAGTGAACTGAAAACTCTACTGGTCCGGCATCTAATCTACTGGTCTTGCTAAAATGACATTCATTTGACAACCACTAATATAAATGATAGATGTTTAATATTAGTTTGATGATTTCGTTTACATTAGTTAGACAGGAACAAAGGGATAGTCTTGATTCTGATTTTGATAAAGGCTTTGATAATCTCAATGATTTTCTTTATCAAAATCAGGATCAAGGACAGAAAAAATATTAACATTGTCTTCAACAACATCGCAATCCTCGCGACGACCATAGGGTGCCTGACTGGGTCGTCTGGAGCGCTGTCCAGAAATATTCCACATTTCAATAGCCGGGACTATATAATTCAACCATTCGCGATCTTCTTCCCATGGTTTTTGGTATTTGCATTTCCTTTTGTCAATTACATATACTTTATTTCGATTTTCTTTAATTTGATTTTCACTTATTTAATTTTTTTGTCAGGCGGTTTAACTCCAAATCCAAATCTTATGTTGTTGTGAAGGACGCTCACCCGAGATATAAATTAACTTGATGTATTAGATAAAATACAAAGGTAACAAAGAAACAGGCCGGTAACAACCGTTGCCGGATAGTTTTTCTGCACGAGTAGTCAGGTCAAGGATCGAGGCGATAGCTTGTTGTAGTCTGACAACTCACTCTTGGTAATTATATAAGTTCGCTTAGAACTCGCTGAACATTTCCGCGGAGACAAAATTGAGAGTTGTGCTGCTTTTTCTTGATCAGTCCATTCATTCCACATAACAATGTAGCGACCTGCTCAAAATGGCAGATAAAGTCGGGCCGTTCAACGTTCACCCCGTTGTATGTGTCGGGGTCGTTTTTATTTCGTTTGTATCTACTAGACCAAGAGCCAGATAGTGTTGAAAGATTTACAGGAGACTGTTCCCTATTGTCTAGTTTTTCCTTTAAATAAGGTGTATACTCCCTATGTTTATAGTTTGAAATTCCGTGTCAGTTATATCAATTATATGGTCATTTTTATAAATTTTCTGTTTACAAAACTTTTGAATTTTTCGAAAAACTAAGGATTTTCTTACCCCAGAAGTAGATTACCTTAGCCGTATTTGGCACAACTTTTGGGAATTTTAGGTCCTCAATGCTCTTCAACTTTGTATTTGTTTGGCTTTTTAACTATTTTAATCTGAGCGTCACTGATGAGTTTTATGTAGACGAAACGCGCGTCTGGCGTATAAAATTATAATCCTGGTACTTTTGATAACTATTGTAACCTGTTTGAATAGGACTGTATTTTTTATTGTGAGTTGCTTTATTACTATATCTAGTCTGATCAAAATAACAATTATCATATGCTTGTTGATAACTTTATCTGGTTTGTGTTTGATCTCTATAATTCAGAGCCGTATTGTCCTAGTCCCTTGAAAATAATTGTCTATTCATATCTGGTGTTTCATAATTTATTTTTCTCATTGCGTAATAGTTGATACTCATTTTGTTCTTACTTTGGTACGTAGTGTTTGGTTTGTATTCAGGTACCTCATATTTAGGACCATGTACATTATGTTTGTCAGTGCCTTTTGCGCTTGTTATTTCTTGTATTTTATTTGTGATGTTTGTGTTTTCTTTAGGTTCAAAATACCTCATTTTATCATTATTGCTGACATGTTTTGTTCTTAATTCTGATGAATATTCATCAGGTACTTGTACTTTGTTTTTATTGCATTGTTCATAAAACAAACGTTTTTGTGTGTTGAAAGAATGTTCTTTCATTTCATTCATATTTGGATCATTTGTATATAGTTGTCTGTTTTCACGTTCCCCAATTGAGCCTCCGTAATTTGAGGATGTCACGTGATACTGAATGAACGACGTCATTTCCAACGTGTGGCGGACATGTTTGACTTGAAAAATTGGCATGGGTGTCATTTTGTACGGACACATTTGCCCGTTTAGAATACTCATCATCATAATTATGTGTATGATACGTTTGTCTCTCAATTTCACTGTAGTGTAATGTTTCCGTTTGAAAAGACGGCGTGGCAAGGAATGTTTCATGTTGACGGAATGTGGGTTCAGAATTTGTGATATCACGACAATAAAATGAATTTTGTGTACCGTCATTCTTATTGCGAATGTTTATCGGAGTCAATATATGAAGCTGAATTGTGATATTGTTGAGCTTCGAAGTTTGTTTGTGTGCAAGTATTTCCATCCGAAACGTCATTGGATGTGTGTGCTGTTTGAACAAAAATTTCATTTTCATAATTTTGGATTGGACTACTAGTAACTGCTGATACAGTTGCGCTTAATTCAGGTTAGCCTTTATTTCTTGTATTCATATCAACCATTTCAACACATTTTGGTTTGTTTGTTTCTTGATATTTGATTGTATTTGGTTTGTTACTTTCCGGGTTTAGTTCAAAATAACTAGGATTATAAAGTCGCCTAAAACTAGACCCAACGGAGTCTAAAACACTCCTTGCGGAAGCCATTTGTGTAAATTTTCAAAATAAAATCTTCACAATTCAAATTGTCTTATTGAAATTTATATATTTGTTGTTGTTTTGCTTTTATAATCGTAAATTTATCGATGGACGAGCCCCGAATTTGTAACAGATTGGTGTAAACCTGTTCCCGTTTGCCTAATGTTTTCCTAGGTTCTATAATAAACTGACGATTGTGAAAGTATATATGTTTTATTACGTGCTGTTTACATGTATTTGTATAGTTCACATTTACAATACATTTCAATAAGATATAAATATTTAGAATACGATGGTCAAGTTTACGTTTACGTCCTTACCTGGTTAGTAATATATAATGTTTTAGATAAAATTTAGAATATAATAAATTCAACTATTAACTATCTTTCTAATCCATAAAGTGCACTCTCCAAAACCCTAGAGCTTACGTATTTCTAAGTCCAAAATGACGTCATAGCTCCGTCCGGGCTACCGGGACACCGGAAATGGCCCGGTGGGGGAAAACAAAATGGCCGTAACTACAAGAAATATGAATAAAACGGAGATAGTTACAGAATAAAAGAAAAGAAAGTTAACCAAACCCCTGAATTATTTAAGGACAAAAGAAGCGTGTAAAGTTTATAAGTTTAAACTATATGATTTTTGATATTGTAATACTTTGAATTAATTCAATTATTTCAAAGCTTTCAGGGGACAGGCCTCAAAGAGACATAAAGGAAATATTCCAATTCCTCGTTTCAAATCATAAATTTGATACGAAGAAGACGCTACCTTGAATACCAACTAACCCAGCTATCACTGTATCCCTACATATAGTTGTTGTTTAAGTATAAAAAAGAAGATGTGGTATGATTGCCAATGAGACAACTGTCCACAAGAGACCAAAAAGACAGACATTACATCTTCCATATCTATTAACAACTATAGGTCACCGTACGGCCTTCAAGAATGAACAAAGCACATACCGCATAATCAGCTAAAAAAAGCTTTGATACGAAAATGTAAAACAATTCAAACGAGAAAACTAACGGCATTATTTATATAAAAAATGAACAAAAAACAAATATGTAACACATAAAGAAACGGCAACCATTGAATTACAGGCTCCTGACTTGGGACAGGCACATACATAAATAATGTGGAGGGGTTTAACATGTTAGCGGGATCCCTATCCCCTAACCTGGGCCAGTGGTATAACAGTACAACATAAGTACAAACTATACAAATCAGTTGAAAAAGGCTACTAACTCATCAGATGGGCAAAAATACAAGTGGACGTGGCCGGGTACTTATACATTCCGACAACAAAAAGACACTGGGAACAGATCTGAGAGTAATCGCAGTTATCTGACAACTAGTTCAAAGCCAATAACAAGTAATAAAAAAATCATGCATTTTAGACTAAACAATCAATCCGTACACATCCAACATCGATTCGATTTAATATAAAGACGTCATAAACAGTCAGAGAAAAACATGACCTTGTGCAATGCCAAGTTACAGGTATCGACAGATTGTAGGCTCATATTCTTTGAATTAAATTTATATCAATGCCGATTTCTCTAAATGACAATGCTTACATTCATTATCTTGTGACATTTATATAATATATTTGTCTTCATATACAAATATTACAAAATATAAAACATTAAGACATGTTCAGCTTCGTAACAACTGTTACAATCCATTTTTAAATTGTTGGTTTGAGCAATTCAAATGTTTTCAAGGGACATTTGTCAAAGAGGTATAAAGGGAACATTCAATTACTAGTGTCAAATCTTAAATTCAAGTAGTATCGCATAGCACATTCTGCAGCCTTCAGTTACATACTTTCAATTTCTGTTTTGGGATGATTGAGACGAACAAATACAAAACAAAATACCGTAGTGATACAATTAAGAATGAGAAAATGCTGTATTCTCCAAATGGTATTGTAAGTGGTAAGTAGAATCGAAATAAAATGTGTTCAGTACATATTAAAATTAACACTGAGAGTAGAAATTATAAAGTGAATCGTCTGTAGCTTCTGAGAGTCGCGCTTGTAACAATTCGCACATCTTGCTGGACTCTTTAAAATTGAAGTTGATGCATTTAGAATCTTGGTGGCATCTAGCAGCACATTCAACAACATGTTGTCCAACAATATAACTCAGCAGGACAGGTTCACCTCGTTTACCGGAAGCTTTTGTGTACCTCGCGGTGTTTCCTAAAACAATAAGTCAATTTGTGTTGATAACAAAATCAATTGAATTGCCATCAGTTCATATACTCATTAACAACATATTAAGACCTAGTGCTCAGTACACATCGATGTATAGTTACTAGAATATTGAATCAAAGCATACCTTTTGAAATCACATATAACACTCTGGAATTTTGCAGGTCATATATAAATATAAGAAGATGTGAAATAATGCCAATGCGACAACTCTCCATCCAATCATAATTTGTAAAGTAAACCGTTATTGGTCGAAGTATGGCATCGACACGGATCATTGGCTCACACCGAACAACAAGCTATAAAGGGCCATACAAATTACTATTGAAAGACCATTAAAACAAGATAACCAACGGTCTAATCTATATAAAATACGAGAAACGGGAAACATTTATGAACCACATAAACAAACGTCAACCACTGAACATCAGGTTGCTGATATAGGATGGTTGCAAATAAATGCAGTGGATTTAAACTTTTAAATATTTACAGTATACACTTGATGTTCACAACGTGAATATCACGTGAAATTTTATGTCCAAATCACATGTGAATAAAATGTCCTGTGTAAATCAGTACTCCAGTTTTAACATGAAAATATGCATAAAGTTTTATGTATCGAAACTTGCTGTTGTAAAATTTTTGAAAATTATTTTACAACAGAAATTTATACCCATCATGCATGATAATTCTGTTTTTGTAATGCATTAATCTTAACGTTTTGCTCATTTCGGATCTCAACAGCTACTCAACATTTTAATTAGGTTCTGCACTTGAACTTCGTTTGGCTTCCACACGTGGAGCAGAACCTGCTTACCTATACGCAGTGGGCAAACTGGTGACAAAATATTACCTCCCCTGTAAACAGTGCGCTCTTCTGACTAGAGGTAATCGGTAAAAAAAAAGGATGATGCTGTAATTGTTTAGCTTGTTTAAAATGAGCTAGCATAAACGAACTAAGACGTGTCAACATAATGTGAATATTATAACGAATCAGGTAAATTATTTCTTGTAAAGTTTATCACCTCATATCATCATATGATAGGTAAATGCGTGAATTTTCGATTTTCAGTGTCGTCAGGAATCAAACTTGTAAGCATGCCATCCTTTCATTATTTTTTTTAAATACTATCCAATGGTCGGAACACCTTGTTTTTCTCCCAATTTGTAAAGTTGATTATGTTGCTTGATATATATTTTTATCGGGGAAAAAAAATTTATATGCAGCAAAGATTGGCAGTTTTTAATTTGTGTTGCTATGTGAAATAATGGGAGGTAAATTAAAGTATAAGAAGGCGCGCTTTTTCAAATAGTAAATAATTTAATTCAGATGCATGGTATTTTGTCAAATGATAAAGAATATCGTAGAAACTTACTAGAAATTCATCTAATTTATAAAATATATACAACATGACATACTGAAATCTGAAAAGGGGTAAAACCACTATACCTTGAACAAATTCAGTTAAAAACAGGGGGGGGGGGGTGGTGAAAATGCTACGAAATTTTGATTATATTTATCTGGGGTCTACAACCAAAGGATGATGGGACATGCAACTAACTACTTTTTCAATTTGATTGTAAAGTAAAATGGCTGGGGTTTTTTGGGGGGATTTTTTTTAGCATTTCTGTTCAAACGTACGTTGGTCTAATATTTTCAGGCTCTCTTTGGATTGCCAAATAATATTATAATCACCTAATTGAATGTTCAAATTATTTTGCAGTGATGTTCTGTATGGAAAGAAGACTGTCATAAAATCTAACAGTTCCGGATGGCCCGTTAAACTAATTGCTTAACATCAATAACGATGTAAGATTCAAGTGTCTGATCCAGCACAAGTTTAGCCAGATTTTCCACACTAGACAGTGTGAATAAAATCCTTCCAAAACTTAAATGTGTCATTAGTGTTGCATTATGTATCAGTAGAGATAATTAGATTCCAGTCAGATTGCCCAACTGTAGGTTTTTGTTGGAAATGTTTTGTAAATCTTGGCTGTTTTGCAAGACAAGCTTGGCTGTGCAGGTTGCTCGGCCGCCCCTTTCAGTATGAGACAATATTTTAGGTAATTAGAGCGAATCACCTTAGGTTTCAACCATTACATGCCAAACCGGGGGAGGGGGGAAGGTTTTTTCATAATAATAATACATTGAGATTTAACATATACTTTCCTATATGTAGTGTTTCTTTAAAAGTATTGCCAACAAAATTCCTCAAATTTGGGATCATAATATTGTTTAAGAAAAACACCTTACCCCCTGTACTTCATAAAAGTACAAAGTCTTCTTCAATACACGTGCACGGTTAATTCGTATCACATATTTTATATTCCGATGTTATAAGAATTCGAAGGTTCATATCATTTACTATATCAATCAACATTTTTCTGGGATTTTCTTTTACTACCAACGTTTAACCTCGAGGTTACATTGTAGTAAAAAAAATCCTATAAAAACGTTAAATGTAAATGATATGAACCTTTAAAGTCTTATAATTATTTATTATAGGACTCATGTTTTTCAAATATAATGTGTTGATCAATTATGTTATGATGATTTTAATAAACTTCACATTAGATTATTTGTCACGTATATTGATTACATTATATCGAGTTGTCCCAAAGATACACTTGTCGGTGTGCTCGATCATGCGAATTTACCGACATTCATATAGACAAAATGCCCCAACTTTGAAAAATTCTTGTGACGAAACTACATTTCGGAACACGTTAAAAATTGAACACTTAGAAAGCTGCATTATTGAGGTTTGATATATATTTTTTTCAAAAAAAAAGAAAAATTTGCAGTCAAATCTGGCAGTTTTTTACAAACCCCTATGTTGAACAATAGATTGTTCAATTAACAGCATGTTTGGCAATTAAAAATTCATATATTAACAAATTTAGCTTTAGCATATACTTTATTTATAGTGGTTGTATAAAAGTTATATAATGGTTTTGTGTTTTAAGAGATATTCGTCCCTATGCATATCGGTCTTTTCTATCTCTTTCATAAGAAGAGTGATTTTTCTATTGTTCTAGTGTCACTAGATTTACCATATACCATCATTTTGAACGTTTGGTCCATATTCATGTTTATATAAGGTAGATTTACCATATACAATCATTTTGAACGTTTTGGTCCATATTCATGTTTATATAAAGTAGATTTACCATATACCATCATTTTGAACGTTTTGGTCCATATTGATGTTTATATAAGGTAGATTTACCATATACCATCATTTTGAACGTTTTGGTCCATATTCATGTTTATATAAAGTAGATTTACCATATACCATCATTTTGAACGTTTTGGTCCATATTGATGTTTATATAAGGTAGATTTACCATATACCATCATTTTGAACGTTTTGGTCCATATTGATGTTTATATAAGGTAGATTTACCATATACCATCATTTTGAACGTTTGGTCCATATTCATGTTTATATAAGGTAGATTTACCATATACCATCATAACATGTATGAGGTAGATTTACCATAAACCATCATTTTGAACGTTTTGGTCAATATTCATGTTTATATAAGGTAGATTTACCATATACCATCATTTTGAACGTTTTGGTTTTCATGTTTATGTAAGGTAGATTTACCATATACCATCATTTTGAACGGCACCACACTATATCTCAGTCTAGTTATATGCCTTAATCTGCAAATTTTGAAACGGATTTTAAATTCATGTGTATGACTTTTATTGGTATAAAAAGATAAGTCAGTTTTTGAACTTTTCAAAAAAATTTGAAACAAATACCAATTTAATGTGACTTTTAGAATATATCTTTCAACTAAGCCATTAAAGGGGAAATAACTCTTAAAATAAAATTTTACACTGGAATTGTACTGATTTTTTTTTATATTTTACTGGTAGAAAACAAGTTCGGTGCCCTCATGTCTATTGTTATTTTCTAAAAGTATATTATAAAACCTATCTTCTAATTAAGAAATAATTCATTGAAGCCATAGATTTGTTGAAACTTTACACATGGCCTGGGCCGTGATATTCGAATTTTATCTTTTTTATTCCTTGTTAGATAAAACTCAACTATTCTCAGAAATCTTTAGCTTGGATTGATTATTTCGTTAATAACCGCTAGAAAAAATATGTTTAATTCTTGAACCCAATATTTGCGATTTTTAATTTTACATGTTTTCTCGTAAGCTACCGTCAAAACCAAAATTGACATTTCGTAACGAAGGATCGAGCTGTCATGTTGACATGAAATTGATATTGCACAACATATAGCTGTGTTACTATATTGAGGAAATAAACACAACTAGTTGTAGTATATTAAAATTCTTTTTATTGTGCATCCGAATAAAAATAAAAGTTATTGTGTCTTTTGTTTTATTACAATTTATAATACAATAAAATCGGCATTGCGTTTGCAAATAGGTTCAAATACATGTTGATTTACGTGGGAGGTATATTGTAACATCCATTATTATGTATATTTCTGAGTCTGCGCTAAGTATAGATATATCGAGAATTTTCACATGATGTTGTTTACAAAGCGAAAGAATCAAGTCATATTAGAACATTTTATTTTAAAATTCTATCCCATAGATATCTTTTTCTTCTGTTTTTTTTTTCCTCATAAAAATATCTTTGCAATGTCTTGCGATGTTGCACGGTGATCTATACTTTTTATTAGATTTTTTTAAAATGTAAGTAAGTAAGCTAGTTAGTGCGAGTGAGTTGAACAGGAACATGTTTGACTTTATAATCAGTACGTACATGATACCCTAGCATTGATACCATATACGTATATTCTTTTTTTTTGCAAAATACAGTAATGTACTTTATTCCTATGTTCGACTTTTCTTAGTATATTTGAACAATTTAAAGTTTTGAATCAGTCTAACATTGATTCGATCTTAAAACACACACAAACACTTAAATATACAATATAAGGTCAATATCAGATAAATATTAACTTGTTTGTATGAGGCCAAGAAACTGGGAAGGGCGAGGTTCTATCGAGACCTTCCCCAGTTTTGCACCGAATACAAAAAAGTTAATAATTTTCTGACATTGACCTAATATTGTTTTTATACTGAAACGTAAATTAATACATTGATAGCTTTTTAAATTTCAAACTAATTTTTCATCCTTTATGGAACCCCTGATTGTGGAGAAAGTGTCTCATGATGAAATTGACATTGCACAAAATATAGCTGTGTTACTATATTTAGGAAAAAAAACAGTTGCAGTATAGATATCTAAACATAAATATATTTACCATTCAGGACATAAAGTATAGGAATTCACAGTATATGACACAGGCTGTTCATATTATCCTTCTTAATATGCAGTCTATTGCTGGTCTACAACAACAAAATAAAAATGACAATATTTTTTTTCAATCAGGATTTTTACGTATATTTGCATTTAATTGCAATAGCATTATCATTTTAAAAATAAATGCGCATCAAGATAATTCGATCATGAATAGCCCCACCAACTTTTCAATTGGAACATGTAACTGGGTATTTGTATGCTCGAATGGCAAATTATGATAATTTTATTACAGATGAAAATATAACTCATAGATCTTTACGAGATAATATACTTCCAAAGGATTATGTTTAATATTCTGATATAGATCACAATTATTTAGATGAAGTTTTTAACCCCCTATGTCAGCAATTAGTTCATCTTTGTATTGCCTCCCAGGTAAAAGTTTTGAACGATCGTTTTATTGATGAGATGCTGGGAAATATGACATATGTTTTAAACCCAGTAGGTGTAGTACTGTTGATTAGGCCTTGATTAGTGTGGACCTAATTAACTCAAATCTAAGGACCTTCCCATTTATCTGATCATGCTCACACTATTGTCCTTTTAAAAGTTTATATATTTATTCAACATATGAATAAATTTTAAGCACTAAAGATGAAATTCTTAGATATGAAACAAAACCCATTCGAAGTAAATTGTTCAGAGGTCGAGAGACCAGAACAATAACTAGATAATATAAATAAACATTAATCATGCACGCATGTAAATTTATTTAACTCGTATGCAAATGAAATTAAAAAATTCAGTCCCTCAGAGATACAGACCATTAACTATATTAGAAATTAAAACAATCATTAAAATATGAGAACAGGATCTGCTTACCCTTCCGGAGCACCTGAGATCACCCCCAGCTTTTTATTGGGGTTCGTGTTGTTTATTCTTTAGTTGTCTATGTTGTGTCATGTGTGCTGTTATTTATTTGTCTTTTTCATTTTTAGCCATGGCGTTGTCAGTTTGTTTTAGATTTATGAGTTTGACTGTCCCTTTGGTATCTTTCGTCCCTCTTTTAATACAAAAACTAACTTCAACCTGGTTTCCCAGAATTAATTGATAATTTCAAGCATCAAGGAGTGACCGGAAACTATGATAAATAATTTAAAACAAAAACTGAAACCGATATATTAAAAGAAAGTAATGAACTGTTATTCAACGAGGTAACTGATAAAGCTTTTGGGACTTTCCGTTTTGATTGTTCCTTGTAGTTCATTTGAATTTATTTTCTACGGAGTTCAGTATTTTTGTGATTTTACTTTTTACGTCACGTGGCACACATTTCAATGAACTTTTTGGAGAATAACCATATTCGTGTGTTGCCTTGGCCAGCAATGCCTCAAGGTTAATCGCCAATTGAATATCTTTTGGACGAACTTGGACCACGTATCAGAAATAGCCTAAATCCACCGGAAACGCTCGCTCAACTCCGAACAGCACTTTTGAGGAAATGGAACAACATCAATCAAGACTTTATTCAACGTCTTATTGATGTCATGCGACGGAGGTGCCAGGCGTTCATAAATCCAAGAGGTGGTCCCACAAGGTATTGACATGTTAACGTGAATTCTGTACAGGAAGCTATCAAATCGTTCAAAATGGTGAAGTTGAAATCATCTCTTCGTAAATTGGTTGACCGTCATGGAATAACCGTTTCCAAAATGATTCGGATATGTCCCTTACGTAGTAATAACAATCCCCTTCTTTTCATGAATGTGACCTACCGAATTAGACTATTTACCGGATTTGTTATCTCATAAACAACACGACGGGTGCCACATGTGGAGCAGGATCAACGTACCCTCCGGAGCACCTGAGATCACCCCTAGTTTTTGGTGGGGTTTGTGTTGTTTATTTTTTAGTTTTCTATGTTGTTTCATGTGTACTATTGTTTTTCTGTTTGTCTTTTTCATTCTTAGCCATGGCGTTGTCAGTTTATTTTCGATTTATGTAAAATTGAGAATGGAAATGGGGAATGTGTCAATGAGACAACAACCCGACCATAGAAAAAGCAACAGAAGAAGGTCACCAACAGGTCTTCAATGTAGCGAGAAATTCCCGCACCCGGAGGCGTCTTTTAGCTGGCGCCAAAACAAATATATACTAGTTCAGTGATAATGAACGCCAAATTGTACACAAGAAACTAAAATTAAAATCATACAAGACTAACAAAGGCCAGAGGCTCCTGACTTGGGACAGGCGCAAAAATGCGGCGGGGTTAAACATGTTTATGAGATCTCAACCCTTCCCCTATACCTCTAGCCAATGTAGAAATGTGTTTGACTGTCCCTCTGGTATCTTTCTTCCCTCTTTTATAACCACTTGGTCGATGTCTCTGCTGGTGGACAATTTGTCCCCAAGGACATCATCCTTCCAGTAGCAAAACTTAAATTGCATGAGCTTACGAAGATCAAACAGGAAACTGGCTCGGACGTCGCCCAGTATTAAAAGGTCCGAAACATTTTTAGCCATGACGTTTTCAGTTTGTTTTCGATTTATGAGTTTGACTGTCCCTGTCTGGTATCTTTCGTCCCTCTTCTATATCAAACATACGCAGCCATTTTTTTTTATATTAACAATACTTTTGATAAAATTTTCCGATTTCAAAATTGCTTACCAGTCTGTTGGTGCTGATTTCTTTACTGAATTAATTACAGCTATCCAGTTTGATTTATTTTTTAGTTTATTTGCAGTGATGTCTTGCGAAATACAGCCTTTTTCATCTATGATATCATTTACATAAATAAGATCGCTTTTAATCCATTTTTTTTAAATATAGCTTTATTTTCATAAATTTATTGTCCCATAATGATTGTTTTCTTATACCTGTAAATGTGTATTTTTTTTGTAAGACCTCCACCAGTTAGTTTTCAACATCTAATGATATCTTTATAAAAATCTGAGATATGTTCAATGGTTTCGTCGGTCTTATCCCAACTCTTTGTTTGAAACACTAACGAGTTTGACAAAAAGTTAAAAAATAGTGTTGAGGTAAAATACTTGTGTTTTTACATTCTTAGTAATTAAAAAATGTTACCTTACAATGTTTTTTTATTTTGAAAAAAACCTTTCAAAAATATTGATAAATACCTGGTAAATACGACGAATCTCTCAAAAACTACTGCATTATTTCACCTGGATTTTCATAATGACGAATATATACTTGACAATTGTCAAAACAAATATATTTTATTTTTCTCCGTTTTACAAATGTAACAATGAAATGTCGTGTTAGGAACATTACGATATGTTTTGCTTGAAAGATGATGATGATATTATTTGATATTTACTCCCTGAACAGTTGCTTTCATTTGAATAGTTTTTTTTTCATCTTTGAGAAATAATGGCCTAAAATATATATTATTTATGATACTTTGATAAACATGATCAATATATTTCGAAATTTATAAGGCCAGGTTCGATTATGTTATAGATAATGCATATCATATTGTAAGGTTTTTCTTGTCGTAAAACACATCGAGGGTTGAAAGGATTGATCAACGAGAGGTCTTTTTTTTTTTGGAGGGGGGGGGGGGCAATCACAGGTTGTGTTCTATGACAAAAAAACACCCTTAAAATATGCATTATCTGACTTATATACCGTAAGATATAAGAAAACATTTGCAGAATTAGCATTCTATTTTACCGACCACACTAAAGTGGGATATTCCTTTCTTATGCCTTCAGGTTTTCATTTGCTCTACTGCTCATTTACAATGTGAAATAAAAGTCAATAATAGTTATAGATACAAACCTTAGAAATCATTATCCAGACCCATAAAAAGTAAGACACACATGAATAGTTACCTTCCGATAACGGTGTATGAAAAATTATCGGCACTTAAAGTTTTAAAACCAGTGGGGAACGTTAACCACCGAGGGTAGTAGTGGAAATTCATCATTATAGGATGATTGACATCGATGTCAATAAAAAACATGAAGTGATGGCCGGAAGCAGTTACAATTGTCAGATCAAATTTATTCATTTTAATTGTTAGAAAAAATGCTTTTGCTGAAAATAACAAAACAAATTAAAGAAAATAAAATTGTATTGCATGAAATGGAATTGAGTTTTGAGGGGAAAGGGGGGGCGGCTAAGCCATGTACAATACATTTACAGTAAACACTTAAAAGCATATTTTGCATGATAAATTCTTTTTGCATGCATATTTGATTATACTATGTATTCATTGTTTTCATACTGACAAGATTAATATATTGAAATGATTTATTAAGGATGATACAGCTCAAGTTAAAGATTTTATAATGTACGAAAGCTAATACAGGCTGATATAATCTCCCATTTCTAGAATACAGGATGACGCAAAATCAACTATATCACTGTACAAGAACGGAATAGCAAAGTGAATACATACATTAAACTATGTTGGGATGATTAGGTAAACGTTTAATTCAACATCCTGGATTTTTATAGAAGATTTTGCCATTCATATGGAGTAAATACAACTTCTATTTGAACTTGTAAAAATTGTAATAGAGTAATAATATTCAAATTCAAATTGAAGAATGATTTAAATGAAAGTAATCATTATACCGAATTATTAATAAAGATAAAAAAAAATTATGCCTAATTATTTTAGAAAAATCTAAAAGTGGTTTTCATTTTCCAGACATAATGCCCAAATGTTTGCCTTTCGGTTAAAATTTCTTAGTAGAATATTAAATTCGGATTATTTTGCTCTGTGAAAAAATATCTGTGTATACTTTTTTTCAAAAATGAAAAATATAAATCTTGTTAAAGAAATTTTACTCTGTAAATTGAAACAGTCGTCTTATTCAAAGCTTCCATTTTTCGTGCACGAAATGTTGCTTGCATGGAGCAAAATGAAGACTTATGTTGTCTTTGAAGCGAATGAGAATAATTAATATTCATGAGATACCATTATTTTTCAACTCTCGTGTTACAAAAGAAGGTAAATTACTTAATTATAAACCTTTCATTTTCCAGGTATAACAAAAGTTAAACATTTAACGTATAAAGTAAATCCTGGTTTTCTGATATTTATTGCAATCCATGAAATTTTATCTGAGAAAGATGCTGATCTAAAATATGATGATGTCTGCAAATTTTATAAAAATATGCTTGTCAGTCTGCCCCTGAATGGGTACATTTTATTAATTAAAATATTAATCCATTTTTAAAGAATTTTGAAATAACTGCAGATTGTTTTTCTTTTTCTGTTGAAGATAAAGAAGTTCATATGCCACAAAGTTCTCGAACTTTTTGTAATCGCTTAAATCAACTTGTTGGAAAATCGCCTCTATCAGAATCTTATTGGATCGAAATGTATACAGAATTAGAACTTTCAAAATGTTATATTTTTTAAAATTTATATATATTGCCTGGTGAATGCAGGGAACTTAATTTTCAAATACTTCATAGAACTTTGTTAGATAGTGATATGATGATTTTGTTACAAACTTTTAATTTACCAGGTATACCAGTGTGTGGAATAAGCTTTGTCAATAAAGAAGTATTTATTATTAGTCATAGTTCCACATTTACATGGATAAACCTTTCGTCCGGAAAAACAATAAACCAAAAGAGGACTGGTGGTTCAGTTAAACTTTTAAAATGTAACATGACTGATAATGATACTTTTCCAGTGTATGCACAATCTAGAGAAGATTTAGAACACATGTTTATTAATGGTGTCAATTTGTCACAATTTACTGATTTTTTTAAGGATTTGTTTTATCAAATTGTATGTGTGATGTTGATGATAACTTTGTAAATACGCTTGGTTTTGACCAAGCGATGATTATGTGTTTTTTTAAGAGAAGTAACGATTTTAACTTTTATTTCGCTAATTTTTTTTATGAGTATAGCAAGATTTAGTATCTATAAAAGAAGAAATTTCATATTATTGAATCCTCAAGCTAAACTCAATTTAGTAGACTATTTTAAAACATTATTAGAAAAATACATCTCTCACTATTTTTATCTTTTAAATCAGAGAAAAGAACATTTCTTAATAGAAAATTATGTTATATTGGACAATCCCGTTATCAAAGTAACAGATAACCATGCAGAAATAGTATATTAATTATAAAGTATCTGAACTTACATTTGATTTCTATTTGTTTGTAACTGACTGTTTGTGACACCATGTACTGTCTGGTGAATGTTTCATTGTACATATTTGAATAACATTTTATTAAGAGAAAAAATAAATATGCCTGGTCCTTCTAATGATAAAAACGTTTACCTAGTCACAGATCCATTTCACGCATTTCAGAATTTAACACGATCATTGACACTTTCATACCAACCTTTCTCTTTCCGCTCGCTCTTTTTATGTCAATAAGATACCAAAAAAACTTCCTTTAAACAGACTGATTAAGAAATGATATAGTTACGATATAGGTCATTAAAGATTGCATATTTTGGCTTTAATTTTGATTCACTTATATGGTCTTTGCATCAGAATAAAACACATTTATTCTAAAACAAGTTGTTGGCATGATACGGGTTATCTTCTTTCCATATATGTCATGATGGTATAATACTAAACTCCTAACAGGAGGGATTGTGTCTGATATTCATATGATGAAAACATAATCTTTCCATCAGTTTAATTGAGGTCTGGAGCTGGCATGTCAGTAACTGCTAGTAGTCTGTTGTTATTTATATAATTGCCATTTTGTTTATTTTCTTTTGTTTCATATTCTGACATCGGACTCGGACTTCTCTAAAACTGAGTTTTACTGTGCGTATTGTTGATCGTTTGTTTGTTACATTGGCTAGATGTATAGGGGAGGGGGGTGAAATATATTTAAAAATAATGGTAGGCATCATTTATGTAAACTGGGTCAAATACCCATTAGTTAATAACACGATATTTTCAAAGAGTGTGACAACAGCCCACTGTATGAATATTCTCGTATTACTACAGCTTTTTGCCACCATAGGCTGTATTGACAAACCTAAAGATCATAAACGTCATTTTTTGAAAATTAAATATATTAGCAGAGATATTGATTTTATCAAATTATCTAGTATATTGAATGGCTATACCGTTCAAAACTTTATACCTCCCTATTTTGATAACATAGAACCACCTATAATTTCATACACATACAAAAAAACCAGCAGAAGTTTAATTCTTAATTATACATTTTGTACGTCAGTTACATCAGACGTGAATATAGATAGTAATACTCCCTTAACTTGAAACTGTGAATCGTCGAAGTTTAGATATGTTCCCTATGACCATGTTATTACAAGGGACAGAGAGGTTATAAACTTTTTGAAAAAAGGACCAAAACATCGTCCTCCATCTAAAATAGATTGGAAAGAGTGTCGTCATGTCACCAAAGATGTTCTTTCCTCGTTTTGTAAAAAAATGGTGTAAACGGGGAAAATCAAATAAAAAATCTCTTGATTCTTATTTAAATAAATGTAGGAATGTGGTAGAGAATATCACATTTTGAAAATGATTTAGAAGTTAATAAAAGAGTTCATAAAGCACCTATTACCAGAATAAGAAATAAACTTCAAATACTTTCAAATCGGTTTATGCTTGTACCGACCGACAAAGCAGCCAATAATGTGGTGGTGGTATGCCGTAAATACTACACGGAAGTTCTTAAGAATGAAATTTTAAATTGATCTACATTCAAGTCCATCCGCTCCACAGAAAGTCATATAGTAAACAAGCATATCACAACCACATCAAAGCTTAAGGCTTCTTCTGGACATTTGAAGGTCCCTACTATGTATTGGCTACCTAAACTACACAAAAAACCATTTAAATATCGTTTCATTTCGGCCTCTAGTAAGTGTTCTACAACTAATCTTTCAGTGTTCTTAACTAGTGCATTAACTTTTATTAAAGAGTTTATCATAAACTATTGTAATAAAATATATGAACATAGTGGTATAAACCATTTTTGAAATGTAAAAAAATCTTTGGATGTTTTAGATAAATTACGTGCTTTTGATGGTCCTTTTGATTCTGTTAATAGTTTTGATTTTTCTACTCTTTACACTACACTTTTATTGAAGCTGTTAATTTTCTCCTTGATAATATTTATGTACGTTTCGGCAACAAAGTGTATCGACAGGTTGTATGTATCCCCATGGGCACTAATTGTGCCCCTTTAATAGCAGACTTGTGTTTGTACTGTTACGAATCACAGTTTATGACTAAACTCAGTAGAGACCCGTCGAAATTGCATTTAACTGATAAATTCAACAACACTTACCGTTATCTTGATGATATTTTTTCGTTAAATAATCAAGAATTTTCTCAATATACTGCTGAAATTTACCCTAAGGAACTTACTTTAAATAAATCAAATTTATTCGGTAATAACTGTCCTTTCCCGGATTTAGATATTTCGGTTTTAAACGGGAAACTCCACACTAAAATTTACGACAAAAGAGACGATTTTTCGTTCCCTATTGTTAAATTTCCATTTTTAGATGGTGAAGTTCCTTTGGTACCATCTTACGGTGTTTATATTTCACAACTTGTTTGCTATTCCCGTGTCTGTTGTGACGTTTTGATTTTAACGAACGCAACTAAATTTTTCCATAGATATAAAGATTTGGTTTTGAAGTTTGGTTGTACCTGTAGAAAACTTTTTTCAAACGGGATAGCACATCCTCATTTTTACGGAAATGTTGTTAACCGTGCCCAGAAATTTAAAAATAATCCATGTAAACTTGTCGCTCCTTTAAATATACTTATTCTAAAAGGTTACCTATTCAACACTGTAATAAGATCATTGAATATTGTTTTCATTGGTATAAATATTGATTTTGTTATCAGTAAATTAAAAGCTAACTAATTATTACTAGTATGTTATATACATATACATATTCATGGATCTACAATCTGTCGATACCTGTAACTTGCATTGCACAAGGTCATGTTTTTCTCTGGCTGTTTATGACGTCTTTACACTAAATCCATTGGATGTTCGATGTGTACATATTGATAGTTTAGTCTTAGATACATGCTTTTTTTATTAGTTGTTAGTGGCTTTGAACTAGCTGTCAGATAACTGCGAGTACTCTCAGATCTGTTATTTGCGTCTTTTTGTGTTTGGATGTATAAGTACCCGGCCACGTCCACTTGTATTTTTGTCCATCTGATGAGTTAAGCCTTTTTCAACTGATTTTTATAGTTCGTTCTTATGTTGTACTGTTATACCACTGTCCCAGGTTAGGGGGATGGTTGGGATCCCGCTAACATATTTAACCCCGCCACATTATTTATGTATGTGCCTGTCCCAAGTCAGGAGCCTGTAATTCAGCGGTTGTCATTTGTTTATGTGTTACATATTTGTTTTTCGTTCATTTTACATAAATAAGGCCGTTAGTTTTCTCGTTTGAATTGTTTTACATTGTCTTATCGGGGCCTATTATAGCTGACTATTGTTGATGTCTGTGTCATTTTGGTCTTTTGTGGATAGTTGTCTCATTGGCAATCATACCACATCTTCTTTTTTATATTAACCCCGCCGAAATGTTGCGCCTGTCCCAAGTCAGGAGTCTCTGGCCTTTGTTAGTCTTTTAATATTTTTATAGCAGATTTATAGGAATGATTTATTAGTCCTCTTAGTAATCATAGCATTGTTTTGTAAATAATACCAATACAAAATCAATTAAGAACATGGTTAGAGTGGTCTCACATCATAAAAATTTTGATTATAATATCGCAGTTATTTAAAAATTTATATAAATGTTATCCTGTAAAAATCAAAATTATAGAATTCATTGACAATTTTACGAAAATTATTATTTTGTTTGTGTAAATATCCCCTTTTCTCGCAAGAACTAAATTGAGTATCAGTAGTATCAGTAATCAGTATATTCATCTGTAAAAATGCGTGTAGAAACTACCGATTTACTGGCCGACTTATTTGAAAAAATTATAGGAGAACCCGTATCACCTCTACCTTTTATTTTTATTTTTATGATTGACTTGAGTAAAGACATGAATATTAGTCCTTCAGCTGACATAGTTAATGTAAATGAAGTTCTGATATACTGAATATTATTTGCACACGATACTATACTATTTGGGCAATCTCCTGGAATTCTACAGAAACTACTTGATAAGCCACTCATTTATTGTAATAGATTGAATATAGAAGTGAATAATAACGAAACGAATGTTGTTGTATTAAAATATGGCTGGCAACCGGAACAGCAAAAATTTTCTTCAGTAATGAAGAACTAAAAATTGTCGATTCGTATATATCTGTATATATATATATTGGTATGCTGATACACTCTAATGAAAACATTTTACAAACACAGAATCTACTAGCCTTACCAGGTTCACGAGCTCTGAATAATTTTACAAATAGTTTATACATGTTATACTTGACGGAGAAATAGAAATGTGATTTGTTCGAAAATTGGGGTATTCCATATTGGAAATGATGTTAAAATTATCCATAACCATTTTTGTCGATCTATTTTTAAACTGGGTAAACATGGTAAAAGTACGCCTAATGTTTGTTTTTTTATATGGAAAAAACTATGTCGGTATGTAATTAGAAAACAATTTTCTTTTTAAATACTGAATACAAATTGTAACTCATAAACCACTTATTGTGTATGATATCTATATATTGTTACTAAAAGATGGAAATAATGGTAAAACTAATTAAGTTTCTAATGTTTGTGACGTATTGTTTAGTATTGGTTTAAATTTTGTATGGTATTATCAGTTCGGTATAAACATATCATTAGATATATATAATTCCTATTAGTAAAAAAAACTAGAACCAGTGAATCAAATTTTCGGTTCGTTGTTATGTGGTAAAGTGTTATTTTAGGATATATGTATTTTATATATAAGTAATACTGTAGTATTATATTAGTGCATGGTTAAACTATACGGAGTGTATATTTTAGGTTCGCTCAGGTGTGACTTTTATCAGGTGTTTCAATTGTGTTTTATTGGTATTGATTAGTGGTCAATTCTTTGGCGGGAACTTTACATTTCTACATGGTCACTTTGTGTAATGGACACCATTTTCATTGTCTAGTAAATTGTAATATTATATTCTATTTGGAGTTTGGTTTTCCTATTTATAAGGTCAGTTATTCTTCTTATACTAATATATTAATTATCTATCCTTATAATTATATGTATGCATGATTTACGAATGTTATGAATAAATGCATGTTTGAATGATGTGTAGATGTGATATGCAAGTGTAACAATAGAAAACTTAAAAGAACTTTAAATCTCTTTAATAATTGTGCTTTTATGGTTAAAACAGTAAATTATATAAAACAGCTAAATTTCAGTAAATGGATTAAACTATTGAATTTTATGGAATGAATGTTTTATAATGATTTCAGATATTAAATAAAGTCATAAATTGATAAAGATAATAACTATCTTATTTTGATATGCAGATTAGGTTAGTTATGAATTTAATATTTGTACTGCAGGTATATTCCATATTGATGACCCACCATGTCGGCATCAACCTGATGTGATCATACTTTAATTGTATTCAAGCCTTCACAAATACCTGTGAGGTAGGTTTTGTTATGTTGAATCTATGTGCGTTTTGCTTATTGTATTGTCTGCTTTAGAAAGTGCTTTATGCTTTGTTTGCACGTATGTTCTTGCTTTGCATGTATATGTTATTTTTAAATATGCTTATTTAAATTTGGTATTTAACAGTTCATTGCATTACTGTTATAATGTATTACTAATGCATCGACATATGCATTATGATTAGATTTGGTATTTAGATGTATTCATGAGACAATAGAATTGGAGATCACTATTTCCGACTTAATGAAATTATATAGTATTCTTTTATTATTTAAATGCTTGGAAAAGTGGACAGTTTCCTTGTTCATAATTGTTGACATAATGTTTTAGACCTTTTATATAGTTACTTAATTATATTACATCCATTAATATAGTGTGTTGTTATTACAGGGTATTTATTTTGGATTACAATATATAACGAAATAAAGAATCCATAACTATATATTGTCTTGGTGTATTAATTTGCCACGAAACAAGACTACATGTTTGGCGCCCAACGTGATATTTCGTCACAGATCAAATCAGTTGATGTCACCTGTGTTTTACCTGTGTGCGCGTCATCGATAATTCTACGTCACAGATCTACCTACGTATATTGACTGACCAGTAACATTTATTTAGCTTCCGGTGTCAACATTCAGCACGTTCAGAAATTGGATTCATGTGGATATCAACTTGGATTGTGAATTCATTAATGGGTCAGTACTGTGCATTGTATGTTTATATATGTTGTATTGTTTGTCATATGTATTGTATAAACCGATCATAATTATTTGTTCATTTGGAAATTGCCATTAGAAACTTTAATTGAGTTTGAAAAAAAAACTTTGTCAAAATTTTCATTCATGTTTTAGTTTACATTGAAAAAAAAAACCACTTGATATTTTATATTGAATAGATAGACAATCGTTATTTGGTATTGAGCATACAGTTTACATGTAAATTAAGTGTGATATAGATATTATTCAAACATAGTTTTGTAATTAGACTTGAACATTTTGTGTTTGTTGAGACCCCATACACTTGTATCCCTACCCCCGGGAAAGGTCATAGAGGTCAACCGGAAGTACTAGATATTGACATTTTTGTTTACATTAGCAACTACATATCAGTAGTTAGCAGTTAGATACACTGATTTAAACTTTACTTTTGATTTTTGTGCATACACACATACACTTAGTTGTACATTGAAAATATTTTACAAATTTATTTGTCTTATTTGGACTTAGTAAAATTACCAGTGAGATATCAACATATACTGATTGATTGATAGTTACACATAAACACACATAGTCCATTCCACCTTGACTTAGTATTTCACATTGTACTTTACATTGTTTATATTTGTACATTTTCATGTTTATTGTTTATGTGTATTGCATTTGACATTGTTCATTGTTGTTCACATTGTCATATATGTATGTGTATTGTGTACATGTGTATTGTGAAATTGATTTGTTCGTGTACAATTGTCATTGATATTTGTTACATTTAACATTTGATGGAATAGTTAAACTTTTCTAGAAACTAAATTTTGAATTAAAAGTTTAAACTTTAAAAGTTTAATTGAGATCAGTGAGCTTGTGTAGTACAATTAACACTTGATTATTTAACCATCATACTTACCATCCTTACTTATCCACCATATTACACCATACCTAGGAAAGGCACTTATACTATATTTAACTTTCTATTACTATTTCTTGGACTTAGTCTTTAGTGGAGAGAGTTATTAAGGTTGGTTTAGGTTAGCTTGGTATAGTTTGTTGTTAGTTTAGTTGTACTTTGACTTGAGTAGATTGGAACAGTGATACAGTATAGTTATCTTGTGATTATATTGTCCTAGTTGTATATATAGTTGTCTGTATATTCATTTGTATATATTTAACTTGCATATTTATTTACATATTTTTTTTTTCTCTTTGATTTGATATCATACTTGTTTGACATGGGTTTGTAGACGTACAAGCTTTACAACTCATATACAAGTTCAGGTTTTGCATATAGTTGGTAAGTCATTGTGGATATATATATATTTCTTATATTGATTTGTGTTATTCTCTTTAGTATTGTTTATATATTTTGATTATCTTGAATTGCATTTCATTTATTAATACATTGACTTTCTTTGTAGTTATTAATATCTTTATTTCTTTTTGATTTTCAGATATACTATTTTCTCTATAGAGACTATACTGTGTGATTTTGATTGACTTATACTATATTTAGTTTCAGACATATTTATTTACTTGTATTTATTGTCTATTGCTATTTACATTTGACTTTGGATTAATTTATACATTTTCTTTTCAGATAATTTGAATTTGATTTTTACATTCTTTACTTAAGCACTTATTAGTGTAATTACTTAATCACTTATTAGTGTAATTACTTAAGCACTTCTCAGTGAAACTTATTTAGTCACTTCTTAGTGAAAATTATTTTAGTTTATTTTTCATTATTTATATTATCATTTCTTTTCAGAATATTTAGTTTATTATTATCAACTTTGAGTTGAATTTTGTTTTCTTAAATCACTTTTTAGTGAATCTTTATTTACAAATCACTTATAAGTGAAACAAATATATATCAACATGGCAGAATCAGAGGAACTTGCACCTGAAGATATTGCTCTGTTGAAATTATTGAAGAAAGAGGTGGGAGAACACCCAATAGATATTGCAGAATTCATGAAGAAATGTTTGGCTCATAAAGAAGAGGAGTCTAAACCGAAAGTTAAAGATGAACCATCCAAACATACCAAGTACAGAGATCCACCCAGGATATCCAACTTTTCTGGAAACAACACCAAAGGGGAAACCAGCTACGAACTTTGGAGGTATGAAGTAACTGGATTGATGGCTGATAAATTGTACGAACAAGAGAACATTAATTATGCTGTTAGACGATCACTGAAAGGAGATGCAGGAATGGTTGCCATGCACCTTGGAGCAAAAGCCAGTATACCAGATATCTTGCACAAGCTTGACAGTATATATGGAGCTGTAGAGAAAAGGGAGGATTTACTTGCTCAGTTCTACCGAGCCAGACAAGATGATACTGAACCAGTTACTAAATGGAGTTGTAGATTGGAGAACATCATAGGTCGAGCAGTAGATAGAGGATTAGTTCAACAAAAAGAAAGAAATGGCATGCTACATTCTATGCTATGGACTGGTTTGAAGACAGAATTAAAGGATATATCAGGCCATAAGTTTGACACCATAAAGGATTTTGATGAGCTCAGAATTGTACTTAGACAGATAGAAACAGATCATGAGGAGAGGAAGTTATCATCTCATAAGCCACAACCAGCCAAAGCAACTGCAATTTCTGATACTTCAATACAGGATTCACAGATGAATAAATTTGAAGGATTGATTAATCAACTTACTACCAGGATGGATAGATGGGAAACAGATTTTAGAGGAAGAGGATCAATTAGAGGTCGAGGTTATAGGAACAATAGAGGATATTTTAACAGAAACCAAGGACAGTACAACAGAGGAGGAGGACAAGGACAACAGGGATATCATGAGTCATCTACACCACAAGCTACTTCAACTTCAAATTATCAACACCAGGAAGAAAAGAAATGCTTTCGATGTGGATTACCAGGACACTTTAAGATTGGTTGTACAGCAATATTAGATGGAAAGAAGAATTTAAACTACAAGAAGTCTATGGGTCAGGACCACCCTTAGGCTTATGCGAGTCAACTACGACAGGTCCTTCTACACAAGTACCACCAGGATTATTTGGAAGCCCAACAGAAACTGAGGTAATACTACATGGTAGAACAGTTAAGAGTCTTCTTGACACTGGATCAACAGTTTCAACAGTCAGCCACACATATTACAACAACAACTTAATTGATTTGCCACTTCAACAACTTAACACCTTATTAGATATAGAGTGTGCAGATGGACAGCAACTGCCATATGAAGGATACATAGAAACAGAACTTCAGATACCACTTCAGACTGAAAGATACCCATGCATTATATTGGTGATTCCAGACAGTACATACAACACCCAAGTACCACTACTCATTGGAACCAATATCCTACAACACATCATGAAGTTATTGCAACTGCAACATGGCAACAGGTATTTACAAACATCAAAACTCAGCACTTCATGGTACCTTACCTTTAGAACTATCACACTCAGAGAAAAGGAACTTCAACGTCACAACAATACATTGGCTGTTATCAAGAATGCTATTGGCAAGCCAGTTACCATCAAGCCAAATTCAACGGTTCAGATACCAGGTTATATCGACAAAGAACTACCATATAGTACAACACCAGCTATGCTTCTTCCATCAACTTTACAACCCAACTGCAATGATCTTGAAGTAGAACCATCACTTATAGAATTCAAGTACAGAAGTAACGGAAAGATAGACGTACAACTTGCCAATGTAACATCACGCACCATTACCATTCAACCAAGAGCAGTATTATGCGAAATACAACCAGTCTGTATTGAACATCAAACAGAAGATATTGAAGCAAAGATACCCATTATTGATCAAGTGGAAATCAACACCATTGACTTAACAGAAGAGCAGTTGAAGATAGGGAAAGATTTTATTAAGTCATACGAAGACATCTTTGCTAAGAATGATCAAGATATTGGCAACACTACAGTGAAACATCGAATAGATTTGTTAGAGGAACACCCGTTTAAACAACGATACAGGCGTATACCACCAGCCATGTATGATGAAGTGAAGGCACATCTCAAACAGTTGTTAGGAAATGGAACTATTAGACCATCACATAGTCCTTATGCTTCAAATGTAGTTCTGGTTAGAAAGAAGAATGGCAAGCTACGCCTGTGTACAGATTATAGACAGCTTAACAGAATTACGAAAAAAGACAGTTATGCGTTGCCTAGGATTGAAGACCTTTTCGATGCTCTTGCAGGCAGCTCATACTTCACATGTGTTGATATGAAGAGCGGGTATCACCAAGTGGAGATTCTAGAACAGCATAAGGAAAGAACCGCCTTCACAGTGGGTCCACTCGGGTTCTACGAATACAACAGAATGCCGTTTGGTTTGACTAATTCACCAGCAACCTACCAAAGAATGATGGAGGAATGTTTGTCAGATTTACACCTCAAGATTTGTTGCATTTTCATAGACGACGTGATTATCTTTGGCAGAACCTATGAAGAGCATCTGGACAATCTCCGCCTTGTATTTGACAGGATCCGGAAACACAACATGAAGCTTGCACCAGACAAGTGCTCATTTTTCAAGACCAAGGTGAAGTACGTCGGCCATGTTGTTTCAGCGGAAGGTGTGGAGGTTGACCCAGCCAAAACAGACAAAGTAGTGAATTGGCCAAAGCCCACCAGTCCTGAAGATGTTAGACGATTTCTCGGATTCGTCGGATATTATCGTCGCTTCATTCGACATTTCAGCAACATCAGTAAACCACTCACAGAATTGATGCCGAATCCGATGAAAAAGAAAGTAAAGAAACATGAGCAGAAACCATGGCACTGGGGTCCCGAACAAGACAAAGCGTTTGAAACACTAAAGGAACGACTTGTGTCAGCACCTATACTTGGATATGCCATTAGCAATCTTCCATACGAACTACATACAGATGCATCAGGATTTGCACTTGGAGCTGTATTGTACCAGAAGCAGGGAGAACATTTGAGGGTTGTCAGCTATGCCAGCAGAAGTTTATCAAAGTCAGAGAAGAGATATCCACCACACAAGTTGGAATTCCTCGCTTTGAAGTGGGCTGTTTGTGAGAAGTTCAGGGATTACCTCTTAGGCAGCAACTTTACAGTCATGACAGACAACAACCCCATGACATATGTGTTGACCACGGCTAAACTCGATGCAACCGGTCACAGATGGTTGAGCAGCCTTGCAGATTTCAACTTCAACATCTTGTATCGACCTGGAAAGAAAAATGGAGACGCAGATGGACTCAGCCGAATTCCAGATGCACAAAGTATAGATTCAGATAGTGGAGAAGTCATATCGATAGAATCCGTACAGGCTATCTGTAATTCACAGCTTCCGAACACATTCATCGAGAGTTTAGCTGTTAACCCAGATGTAGTACAATCTGATGATGATGAAGATGAATACAAAGATGAAGATATCATCGATTGGAAACAAGCACAAGCCATGGATTCACAAATAGCGCCGTTTGTGAGATATGTTAAAGAAGGAAGAAAACCTACAACAGCAGAGGTTGGATCATCATTACTCTTGCGACAGTTTCAACACCTTATTCTCAAAGATGGCGTATTATACAGAGACGTGATGATTAGTGATGACAGGAAATCACAGCTGGTATTACCATCTGCACATATAAAGATCGTCCTTGAGGCACTGCATGATGATATGGGACATCCAGGCAAGGATAGAACACTATCACTGCTGCGTGACAGATTCTACTGGCCAGGAATGGACAAGGCAGTTGATGATTGGATAGGACAGTGCAGTAGATGTTTGAAAAGGAAAACACCAGCTAACAGTCAAGTTGCACCCTTGGTCAGCATTACCACCAGATTTCCACTAGAGCTAGTTTGCATTGATTTCCTGAAACTTGAGCGTTCTAAAGGAGGATATGAAGATGTACTTATCATCATGGACCACTTTACCAGATACGCCCAGGCTATACCAACACGGAATCAAACAGCTAGAACTACTGCCCAAGCACTCTTTGATAATTACATCGTCCACTACGGAATTCCGCTACGCATACACTCTGACAGAGGAGCGAATTTTGAAAGTAAAGTGATCAAAGAGTTGTGTACTTTGACTGGGATGAAGAAATCCAGAACAACACCATACCATCCCATGGGAAATGGTATGCCAGAAAGGTTTAATCGTACTTTGATGGGGATGCTTGGTACATTAGATCGACAACAGAAGACTAATTGGAAAGCTTACGTTGCACCCATGGTTCACGCCTATAACTGCACTCGTCACGAGTCAACAGGAGTTGCACCGTACTTCCTCATGTTTGGACGACAGCCACGTTTGCCGATTGACTTAGCTTTTGGACTTCACAAAGACACCAAGATGCCAGCTACAAAATACATCAAAGGTCTTCGTGATAGACTTTCTTCCGCATATCAACTGGCATCAGAAGCATCAAAGAAAGCTCAAGCAACACAGAAGGAAGCATACGATCTTCGAGTCAGAGGAGCTTCTATACAGAAGGGAGATCGAGTATTAGTAAAGATTGTATACTTCGATGGCAGACACAAGTTGGCTGATAAATGGGAAGATATACCATATGTTGTTTTGGATCAACCAAATCAAGAAATTCCTGTATTTACCGTTATCCGGGAAGATGGAGAAGGGAAAACAAAGAAACTACATAGAAACCTACTTCTTCCAGTCGGCTACATCAGAGACCAGGAACCAGTAGAGTTACAGACTACTAAACAGAGACCAACTCCACGCCCACGTGCTAGTAAGCAACAGAAACTACCAGTGGTTCATGCAACCAAGGAGGATTCAGCTGATGACACAGCATCAACTATTTCAGAGGACTCCGAGGTTGGATTTGTGTTAACAGCGGACAGCGAATCATCTCTTGCTGAAGACTCCGATGCTAACGCAGATATTAGTGATGAGGTAACAAGTCTTTCTGGGGACGCCCAGATTGAAGAGACTGAACCTACTGGAAGCGCTTCCGAAGATGCTGAGAGTATTTCATCAGAAGATACTACTATTGATGATGATGATGTACATCAGGATACTGACGAATTACCACCGGTAGAAATCAGACGTTCTGGAAGGGAACGAAGACCACCTGCTTGGTTTCGATCTGGACAGTTCGAGACAAGTATGGCTGTTGCTGGACGAACTAGTATTCCAGAGTGGCGACAGAAAGCTGATTACATCTCGTCTTTGGCCCAGACGCCGTTATTTAAAGCAACTGGATTAGAGAGAGATGCAGCAAGGACCATATTGGACATTGTCAACCACCACTAGTTGGAAATGACGGGACGTCATTTTACAGCTGGGGGGAGTGTGTGGTAAAGTGTTATTTTAGGATATATGTATTTTATATATAAGTAATACTGTAGTATTATATTAGTGCATGGTTAAACTATACGGAGTGTATATTTTAGGTTCGCTCAGGTGTGACTTTTATCAGGTGTTTCAATTGTGTTTTATTGGTATTGATTAGTGGTCAATTCTTTGGCGGGAACTTTACATTTCTACATGGTCACTTTGTGTAATGGACACCATTTTCATTGTCTAGTAAATTGTAATATTATATTCTATTTGGAGTTTGGTTTTCCTATTTATAAGGTCAGTTATTCTTCTTATACTAATATATTAATTATCTATCCTTATAATTATATGTATGCATGATTTACGAATGTTATGAATAAATGCATGTTTGAATGATGTGTAGATGTGATATGCAAGTGTAACAATAGAAAACTTAAAAGAACTTTAAATCTCTTTAATAATTGTGCTTTTATGGTTAAAACAGTAAATTATATAAAACAGCTAAATTTCAGTAAATGGATTAAACTATTGAATTTTATGGAATGAATGTTTTATAATGATTTCAGATATTAAATAAAGTCATAAATTGATAAAGATAATAACTATCTTATTTTGATATGCAGATTAGGTTAGTTATGAATTTAATATTTGTACTGCAGGTATATTCCATATTGATGACCCACCATGTCGGCATCAACCTGATGTGATCATACTTTAATTGTATTCAAGCCTTCACAAATACCTGTGAGGTAGGTTTTGTTATGTTGAATCTATGTGCGTTTTGCTTATTGTATTGTCTGCTTTAGAAAGTGCTTTATGCTTTGTTTGCACGTATGTTCTTGCTTTGCATGTATATGTTATTTTTAAATATGCTTATTTAAATTTGGTATTTAACAGTTCATTGCATTACTGTTATAATGTATTACTAATGCATCGACATATGCATTATGATTAGATTTGGTATTTAGATGTATTCATGAGACAATAGAATTGGAGATCACTATTTCCGACTTAATGAAATTATATAGTATTCTTTTATTATTTAAATGCTTGGAAAAGTGGACAGTTTCCTTGTTCATAATTGTTGACATAATGTTTTAGACCTTTTATATAGTTACTTAATTATATTACATCCATTAATATAGTGTGTTGTTATTACAGGGTATTTATTTTGGATTACAATATATAACGAAATAAAGAATCCATAACTATATATTGTCTTGGTGTATTAATTTGCCACGAAACAAGACTACAGTTATGTTTGTTTAAAGTATTTAAATTTTGAAATATAATCGTACCATCTATTTATGGCAACTAGGGAAACTCCAATTTATAACTTTCGATATCAATATGAAGGAAGTGGCATAACTTGCTTTAAGCCTTATCTTATATGCATCTGAACAACGGCAAAATAAAATGAGTAAACGAAAAGAAGATGGAGGTAATTATACTTACAAAAAGGTTTGGTTTGACGCTGATATCACGTGATTGTGTTCATTCTTGTTCATAATGCCATTTCCTAATGGTACAAAGCAAAAAGTAAAAATCTTTTTGTTTCGTTTTAACTTTTAAATTTGAAAAGCTAATTATGAAAACGTATGCATAAATATGTATGTATTTTGTTTTTGATATAATGGACAGCATAGTGATTGGGGTCACATTGAGTTAAATCAAATCAATACAAGTACCCACGACTTACTTTAAACAGGATAAATCGAAACTTGTGTCATAAAAGAGAAATTCATTAGCTGCTTGTTGCTAAAACCCATATATTCATGGTACCCAATACTTACTTTAAACAGGAAAAGACGAAACTCTTGTCTTAACAGAGTAATTAATTAATTGTTTGTTGCGAAAACCCATATATATATTAATGGCATCAATATTGTTTTGTGAGTTCTTTTTTGACAACTTGGTGGAACCTATTTTTAAAACAGTCACAAGGTGCACACACGATATTAAGTAACAATCATGAAATATCTGAAGTGGGCGTCATATACAAGCCATCATGGGTACCTCACATTTCTTTCCTAAAAGAAGTAAGAGATTCAATCGTCTAGGTGCATATTTTCTTAAAGGGTCAGTAGCCGTCAAATTCATTTTCACCGATTTGACTCAAATTCTTAAATTTGATTTCTTATGATGTTTAACGGGCACTGGCTCGATTAAATGTATCTTCGTTTCGTGTGTATTTTATTCTAGACACTATCTTATTAACTATCGAATCGACGACTGATTGCCTTATAAGCGATATAAACATAAATATAGATATAAATAGATATCAGAGTCGTACATTTTGAATTTTCTCTGTCTGTTCAATTTCATATAATATATTGAAAATATGTGTTAATCATCGTTTTTGATCTGTATACAAAAGATTAATTTAAGCGGATCTAATCAGTCAATTAAATGATTTACCTTTATTTCACTTTCAATGTTGACATTCTTTTCATTTGAATAATTACATTTTTTTCTTTAATTTTTTTTAAGAAGCTCGATACATGCGGTATCCATCTCTAGCTAATGAGTTGAATCGAAGTTTCAAACAATCTCGATTCAATGAGGTCAGATTATGAGCATTACCTTATTTTGACAAAATTGAACCATACTGTCTGCTAACATATACTAGCGATATAGTATTTCAATATACACTTTCATAAATGATTGAACAAAAAAAAACATGTACATTCAACATGCATATACTTTATCAAAGGTGCTTTCAAGTTCATGCTCCTATGCTTTAGTTTTGATGAATTTACGTTATCGCCAAACCAAACGTCATCAACCCTAAATAAGATAGCGTCTAATATAATAGAATAAAATGAATTAAATTTGTATTATACCATGATTCTTATGTTTCAGAAGTGTCCGGTATGACCACAAGTGAGTAATGTTATTAGGCTACTGGCAGACACACATAATAAATAATCCTTTGATTGGAATTGACGGTTTTTCAGCCATGAAAAAACAATCAAGAAAACTTACAGCACCGTTGATTCCTGCTATTAAATGAGAAAAGTCGAAAATCTATATTTAGTGTATATTTCCATATGTTTAGCATTGAATCGACACAAGGGTACATAATTCTTAACTTAATGACATTTCTTTTTAAAACAGTCTTAACAGTTTTAAAAAATTTACTGGCGTAATGGGAAGATACTTCTGAAGTAGAAGCCTGAGTGTAAACATTATATATATTTTCAATGTCTATGATTCTACCGGAAATATCGGGCATATGTACGTACTAAGTACCACAAGTTTGAACAGAATAATATCCCGCAAAGTAGTTCAAACAGACAAAAAAATGTTTATCTACCATTGACTATAAATATAGTTTTGAATACACAAGTGTGTATTTCAAATTATACAATATGAAAATTTATAATCGTTAACAGGCAAATTTTACTAATTAAACTCGCCATTTGTTTAATGAAAAAAAATTATGACAGAATAATCCGGTGTTGCTCATTCGCAAAAAAGTAAAATAATAATGAAAAAAAAACCCACTCTGTACATATCTAGCGTCTGATGCGCTTTTATACGACCGCAAAAATGCTAAAATTTTTGGTCGTACATTTTGTATATTGGTATCACGTTGTCGTCGTCGTCGTCTTCAACATCCCTCCAAGACAGATCGTTTCCAGACAATAACTTTAGTATAAGTAAAAAAAAAAAAAACAATAAAATTTTAACACAAGTTTCATAACCACTAAAGAAAGGATCGGATTGATTTTGGGGGATATGGTCCTAACTGTTTAGAAATTCAGGACCAAAAAAAGGGGACCAAATAAGCATTTTTCTAGTTTCCAGACAATAACTTGTGTGTAAGTGTATGGATGTTTCTGTAAACGTACCATACGGTTCCATACCAAAAAGGAAGGTTGGGATAGATTTTGGTGGTCATAGCCATCACTGTTTAGAAATTAACAGTTCTGAAAAAAGGAAATTAACAATTCACCAACATTCCAACTGACTCCATTTTCAGAAAACGACATCTGTAACAAACATAAACTTTTAGCTACCGCCTTACAAGCAGAACCAAAACAATGAAAGTCCTAACTATTTATTGGCTTCCAAAGCTACACAAAACACCTTACAAATATAGATTTATTTCGTCTTCAAGCCATTGTTCCAATACTAAATTGTCTATTCTTTTTACCAGTACACTTAGTACAATCAAAAACCTGATAATAAATTGTTCAAATAAGGCCTTCGAAAACAGTGGAATTAATTATTTTTGGAGTGTCAAGAACTCGTTGGAAGTACTTGATAAATTGCATGCTAATATTGGTGATTTTGAATCTGTTCAAAGTTTTGATTTTTCTACCCTGTATACCGCATTGCCTCACATTCTCATTAAGAAAAAAATCACACACCTAATTAAATGGGCATTTAAAAATTCAGAATGTGAATATATATGTTCAAACTCTTTTAGGTCATTTTTTAGTAGCAATAAACAAAAAAACTATTTCAATTGGACATGCTTTGATACTGTATATGCACTTAAATTTTCACTAGATAACATTTTTGTTCGCTTTGGAGATTCCGTATATCGTCAGGTTATCGGAATTCCAATGGGGACTAACTGTGCACTACTTGTTGCAGACCCATTTTTGTATTGATATGAGTTACAATTTATGACAAAAATCAGCAAAGACCCATCGACACAACATCTTAACAAATTTAATAATACTTTTAGATATCTGGATGATATTTTGGCTCTCAATAATGACGACTTCAGTATGTATACTAAAGAACTTTATCCTGTTGAAATGACTTTAAATAAAGCTAATACTAACAATGACCACTGCCTTTTCCTCGATCTTGATATCTATATATCTAACGGAAAGCTTAATACTAAAATTTATGATTAAAGAGATGATTTTTCATTTCCTATCGTTAATTATCCATTTTTAGATGGTGACGTTCCCTTGTAATCATCTTACGGTGTTTATATATCTCAACTTGTACCATTCGCTCGTGTATGTAACAATGTTTTAGATTTTAACGAGAGAAATTTATGTATTATTGAAAAATTATTACACCAGGGTTTTCGATATCACAAACTAGTCAAAACATTTACCAAATATTATCATCGGTATAAGGACATCATTCGTAAATATAGCTCAATATGCAGACTTCTTATACGTTCAGGCATTTCACATCCATATTTTATGGAAATATTCTTTATAAAGCACACAAATGTCAGTATTCACCTCAGAAACTAATAAAACCGTTAAATAGACTTATGAAGAAGGGATATAGGGTCTTTTCATCGGAACGAAACACATATATTCAAAAACCAGTTGTTGGCATGAAACGGGTTATGTTTTTCTCATATACATGTATCATGCATATGTTATGATGGTATGATACTAAACCCCTAACGGGAAGTATTGTCCTTGATATTCATATGATGAAATCATAATCTTTCAATCAGTTTAATTGAAGTCTGAAGCTGGCATGTCAGTTAACTGCTAGTAGTCTGTTGTTATTTATGTATAACTGCCATTTTGTTTATTTTCTTTGGTTACATCTTCTGACATCAGACTCGGACTTCTCTTGAACTGAATTGTAAATGAGCATATTGTTATGCGTTTACTTTTCTTCATTGGCTAGAGGTATAGGGGGAGGGTTGATATCGCATAAACATGTTTAACCCCGCCGCATTTTTGCAAATTAGTATGGCGTTCATTATCACTGAACTAGTACATATTTGTTAAGGGGCTAGCTGAAGGACGCCTCCGGGTGCGGAAATTTCTCTCTATATTGAAGACCTGTTTGTGACCTTCTGCTGTTGTTTTTTCTATGGTCGGGTTGTTGTCTCTTTGACACATTCCCCATTTTCATTCTCAATTTTACCAGGCTTATAATTTATTACGCAAGACACACGTTTCGTCCTCATCAGACTCATCAGTGACGCTTTAAGGTGCACACACGATAAGAAGTAACAATCAAGCAAAATATCACGAGGATATCATTTGATAGATATACTAGGTCACTAAAACAATTACCACGAAAAGCATTGTATAAGGGAAAAGTCGAGAATTTTGTCTAAGGAAAATAACTGAACTGTCTTGTTGTGCAAATCCCTCCTTTTCATTTGATCAGTATTTGCTTGAGTTATTGTTCAAAGCTACTATACCACCTTTACTTTAAACAGTCATAAGGTCCACACACGATATGAAATAACAATAAAAAAAATATTATTCGGCGTCATTTGATACCTATTGTTGGTCACTCATGCATACACAATGAAAATCACAAGCAGTCCTTGCATTTCTATAGCTAAATTATCATACATTGAAGATATTATCTCAATTAAGCTTAATTTTAGACTGAAAAAAATAATGATTATAGTAAACTCAATTTCAAAGTTTAAGCATTACTACACAACACTGTTAGAAATTGTTAGCTTACTGTTAAACGTTAAAGCTTTTTGCTTATATTAATCATCAAACAGGGTTACCACATACAACTGCGTTTCATTGATATATGTCAAACAAGATGATATCTCAATGACCTAAAGGTTTAAACCCAACAAAAGGACATCAATTATAAATCAAGTGTTTACTAATAAACAATACGAAATAAATAAAATTGTGTTTTCTTGTTATTTTAGGAAAGAGAAAAAAAGAATTGAGTGAGTATTTGTCTGATTTTATTGTTTATTGATTTACAATTTGATTAACGTGTGTTTTTAAATATTGGTGTTGCTTTTGAAATAAAGAGATGCAAAACACGTGTTTAAACACTTCAGCAAAGACGAACGAATTTTGCATCAATGCTATGAAATTCACTTATCTCTAAACAATCCGAGTGTTTGAAATCATAAATGATAACAATCAAATAATCAATACAAATTAACAATCAAGACCAATATCAAGCAGACGTAATTAAATATCTATTCTGGATAATTCACACATTTACCATGATAAGCACAAAGCAGTCCTTAGATGTATCTAGCTTAATGTTTATAAATTGTATTGATTTTTTGGATTAAGTTTAATTTTCAGCTGACAAAACAAAATACACGTAATCACATTTGTAAAGAACTATATAACCTTACATTTCCTTCCTAAAAAGCTCAAGTAGTTCTTGCATGTTACGATCTTAAAAATGCATACGTTACATTCGTTTTATTTATTTATCTTATTTCAAAGTTGACAAAAAGAAAATCGTTGTAAACTAAATTGGTACATGTTTGCATAAACAAGAAATTGACACAAATAAACGGTTAACTTTTAGAAGTAAGTGCTTCAATTCGTCAGGTGCGTATTTTCTTAATGCGGCATTAACCGTCAAATTCATTTTCACCGATTTGACTCTAATTGTTATATTTGATTGATAACAATGTAATCAAATATTCAAATTATACGTTAGTCTAAGATAAATTATGTACCGAGCATGGATTCGATGATATGTATCTTCGTTTTACCACGCTCCTTGCACGTTAAGAACCCTTACAACAACTGTGTTGAGGGGTCCGTAGGTGGCTTGTTGCAAGGCAAAATTTCTGTCCCTATCAAATATACCATCATTTTCAGTGGCAGTCTAAATTTTCCCGAACATCATTCTGGATGGCCTCTATTATGACAAGACCTACCTATTGTATTTATTGTTAACTTATTCTCGCCTTGAACATGCATGAAATATTTGCCACTGGACGTTAAGTAACCAACAATTAATCAATCATTTTCTCGTTGTTATTGTTTTCATTTTGTACAGTATGCATTGTCTGAATGTTAATCGTACCACATATCCTTATTTAAATCAAAAATTAGATATAGACAACATGCATGGTTTCTGGACGTCTACAATAAAAAAATGTGATGTTGTTTTATCTCTTATAATATGTTATCATTTAGTATCGTGGCATGTAAAGTACAATTTAACTACTGGTTGGAATTTGATGGTTGCGCCTATCTGTCTTCTATCAAAATTTGTTTCATTGATATATATGAATGTGTCAACTTTGACCTTGCTTTACTTGCATCTATTAACATTTGTATTATTTGATATATCATAATACTTACATCAAACTCAATGACCTTGCTGTGGTCGAATGTTTCGGTGTTATTCACTATGATGTATCCTTTTTCATTTACCCTAAATGCGTTAGTGTTTACTACTTCGTAGTATAAGAGATAACACACGTTAAGAATAATATATAGTTATTAGCGAAGTAAGATCACCGCTTCTGTCGGTTACCAGCCCTTGAACAAAGGGTCTTTGGGTAACCGTAAATTAAATTATAAATCAAATCTTTAAAATATAATACATAATTCAAATTGAAATAAAACTTAAATGTAATGAAATTATTAAATGATCCCTGGCAACAGATGTCCAAATCAACACGAAAAACTACGTTTGAAGTGTAAATGAAGATTAAATGGATTAATGTTCTAAATTAAATAATAATAAATCAAGTATATCGGTACTGGTGCAGCATATAAAGTCCGCCACTAAACAAATTCTAAATTTTCTGTCATAACTGAATGTTTCGAAAATTGCTACCGCCATCCAGTAAAATGAAGGTGATTTATTCAAAAATAAAAAAAAACCTGTATGTTCAAGAATCTGACCACCGTAACTACAAGCTAACAGATTCCCGAAGCCATGGACCTACTTCGCCGTTTTGTAGACAAATTGTATGTTAAAATTTTATAATGTCAAATAAACCTTGCTGTAAACTATACAAAAACAAATTATTTCCGATATCTGATAAATGAACACCGTCTAAAAATAAATCTGGGTTGTCGTCAGATATTTCTGGATATCTAATAAACGAACCGCCATTTTTGATGATATATGTAGCTACTAAACTATTTAATCTAACTCTAGCTCTGATCAAAGATCTGTGTACAATCTCATTCCTGTATTTCAATCTGGGTAAAATTTGAGATCAAACAAATTTTGACTGTGGTAGTAAGAACCGAAGGCAATCAATTACTTTTAATATATCGTGTCTTAATACACATGACACTTTTTGACCGATATCATTTCCATCAGAGTGAAATACTAATACTTGCGGGGGTTCTTCAAATGTAAGCAAATGTTTGACTTTGGGTAATATCTCACAAATCCTCATTCTAATTTTTCCTTGCCACCATATTGTAGTTTTTATTCGTTCCAAACCTAAATTTACACCATCGACCGACTTTATAGCATGTTCAAATGCATGTTTGATGATTGAAGAACCAACCAACCAAACACTCTTTTGTTGAACTGAAATCCTTAAAGTGACGATCAGGCGAGTATTCAAATTTCAAATCGATAATGTACAATATATACAAACAAATAATTGATGACGCATATTAAATTTGACTTGCTAATGTTAGCGTTGGTATTCTGATATATCGTTTTTAAGCTTTTGATTCCCAACGACCAAAATCCTGAATTTCAGCATCAGAAAACCCCATTTTCGAAGAATGAGATGCAACTTTGATCCTAAAACTATGACTTTGAAAATTATCCGATGTAATATTCGTCACATTCAGAACTTTCATTATAACAGCGTTTAATTGATAACGTGTAACGTAGTTTCCAGAGAAGAGTATGAATGCAGGACCAATGTTGTTCAGCCTGGCAATACAATATTTCTTTAATAAATGAACAGGAAATACATGAGAATTAATTGAAGGTATAATTATTAAACTACCTTTGCCTAACTGATCAGTTTTTGAAAATTTAAGATTGATAGAAACGTTAATTTCTGAAAAACTAAAATCATCTAACGACAAAAGGTGAGAATGTGATTTTTTTTACTTCTAGTTCCCCTATCCTGAAAAAAAAAAACGAAATACGCCAAACTAAACAACCCCGAAAACAATAAGGTCTCATACTGTGAGAGACATACAGATGGTACTAGTGAAACCAATTTATCTAAAATCTGTGGCGTAATTGGCAATTTTGAATCCACTCGTTTGTCAAGCCTTTTCATTCCAATTGATATTTTCTTAATTATAAAATTGTGAGTGTTGTCAGTAATATTTAACATTTTACATTTAAGGGCTATACCAAAAATATAAGACTTGACAGTAGACGGAGCATAACATCGCTCAGATAAATATGCTATAAAGTTACAGATAACATTAAGTGAGGGTGGCCAAACAATGGCATGTCCGTGTGAAGATCTAAATTAATCAAATGATCTGACAGCAGTTTCATTAGTGTAACTTGTGTTTGGTGAGATTGACACCGTTAAAAACTTGCTTGAATTCAAATTTGAGATCACTTGAAGAAAAGACTGTGGGACCTTTTCTGGTTCTTGTAGCGCCTCTGGAGACATTCGACGAAACCGTGGCCACTGTTGACGAGAAATTTCATCCGCAATAAAGTTGTTGTTTGATGTATTATGCATTGCTTTGAACTGAATATTATAAACCATAGCTTTTAATATGGAAAGCCTCAGCTGTCATATATTAGAGATTTGCATAACGTTATGCTGAAGCTTACAATGTAAGGTTTATACAGCGTGATGATGAATTAAATCATTAAAATGAAAACTTTTAACAATAAAATGCTAAGTTAAATCTGCTTTGTGTTGACTTGCAACTTCAAGTGTTGATGTTGTGTAAGCATCGTGGTGAGCCACGGCGTTATGATGATATGCTTATAACACGTAACGTTGAGTTGAAACTACATGTTGTTAAGTTGACATTACACGATGTTAACTTGATACTGGATAATGTTTAGACGTACTCTTCGGTTGCTAGGATAACAAATGAAACGAAAAGTTAAACTTCATGATGTTGACTTATTATTAATAAATGTAAAGTTTAGATATCACTACGTTATATCATTATAATGTCACGATAGGTTTATCATAATGTATGTAGACTTTAAACTACATTATGTAAAGCTAAACTAGCATACTGTTATATGACTTTAATGCCACGATAAGCTAACCATACACTATTTTCACTAGATATTACACGACGTACAGTTGAAAGTACGTGTTGTTGAGCTAGGATTGCACAATGTTAAATCAGTATTATGTCATGATAAGCTAACCATACAATATTCTCACTAGATATTACACGACGTACAGTTGAAAGTACGTGTTGTTGAGCTGGGATTGCACAATGGCAAATCAATATTATGTCACGATAAGCTAACCATACAATATGCTCACTAGAAATTACACGATGTACAGTTGAAAGTACGTGTTGTTGAGCTAGGATTGCACAATGTTAAATCAGTATTATGTCACGATAAGCTAACCATACACTATTTTCACTAGATATTACACGACGTACAGTTGAAAGTACGTGTTGTTAAGCTAGGATTGCACAATGTTAAATCAATATTATGTCACGATAAGCTAACCATACAATATGCTCACTAGAAATTACACGACGTACAATTGAAAGTACGTGTTGTTGAGCTAGGATTGCACAATGTTAAATCAGTATTATGTCACGATAAGCTAACCATACAATATGCTCACTAGAAATTACACGACGTACAGTTGAAAGTACGTGTTGTTGAGCTAGGATTGCACAATGTTATATCATAGTTATGTCACGATAGGCTTATTAAACATTATTTTGACACGAAACGATACGAAGGTGGAAAAAAGGACCACTGATGTAGGACCTGAGCTGTCTTGCAAATAGTGCCGCATATGCGTAGTAGTTATATGATATAAAAAGAGAATGAATTAAAAATACATTATTCTAGTTTCTATTTACACTGTTAAAGTACGGTCCGTATATCATTTCAAAATAGTGAAAAGTTTTCTAATTGTAGAATTTTGGAATTTAAAAAGTTTTGAATTTTTCAAGTTAAATTTTCAACAAATACTTGAAATTTAAAAAAAATTATTAATATCGTTTATGATTTTATAGTTTAGATTTTTGATTAATCTTTAAAAGTACTAAACTTAACGTAAAGTTTTGATTATTTCGCTTTTTTTAAAGTTTGATTTTTTAAAGTTTCAAAATTAAAAAGGGGCCGCAAAAGCGGGGCACCTGTTAGCTACGGAACAAAACGAAACAAAATGAAATGAACAGTTACTTAAAAGTTAATGTATAGAATGAGACCAGAGGCAGGCAGTTGTAAGCTTATTAAACCTGCATCGAAAAAGTTAATTTGCGTTTAAAAAAGTCTCTATAAGCTTAGGGTTTCAGATATATAACTCAGAACTATTTTCTCCTCATTGAGAAAAACAGTTAAAACTGGACAACTCTCAATAGGCCAAGTAGTATGGTAGGGTTGAGCATGTATATATATTTTTAATTGAACTGTAACCAATAAAATTGCTCTATACTTGATTTCAATTTTTTTTTGCTTTATGACTTTTTACTTTATATGCAATCATGTCGGCAAATGAAATTATCGAAATTCAAGTATATGATTTTGAACGATTACCTTCGCTTTCAAATATTCCGCTTTGGACGTTCCTGAAAGGGTAGAAAAAGCGCTTCGGTCTCATGCAATTTTAAACATTTTGTTATCAATTTTTTTATCGATTGCATATTGATAATATATTGCCTTGTATCATTGATTTCAGTTCAAAGTATTGATACGGAAGAAATTTTTAATCTATGGTGTCGCTATGAACGTAGTGCTAGCCGTGAATGTTGGAGGTTGTTGATATCTGTCTTACAGTGTTAGCCGCTTAGAGTAACTAAAAGATTAAATATTAGTAGCTTGGTGCCAGGAAACTGTTTTAATATATGTAAATAAACTTAGACACCAGGTGTGAAATTTTGTATTTGCAGCAGCCTCGCGTTTCGTCTACAAAAAAACTAACCAGTCACGCTCGAAACAAATAAAATTAAAAAAGACCAAATCAAATATAATCAGAAAGGCCAAATAAAGTAAACGTTACCATTCAACTAATCGTTCTGGTTTTATTTTAAAGCTCAATCCATTCATATCATATAAACGTTTACCATAAATATTTTTCAGCTTGCAAATCTATGTAATAGTTGCCGCTGTACATTAAGCTCCCATCTATTTCTTTTTAGGTGTCGGCATTTTGAAAATTGAAATTTTAAACAAGTTTATATTTAACCCCTCTCCACTTTGCGGATGTGAGTCGGCTGCCTTGTAGCGGCATTGCCATGCTCTTTACCGAGATCTACAAGGACGTATTTTACGTGCATACACTGGTTAGCAATTTATGGTCCCCTTCTGAAGGACTGTCACTGTTAAGCCAATAAAGGGAACCAGATGTTTTTTTGATAGTTCCGTGTTTGTAATTTGTCCATTTTTAAGTTATCGCACAACAATCAAATTTCAGGACAAATACTCCTAACGTTAAGAACCCCTGCAGTGACTCGTTGCAAGGAAAGATTTCTGTCCCTATTCAATATATCATCATTTTTCCAGTGGCATATACGACTCTTACCTATTCTACCTGTTGTATATCATGTTAATTTGTTATAATCTTGAACATACATGTAATATTTGCGACTGGCAACCATCAATCAATAATTTAGAATAGGTCGTTTTACTAAAAAAAAAATGGGTTTCAACTCCCTTGGGCAAAGTGGTCCAATTCTGTCTGAGAAAAGCCTCCGCGTTTACTTTGTCGACCGTACTTTGACCTATAATGGTTTACATATACAAATTGTGATTGTGATGGAGAGTTTTCACATTGACACTCATACCACATCTTCTTATATCTGCTTAGTTGGAATTTGATATTTCAACTTTCCATTTGGTCAAACACCTCTTAAATTGTTTTGGTTCGTATATTTACTTGGCTTTCAAATATTCGTTTATTTTGAGCGTTCCGTAGGTAAATGCTTTACTTTAAAATTCAGCGTTTTACATTGTCCTGGTTTTTCGAGAGCACAATTGGTGTGTGGCCAAAATGGCAAAATTCATTGTGCAGAGATCGTGGCACTGACTCTCTTTACACGCCCCATTCTGACTGGACATAGATGAGTATTTGTACTTTGCTCAAGGTTGATTGTGCTAAAATAACTAAATAAAATGCTTCGCTAAGCTCAGCCTGATTCGACCGCAGTGGTCGAACCCTGAACAGTTAGTTTAAACAATATTTATTCAGATAAATCAACATTAAACATATTATACAATGAAATAATATTAAGGATTCAGAAACAAGCAATTTGCTTTTACAAATCTGTCTCCCTTTACAGACATAATACACTTATTGAACAATACATAAATATAAATACTGGCATGCTCTGTAATAAATATATGAATATGAAAAAGGTGAAAAGGGAAGAAAAAAAATAATTCATAAGAAAAATAAAATAAAAATAATAATAAATAAACGTGAATAATTGTAATGTATACAGTGTGAAATGCTTGGGTTCCTATTGAGTGATGAGGCATTAACATCAAGGGTTAAAACGTTTACTTTTAATAATATATTTTTGCACCAAACTGAATAAAATACTATTTTGCTCATCTGAAAGTACCGTTGATCCAAAAAGCAAAGTTTTTGTGTTTACTTGGACAGGAAGAACTGAAATAGAATCTAATAGTTCATGTCTTAAATTAATGTATATAGGACAAGATAACAGAAAGTGAGTATCCCTGAACAGTTGGTGCAGGTTTCGACACATTATTTAAGCTTGATACAGTCTGAAATAGGATTGTGATCAAACTTTTGACATAATATAGGTTTCTGACACATAATAAATGTGGTGAAAGATCTTTAAAATTTTAAATGGGTTTAAATATTTGTATTCAATTCCAATCGATTTTTTGTTTTGCTATTGCGCAATAATGTGCAATCCAAAATTTTTTCCTGGTCCAATATTGAGCAATTGCACAATAAATTGAAAATGAAGATGTCTTGGATGTGAAAGATCAAGGGGGAGGGTTCCGGGGGTTGGAACCCACTTTTTTTGGACGATCAATGCATTTAAATGTGGACATATAGTTGGACCCCCCCTTTCTGTCATGGGTTTGGAACCGGCTGGATCCGCCCCTGTAAATGCTATTGCGCAATTCGGTGCAATTGAAGATTTCTTGCTAATGCGCAATACTATGATGTAGCGCAATACTATGCTATAGCGCAATACTATGCTATAGCGCAATTCTATGCTATAGCGCAATACTATGTTATAGCGCAATAATATGCAATTGAATATTTCATGCCATTGCACAATACTTTATTTAATAATTTACACATAATATCCGGTGTGTATCTCCTGATATATCAGTATTTTCATACGACCGCAAAAATTGAAATTTTTTTGGTCATATATTGGTATCACGTTGGCGACGTCGTCGTCGTCGTCGTCGTCGTCGTCCGACGACGACATTTGGTTTTCGCACTCTAACTTTAGTAAAAGTAAAAAGAAATCTATGAAATTTAAAGGTTTATGGAAATAAAAGGAAAGTTAGGATCGATTTTGTGTGTTTTGGTCCAAACAGTTTAGGAATTAGAGGCCAAAAAGGGCCCAAATAAGCATTTTTTTTTGTTTTTGCACAATAACTTTAGTATACGTAAACAGAAATCTATGAAATTTTGACATAAGGTCTATGACCACAAAAGGAAGGTTTGGATTGATTTTGGGAGTGTTGATACCAACGAATTAGGGGCCAAAAATGTCCAAAATTAAACTTTGTTTGATTTCATCAAAAAATGAATTATATATACATGTATATATATTGATATATATTTATTATCCTCCTTAAGGAGAGTATTGATATACATGAAGATAAATACAATTGTGGTATACTAGTAATACAGATATTGATATGCCAAATCTAACCGTGTATTCAGATTCTTAATTTTTGGTCCTGTTTTCAAATTGGTCTACATTAAGGTCCAAAGGGTCCAAAATTAAACTTAGCTTGATTTAAACAAAAATTGAATTATTGCGGTTCTTTGATATGCTGAATCTAAACATGTACTTAGATTTTTTATTATGGGCCAAGTTTTCAAGTTGGTCCAAATCGGGGTCCAAAATTATTATATTAAGTATTGCGCAATAGCAAGAAATTTTCAATTGCACAGTATTCCGCAATAGCAAGAAATCTTCAAGTGCACAGTATTGTGCAATAGCAAGACATTTTCAATTGCAGAGTATTGCGCAATAGCAAGAAATCTTCAATTGCACAGTATTGTGCAATAGCAAGAAATCTTCAATTGCGCAGTATTGCGCAATAGCAAGAAATATCTAATTGCACAATATTGCGCAATAGCAAGACATTTTCAATTGCACAGTTTTGTGCAATAGCAAGAAATATTCAATTGTACAGTATTGTCCCGTTTTCAAATTGGTCTACATTTAGGTCCAAAGGGTCAAAAATTAAACTTTGTTTGATTTCAACAAAAATTGAATATATGGGGTTCTTCAATATGCTGAATCTAACCATGTATTTAGATTTTTAATATTTGGGCCCAGTTATCAAATTGGTCCACATTGAGGTCTAAAGGGTCTAAAATTGAACACTATTTGATTTCATAAAAAAATTGAATTCTTGGGGTTCTATGATATATGCTGAATCTAACCATGTATTTAGATTTTGGACATAGGAACATAATAGGTAAATGTCTTATTTAAAATGTTTAAGTTTTTAAGTTTAAGTTCTTAGACCACATTCATTCTGTGTCAGAAACCTATGTTGTGTCAACTATTTAATCACAATCCAAATTCAGAGCTGTATCGATCAAGCTTAAATGCTGTGTCGGACTCCATACTTGCCCCAACTGTTCAGGGTTCGACCTTAGCGGTCGTATAAAGCTGCGCCCTTCAGAGCATATGGTTTGCTTTAATATACAAATACGAAATATGAATCAATAGAAAAATAGAAGATATGAAACAAATTACACCCCTCCCCATTTTTACGATAAACGCATGAGAAAACGGATGATGAACGGATAAATGACATTGCATATTTCGCGTCAGAAATGGCAATAATTTATTGGTGTGTCAGATTTCTTGTGTGTCATGAATGCTTATTAATCATAAATGATCTTAGAGTAAGAGCACGTCTTCACTATCAAACATCTCTTATTCAGGCAAGACACTACCCTCTTTGGCGGCATTTTGAAAAACAAATTAAGACCAGCTAAACGGAAACTTTTTGAACATTTATGCGATTTACAAGTATTATTATTGCCGCCTTTAATTTTTTTTCGCAAATTACATGTGTTCTTCCATTTTATCCGATATGCTTCCGTTTGGTGTACGTTGTATGCGGTACTAGTCCGTTGGATGTATGTTTGACATCCGCTTGTCTTGTACGTTTCCGTTTCTCGTACATTGCATATTCTGTGTGTGTCCCGTGTGCCTTCGTTACGCGTCCGTTTTATTTTGTTAGTACTGTACATCATCGGAACGGACTCCCAACGGATAACAGTTTTGTTAACGTAAAACTTTTTCCATCCGTTAGTCGCCTGTTCGTGCTATCCGGTAAAGCGACCACAGTTGAAAAAGTCATAGAGCCAAAAAAAAAATCTAATTTGAGGGAATTTTATTGAAATGTCAAAAGTGCAGAAGAAAATATAAACATAATCAACCTTGTATAAATCTGTTTAACCTACAGCGAGTTTTCACTGTTTCCTAAATGTTGGGCGCTGTGGAAACAAAATAGTTCTGAACTATTATTTTAAACGCTCAGCTTATATAAGATATTTTTTTTAAAAGAGAATCGGTTTAAATACATAAAATCCATATTTGCAAATCCTTAACACATTTCAGGATACTGTTATCTCATAATAATGTTCAATTTGTTTTAAAAAAACAATTGTTTATTTTGCAATTGAAAATTATTTTGAACGTTTTATTCTTAATTAAGAATGATCATAATCAAAGCTGTGCTTCTTGTTTTAACACGAATTATCCGCTTTTAAGAAACATCTATTTTGTTACCAAATTTTTCACCGCTTATATTTGCCTTCCTTTTGACTTATTTTGTACATTAACTTTGAAGTAACCGTAGCTCTTCATTTCATTTTGTTTCGTTTCGTTCCGCTTTTAGTCCGTTTTGCAGTTTACAGGTACCCCTCTTTTCGCCCATTTTCTAATTTTGATATCTTCATCAAAAACTTTAAAAAAATCCAACATTCCAAAAGCGTAATAAAGAAAAAACTGCACGTTAAGAGTACTTTAAAAGTTGATCAAATATCTAAACTATCAAATCAAAAAACGATATTTAGAATTTTAATAATTTGGTCAAAATTTCAAAATTTCAAAACATTTTTCAAATTTTGAAATGATAATATTACATGGACCGTACTGTTTCAGTGTAAAAAGAAAGTAGAATAATGTATTTTGAATATATTCCCTTTTTATGTCATATAACTACTACGAATATGCGGCACTATTTGCAAAATACCTCAGATCCAACATCAGTGGACCGTTTTTCCACCTTCGTGTCATTTCATGTCAAAATAATGTTTGATTAGCCTATCGTGACATAATATGATATAACATTGTGCAATCCTAGCTGAACCACACGTACTTTCAACTGTACGTCGTGTAATTTCAAGTGAGCATATTGTGTGGTAAGATTATCGTGACATAATAATGATTTAACATTGTGCAATCCTAACTCAACAACACGTACTTTCAACTGTACGTCGTGTAATTTCTAGTGAGCATATTGTATGGTTAGCTTATCGTTACATAATACTGATTTAACATTGTGCAATCCTAGCTCAACAACACGTACTTTCAACTGTACGTCGTGTAATTTCTAGTGAGCATATTGCATTGGTAGCTTATCATGACATAATACTGATTTAACATTGTGCAATTCTAGCTCAACAACACGTACTTTCAACTTTGCGTCGTGTAATTTCTAGTGAGCATATTGTATGGTTAGCTTATCGTGACATTAAAGTAATATAACTGTATGCTACTTTAGCTTTACATTGTGTAGTTTAAAGTCTACATACATTATGATAAGCCTATCGTGACATTATAATGATATAATGTTGTGCTATCTAAACTTTACATTCATCAATAATAAGTCAACATCATAAAGTTCAACTTTTCGTTTTATTTGTTATCCTATCAATCTAAGAGTACGTCTAAGCTTTATCGAGTATCAAGTTTACATCGTGCAATGTCAACTTAACAATATGAAGTTTCGACTCAACGTTACGTGTTATAATCATATCATCATAACGCCGTGGCTTACCACGATGATTTCACAACATCAACACTTGAAGTTGCAAGTCAACACAACGCAGATTCAACTTAGCATTCTATTATTTAAAGTTTTCATTTTGATGATTTAATTCATCATCACGCTGTATTAACTTTACAATGGAAGCTTCAGCATAACGTTATGTAAATCTATAATATATGACAGCTGAGGATTTCCATATTTTAAGACTAAAGGACGAAGAATATGCATTACCCTTCTTGATCTAGACGTTTAAGAATTCATATGAACAAGTGCTTTATTGTCAACATGTAAGATAATGTTCTTATTTACAAAAATCTCATACCACAAATAAAAGGCTAATACAATAGGTAATAACTATAAAAATTACATGTCCTTTAATATATGCTAAATCTAATCAAAATGACGGCCAAGGAAAGAAATCCCAATAAGGATGTTAACGCACTCCCAGCATTATCAGTAAATAACTCCATATCAACATTTGATAGTCTGCCCTTTTAAGGAATATTAAATCATGTTTTTTAAATGTTTTTCAACTTTCAAGAATTCCATCTGACAACCGATCAGGCAATGGTTTTGTTTACTGAAATAAGAAAAGTGCACAACATGCATGATGCTAAATAACTAGCAGATGCATTTGTCTAAAAGCATACAACTTGCACAACAGGATCGTAATGGTGTTATAAGGATATGGATAATATCCTCGATTTTTTAAGAGCTTAATCAACTTAATCGATGTCTGTGATTAGTTGTTACGAAGATTCTACCGGAAATATCGGGCATATGTACGATCTAAGTACCACGAGTTGGAACAGAATAATGTCCCGCAAATTAGTTCAAACAGACAAAAAATGTTTATCTACCATTGACTATAAATATAGTTTTGAAAACACAAGTGTGTATTTCAAATTATACAATATGAAAATGATGTTTGTTTAATGAAAAAAAAATAGGACAAAATAATCCTGTGTTGCTCATTCGCGAAAAAGTAAAATAATAATAAAAAAAACAATCTATACAAATCTATCGTCTGATGCGTTTTTGTATTACCGCAAACATTCTAAAATTATTGGTCGTACTTTTTGTATATTTGTATCACGTTGTCGTCGTCGTCGTCGTCAGCGACCCCCGAAGACAGATAGTTTCCGGACAATAACTTTAGTATAAGTAAAAAGTAATCAATAAAATTTTAACACAAGGTTCAAAACCACTAAAGGAAGGATGGGATTGATTTTGGGGGATATGGTCCTAACTGTTTTTGAATTTGGGGCCAATAAAGGGGACCAAATAAGCATTTTTCTAGTTTCCAGACAATAACTTGTGTGTAAGTGTATGGATGTTTCTGAAATCGTACCATACGGTTCCATACCAAAAAGAAAGGTTGGACTAGATTTTGGTGGTCATAGCCATCACGGTTTAGGAATTAGGTAAAAACGGTGCCAAAACGGTATTTCTATAATGCTTATTTCTTGACCAGTTTCATTAGGATTTTTATCTTGAATTTTTGTGATTCTTTAATATGCTGAATCTAACAGTTTATTAAGTTTTTGGATACAATTAAAACTGCTTAACCTTTTCACGTTTCCATCGGTACTCTGGTACTGGTACCGATAGACTATGTTTTGGGCCACTAGCTTGCGTAAAGTATGGAATCTTTGACATTTGTTTACGTACAGAAGTGGTTGAGGGCTCGAATCAATCCCCTATATCACAGCTGTGTGATTCATGGTGCTTAAACTTCTCCCAAGTACGGTTTGGTATCAAATTGCTCCTAACAGACAACATTTTCTCCTTTGAAAACCGTTTTTTTTTTAATTTGTATGGTAAAATATACTGTTGATTTTGGGGGCAATATAACTTTTTTTTATTAACCACGCCGTGTTTTTTTAAGGGAAACTATTCATAGTATGATTAAAACTTGTACTCAAGTTAAATAAGTGATTTAAAGTGTACCAATGCAATCATTAACTTGAAATGCACTCTCAATATGTGGTAAGTTCTTACAAAACTAATTGAAAAAGAGACAAAAAAAGACAAAAAATCATGATTTTTTTTTGACGAAGTTGAAATAGATGTAACAGTACATTGTGCCTGGTTATGGAAATGCCGATAACACTTTTGTTGAAATAAAGGAACCGGCAAAAGTTTATAAAAACATGTCAGACTAAAGTATAATACCATCCTATATTTGCTCAAAATGATGGGATTTACAAAAAAAATTTGTTTTATCGAGACTTAGATTCTAAACGAAAACGGGCTAATTATTTGTTTACTCTCACTTCGTTAATGGAAGAGTTAATTACTAAAATTTCGATACTTTAAACTGGTACTCCAGTGGTTCAGTGGGAAGCTGTACTAGCCCATGACCACAGCAGGAAGATTGCATGTTCTAACCTCAAAGCCGGAGGTGAAAAAATAATTTCCTATATTAAATGTAACTTAACTTAACTTTACTTTTAATTTCAAAAAGAGAGTCAATTTAAAAATTCCTCGTGCTTAGTCAATAAGGTCGAGCGCACCCTAAAAGGTGTACTTGATTTGGTCCATATTTGTATTTGTTTTCACCAATAACTACAATAATAAACTTGTTTTACTTAAATCATTGCTAGCACTGCATGCAATAATCCTATATCTATCAGTCATCAAATCGCCAAATATGAGAGAACAAGGATAAAGGCTGTGGATTTTCTATAAAATGTCCATATGTTTAGCATTAAATCAACACAAGGGTAAATTATCCTTAATCTAAAATAAATTATATACCGGGCATAGATTCAATGATATGTATCTTAATCTCGTGTGTATTTTAGTCTAGACGCCATCTTATTAACTCTCAAATCGACCCCTCATTCGATATATAATTGATATAAAGATAACTATAGATATAAATAGATATCAGACTCGTGCATTTTGCATTTTCTATGTCTGTTTAATTTCATATAATAGATTAAAAATATATGTAAATCATCGTTTTTTAGCTGTATTCAAAAGATATTTAGCAGATCGAATCAGTGAATCAAATGACTTACCTTTGTTTCACTGGAAGTGTTGACATTCTTTTCCTTTAAATAATCATATACTCTTCCTTTAAATATTGAACAAGCACAATGCGAGTGGTATCCATCTCTAGGTAAGGGGTTAACTTGAAGTTCCTATGAAAACGGATTCAATGAGGTCAAATTCTTCACTTGGAAGTAAATAAATCAGCATCCGAGTTTCTTAGCTTATTTTGAAAAAAAATTGAACCGTAGTGTCTGCTAAAAGCGATATATTATTTCAAAAGTCACTTTCATTAAAGGTTGAACAAAAATGAAAATCATCTTTTATATTTTTAGATTTCTCGAAGCTAGTGCCCCTTTCATTGGTCATGATTACATTTAGAAATAATATTCAACACATCGTAATAGCGTACATAACCACTTTCAAAATGCATATACTTTATCTAAAGGTCTTTCAAGTCCATGTCCCTAAGCTTTAGTCTTGATGAATTTACGTTATCACCATGCCAAACGTTATCAACCCTTAATAAGATATCTTTAAAATAAACTGAATGACATGACTTGAAATTTTATTTTCCTATGTTCCTTATGTTATAGAAGCGGCCATGATAAGCATAGGTGAATACTTGATTGTTTAAAGTACCGGTATTACAATGGTGTTTACTAAAAAAAATATAAGTATATTTTACATTACACGAATGAAAGGAGATAATGCAAATTATATGTTTAAACAGCTAGCAAAGAAAAAAAAACATACTTCATTGATATGCATTTCTATTCTTAAAAACTGTCCTGTCTGTTCGAAGGCAAAAATTAGTTTAAAAAAAATAATATTAAATTTCAACGAGTTTATAATCAACAATAACCTTGTACTGTATTTGAAATGTCTACGTAGAAAAAAGTTACTAAAAGGTGTAGGTCCGGCTTTTTTTGGCCTCAAATATCAGGTTTATCTGATGAAAGATTTCTGACACTTTTTAAAAACCTAAGTGTCTATTTCCTTTGATTCAATTAGTTTATGTGAAAGATTTTAACTGATTTAGTCATTAAAAATACTCCAATTCAAGCTCAAATAGAAAAAAATATATCAAATTTGCCAAAAAATTTCACTTTTCAGATGTTTTTTGTCAAAAAATGAAAGTGGCCGCATCCGTGTTCATCCTCAACCTGTATATATGTTATTTACTATCATCAAATACAACTCACATTTCAATATTAAGAATGAACACAAATGCAGAAACCGTCTAAAATTTAAATAACTGCTAAAATTGTGAAGACTTCAGTAATTTAGCATGACTTAATGATGCTAATATCTGATATATGTGCATTATAGTGTAAAAAACAGCCCATATGTTTGTAGCAGAAGCATTTTACTTTCCAATAAATAACTTTTATTCACATTTAATATAACAGTTTTGTAAAACTGCTATATTTTGATAAATTATGAATTTCAGGCAACTGATTCTTAAATTTCTTTAACATTGCTTAAATTGCAAATTTTGACTTTGTTATATCAAAAATTATGCAGTGTAATTTACAATCAGTCATTTTAAATACCTTTATATAATTATCTTTATATTGAATGTGACTATATATAGAAAAAGATACTTTAGCGTTTTTTTGGTGTAAACAAAGAAGACAAAACAATGCAGAAAAAATAATCATCAACCAATATCAAGCGAACGTCATTTACGAGCTATCCTGGGTCACCCACATATTTAGTATGAAAGGCTCAAGCAGCCCTTAAATGTCTCTAGCCAAATTTTTATACATTGAATTAACTTTCTCGATTGAGCTTAATTTTTTAGCCGAGAAAATATAAAAAAAGCAAGTCATTTAAAATATGCAAAGGACTACTTTACACTAGTATCATGAGTATTGTCTGCGTGCGCAAATAGTGCCTGATCCAATAAGGAAAAAGTCGAAATTGTTTTTGACATATAATTGAAATATTATCTTGTTGTGAAAACCCCTCCTGTTCATTTTATCAGTATATTTAAAGTTATTTTTTATAACTTCTACAACACCTCTACTGTAAACAGTCATAGAAGTCACCAAAGGTACCAGGCTTATTATTTAATACTTCAGACCCGCTTTTCGTGTGTATTTTAGTCTAGACGCCATCTAATTAACTGTCGAGTTGACCCTCGAAGACCTGCTATTGCCAAATAAGCGATAATCACATATATATAGATATAAATAGATATCAGACTCGTGCATTTGAAATTATTATGTCTGTTTAATTTCATATTTTAGTTTAAAATATATGTTAATTTGACCTGTATACAAATGATTTTTTTGTGAATCGATCAGTCAATTAAGTTACCTTTGTTTCACTTACAATGGCGACAGTCTTTTCTTTAAATACTTACAGTCTTTTCCTTTAAATTATTGAACAAGCACAATGCGGTATCCATCTCTAGCTAAGGGGTTAATTGAAGTTGCCATGAATACGGATTCAATGAGGTCAAATTATTCACTTGTAAGTGATTAAATCATCATCCATGTTTCTTAGCTTATTTTGAAACAGTGGTGTTTTACAATGGTGTTTTAAAAACAAATTGGTATATTTGACAAACACGAATGAAAGGAGATGATGCAAAATATATGTTTGAACAGCTAGCAAAGAAAAACAAATTTGAATGTATTATTGTTGAGAATGCCATTTCATTATTGTCAAGCAAAAAGTAAAAACAAATCCGTTCACATCAGAATGCATTCAGTGTGTGGGTAAAGGTAATATCTTATAGGTTAGCTTGCATGCTAGCTAAACCGTGAAGTCATTATGAGGTAAGGTAAACTACCCTCCTTTAACAGTAGACTGATCTAGACTAGTCCGACAGATAACCAATCTATCTGTATGTAGTTGTAGACTCATCAAGTTGGGCGTAAATAACATTTGAGTTGGGTTCTATTGGTTTATTATAAGCAATCTCAAATAAACACCCTGTAACATATAAAATACGGCACAATACGACACAATCATACGTTCAAAGAACGATAACTCTAATTATTATCTACATATTAATAAAATGAAATATAAATTATCAAAGTATGATCAAGTAGTTTACTTCAGTTTGAAATATACCATAATTAATAAAGTATGTTTTACAACAAATCATAAACATATATATACCAAAGTCTATTTTCGGTAACTGTTCAATATGCAATACTACATATATCAATAACACCGTGTGTTAACGATCATTATGGTCTTTAAGTCCATGTCGCCAAGCTTAAGTGTTGATGAATTAACGTTATCACCAAACCGAACGTTATCAACTTAAAGTAAGATATCATAACAATTAACAGATTGAAATGAAGATAAGTTTAATTTCCTATGTTTCAGGAGTTTCAAAAAAGTCCATGAGAAGAGAATGTGAGTATTTTATTGTTTAAAGTACCGGTATTACAATGGTGTTTACTTTTAACAAAAATCATTTTTAGTATATTTTACAAACACGAATGAAAGGAGATGATGCAAAATATATGGTTAAACAGTTAGCAAAGATAAACAAATGTGACATCGTTGTTCTGCATAAGAAACACATTATAGATAATCCTTTGATGGGAATTGACGTTTATTCAGTTATAAAAAACAATCAAGAAAATCCAAAACACCGTTGATACCTGCTATTTATAGTCGAAGCTTTAATACAGTGTATCTTGTCATAGGCAAATAATTGATAATAATTGTGACAGCCATAACTGTCTTGTTTTGGAAACTGATATAATCATGTGTTATTATAATATTGTTTTATTAGTTTTTTCATTAACTTAACTGACACCTCTTTTTCAAACAGTCATAAGATATAAGCACACGATTTGAAGAGAAAGTTCACCTTTTTATGTTCGAGTGTGTAAGGTCAACTTTTCTGTCTTGAAAACGTAGAAAGTACAAATAGTTGATACATCATATCACTTCATATTCTTTTATTATTATATAAGTTATTAAGGTTTATGACAAAACAATGTAGATTAAATTTAATGAATAGTGAACCAGAATTATGTTTTTAATTTTCAAATCAAAGATTCAGAAGTTGTCAGGGCTTGGTAATTGGTTTTTAAAATATTTTTATCAAATAGTTCGGTTCTATGTATGTTGGCGTCGTTTCTTGTTGAACTTCAGTGTTTTTGTAGTTTCCATGTCTTCCTCTGATAGTTGATATGTGTACCTCGGTTTAAAGTAGTAGCCTGAATTCGATTTTCTCTCTGTTGATTTAGGACTTTTGAATATCGGTATACTACTCTTTCCTTTATTTAAAATCATATGATGCCTGCATATTAAACGATAGGTATTTGAAATCTGTAAAATTATTTTTTTTTAAAGTTTTCTACATGAAGTCTACAAGTGGCCTGTAGAATTAATGAATAGTTTATACAATAATTGTTGCTGTGGATTCTTAAGAACAATTTTTGTATTCGACATGAAAGTGTTGCGTCATACTTAACATATTTACATTAAGGCAAAAAACAATAATTCATAGAACATGTAGAAATAAACTGAAATGACAAAAAGTGTTCATTACATATCAGCTGATTTAGAGACCCTTTCATCTGATTTGCCAAAAATATGACTATAAAAAAAAACCCATTGTTTTCTAAACATGTGACTAAGTTAAATGCTTTTTTGTCCTGTTTTTATTGATTTATAGAATAAAGTAAAAAATGGTTAAGGTTTATAGAATATATCATACCCAAACACGGGGGAAAATGTAATGTAGGGTCTCATCCATTTGGATTTTCCTTGACAAGATATATATTCAGTCTTATAAACAGTCGGAAACCAGGTTGAAATAGAACAAAAGAATCGAAGCTCTTTGTTAGAGAAGGCGATAAATGTTTACTGTATTGTTTACTATAGTGACAAAATTTTTAAAAGTTAATAGAAACAAACAAAATTGCAATTTTCTTCTCAATTACGAGGTGTTTTATTTTAAAAACACCATTTGCATAAGTTTTCAATTTATTTAGTTCATAGTTAAGCAGAACAATTAGATATCAAGTCGACGACATGGGTATCTTTCAAGTTGGATGACAAAAATGCATAACCTCCGATTTTTTTGAAAAAATTACCACGGACGGAAACCATATCAATCTATTACTTCAGTAATTTTCGTGTCTGCCCTTCCATTATGTGACTGAAGAAAAAATTCCAAAAATGGGTAACAATTGTATCGAAAAGAGAAAATCGAGTGCACCGTTTTATGTTAGGGCGTGTTTGAGTTGAGTATTTTGTCTTGATATCGTACAAAGCAAGAATATTTCATACATCGTCTCGCTTCAAATTCTATCATTATTATACATTAAAGCTACAGGTTGACGTTATAACACAAAAAAAAATCACAGTACTAAAAGATGAATTATATAGGTCAAGTGAAATACCTATCTAATGAGTCACAAAAACAGAGAAGGTGTGTTCGAATAGCTATTTTTTTACTGAAAGTACTTGACGACAGTCTTTCAAGTTGGATGATGAAAATGCATATCTTCGAAAAATTCCAATGTTTTGTGTGTGATAACTAGAGTTTATAGTCTTCATACACTAAAAAAATCTAGTCTGCCCTTCCACGAAATATTTATTTAGAATTTTTTTAAATGTTTATGAATTTTCGAAAATTCCACCTGACAACCGATCAGACAATAGTTTTAAGTTGAATCAATGCAGACAAGATTATTAACTGATGCTCATTAGCTAGTTGATAAATTTGTCTTTAAAAAAACAACTGACATATATAGATCGTAATGATGCAATATGGATAAATTTATCGGTTTCCAAGAGCAAAAATGGTAGCGCGTCATCCCTACAATGGCTTCCGTTTCTACGATTGTGAAAATGAACTGGCGTAATGGGGAGATAATTTTGACGAAGTAGGATCCTGACTGATAAATCGTTGATCTTAACATCGATTTTGATTTTACATGAAAGGGATGGTCAACTGCCAAGACAGGTCAATAAAAATTTTCATTATCAACTGATATAATTAAAAATTACAATACATATTTGTTAACCAACACATCTACGCTATATAAGTAAATGAAAATATAAAACAGAAATACCTTATCAATTACAGTGCGCGGGTATGTTAATGCTGTATTTTCGAAAAAATGAAAAAATGATACTTAAATTTCGACTTTTAATAAAAAGACTTTTTGACTCATTTATAGTGTAATTTGTTATATTTTTTAGTTTTGCTAGTAAGTTGATAATATAAATTTTCGTTTTCAAAAATAACATTCTCAAATTATCACGTGGTTATCACGTGACACTCCAAAATCTATTTATAAACGTGAAAACAGTAAACTCAAAAGTGCTAGCGTGTAGACAGTCTTGTTTTTCTAAATATTGTTATCTGTGGATAGCTTATATACCAAAGTATTAGAAAAGTGCTACTCGCCTCCTTTGAATAAAAAGATTAAATACATAAACGGAGATTTTCGACTGAATTGTGCCAAAAATACTTTGACCTTCAGATATTACAACGTCTAACACTTAAACGGTATTAACAACATGAACCGAGTAGCAGTTTTCGAAAAATATTAATATTCAGCTTTCTGTACGTTAACTTGACCAAAAAATTCATCATTTCTACACGCTAGCACTTTTGAGTCAAAGTTAACGTGTTTCACAATTTTTTGTGTCCGACATTGTTTACAAACGCACAAGTGACTTTCAAAGGGAAGTAATTCTGTAAACAGAAATAAAAATTTCAGTCATCGGGAAATTATACATAATTTCATGCTTGCATCACAGCTGAAGATTGACCAATCAGATAATTAGATTGTGTTTATCTATTTGAATATTGGAGTTGAAGCGGTGGCAAATCCTCGGGTTTTACCATATATAAGTACACAAACTTAAAACTCAATTTAATTTTTGTTAAATCATTAAAATTAAATTTGAGATCGTTTTTTCAAATCTCCTTATCATATTAGACATGTGTTATAAAAATCTTTGTGATATCTTTTACCGTTTGGTTTTAAATTGGAATTAAACATTGTATTTTCCCATAGAGTTTGAAGTAAAATCCCGAGAATTTCACCTCCTAGAAATTTAAAGTGCCAGGATGTTCGAAAATATGTATTGCTGATCTTTATTTAAATGTACTTTTTGTTGCATCTTCTCCATAACCAAATATTTAATAAAGGAAACAAACTATTTAAATATATATATTTTACTCGGAGAATAGATCAGAATGATTATAATTACACATCGGCTTGGGGTATGAAGCCCCTTTTCTTTCTGTTTGGTATTTTTTGGCAAAAACAATTATGTATTGAATTTTTCTACGGACACTGTAGATCACTGTAGCTTTATCTACCAATAAAACATGACCTCCGTGTATTCGCACAACAGTGTGGGAAGTGTCGTTAAACACCATTCAATCAATCAGATAGTTCTTTGCATTCTATTTTGTCAGGTGAGGTGCCTCTCATGTTTGGGTTTTGCCACTTGTAACAGTGTAAACTTTTAGAGTGTACAATAAAATCATGAATCTTGCTCATTCTTCATAAATCATACAGACCCATACACTATACATTATTCAGTCGTTGGTCATAGTGGCAATCACACCATATATAAATGACAGCTTGAAATATATATTCAATGTCCTGCTTTTTCTATCTCTCAATAAATTTAATTACCACATGCTGATAGAAAACATGCTTTAAGAAAAATAGATGATGATTTCATAACAAAAAAACTTATGGTGCCATGGTCAGTAAGTATGGGACTATTAAATCAATTTATACCAAATATGATAGTGCAAGAGCTAATGGAAATTTTATTATATTTTAAATCCTGCAACATTGTTTTCACACATACCCTTTATACACCATGTACACATTCAATGAATATTCTGTGTCTCATTCAAGCATACTTAAAACTCCAAAATATGTATTTATTCTATGTATGTATATATGTACCATTATATCTCTGTAACTTATAAATTTGCAGAATATTTTCTTTTACAGCTAATTTCCTAAAGCTTGTAGAGTAAAACTTTGGTTGACTTGCTTGTCTTGTTTGTATAAATATTTACCCAGGCTTAAAGCTTAAAGCACTTAAGATTGTCATCTTCAAACAATAAATATAGGCAAACTTAAACCTGTAAATATTATAGTGAAATTCAATTGGATGTTATCTAAATTATTATTGTACAATATACAAACAAAGCAAGCAAGGTAACCTAAGTCTTGCTCTACATGCTTTAGGAAATTAGCTGTAATCTCTTTTTAAGGTACAGGAAACAGAAATATAGGTATATATAGGGTGTAAAGTTTATTTAAAGAATATATAATAATAATTTTGCAGGGTAAAGAAAAGATGCTATTTGAATAAAAATAATAGAGAAAAATTCTCATAGCAACTAATTGACAACCCCCTCACCCCCCAGTTCAGATCCCAATTAATGAATCTGTGGCCTAAATCTGTATAAATTAGAAAAATCATGAACTTGGACAACTGTTTTGATTATCTATATTTTATTAATATCAATATAATATATTATCTTTTATAATTGCAATGCTAACCATCAATGAGGTGTTTATTTTTAAGGATAAAACAGCATAAAACTAGCAGACGTCAGTTTAAATCATGTTGAACTGAATAAGAAAAGTTTTTATAATATTTATCATCAGTTAAAGCTTCATGTAATTAGATAATTGAATTAATATTGATAATTGCTCCTCAATAAGCATTATTTGGTACTTTCTGAAAAGGGGGTGTGAATGTTTTTGTAAGGGAATATATATATATGATCAGTGTCTGAAAACCTTAAAGTTTTTCATTTAACCCAAGTAATTTAAAATATACATTGGCTGATTGATTGATTTGAAATTGTGTATTAAATGCAGCTAACATGACTTATTTTACTTCATGTGGTATGTTTTTCAATGTGTCACAACTTACCATCATAACCAAATAACATAGATTTTTTTTTGTTTTTGTTATAAAACATGTTTCACAATCATTGAAATTAGGGAAATCCCGGAATGAGTGTTCCTATTGATGAATCTATATGCTAATTTGTATGTGAAAACATTTCATCATTCCTAACACTTTTGCTTTTGTTTCACATTATTATTAATAAACACTATTAATGATTTTGATTTTAATATTCCATGGAGCACAGCTAAATATAATTTATCCACTGAATGAAATCACAATTTGTACACAGTGACACATTTATGAAGTAAAAGTTCTGTGAAACATCCTCTCCTCAGTGATCATAATTAGGACACAATATCACATATGTATTCCACTTTCTTATAAATTTTTCCTTTGTTTGATCATGAACTAACACATGTTCCAGAATCATTGCAGTAAGTTATTCATTCATTTCAACATATTTCCTTTTCCTGAACCTGCTTTTTCATACAGTAAATTTTTTCTCACTTTTTTTTAATACAGTCAATTAACTTCTAATTTGTATTCCTTTTAGCACAGTTAAAACAGTCTTGATTCCATTAATTTTGTCACACATATGTATAAGTAAAGAGTTGTCTTTTCAGGAAAATGAATTTTCTCTTTATATCTCATGTACAGGAATCTGATATGAAAATAATATCCTTGTTTGGGTATCATTTGTTGATCTTCCTTAGAATGAAAAGTGCAGTCCTTGTGTCTTATTCATTTTATCAATTGTGCTATTGTATTGGAAGTAGCCATTGTTTCTCATTCATCTTAAAATCCTGCAAAAAAAAATGATATTATTATACACAATATAATTAATTTATAAGCCCCATTGCTATATATATGCATAATATCTATTACTTCAATCATTGAACTTGATTTATATAATAATATGCTCTTAATGTGCCCTGTTATTAATATTTTGAACATAACAATTATCTTATTTATATTCTTATTCTGATACAAAAAGAGAACTTCAATATAATCAAATTTTAGTAAGCTTAATAGCTATAGCCCTTAGTATCAGCAGTGGTTGGTAAAACTAATAGTAAACTTACATGTTTGTAATAAAATAATTGCCATGCTTGTTTACTTTCTTAACACATAAAGATAATAGACAGAGTAATCTAAACTCATAAGCAATTAATCTTAAAATAGCTTTCATATCACTTCATGTGACTAAAAAATATTAAAGTGTCAGTAACAATAATATAATATTTGAATGCTTACATCAAAATGCAGACTTCCTACATGTCAACTCACTTGGAAGCAGTAAAAAAAAACAGTGAATACAAATTCTGCAAAAGACAAATATAAAATTGCATAGTCAAAACTTTAAAGCAATAAACACACCAAAAGTTTTTTGTTAAACATGTAGGAAATAGGCAATAAAGGAGATACTTAAAAAAAACTGTTAGGTATTTAATCTGTATGATATTGAAATATGTACATCAATGTAGATTGACACCTTTTAAAGTCACTTATTTGGATTAGCAAATCCTACAAGTAATCAATAGTCTTTATGTCAATTGAATGAAAGTGGTGATCAATTTAAAATTTTCATGTCTATTACTAAAAATTAAATTGGATAACATATTAACTGAGATGAGCAAATTCTCTCATTTTGTAAAATCTCAGTAGCCTGATAACTGAAATATAACTTTAATAATAGTACATTTTATTTGTTTGAACATGCATTTATAAATTCTGGTATTTTTTTATAAACTTAGAAATGACAATGGATATATAAATACTATTTGTGAAACAAATCCATGTTTTATTTTAATAAAATTTATGCTTAAATCACAATGAAAAAAAAATAATTCTGAATTGAAACAATGTCATTCTCTGTTTAAAATGTAAAAACACCAACACTGTTCATTTGCGTAGGTGGTGTATAAAAGTTTATACAAAAAATGACTAAGCTTAAGGATAGGTAGACTGGGTATGATAATATAGGGGGTGCACCCCTTAGTTTACTACCAAAGTAAAAAATGAATAGTTTTAATTTATTGCATACACTAAACCAAGGGGGAATTAAGGGGGGGGGGGGGTTGTAATTATTATGTAACAGTTAGCTTGGGAAAAATCAAGTCTAATAAAACTAATATTAAAACAATCTTTCTCCGAGCATTGTTTCCATTTAGCTAACTTTATTGATTCGTTGATTGATTCATAGGTCAACGGTTTTCGTCGTCGGTTATCCAAATAAATGACGAATTATAAATGTTTTGATTCACTTCAACAAATTCAATAAGAAGAAATGGGTACCGGTGATAAAGAGTTACAATTTACAACGTATTTACCTCAAAATGTATGCTAAATCCACCTTTCCATTGTGATTTCCATGTGCCGACTTCTGTGACAAGGTGCTCAACAGCTGATAATAATGACTGTGACGTGACAAGCTAAACATTGACGTTGATGAATCTTAGTTTTTGGCGATTTTCTTACTTAAAACTGTAAGTGTTCAAGGGAACAATGATCATGTATGAAGATATTGTTAATGTCGCAATGCCGTTGTCGAAAAACAACAAGTTGATAAATCTTTGACCTCGGTGAAGCCAAAAAATCACCACTCTATAGCAAATTCTCCCAACGTCCGATTTAGCCAATCAAAATTCGTATAGTTTCGAAAATGACGTAATAGATGAGATTTCGATGCAATCACCAAAAATTGTAAAATATTATTTGAAACCGCATTAACCTACCCGCGTGGGTGTCCATTGCTAAACAATTCTCGTCACTCACTTTATAACTATATTACTTGTTATCCATATTATTTGTAGTATTCTAAACAGCATTTAATAATATGCAAAACAAGCTTGTTTAATCAGATACAAATTGAATATATTTATTTCAACAAGTTAACAAATATCTCTAGAAAACAATCTTTTTTTACGATTACCTCCATTTCGTAGCAACCACGTAAAACACACGAGACATTTATTTTCAGATATCAAATAGCAACAACGTAAAACACACGAAACATTTATTTTCAGACATCAAAAGAGCTCGGAGAAATCAACAAAATTAAAAATAAAATAAAAACTCCCGAAATCAGTTACGAAATTTCAACCTTTGATTAGACGGTTGCGAGAAAAACGTGTAAACTAGAAATGGCAAATGCGTGGTTTGAGAATGAACCGAATTAAGCACATTTTTTCCTAGTGTTTATTTACTTAATAATTCATGTAAGTTGCAGATTTATTAGAATGTTTAACTACGGCTTTATCTAAGTGGTTGTCACACGGAACAGCAAAACAAACGTCAAACTCACCCTCGCTTCAGTTTTTCAATGGCCGTATTTGTCCTATTAGAATCGAAATAATTCATGGAAGTCATGGATTTGTTGGAATTAAACACATGCTCTGGGCCGTGACGTTCGAATTTTATCCTGAATATCACGACCCAGGCCATGTGTTAATTTCCAACAAATCTATGACTTCCATGAATTAATACTTAATTGAAGTAAAGACATAATCATTTTATTTGATATATACTTTAACGGATGTGACGGATCTTGCGCTGCAAGTAATTTCAATGGATCTTTCTTCTTTTTGCGATTCCTAATGTGGAATAGGTTTGTTTATTTATTTCTGTTGGTTGTTTACATTTTTCAGTTTTAGAATCATTTTAGGATCTCTTGTTTAGTTGGATTAGCATTCAAATAATTCTGTTCAATTGTCATTTGCTGGTAAAAATGATGCTTTTGTTATTTGAAAATGTTTACGGTTTCTTCTGAAGCGGTTACACATGTTTCAGCTATATATGTCCGAAGTTTTTCATGTTTTCGGACAACCGTTCCTGGTGTTAAATGATTGTTGTGTTATATTAATAACTGTTTTATTATGTTTTAGTTATCTCTATGGGTTTGATCTGTATTATTTGAAATAGTATTCATGAGTTTGTTGTCCTCTGTTATGTAAAAATCGAATCTTGATTTGGGGATGTACAGTAGGTGGTTTCTGCCAAACTACCGATCATTAACACGAAAACGGTTTGACGATTTTTTTCAAGTTATGATTAAGATTGGTTGAATTTCACCTGTTGTTTGTTAAATTATACAAACAATATTTTTAACTTTGAGTTTTAGCTGGCCCAAACATTTACGTGTCATTCAAAGTATAGTATAAATGAAGTACGATTTAATTTCTGTTCCTTTTTTTCAGACGTAACAAGAATCGGTATGTATTTTATTGTGTTTTGTGTTGCAACTCTTATGTCTTTACATATTTTTATACATTTATTTTGTCTAAATATTAATGAATTCACACTTCAACCATTTCTAAGATATGCTATAGAAAGCGCGGACAATTGCCGTTTTAGAATTTTTGATATATCCCAATCGCACGTAATGTATAGATTTGATGAATTCAGAAAAACTATGACATTTATAGTTTGATGGCGTTTCGTTTTGCCTAGTAGTATGTTACTACATGTATATACGGTACATATAAATATAAAAAGAGTACTTAAACATAACTGATGTGTAAAGGCATAATATATCTTTATTGGTACTCCTTTTACTAGTTCATAGTACAACTAATTGTAAGATTCTTGTGAAATATGTGGATTGTGATTGCTACATTTATTTTTGTGCCGATGATACTGATATCCAAAGCTTAAACAGTAATATGACGTTGTTATAAATTGCCTCATGACTGCAGAAAAGTGTACATGTACTGATCACCAAGTGTTAGTCAACAGTAATGGTAAGTGATGCAACAACAACTAGACGCATTTCTTTGAATGTGACAAATTCTCTTTTTGTTTTGTTTTTTAAATTGAGGTTTCCTTCAAAAATAAAAAAAAGGAACGAAGGAAAGCAGATGATATTGAGTATTACAAGGTATCACCAGCACACTAGTCAGCATTTCGTTGTTGGCATGAATATCAATTATACGGTAAATTTTATAAATTTCCTGTTATAAAACTCTGAATTTTTTCGAAATAGTAAGGATTTTCTTATCCCAGGAATATATTATCTTATGCCTTAATGCTCGACAACTGTGTACTTGTTTTGATTTACAACTACTAGTATTTTGATCTGAGCGTCACTGGTGAGTCTTGGGTAGACGAAACGCGCGTCCGGCGTATTAAATTGTAGTCCTGGTACCTTTGATAATTATATATATACATATATATATATATACAACTCGTCTAAACATCAACCCAACAAAGTTAGATCTGTAAATTTGCTTTCGCAAATTTTTGGTTCTTCCCTCGCCGGGATTCGAACCCATGCTACTGTGATATCGTGACACCTAATCGCCTGCACTGCATCCGTCCCGCTAGACCACACGACCCCATGGGCTCTCAAAAAAGAGCTTTCGCTGGCCGTGTGTTACCTTTCCTCGTCAGTTTTAATCTAGCGGCGTACTACAGTACATGATATATAAGGCATGAAAATGTTATTGTTACAGATCAGCTAAATTATCTATAGTAAAGGATCCTACAAATTAATGTAATATACAGTCACAGAAAATAATTATATTTATAAGTACGTCTGAGTCAGTGATATATAAGGTAAATTCAATAAGATTCCTGTTACAAAACTCTAAATTTTTCGAAAAACTAAGGATTTTCTTATCCTAGGAATAGATTACCTTAGTCGTATTTCGCACATTTTTTGGGGAATTTTTTGTCAACAATGCTCTTCATTTCAGTACTTTATACCTATTTTGATCTGAGCGTCACTGATGATTTTGATGTAGACGAAACGCGCGTCTGTCGTATTAAGTTATAATCCTATTACCTTTCAGTGGCGTAGCCAGGGTTGAAACGATGTGGATGCGAAATTGTCGGCGAGCGGAGCGAGGCGAAAAAATTTTGGGACCATATTATGCAGAATTTTTTTTTTTTTTTTTACATTTTCCCATTTATGCATGAGTATTCCCCTAGAAACCGACACTAGTTAGATTTTTGTTTAATTTCAAAATACCAACCAATATATATTCATTTTCCAACAGAATTTTATTGTTTTCTCGAAAGTACCTTCAATCAATTCAAAAATATTTAATGTTAAAGTTTCACACTTGACATCACAAAAATATAACAAGTACAGCGGCACCTCTGTTCATGGAACTTCGAAATATAGGAATCGCAGTGATCCTCTTTCTCGGAATATAAGCCTCACAATGTTTTTTTTTTTTTTTTATTAATTGTCTTAAAGCGTTGCAGTGGACATGGAAATACCGGGCGGCCTGCGTCCGTCTGGTCTTGTTAGCACTGTTATGTATACAATTCCTGCCAGCTTTTTGTGAAACTTGTATCATCAGCAATGTCTCAGTTGACAATTGCGAAAATAAGTCCTGATCATGTTTTTTGAACCCATTGGAAATATAAATTATGACTGAAATCCAATTGCATTTGTTCTGAAGCTGTTATTTCTCTCCAGATATTTTGTATCTTCGATAAATAAAATAAGTGTAATGCTGGGACATAGGAACTCTTTTCTTAAAAATAAAATTAAAATATTTGTAACTAGATGGAGAAGGTATTTATTAGCAAAGAAATGATAACACTCCATTATACAAATACGGTTTTTATCACGTTGTCTTTCGCATCACAGAAAACGTTATCAGGATATGATGGTTTAGTTGTCAACTTGCTCAATTTCAGACTAAACATGCGGATTTGTTATAACCACCCTCAATGTTTGTCGCAGCCGACGACAAGCTACGACGTAGACTTTTCACGAAAAAGTAGAGAACACCTTTTTTGCGATTTATCCATCTTGTTTACATACACTAAATGATCCTATAGGAAAGACCACTCATACTGCTTCGTAAATGATTGGACGACATTTTCAAATCCTCACCTTTGTATCTGCTGTGAACACATGCAATCATATATTTATTAAAAAAACTTTTTTTTTGCCAAAATGATGTGGATGCTTGAGCATCTGAGCATACATGCAAGCTACGCCACTGCCTTTGATACTATTCACAGTTTAAAACTATAACAACACATGATCATATATATGTAGGTAAACAGTTAGGAAGGAATCTTGGAAATCAAACGATGCATACAATAGCAAACGTGTTTTATTGCCAGACAATTATATCTTTTTTCCAAATTGTATGCTTATTGTATACTTGTGCGACGTATTTAAAAGATAAAATCTGAAAAATGCTGAACTCCGAGGATCATTCAAAAAGGAAAGTCCTTAATCAAATGACAAAATCAAAAGCCCAACCATACCAAATACATCAAACGAAAGTATAAAGCACTGTAACAAATGTCATATTCCTGACTTGGTTAAGGAGTTTTCCTATGTGGAAAAGGATGGATTTTACCCGGTTTGATAGCTAGTTAAATTTTCATTTGTATGACAGTCGCATAAATTTTTTTTATATTGATAACGCCGTGTGAACAAAACAAACAAACTTAGGTATTATTGTTTTGGCTAAGCTTATTTATCTCAATACACATTCATAGTTATGGTCATTCGAAGTCTGAACCTCTTTGCGTTTAAAATATGCAAAATGAACAAGGAATACTTCTTCATTGTTCAACATTTACTTATCATAAATATCATTTTATTGGTATCAATACACATTAATAGTTCAAACAGTTGTAACTTTCTTATAAAAATAATTGATTACGATTGCTAAAATATTTCTTCGATGACACTGTTATCTACTGATCTCCTTATATAAAGAGTTGAAGCTCTCCCAAACAGTTTTAGTATATGTCATGGCTAGTCAAAGTTGACTTATAACTACTGAATAAACGTATAGAAACAAAAACACATATTTTCATTTACGTTAAGATGTTAAAAGTATTTTGCCAAATCTTATCATAGATGAAAAACTATCTGTACTGTAAGCAATTTTTTGTTTAATTATCTTAACTGATGTCACAAATGCACAATGTAAAAAAATCTGGTTCTTCTTCTTGAATGTGGAAACTTATTGTGAAATATAAAACTTCATCAATGATCAGAAATACAATACTAGTTAATTTGACCATATACATTTCACCATCTCTTAAGGGATAGAAACACCATTGACATATTGTACAACATATTTTTAGAGACAGCTCTGTAACAAAAGGTTTATACCCATAGGAAGTTTTGCATTGACCTTGGGAACAAATGACATTTAGAAAAAGATATACGATCAAAGGTCAAGGTCATGTTAGTTTTACCCCTTTTATTGTTTACAAAGCTTTTCAAAGAACTCTGAAGCTCTATGCATGCATATTTTACAAAATAAATAAAGAAAACCTCTACATTGATTAAGAGTTCAAGAGTTACTTATGATCAATATAATTTTGTTTCATTCATCATCGCGGATTCAAAAAGTGTCATAAACAGTATCTTCATGTAGTAGCTAAAGTAACACACTGAGTATTTTGACATTTTTACTATTACACAGAAGAATTTACTCTTTCGTATTAGCAATGCACAACATTAACGAAACAAGGTTGCGCATATTTTTAGTCGTAAAGTAAATTGTAGTATGTTACTTCATAGGATACATTTAAAATACTAAGAAGAGTAATTAAACATATCTGATTAGTAAATGACACTTTATATCTTTACAACAAATTGAAGTTTTTAACGACCTTGACTGGCTATACAGCCCTTGTACGTTTGGAAGGAATATACGAAATTAAACAATGTATAAAATAGTGCCACACAAGTACATTTTCTTATCCCAAAAAATATTCCTAATTTATACTTGTGCAACGTATTTAAAAGATAAAATCAGAAAAAATACTGAAGTCCGAGGAAAGTTTAAAAAGGAAAGTCCCCAATCAAAATGACAAAATCAAAAGCCCAAACATAACAAACACATCAAAGGAATATATAACAACTGTCATATTCATGACTTGATTAATGATTTTCTTATGTCAAAAATGGTGGATGAGCCACCTTGCATTTGAAATAAAATATACGATCAAAAGTGAAGTTAATAATAAGAAATCATGTTAGTTTGAACCCTATGTAAAGCTTTTCAAAGAACTCTAATCTCTATGTGTGCATAGTTTACCAAATAAATAGGAAAAACCTCTATATTGTTCAAGAGTTACTTATTATGAACATAATTTTGTTTCATTTAACACCTTGGATTCAAAAAGTGTCACAAACAGTTTCTACATGTTGGAGCTAAGGTAACAACATAAATCTTCTGAAAAGTAACTCATAACTCTTTATGCGAAACAAGGTTGTCAATATTCATACTCGTTAGGTTAATTATAGTATGTTGCTTCATATGATACTAGAATACTAAGAAGAGTAACCAACCATAACCGATGTGTAAATGATATAAATCATCGTAAATGATACTACTTACACTCATTCATCCTCCATATAATTGTAAGATTCTTGTGAAAATATTTGATTGTGATTGCTAATTGTGTTTTGTTTCGATGACACTGCTTTCCAAAGCTTAAACAGTAAGATGACGTTGTAACTAAATTGACTCATTACTGTTGAAATGTAGTACTTGCCATAAAGTGTTAACCATCAGTAAAAGTAAATGATGCAACACAACTGGACACTGTGAATGTGCCGAATTTTGATACGCACCTTTCGTATGCATGTTAAACAAGAAATCCTTATTACTGTAAGGGCCATATACGTTTTAATTTTTAACTTAATCGTAATATTTTCAGCTATCCCAAACCATTTATGTATCATTCAAAGATGAGTATGAGTGATGTAAGTTTTAATTTAGTTTTTTTTTCAGTGAGGAATTCAGATCAGGGTGATTATGTACTTTCCGAATTGATTTTCCTCTAAGTTCAGTATTTTTATGATTTTAATTCTTATTATGTTTGTCTTTTAACTCTAAAGTCTTTACGTATTTTGATTCATTTTTGTGTCTTTGAGAATTCAATAAAATATCAATGAATTCACACTTCAACCATATCTAAGAATTGATATAGGAAGCGCGGGCTTTTGGTGTTGTATAATTGTTGACATTTCTCAATCGCACGGTATGTAAAGATTTGATGGCTTCACAAAAACTATTACATTTCAAAACTATAATCTTGGCGTTTCGTTTTGAGTAGCAGTTTTCGGGATGATAATCGGTGTAAAGCTCTCATTCGATTTCGGACTTTTGAAAATAGGTAGACTACTGTTGCCTTTATTTAAAATCATATAATGTCTGAATGTTGTGCGATATGTATTTGAAATCTGTAAAATTATTTTCTTCAAAATTTGGTGCATGTAGTCTACAAGTGGCCTGCAGAATTTATGAATGGTATATACAATAATTGTTGTTGTGGATTCTCAAAACATTTTTTGTATTCAACATAAAAGTGTTGAGTCATACTAAATATATTTACATTAAGGCAAAAAACAATAATTCATAGAAATAAACTGAAATTACAGAAAGTGTTCATTACATATCAGCTGATTTAGTAACCCTTTCATCTGATTTAAAAAAAATATTGATGTAGAAAAAACCTATTGTTTTAACATGTGACTAAGTAATATGCTTGTTTGTCCTGTTTTTATTGATTTATAGCATACAGTAAAAACTGGTTAAGGGTTATAGAATATATCATACCCAAACACGGGGTAAAATGTAATGTAGGGTCTCAGCCATTTGGATATTCCTTGAAGAGACATATATTCAGTCTTATACTCGTTGATTTTAACATCTATTTTGATTTCCCATGAAAGGGATGGTCAACTGCCAAGACATGTCAATAAAAGTTTCCATTATAAACTGATATAATTAAGAAAATACAATTAGTATTTGTTAACCAACACATCTACGCTATATAATAAGTAAATGCAGCTATAAAACAGGAATGTCTTATCAATTACAGTGGTTGTCCATTGCCAAAACATAATCGTCACACACTTTATTACTATATGACATATTATCCATATTACCTGTAATATTTTAAAACGCGTTTCATAATATGTAAAACAGCTTGTTAATAGTTATCAAAGGTACCAGGATTATAATTTAGTACGCCAGACGCGCGTTTCGTCTACATAAGACTCATCAGTGACGCTCATATCAAAATATTTGTAAAGCGAAACTAGTACAAAGTTGAAGAGCATTGAGGATCCAAAATTCCAAAAAGTTGTGCCAAATACGGCTAAGGTAATCTGTGCCTGGGATTAGGAAATCCTCAGTTTTTCGAAAAAGTCAAAGTTTTGTAAACAGGAAATTTATAAAAATGACCACATTATTGATATTCATGTCAACACCGAAGGGTTGACTAGTGGGCTGGTGATACCCTCGGGGACGAAACATTCACCAGCAGTGTCATCGACCCAGTGGTGTAAATAGTTATCAAAGGTACAAGGATTATAATTTAGTACGCCAGACGCGCGTTTCGTCTACATAAGACTCATCAGTGACGCTTATATCATAAATCAGATACAAATTAATTTAGTCTGCAAAAATCAAATATGTTTATTTCAACAATTGAACAATTTTACCATAGAATCTCCTATTACGATTATCTCCATTTTGTAGGAACAACGTAAAACACACGAAACATTTATTTTCAGACTTAGATTTGTTTTGCTAATACATAAAGTTGTTGAGTTAATTTGTAATGGCATTTTGTGAATTCTTTAATGTTGAAACATATCCAGCATACAATAGTCTTACAAGCTTATCCTTTTTATCTCACCTTGCCCGAACCAAGTGATCTTTTCTCATCACTTGGCCTCCGGCGTTCGTCGTCGTATGTCGTCGTTAACTTTTACAAAAATCTTCTCCTCTGAAACTATTGGGATAACTCTAACCAAAGTTGACCACAATCATCATTGGGGTATCTTATTTACAAAATGTGTCCGGTGACCCGGAAAACCAACCATGATTGCCGCCATGGCTTATTTACAGATGAATCGGACAACCTGTTGTTAGGTTTCTGCACCTGAATTTGTAATTTTAAGGAAATTTTGCCGTTTTTATTTATTATCATGAATATTATTATAGATAGCGATAATCAGTAAACAGCAATAATTGCTTTCCACTGTTATTTCTTGGCAAAGTTCATTATATAGAATGATAATTGTAAGCAACAAGAATGTTCAGTAAAGTAAACACATCAATATCACCAAAACACAATTTTGTCATGAATCCATCTGTGTCCGTTGTTTAATATGCACATAGACCAAGGTGAGCATAGTATTTTTGGGAATGCGTATCCTAAGTACCCTTAAAACAATGATAATCTCAGTATATATTAATTCAAAGACGCGTGGTATGTCTCATATTCATAACACATTTATTTGTTTATAACTTTTTTTAAATGGAAAGACTTTGATAGATTTGAATTTGGTTGCGATTGGTGGTTTTTCGCAGTGGGCATATCTATCAGGGTAATGTTGAAATGCAGCAATACAACACAATTGGATTTGATAAAGTCTTGTGATATAAATAGCGTTTCCAAACTGATTTTCAATTTTGATTATTAGTTAATAAATGAATTTAGATTCCTATTTTGTGAGTAATAAGATAACAATATTTGGCTTAACAAGTCCAAGGAAGGTTTTCGTGTCTGTAAGACAAGGAGATAACTAATCATCAACTGTTTTGATTTTAAAGTTTATTCTATTTTTATTGTGTAATACATCAAATGTTTTCGTAAAATGCATGTTTACTTGTTTTGTTAATATCTTTCAATCGAAAAATGTCATTTCAATTAATACATGAAATTCATTGTTCAAGATTTAATTATCATCAATATCATTTTGTTTCGTTCATCATCGCGAATTCAAAAAGGTTCATAGACAGTTACAACATGACCCTAGCTATAAAAACAAAATGAGTCTTTTGAATATTGACTCATTACTCATTATGTCATATTTATTATCACACCATGTTTCTGTAAAGCACAACTTTAACGAAACAAGGTAACGCATATTTCTAGTCGTAAAGTTAATTGTAGTAGAATAACATAAGGATACTAAATAAAGTAATGAAACCTAACCGATGTGTGAATGAAATCTATATCTTAAATGATACTGCTATCAAAAGATGACGTTGTTTCTAAATTGGCTCATTACTGCAGAAAAGTAATATTTGTCACCAAGTGTTAGTCATCAGTATTAGTAAGTGATGCAACACAACTGGTCAACTGGTCAACTGGTCGCATTTCTTTTCTCATACAAATTAGTCTATTGCATACAAAACAAGAAATGTATATTACTGTAATGGACATATACAATTTTATTAAGAGTTTAAGCTGTCCCAAACAGATTAAGTATCATTCAAAGTTGAGTATGAATGACGTAAAATTTAATTTTTCCTTTGTTGTTTTTCAGAGGAGAACGATCTATTTGGTGAGTATTTTATTGTGTTTTTTTCTTGCAACTTTTATACTTTACGTATTTAAATACAGTAAATTTGTCTTTATTTCCCTTTTTTATGAATTCACACTTCAGCAAAGAAGCATGGGCATTTGCTGTTGTAAAATTTGTGACATGTCCTAATAGCACGTTATCTAAAGAGCTGATTAATTCACAAAGAAAGATTTCTAATCTGTTATATATATTTCGAATTCGTGAAAGTCATCTAATGACTATGCAATATCTTTATGGCTAGTCAAAGGTGACTAATAAGCACCGAATGAACGTATAGAAATTAAAAAAAAACGATTGTTTTATTTAACGTTAAGATGTTCAAGGTATTTTGTCGAATCTGATCATAGATGAAAACACTATCTGTACTGTAAGCAAGCGGTTTTTTTACAAATTTTTACTGATGTCACAAATGTACAATGTAGACAAATCTTCATCTTGAATGTTGAAACATATTATTGTGAATTTTTAAACTTCAACAATGATCAGAAATACAATACAAGTTGATTTGACTAAATTAAACAAATAAGTCAATATGATCAAAATGGTCAATTGACTCTGTAAGGAGTTTTTGACCGTTATAGTCAATTTTAAACAATTTTCATCATTTTAATAAAAAAAGTAATACATTTTTTGAAAACATTTTCCACTGTTACTTCTTGGCCAAGTTCATTATATAGAAAGATTATTGTAAGCAGCAAGAATGTTCAGTAAAGTAAACACATCACTATCACCAAAACACAATTTTGTCATGAATCCATCTGTGTCCGTTGTTTAATGTACACATAGACCAAGGTGAGCATAGCATTTTTTGGGGTGCGAATCCTAAGTACTCTTGAAAAAAAAGTAATTGTAGTATATATTACTTCAATGACGCGTGGTATGTCTCATATTCATAACACATTTATTGGTTTATAACTTTTTTAGAATGTAAAGACTTTGATATATTTGAATTTGGTTGCGATTGGTGGTTTTTCTCAGTGGGCATATCTATCGGGGTAATGTTGAAATGCAGCAATACAACACAAATGATCACAAATCGATTTGATAAACTCTTGTGATATAAATAGCGTCTGCAAACTTCAATTTTAAATATTAGTTAATAAATGAATTTAGATTCCTATTTTCTGAGTAATAAGATAACAATATTTGACTTAACAAGTCCCAGGAAGGTTTTCGTGTCTGTAAGACAAGGAGATAACTAATCATCAACTGTTTTGATTTTAAAGTTTATTCTATTTTTATTGTGTACTACCTCAAATGTTTTCGTAAAATGCATGTTTACTTGTTTTGTTAATATCTTTCAATCGAAAAATGTCATTTCAATTAATACATGAAATTCATTGTTCAAGATTTAATTATCATCAATATCATTTTGTTTCGTTCATCATCGCGAATTTAAAAAGGTTCATAGACAGTTACAACATGACCCTAGCTATAAAAACAAAATGAGCCTTTTGAATATTGACTCATTACTCATTATGTCATATTTATTATCACACCATGTTTTTGTAAAGCACAACTTTAACGAAACAAGGTAACGCATATTTCTAGTCGTAAAGTCAATTGTAGTAGAATAACATAAGGATACTAAATAAAGTAATGAAACCTAACCGATGTGTGAATGAAATCTATATTTAAATGATACTGCTATCAAAAGATGACGTTGTTTCTAAATTGACTCATTACTGCAGAAAAGTAATATGTGTCACCAAGTGTTAGTCATCAGTATTAGTAAGTGATGCAACACAACTGGTCAACTGGTCAACTGGTCGCATTTCTTTTCTCATACAAATTAGTCTATTGCATACAAAACAAGAAATGTCTATTACTGTAATGGACATATACAATTTTATTAAGAGTTTAAGCTGTCCCAAACAGATTAAGTATCATTCAAAGTTGAGTATGAATGACGTAAAAGTTAATTTTTCCTTTGTTGTTTTTCAGAGGAGGGCCTCCGATTTCGTGAGTATTTTATTGTGTTTTTTTTCTTGCAACTTTTATACTTTACGTATTTAAATTCAGTAAATTTGTCTTTATTTCCCTTTTTTATGAATTCACACTTCAGCAAAGAAGCATGGGCATTTGCTGTTGTAAAATTTGTGACATGTCCTAATAGCACGTTATCTAAAGAGCTGATTAATTCACAAAGAAAGATTTCTAATCTGTTATATATATTTCGAATTCGTGAAAGTCATCTAATGACTATGCAATATCTTTATGGCTAGTCAAAGGTGACTAATAAGCACCGAATGAACGTATAGAAATAAAAAAAAACGATTGTATTATTTAACGTTAAGATGTTCAAGGTATTTTGTCGAATCTGATCGTAGATGAAAACACTATCTCTACTGTAAGCAAGCGGTTTTTTTACAAATTTTTACTGATGTCACAAATGTACAATGTAGACAAATTTTCATCTTGAATGTTGAAACATATTATTGTGAATTTTTAAACTTCAACAATGATCAGAAATACAATACAAGTTGATTTGACTAAATAAATTTTAATCCTCCCTTTAGGGATAGAAACACCATTCACATATTGTACAACATATCTGTAGAGCAACAACTCTGTAACCAAATGTTTATCTGATCATCTTTCAAATTTGTGATTGAACGATCGTATAAATCCTGCAGATGGTCAGGTAACGGTTTATCTTTCTGATCAAAAAAGTTCCCTGGTGGAAGATGCACTTGCTTTATGCTATAGGTATCCTTAGAGGACAAGTTGTCATCTAGAATTTCATCTACTGGTTCAGCGTAGCCCAAACATGATCCTTTCTTTATCTTGACGTGAAGTCCAGTATCGTTGACGATGTTTAATATACATTTTGGTCCAGTCCCCATGACGTTGGATATCAAGACAGGCAAACTGTTACGTTTTGGGACGATCACATAGTGGTTCTCGGGTGGCAATTTAACTTCCACTGTTATGAGCATACTTGAATTTGGAGGGACTTTAACAGATCGGGACAATAGTACTTCTGATAAAGACTGATTGTTCCCACCGACTAGTTGTGCGGGTATGGATTCTCCATTTAAAACAACAGACATGTGCACCAAGTCCACCACATCGCTGCATGCATTCAGGAAATATAATCCAAGTATGATGGTATCGGTCATGTCTATGACACACACGTCCCAATACAAAGTAGTATGTCCTATAGAAATATATATATATAGCGGTGTTTTTTATGAGTTTACCAATAACTGGTTGAGGTCCTATTCCTTTTAAAACTACAGATTCACAGTTTTCTTGAATATGTGAAATCAGAGAACTGCTAACTAAAGTAATCATAGCAGTAGTGTCAATGGTAGCCTTGACTGGGGTGGAATTTACAGCTGCAGGTATAACTAGACTTCTACCAACAGTTCTTCTAACAACCAGCTCATTAAGGCTCTCTTCTTCGTGGGTCAGACGGGAGCCTAGAGGCCTGACCCTGTCCGGTTAAAGTCTGGTCTTTTGATGAGTTCGAGGACGAGGTCCTCTGAAAAGACGGTGATACTGCCCTTCTAAATGGCATGTTGTCTTGTTCTTTACTTGACCTTGGACCTCTATGTGGTGATGGGGAGCGCGAATTCTGTGGACTTCGGAACTTAGAATGTGACCTAGGTGGGGTTGGTGATCGGGCATAATTGCTTTGAGGGCGCCAGGAGGGCGAGTTGTAATATTCTCGGTGCCTCTCGGGAGATGATGATTGATTCCTTCTTTCATCTTTCAATAATTTGCCAACTAGACACACTAAGTCTTTAATATCAGTTTGCAATGAGTTAACTACCTTTTCAATCACCTGACCATGTTGCAAGGCCGTCGGCCTTTGTGGGGAATGATCAGAATCATTAATATCAGAAAATGTTACTTGCCGTTGAGAATATGACTGAGGTCGGTCTGAGTAGGATTTCCTAGCTCCATAAATGGCTTTCTGGTTAGCTAACGAAGACTTAATCCATTTCAAAGCTTCATTTATAGTCCTTGGATTTTTCTCTATAACGATCCGTGCTGCCTCCTTCTCCTGACATCCACGGAGGAACGCCTCAGTACCTAGTTGATCTATTATGTCATTGTTACTTCGGTAATACCTATCCTTTGTCAAGAAATGAACTCTTTCTGCGTATTTTTCTACGGTCTCTCCGTCCAACTGCCTGATGTACTGTAGCTGTCTTCTTGCTGCAGAGGCTTCCTACGTCTTACTAAATCGCCTTTTCATATATTTCCGCAAGTCGTCATATCTTGATATATGCGATCGTCGGGCATAATCTAGTGCAACTTCAGACAAACAATCAAGAAAACGGCACGTTTTCTTTGCGTCATCCCAGTTACGGCGATTTGCAGTTCTTTCAAACTGGTACACAAAAGCTTCCCATGATAGATTACCAGAACCAGTAAAGACTGGCATCTTCGGCAGTTGTGGGCTTTTGCTTCGTTCTCTAGTATGGGACTCCTTCCAACGGGATGATTCCCTGTCTATCGATTCATCACTTGATAAAGAGGATTCCCTCTGGCAGCGCTTTCTGCCCCTGCCTCTGTGCCTTTCGTGTGTAGCTTCACTTTTGGTCTGATCAGAAGTGTTTTTCACAGACTGTACATGGGAAGGCATAACTACTGGAGTATTAAAATGTACTGGGATTGAAGGAATGTTTGAAGTGTCTTTTTTTTATCCTGGATGGAAAACTGCAGTAGACGGTACAGTCGATCCGTGATTTTGTTGTGCTCCCGGTGGTGGCACACTGTAAGACCAAAATGGTGGCTTGTTAGGTATCGCGGAACCTTGAACTATGATTGGTTATAAAATGACGATGGGGCCAAAGTCCCCTGTCCAGTGTAACCCTGCAATACATTGTTATGTATTTCATGAGTTGAAGTATTCGAAGTGGAGGCCAAAGGCCCCTGTCCATCTTTAGACTGATTGTCCAATTGTACATGCTGAATGAAGCTGGGTTCAGACTTCACTTCCAAAGTTGACTGAACGGGCACCATGTTAGAAGTAACAAAAGAGGGAGCCGAGGGCCCCTGTTCAACATGGATTACAGTGTTGGGTTTCACATGGTTTAGGTAAGCCGCTTCAGTTGCAGTACTTACTTTCAGAGTGGACGCTGCAGATGCATACATATCGTCCTGTAGACTTGTGTTGGTAGTGAATGACTCACCTAAACTAGAAAGTCCAGTTGGTTTACCAATTGGTGACACCTTGGAAAAGTCTGGATATGTTGCTGAACTAGCTGGGGTACTAAATGTTTTGGGTTTAGTTCCAAAATTTTCCTCAGCCTGCTGGTTTTTCCGGGCTATCAAAGTATCAATTGTCGCGCCAAAAGCACCAAATTTCTTCTCTGATTGTTCAGCCTGTTCATGATTATTATCCTGCAATAATGGCAGTGGGTTTTTAAACTGAATGGTTGACCCCATTAATTGAGTTTGCTCCATTTTAGTCATGCAAGCACATAAATCATCAAACTTCTCCGTCATGTTGTCAATTTGGGAGGCTTTCTTGTCTACCTCATGGAGTCCTGATGTGACATAAGCAATATCCTGCTTGAGTTCCTGTCTACTTTCTGCTATCTCATTGTGCAGTTTCTGGTATAAGAATAACATGCCAGGTTCAATGAAATATTTCTTTAAGTATAATAAGTTTTGACATTCTAAAATTTTGGTTAAATTGTATGGTTTGTTATGGTTGTTATTTCAACTGCTAGTAAACTGTTTCGTTTGTATGTTGTCTATGCCTGTACTTTATTTGTGCACGAAGCGGTGCTTGTCATCAACCACGATGCCTGTACTGTATTTGTGCACGAAACGGTGTTTGTTATCAACCACGATGCCTGTACTGTAGTTGTGCACGAAACGGTGTTCGTCATCAACCACGTTGCCTGTACTGTAGTTGTGCACGAAACGGTGTTTGTCATCAACCACGTTGCCTGTACTGTAATTGTGCACAAAACGGTGTTTGTAGTAAACCACGATGCCTGTAGTTTTGTCAGAGCATGCGCAGAAATCCAACTTCCGTCCTGCTCAATTTGGACAAGATACAGCTAATGGCTATTCAAAATGGCGACTCACTAAAACGAGAAACTAGACAAGCATAAATTTCAAACAGTGAATATGATGTGTAGTACTGCCTGAAAAAGTACTAAAACTTTCCAAAATTGATGGAGGTTTTAATTTAATATATAGCCTGGCTATAATTTGCAATAATTGAAAGCAAATGGTGTGAAACGTACCGTGCAGAGCGGTAGTTTCAAAATCAACAGATTCGAGCTGTCGACGACGCCAATGTTGTGATCCGAGCATATGATTAATAATATAAAACAATATATATGAAACTCACCAGGGTTTATTCAGGTGATACAACAATAATACATAAAATACAGTAATAATGGAAATAAGCAATATGTCAAAACATGTGGTAAGGTGAAGAGTTTGGAATCGTGTGTTCTGTGTACTACGTCACGGATACATGATAAGGCACCTATAAAACATGGACTGGTTCCGTACTGTATATTAGTGTTCAGCACCACAGCTTTTTCGTCTTTAGCCATGGCGTTGTCAGTTTGTTTTAGATTTATGAGTTTGATTGTCCCTTTGGTATCTTTCGTCCCTCTGTTAGTGATAGAAAATAAAGAGTGGTTATCAATCAATCTTCTTCAAAACTTTGCAGTATTTTAGCTGGAGTTAAGGGTCGATCCGTTGGCCATTACTTTTTATAGTATATAATGATATTGCAGAAAGACTTATTTCTCTGTACAGACTCTTTGCAGATGACACGTCGTTCGACTGTGCAGATCGTGATCATTCCAGATAGAAAGTATAATAAACCATTATCTTGAAAAGATGAACGAATGGTTAATGTCTTTTTAATCAGATAAAACAGAAATTATGTTATTTTCTAATGTTGAAACCCCACAAATAAACTTTATTTTCAAAGATTAAAATATACAAATATTAATAAATTGCTTCGCTGAGCACAACTGGATACGACCGCAGAGGTTCAATCCTGAACAGGTTGGTCAAAAATGGGCACAATATTCGCGCTTGATACAGGTCTAAATTTGAATTGTAATTAAATATATGACACATAATATGATTCTGACACTGAATAACTGTAGTCAAAGAACTTATTATTGATTAAATGATTTGATTTTTTTCTTTTGTGCAATACACTATGCATGTTGTTGCAAATTGACCCCCTCCCCCTGCAAAAATACAGTTTACTCCTTTTATGGTGTTGTGAATTGATCCCCACCCCAACCCATCCATAAAAAATGTATACCGCCCTTTTTTTGTTTTGTGCAATACATCATGTTGTTGCCTATTGCTCTCCCCCTCCCTTTTTTGGTAAATAATCCAAAACCTGACATTTATTTATACATGTAGTGTAAGGGATGTAAATCCAAAAATACACAAAATTGTATTTTAAATGTAGTTGTATTACCTCTCTTTCTCTACTTTCAAATTGTCTTAATCGTCTATTAACCAGAAAAACCTAGTTTTCTGCCTTTTTGCCCCTAATTCCCAAATGGTTTGAGCCATAACCCCCCACCCCCCCCCCCTTTTCCCAAAATTCAATCCTAACCATTCCTTTGTGGCATAGAAACTTTTGGTATAATTTCAGAGATATGCATACACTCAAACACAAGTTCTGGTCTGGGTATTCAAGAATGCTTATTTCGGCCACTTTTTTGGCACCTTATTCTTAATCTGTTTGGATCATAACACTCAAAATCAATCCCAACCTTCATTTAGTGGTATTGAACGTTCTGGTACAAATTTATAGTGATTCATTTACTTTAATTAAAGTTATTGTCCAGACACTAAATACGTCGGTCGTATAATAACATGTAGAGGTTACAGTTAGCAATGATGCTAAATAGAATGTCCATGTTGATAATATTATCTTTTAAAGCACATCTAAACATATAAATATGATAAGGAAGTTGAAATATAAACTGAGCAAAACAAACTTGGAAAAACTCTATTTAGTTTATATAACACCTTTATTTGAGTATGCCAGTGCAATTTGGGATAATATTAGGGTAGGTTATACCAATAAACTGGAGCAACTTTAGCTCCAAGCTGTTGGGATAGCTAGGGGTTACATATATCCACACTTAAGGGTTATGTATGAAGAACTTGGACGGGAAACATTCTTTGAAAGAAGAGAGAGAAGAAAAATCCAAATGTTTTATAACATTAAAAAAAATAATGCTCCAGAATATTTGACAAATTTAAATCCCCCAAAAATCTAAAGTATGACGGTCTTTCCTCTACGCAATGGGAAAGACATAGTAAGTACATCTTGCAGACTATCATTGACTAATGATTTATTTATTCTATCAACCAAACGTCTTTGGAATAATCTTAATGACTCAACTCGTGATTCGGAATCAATAAATAATTTTAAAACTGAGTAGCATATTTGTACTGATGCAGTATGAGTTTGGGATTCGAAAACTGAATATTATTCTAACCAAACTTCGATGTTTTGCATAATCCCAATATTCTTGGCTGTGGTGTTAACCGTAAAGATTTCTATCATTTCTTTTTTTAAAGGTAAATTTTATTCAGATATACGAAATACAATATTTGATAGTCTGCACTGGCTCCCAAATGATTGTAAAATTAACATAGAACTACTAACCTCGGGTAGTTGTATTCTTTCTTTGGAGCAAAACCAAACCATCTTCAAAAAGGTCTTCCAGTCAATTAAAAGTTCGGAAAGATTTCTAGTTGTTTAGATATAAAACCATTTTTGTTTTGTTTAATTGGTATTTTATTTTTGTGTTTTTGTTTTCTAAATATTCATTTAATTATTATTTTAATATATTTTTTCTGTATTATTTTTTTCTTTTTCTTCACTTCTCTGTCTTATCAAAAAAATATACCATTTTATACATGCATGCTCATACATATATTTTGTATTATCGGTCGTCCCACGGTCTATATCACGCTGTTCAGCTCTTAATATTATTCCGTATCATGTCTTTGTGACGTCAAATACGTTGACCCGGCCTTAATAACTTTGACCCGGACATATCAGCGACGTCATAATGTTTGAACCGACGTTAATAACTTTGACCCGAACTTATCAAGTCATCTCTTGTGTGCTGGTGAAACAAAAAACACTTCTGAAACACGCAAATATAGCCCGATAAATCGATTATCAGATTATTTGCATATTGATATTGTAAAACATCAGCTGCTTGACATTATATGAAGGCTTTTTGATCTCGTTCGCTACGCTCACTCGACAAAAAGCTTCATATTATGTCTCGCAGCTGATATTTTACGATATCAACATGCAGATAACCTGATAATCGGTACGTATATTGCTATCAATGTTAAATGGAGAAGACGTCATAAGTCTGTCTTTCTTGTGTCTTATCCAATTTGTACTTGATCAAATAAAATATGTTTAAACTAAAGAATAGATAATGATAAAATTTTACCAAATGCACATACATAGAGTGTTATAGAGAGTCTTGTTAGATGACAGGCTAATAATAAAGTATACATGGCGAGTATTGAATCTAGTCCTCGTTGGACACTTTGAAAAGTTGAAACACAAATTAATTATTAAATTGCTCCTTGACATCTCAATGTTGCACAATAATATATAACGTTTGGTTATTTCCTGTAAAGGAGAAGATGTAATTAACACCAAATTTTAAAACGTGATATGATATACGTATTAAAGCCCCTAATAAACTCGATAATTTCTAATAGACAAAAAAAGTCCTAGGCTTAACTATGAGAGTAAACAAAAAAGAATATTTTTTATAAGCAACAAGTCCGCATAATGTTAACTATTAAGTTATTGTGGTGATTTATTTTTCTTCAAGAAGGGTTTTGTTACTTTTATTTTGTTTATATTTCATTGTAGCTCGAGAACAATCTATAGTGATTCATTTACTTTAATAAAAGTTATTGTCCAGACACTAAATGCGTCGGCCGTATAATAACATGTAGAGGTTACAGTTAGCAATGATGCTAAATAGAATGTCAATGTTGATAATATTATCTTTAAAACACATCTAAACATATAAATATTCTATGGAAGTTGAAATATAAACTGAGCAAAACAAATTTGGAAAAACTCTATTTAGTTTTTATAAGACCTTTATTTGAGTATGCAAGTGAAGTTTTGGATAATATTAGGGTATGTTTTATCAATAAACTGGAGCAATGTACGCTCCAAGCTGCTAGGATAGTGACGGGGTTCCCTTTATCCACACTTAAGGGTTATTTATGAAGAACTTGGATGGAAAACATTAGCTGAAAGAAGATAGAGAAGAAAAATCCAAATGTTTTATAAAAAATAATGTTTCAGAATATTTGACAAATATAATTCCCAAAAAAATCCAAAGTATGACGGTCTATCCTATACGCAATAGAAATTATATAGTAAGTCCATCTTGCAGACTATCATTCAATTTGACTAATGATTTATTTATTCTATCAACTATACGTAAAAAAGTGATATGATATACGTATTTAAGCCGATGATAAACTCGATAATTTTTAATAAACAAAAAAAAGTCCACGGTTTAACTATGAGAGTAAACAAAAAAGAATATTTGTTTTAGCAACAAGTCCGCATAATCTTAACTATTGAGTGATTGTGGTGATTGATTTTTCTTCGAGAAGGGTTTTGTTACTTCATTTTGTTTATATTTCATTGTAGTTCGAAGAGAATCTCTTTTACAACTTTTATCTCAGGATTTAGTACCATCGTTTGATAGTCGAATTCTAGTAGTCGGAGCTTATGAAGCTGGTAAAACAACTCTCGTGTCGAATTTAATCGGTAACGCCATTCCAAGAGAGAGACAGAGTACTGATGGAATAGATGTGTACTTCGGAAAATTATTATTTGATCTGAAGAAGCAGAAATTTCTGAAAAAGACGAAGGGTAAATAGTTATGAAATAAATAATTCATGACAGCCGTTAATATGTTTTCATTTATCAATGGGTTACGCATTTATGTCCGGTTATTTTATCCCAAACTGTCATGAACTACATATTTTTCGATTTAAATAGAACAAATATGGTAATTATGTCAGTCGTAAAGCCATATACACAAGATACTGCTTTGGTGGTTTCGTTGTAGACAAATATAATAATATAAAACTAACCAATAAAACAATGTATACTATTTTACATGAATATGATCTTCTAACTAATTGTATTACATCATATGCTTACAAGACGCCACAAAACACGCCTGGTGTTAGTTTAAACATATTTATTTATAGTGGATTGAGAAACAAGTTTTGCAACTTATATTAATCCCTTTCTACTTTGCGGGTGCGAGTGCTTACATTTGACATTGAACACATACACATAAAGTCACAATGGTAAGTTGTCAAGGACGATGACAGTTTTCGTTTTATAAAATTTTACACTGAAAAGGTAGCTGAAATGGACTTATATTATTTATCTACTTTGCATTAATATAGAAACAACCGGTACCGTTTTGGATTTGAGGTTTAGTCTATGCAAAACATTTGTTTTTATCGAAAAAAGATGTCGTAGAAAAGTCAGTTCTTGCAATCATTGTTTTAAGACTGCTACATAAAACATAGTATATCAATATGGTTTGGATTTTATCAAAGTATACAGTATTTCATTTGTATTACAATCAGGACAATTATATGATAATACATAATTCAAAAATTCAAAACTACACACTCGGACTACACATAGTGAAGATAATTAACAATCGGGCTAAACTGTACTACAAAGAAAAATATGTCAATTAATATTTAGCGCTTGGTCAATTCGGAAAAAGTATAGTTCAGTCTTACAATAACAAGCGGTAATGTTTACGGCAAAGCATTGTAAAAACAGCTATATCCTGTAAATCGTCTCGCAAAGATGTATGTAATGGTTACACAACATTTATACGGACTTAATAGTAATGCATTTATCTGTAATGTGCTGACGGTAAGTGTTTATAAAATAAATAGTTTTACAAATTTTGAAAATAGGAAAAAATAAAGAAAAATGTATGTTTTGTCTCTGATGTTCCGATTAATGACAGAACCTTTAACATTATGGTAAGTTTGTTCCTAAAATCGTGTCACTGATTTGTTTATATATGTTTTTGAAGGTGTCCACAGTTTTCCTAAAGCAATTTATCAAAAGATTTTATCATATCGTAACTCAGTTACAAATGAAGATGCCATACCACGGAAAACTCAGCCCGATGTTCCAAATGATGATGTATTACAAGAACTTTCTGTCAAAATACACGAGTATGAAGATGCCGAATCCACAGAATTGAATGTGGATCAGGAAGTGATTCCAATTCCTGTTTTAGATTTCGCAGGGCAAACAGTTTACCACGCAACCCATCAAACATTTATAACTTCACATGGAATTTATATAATCACATTTAATGGCAGCAAAGAGTTGGATGCCCCTCTAAGTGACAGAGAAGATGAAAGAAAGACAATACTTGGTCAGTCTGACACAGGAAATCAAAATATCAGTTGACCCCTTAAGGAGTTATAGCCCTTTACAGTCAATTTTTAACAATTTTCATAAATTTTGTAAATATGTGTTAATTTTAACAAAATATTTTCCTCTGTAACTAATGGGCCAAGTTCATTATATATAAAGGTAATTGTAAATAGCAAGAATTTTCAGTAAAGTAAGATCTACTATCACATCATCATCACCAAAACACAATTTTGTCTTTAATCCATCTGTGTCTTTTGTTTAATATGCACTTAGACCAAGGTGAGCGACACAGACTCTTAAGAGCCTCTAGTTTTTATAGCGATTATATGATTTCACAAAATTGACTGCTTTATCCAAATTTTTTACATTTTGCCATTTGATTAGGGACATTTTTTTTAGAATTTTCTTCGGGGTTCTGTGTTTTTGTGATTTTAATGTTTTCTGTCCTATATGTCTGTTTCTTTGCTCACACATTGTTATCAATATTATGACATTCTCTGCGACTGTCCTACAAATGAAAGGTTACACGTTTCATCCACCATTTTTATTTTTTCAACTAAAGGAAATGCTTGTTTCTAGTCAGGATTACGATTTTTTTTAAGTCGTTTCTTGTGGTTTGAGTTTTTTTATTTAGACATTTAAAATATGGACTTCGAGGATTTTTATTGTTTTAAATTTTGCAGAAAATATCCGACAATGGGTTTCGTCAATTCTTCTGTACAGCCATCCTGATAATAAAGATTATCCAAAACTGATGTTTGTGGCAACTCACAAGGACCTGGTCTGTCAGGTAATAATATAATATTAAAAATCCATGTATGTAGACATTATTTTTGGTTGTGATTCTCTGACTCTACATTCTTATACACAGGGTAAAGCAGAATGTTTGTAAAAATATTAAAAATTTTAAATAACATGCTTATTACTTATTATTACAATGGACTTTATACTATTGATCAAATATCTATTGTTTGCACTTTTCTAGCAATGAAAAAAGTCAGTATGATAAATATATTGAACCTGGTCTGAAGTATATTCATATAACATATTTGAAATATTATTTTATTGTTTTATGGAGAAATATTTACTTTGTAACCTTAAAGAAAAATGATTCTGAATCTTATTTCATTGTGTTTATCAATAACAAAATGTCATTAGCACCAAATCCCAAATAAATGTAGTACATTGAAAGACTATTAGGATGCATTTAAAAATTAGCATTAGCATAACTAGACGTACAAGTAACTTAATTTGGATAAAAAATATTTCGCAAATGTATAATATGATGTAGAAACCGTTAAACTACAGAAAATAATAAAGAGTATCTTAAATTTTATATCTTAAATGGAATTTGCAGATTAATTCAACTTTTAACTATCAATATTCAAATACCTTGTGTTTGCATTTATTCAAGTTGTAGTATTCTAATGATGTACACACATTGCATTATATTTTTTAAATCAAGTTATATAATAGTCCTTCTTTTTTTACTTGTAGCAAGACGTTTCAAATAAACGAGCACAACTGTTGAATACTTTATCAGCCTGCTTTACTGATGAGAATATTCAGAGTCATATTATGTTACAACATCTGTTCTTTGTTAATGCCTTAAATGAGAACGACCCTGAAATGGAAGAATTAAGAGAATGCATATCAACGACTATAACTGAAAATCCACAGTGGGGACAGAAGGTACCAAAACAGTTTCTCATCCTCGAAATGATGTTAGCAGCACTAGTTGAAGAGGGGAAAATAATTATCCCTCTTGAAGATGCAGAAAAAATGAACTCAACAACCGGAGTCAAACCACTCTCTACGACAGAGTTGGGATTATTCTTAGGCGTTCAGAATATTTGCGGCAAGATGACATATATTGATTACCCACAGCTCCGAAACTACATAGTTATTGACCCAACTTGCTTAATTGCTGTCCTGAAGTCCATTGTTACATCTGTGCCCGTTATAGCCAGTTTACATCAAGGACGACTTACCAAATCTGACTTGACAAATATCTGGAGTTCTGGAAAATTCTCCCATTTTCTGCAACATGAGGAATATTTCCGGCAGCTGTTGGTTCACTATGACATTCTGTCAGAAGTGAGACGTTATGATAGAGAAAGTGGAAAGAAGATATATGTGGATCGTTATCTTGTACCATGCATGATCACGACTCAAAATACCACAACCTTTGTTGAAAAGCATCTTACATCTGGCAAATGTATTAGCTTTGCATTTGAATTCATCGCTGCAGATGTTCCCGATGCAATACCATGCAGACTAATATCAAGCATTCTAAGCATTTGGAATGTCAAAAGTTATGAAAATGTAGACCTACTCTTCTCTGGATTTGTTGCTGTCGTCCTAGATAGAAAACATGATTTAGTCGTGAAAACTGAACATAACACTGTTGCAGTGTACATTGTTCACAAGGATAGAAAAGAGTTGATAATCAAAGATCTTGCCTCCTGTGTAATAGAAGTTTTAGAACAAAACCTTGCTAAAATTTCAGAAGTCTACTCCCTTTCCTTCAAAAGTGATAACATTACTCAGAGATATGTTCCATTTCATGTAAAGTTGAAATCTGGATGTCTGTCACCAAATTGCTTGTTAGATGCGGAGGATGTAAACAGTATTGAGACTTACTGGGTGTGTGATGACCACAGATATATTACTCCCAAATCTGAACTAGAAATTTGGTATACGGACAGGGTAAGTTTTGATCTGATTTAAAGTTGACAAGTTTTCATTTTTATTTTTTATGATTAAGTTTAAACTATTTTTTAATTCAATCAGTTTAATTATTTCTCAAATGAGCAATTATAGAATAAATTTTAAAAAAATCAAAAAGAGCAATATATTCAAAGAGTGACCAAACAACACATTAATTCACGAAAAATTTTCAATGAGTAAATCATAGCGTTTTTCGGTCACAAGTTGAATATTTTTCGATATTTAATTTCTGTGCATAGTCAATTGTTTGTTTGATTGTGCCCATAGAATATTATTTTTATATATAACAATGGTGTGACACCCAGACCACAAACATGCTTGGTGCACACTAAACGTTTAAGCATTATTGCAAGAAGTCTAATGAATCAAAATCTATTAGATCGGTTCACAGACACTATGAAAAAGAGAAGTTAATACACCGAAGTTTTTCTGACAGTTCATTTGATCATGAAAAATGATGTAGTATTTAAAATGGTATGTTTGCTATTACTGTCAATTTTCTCTAGTTGTGTCTGGAATACTAGTATTTATTTGAAAATTTTATGAAGTGTCCGTGTGATATATGTTACCTACTCCACAATTTATTTCCATCGAATTATAGTCATAATTTCAATTAGCATGATAAAGTTCGATTTGAAAGAAATTTATTGCAGATCATGAAAGGGTTAAGTTCTTTTCTCATTTGTTTGAATTCTACACCTTTTCATTGGTATAAAAATAAGAAGATGTGGTATGAATGTCATGATGCAGTTTTGCATGGCCGGTAATAAATACAAGAGAGTGACTTTTACTTTTTGACGCTCTTATGAATATTATGCAATTCCTTTAATCTTTGACATTCCTTTTTATGTATATATATATGTGTGTATGTACTACCTGCATTAAAAATATTTCCACACATATATGGGGAAGTTTATCCCTTACCATGCTTACAAGATTATGTATGATATTGTTCGACAATATGATACACATTATAAAACTGTTATACGTGTCATTGGTATTTTTTTGATTTTATGTCATGTTGGGCACGAACATCTGGAATCAATTATCAAAAAAGGGGGAAATAAAAAATCAGATAAGATAAGAAAAAATTCCAAACTCAGAGGAATATTCAGAACAAAAAGTCTGTAATTAAATGGCAAAATCAAAAGCTCAAACACATCAAACTTATGGATAACAACTGACTTGGAACAGGCTTTACCTTATTTCGAAAATTGTTTATTAACCCTGGTTTTATAACTAGATAAACCTCTCACTTGTACGACAATAACATAAAATTCAATTACATTGACAACGATGTTTGAACAAAACAAACAAACATAATATGTAATATTGTCAGGTTTTGAATTATTTGACAATTGCAATTTGTATTTATTTAAACAAACTAGTATCATTGTGTACTTTCAGACTAACTTACAGTGTACAGATTCCTGTCAAGGTAGGCCCAATTTAGTGAATATCAAATTGGTCAATTGCAATTGTTTGAAGTTTGTTGTCCTAAAACGAGTTTCTACTATGCTGACATTTTCCAAAGGTTGTATATGTCTTAATGTTTCGTCCCACCAATCAGAAAGCAAAAATGGATAGAACATAACATAAGGCAATAATTTTTAAATCTTTAAATATAAAAACCACAATGTTACATTGGAAAAATACATAGAATGTAATATATTAACAATCTAAGTCTAGTGATCGATGTAAGAGTTATTCGAAAATTGTCCAGAAATTAGTTTGTATGGGGATAAATATGCAAAAATGTCCTTTAAAAAAAATTGGAACCATATGTCAAGAAGTTTATACAAAAGGTTAACAAAACCACTCTGAGGAAAATTCGTAAGGGTGAAAGTAAAAAAAAAACGTAAAACCTATCAACCATCGAAACGAATTGAAAACAATTACCGTGATTCTGACTTGTTACAACTATTTCCCGAAAGTATGGTAAATCATGTTTTATAGCTAGATAAACTTCCCACTAGTATGGCGGTTATTTTATCATAGTTCTGGTTTTTTTTTTACAAACAGACACAATACCATTATCTGACTCTATTTAAGATACAGCATCTACATACCGTTTGAACAAAAAGTTATACATGTCAGACATAAAACACAAGTGACTAAAAAATGAAAAATATATATATATAAATAGTTCTAACAAATACATTATCAACATACTGTCTGCCTTGATTGTACTAGTGTAATAAGTGTTTGTTTATGAACCAGATGTTATCAATTGGTGTTTCATCCATAAGAATAAGATTTGCATATTAGGGGATACATTTATATGATTTTTCGGAAGGGTTTCCGATAGTGACTATTGAAGTTGTTTCTTGTTCGATAGACGACGCTGACATAATTACATTTTGTAACGAATGTAAACAAAATGGCGGCGACGTTAAGAATATTTATTTTCATTTTGCGCGTATCGTTAAATTGGAAAAAAATGTAATACAAAACATTCATTTGTATGTTAATAAGATATGTATTTTGTTTATTTTTAATCTGAGAGCAAATAAAAAAATGACAAAAACTATACAATCTATGTGTAACAGTAAACACCCTGATTTTTTAAACCTTTGAAAATCAGTCTCCTTTTACGGATAGAATATGATGAAATATTCATATAGTTATATTGAAATATTGTTATTGATTACATTTGTATTAAAACGAATTAAAAATGTATGAAACGAATTGTTTTAATTAGCCACAACTTTGATGGAGGGTATTGTTTATTTCATGAAGTGTTTGTACTTAAGGTGTCCTTTCGCGCACTCTACGCCCAATAGTGTCCAATATATGCTCGATATGGTTCAAATCCAGGCTACGATATGGCCAGGGAAAATAAACTGACTGTCATTGGACTAATGGATCTCTTTCAAGATGCTAATTACAAACATTTTTGAGTTGTGCACCATTGGATACGGGTCACTGTATGTCTGTTCGTAAGCAAAGGTCTCTGAAATGGTCTTTGCACACGATAATTAGTAACTATGCGTCCATATCGAACAGTTCTTGTTTAAAGTCTCATGTATGGCAACCACTCTCCCTTTAGGATTGTACTGTTTGCAAAGGTTTTTTTTTCTAACTGGAGTGTGATCTCGATATGTCTTTAACATAATGTGTTGCCTGATTTTATTCACAAAACGACTAATATTGGAATTGTGATGATACGTGCAATTTGTCGCTACGACATATCTGCTTCATTCACGCTTATAATCTGCCATCTTGCTGCAGTTGAGTGTTCTTAAGAACCCATTACATGGTCTCAATCACATAACTTTACAATATTGTTATTTTTGTAAGTGTTGAAAACAATGAGGATAAAAACAACTGTTTTATTATTTGCATGTTTAGAAGTTGCATGTGCAGATTAGAACTTATCGAGTCGACATTTATTGATTAAACTCAGGTGAGATTTACATAATGTTTAACTAGTTATGTTTCAATACATTATATCACAGAACAATATACGATGGTTTTTTTTAAGGTTTATGACCCCTTCTGTAGCCATTTTTGTACGAATTTTTGAAACTTCAATCGTATCAAAAGCTACAGATGTAATGAGTAATAGAGAAAGGTCATTTTGTACATATACCCAGAGGAGCCTTGATGCAAAGCATTTTATATATTGTTTGATTGCATTTAATAGAAAAAGAGTACTTTGTGGCAAATAAACCAAGATGTTTATAGAAAATCCACAGCCTTTAATACAGAGATTTTTGTTATAAAATTTGAAACATAGATTACTCACTTACTTTTTATGATGTGCTATCTTTTTTTTTTACATACAAAAAGTTCTAAGCAACCTGTAAATTCCAAAATACATCATGCAGAGTCATTAAAGTCGAGCGCACCTTAAAAGGTGTACTTGATTTGGGCCCTATTTTAATTTGTTTTAACCAATAGCTACATTAATAAACTCGTTTTAAGAAAATCAATGTTAGCACTGCATGCAATAATCGTATATCTATCAGACAGGAAATTGCCAAATATTAGAGTACAATGAAAAATGCTGTGGATTTCTATAAAATTTCCATGTTTAGCATTGAATCAACAGAAGGGTACATAATCCTTAATTTGAATTTCAATTCGGTGTTGACATACACTTTACCATGTGTATACATAGTAGTAAATACTGATAAATTGTATGTTTGATAAAATCAGCTATCCGTGAAAATATTGACATCAGTGACAATTGCAAAGGCTTTATCACACCTTTAATCTGTATGATGTCACGTCAGAGATGTCAGTCACTGTTGCAATAGCTTAATCAAACATTTAATCTGTATGTCCCATAAAACATCTACGTCGTAAAGTGAATAATAAAGTGTATATGATATGGCTGTTTAAATGTCACTCACAGTTTCAACCCTCAACTAATATAATCCTTTGAGTAGACATCTTGGGATTATATTGGTGTCTCGGATTGATGCGGATGTGATATTATCAGATTATTACATGGACTTTTTCATATCGCATGTATTATCAGCCCTAGGTTCAATATCAGCCCAAGAGCCGCATGGCTCGAGGGATGATATTGACCGAGGGCTGATAATACATGCGATATGAAAAATGACATGTTATGATCTTTTTATCATATGCTTCAACAGTAGAGAAAAACTTTTTTAAAGTAACTTTCTAAATTATGTTTCAGAAAAACTTTAAAAAATGCATTTATTTAATATATATATTTTTTTAATTAAATTTAATTATTTTACACTATATACTTTCCAGTTTTCAAATAATTGTTTTGTACGCTACTTTGTAATGTTTTTCTCTGAAAACGTAGCATTGAGGTGTATTTTCCGGAATTTGCCGAGTATCACCGGAATGCCATGTGATAACGTTACGGAAAGGCATGTGATAACAATCGAAGCATGTGATAAACTTTTCATATCAGCCCGCTAAGCACCAATTCGAAAAATATGGACAATACTTTAATTTAATGCTATTATCATACGGTAAAAATCATATGTTATTTAATCTAAGTATATGATAATGAAAGTTATATGGTATTCTCTATATTTTTAGACCTTCAATAAACAAACTATATTTTGTATTTCTAATGTTCATGTAGGTATACTAGATGCCGTTCTATCGATGCTACTCAACGACTCGCAACTTCTTCGCATTTGCAACAGCTTGACAAAAGAAGAAGTACGCAGCTTGGCATTCAACCTTGGGGTCTCGAATACTAAACTGGATGCAATTGATATTGATTCGATTCCTATGAACAAATTTTACAGCCTTCGTGTCTGCAGAGAGAAGAACAAATCATGCAAAGATTTTGTCAAGGCCATGGAAGCTGCTGAAATCAACAGACATGCAATGTGTCAGGTACTTTGTTATCAGTCAAATCTTAGTTGTTCCAGGTTTCACAAAGGCTGATGTTTTATCAATACAATGGACAATAAATTTGATTTGTTATATGCAAAAATGGGTCATTCTGCAACAACTATATTATCACTCACTATCGAAAAACATAAAGTAACAATTATATATATGTATGTGTGAGAAATGGTTTTCTTGGTTAATCGTCATCACGAAATTATGTGAAAACCAAGGTTGCAAAAGTACTAACCAAGTGGCATACTTTATTACCAAATGAGACCCTTTTAAATCCAACTTTGTTTAACTTTCTTAAAGTTGATTCATTTAATGAATAACATTTGAAAAAATATCTATGAGTCCATATCAAAAAACAAAATAAATCGTGCTATGATTATAATGACGTTTCCTGTAAAAACAACACTAGAAAAACAGTGTTTAAATGCATTTACATGGACAGCTTGTGTTTTATATTTGTATATATCTGTATATATATAACGTGGGTGGACAAAAATAGTTACAAGATACAATTTTAAGTAAAAAATAGCAAAAAAAAAAAGAAAATTACGAAAAGAAAAACAGCAATAACAAATAATTGTATGGACAAACTTACGAACCCATAAGAAACTGATATCAGAATTGTTTACCTCACTTATTAAAAAAAACACTTGTAATTACGATTTAACTCTGTGTTTTATTGTAGATTCTGAGACAGGAAGAAGTGGAGACCGGTATGATATAATAAAACATATTCAGTATAGCACGATATTGCTGTCTCCATTAAGTGATAATTTAAACTTTCCCTGTGCTACTGAATCAACCATGTGTTAAAAGCCTCTCACACATGATTTATTGAACCCATTTTTATTTTTATTTGTTTTTGTTTTTGTTTTCTTTTGTCATACTTGTTACAGTGATATTTTCCCACGTTATCAACGCTTGTAAGCTGATATATCATTTTTGAACCGATCCAAAGTTAATAAAAGAATCAAGTATTTAAATTATAAGGACATCATACAACTTTTATATCAAGCCACTGGTCAGTGTAAGTGTGAAATTGATTCACTCATGAGCAATACACTAAATAACTTGTAAAGGAAAGAAAATATTCTAGTGGCCAAATTAAAATATTAACAAACCAAAAAAAATTAATAACACAAATACTTAACTCCGCGAAAAATTCTAAACGAAAGTCCCGAATCAAATAGGAATATCAAAAGCTCAAACACGTCAACTGTATTATAACAGAGAATTTCTTTAAATAGTTTTATAAGATTTGCCCCTACTAGCTGATACTATTCGATAGTCTACAATTATTTGTTTTAGATTTACCTGACAAGATTCTGAATCTGCCACCAAGTGATGAGATGTTTGACAAATTGTGTCTTCGAATTGGTAAGGAGTGGATGGTTCTTGGCTTAGAACTCGGTATTGAAATCGAACGCCTGAAACAGATAGAATACGACAATCCGAAAGTACTTCGTGAAGTCAGTAGACAAATGTTATATTGCTGGAGAAATAGAGAAGATAACTCAACAATCAGAGAGCTACTCCATGCTTTAGAACGATCTGGTAGAAATCCACATCTGATTACAGAAACTTTAGAAAATTGTGAAAGCTTTCCCAAATTAATCCCTGTTGATTGAGATTTCTAGATTCTATGACAATTTCTTGAAAGAAATAAAATTCATATGAGTATATGTATATATTTGTAAATAGATTATGATGTCAAATTATAGCTTGTGGGTTTTATAGTATCAATATCTGTATCCTGATAATTATTGTGTTAAGATATAGGCAGTTCTATTTTTAACATAACTACTTAGTTTGCAAGGGATATTGATAATTTCGCTTTTAATGATGCAGATTTAAATAAAATTAAAGCTGAATGTCCAATGAGATGTAAAAATATACGTTTATTGAGAAAACATACCAGTTCATATCGATGTTCTATTCCAATTTATCAATTAGATAAGACTAACACATATTTAGTTTTAATTGTTTATATAATAAATGAATACAATAATGTGATACAACAGGGAAGAATTATTCTGTAGTATTTATTACTTAGACTGAACTGAACAGGGACCTATTAAAACAGTTAATTACACAGTAAATTTATGATATCTCTATGGTCTTGGAGGGACTTGTTCACATGGGTGTTCCATATGTGTGCTTCAGTGAATTAAAATGTTAATTAAATGCGTGGTAAACTTAAAAAAAGAATTGCATGCCTCCCTTAATTTCATTTTTTTTTTAAACAGATTTGTGTATTTTTTTTAGTGGGTCAGACTTTTATTCTCATATTTGAAGTGTTGTTATTTATTCAATTGATATGATTTTAGTTGATTTTATTTTGCAAACATTAAATTAACAATGTTATATTGATGATGAAATTCTATGTCAAATGTTTTTTGCAAAATATATTTTTGCATTTTATGATTTTGAATAAATTATTTTCTCTTTTCAATCTTGTGTTATATCAATTATCTATTATACCTAATAAAACAAATTAAAAAATTCGAAGTTTTATTATCCAGTTTTATAAGAACAGGTACCACAGTTGTCAATTGTTTTCTGATAAAAACATGAAAAATACAAAAAAAGTATTTGCTATTTGAAAAAAATATGCAGTCAATTTGGAATATGCAAGACCCTATGCTAGCTTTTATTTCTATGTCTTATTTGCAAACACAACATCATTTTTCAATATTTATTTAGTTAACTAGCATTTGTGATGGAAGTCGTCATAAAGACGAATAGAGAAATGTATTCTAAGATTGCTTTTATAAAATAGCCTGATAGTTGTTTTATTGTTCAGTTTTCGTCACAATCTCCAACATGTTGTTGTGGGAAGGGAAATTGTATTTGATTTCACTCTAGGATGTGAAATTTGTCAGAAAGGATTTTATTTCCAAAGCTATCACATTATTTTGGGAATTATCGTACAAAGCTTAATAATAGAATACAGAAACAACTGTTTAATAAAATACATGAGTTTATCAAGATTCCGAATGATCCAATGCACGAAAAATCACATAAACACTGAATTGGTTGGCAATTCGGTTGCAATTAAATGAGAATCTATGTGTTGAATTATCGATCACTGCTACGGTAACGGTGTTTGGTATTTTTATTTAGGTTACTCTGGTTTTGAAACTTCATGTCAATTCGTTTCTGACTCGTTTAGTTTAGACCTTAATTTGTAGTTAACTCCCTGTAATATTGAAGAGAAATTTGCCGTTTCAGAATCTAAAGCAATCTGGGTAATATTTCCAAAAAGCGTACACCAAAAACGTTGTGATTGGTTTAAAACGTGATAAACAATAGAAATTGAACCAATGACGTAACGTTATTTTCATTTTGGTGTACGAACAATGAGATTATCCATAGTTCTCTAGATTCTGAAAAGGCGAATTGTGACTTGGTGATGTTTTTCACTACTTGTATTGTAATATTGTTACATGTTTGATTATGATTTACCCCTTCATTTAGAGACATATCTTTGTTAGCTAATAAGTATGAACCGTTCCCTTCTCTTTACTTTTGAAAAGATCGCAAATCTAGGCTTGCGAAATAAAGCAGACGCGGATCGTTCTTATGTATTTGAAAATCCTTATCTTGTACAGTTCAGATGTGTTTTTATTATACGAAGAGTACTGTTGCATCACCAAAGATTCGTAGATTTAATTGAAGAACCTTTCAACAATCTGAAAATGAGAGCCCCGCCAAATAAAAAGAAGAATGAAAAATATCAGTAAAGGATGTCACACAGATCGCTGTCCCACATAACTGTTTATCAATATGACTGTCTTTCATGAGATGATCGGCTGTCGATTAACCTGACTGTAGACCAGTTGAAGTTGAGGAAAAACATTATGTCTTTGTTAAACAATTCGTCATCATTTTACTATGATAAATTTGACTTTATGATAATAACTAACCATACATTAGAAAATATAGTTCAATGAGCACATCATAATTACGTTAAATGTTTGCAACACATGCCAATTCACCAGGATTACAATTCAGTAGGTTTATACACGTGGTTGTCACGGCCAGTTTTTTAAAGTGAAATCAAAGACAATCAGGATTTAGGCGATATCAAAAATGTCACAATCGATTGACAAAGACCAACGACAAACACACAGACAGCAACAACGAGCAACATATGAAAACATATGACTTGGATATGAGTTATCTCAATTTTATCATAGCGCTATTTGATCAACTCGATTTTAATGTATTACGAGGGATGATTCCAGGTGTTTTTAAATGGGTCCATTGAACATCAAATAGGGAATTTTTATCCCAATTGGGAATTTTTTATGCATACAATCTAAAACGAAATAATATCATTTTCCTGACCTGTAAAAATGGAAAATGTATACAAAGTTTCACCTGTACACCGATTGAAGAAGTTATTGGATTCAGACAAGGGAAGTTGTAATACATCAATACCATTGCACATGATGCACTATCATCTTAACTTTGGTAAACAAGACATATATACCAGCTAACATAAACCTATCACTGGGGTAAAGCTGATGACCGTAACTGCATTCACGGTCATCCCAAGATGTCGGATGAAAAATTAGGTCAGTATCTGTATTGTCTGTTAAAGTGTTTCTATATCATTTTCTTTAAAAATAATACATTTCAACGATGTAAATTTATAAAAGATTCACTCGGAAATCACTAATTACTACTGAGAAATGTGCATGAAAAATCGCTCAGATGACCGTAAATCACAATCGAGATGACCGTAACAGAATCAGCGATTCATAACAAGGGTGACCGTAATTGGTTTTAAGATGACCGTAATTTGTAAATGATGACCGTAACTTTTAAAAGATGACCGTCATTTCTAAGAAAAATCCGTATTTATATAACTACCTTTTTGTATCCAATGAAGTTAATCGTGTTAGTATAAACGTATTAATATGAGAGTTTTATCCTATAAGGAGAAGAAACTTAGATGTGCTTCAAATGCATAGTTCACCATAAGTATCTTTTTTACAGTAGAGGGTTGAATTTTTAAAATGAATTTGCAACAAGACATGCACATGAAGAGGTGGGGAAACCATGCAACAAAAGCGCGATAAAATGACACCTTACAAGTATAATTGAAAAAAATGAGGTGCACGGCCTCCAACTACAAGACAAAAGATATTTTTTTATGTCTGGGATTCCTTTTAATGACGTATAATGAATACACATTTTTAAAAATGCCAATGCATGTACACCCACTGATATTATAGCGTCTTCCATTTTGTCGTGCAAATAAAATAACAGAAAATATTGTGATGTTGTCAATTTGTATATATACAGAAATGTTATTCATACAGTCAGGATTCTACTTCGTCAAAATTATCTCCCCATTACGTCAGGCAGTTCATTTTCACAATCGTAGAAATGGAAGCCATTGTAGGGATGACGCGCTGCCAATTTTGCTCTTGAAAACCGATAAATTTATCCACATAACACCATTACGATCCATTTGATTTTCCGGGGGGGGGCTATGGATAAGTCGAAAACAATTGTTTTCTTTCAATTTTAGCATAACAAATAGTGGCAGCTGAGGGTGAAACACCCTGAGAAAAAAAAATTGTTTGTTTCACCCTCAGCTGCCACTAAAAACAAAAAACTGGAAGCAAACTTTTTTTCCAAAATAATCCATAGCCCCCCCCCCCCCCCCCCCAGAAAATCAAATGGTTGCTGCCTTAAAACTATTGTATAATCGGATGTCAGGTGGAATTTTCGAAAATTCTTAAACATTTAAAAAAACTGATTAAATATGTCGTGGAAGTGGGGCAGACTAAAAATTTTCCACACACAAAACAAAATATTTTCGAAGATATGCATTTTCATCATCCAAATCAAAAACACCTACTCTGTTTTTGTGATTCATTAGATAGGTATTTCACTTGACCCATATATTTTATTTTTTCGTACTGTCATTTTTTACGTTATAAAGTCAATCTGTAGCTTCGATATATTAAAATTATAGAATCTGAAGCGAGATGCTATATCAAATACTCTTGCTTTATACGTTTTAAAGACAAAATATACACCTCAAACACGCCCTAACATAAAAAGGTGACTCGATTTTCTATTTTCAATACAACCGTTACACTTTTGTGGGAATTTTTCTTGATTCACATAATGGAAGGACAGACACGAAAATTTCTGAACTAATAGATTGATATGTTGTCCCTTCGTGGTAAAAAAAAATCGGAGGTTATGCATTTTCTACATCCAACTTATAGTACCCATGTCGTCGACTTTATATCTTATTGTTCTGCATTACTATGTAATAGATACATTGTAAACTTATGCAAATGGTGTTTTTAATTAAACACTTCGCAATTGAGAAAAAAATTCTCGTTTTATTTGTTTCTAATAATTTTTAAAAATTTTGTTACTATAGTAAACATTACAGTAAACATTTATCGCCTTCTCTAACAAACAGCTACGAAAATTTTAATGTCGTTATCAATTATTTCATTGTTTACGAGAAATATGCAATTTACTAATATATTATCATTGTCATGAACCCAAAAAACGGCCAATAGTTTAAAAAAAGAATTTTATGAACCATATTTATAGCCGCAAACCGAGACCCTATTGAGATCGACAAACTCAACAAAAAGCTTTGAATACCAGTACGGATATTTCGTAGATTTGACGGTCGTCCTTTATAAAGTACAGTCAGCCTATACAAATTACGGTCATCCTTTACAAGTTACGGTCATCCTTTACAAGTTACGGTCATCTTTTTACCAATCACGGTCATCCTTGTTATATGTTACGGTCATCTTGAAAATATTTTGATTATGATTTACGGTCATCTTAACGATTTTTTCAAATCGAATTTCCCATTTCATGCACATTTCTCGGTAGTTATTTGTGATTTCCGAGTGATTTTTTTTATAAATTTACGTCGTTTCAATGTATGATTTGTAAAGAAAATGATATAGAAACACTTTAACAGACAATACAGAAACTGACCTAATTTTTCATCCGACATCTTGGGATGACCGTGAATGCAGTTACGGTCATCAGTTTTACCCCAGTGAACCTATGGCACTTAAGCAGTTTAGCTATTTATTCGAATTTTATAGATATCTTATATAACATATTAGATTTGTATAAGATATCTCATTTAATATATATATGAGATATCTTATATAATTTACTTTTTTGAAGCTATCTTATATATATATTATATGAGATATCTTATATACTTTATACTTAGATATCTTATATACTTATAAGATATCTTATATACTTTATACTTAGATTTCTTATATACTTATAAGATATCTTATATACTTTTTAAGATATCTTCTAAAGTTTATAAGATATCTCATTCAGAATATGAAATATCTTATAATTTTTTTTTATACAAGATATCTTAAATAGTTTATTGTATATCATCTTAAGAAAATTATATAAGATATATTATATGAATTATCTTATAATTTCTATACGATGTCTCTAATAATATATCTTATATGATATATATATAGATTCTACAACTGCATCGAGTGTAATACGATATTTATCCATTCGAGACAGTTAAATTTTCAAATTTAAAATGCAAGGCATGCCCGTGCGTTTAAAATATTTAAAACTTATTCCTTCTTTTCGAATGATCTGCAAAAAGATGTGTTCTTTCTATGTGACGTCATCAGGCATGGTCGCCTTTTTTCATGCCGTCACAATTGGAAATTCAGAGGAAAGCAAGAACATTCGACGTCATAATCGGATTTTAACCAGTGAAGTACTGAGATCAAACGAACCACACTTTGATTAATTTTTTTTATACAATGAGTGCAGAAAGGGATAAATTGACGAAGAATTAGAGAAATAAGATATCTTAAATAATCTTTTTTTATAAGATATCTTATATAAACAGATATCTTATATAATAAAGAAGATATCTTATATAAACAGATGTCTTATATAATAAAGAAGATATCTTATATAATAAAGAAGATATCTAATATCGATTATAAGATATCTTATATAGTATAGGGGTGCCCATTACATGAATGGTCCATCATCAACATTATTTTCAAAAACGCTGAAACTTTTGTCTTTTGAGGAAATAGAGCAAAATATAAAATAATTTCTTTTACCAAACAAGTTTTAATCAAGTTACATAACCGGCTCTGCTGGGCGATCTGCTTTTATAAGATCGGCGCCCATTAAAATTTATTCATCAATGTTATATTAAAATTTGAATTTGTTCTTTGCCAAGGTCTGCTTTGACACCAATTTTGACAAAAAGCATGTTTTTGATCAACCTGCTGAGCGATCTACTTTTGCGAATTCAAATACTCCCATAAACTTTTATTCAATTGAATCCGGCTGCCTAAATTGTTTACCTCACGTTGACATAATTAAATCGTTGTAAATAAAATGCGATCGTAGTCAGCATTCTTATCCGGATTTTACTACGTTTGATGACAAACGATGAAAAATTATAGTTGCCGTAATTGGTGACTAAAACTTTTCCGGAATTACCGATTTTTGTTGGCAGATTTAAGGGCCGCTTAGCGGCCCTAAACTATGTAGTGGAATCATCCTTGATTACAGAAAACTACAATAGTCTTTCAGATTATTACGAACATTAATAAATCATTCATTAACCTGGTGTAGTACAAGTACCTTTCATGTTGATAGATACGATACTGTCATAACTTCTCATTAGGTCTGGCATCTTTACCCATGTATAGTACAAGTACCTTTCATGTTCATATGTACTATATATACCTTCATAACTTCTCATTTGGTCAGATTTAATGCACAACAGTGCAGTACAAGTACCTGCCATGTTCATAGATACGATACTGTCATAACTTTCATTAGGTCTGGCATCTTTACCCATGTATAGTACAAGTACCTTTCATGTTCATATGTACTATACCTTCATAACTTCTCATTAAGTCAGGTATAATACACCACAAAGTAGTACAGGTACCTCTCATGTTTATAGACATTATACCTTCATAACTTCTCGTTAGGTCAGGAGGTATTTCCCTAAGTATAGTACAAGTAACTTTCATGCTGTTGGATATTTTACTACATAACTTCTTAATAGGTCAGGTATTATTCATTAGGTTATATTTAATTATGTATGGTCTTATCATTACTTATTCTATATATTAAACTTGTCCGTATTTATTTTATCTTCAAAACATTTGAAAATGTTACAATTAGTCAAGATCGGAATATTTTTGTGTGGTTTCTCACTTACGTCTGCACGTAAGTAAATTTTGAGAAAAACATTAAGTAGTTTAATAAATACATTTCGATTTTTTATGCAGAGAAAAATATAAAAAAAAATAAAAATGTCTTTCAGGCGAATTCGATTTAAATTACTTTAATTCAACTCAGATAGCAGCCTGAGGGTTTAAAGAGAATACGACAAACAAATTGAGATCAAGGATATCTCAAGAATAATTATTTTACCTCAGAAGTCGGTAATTCGTATTACATACCTAATATATAATGTAAATTGTTTTGCTTTGTGTGTACTGTACAGATGGATAAAACTTTTTTTTTAACTTAAACAGTGTTGTTCATTTTGTTGTAAGGCCCGACACAGCGGAAACACCCATCATTCAGGGTGGGATGTATGTATGTCCTGTATCTTCCTCCTTTTGTAGGAGCATCAACATTGGTTATGGTGTAAAGTTAGACATTAAACACACTGTATCGGTACGGATTTAATATGGCGAATTTGCCTACCCTGTTGTCTTGCCTGGCCGTGACCGGTCTTACTACGAAGAAATTAACATTCCCCGTGAACATAAGTACACATCCACGTCCGCCTGTAGATACACATTAAGTGCATAAGATGTGTTGTAACAACTGAGGGAACCGTAGCTACCCTGCTATGAGGTTTATCAATATGGGCAGACTGGTGTATTTGAAATTTCTGTTTGCTATGAAATGAGTTATTGGAATTTATACCACTATACGTTAAAAAAAATAACAACTAATTCTGTAATCACATCCCCTTTAAAATTGAAATTTGAAAATGTACTATCTGTCTTATCTAGTTTTATTAGACGATGTATGCAGACATGGGTGGGTGCACTTTCGGGATAGATGTTACATGTTTGCTACAGAGAAAGAAACTTGGACAAATGCTGAGGTGAGCAACAAAAGAAAACAAACAAAGACCCAACATTTTAGATTTGCAACAGGGTGATTATGAATACATAACCTTATATAGAATTTAAATCTAAGGTAAATACTAATCAGCATTCAGACTACACAATATCTTTTTTGTCCAATAATACACTTTATATCCAATAATATTGTATGGTTAACTTTTGTGTGTACAATGTATTTTAGTATATGAAGTTGTTGTAATTTTACCCTTGACTTTTTGAACTTAGTACAAATGTAATTGCATTGTTTAAAGATCGTTGTTGGTTGTGTTGTTATAACAGCAACCTTGTAATTCATCGCTGTCTTTTTCAGTTTCGATGCCGTGTTTTTGGAGGACATCTAGCGGAAATTGAGCATGCTGAGACAAACAAGTTCCTGAAAGATACAGCACAAATGAGGAATGGAAATGGTATGTAAAGTTATATCTGTACTCAAAGACTTGACATAATCGTCTTTGTGGAAGTAATATTTAGATTAAATTTGGTCACACAAATTTATTTGTCAATGTGATTCAAGCGATACTAGTTTTTTTTCCCGGGAGATGTATTACTTTAAAAGTATTAACCTTTTGTACAAGAACAACATCATAAAAATACTGGCTTTTATTTTAATACACATTTTGAAAGAGTGTTATTCAACAGGCACCAACAAAGTGGAAAGCGATTGATATAGGTTGCAACACTTGTTTCCCAATCCACTATGAAAGAATTGGGTTTTAACTTCAACAGGCTCTTGCATTGTATTTGCGTTCTTATATATGATAGAGCATGTAAAATGTGCTCTTATCAGAAAAAACTTGGGAGAATTTTAGGTGTCCCTGTAGATAGCCTGATTTAACGCTAAAAGTTTGTCTCATAAAACATGTTTCGAAATTGTCATGTGAAAGTTAATAATCGAGACCTCCACCTGGTCGGCATATTCTGCAGATTCTAATGTGTGAGTTCTTGATTACACATCAAATATTTAACGTTAGAATTTAAAAACTTAACCAATCAATAAATCAGCCTTAGGCTATCAAATATAAAGTGTAAAATTGAAAACAACACGTTTATTAACTTCTTTCCGCCGAAGCGCTTTTCTGGATTTACCTTTATCAGGAACGCTCAAAGCCAAAGATTTGAAATCCGAAGATAGATAGGTACCGAAAATCGTTGAAGAGATAAGTGTCAAAGAAACTAAAATAAATAGCCAAATTCATCAAAAGCCAACTTTGCCTGAGGGAGTTGGAACCTTAGTTTCATGATCATTTCAAAATTAATTAACGGACAAATTTAGTAAAGTTTGTTAAATCATGGCAGTACCATAGCACTGACTACAGAGCTGGTGAAACCCTCGGGGACTGATCCACGAGCAGAGGTATAGATCGAGTGTAAATGTCAGGCCCATTAAAAGTCTGGTTTAAAATGTATAGACACAAGTTATCTTCCATAATTACACTTCATTTTTTCAACGTCTTAATATATGATATAGGACCATTCCGAACGTCCAATCTAGTGATGTTTCAATATCAAAATGTTTTAAAACAGATTCAACAAGACTTTAACATAATCAACAAAACCAATAGTCAAAAAACTAAATGAGTAGACAAAAAGTAAAATATATACTTGTTTTCGCAGAATAAAAATAAGAATAAAAAAGTGTAAATGTTTAGTGTGTTACTTGTTCCCTAACTTTAAATAGATTTGCACCTTGTGTAAAAAGGGGGGCAAAAGATACCAGAGAGGACAGTCAAACTCATAAATCAATGGCTAAAAATAAATAGACAAACAGAAAAATAATAGAATTATATACACACCATAGAACATGTAAAATACTAGAGTTCTATATTTTTGACTGCTTTCGTGATTTTCAATATAAAACAGACGTGTTAATGTCTCGTTTTATATTTGTAACTGCTGACGTATTTTTGATCATATATATTTTCAGATCAAAGACACCATTACTTCATTGGATTGACTGACGAAGCTTTATTGGACGAGTGGGAATGGGTTGAAAGTGCTACCAAACCGAACTTTACAGATTGGGGTAATCACCAGCCAGATCACAATGGAAACGATGAACACTGCGTTTTATTTTATGCACGTGATCATTATCGATGGCATGACGCCGATTGTGACTACCATAATTATTTTATCTGTGAGGAGGAAGAAGTGAACTCAGGCGGAAGTATCATTGGTTGATAATAAATATGATTTGATATAAGTATTGATTGTGTTTTTAGCAATGTAGTCAAACAGATGTTGTTTACATTATTAAATGGTTGATATGTTTGAATAAAAAAGTACTGTATTACATGGAAATGTGTTTTAAAATGTCATTCAATTCTTATCACTGTACTAGTATACATATTTTTAAGGTGCCAGCTGAAGGACGATTACGGGTGCGGGAGTTTCTCGCTACATTGCAGACCCATTGGTGGCCTTCGGCTGTTGTCTGCTCTATGGTCAGGTTGTTGTCGCTTTGACACATTCCTTTCTCAATTTTATTATCATAGTGTTCTTGTTTTTTTTCCTTATTTGAGCTATTAAAAACTGATGACACCGTTTAGCAATGCTACAGATCAGTGAAAAGGAAATATATATAGTTCGGATGGTTATCACTTTATTTATCGTTAGAAAAACAATTCCAACATTATATAGAATTCCACGTATATCACGATATGTCAGTTTGAATATTTTAAGTGCTAGACAAGCCTATCGTGTCATATTCCCAAATTCAACTGTCCCGAAAGAAAGAGAAATATTGTACCACACACGATGCAGAAAAATGTATATCATTGTAAATTCATAAAGAATGTACGTGAGGATGAAATTTTGTTTAAATGCTAAATCAATTAAAACAATGACAGTTGAAAACATGCTCGATTTTAACTGCAATTATGCATACATGGTGGCCGTTTTTTGTATGTGTGTTATTTATATTAGGGGAGGGGTGTAGGATTTGCCCATAGCAATATACGTTACATTTCAAAATAAAGTGCATCCAGTGCATGGCTGGCGTAAATATGTTTTTTTTTCTTTGTACATTTCATTTTTTGTTCTATCGAAACGTATACTGTCCTTTTTCAATAGCTATGCATTCAACATTGTTTATATGTCGCGTTCAAAAGATTGCATATTGTCTCTATGTGTTTAATATGTATCATTTAGTTTGATGGCCTGGATAAATGCAGAAAAAACATATTTTTCTATTTCAATCAACCTTTTGTGTTATACGATTTAGAAAATAGAAGCTAAATATGTTATAAAATTAATAGTTACATCTTATTTGTCAACCAGTAAATCTTCATTGAACTAGTACCCCGTACACGGATTCGATTTGCATGTTGTAAATTGTAGAGAGACATACGGTGTTTACGTAAACATGGTCGTTAATCCTTGTTTGTCAGCATATAGTGGGATTAAAACAATAGAATAATGTGAACCATGTAAAGTACATATTAGATGCGTTTATAAACATTGAAACCATATAATTTGATATGCAATTCATCTTCAGCCATTATATATTATAAGAAGACAATACCAAGTGGCACAAGTTCAAACTCTTTTCATCTCAAGGATTTGATAAATATCTAATATGTCAGGTATTTCTGTATAAGTGATCTAATTTTGTGTTGTTTGTACTACTAAATATTGAACCTATTCATATTGCGGTTATCCCTGGATCATTTGGACATGTCTCAGTTATTAAGATTCCTAAGACTCTGTGTTTTCTCATTTTCATCTGCACGTGAGTAAAAATCATCAGAAATTTATCAAGTTGTACACAAATCTTATAAGTAGATAACGGTTTTATTGTATTCGTTAGAGTAAAAATTCCTTTAAAGAAGTAGTTGCAGATCGTAGGTTAAGGAAGTTCGTTTTTTTTCAGTTTAATGGTGTTTTTGACAGTTTTGGTTAATAAGAATATAGTTATTAAAAAAAGCTCCCACAGATTCATTCTATGTTAATCCTAGATTTATGATTTCACCATTGACTGCATGTTAGCTCCTCGGTATAAATTTAGAGTGTAGAGCTTTTTTGTAAGAAGAATGTATGCAGAATAATTGTTTATCAAACCACCATAATATTATTCAACATTTATTCGATGTCTATTTAAACAAAAAGGAGTAGGTCCAGTAAGACCCCTTTTTGGCCCCAAAATATAGCAGTTTTACAAAATTGTTAAAATGTATACTTTTAGTTATTTATTGGACAGTAGAATGCTTCTGCTACATAAATATGGGCTGTTTTTGACAATACGATGTACATATATCGGGTACTAGCACCATTTAGGCATGCTAAATTACTGAAATGTTCACAATTCTAGCATTTTGATTAAGTTTTAGACGGTTTCCGTGTAAAACGAAAGTGGCCGCATTCGTGTTCATCCAAAATATTGAAATGTTAGTTGTATTTGATGATAATACATAACATATATAAAGGTTGAGGATAAACACGGATGCGGCCACTTTCATTTTTGACAAAAAACATCTTAAAAGTGACATTTTTCGGCATATTTGGTAGATTTTACATATTTGAGCTTGAATCGGAGCGTTTTTAATGACTAAATTAGTTAAAATCTTTCAAATAAATTAATTGAATCAAATGAAATAGACACTTAAGTGTTTAAAAAGTGGTCAACATCATTCATCAGATGAACCTGAAATTTGAGGCCAAAATCGGTCCTTACCGGACCTACTCCTTTAAATACTTTCCTTATATTCAATTTTACAACTTTGCAATAATTTTGGACTCATGGATTGGAAGTATGAAGAACTAAATAAACTCATCATAGATACATTCTGCAGTTTGATTATTCTTATATATTGTTAATTTCTCCTATTATGATTCCTTTTACTTAGAATTTGCATTTGAAATTTTGCATTTAAGTAAACATTTCCTATTATTCAGTTTTACTGGATGAAGGATGCCGACATGGTTGGATGCATTTCCGGGATAGATGTTATATGTTTTCTACAGAAGAGGAAAGTTGGACAAATGCAGAGGTAACGCACTGGTTCCGAATAATAAAGACGGTCCTATGATTTATCGAGAACAATATAAAAAATGTTATTAAATTCTGATGGTTCAATTATAACAATCAAGTGAACAGAAAAAAAGTAAATCACAAACATACTGAACTCCGAGGAAAATTCAAAACGGAAAGTCCATAATCGAATGACAAAATCAAAAGCTCAAACTCATCAAACGAATGGACAACTACTTTCATATTCCTTACTTAGAATAGGCATTTTCGTAAGTATTAAATGGTGGTAATCAGTCGCTTCACACTAGAAATTCCTCACTACCAATTTGAAACGGCTGTTTTGTCGAAAGAGACATTAATAAAATTGAGAATGGAAATGGGGAATGTGCCAAAGAGACAGCAACCCGACCATTGGGAAAAACAACAGCAGAAGGTCACCAACAGGTCTTCAATGTAGCGAGAAATTCCCACACCCAGAGGCTGAATGAATTAATGAATACTTGATAGGAATTATAGACAAGGTCTGCTTACAATAATCTATATAAAATACCTGTATAGACTTTAAAGCAATTTCAATGATATAATCTACTTTTAAAATGTGTTTAAAAAGGTTTGAATTAGCAATTTAGCACGTTTCAACTGCATTATGCATTACTGGGGTTACCAAATACTTTAAAATTGGTATTTGCTGCTTTTCCGCTAAGCACGCAACATTTAATAGTAGAAGCAAACTTAATAACTGGTCGACTCGGATGTGTCCGGGTAGGGTTACATGTCTCCCTGCAGACTGTTAAATGAACCTTGTTAAATAGCATATTTAAAATCCCACGCGTGTGTTATGGTAAAGATAATTAATCATACAGTTCACTTATTAGATTTTAGTTTGGTTTCCTTAAAATTATACGATATATTTGGTTTACAGTTTGATTTAGTAGAAATACTGACATAGCTAGATAATAAATTAATTTTTTTAATTACTACCACAATTTGATATGAATTAGTATTGTAATTTTTTTAATGTTATTAATAAATGTTGTATCAACATTACAAACCTTATCTTGAATTATATCCTGATTCTATCCTTTTTGGGGGGAAATGTCACTGCGTTTATCGATTTGGTTGACGCGGCTCTGAATTTTTATATGCTGGTGTAGGTTATCTATCAATCCGTTTTATTTTGTAGTTAGTCACCGGTGTTATCATTTATATCTATTGTATAGTCCTTTTATAAAGAATTACTGTTTGCAAAAATATGAATCATTCTAAATGATAAGGATGTTCTTATCCCAGGCAGAAAATCCTAGCCGTATTAGGCACAACCTTTTTGGAACTTTTGGTCCTCAATGCTTGTCAGCTATGTACTTGTTTTGACTTTCGAACGTTTTTAATCGGAGCGTCACTGGTTGGTTTTGTATGGACGAAACGCGCGTCTGGCGTATTAAATAATAAACCTGGCGCATTTTGTTAGCTATTATTCGTGTGTTTCTCTGTTCTATATGTTATACCATTTATTAGTAATGTAGTCCTATCATGTAATACATGTACTGTCATTTTAATGTTATATTTAACATTGCCATAAAAGCAGGAGGTGTGGAATGCCCAAAAAAAAACAGGTTCAACCCACCATTTTTTTTTTTATTAAAATGTCCTGTACCAAGTCAGGAAATAGTCATTGTTATATTATAGTTCATTTCTCTGTGTGTTACATTTTAATGTTGTGTTTCTGTTGCGTCGTTGTTCTCTTCTTATACTTGGTGTGTTTCCCTCAGTTTAAATTTGTAACCCGGAATTGTTTTTTTTTCTCAATCGATTTATGATTTTCGCACAGCGGTGTACCTGTTGCCATATAAAGCGTGTGGGTCATGTTCACAGTTGGGTTAATATTTATTTTACATAAAAAAGAAGATGTGGTATGATTCCAAATAAAACAACTTTTCACAAGAGACCAAGATGACACATAATTTAACAACTACTGGTTCCTGTACGGCCTTCAACAATTAGCAAAGCCCATACCGCATAGTCAGCTATTAAAGGCCCTGTTTTTAAATTTCACATTACTTTTTTGACCTAACAAACGACAATATGTATAAAGTGACTTAGACTCTTTATAACATGATCAAGACTAGTTTAAATGTTCAGTAAGGACTCAAAAAAAAATTGAAGTGAAATATGATTCAACGAGAAAGCCTCATTACTTATTTCAGTTTCGATGCCGTGTTTTTGGTGGACATTTGGTGGAAATACAAGATGCTGAGACAAACAGATTTTTACAGGAAAACACTCGATTGAGGCATGCAAATGGTATTTTGCTTATTCTATCCTTGCACTTGTCTGTAGCTAGACACCAATATTTTCCAATTTCTACAAAACAACTGGGAATTTGTTTATTGGAAGTCTAATATACGAGTTAAATATTGTTTGAATTACAGAGTTTTCTTCGGGTTGTTCAATTTAATATATTTCATACCTCAAATTATGACTTGAATTCCTTAATTAAATCAATAAAACCGTTATCAAAGGTACCAGGATCATAATTCAATACGCCAGACGCGCGTTTCGTCTACACAAAACTAATCAGTGACGCTCACATCACAATAGTTAAAAAGCCAAACAAGTACAAAGTTGAAGAGCATTGAGGACCCAAAATTCCAAAAAGTTGTTCCAAATACAGCTAAGGTAATCGTTCTCAAACTAAAACGTGTTTTTAACCAATTTGGAAAATGAAAACATCAAGTTAAGTGCACGGCTATGGTATAATATTTATCAACCCACACCCAAACACTTCGAGAAGATACTGGAAGTCATCAAATATGTGTTAAATACGTTTGACTTAATAATTATATGAATTGCTTTCCAAAAATTATACATGCTCTACAACTTTTTGTTTTCGATAAACGAAGCGATGTTGTCACTATACACCAATCATCTTCTTTGCATTGTTTATTATTCTTGGTTGATGTCTGGAATATCCGATTTATAGATAAATATCACTACTGATTCAGTAAATATAACACCTTTTATTTTGCTTAAAGAAATTTATTTTTATTTTTCATAGACAACAATTATAATTATTTCATTGGCCTAACTGACGAGGCGGCTCTTGATGAATGGGAATGGGTGCAAAGCGCTACAAAACCTAACTTTACAAATTGGGGTGATAATCAGCCTGATCATCAAGGCAACGATGAGCACTGCGTTTTTCTTTATGCAAACGATCATTATCGATGGCATGATGTGGACTGCGACGACCATGATTTATTCATATGTGAGGAAGAAGAGATGAATACAGGCGGAAACATCATTGGTTGAAAATAAAATTGAAAATAAACTTGCATAGACATTTACATGAATTGTACTTAAAATAGGGACGAAAGATTCCTTAGGGAAAGTCAAACTCATAAATCGAAAATAAACCGAATACGCCAAGGCCGAAAATGAAAATGACAAACAGACAAACAATTGTACCCATGACACAACATATAAAACTAAAGAATAAGCAACAGGAGCACCAGCAAAAACTAGGGGTGATTCTGCTCCACATGTGGCACCCATCCTGTTGATCATGTTATAACAAATCTAGTAAATAGCCTTATTCGGTAGGTCACAATCATAAAGGGAAGGGGAATGTAGTTACGACGTGAGGAACATATCCGATATCATCTGTAGAAAGGTTATTCCATAACTGTCAACCAACTCGTAATGGCATCCCTAAAGTTTACGAAGGGATGATTTCAACTTCGGAATACTTGGTTTAATAGCTTCCTTGTGAGCAGCAACCCTCTATGAAGAAAATTATGATAGGAAATAAAAGCATTGGAATAACGTATCAATTGGGAGATGTATACCCCGTATGCAGGTGCTGCTGAAATGTTGCTACTTAGAAATGGAAAGTTTACAATTGGAAAGCTGAAATCATCTCTTTTGTCGTAAAGTTTTTCAAGAAAATATCAACATATTGAGACAAACAATTTCATCCATACATAACCATGAAATGAAAACCCAAGGACTGGCAGGGCTAAGTGTAGCCCCGAAACAGTCAAGTCCGCCTTAGTTAGCTTAAAGAGTTGCTGATATGCTATTCAACGTGCATATATCGTAGCTCCCTTTTTCCCGAAAAATTAATTTAACGTCCGCATTCTGACTAGCCAAACGGATCCACTTTGGTATGAATGTTACTGCAATTCGAAAAAAAAACAACATGGCAATACTTCTATTTCACAAGAAGTTGTTAGTTCCATTGACCATTTTCCTCTATTTTTCTTTTGTCATGTTTGTTAAACTAATGATTGTTTTCTCTACATTACACAAACTTAAATCATCCACGCACAGCATATATAAGATCAAAACAACCATCAATAATTCGTCCATTAATCGTTAAGACGTGATTAAAGGAGTAAGTTAACAACGTTGCTTGTCAAGACGAAACACATAATTAGACAATACAAATTCATTTATATGTAAATTTGTATGACAACTTCGTCATAAAGATGTCCTTTGATTGCGAAAACTTTTTGTTGACCACCCAACAAAAACAGGAAAAGTGGAAAAACACCGACACAAAATTAAAAACAACTCTGTTTTACATTTGTCATTTCGGGGCCTTTTAATTTTATAGCCGACTAAGCGGTGCTTGCTTTGCTCATGTTTGAGGGCCGTATAGTGACCTAAAGCTGTTAATTTCAGTGTCATTTTAGTGTCTTATGGAGAGTTATCGCATGAACAATGATACCACATCTTCTTCGTTTATAAGAACATTGTTGTTAAACATAATTTAATATTACTAGTACCTGTAAAATAAAGTGAATTCCTTGTGTGTTTGTTGACTCAAAGGGGTAAATAAATACCAATAACATACTATTTGTAACAAACAAATGTTTAGGTCAAAGTGTATTACATTAAAAAACACATATTTTGATTTAAGATAAAAAATAAATGGTTTAAATGTTTAAATGACCTCAACAATAAACGGTACTGGATCCGAAACTATATCAGCAAGTCTGAACATTACAACCTGTAATACAAAGTTAAATTATTACATTGTTTTCTTATGAAGGAGTTACCTTTTTTTCTTTTGAATCATTGATAGAGAATACGGCTTTATATATAATTTACATGTATTAAAAAAAATAAAGATACAAAAACAAAATATAACAGGTCAATTTAGGATTAGTCGGCCAAACGTATGTTTAATCCGCTTCCTTCTGTATGTATCTGTCCCATTTTAAGAGCTTACAACTCAATTGTTGTGGATCGTTACTATATATATCTATATATCATTTGATTTCGTTTGTTTGTCAGTAAATTTTTAGTCTTTTTTCGTTGTAATTATTTACATTTTGTGCATTATACGTTGTCTTCTTGGTAATCATACCACAACTCCTTTTTAAATAAAGATAGATAAATATCGCCTATTAGCATGTTTTTGGACGTTTACAACTAAAAATGTAATGATTGTTTTTTTTCTAACTATTTGTTAATATCATTTAGTACCATAGCACGTAAACTACTAATGTTTAAACTTTAATTTGATTCCGTTTTGCGCATAGCTGTCTTCTAGGATTTTGTTTTCATTGTTTATGTAAGAATATTTCAACCTTCAACATGCCTTTCAATAAATAGTTTTCTCTCTTTGTCATACTTACAATACTTACATAAAATTCAAAAACCCCAGAGTGGTTGAATTTTTCGGTGTTATTCACTATGATGTAGCCATTTTCATCTACTTTAAAAGCGTTGGTGTTTTCTAAAACATATTCTTCATCCTTCAAGTATATTTTAAGGGAATCCGTTAAAATTTAGAATACATCAATTGCTGTCTTTTAGAGTTTTTAAGGCATCAATTATCTTGATTCCTGTTTGGTAATTGTCTTTTGTTTAATAAATTATAGTTACCAAATTCTCCATTACAATAGCTTTCTTCCAGAGGTTTGTTTTTCTATTTACCATTACCAGCTTTTAAGTTTCTTTTTTAATGTTTGGGATTTTTATGGTCATTTTTCATTTAGTTTTTGTCAGTGCTGATTTGACTCTGTGCATCAACTCTACAATGAGCTGTTTAAAGGTTAGCTGTAGTGGTACTGTACCATGCTATAAGTGAATTGCCCCAGATTCATAACTGAGTGTTGTATCAATATTTTTACTGATATTATTCTTTTATCATGTGTATAACTTAACATTAATTTTGTTTAATTTAGTTAAAAAAAACATTTTAAGATATAAACTTAAAGGGTATCAGTTCAGTATTCAGTACTTTGGTACTGACATGATTTAACAATCTTTACTAAAATTGCTCGTTTTGAAATTTTGAAATTATTAAGAAACCAAGGTTTCAACTTCCTCAGGCAAAGTTGGCTTTAGATGAATTTGGCTATTTATTTTAGGTATTTTTGACATATAGCTCTTCAATGGTTTCGGTACTTAAATATCCTCAGATTTCAAATATTTGGCTTTGAGCGTTCCTGATGAAGGTAAATCCAGATTAGCGCGTCGGACGCAGGAAATTATTAAACGTGTTGTTTTCAATTAAAAAAAAATAATAGATGGACAATTTTCATCAAAAACAAAACCTACCCCAGTAAAGTTTCCTGATCGGACTTTTACTTGTAGGTATTTTACAACCTCTCCTTCTTCTAAGGACAGGTGGCCTTGAGCAGGATTAACAAGAACTTTAGATCCTTCTTTTACTCCAGAATCAACAAAGCCTGCAATTGCATTTCCTGCATTGTCTAAATCAAATGCATATTCAGGTTTGTGGAACTTGTGGTCTGAAAAGACATTTTAAAATTTTATGTATATTGTATTGGTAGTTCATATGACATTTTGATTCATCATTTCTATAACTATTTTAAGTTTTATTAAACATGTGTTAAATGTTATTATTTTATGTCGACTTTTTTGTCAAAATATACTCTATGTTCAGCTGTTACAAAATATCATTCGCCGATTACATGCAGGTTTGAAGCGAAGGAAGAAAAGTATCTTACATGTCATATTTTTCTACAAGTACAAATGCATACTTGAGTACTGTATCATACAAGCGGCTAATAATATCTTATGAAAAATCCTTAAAATGTTTCCTTCGATATACTAGTATTATTATTGAACACGATATATTCTATTTTTTTCGATTTTATAGTCCATTTGCCAATTACCGATTTGATTCTGTTATTACACACTTTTTAAACAAGTAATATCCCTTGGTCAATCGTAGACTAGTTCCATACCGGACAAAATTGGCTTTTGCCAATGCTAAGCATGATGAATAGAAAGTGATGTATCGGCGTTTTAACTAATTTTTCATGAAAAATAATTTCTGATGTCAAGAGTATTCAGCTTAACAACAAATTAATGTAAAGAAAATATTTGAAAACCTTAAAAAATACTCCCATTACGCACATGAAAATTGGTTCTTTCTGCTAGCTCTCCATTGTGTTTAAAAATTAATGTCCCTCGATAAGGGAGAAAACTAAAAAAGGGATCTCTAATTAAGAGATTAAGAGGATTTAAAATTTTCTTAAACTATACATTCAGTAGATTAGAAATTTACAAAAAGGGCTATGATAGAACTTATATTAAGTGTGTTTATTCAAGATTAAACCGTGATGTATATATCGTTCGATGAAATTGCTTTAACCATGAATTTTCATCGATCTTATTCTAGTCCAATCACGGCCAGCCGTTAAATTCCTTTGTAACAAACACATTATATTTGCATTCCTCCGTTTTTATTAACATCGCAACCCCAGGTAAATGAAACAATATTCGTTTACCTCTATTACAAAATTTAGTTTATTCCCTCTGTCCATCTCTTTATATATAACTTAAATCTTTATCGCTATCGTTTTACTGTCACTGATATATTTAACTGAGATATGATGTTAGAAGTGAGATAAACTTTCTCTGAAATAATTGAAAAATGGATTAGTCAGCACTTCTGTGTTTACATGAATTATCATTTAAATGGTCATAATTATAAAGTAACTGTTTACAAACTTTAGAATATTTTTATTCCATGCAGCGTCACTGATGAGTCTTTTATAGACGAAACGAGCATCTGGCGTAAATACAAATTTTCAATCTTGATATACTTTCTGACTTTTTGGGGATGTGAGAAATATTAAGTTAGGTATAACAATGTAGAAATAATAACAGTAGAACAAAATACTCGTAAAATTAATATTATAATGTATCAAAGTCAAACTGTAAGTAATGAAACTTACAACAAGAACAATGTGATGCTAACAGGATGATGACAAACAGACAGCAGATATTCACTATATTTCTATCCATTGCTATCACGGATTGTATAGTCTGAAATAATAATATAGTTTGTCAGTTAGTTTTATATATTGAAGTGCAATGATTCTTATCTTAATATAACAGTTGCTCTAATAAGTCAAATACATATATATATATGCATTCCATTAACACGTGAAGTTTACTACTGAAAAGTAATAAAATTAAAACGAATATCAAACATTTTATTACGATTTAAGGAGTGTTTCACTGATAAAAGGACACGCCAAAAAAGATATAAAACAGTAAAATATAACTTACCAATTATGTGTTCTTTCCTAAATTCTGATATTCCCCTACACGATAACAGGAAAGATTCCAGATTCAGCTGTTTTTGCTTTTCCTTCCAGTCGCCTTCATTACATTCTATATTTTTTAAACTATAAAGATAAGCATATTGACAAGTATATACCACGAGGTAGGAAATGTTTAAGGAAGCGGAGGATGAGTTGGCAAACCTGACTGTTATATATGTTTGTACTACGTATGTTATTTTATATTTACATGTACGCATTTACTTATTTAAACTACTTAGTTTATGAGATGTTAATTTAAGTAAATTTGATTATAAGATATCGCAGTATCAGTATAGCACACAAAGTAATATTTCAATTTGAATATATTTTTGTTTGTGCTTATATCCCGTGTCTTTGAAACAATAATTAAGTAAGTATTTTCGTATTTCGTTGTCCACACACATGCCTAGTAGGATTGACCGTTTTTCTTTCGATGGTCGCTTGTCCTCACACAGGACTCCGGCTACCTCCGCTATGAAAAAATTGCCGCCACAACATATCAAAGTGGCGTTAAAACCTACAATCGATTAATCAATAAATTTAAAAACTGCAAAGAAGAAAGATAACCAATATGGCTTATGATAGAAGCAGAAGAAAAGGTATAAGTATTATAAATTAAAAGAACTCTCGACCATATAATATGTCATGGTATTGTCACGGTACTGCCTTCCTCAAAAAGAAATCCCATTCTACTCTTTAGTTCTAAGCTTCAAAAGACATCAAGATGACACATATATAACAATTCAAACAGAAAAACTAAGAAAGGCTATATCTGGATAAATTTCGAACGTATCAAAATCGATATGCATGACTTTTTGTATCAAATATTTTTCTTTACATGGGAGCACTTGCAATCAAACAAATAAATTAAAGTAATGTACAAAAAAGAACGATTACGCCAAAATATTTTAGGTTTAATTATAAAACGATATAAGATGCATATATTGCAGGATCTGCACCGTTCAACAGCACATGAGATCAACCTCAGTTTTTATTTGATTATTATTGCCTAGATTTTGGTTGAACATGCTGTGTTTGTGTATACTGCAGTTTTTGATTATTTGGAATGACCTTGAATTTACGACGTTAGGAACATATCCGAATGGATGACCATTTGTTTTCGTTCCTGCAGCAGTTGTAAAGATAAACTATGTTTGGATACAACTTTGAGATGCTCTCTCTCAGGTAAAAACGCTATTGCATTGTATTGATTGTCTTTGATTGACATGGACAATAGATATGTACATAAATATTGGCGAGTTAAAAGGTGTAACAGCGTTGACAGTATCAAAAGCAATTCGGTTGTGTTATTTTTACAAAATTCTGAAGGAACTAAAAAAAACATGCCCATCAAAATGCAGGAAAGAGTTTACCCTTCTGAAAAACAAAATACATTAAACTTTTATATAGTATCTAGTGGATGGCAGGCATTAAAACGTTTTCAACTGCACGGGTTCGTCTATACTCAAGGTAGTTTTTGAGGTGAAATTACAGCCATTTTTGTCTTATTATTATGATGAATCTGAATGTCGTTTGTCTCCCTTTTCTTATATCAATATCGTTTTAGTATAATAGGTCTGAAAATGTATATTTTGATTTTTTTACTGATTATGCTTATTTTCAAAATGAAGATCCCATACTGAAGATGAAAACATATGTTTTGCCCATGTTATATAAGGTGTTTTATGTCCAATCTTTTTATTTCGTCAGCCTAAGTTATGTATTTGATTGTAGAATTAAACAAACTGCAGTAATAAGATTACTAATAAAATCATGATTCATACACCCGTCTAAAGATCTATTATGTGTAAAAACAACACTTAATCAGTTATTTTTTGTTGATTGTTATGCTGAATTTTTTAAAAGTATTTAAATGTTGAAATATAATCTTAACATCTATTTATAGCAAATAGGTGTACCCCGTTTTATAACTTCCGATATTGACCAGGAAAAGGCAGAAATTTTATAACTAACTTCCAATTCGGACTTGCAACCTCAAACATGATCTGCAGCTGAACAACGAAAACAAAAAGAGTTAACCATAAACTAAAGAGGTAAATATTCTGATAACATTATTGGTTTGATGCTAACTTGGTGTTGTTGTTTTTTTATTTTTTTTTATTTTTCTTAGTCTCATTCTTTAATTAAAAACAAAAAGAGAAGTATATTGTTTTAATGTTCTCTTTATGAGTTGAAAAGGGATAAGTTATTAATACATTTGTGTTTCATTTAACACATACAAGTAACCTTTATTATTATACAATAATCAGCTACATGTATATATTGACGACATTATTTTAAATTAAATAAATTCTGATCCAGAAAATGGACATTGTATAGATAACTAGATGTATTTCACTTGACTGGGCAGGGTATAACCGGTTCGCTTATCATAAACCAGTCTATCTATACATAGATGTTTTGGGATAAACTCACCTATGCAGTTTCCAATAAATATTAATTATAACTAAATCATCCTGATGACACACAACTTCAAATACACTGTCATGTAAATTAAAACGAATGTTTGTCCATCTTCGTACTCATTATCACCAAATGTGTAAATATCTGTACCTATATGTTGACTTTCCATATTTCATGCGTGCAATGAATCATTCTTAAATTTCAGTTCCAAATACTTTTCACTTTTACACTATGTACCGTCAAACTTAAAACGACCGCTTCTCATTCTTTTGATTCTGCTCACAGGACGAATTTTAGCATATAGACACCAATATCAGTTTTCTCAATTCAATATGTTTCCAATCTATGAAATGAAATAAATGATCATTTGAAGTTTGCAATTCTAGGTTCAACTAATACTTCAAAGAAACTTCAAATAAAGTTGTTTTTACATGACTGCGTACAGATGTGCACCACTTAAAATCTGATTTATAGCTGTGCTATTAAGTATTTGGTCGTTTCCAACTCTTTTCTGAAATGCACTAGACGTATAGCGTCATTCAAGTTCTTATTCTTAAATTTTACTCTCAATGAATTTTAACGAAACTAAAAGTAATCATCCCAAATGTCAAACGTCAAATGTCTTATAATAATCAGCATAAAATAAATTTCAATTTCCAATTTTTTTTAAAATTTCTATTCAGAAACGCTCAAGATGGAATACGGTGAGTACTTTTTTGATTGGTTACTGACTAACAGTTTAATTTCCTCTCTTTTTTTTGAGAGAGAGATAGAGTCATCAATTGTCATGAACAAAATTCACAATTGATATACCTTGTACGCCAGATTGTAAATCTTCGATTTGACGCTCTTATCAATCGGTTTCTTTAAATTTGAGATAACACAATATTTTGTTAATGTTAAGCTCGCAAATACCCGTTTAATGCCTCCGCTAACGAGTTGCAAGTTAACTGAATTTGCGACCATCAAATCACTAACTGATGCAACTACAACACAGTTATCTCTTATACAATCTAAACTTAAGTTCCACTACAGTTGTATAAATGTTGTGTACAAGATGTTATATCCAATCCAACCAGTAATGACAAATACATGTTATTCTAAAAAGTTATCGGTATATTGGAAACATCTTCAACATACTTGATAAAACAATCAAGCAATCATTGATTAATCTTTCATCAGTTATAGTTACTTAACTGCATGCTACAGCATTACATTACATTGATATATTTCAAAATGAATTACAAATAACAGAGACTCAGACGTTAGAATAATTTGCATTTTTAGATTCTGTGAAGTTGAAAATAACTAAAACATAATTGAACTATTGAATTGAATATGCAACATTAATACATTACTTTAAAATGAGAATTCCTCGATTTTCTGGAAACTATTCTGGTCAAAACTGATGGAAGTCTTCATTCAGAAATAAAGAATTGTAGAATTTAAGATTGGTGATGAAATAATAGTGTCTGAGATCACATTCTCCGTTTTGTTTTTGATATACAAAAATAAGAAGATGTGGTATGATTGAAGTAACACTATTCCTAACCAGAGACTATATGACATAGACATTAGCAGCAAAAGTCATAATATTTCATTCACCAATACATATCAAAGTAAATGAACCATTATTTAACATACAGAACCAAATAGGTTTAAAACTGCATATGAAAAACCATAAACATATCATACGTGTTTCATCAGCAATAATATCTAAATCACTGATTAAAAACTACTACAAAACTACATAACACAGACACTATACATCCGTGAAAGGTTACATGTATAATAAAAGATAAAATTAATAATAATGGCCATGCCCATCACTGTATAAGTTACAATGTATTGCAGCTATTTGTTAGTTATTTTCTACAAATTGAATGACACCACTTGTCAATAAAGTTAAAACATGCACATACGATTTAAAGTGAAAATCATGACAAATCTACAAGCCATCCTGGGTCACTCACAATGTTCCCCAGATTTAATTTGATGTCTCTAGCTTAACGTTTGATATAATGAATAGTTTCTCTATTTAACGTATTTTCAAGCTGACAAAATAAAGATTGAAGTAAACTTTATAGTTGCATAATTGCATACGACTATTGTTGTTACTAATAGTTGGTTCACTATTTGAATTAAAACCTCAAAGACGATTCGATGCATATTCCCTAATGTGTGAAGTGCTCATGTCAGCATTTAGAAATTACATTCGAAACATTATATGCTTACCAAAAAAAAAAATATGTATTTTATTTAATGGTCAAGCAAGGTTTTGTATTCGTAGGCTTTAGTTTCAATGAAATATAGTTGAAACCATACCAAATGTTATCAAATATAATTTGACAAACAGTATAACATTACGTTAAAGCTTAGTTTCCCATTTTAGATGAGAGTTGGGCAAAACTGCGTGAGTATTTGATGGTTTATTGACCTACAATAAATTTTTGTTTTAATATTTTTTATGCATTTCACACAAAAAACCAGGAAAAAATGCAAAACAGTTGCCTGAACACTTTATCAAAGACAAACGATATTTGCATCATTATTATGTATTCCACTGATCTAAAACTTATCTGAATGGTTGAAGTCTTAACTGAGTTTTTTTAGATGAGAAATTTTCTGAGAGTGTGTTAGATTTGAGATTACCAAACAAATGTATTGTCTGAAAATGAGAACATAAGATCGGTCCAATAATTTACAAACAAGAGTGACTATTTAAAGAAAAGAAGTGAAAACGACCGATAAAATAGCACAAGACAACACACATCTTTTTAAAATTTAAGACATATAAAAATAGAAGAAAGTAATTCGGACTTTAACCTGAACCGGGGAAGATATCAGTTAACATCTTAACGATCTAACATATGATGCTGAAAGGACACAGTTTAATTAATATAGCTGTCGCTTGTAAGAAGAGGCCTCAGTTATTAGTTGACTTTGTATTTTGAGTCAAATTAAAATATCTTCAGAGCGTAATGATAGGAAGGGGACACTTTATGCGCTTCGAGGACACACGATCAATTTAACATTTTCAGACATGATTGAGCAAACACGATTTCATCAAACGCTACAAATATTTGGCCAGGTTCTATCGATTCCATATTAATATCAGATTGTTTTAGTCATCAGACGGCAGACGAATAGTCAACAAAGATAGTGCAAGAAGAAAGACGAGAGGTCCGAGGAAAAGAAACTTGGTGATTTGACAAAAACTGGGGAAAACTGCAACGTCTAAAATAACACAAAAACAAAAAACTGTATATACTCAATGTATACCGCTAATTAATTTACTATCACAGAAATCAATGCAAAGCGATTTTCGCTTTTATTAAAGACATAATTTATAAATAAGTGTTTTTTGTAGATATTATTGTATCATAAAGTACATTGTTTAAAAAATTTACAAGTACTTGCCTGGTCTAAACTAAAATAAGATTTATTTTAGACTTTGATAGAAAAAGAAAAAAATAGTACAAAGTAAGCAGCAACACATTTTATCTAAATAAGATCTACAACTCATCAAGGATTACAATTTCAACTGATTTCTTGTTTAAACGAATATTTCCCCATGTTTGCATTATTTGCAAAAAGTTAAGTAGGTTGAGGGACAACAAATATCAGCAAACTAATTTGTATAAATCATTCGAAATGACCCAAATAGTTAACAGATATTTTTTCTACCTTAATTTTAAATTTAGGCAAACACTTTAAAATAATTACAGATACATGTATACAGCCACTTAGCCCAGCCGAATGATCAACAAGACTTATTTTGGTCCATTTCATTCAACACAATTAACCCTTTTATAATTATTCTGATCTGTCAATAATTATCCACGTACTTATCGAACAATTGTTATGCATGTCACTCTTATAGTTTATATTTTTAACTGTAGAAACACGTTCTGTTTTTAACCATTAAAAGAGGGACGAAAGAAACCAAAGGGACAGTCAAACTCATAAATCTAAAATAAACTGACAACGCCATGGCTAAAAATGAAAAAGACAAACAGACAAACAATAGTACACACGACACAACACAGAAAACTAAAGAATAAACAACACGAACCACACCAAACACTAGGGGTGATCTCAGGTGCTCCGGAAGGGTAATCAGATCTTGCTCCACATGTGGCACCCGCCGTGTTGCTTATGTGATAACACATTCAGTAAATAGTCTAATTCGGTAGGTCACATTCATAAAAGGAAAGGGGATTGTAGTTACAACGTTAGGAACATATAAGATATCATTTGTGAAACGGTTATTCCATAACGGTCAACCAACTCGAGATGGCGTCCGTAAAATCTACCAAAGGATGATTTCATCTTCACCATTTGGAACTCATGGAATAATAGCTTCCTTGTGAGCAGCAACCCTCTATCAAGAAAATAATAATAGGAAATGCAAGCACGGGAATATCGTATTAATTTGGAGAGATATACCCTGTTTGCAGGTGCTGCTGGAATGTTGCTACTTAGCTATGGAAAGTTCACAATTGGAAAGCTGAAATCATCTCTTTTGTCATTCAACACAATTAACCCTTTTATAATTATTCTGATCTGTCAATAATTATCCACGTACTTATCGAATAATTGTTATGCATGTCACTCTTATAGTTTATATTTTTAACTGTAGAAACACGTTCTGTTTTAACCATTAAAAGAGGGACGAAAGATACCAAAGGGACAGTCAAACTCATAAATCTAAAATAAACTGACAACGCCATGGCTAAAAATGAAAAAAAAACCAAACAGACAAACAATAGTACACACGACACAACACAGAAAACTACAGAATAAACAACACGAACCACACCAAACACCAGGGGTGATCTCAGGTGCTCCGGAAGGGTAATCAGATCCTGCTCCACATGTGGCACCCGCCGTGTTGCTTATGTGATAACACATCCAGTAAATAGTCTAATTCGGTAGGTCAGATTCATAAAAGGGAAGGGGAGTGTAGTTACGACGTTAGGAACATATACGATATCATTTGTGAAACGGTTATTCCATAACGGTCAACCAACTCGAGATGGCGTCCGTAAAATCTACCAAGGGATGATTTCATCTTCACCATTTGGAACTCATGGCCTAATAGCTTCCTTGTGAGCAGCAACCCTCTATCAAGAAAATAATAATAGGAAATGCAAGCACGGGAATACCGTATTAATTTGGAGAGATATACCCTGTATGCAGGTGCTGCTGGAATGTTGCTACTTAGCTATGGAAAGTTCACAATTGGAAAGCTGAAATCATCTCTTTTGTCGTAAAGTTTTGTTTTCAACCGACCCTCATTGTCAATTTCTAGATGTAAGTCAAGATATGAGGCCGACTTAACTGTATTTGTTGTATCCTTTATCTCTAGTTCGATGGGATAGATGCGTTCCACATAGTCACCAAATTTTGAATTATTTAGTGAAAGAACATCATCTATTAAATAATACGATGTACAATACTACTGATTTGTTTTTGTTTTCTAGGGAAAATATTAAGGAAAATCTAAAGACGTGAGTTTAATTGTTTACGGATTAAAACATTCCCTCTTATATTTTACAGACATTAATCCCCATAGTATCATATATCTATCATATGTTGTGTTGTTACTAATATCATGTTCACTGTACAATCCACTGTTAATTGTTTGTTGAAAAATAAATATATGAATATAAAATAAGATTTAAACTGTTCGTGCATCATTTAACAAGTAACAAAATCCTGGGTTTGTATTCAAATGAATTGAAATAATAAATAAATTCAAATGAAAAAAAAAAGTTAACCAGACAAATTTCTAATAGCCACCAACCAGCGACAACCTCTTTAGTGCTGCCTATGCGGTGGCTGTGATAACTATTTCATTGCGGGTAGCATTTTATTATATGTCGTTAATATTTAATTGTAGATAACAAAAATGATCTTCTACAACTGTTATCTGGAGATTAAGTACCATCGTTTGACAGCAGAATTCTAGTAGTTGGAGCCTATCAAGTTGGTAAAACAACGCTTGTGTCAAATTTAATCGGGAAAGCCATCCCGAGAGAGAGACAGAGTACTGATAGGATAGATGTGTACTTCGGAAAATTATTATTTGATCTGAAGACACAGAAACTTCTTAAAAAGACGAAGGGTAAATAGTAATTATTTCATTGATCTAAAACTAACATCTTATCATGCAGTAATTATCATTTGAGCTTAATGCAAAGTACCAACAAGACGACGTCAGTGCTTCATGAAAATGGATGTTTGAAAGAATATAAGATAAAACATTTGATATTTTGCACGTACCTCTATGGTTTTGTTCTCCTCTAGATGCAGTCATTTGTATGAAATTCAAGACAAATATTAAATGATATTCATTTCAATAAATGTCATAAAATACATTAACAAAACAAATGGGTGTTGCAATAAAAAATATTAAACTCTTACATGAGAATATGTCAATTAATACATATTAGATCAAGCACTTACTTCTTTCAAATGATTCAGTTTTAATAAACACCATTCATGTGACAATAAAAAAACAGTAGTCCATACAGTAAAGCTATGTTCATGAACATACCCTGCTACGTCTCGTAAAGTTGTAAATAAGACCAAAGCCAATTCTATACTACTCAGTTAATAGTAATGTTTCTCATCATGAGGTACGTTACTGGCGGTAAATTTTTATAATCCTGAAATGTTTTACATATTTCTAAATTTGACCATTGCATTCACACAACAGATTAGAATAATTTATTCTTGTATTTAATCATTTTCATTTGTTTATACTAATTAATAGAAGAAGTTACTTTTCGCTTTAAGGTATGAATGTCCTTGACATTATGTCACTGCTTAGTTCATTTTTTTCCTAAGGTGTCCACAGTTTTCCTAAAGCAATATACCAAAAGATTGTATCATATTTTAAATCAGTAAGAACAGAAGATGTTATACAACAGAAGGGTGTATTACCAGGGAAAACGCAACCCGATATTCAAAATGATGATATATTACAAAAGCTTTCTAAAAAAATAGATGAGTTTGAAGATGACAGTTTTACAGACCATGCAAGTAATCAAGAGGTTATACCAATTCCTGTTTTAGATTTTGCTGGACAAATAGTTTACCGTGCAACCCATCAAACATTTATTACTTCACATGGAATTTATCTAGTCACATTTAATGGCAGCAAAAATTTGAATGACGCATTAGGTGACAGGGAAGATGAAAGAAGGATAACAATACTCGGTATATATGTCTTGAATAAGAAATCAGTACAAGATATATATAAAAAGATGTGGTACGAGTGTCAATGAGAACCACCTAATTCACAATATATAACAGAAAATCATTTATAGATGAAAGTACGGTCTTCATCGCGAAAGCCTTGGCTAACACCGAACAGCAAGCTATAAAGGGTCTAAAACATACTAGTATAAAACCGTTCAAATGTGAAAAACAACAGCATGACTTCAATCAGAAAGAAAAATTATTTTTCTGCTTCAACTGAAATTGATATTAATACACAAATCTGGCTTATACCACTCAGACGGCACACCAAGTTCTTATACAAACATTACGAATAGACAAGAAACGACCACTCAGGATCAAAACATAATAACAGTAAAATCTATATAATGTGTCAATCTCTTGTGGAGGTAGCTAGTTAAATAATAGACGAACTAACGTATTTAAATTAACAGATGCTTCCAAAGCTTGTCTGTTAGGAACATGTTTTAAAGAAGTAAAAGATCTTTAGATATTTGTTATTATATCTATTATTCCTAATTTGTATTTCAGAATCGGGAACCTCTAATCCAGTGGTTGTAGTTGTTGTTGTATATCATATTTGTATTTCGTTTATTGTTGGCTTTTTACATTAATCAGGCCATTAGTTTACTCCTTTGAATTGTTTTTGATTTGTCAATTAGGGACCTTTTATATGCAGTTTAGGTTTTTCTCATCGTTGAAGGCAGTACGGTGACAGTCTTCGTCATTCGGTCTCCGGTGGAGAGTTTTATCAATTGCAATTTGCAATTCTAATATGATATCATTCATCATCCTTTCTGATCTAATAATATGGTTCACCTCTTGTCAACCTGTTAATACATTTAAAGACTGTATATCTTGAATATGAGATGTATGTTTTTATGATAATAATAGGCTAAATTTTTGCACGTTAAATTAAAAATTAACTTATTTCCAAGGTATTTTATTTTCAGAAAATATACGACAATGGGTTTCATCAATTCTTTTATACAGTCACCCTGATAATAAATATCCTAGATTGATGTTCGTGGCAACACATAACGACTTCAATGAACTCACTTTTAAAATGATTACCGTGGATTGATGCAACATTAATTGAATCTTACTAAAAAACTTTTTTCACAACTACATATTAAGTCGTTTAATTCCACTGATGGAAACCCATTTATTCCTATTTTCCAAGACATGTTAAATAATATAAAATTGAGAATGGAAATGGGGAATGTGTCAAAGAGACAACAACCCGCCCAAATAAAAAACAACAGCAGAGGGTCACCAACAGGTCTTCAATGTAGCGAGAAATTCCCGCACCCGGAGGCGTCCTTCAGCTGGCCCCTAAACAAATATATACTAGTCCAGTGATAATGAACGCCATACTAATTTTCAAATTGTACACAAGAAACTAAAATTAAAATAATACAAGACTAACAAAGGCCAGAGGCTCCTGACTTGGGACAGGCGCAAAAATGCGGCGGGGTTAAACATGTTTATGAGATCTCAACCCTCCCCCTATACCTCTAACCAATGTAGTAAAGTAAACGCATAACAATACGCACATTAAAATTCAGTTCAAGAGAAATCCGAGTCTGATGTCAGAAGATGTAACCAAAGAAAATAAACAAAATGACAATAATACATAAATAACAACAGACTACTAGCAGTTAACTGACATGCCAGCTCCAGACTTCAACTAAACTGACTGAAAGATTATGATTTCATCATATGAACATCAGGCACAATCCTTCCCGTTAGGGGTTTAGTATAATACCATCATAACATATATGAGAAGAACATAACCCGTGTCATGCCAACAACTGTTTTTAGAATAAATGTGTTTAGTTCCGATGCAAAGACCTTATCAATGACTCAATATTAACGCCAAAATATGCAATCTTTAATGACTTGACAACAGTATCGTAATTATATCCCTTCTTAATAAGTCTATTCAAAGGTTTTGTAAGTTTCTGAGGTGAATACTGACACCTTTGTGCTTTATAAAGAATATTACCATAAAAAATTGGATGTGAAATACCTGAACGTATTAAAAGTCTGCATGTTGAGCTATATTTACGAATAATGTCTTTATACCGATGATAAAATTTAGTAAATGTTTTGACTAGTTTGTGATATCGAAAACCCTGATGTAATAATTTTTCAGTAATACATAAATTTCTCTCGTTAAAATCTAAAACATTGTTACATACACGAGCGAATCGTACAATTTGAGATATATAAACACCGTAAGATGGTGACAAGGGAACGTCACCATCTAAAAACGGATAATTAACGATAGGAAATGAAAAATCATCCCTTTTATCATAAATTTTGGTATTCAGCTTTCCATTAGTGATATAGATATCAAGATCGAGAAAAGGGCAGTGGTCATTGTTAGTATTAGCTTTATTTAAAGTAAGTTCAACAGGATAAATTTCATTAATATACATACTGAAGTCGTCATTATTGAGAGCCAAAATATCATCCAAATATCTAAAAGTATTATTAAATTTGTTTATCAGATGTTGTTTCGATGGGTCTTTGCTTATTTTTGTCATAAATTGTAACTCATAACAATACAAAAACAGGTCCGCAATAAGTGGTGCACAGTTAGTCCCCATTGGAATTCCGATAATCTGACGATATACGGAATTCCCAAAGCGAACAAAAATGTTATCTAGTAAAAATTCAAGGGCATATATAGTATCAAAGCATGTCCAATTAACATAGTTTTTTTGTTTATTGCTACTAAAAAATGACCTAAAAGAGTTTGAACATATATATTCACATTCTGATTTTTTGAAAGCCCATTTAATTAGGTGTGTGAATTTTTTCTTAATGAGAATGTGAGGCAATGTGGTATACAGGGTAGAAAAATCAAAACTTTGAACAGATTCAAAATCACCAATATAAGCATGCAATTTATCAAGTACTTCCAACGAGTTCTTGACACTCCAAAAGTAATTTATTCCACTATTTTCGAAGGCCTTATTTGAACAATTTATTATCAGGTTTTTAATTGTACCAAGTGTGCTGGTAAGAAGAATAGACAATTTTGTAGTTGAACAATGGCTTGAAGACGAAATAAATCTATATTTGTAAGGGTTTTTGTGTAACTTCGGAAGCCAATACATAGTTGGGACTTTCATTGTATTTGGCTCTGCTTGTAAAGCGGTGCCTAAAAGTTTATGTTTGTTACAGATTTCGTTTTCTGAAAATGGAGTCAGTTGGAATGTTGGTGAATTGGTGATTTCCTTTTTCAGAACCTCAATGTAAAATTTACGTCAAACAATAATAATATTATTAGCAGCTTTATCTGCCGGGACAAAAACAAATTCCTTGGCTAGTTCTTTTAGTTTATGTTTGATACGAGAAATAGGTTTATTGTTGTGAGGGTTTATAGTAAAATGTTCTTTAAAATGTTGAATACGTATATCAACTATCTTCATTACTGAATTAAAAAAAGAGTCCAAAGATTTTTTGTCAACTTTTTCCCGTTTTATCCATTTCATACAGTAAGTATGGAGTGAGTCGTGGATGATATTACGACACTCATTCCAATTAATAATTGACGGGGGACGATATGTAGGTCCTTTACTGAGGAATGATTTTAACTCTCGGTCTTGAACGATGTTAAGATCTCCTGTTATAACATGGGAAATGGGGCCATAAATATATTCGGAATTACTGCAATTACATGAAGTAGGTGTATTTTCACTGATATTAACATCTTTACACAATTGACTATAATTAAACACAAATTTCCGGGTAGATTTCTTGTAAATATAACAAATAAGAGGTAGCTCAGTATTGTCAAAATATCCAGGAATTTGTTCTTTAACAGAATGGTCGTTAAATATACCGGCAATATTTACAAAATCAAAGCCTTTATTGACATACTTAATTTTAATAAAATGTTTTTTATGATCTTCAGGGCGATCAATTTTGGGAAATAATTTAGAATAACAATATGCCATAATAATTTGAACAATTTCATACTTAGGACTGCTATATGAAATTGTGTTGCAATCCTCCAAAATTTTATTTAACTTATTAACCGGTAACGAACAGAGTTTTGTTAACAGATAATGTCTGCCGTTGTTTTTTGAAATAGAAATTAGGTCCGAAATATTGGTATGATTGGCCCGAAATCTTCTTTGATTGCGATTTGTTCTACGACCGTGAGAACGTTTTTTACGAACAGTTTTAGAAACTATATCCAAAATGTTAACGGAATTGGTTCTAGATATATTACCAATTCCCATGATATTATCATTTAGACCGAGAGGGTAAACTGTCTGTAATTTTTTAATCCAATTTAATTCAATTATTTTCCGTGATCGTACAAACTTTGAATGCGATTCACCAGGCTGCTTATTTACTAATAGTTTACATATTGCACTTGTAGGAAGACATACAGAATAAGCGATCACAGCTGTTAAATACTTTATCAGCCAGCTTTACTGATGAGAATATTAAGAGCCATCTCATGTTACAAAAACTTTTCTTTGTTGATGCCTTAAAAGAGAATGACCCTGAGATGGATGAATTAAGAGCATGCATATCAACGACTATAACTGAAAATACACAGTGGGGACAGAGGGTGGATAAACAGTTTCTCATCCTTGAGATGATGTTTGCAGCACTAGTTGAGGAAGGAACAACAATTATCAGTCTTGAAGATGCAGAACTTATGAATACACAAATCGGTGTTAAACCACTATCTACTACAAAGTTGGGATTGTTTCTAGGCGTTCAGAATATTTGCGGCAAGATGACATATATCGATGATCCAAAGCTCCGGAACTACATAGTCATTGACCCAACTTGTTTAATTGATGTCCTGAAGTCTATTGTCATATCTGTCCCAATTATAGCCAGTTTACGTCAAGGACGACTTACTTAATCTGACTTGACAAATATATGGAGTTCAAACAAATTCTCCATTTTTCTGAAACATAAAGAATATTTCCGGCAGCTGTTGGTTCATTATGACATTTTGTCAGAAATGAGACGTTACGATATAGAAAATGGTAAGAAGATATCTGTGGATTGTTATCTTGTACCTTGCATGATCACGACTCAAAATATGACAACATTTGTTGCAAAACATTTAACATCCGACAAATGTGTCGGCTTTGTATTTGAATTCAGCGCGACAGATGTTCCCGATGCAATACCATGCAGACTCATAGCAAGCATTCTAAGCATCTGGAATGTCAAAAGTTATGAAAATGTAGACTTGCTGTTTTCTGGATTTGTTGCTGTGGTCCTAGACAGAAAACATGATTTAGTAGTAAAGACTGAACGTAATACTGTGGCAGTATACATTGTTCACAAGGAAAGAAAAGAATTGGTAATCAAAGATCTTGCCTCCTGTGTACGAGAATGCTTAGAACAAAACCTAGCTAAAATTTCTGAAGTCTACTCCCTTTCCTTCACAAGTGATAACATTACAAAGAGATATGTTCCATTTGATGTAAAGCTGAAATCTGGATGTCTGTCACCAAATTGTTTACTTGATGCACATAATGTAAACAGTATTGAAACCAACTGGGTGTGTGATAACCATAAATATATTACACCCAAATCTGAACTAGACATTTGGTATACCGACAGGGTAAGTTTTGATGAGCATTGATAGCATTCAGAAGTAGGATTCAAACCACATTTTTTTTTAAAGTGGAATGTAAATTCTATAATTTTTTTATTTATTTTTTAGAAAATTCCAAACAAAGTTTATTTCCCTTGTTAAAACCAAGTTATTGATAACAAGAAAGCAGATCAATATTCGCAAAAAAAGAAGTTTGTGGCCCATCAATTAGAAAGTTACAAAAAAAAAAAAGTAAATATAAATATTTAAAAGCCAATAAGACTGTGATAAAGGCAAATGTCAAAATAATACGTCTTCATATAAGCTGTGTCTTACAGTTGTGAATATACTATGTTAGGTTAGCCTAACTTATTCTTTGATAAAAGGGGATAATTCAAACTTGGAAGAGACACATAGCAATGTGGCAAATGTCAAGATGTTCCAATCCCTTGTTTTTTTGCTCTCTCGATCCTTTGTAGAATTCTATTCAGTTTCTCCGATAAACAAACAACATCATATTGACAGCAATAATAATGTTATGATACTTCAAAATTGCATACATTCGAAACGCTTTTTTAGATTAACCTTAATCAGGATTTCTAAAAACCGAATATTTGAAAGTCTATGATTATAAAGACCGAAACTGTTGCAGAGCTTCGTCCACTCTGCCTAAGGAGTCGAAACCTTAGTTTCTTTATCATTTCAAAATTCATAAAAAAAAGTGCCGTTTAAACAAGTTTTGGTATACTCATATTATTTTTGAAGTACTGACTATTAAACATGTTAAATTGATACCCCTATGACCGATAGCCTACCAGTAGCCAATTAGAGACAGTTGAATAAAAATGAAAATATTACTATGCATTGGAAGCGCTATATTTGCGTTATTTAAACAGATTCGTTAAATTGTATACTTTCAGACTACATTACAGTGTACAGATTCATGTCAAGGTGAGGATAATTGAAGAAAATAACAAAATGAACAATTGTCATTTTTTGCAATAGTCTATTGTTTAAATCAACTTCTATCATGCTTTACCCGGCTTATATTTTCTAAAGGTACATTTTTTTTAAAGTGTGTCCCAGCAAAGCAAAAATAGATAGAACATGATAAGACAAGAAGCGTATTTAAATCTAAATACCACAACACACATATATGACAGTTGAAAAAGTTCGAGAGCACCTGAAACGCAAAAAGTAAAAGACAACTATAGTTGGAAAAGTATTTACCGAGTCACGTCGAGATCTGTTCTATCAAAAGGAAAATTGTAAATGAATGATAAATAAGGGGAACACTGTAATGTAAAAAAAGATCCAGTTTACTCGATATAAAAAGAAGTTGTGGTAAAATTGTCAATGAGACAAATCTACACAATAGACCAAATGGCACAGACCATCTTGTATTATCTAATTGTGTTGTAGATACTGGGTATTGGGTCTATGTGATTTTAATCAAAGGTACGAAAAAATAATTCATACTTTTGCAAACAGTTAATTGTCAGTCGAAATAAGCTGTTTGAATATGCCTTGGAGTTCAATATTTTTGTACTTATCGATGAGCTAACAGCTTGGCGACTGATGACCTGTTCAAAAGTCTGAGTAGTTCTAAAATAGCGTATGAGCTAATTATACTCCACACTCATGTGAAGTTGTTATATTGCTGATAAGGAGAGGACAATTTATGATTGCAAAATTGAAATCGTCTCGTTTTCCGTAGATTCTGGTACTGAGTTGACCACTGTAGTATGATTCTATGTTTGTTTCGGTGAAATAAGGAACATAAAACTGTAATTTTTGTTTCTTTAACACTTGGTATGGAATTAAAAAGGTGTACAGTGAGAAACCATAGCAAAATGATAACTTTTTCGTAAATGCGAATGAAAACAGATAATCATCTCTTAAACTAATACAGTAAAGAAAGAAAAATCAGATTGAATTTCATGATTTTAATTTTATTCCTTGGATTATATTTATTCCATATTGGTATTATTTTAGTAGGTTTCTCTATATGAATTGGATTTTGAATAAAAAAAGCATATTCACCTGAGAAAGTGTTATTCACCGCGCTAAACGTCACGCGCTTTTACATGCAACGTTATGGTAAAATGTTTCATGTAAAAACAAAATTGGTATATGTTTGTCATTAGATACATTTTCTTCTCTAGGACTTTGGAATACAACAATTACTGTCTTTGGTTTCGATAAATATGGGGTTTCATTGACTTTTGAAAAACTGATATTCACTTCGGCCATCGGCCTCAGTGAATATCATTTTTTTTCAAAAGTCAATAAAACCGCATATTTACCTCATCAAAAGACAGTAATTGTATAATGTTTGATATTGAACCAACTTATATTGAATAATACATCATGATGATGATAGTGGTGATGAAGGGGATGATGATTAAACAGACGTTTTAAAACCTATTCAAAAGTTAAGATATTGGACCTACAACATCTCATACCAATGCAAGTCAGCTGCTTTGATAATCTTAATTCAGAAATTGTTGGTTTACGAAGCAAATGTTATCAATAGATGTGTTGGACTTTATTATACAATCATTGTTGTAGAAAGAAACAAGAACATTATTAAGTTGTTTGTTAAAAACAAAGCTAGTTCTAAATATGTGTCTTAACTTTAATAGAGCAAACTATTTAAAGACGTTTAAATACAGGATATATATTTAAATGTGCTATTACCAGACTAGATATTGTATTACTAATTTTCATCCAGGTATACTAGATGCTGTTCTGTCGATGCTACTCAACGACTCACAACTGCTTCGCATTTGCAACAGTTTGACAAAGGAAGAAGTACGCAGCTTGGCTTTCAACCTTGGAGTCTTGAATACTAAACTTGATGCAATTGATTCTGATTCGATTTCTATGATCAAATTTTATAGCCTTCGTATATGCAGAGAGAAGAACAAATCATGTAAAGATTTCGTCAAAGCTATGGAAGCTGCTGAAATCAACAGACATACCATGTGTCAGGTATGTATTTATATGTCCACTTTTAATTGTTCAAGGTTTCACAGCGATTGTTGTTTTATCAATAAAATCGACAATTAGTTTGATTGATTTTATGAACAATTGATATCGTTCTCCGTACTTTTATCTGGTAATATCACTTACTATCTAAACAAAAGTAACAATTATATATTTGTATATGTAAGAAAAAGGTAAAATCACAAAAATACTGAACCTAGAGGAAAATCAATTTGGACTTAAGTCCATAATCACATGGCAAAATCAAATAACAAAACGCATCAAAAAACGAATGGACAAGAACTACCATGTTCCTGACTTGGTACAGGCATTTTCAAATGTAGAAAATGGTGGATTAAACCTGGTTCTATAGCGCTGACCCTCTCACTTTAATGACAGTCTCATCAAATTCCGTTATATTTACAGTGATGCGTTAACTAAACAGACACAATAAATAAAATAGTAAAAATATGGGTACATCAGTCATCATCGTATAACAATTTTAAAAGGAACAATTTAACAGAACACAAAAACATCTATCTACAAACACATTCATTGATTTGTGTGTCTGACGTCAGAAAATGTTATTCATCACAGAGCGTTCAATGTGCATACAAACAATTTTAAAATTTACATAGGCAATGTTAACATATAGGGTTAAAAATTCAAAAGTATGTAAGAATAAATTTTAGAAAAGACCGAGATTGAAAATAGTCCAAAAGTTATATATAGAATTTATAAGAATCCACAAATAGTTAATTCCACTACGCGATTGAATGATTTTGACGTTTATGGTTCAACGTATTTTGTAATTCATAATAGATATATATCATAATGACATAAACTAGAATATTGCTGTTGTTTTTTATTTGGGCGGGTTGTTGTCTCTTTGACACATTCCCCATTTCCATTCTCAATTTTAGAACAATATCATGCTGACGGGATCTTTTAAAGTACAGAGTCACGTCATAAGAACCAAAGAAATACAAAAATTCGCATATACAAAGCACGCCACCAAAAAATGAAAAACAATACAAAAACATTGACGAGATGTATAAGTATCGAACCACGTCAAACGGATATCACATAAATACCAAACCCAGAGGAAAATTCAAAACGGAAGTCCCGAATCAAATGGAAATATCAAAAGCTCAAACACATCACACATATTATTACAGATGGTTTTTTTTCATAGTTGTATAGTATTTGTACCTTCTAGCTGATACTATTTGATAGTCTACAAATATTATTTTTTAGGTTTACCTGACAAGATTCTGAATCTGCCGCCAAATGATGAGATGCTTGACAAATTGTGTCTTCGCATTGGTAAGGAATGGATGGTTCTTGGGTTAGAACTCGGTCTTGAAATTGAGCGTCTGGAACAGATAGAATATGACAATCCGAAAGTACTGCGGGAAGTCAGCAGGCAAATGTTATATTGCTGGAAAAACAGGGATGATGACTCCACAATTAGAGAGCTACTCCATGCTTTAGAAAGATCTGGTAGAAATCCACGTCTGATTACAGAAATTTTAGAAAATTGTGAAAGCTATCCAAAATTAATTCCCGTTGATTGAGATGTCTAGAGAGTCCAATTTGTGATAGAATGAAACTTTGTTTCTAAACCTGTTTTGGGGTTTACAAGACTGTAAAAAAACTATTAATGGAAAATCATATGGTGGTGCACGTCTTTTTTTGATAAAGCCCTTTAAAAGTACCTATTTTTTTTATGATTTTCCACTTTTTCATTAATTTCAACCTATTTTTGAGCTTTTATCGTGAAAACATTTCACATTAATTATTAAACTTTTTTGCATACTTTAGATAAAGACAAAGTAGACCAATCTACATAAATTTAACTTAAAAAAGACTATAGGCAGGTGTTAATATAAGAAAGACTTATCGTATTCTGATGCTTTTTTGTGTTTTTATCTTTCTGTCTATTTAGTAAATTTCTTTTTTTTTTCTCTGCTTTATGAACAAAATGCATATAATTTCATTTTGTTATATAAATAATTGAATAAAAACATCTATGAAATTTGAAAAGGATTAAGTGATATGGGATGTACATGTTTCTGGTTAAATTATTTCTTGTACCACTCTCCCATTTGTCTCAAAGTTTTAGCTAAAAAGACTAACTTGACTGGTAATTAAATTTGAAAAAAATATAACTAAAAAAAAAACTTCTTGTAAATACACACTTTGTCAACAGAATTCAGTTTAATTATATTATTTTTTGTGTTTATTGATATTTTCCACTTGTAGCACATGTTTTGGAAATATTTCCGAAAGGTTAGAATAATACATCCCGCATGTTATCTCATGAAGTATATTCAGTATAGATATTTTTTTAGTGGAGTAGATTTTCATTCTAAACTTTGATTAGCTTTGTCATTTTGTATACGACCGCAAAATATTTTGCAGACAATAACTTGTGAATCGATGTATGGATTTCTCTGAAATTATACCACAAGGATCTATATGCCAGAAAGGGACGATTATGATTTGCTTTGGGAGTTTATGGCTCAAATTGTAGAGGAATTAGGGGCAAAAAGGGGGAAAACAAGGGTGTCCGGGTTAATGAACAATTACTTTTAATTAAATGTTAAGTTTGGATTACCACACTAACACTGCTTTAAAATTATTAAATGGGTAATTGTAATTGCAATATCCATTTGAAATTTCAATTCTGTTTATAACCTTATCTTGAAGGAAAAATAAAATTTGGAAAAAGGGGGAATGAGAAATAAATCGATGGACGTTGGGCGTTAAAAACATGTTTTTTGAGGGAGACAATTTTTTCAAAAATTTCTTCAAATATATAATTAATTTAAAAAAAAAAAGGGTGAGTGGGGTGGGTGGGATGAAACAACAAAATGTGAGTGGATTATGATTGTTCTTTTGGGGAGGGTTAATTCTCAACAGCATAGTGTATTGCACAAAAGCAATAAAAAAAATATTTAAGGGATGGGTGGTCAATTTGCAGCAGCATTGAGTAATGCTTAATAGCAAAAAATTGAATATAAATTCCAATCATTTAACCATTATAAGTTCTTTGACTACAGTTATTCTCTGTCAGGCACCTATTATGATCAAATATTTATAAACAATCCAAATTCAGACCTGCAAACAGTGCGAATATTGTGTCCTCTTGTGCCCCAACTGTTCAGGGTTGGTCCTTTGCGGTCGTATCTAGCAATTTATTTCAATCCATATGATTTCGAATTATGTATAAATTACGAATTTCATATTAGTAATGTCAAATGTTTATTGCAAAATGTATTTTTGTGTTTTATGACTTTTAATAAATGACTTTTTTTTAATAATCTTGTTTTTACATCCGATAGGATTTTGATTTTGGCCTGTTGTATATCTAACAATACGTATGTAATATGTGTTAGTGTCTTTGCTTTGCTTAACCTTAATTTGAGATATGTAATGTATCTAATGACAATAATATAACCAATTTCAAATACTTAGGGTTTTAATGTTTTTTTAAAGTTTGAAAACTCTGATTTTTAAGAATTATCACTTGCCTTTGTGTCTATCAAGAACGGATTTTTTGTTCAGTTTTATGTTAGAAATATTTCAAATCAAATACAAGCAAGGTTATTACATTAACGGTAGGTAACTGATTGAGTAGATTTATCATATTTTTCGCCGGTATATTTTCTACCTAGTTCTTATATCAATCAATTGTTTTATTTTTATTTGATTTAAATTAGTTTAAAATGGTTATCTGTTGCTCTACTCTTAATACATTTCCTTTAATTACCTGAACACGGTTTGGTTATTTTAATTGGTTTGTCTATACAAAACAATTATTACAGTGTTTAATTCTTCGGTTCTGTTGGTTTTTACCGATCTGGTAATCAAATAGAAAACATGTTCTTTTGACTGTCTGTTTATTCATTTCTATTATGATTAGTGTTTGCTCTCTTGTATTCTTTTTTATAGGATTAATGGTTCGTAGTTTTGTCTCAATGAACCGATTTAGTGATGATAATGAACCCCCACTTTTAATTACTAGAACAAAATGCCACAAAAAGGGGAACAACAACAACACCAAAAACTGGGGGTGGTTACAGATGTTCATGGAGAGTAAGCCGATTCTGTTCCACATAATGACACTTTTCATGCTGCTCATGTTATTACAAAGATGTTAATACTAGTATTCTAATTCCGTAGGTCACATTCGTGAAAAGGGAAGGGGCGGTAGTTACGACATTTGGATCATATCCAACATCGTCTGTATTTATAACGAATATTCCATAACGGTCAACCAACTCATGATGGCCGTAAAATTTACGAAGTGATGACTTTAACTGCACCATTTGGAACTTTGGTTTCAAAAATAAAATGGTCACAATTGTGAAGCTGAAATCATCTCGTTTGTCGTAAACTTTTGTTTTCAATCGACCCTCATATTTAATTTCTAGTTGTAAGTCATTATAGAATTGCAAAATCAAAAGGTCAAACACATCAAACGAATGGATAATAAGTGTCATATTCCTGGCTTAGAACAGACATTTTCTTATGTAGAAAATCGTAAATTGAACCTGGTTTTATACCGCTAAACCTCTCAATTTTTTTACAGTCGCACTAAATTCAATTTATTTAAAACGATGGGCGAACAAAATATACATTATAGGAAAAATTGTCATAATAGGGATACAGCCATCAATACCGTGTCAAAATCTCAATCAGAAAAAAAACAAATAAATATGTAACAAAGAAGCACAAAAAGGAAAGTATAAAGTGAAACAACCACATGCATAACTACTTATATATGTATTTAAAATCAACCCAAATGACTTCATGGCGAGGTTCTACGTGTTTGATATTGAAATGTTACGTCACACGGGAGGAGATTTAACATAATTTTGTCGCTCAGAATATTTTCAATGTTATGATAGAACAATAACATTATGACATTATATTCCAACAATAACATTATGACATTATAATGGAACAATAAGACTTTATTATACTTCATGTCAAAATGCCAGATTTTGATTGGCTAATCCGAGGGTGTTAATTTACTCTATTACCCTTCATGGAGACGCTTGATCAAGTGTGCGCTTTATTAAATACGACTCTATCCTATGGCAAATACTCTATTACCCTTCACGGAGACGCTTAATCAAGTGTGCGCTTTATTAAATACGACTCTTTCATATTGCAAATACGCAATACCCTTCGAGGAGACGCTTGATCAAGTGTGCGCTTTATTAAATATGGATGGTTGTTATGTACAAGACGTTATAATTTATTACTTTGAATTTGAAATGTAATCGACAGTAATAACCAATGATAACAGAACACTCAGTATAATAAATTAAATAACACATATCTGAGAGGGTGATAGAGCAGATTGTTACCCCTCGAAAAGACTTTGCCAACCTTTGCTTCGCCTCAGTTGACAATGTTTTCTCGGGGTATTTATATAATGACATTATAATGGAACAATAACATATATGGTGGGTTTTAAAAGTACAAAACAACGTCATATGTACCAACCAAAGAAACACAAAAAAATAGCACAAAAAAGGCACACCAGCAAATAAAGAAAGATAATACAAACACATTGACGGGATGTATAAATACCGATCCACGTCAAATTGGAATTACTGAAAACAGACCAAACAGTAATAGTAATACTAATAATAAAACACAGACAAATGAACAATATAACACATTATTAACATGATAAACAACGTCAGTACACATAATCTATATATCAGACCGTCACGTTTTATTTGTGAAGTTACTTAGAACTACAAAATGCAGAATGTAATGTAACAAAACGAGATAACACAAAATCAAATATTTTTTTATTTCTTTTATCTTAAACAATTGAAATGTTTGATTCTAGAAATCGAGAGAAAGGCTGTCCGATTTTAAATTGAATACTTAGTATAATAGAGATAGCTATGTTTCGCACATTTTATGTTAAGTAGAGTACTCAAGACTTAAAACAAATGTGTCGATTTCATTTCCATGAAATGAGGATATGATGTATAAATTTTTACAGCTCATTTGCGATATACTATCTTTTCCGCAGATTTATTGTTTCCTGCTTTGTATAGAATTAACTAAAAATACATTTTGTAACATCTGATGATACTTTTTTTAATCGCATATAGCAGTCAGATGGGTTCAAAAACATCAGTTGTTCGACCTATTAGTCAAATGCATTTTGTTTAAATGTACTTTAAATTTGCATATTTTTTTTTGTCTTTTGGAAAAGGTTTTTTTATTTGTGCTGTATCATGTGTATTTATAACCCTTTACCGAGAAGTTTGTTTTGCATCCACACGTATTTAAATACACTTTTTATTGAACGCAATCACTTACCTTTGTAAGTTGTAACCTTAGTTTTACACCCTTCATTTTGATCAAACCATGTAGTACAACTCATTGGTTTATTAATATGACTGACTGAGATGTATGCAAACGCAGCCACTTCCAGTTGGAAGTAAAACAATTCATCTGTGTAGGGATGCATCAATAATTTTATCCACTACAAGAATCATTTTAAAAATCCAACATCCAACATACCCTCTATTTTTAGATCAACCCCCAAAAAAGGTTTACATTGGTTGATAAATATAGTGATTACCCTTACTGCTCCCATCTAGCATGCAGTAAAACTCATTTTTTTTTTATCTGTTTAACTGTTTAATAAGGTTGTAGGAAATTAGGAATATAGATTAATACATTGATACCAGCGGATTATCGGATTTATACAATCGAGATAGTTAAATTATAAGTTTTTAAGTCCGAGCCTCCTACTTTTCAATTTATAATTTAACTATCGAGATTGAATAAATTCGACAGTCCACGAATCCTCGAGTAACTATGTAATACATCTGGTTCTCTAATGCTTTAATGATATATTTTCGTTCGCTTTGATGCTAAACTTAAAGTGTCTTCCACTTTCAACAAGATGTCAATTTCATTGACACTTGTTAGCATATGTTGATTCATACTGTAAGCTTTTTTACATTGTGTTCGGAAAGAGATAAATTTTAATCGAATTAGAGAAACACGCAAAAATCCGGTACTGGAACAATAAATCCTATGCATCTTGTAAAGAGACAACAACAATGTCTGCCAGTTTAACAACCCACTTTTAATACCACCTTATTTTGATTGTATTTTATTTAACGACATTATCTTGTATTTTGGCGTTTAAGTGAACGATCATGTTTTATTTTAGTATATGAATAATTCCCCTTAGATGAATCATCTTCCAAGAAAGAGCGACGATACATGCACAACCACGTAAGTTTCAACTTATAAGTACAGGACCACTTCAACTTTTATTTTTGTCCTTCTGATGAATTAAGCCTTTTTCAACTGATGTTTATAGTTCGTTCTTATGTTGTACTGTTATACCACTGTCCCAGGTTAGGGGAGGGTTGGGATCCCGCTAACATGTTTAACCCCGCCACATTATTTAAGTATGTGCCTGTCCCAAGTCATGGGCCTGTAATTCAGTGGTTGTCGTTTGTTTATGTGTTACATATTTGTTTTTCGTTCATTTATTTACATAAATAAGACCGTTAGTTTTCTCGTTTGAATTGTTTTACATTGTCTTATCAGGGCCTTGTATAGCTGACTATGCGGTATGGGCTTTGCTCATTGTTGAAGGCCGTACGGTGACCTATAGTTGTTAATGTCTGTGTCATTTTGGTCTTTTGTGGATAGTTGTTTCATTGGCAATCATACCACATCTTCTTTTTTTATATTATCGTTAGTCTTAGTATGTCTTGAACATGAGGGTATAATCGTCCTATATTGCGATGAAGTATTTGCCACTAGACGTTATGAATAACAAGCAATCTATGTATTTAAAGATTGGTATAATGTACGTATTATTGTTGAACAGTTGTCATTCAACTTTTTGTTCGTCCTGAACATGCATGAAATACTCGCCACTGGACGTTAAACAACAACAATCAATCAATCAATCAGTTAATAGATAAATGGGACATGATTTATAGTTAAGTGTGACTTCCTAGCAGACCGTGCATTCAAAATATTGTGAGGAGTGCTTTAGCTGTTAAAATTGATATGCCGTGTAATCGAATTAAGACATGCGCGTTACATTGACCTGTGCATGAACTGTCGCAAGTCTTGCCTTCCTCTGATAACGCGATTTAACGGTCAAGCCCTTTAAATCGAATTATTACAGTGTTTAATTCTTCGGTTCTGTTGGTTGTTGCCGATCTGGTAATCAAATAGAAAACATGTTCTTTTGACTGTCTGTTTATTCATTTCTATTATGATTAGTGTTTGATCTCTTGTATTCATTTTTATACAGTTGGAAGGCAAACGCCTGAATCTGACAGATAGAGGTCAATTTGTCGACAAAAAAAGAACCCGTATGTAAAATGTTTACGCCCACGAACAGCGCCACCTACAATTTTTTCTGCGGCATCTTTGAGAACGATGTCCCATTCTGTAGTAAATTAAAACATTAAATTAACTAAAACATAGAAAAGTAAGTGTAAAACACAAATTGAAAGATATATTTGCAGATGACTGTTTATGCATGATACGCTGGCAATGTGCGCAATGTCCTTTAATCCAAGACTGAAAATTAGTTTGTTTCCTACGTCAAGATGGCGGATTTCAATGTTTACATTTTTTCACCTATTTATAATCTGACACAAATTCGTATCCAATCATTTATTAGCAATTTTATTATTGATCTTTGAAGATCATCCAATTAAATTTGCCGTTAGAAAGTGGCTACACGTTACCAGCCGTCGTTACAAAGTAGCCATGTGTTTTGTGGGGATACCTTGGGAATGTTGTGTATTCAAAAGTTACGGTAAAAATCAATGTTATTTTCCTTATATTTCCATGCATACACAATTTATAACAGCAAATCCATTCTTAACAGACCCCATAAGGTAAACGGACATATTTAACTGTCTGCTTGAACAAAAATTCGTGTAAATAAGTCTGATGGGTCGTTTTGAATTCAAGCACAGCAGACAAACACGTGGTAGATTGTTTATGTTTGAAAGTGTGTTTACCTGAATTGCACGTTGATGTTACTATATACTTACCAATAACCTTTATCGTGTTATACTTTCAAGAGTTATATAATACATCTTACCCAAGAAATACGTCTAGGTAGGTGCAGGGACTTCCTTTACTTGGTCCTTAACTAGTGAGGGTGTAATGATACATTACAGCATTTTTTGCATTTGATATATTTCATGTACATGTACATTTTATGTACACAAAGAACAATAAAGTAAATGAATGTACATGGGTTTAATTCCCACCCTACATGTAGGTATACATTTTGACTCTCATAACAGGTTGGAACAAATAGAACAGATAGCAATTGACAATAATGTAATGCTAAAATGCTAATTGATGGGGTTAAATCATCAACATCATTTTTTCTAGTATACAGCAGCTCCTCTAAGGATTAGTAAGGGCATACTTTACTAAAAGTCCAGTGGCTATAAGTCCTGTCTTTTTTGCCTCTGATATTTACTTATTTATATTATAATTTCTAATGTTCTCTTGTGCATGTAGTAAGGCAAAAGCTATTGTTACTCTTATTTTCCTCATTTGCCTTAAAACAATGGAATGTATTGATTTTGTTGATGTATGTAAAGTGACTTGTAATTTAACTGTCACTGCTAACAGAGACTTGGACTCTGGTGATAAGTTTCCAGAATGTTATCTCATTGGCAACTATACCATAAATGTCAGTTTCCCCTTTATAAGTTTTAAGAAAAGAATTTAATGATAATATAATAATAAGTTGTAAAAAAAATTAAAAGTTAAGCACAAGTGCCAAATCTAATTGGCTTTTCATTCAAGAAAACCTAGAGGCATTGAAAAGTGTTGAAAAATAAATGTTTTGAACTCAGAAAACTATCAATATATAGAGTACAGATATTGTTTTAATTGGGCCTTTGGGAATATTTGCCTGTTAATTGAAGATATAATTGTTATATGCCTTTTCAAATATATGTGTGGCTCTGATCTGGCTGTGGTTTAAAATCTAAGAATTGAGTTGGTTATCTCCATATTTATCTGATTTATATCAACATCATTGTTCCATTATACATACATATATATAAATCATTGTAATACATGTACATTAGTCATTACTTTGCTCTTCATATGCCCTTTAATCGGAATAAAATATCTTGTCTTATACCACATTTCTTTATTTTAGTACTGACAGGTTAACTTTTAAAAGCATTTAAAGTAAGTGAGTTGATGACAAGCTTAGTCAATGATTATAAATCCAGATAATATCATGAGTTTTTTTTTATATAGTATTTAATGTTATTAAACTGGTTATCTCAATTAAAAGAACTGACCTTCTGCTTTGAATTTATTTCTGATATCAGAATAATAAATTTCTTTTTGTTGTCCTTTTTCAAAAATTTTCTGAACATACTGTATTTAAGTCAGTTTTGTTTTTGTCTGAGACTACTATAACATGGGAGGTGACCACAATCTCTATGTTATACATTGAAGTAGTCTCAGGTTTTTGTAGTCCAATTGACTATGCACTTTAGAGCAGGTAAATGTGAATTTGGATTAGATTTGGAGTTGATTCAGTATATCTAAAGACATAATACCACTATTTTATTTCAACAAAGCATTTTCAAATTTTATTTTATACTGGTCAGGTTAGGTTATTATCCAATCAATAATTTAATTGAAAGGACAGTTGGTTGCAGGACTTTTGAATTCAAATATAAGAAAGAAGAAGAAATATAAAGCAAAACTTGAAATATTACATATAATAGGATTCATGATAACTGCAGGATATCAGATTGCAATACAGCTTTTGTTCAGTTATCTTTGTGTTGATTATTATGTTTTAAATCCCTTTCTGGTTCTTTGGATGTTCAGATTTTTTTCTCTTGATTAAGGCAAGCAACAGAACTTGTACAACTTATGTAGTTTCTTATCTCAGGGTGAATTCAGAAAATTTTAAACATAAGTGGTGGTATTCTCAACCAAGGATAAAAAGGAGGGTTCCAACTATATGCATGATCCCATTCAAATGCATTAATCTTCCATAAAAAGAGGAGGTTCCAATCACTAGACTCCCTGAGATCTGCAATTGTATCTTAAAACAGCTATAATAAAACAAAAATTGTGCATGTACTTCTGGCCACTGCAGATTGATTTTATTTTCAATCTATGATCATCTATGGTAATGGTCATAATTTTGAAGACTATATTTCCTTTTTTTTGACATATTTTTGTGTAAATGTAATCTTCTGCTTCTGCTTCTATTGTAACACAGGTTCTTCTGACAAATGACTGATAAACCCATCTTGTATCCTTCTATCTACCAAAAGGGTGTTTGAGAATATATATATATACAATAAGTTCAAGTTTCAGAGAAAAAGTCAGTCTGTTATAAAATGTAGGTAATTGTCTTCTTTGGAAGTGTTCAAAAACCTGTAAGAACTTGAAAAAAATGTCATATTCAACCTTTCCATGACTATTTTAATGTTACAACAGTAGAGGAGCATGGAATATTGAAAGGTATTCAAGAACTCTTCGAAATAGATCTGCAATCATTAATTTTACTCAAATTTACTGTTGTGAACTAGCAATATCCTACGATGCGCGTACCGAGTTATCTCCCTTTGATCTCCGCTTCGCCACGAATAAACTGACACAATTGCGTATCCGGGGTTTTTGTGATCTGATATTGTTATATCAGGAGCAAAAAACGGTTTTACTTCATATTTTATACCCCTCAACACGTTACCAAACCTATTTAAGGATTTATTAAGGATTTTCCGTGGACCTACGCAAATTTTCAGAAAAAAAGTTTCACTTCAGTCGTGAATTTATAACATTTTAACAATACTTTTTTATTATAATTATATAAAAAAAGAAAGCTTATTCAATCTAGAATTGAACACTTTGGTTTTTATTAATGTACGAGTACAAATAAGACGATACGAGTCCAAAAACCACGAGACATGCACGTTTACCAAAAAATCGTAAACTCTGACCTTTTATCACGTGACCAATGTCTTGAACTTAGACGCCATTAAATCGTTTGCCGTTCAACTGTATAGGATTAATGGTTCGTAGTTTTGTCTCAATGAACTGATTTAGTGATGATAATGAACAGCCACTTTTAATTACTAGAAAAAAAATATGCCACAAATAGGGGAAAAACAACAACACGAGCCCCACCAAAAATTGGGGGTGGTTACAGATGTTCATGAAGAGTAAGCCGATTCTGTTTCACATATGGCACCTTTCATGCTGCTCGTGTTATTACAGATGTAAATAATAGTATTCTAATTCCGTAGGTCACATTCGTGACAAGGGAAGGGGCGGTAGTTACGACATTTGGATCATATCCAACATCGTCTGTATTTATAACGAATATTCCATAACGGTCAACCAACTCGTGATGGCCGTAAAATTTACGAAGTGATGACTTTAACTACACCATTTAGAACTTTGGTTTCAAAAATAAAATGGTCACAATTGTGAAGCTGAAATCATATCGTTTGTCGTAAAGTTTTGTTTTCAATCGACCCTCATATTTAATTTCAAGATGTAAATCATTATAGAATTGCAAAATCAAAAGATCAAACACATCAAACGAATGGATAATAAGTGTCATATTCCTGGCTTAGAACAGACATTTTCTTATGTAGAAAATCGTAAATTGAACCTGGTTTTATACCGCTAAACCTCTCAATTTTTTTACAGTCGCACTAAATTCAATTTATTTAAAACGATGGGTGAACGAAATATACATTATAGGAAAAATTGTCATAATAGGGATACAGCCATCAATACCGTGTCACAATCTCAATCAGAAAAAAAACAAATAAATATGTAAAAAAGAAGCACAAAAAGGAAAGTATAAAGTGAAACAACCACATGCATAACTACTTATATATGTATTTAAAATCAACCCAAATGACTTCATGGCGAGGTTCTACGTGTTTGATATTGAAATGTTACGTCACACGGGAAGAGATTTAACATAATTTTGTCGCTCAGAATATTTTCAATGTTATGATAGAACAATAACATTATGACATTATATTCCAACAATAACATTATGACATTATAATGGAACAATAAGATTTTATTATACTTCATGTCAAAATGCCAGATTTTGATTGGCTAATACGAGGGTGTTAATTTACTCTATTACCCTTCATGGAGACGCTTGATCAAGTGTGCGCTTTATTAATACGACTCTATCCTATGGCAAATACTCTATTACCCTTCACGGAGACGCTTAATCAAGTGTGCGCTTTATTAAATACGACTCTTTCATATGGCAAATACGCAATACCCTTCGAGGAGACCCTTGATCAAGTGTGCGCTTTATTAAATATGGATGGTTGTTATGTACAAAACGTCATAATTTATTACTTTAATTTGAAATTTAATCGACAGTAATAACCAATGATAACAGAACACTCAGTATAATAAATTAAATAACACATATCTGAGAGGGTGATAGAGCAGATTGTTACCCCTCGAAAAGACATCGCCAACATTTGCTTCGCCTCAGTTGACAATGTTTTCTCGGGGTATTTATATAATGACATTATAATGGAACAATAACATATACGGTGGGTGTTAAAAGTACAAAACAACGTCATATGTACCAACCAAAGAAACACAAAAAAAAAGCACGAAAAAAGCACACAAGCAAATAAAGAAATATAATACAAACACATTGACGGGATGTATAAATACCGAGCCACGTCAAATTGGAATTACTGAAACAATCAATCAATAAGTAGTAATACTAATTATAGAACACAGACAAATAAATGAACAATATAACACATTATTAAGATGATAAACAACGTCAGTACACATAATCTATACATCAGACCGTCATGTTTTATTTGTGAAGTTACTTAGAACTAAAAAATACAATGTAATGTAACAAAACGAGATAAACAAAATCAAATATTTTTTTTTTATTTCTTTTATTTTAAACAATTGAAATTTTGATTCTAGAAATCAAGAGAGAGGCTGTCTGATTTTAAATTGAATACTTAGTATAATAGAGATAGCTATGTTTCGCACATTCAAGACTTAAAACAAATGTGTCGATTTCATTTCCATGAAATGAGGATATGATGTACAAATTTTTACAGCTCATATTTGCGGTATACTTTCTTTTCCGCAGATTTATTGTGTCCTATTTTGTATAGAATTAACTAAAGATCCTTTTTGTAACATCTGGTGATACTTTTTTTTAATCGCATATAGCAGTCAGCTGGGTTTAAAAACATCAGTTGTTCGACCTGTTAGTCAAATGCGTTTTGTTAAAATGTACATTAAATTTGCATTTGTTATTTTGTCTCTTGGAAAAGGTTTTTTTTTGTTTGTGCTGTATCATGTGTATTTATAACCCTTTACCAGGAAGTTTGTTTTGCATCCGCACGTATAAAAAATACACTTTTTATTGAGCGCTATTACCTTTGTAAGTTGTAACCTTAGTTTTACACCCTTCATTTTGATCAAACCATGTAGTAAAACTCATTGGTTTATCAATATGACCGACTGAGATGTATACATACGCAGCCACTTCCAGTTGGAAGGGGGACAATTCATCTGTGTAGGGAGGCATCAATAATTTTATCCACTACAAGAATCATTTTAAAATCCCAACATCCAACATACCCTCTATTTTTAGATCAACCCCCTAAAAAGGTTTACATTGGTTGATAAATATAGTGATTACCCACACTGCTCCCATCTAGCATGCAGTAAAACTCATTTTATTTTTTTTCATTTGTTTAACTGTTTAATAAGGTTGTAGGAAATTAGGAATATAGATTAATACATTGATACCAGCGGATTATCGGATTTATACAATCGAGATAGTTAAATTATAAGTTTTTAAGTCCGAGCCTCCTACTTTTCAATTTATAATTCAACTATCGAGATTGAATAAATTCGACAGTCCACGAATCCTCGAGTAACTATGTAATACGTCTGGTTCTCTAATGCTTAAATGATATATTTTCGTTCGCTTTGATGCTAAACTTAAAGTGTCTTCCACTTTCAACAAGATGTCAATTTCATTGACACTTGTTAGCATATGTTGATTCATACTGTAAGCTTTTTTTCATTGTGTTCGGAAAGAGATAAATTTTAATCGAATTAGAGAAACACGCAAAAATCCGGTACTGGAACAATAAATCCTATGCATCTTGTAAAGAGACAACAACAATGTCTGCCAGTTTAACAACCCACTTTTAATACCACCTAAATTTGATTGTATTTTATTTAACGACATTATCTTGTATTTTGGGGGTTTAGAGAACGATTATATGTTTTATGTTAGTGTATGAATAATTCCCCTTAAATGAATCATTGTGTAATCATCTTCCAACAAAGCGCGACGATACATGTACAACCACGTAAGTTTCAACTTATAAGTACCGGGCCACGTCCACTTTTATTTTTGTCCTTCTGATGAGTTAAGCCTTTTTCAACTGATTTTTATAGTTCGTTCTTATGTTGTACTGTTATACCACTGTCCCAGGTTAGAGGAGTGTTGGGATCTCGCTAACATGTTTAACCCCGCCACAATTATTTAAGTATGTGTCTGTCCCAAGTCATGAGCCTGTAATTCAGTGGTTGTCGTTTGTTTATGTGTTAAATATTTGTTTTTCGTTCATTTTTTTACATAAATAAGACCGTTAGTTTTCTCGTTTGAATTGTTTTACATTGTCTTATCGGGACCTTCTATAGCTGACTATGGGACATAATTTATAGTTAAGTGTGTACCAGAAACAATAAAAAAAACATGAAATATGAAATATAAATAACCTATATTAGATAAGGAGATCTGGTATAATTTCAAACTAGAAAATTATCCACCGTAGTTAAATGACATGGAAGTAAACAATTATATTCCACAATATGACCTTCAAATATGTCTATTTCCAATTTGAACAGTTATGGAATCTACTTGACCATTTCATATATTGTTATAATACAATGGTTTATAAAGAATGCATGGTTCTTCTGACAAACATAATAAAAAGTTAACTCTAGATGTACGTAAACTAAAATTAACAAGAAATAATTTCGTTTCATTTCAGCATGGGATACTCCGCATGAAATATTTTTGATTGTAGAACTAAATGATCAAATCATTAATAACATTTTAGAGAATAAAGGTAGTATTGATGCAGTCTTCAAAATTATTATTGACGGTATACCGTTACACTTCGACGTTTCATTTACCTCATTCTAGTACAAGTTATCCTCATGTTTAAAGGTGAAATACCTGCACAACAGTTCAGCGTATTCGTTTACTCAATATATATCAAGTTACCCTAACATGCAAAGGTTCAATACCTGCATAACTGTTTAGCGTACCTTTAACCTCAGTATAGGTCAAGTTACCCTCATGTGCAAAGTTGCAATACCTGCATAACTGTTCAGCGTATCTTTAACCTCAGTATAGATCAAGTTACCTTAATGTGCAAAGGTGCAATACCTGCATAACTGTTCAGCGTATCCTTTTACGTAGTAAAGATCAAGTTACCCTAATGTGCAACGGTGAAATACCTGTATAACTGTTCAGCGTATCTTAAACCTCAGTATAGATCAAGTTACCCTCACGTGCAAGGATGCAATACCTCCATAACTGTTAAGCGTGTCTTTAACTGTTAAGCGTGTCTTTAACTCTTAAGCGTGTCTTTAACTGTTAAGCGTGTCTTTAACTCTTAAGCGTGTCTTTAACTGTTAAGCGTGTCTTTAACTCTTAAGCGTGTCTTTAACTGTTAAGCATGTCTTTAACTACAGTATAGATCAAGTTACCCTCACGTGCAAAGATGCAATACCTGCATAACTGCTGAGCGTTTCTTTAGCCTCAGTACAGATAAAGTTACCCTCATGTGCAAAGGTACAATACCTGCATAACTGTTCAGCGTTTCTTTAACCTCAGTATAGATCAAGTTACCTTAATGTGCAAAAGTACAATACCTGCATAACTGTTTAGCGTACCTTTAACCTCAGTATAGGTCAAGTTACCCTCATGTGCAAAGTTGCAATACCTGCATAACTGGTTAGCGTATCTTTAACCTTAGTATATATCAAGTTACCATAATGTGCAAAGGTGCAATACCTGCATAACTGTTCAGCGTATCCTTTTACGTAGTAAAGATCAAGTTACCCTAATGTGCAACGGTGAAATACCTGTATAACTGTTCAGCGTATCTTAAACCTCAGTATAGATCAAGTTACCATAATGTTCAGGTGCAATACCTGCATAACTGTCAAGCGTTTCTTTAAGTTATCCTCATGTGCAAAGGTGCAATACCTGCATAACTGTTAAGCGTTTCTTTAACCTCAGTATAGTCAAGTTACCCTAATGTACAAAGGTGCAATAACTGCATAATTGTTCATGGTATATTTTCCCTCAATAACCCTTATATTGGTCGGTTCTATGTCTTATAATCGGTCAGATAGTGGTCATCAGATTATTATGTATCGTCTTATCATTACTTACAACATTTATTGAACTTGTCCGTATTTATCTATCTTTGCAACAATTGAAAATGTTGCTATTAGTGAAGATCGGATTATTTGTGTATGTTTTCTCACTTACGACTGCACGTGAGTAAAATTAATAAAAAAAAAATCATTATGTACACGTATATGACGTATCATCGTATTTGTTTATACAACATTCATGTATTTAGTTATGATGTTGTATTTGTAATTTTGATCGTATATGTTAAATATCTTATTGTTTGTAGTTGTAATTCTTTTTTTTTTAATTTTTCTATTCCTATGTAAAAGTAAAGATAATTAATCACCAAAGTTTAAAGCAACTAAACGTACACGATTTTTTTTTGTTATATTTAAAAGAAATACCGACATAGCTAGATAATACAATTAATTATCTAATTACTAATTAAAACCAATTCTATATTATTAGTCTTGTAATTGTTATAAAATACATTTAATACCATAATTACAAACCTGATCTTGCAATATATATTTTTTTAATCTATCTAAGGATTGTTTCATCCAATGCATAAATAACCTTAGCCGTTTTCAGCACAACTTTTTGGAATTTTTGTTAATCAATGCTCTTTAACTTTATACTTGTTTGGCTTTTTAACTATTTTGATCTAAGCGTCCTAGACGCTAAAAATTCACTCCAGTCTTTACCGTTTACGACTTACTTAATCGTATTCAATAAATTTTCAAATTTGCTTTAAGTTATGGAAATATTTCACCTGTACGTTGGAGTGAAACAATAATTCACAATACAATTGTACTTTCCCAAACCATTTCCAAGTATTTTTCATTCCTTTTAGTTTTATTAGATGATGCATGTAGACATGGATGGAAGCATTTTCGGGATAGATGTTATATGTTTGCTACAGAGAAAGAAACTTGGACTAATGCTGAGGTAAGCAAAACAAAAACACAAAAAAAAAAAACAAAAAAACAAAAAACAACAACACACATTGTTGATTTGCAACAACAGTGATAAATTGACGGTTTGAAGCATCATATGGAAAATATGTAACATGAAAACATAACCTTATATAGAATCTTAATTTCAGGTGAATACTTTTCTAAAATTAGTCAAATCCTAAAAGTCACAGAAAGTTTCACTTGGTATAGTACTAAGAATACATCCATTTGTAATTACTAGTATTAGAAAACAGTTAAAAAGGTGGTATCATTTGTTTGAAATTTTCATCAACAGCACAAAACAAATCTGTAGTTTGATCAATTGGTTAAAGATTTGACTAACACCGTTGTTATATATGCAATACATAAATATTATAAAAATAAACACAAAAAAATGTGTTTTTTTCCTGAACTTGACTATAAAAAAATGTAGTATGATTGCAAATGAGACAGCTCTCCACAAGAGTCCAAAATGACACACAAATTAACGACTATAGGTCAAAGTACGGCCTTCAACAATGAGCAAAGCCCATACCGCATAGTCAGCATTTGAACATGAATTAGAAAACGGATTAAAACATTTACATCTACTGATCATCTGTGTATGTATTGTGCATCACAAATACAGACAACAGACGTCCACCTTATTGATCAGGACTAAAACTACACAATATCTTTGCAGTCAAATATTACACTTTATATCGTACATTTTTGTATGCTTAACTTTAAGTGTATAATGTATTCAAGTATATAAAATTGTCGTAATTTTACCCTTGACTTTTAACTTGGTTATTGCATTCTTTACTAGATCGTTGTTATGTGTTTTTTGTTGATTATGTTGTAATTACAGCAACCTTCTAATTCATCTCTATTTTTAGTTTCGTTGTCGTGTATTTGGAGGACATCTAGCGGAAATTGAGGATGCTGATACCAACAAGTTCTTGAAAGATACAGCACAAATGACGAATGCAAATGGTATATTTGCACTCAAAGACTTGATATAATCATCTTTGAGGAAGTAATATTTATATTAAGTTTGGTCACACGAAGTAATTTGTCAATGTGATTCGAGCGATCTTAATTTTTCCAGGAGATGTTTTATTTTATAGGCCTTGATTAAAGGTATAAGAAAGACTTCATAAACATACTCGTGTTTACTTTTTTTCTTACAAGACACATTTTGAATGAGTGTTATTCGGAAGACTCTTACACTCTATGTGCGTTCTTCTGTATGTATCTGTGCTCTTATCAGAAGAACCTTTGGAATAATTATTTGGTGGATCCGTAGATAGCCTGATTCATTGCTAAAACTTGTTTATGTGGAAGTTAAAATTCGAGGCCTCCAACTGGTTGACCTATTCCGCAGATCCTATTTTGTGTGTTCTTGATTATGCAAAAAATAGTTAACCTTAGAATCTAAAAACTTGACAAATCAATAAATAAGACTTTCAAATATATAGAGTCAAGATCTGGTAGAAATAGCGTATTGTGTCTTAGTGTATAACATAGGGCCATTCCGAACGTCCCATCTAGTGATCTTTCGTTATCAATTTGTTTTAAACAGATTCAACAAGACTTTATCATAATCAACATGACCATAGCCAAAATATCAAAGGAGAAGACAAAAAAGCATAAAGGAGACTTGTTTTCTCAATAAATATATGTATATATATATATAAGTGTACATGTTTAGCGTGCTACTTTTTTCCTAAGTTTACATGCTATTCAGACCCTGAATTTTCAAATCACCTAACACACGTTCCTGCAGTTGATAATATATATTTTCAGATCACAACCACCATTACTTTATTGGAATGACTGACGAAGCCGCATTGGACGAATGGGAATGGGTACAAAGCGCTACAAAACCTAACTTTACAAATTGGGGTAATCACCAGCCAGATCACCAAGGAAACGATGAACACTGCGTTTTATTTTATGCACGTGATCATTATCGATGGCATGACGCCGATTGTGACGACCATAATTATTTTATCTGTGAGGAGGAAGAAGTGAATTCAGGCGGAAGTATCATTGGTTGATAATAAATATGATTTAATATATGTATTGATTGTGGTTTTAGCAACTAGTCAAACAGATGTTGTTTGCATTATTAAATGGTTGATATGCTTGATCAACAAAATACTGTAATACGTAAAAATTTGTTTTTAAACATCTATCAATTCTTGTCATATTGTTCTTGTTATTTAACATATTTGTGTCAAGATTCAACTAAACTGAACTAGTATATATATATTTGTTTAGGGGCCAGCTGAAGGTCGCCTCCGGATGCGGGAATTTCAAGCTGCATTGAAGACCAATTGGTGACCTTCTGCTGTTGTCTGTTCTATGGTCGGGTTGTGGTCTGTTTGATATATTCCCCATTTCCATTCTCATTTTTAAGACAAATGGCTAGATGTGTATTTCCGAAATTATCGTGATGCAACGAATGAAACCCTGGTATATAATATCACATCTAATCACAACGCATTCTTTTCAAACATGCATTATATCAATCTGATAAATTTACGTAAAATTCGTTATACAAATATTAACCAATTAACGGTACAATGCATCGTTTTGATATCGACATATCATGTTTCTACTGTTTATTTGAAACTGTTGTGTATACCGAAAATATATATGTTTTCGTTGTTTTTCTGTTTAAGCTGTCAATATATTATCTGTCGTAGTATTTCTATATCAACAATTAGAATACGCTTCATGATTTATTTCTCTATTCATTTCATGTTGTTTAGAAAATGTCCTTTTTTTCTTCCTTATTTGAGCTATTAAAAATGAGGATACGTAATTAGTCTGATGACGCCATAAAGCAATGCTACATATCACTGAAAAAAAAATATATATAGTTCGGATGGATATCACCTATAACCGTAAGAAAAACAATTCCAACATCATATAAAATTCAACGTATATCACGGTATGTCAGTTTGAATATTGTAAATGCTAGACAAGCCTAGCGTTTTATATTTACAAATTCAACTGTCCCGAAAGTAAGAGAAATATTGTACCACACACGATGCAGAAAATTTATATCATTGTAAATTCATAAAGAATGTACGTTGGGATTACATTTTGTTTATATGCTAAATCAATTAAAACAATGACAGTTGAAAGCATGCTCGATTTTAACTTCAATTATGCATACATGGTAGGCGTGTTTTTGTTTCTTTGTTATTTCTATTAGGGGGAGGGTTGTAAGGTTTGCCCATAGGAATTCCGTTACATTTTCGAAATAAAGTGACTCCACTGCATGGCTGGCGTAAATATGTTTATTGTTTTTATCTATAGATACAGGAGGATGTGGTGTGAGTACCAATGGGACAACTCTCCATCCAAATAACAATTTAAAAAAGTAAACTATTATAGGTCAATGTAAGGCCTTCAACACGGAGCCTTGGATCACACCGAGAAACAAGCTATAAAGGGCCCCAACATTACTAGTGTAAAAGCATTCAAACGGGAAAACCAACGGTCTAATCTATATAAAAAAAACGAGAAACGAGAAACACGTATAAATTACATAAACAAACGACAACTACTGTACATCATATTCCTGACTGAGGACAGGTGCAATTATTTGCAGCGGGATTAAACGTTTTAATGGTACCAAACCTTTTCTCTTTTCTGAATCAATAGCATAACATCACAACATAGAAAAACACACGATAAAATATCAATTGGCAGGCTTAACTCAATAAAAAAACGTAAATTAATACACAATGCTACAGATCACTGAAAAAGAAATATATATAGTTCGGATGAATATCACCTATTACCGTACGAAAAACAATTCCAACATTATATAAAATTCCTCGTATATCACGGTATGTAAGTTTAAATATTTTAAATGCTAGACAAATCGAGCGTTTCATATTTTCAAATTCAACTGTCTCGAAAGTAAAAGAAATATTGTACCACACACGATGCAAAAAGTTCATATCATTGTAAATACATAAAGAATATACGTGAGGATGACATTTCATTTATATGCTAAATCAATTAAAACAATGACAGTTGAAAGCATGCTCGATTTTAACTTCAATTATGCATACTTGGTGGCCGTTTTTTGTTTGTTTGTAATTTCTATTAGGGGAGGAGTGTAGGCTTTGTCCATAGCAATATCCGTTACATTTCAAAATAAAGTGACTCCAGTGCATGGTTGGCGTAAATATGTTTTTTTTTATCTATATACATTTCATTTCTTGCTCAATCGAAACGTATACCGTTGTACTTTTTCAATAGCTATACATTCAACATTGTACATATGTTGCATTCAAAAGATTTAATATTGTCTTTATGTGTTTAATATGTACCAACTAGTTTGATGGACTGGATAAATGCAGAAAAAAAAACATATTTTTTATATTTCAATCAACCTTCTGTGTGATACGAAATAGACAATAGACGTTAAATATGTTATAAAATTAATAGTTACATCTTATTTGTCAACCAGTAAATCTTCATTGAACTAGTACCCCGTACACGGATTCGATTTGCATGTTGTAGATTGTAGAGAGACATACGGTGTTTACGTAAACATGGTCGTTAATCCTTGTTCGTCAGCATATAGCGAGATTAAAACAATATCATAATGTAAATCATGTATAGTACATATTAGATGCGTTTGTAAACATTTGATATGCAATTTATCTGTATCCATTCTATATCACTAGAAGACAATACCAAATGCACAAGTTCAAGGACTTTCCATCTCAAGGATTTGATAAATATCTAATATGTCAGGTATTTCTATATACGTGATCTAGTTCTGTGTTGTTTGTACTACTATATATTGAACCTATTCACATTGCGGTTATCTCTGGATCATTTGGACATGTCTCAATTATTTAAATTCCTAAGGCTCTGTGTTTTCTCATTTTCATCTGCACGTGAGTAAAAATCATCAGAAATTTATCAAGTTGTACACAAATCTTATAAGTGGATAATGGTATTATTGGATTCGTTAGAGTAAAAATTTCTTTAAAGAAGTAGTTGCAGATCGTAGGTTAAAAGAGTTCGTTTATTCAGTTTGATGGTGTTTTTTTTTGACAGTTTTGGTTATAAGTGTTACAGTTATTAACAAAAACTCCCACTGATTCATTCTATGTTGATCCTAGGTTTATAATGCCACATTTGACTGCATGTTAGCTCCACGGTATACATTTAGAGTGTAGAGCTTTTTTATAAGAAGAACGTATTCACTATAATTGTTAATCAAACCGCCATGATAATATTCCACATTTATTCGATGTCTATTAACAAACATTTAAATACTCTCCTTATATTCAATCTCACAATTTTGCAATAGTTTTGGACTTATGGATTGGAAGTATAAAGAACTATCATTCTGCAGTTTGATTTTTCTTATATATTGTTAATATCTCCTATTATGATTCCTTTTACCTAAAATTTGTATTTGAAACTTTGCATTTAAGGATGTTTGCTTGCCATGTTTTGGAATTTTTGTCAGATTTTCGAAATCCTCTGGTTTTATCCATTTGAATGCCTTAAAATATTTTGCCCATGAACCCCCATTTTTATTTTCATAAATCTTTTCATGTATGATTACAAGCCGTTTGTCAAAGTTTTATAAAATTTTATTTATTTATTAATAGTTTTTGAGAACTTTAACTGGTCAATGATAAAGCTATGAAAAATCGAGAGAGAACATTTTCCCGCCAAAATTTTGATGGCTTATATCTCGAAAACAAGCTCATTGACCCCTATATATTTTTTTTTTTTAGCTTTTTTGGATACTCAATGAATCCCCTATCAATATATACTAGTTTTATAGAAAGTTAATTATTTTGAAACTGAGCAGCGAACATCCTTAAGGCGAAGTGTACGTAATTGCACGCCTCTAGCGGAATACGGGATTAAAAACGTTCGTCGTTAGTTACGCAAGTTATCTCCCTTACTCCAAGAAAGGACACACGAAAGAGAAAGTACTTTCTGCGGTCTATAATGAACTAAAGACCGAGCAACACAAACTCCAACAAAACGGTATATATTTCATACAAGTGTAGAACTATATGAAGCGTCGTAACTGTTGCTGCGACGTCAACAACGTTGTCGTTGTTTTTTGTTTTTTTACACTCAAGATTCAACTTTAACAGTGTATAGCTTGAAAAGTAGCACGGTTGCTAAGGACTTTCTTTGCACCAATCGATTCCTCAGACATTTTAGAATCGTCTCATAAATTTAAAAAAAAATCGATTGTCTAATATAATAGAAAATCTTGGAAATGTAACAATTCTTGCCGAATTTCACGATTTTTCCTATATATATCCTTTGTAATTTTGGTGTATGATACTGTTAACTTCAACAGCTCGTATCTCAAAAACGAAAACGGTTACCCCCTTTTTTTATTTTATTTTCCGATTTATATTTACAAGCAGAATCTAGATGTAAAATTTAAAAAAAAATCCATTGTGTAGTTTAATTACGTACACTTCGCCTTAAGTAGACATTTCCTTTGTTTCAGTTTTACTGGATGAAGGATGCCGACATGGTTGGATGCATTTCCGGGATAGATGTTATATGTTTTCTACAGAAGAGGAAAGTTGGACAAATGCAGAGGTAATGCAATGGTTTCGAATAATAAAGACGGTCTTATGATTTATCGAGAACAATATAAAAAATGTTATTAAATTATGATGGTTCAATTATAACAATCATGTGAGAAAAAAAATCACAAACATACTGAATTACGAGGAAAATTCAAAACGGAAAGCCCATAATCAAATTACAATATCAAAAGCTCACACATCAAACGAATGGACAACTACTTTCATATTCCTTACTTGGAATAGGCATTTTCGTAAGTATTAAATGGCGGTAATCTGTCGCTTCACAATAGAAATTCCTCACTGCCAATTTGAAACGGCTGTTTTGTCGAAAGAGGCATTAATAAATACTTGATAGGAATTATAGTCAAGGTCTGCTTACAATAATCTATATAAAATACCTGTATAGACTTTAAAGCAATTTCAATAACATAATCTACTTCTAACATGTGTTTGAGAAGGTTTGAATTGCCACTTTAGCACGTTTCAACTGCGTAATACATTGCTGGGGTTACCAAATACATTAAAATTGGTATTTGCTGCTTTTCCGCTAAGCACGCAACATTTAATAGTAAAAGCAAACTTAATAACTGGTCGACTCGGATGTTTCCGGTTAAGGTTACATGTCTCCCTGCAGACTGTTTAAAAAAATCAACCTTGTTAAATAGCATATTTAAAATCCGACGCGTGTGTTATGGTAAAGATAATTAATCATCCAGTTCATTTATTAGATTTTAGTTTGGTTTCCTTGAAATTATACGATATATTTGGTTTACAGTTTGATTTAGTAGAAATACCAACATAGCTAGATAATAAATAAATTATCTAATTACTACCACAATTTGATATTAATTAGTATCATTTTAATTTTCACTGTTATTAATAAATGTTATATCAACATTACAAACCTAATCTAGAATTCTATCCTGATTCTATTCTTTTTGGGGGAAATTTTTAGAAATTGAAATGTCACGTCACTTAAATTTGTGCGTTTATCGATTAGTTTAAAGCGGCTGTGATTTTCTATATGCTGGTGTAGGTAATTTATCAATCCATTTTTATTTTGTAGTTAGTCTCTTCGGTGCTATCATTTATATCTATTGCATAATCCTTTTATAAAGATTTACTGTTTGCAAAAGAATGAATCATTCTAAATGATAAGGATGTTCTTATCCCAGGCAGAAAATCCTAGCCGTACTAGGCACAAAGGAGTAGGTCCGGTAAGGGCCGGTTTTGGCCTCAAATTTCAAGTTCATCCGACGAAAGATTTTGGACACTTTTTAAACACTTAAATGTCTATTTAAATTGATTGTGAAAGATTTTATCTGATTCACTCATTAAAAACGCTCCGATTCTAGCTTAAATATGAAAAATCTATCAAATCTGCCAAAAACTTTCACTTTTCATATGGTTTTTGTCAAAAATAACTGTGGCCGCATCCGTGTTCATCCTCGACCTTTATATATGTTATGTATTATCATAAAACACAACTTACATTTCAATCAAGAATGAACACGAATGCGGCCATTTTCATTTATGACGGAAACCGTCTAAAATTTAACTAAAATGCTGAAATTGTGAAGATTTCAGTAATTTAACATGACTTATTGATGCAAGTCACCAATATATGTGCATTGTACTGCCAAAACCAGCCCTTATTTATGTAGAAGAAGCATTATATCTTCCAAAAAATAACTAAAAGTTTTTATTTCAACAACTTTGTAAAACTTTTATATTTTGGGGCCAAAAAGGGGTCTTACTGCATTTTTTTTACTACTCCTTTTTGGAACTTTTGGTCCTCAATGCTTGTCAGCTTTGTACTTTTTTTGGCTTTCGAACTTTTTTCATCGGAGCGTCACTGGTTGGTCATGTGGGGACGAAACGCGCGTCTGGCGTATTAAATTATAAACCTGGCACCTTTTGTTAGCTATTATTCGTGCGTTTCTCTGTCCTATATGTTCTCCCATTTATTAGTTATGTAGTCGTATCATGTAAGACATGTACTGTTATTTTAATGTTATATTTAACATTGCCATAAAAGCAGGAGGTGTGGCATGCGCAACAGAACAAAACAAAAGAGATTCAACCCACCATTTTTTTTTATTAAAATGTCCTGCACCTAGTCAGGAAATAGTCATTGTTATATTATAGTTCATGTTTATGTGTGTTACATTTTAAAGTTGTGTTTCTGTTGTGTATATTGTTCTCTTCTTATATTTGATGTGTTTCCCTCAGTTTTAATTTGTAACCCGGATTTGTTTTTTTTCTCAATCGATTTATGAATTTCGAACAGCGGTATACCTGTTGCCATATATAGCGTGTGGGTCATGTACACAGTTGGGTTAATATTTATTTTACATTTACATTTCCTCTTAATGAATAAGCATATTAATTTGCCGCTGGCTGGTAAATAGCCATTTATCACCACCATCTCTATTCTTTAAATGTTTGCACATTTTGCTTATCAATATAAAAAAAGAAGATGTGGTATGATTCCTAATATAACAACTCTCCACAAGAGACCAACATGACACAGAATTTAACAACTACTGGTCCCTGTACGGCCTTCAACAATTAGCAAAGCCCATACCGCATAGTCAGCTATAAAAGGCCCTGTTTTGTAAATTTCATCCGGATCCTTCAATATGTTTAAACAGTTTTGAACTAACAAACGGCAACATGTATAAAGTAACTTAGGCTCTTTATAACATGATCAAGACTATTTTAAATGTTCAATAAGGACTTAAAAAACTTGAAGTGCAAATATGATTCAATGAGAAAGCCTCATTTGTTATAATTTTTTTTTCAGTTTCGATGCCGTGTTTTTGGTGGACATTTGGCGGAAATACAAGATGCTGAGACAAACAGATTTTTACAGGACAACGCTCGATTGAGGCATGCAAATGGTAATTTGCTTATTCTATCCATGCACTTGTCTGTAGCAAGACACAAATATTTTCCCATTTCTACATAACAACTGGGTTTTTGCTTATTGGAAGTCTAATATACGAGTTAGATATTGTTTAAATACAGAGTTGTCTTCGGGTCGTTCAACTTAATATAATTCATAACTCAAATTATTACTTGAATTCATTAATTAAATCAGTAAAACAGTTATTTAAAGTACCAAGGTCATAATTCAATGTCTACACAAGATTCATCAGTGACGCTCAGATAAAAAAGTTAAAAAGCCAAACAAGTACAAGGTTGAAGAGCATTGAGGACCCAACATTCCAAAAAGTTGTGCCAAATACGGCTAAGGTAATCGTTCTTAAACTTAAATGTGTTTTTAACCAATTTGGAAAATTAATACATCAATTTATAGTGCACAGCTATGGCCTGGTATTTATCCATCCATAAAACATTCGAGAAGATACATGAAATCATCAAATATGTTTGACTCAACAGTATTATGCTTTGCTAACCAAAAATTAAACACGCTCTCAAACTTTAAGATGTAAAATTGTTTTCGATAAAGAAGCGGTTTGGTCATTCTACACCAATCATCTTGTTTGCATTGTTTATTATTCTTGGTTGATGTTTGTAAGATCCGATTTACAGATAAATATCACTACTGATTCATTTAATATAACACATTTTATTTTGTTTAAGGAAATTACAAATACATTTTTATATCTATTTTTTCATAGACAACAATTATAATTATTTCATTGGCCTAACTGACGAGGCAGCTCTTGATGAATGGGAATGGGTACAAAAGGCTACAAAACCTAACTTTACAAATTGGGGTGATAATCAGCCAGATCATCAAGGCAACGATGAGCACTGCGTTTTTCTCTATGCAAATGATCATTATCGATGGCATGATGTGGATTGCGACGACCATGATTTATTCATATGTGAGGAAGAAGATATGAACACAGAAGGCAACATTATTGGTTGAAAATAAAATTGAAAATAATCGTGCATAGACATTTACATGTGTTGTACTTTAAGGTCAAGGATCAGTAAATGAACATGTCCATAGATCTTTTAAAAATTTAGAACTCGATTAGATATTGAAAATATACATCAGAAAATGTAAAAAAAAGTATATGTCACCGACTTCGTTTTCGAGAAAAATTCATTTTTAAAATGGTCCGAGAGGGTACTTAATTACATTGAATATATAGGGGAAATCTGTATTTTTCTTCTACAATTTTCGGTTTCCGGTATAAATCACGTAAACCGCTCCATAGAATTTTTGTTTAAATTAATATTTTCTTCCTCTTTGTCTTACGAATTAGATGATGTTAAAAAAAATATGGTCACCGACTTCGTTTTCCCTGTAGAAGCGACGCAAACTCAAGATTTTGGCAAAAAAACCCATCAAAATTCGTGACGTCGTTATTTTTATTACATAACGTCAAGTTATCATGCTAATTATTTCCAACGTTCTTCGTGTTGATTATGCACGATTATTATGTGTTTCGTATTGATAGATTCTTTTTATATGGATAATTATCATTAATTTTTATTTTGTATATTTTCCAATATTCTTTATTCTTTATATTTAGGCACCCAATTATGCTCTTTTTCTTTTCTTTTCTTTTCTCTTTTTTTTTTTTTTTTTTACCTTTTATTCTGCAATTTTTGCCCATTATTCTATATTCCGTTAATCCCAATCAGACCCTCTTTTATGGAACATTTTAAAAAGAAATTATACGTTATAAAAAATATGATACATGTATGTTCATTATCAATACACATGTCTAAAACAATTACTAATTCAAACAAAAATACATTGTAAGTACATGAACGCAAAAATAGTAAAAACATAAAAATAGAAATCATCAGGTTTACTGTCTACAATCTACAAGTTGACGCAATAAAAGATGTAATTAAAGCTATAATTTGTTATGCTCCCGCGACTGAAAAATTGGGGGTGGGGGGGGGGGGGGCTACACTGTCCCTCTGTCCGCCGTCCTTCCCCTATTATAGTTAATCCGCATAACATCTACAGTTTGAATCCTAGAACGTTTTCACTTTGTTGTCTGTTTGAACATATATTGAAGGTGTGCATGTGGTCAGGGTTGTGATCTTTATATTTGCTCTAATGGGAGATTGTTGAATTTTGTCACTTTTTTGGGTAACCAATTTGTAAATCTCTATAGACTATCGTGTAGATCATCCATTTTTTCTACGTTCCGATATATGATTTGGCAAATTTTTGAAAACAACAGTTACTTTAGCAGCGGAACATGTAATAGCTCGTTTTTTGGTACTATATCTCGACAGATCGAGTTCTGTACATATACTACTGCTTAACATCGCATATATAAACAAACATTATATCAACGATTCTACAAATTATTGCAAGAGTGTCGTGCGGTTATTTATACATCTGCAAGTTAACAATTAAAACACGCAGACAAACTGACATCTTTGTAAATATATTTTTTTGTTCTGCATAAAATTTATTGTATACAAGTCTACAAAAACGTTTTAAAAAGTTTAGTAAATAATTATTTTTCCATAAGTGTACATGTGTATGCTCGAAGTATATATTGAATCAGTACATGATACACAACATGCGACAAAAAAGGGGGTAGTAATAACAGGAAACTAAATCAAACTAAGGCTTTGATCGATGTGAACTTCAATAAAACTGGAAGTTACACAAGGGGAACAGGAAATAAGAATATATTGCATCACTTACGACAACCTTTGAATTGACCAGTGACTTTTTTATTTATTACTGACCAGCCACACCGAGATAATCCAACGAGTTTTTAAGGGTTCATATGAAGTGTGGACCTAAATGTTCTTTATCTTTAAATATAACGCTTATTCTGTAAAATCCTCAATAAACAATTTCCGGGATCGGAACTCCGGGATCGGGTATTTTTAAACACGGGATTTCGGGATTAATCTTTTCGGGATCCGGGAATTCTTTTTTCGAATGTCGAGATGGCGGGATTTAATTTAAATTACTTTAAATTCGGGACCTCAGTATTTCATTTTTTAAAGTCCGGGATTTCGGGATCAGGACCCCTCCTATTTTTTTAGTAGGTATATAGTAGTAGTATGATATAGAGATGATCGATATAATCTCGTTCTTGACCTTCAAGTTTTATGGGTGAAATAGAATTGAGAACAGTTCTATTCTATATTTGAGATGCTACTTTCAGGGTATATTTTTATTTTTTATTCGGTTAATTTTTACCCATATATATATATATATATATATATATATATACAACTCGTCTAAACATCAACCCAACAATGTTAGATCTGTAAATTTGCTTTTGCAAATTTTTGGTTCTTCCCTCGCCGGGATTCGAACCCATGCTACTGTGATATCGTGACACCAAATCGCCTGCACTGCAGCCGTCCCGCTAGACCACACGACCACCTGGGCTCTTAAAAAAAGAGCTTTCGGTGGGCATGTGTTACCTTTCCACGTCAGTTTTAATCTAGCGGCGTACTACAGTATATATATATATATATATATATATATATAGAGAGAGAGAGAACAATTTCCTTTGAGGAGACAACCATATGAATCAATACTAGCAAGAAAATTCTTTTAAGGATCAACTGAATGTTCTTTTATTAGGATAATATTCCATGTATAACTCTTTAAACCATAAACTATTTGTACGTGTATCTATTAAAAAGATTTGTGTTCTATTTTTAACATCGAAACTTTCAACAAAATTGCGGACGTGAAAGAAAACACCATTATAAAAAAAAAACACGTCAGAATACAAAATGTAGCGATGGATTAATGATCGTGAAACATCATTTTTGTTTATTTTTCATTTGTTAAAGTCTAAAAACTGTTGTATGAATATTAAATTATTGTTCCAACCGTAAAGAAGGTTAAAAATTTAAATGTATTATAGTTTAGTGTCATCTATATGACTGACTGACAGCAGCGGAGAATTTATGACCAGTATTAATTTATGTGGTTCATTTCCTTTTCGCTACTTTGAAAATATTTTTAATTGTTCCGAATGGTGTGATAATTTTCAAAATAGGGGATATCTAGTCTTACCGTACAAGACTAAGTTTGGTATTAATGTCCCAAACTTGCCCCCCTTCTGCTTATTTCCTGCTACACGATGTCTTTTCCCAGTGAATATAGGGATTTTGTATGGACAGTTTTGACATACTACATATAGAATACAGGGCCGGATCCAAGATTTTGCAAAGGGGGGCGAAGTTTTTTAAATTCGGCGAGCGGAGCGAGGCGAACAAATTTTGGGACTTTTATTTGGCTAAAAAACATAAAATAAGTGTAAAATGCACTTTTTAAACGGTTCTACACGTGGGGTGTGTATATTTTATAGTTGCTGTTAAGTGTAAGAGTTCGACATTTTTGATGTTGTATTCTCCCCATAAATTGTCTATCATAAAATTATAGTATGGGTCAAAAGCTATGAACTGATATATTTGATGTCGGACTTGTCAGTAAAAAATAGACATGGAAAATTTTCGCTTGTTGTATGTTGAGTTAGCATAAACTCACAGATTTCTTGTTGTAAACAAGATACACGCCGCGCTATTCGATGAATTTTTCAATACGAGCGACACGAGTTAAAAAAGACAAACAAGCAATTTTTATACAAATGTTTGGTTGATATGTTTTACCCAACACAATTGAAAATTAACCAAAGGCTGCGAATGAGTCTGAAATGACAACGAATTTATGAATGACGGTCGACAAATGGAGACATAAAGGTCACACCAGCAGGCAGGTTGCAGTCTGATCTTGATAAAAGTATTCAATATATCAGTTCATGCAAACCCCAGTCCCCCCAAAAAAATACGCCCGTTTTTTATTCTTCATGTTCATTTAATGCTGTATTATTCTGTTGGAAATTTTCGTTTTTATTAGCCAAAAAGTGGACAAGATTATTGTTTTCAATCTAAATACGGCCAGACTCTCAGATCTCAGACTGCCTCCTCAAACAAATGGCTCGTACCTTGCACTTTAAATCTATCCAGAGCTTACACTGACTGGGGATAATTATTCAGCTATGTTATTTTAAGATAGGCGCGGGCGTTTGGGTTTAAACATAATTTCGTAGGTAAATAATATTAATGTGGAACTTTCTTTCATGAGATTATAATAGAGTATAACTTTCTTTATGGTTGAATTGTGAAATAGAAGTCAATACGTTCTTGCTCACTCCTTTGTCGCTTTGAAGGTGTCATGATTTTTCATGCTCAGAATTGCAAATGTGTTCCTGTAATTTGAATTTCAAATGTTTGACTGACGTTTTTTCGACGAACTGGTCAACTCAACCATACCGAATCACTCTACTGTGATGTGATTGCCATATAAGTGAGAGGTTTAGCGCTTTAAAATCGGGTTCAATCCATCATTTTCTACATTTGAAAATACCTGTACCAAGTCAGGAATATGACAGTTGTTGTCCATTCGTTTGATGTGTTTTATCATTTGAATTTGCCATTTGATTAGGGACTTTCCGTTTTGAATTTTCCTCGGAGTTCAGTATTTTGTAATTTTACTTTTGAAATAATCAGTAAATACTGGCGAAAAAAAATCTTTATATGAAAAGAATTGTCTCATAAAAATTAAATACACGGGAAATGGAAAAATTCACGAAGCCTAGTCTTATTAATCTTTTTACAAAAAAAAAAGTGTTCTTTTAAGCAAGAAATATTAATATTTAGATAAATCTTATATATTTACAACTGCACCTCATAATATCATAAAGAATATTGATCTTTAATGGTACAAATGTATCAGAGATATATTGAGTATAAAACATCTCTGCCTTCTTAAATAGACATAGGATTATATAAATCTGTGTATTTGACTTGGGAGTTTTAATACATAAATACAAAGGACAAACATAGAAATTCCAATATCTACATGTAGTCAATTGAACAACTCTGACAGTCTTGAAATATTGTACATAATAGGCTTATTTAGAATGCATCTAATAGTTCATTTAACTAAAACTGTTTTTCAAAATGAATGAACGCGTTATAAAGACAACATCTTATGATAAAAATATTGACAAATCTGACTGGATCAGATTTGAAGGCAGAACAATGGACATTTGTATACTTGTGCTTCTTGTGTGATCTTTTCTTTTTTGCCATAACCACATATAATGGAAAAGTATCTGTGTGTGTTCGAAAGAATGACAGTAAGAAAATTAAATGTAATATGAAATTATAGGAATGAAATAATCTTTCAAAATATGTACATAACATGAACTATACAGATATTCACTGTTGGGTGCTCAAATTAAATTTCCATCTGAATCCAATGTATTTATTGAAATTTCTTTAATAGTTATCCCATAAGGACGCGGTGTGTCAGTGTAAGATCACCCCGATGGCCGGAGGCCAGAGGGTGATCTAACACTGACACACCAAGTCCGACTGGGATAACTATTTTACATCCCAGCTGTTTTAGATTAGACGAAAAACCATTTACAATTCATAAAAGCTAGTTTAGAACGCCACACAACCATAACAATATACTTTATATATTACTATATGATGTATACCCTTTTTGACCCCCAAACACGATGAGTAGATATCAAACAATGTCAACTCGGCCCACTTGGCAATCGGCCCACACTATATCGCCACTTTATAAAAATATCGTCCCAATCTTGTTTACCGACTTGCCCCACTTTAAAAAAGTGTAAAATCAAATTGAACAATCAGTCTGAAAACTCACAAATTAACGTAAAAGGTTAAAACCCCACTGAATAAAGGTTTGACAACTCGCCCCACTTATAAAAATATCTTGCTTCCTTTAAGTATGTCAAATTACTATTATTCCGTATCAAGTCGTCCTGGCGTAGTGGTATGTGTCGTGGCTTGATATGCTAAAGGTCTTGAGTTCGAATCCCAGCATATCTACTGGATTTTTTCTACGTGAATTTTGATAGATAGTCTTTTCCGAAAAATTAATTATAAGTTTTATAGTGGATTTGACATTCCCGCCAAAATGTTACAGAACAAAGGAAGCATGCATAACAAAGAAACTCAAACTAGGGTGATCTGGCAGGGGTGATCCGGCTCAGATCACCCCTGTTAGAACAAAGGAGCTGGGATGTAATCTGAGTTATCTCCCATAGACCATTTAGAGTGACTATCCTATACAACAACAGTGAATGTCTCAGAGTGCAAATTTAGTATTTGATTTTAATGTTGGACTTTGTCTTGCTATTGTATTTTATGTTTTCTGATATATGTATTTATTGTAAATTACAAATATGTCTTAAGGTTTCACAGATCTGGAAAAACTATACAGTTTTAAAGGAAAAGAACTTTAAAAGTCCCTTGATTTCACAAATTTCATGGTATATTTATGTATACTCACTAATCATTAGAGTTATAAATATTGATAAAGCTAAACGCATGCATGAAGGGTGATATTCTTAAAATAATTTCTTATAATTGTCAAGGTCTGTATACAAAGGAGAAACGGAGAGATGTTTTGAACTATTTAAAGTCGAAGAATTTTAATGTATATTGTCTTCAGGACACACATTTTACAGAACAAGATGAATTAAATATTAAAAATCAGTGGAAGGGAGAATGCCTTTTCAATTCATTTACATCCAATCAGAGAGGGGTGGCCATCTTTTTTAATGAAAACTTTGATCTTCAAATTCACAAAGTTAAAAAAGATGAGGGTGGAAATCTTCTTGGATTGGACATTACAATTGAAGAACAAAGAATTACTTTAGTAAATATTTATGGGCCAAATGTAGACACTCCTTGCTTTTATCAAAAGGTGGCTGACATTATTGAGGAATTTGATAACCAATCTTGTATTCTTTGTGGAGATTTTAACCTCATTCAAAGTTTTAATCTTGATACCCATAATTATGTTAATATCAACAACCCAAAGTCTAGAGAAAAAGTATTACAGCTAATGGAAGACTTTAATCTAGTTGATCCATTTAGAGAATTATACCCCAATCTGAAAAGATTTACTTGGAGGAAAAAAAAACCCTTTAAACAATCTCGTTTAGATTTTTTTCTGATTTCTGATAATATTTTTCACTTTGTTAATGATGTTAAAATTGATAATAGTTACAGGTCTGATCATTCACCTGTGGTCTTTTCTTTCAAGATTAATGAATTTATAAAAGGCAGAGGCCTTTGGAAGTTTAATAATTCTCTTCTTCATGATACTGACTATGTTAAAGAGATAAAAAACCTCATAAATATAGTAAAAGAACAATATGCCGTCAAGATATATAGAGATGAAAATTTACAAAATATTGACAACTCTGAAATTGAATTTACTGTTGATGACCAGTTATTTTTAGAAACTCTACTCACAGAAATACGTGGCAAAACTATTTCATATGCCTCTTATAAAAAAAAGGCGGGTATAAAAATTGAAAATGAAATTATTTCAAAATTAAAACAATTAGAAGAAAATGCTCTAACAGTAGAAAATCTGGAAGAGATTGATCAGAAAAAAGCAGAACTTAAAATGTATAGACAAAAGAAGGTTCAGGGACAATATGTTAGGTCAAGAAGTCAGTGGATTGAAGAAGGAGAAAAACCTACTATTTTTTTTTTAAATCTAGAGACTAGAAATTATATTAATAAGACTATTCAAAAACTTACTTTAGAAAATGGTGTTATAGTGGAGGAACAAAAAGAAATCTTAAATCAGACAAAGGTGTTTTATGAAAAACTTTATAGAAAACAAGATTGTTTAAAAAAGGTTGATTTAACACGGGAATGTTGTTATGACGAGATACCAAAGCTTAGTGAGGATGAAAAGCAATTATTGGAGGGAAATATTAATTTTTCTGAATTAACTGCAGCATTAAAGAGGATGAAAAATAACAAAAGTCCTGGATCTGATGGTTACACTGCAGAATTTTTTTAATTTTTTTGGATTGATATTGGTAAATTTGTCCTTAGATCTATAAATTTTGGGTATGGGAAGGGCCAAATGTCTGTCACCCAGAGGCAGGGAGTGATTACATGTATTCCAAAAGATGGTAAACCAAAACAATTTCTTAAAAATTGGAGACCTATTACTTTACTTAATTCTACATATAAATTGGCATCAAGCTGTATAGCAGAGAGAATAAAATCTGTTTTGTCAAAATTAATAAGCTCGGATCAAACTGGTTTTGTTCCAGGTAGATATATAGGCGAAAATTGTCGATTGATATATGATATTCTACATTTTACTGAAGAAAATAATATTCCAGGAATTCTCCTGCTGATTGATTTTGAGAAGGCATTTGATTCCATATCTTGGTCATTTCTTTATGATACATTAAGATATTTTAATTTTGGTGAATCTGTTATATCCTGGGTTAAAACCTTCTATAACAATATAACAGCTGCGGTGACACAAAACTGCTGTCTGTCAGAATTCTTCACTATAGAGAGAGGCTGTAGACAGGGAGATCCTTTATCCCCTTATATTTTCTTGCTATGTGCAGAAATATTAGGCATTTTGGTAAGAAATAGTAAGGAGATAAAGGGTATTACTATAGATGATACAGAGTTTGTACTTTCTCAATATGCAGATGATACATCCTTGATATTAGATGGCTCGCCAGAATCGCTCGATGCATCTCTTCGTGTTCTCCAATTGTATGCTGAAATCTCGGGACTTAAGATAAATATAGAAAAAACAAGTGTTATTTGGATAGGTAGCAAAAAACATAGTCAGGATCAAATTTGTGTAAAGTGGGGATTGAAATGGGGCTCCAGTACATTTAAACTACTTGGAATTACTTTTTCAGTCGACCTAGATAGAATGATTAATTTAAATTATAGGCCAGTTTTATATAATATAGACAACACTTTGAAAAAATGGTCAAAACAGTATCTCACCCCCTTTGGAAAGATTACCATTTTAAAAACTTTGGTCATAGCTAAATTAAATCATCTGTTTCTATCTATCCCTAGTCCAGATGAGAATATGTTACTTAATTTAACAAATAAAATGTATGCTTTTATCTGGGATAATAAACCAGATAAGGTCAAGCGAGATCTTTTATGTCAAGATTATTATAAGGGTGGTTTAAAAATGCTAAATTTAAAAGCATTTATACAGGGACTAAAACTTACATGGGTGAGACGTTTGTATAATTCGAATTCAAAGTGGGTGAGATTAGTCTCTATTGTGGAGCAAATAAATTATATTGAAATAAGTTATATTGGGCCTATTAAAAGGTCATCAAATAAATTTTGGCAAGAAGTTTTTGATGCTTGGAAAACCCTTAATCAAATTAGAAAACCAAGATGTATTGATGAAATTCTATCTTATTCTTTATGGGAGGTAGAAAACTTTAAAATTGGTGGTTCAAGAGTCTACTATAAAAACTGGGCAAATGCGGGAATCTGGACAGTGCAAGATTTGTTAGATGACCAGGGCAAAGTTATGTCATTTCAAAATTTCCAACTATTATATCAATTTAGGCCAAATATTTTACATTATTATGGAATAGCACACTCGCTTAATGAGTGGTTAAACACGATAAATATTGAAGTAAACGAGAGAAAAATTCATGCAATAATACCTTTTAACATAAGTATCTTTTATGAATCAAAAAAAGGTTCAAAAGACATGTACAACATATTGAATGAAAAATATATTACATTTGCTGCAAAGGAAAAATGGGAGAACCATCTTAATATGACTGGTATTAACTGGAAAAAAATACACACTTCGTGTACAAAATATAGTAAAAGCACTAAGCTTAGCTGGTTCCAATATAGAATTATCCATAGAATTTTGGGAACTAATTCACTACTTTACAAGATGAAAATAAATAGTAACAACATGTGTACATTTTGTAAAGAAGGACCAGAGACCATAGAACATTTATTTTGGAGCTGTCCGATGGTCGCCAGTCTCTGGCATGCACTAAACATTTGGATTTTTGAAATGACAAATATTGAACTGCCTTTGAATATTATGATTATTTTATTTGGTATCTTAGAAAATGTTAAATTGAATTTTGTTAAAAATAAGATTATTCTTTTTTCAAAATACTACATCTACCGAACAAAACTACGAGAAGTTTTGCCAAATTTAAATGCTTTAAAAAACTATTTAAAGGAACACTTGAATTTAGAAAAATACATTTCATTTAAAAACCTCTCTGTAGAGGAATATAACAAATACTGGAGTCCCTGGGCCCCTATCATAGAATAAATAATAAATGTTAAAATTTGATTGAAACACCACTTATGCATATCGCAAGAACAAGTAAGACTTCAATGTTATAAGATTTTTATTTATTTTCAAGCTACTATTGCACCACCATATATATTCAATTGTTGTTTTATTATATAATACTTATTTTGTGTTAAAATGCCATTCTGTACACCTTTGTTCATACATGTTGTGCTGGTCTATTTGTTACAATAAAGAAAATTCATTATAAAAAAAAAAAAAAAAAAAAGTGCAAGCAAAAAGGGGGGCGTACGCCCTCATGCCCCCTCTGGATCCGCCACTACACGCAGTTACTGACAGCTTGTTCAAAGCCAATAACAACTAATAAAAAAATCAAGCATCTAAGACTAAATTCTTACCAAGATTTCTGTAAATCAGTGTTGATTGAGACCACTGGAAAGAAATGCACCACTTTTATTCTGTGTCACAGATTGTCATTGTTGCGTCAACCAGATTGATTTCTTGTTTTACTTCATTTGAATTTTAAAAGTGTTAGAAAAATTGATTTCTTGTCCTAAAATACCGTGTGTTGCACTTATAAACATTTGTTCCTGTTTTTAAAACATGCTAAATGTTTATAATTACATGATTGTGTAAATTTACATTCAAACATAAGATGAATTGCATTTATTTCAAACGTGCCAGAAAACATGCAAATATTCGAATAAGCTGACAATAATTCAAGTGAAAAAGGGATGGGGATATACAAAGTACTGTAAAAGAAAAGTTAGAGTATCTATACTAATGAACGAGAAGACCTAATTTTGTGTGTCGCTTCTCTTCCTTCTACAATGAATTAATCATCATGCCTCTGTGTTCTATATAGGTTAGTCCGAGATTACTCTGACGTCCAACGGCTGTTTTGCCAGACAAGCTGGGGCCGTGGGACGTCAGAGCTCGTCCCATATCAAAAAGTGGATATTTGCCCACCCAAAATAGATGCGCTGCTTCGTCGCTTCTGGTGCCGACTGACGGCCTTGGAATTATATAAATCGGGCATCAATCTGTTCATTTTCATTTATCTCTTCATTTATGTAAGTTTCACTTACCTGCCAACCTTTATTTTCTCATTATTAGACAGTTTTCACAGTGACCCATCGATTTCGGCATTTTGACTTTCACTTTCAAATGGACGTCAAGTTACGAGAGAGTTCGTGGTCTCGAGACTCAAAATATGCAAATATTTATATTTTTTCACCTCCTTTATAGGAAATCGATGATTAACATTTAGTAGCCAACCATGATTTTTCACCTCCTTTACAGGAGATAGGTATGAAGCATTTAGTTCCGACCACGTTACAATCGGAAGCTCTCGGACATTTAGATAACTTCATCGTAAATGAACGAGGTGTTACATTATGGTCATTTGCATAAATCATCACTGTTTTCTCGTGGTCACGTGATAATCTTTGAAAATGAAAGGCAAAATGCCGAAATCGATGGGTCACTGTGAAAACTGTCCAATGATGAGAAAATAAAGGTTGGCAGGTAGGTGAAACTTACATAAATGAAGAGATAAATGAAAAATGAACAGATTGATGCCCGATTTATATAATTCCAAGGCCGTCAGTCGGCACCAGATGCCACGAAGCAGCGCATCTATTTTAGGTGGGCAAATATCCACTTTTGATATGGGACGAGCTCTGACGTCCCACGGCCCCAGCTTGTCTGGCAAAACAGCCGTTGGACGTCAGAGTAATCTCGGACTATATATAGGTATAGTCGCATTTGTCATCTTTTCTTATGATTATTCAGTTTGGGTTATTTTGGGAGGAAAACGAAAATAAAGGTGTCAGACCACCAATTGCAAATCCCTATCTGTTCAACCGAATCTTGCAATTTCCACAGCTATCTAAATATTTTACCTTAAGTTCACCTTCAAGGAACTCAGGTATATCCTGAATTGTACATGTATCACCTTTCTACATGCCAATTTTCAACCAATGTTTAAAGCCTTATATGAAATTTCTGATCTTGAAAACACAGGTACTACCAAAATAACTCCCTGTTTTCTGGAAATCTTAATTTAGTGTACTGTGTAGCGCATTAATCCTGAATTTTTAACGCAAACTCATAGACAAGTTAATTTTGACTCAAAATGGTCTAAATATATTTCCCTTTCACCAGAAGTTTCATTTCTGCATATTTGTTGGTTAGTTTAAGTAAACAATGACATCAAAAGTACTATTTTGTGTCAGAGTTCAATATACTGTCGAGACCGCACTGTTTTCCCTCATCACAATTATGTAGAAATAGTGGTGAGCAACAGTGATCAAGTTTTCACACTTGTTTTAACTGGTCGGCAAATATCCAAACTCAAACACCTGATTTTCGTTTTGAAGATCGTCTTCATGACTGTTTTCATATTCATTTTCAAAATCCTGTAGCATTTCTTCAATTTTAGCAAACAAGTTCATTCTCCTAGAAGATACATACTTTCCGTCAGATTTACCGTTGTCCCATTGAAAAGTCGCCGGTTGAAATTCTAACATTGCAAAATCTGGTCAAAGGGACGTAATTCGTACAAAACGTCGCAATATTTCGCGGATCCGCTAGGCGGCGTTCATTTACTGTTACTTGACCTTAAAGAGGGACGAAAGATACCAGAGGGACAGTCAAACTCATAAATCGAAAAAAAAAACTGACAACGCCATGGCTGAAAATGAAAAAGACAAACAGACAAGCAATTGTACACATGAAATAACATAAAAACTGAAGAATAAGCAACACGAACACCACCAAAAACTAGGGGTGATCTCAGGTGTTCTGGAACGGTAAGCAGATCCTGCTCCACATGTGGCACCCATCGTGTTGATCATGTTATAACAAATCGGTGAATAGCCTAATTCGGTAGGTCACATTTACGAAAGGGAAGGGGAGTGTAGTTAAGACGTAAAGAACATACCCGTATTATCTGTGAAACGGTTATTTCATATCTGTCAACAACTCGTGATGGCATCCGTAAAACTTGCGATGGGATGATTTCAACTTTACCATTTGGAACTCTTGGTTTAATAGCTTCCTTGTGAGCAGCAACCCTCTATCAAGAAAATCATGATAGGGGATACAAGCACGGGAATATCGTATCAATTGGGAGATATATACCCCGTATACAGGTGCTGCTGGAATGTTGCTATTTAGAAATGGAAAGTTCACAATTGGAAAGCTGAAATCATCTCTTTTGTCGTAAAGTTTGTAAATGAAAATATCAACATATGTAGACATACAATGTCATACATACATAAGTATGAGATGAAAACCAAAGGACTGGAAGTGCTAAGTGTAGCCCCGCAACAATCAAGTCCGCCTTAGTTAGCTTAAAGAGTTGCTGATATGCTATTCAACGTGCATATATCGTAGCTACCTTTTCCCCTAAAAAATATAATTGAACGTCCGACTACCAAAACGGATCCACTTTGGTATGAATGTTACTGCAATTCGGAAGAATTCCATCATGACAATACTTCTATTTCACAAGAAGTTGTTAGTTCCATTGACCATTTTCCTTATTTTTTCTTTTGTCATGTTTGTTTAACTAATGCTCATCCAAGCACAGCATAGATAAGAACAAAACAACCATCAATAATGCGTCTATTAATCGTTAAGACGGGATTGAAGGAGTAAGTTAACAACGTCGCTTGTCAAGACGAAACACATAGTTAGACAATACAAGTTCATTCATATGTACATTTGTATGACAACGTCGTCTTAAAGGCATCCTTTGTTTGCAAAGAATTTTTGTCCACCGCCCAACAAAAACAGGAAAAGTGGAAAAACACCGACATAAAATTAAAAACAAAACTCTGTCTTACATTTGTCATTTCGGGGCCTTTTAATATTATAGCCGACTTTGCGGTACATGCTTTGCTCATGGTTGAGGGTCGTATAGTGACCTAAAGCTGTTCATTTTAGTGTCATTTTAGTGTCTTATGGAGAGTTATCTCATGGACAATCATACCACATCTTCTTTTTTATAAGAACATTGCTGTTAAACAGGCTTTAGTATTACTAGTACCTGTACCTGTAAAATAAATATGAATTCCTTGTGTGTTTGTAGACTGAAAGAGATCAGTCCGATATGCGGTTTAAATAGAACAAAAGAATTCGACCTCTTGTGTTTAGAAGGTAGAAAAGTGTAATGAACTTTGTATACGGTTGTCAAGATGTCACAAAAGTTACTTTCCCTAAAGTCATTAAAAATATTTGCATTCAGGTTGTTTTATTTTCACATTGTACAATTGTTCACAATGCAACGTGCAAACAATCGTTTTTGAAACGATCATAAGTCAAGCTGTTGCGTCATTTAGGAGGTCTCCTTATAAACTGCTACTTTTTTTTGCCCGACATATAAAAAATCTGGGGAAAATTACAAAAATCGAGAAATGAATTGTCAATCGTTTAAGACCATTCCCAAAGTGGCACACCTAAATTTGACATTTAGACGCAACTTCAAAGTTGGATGTTATATGACATGGTTTTGTTAATTAATTTACGCATCGAACACACCCGTCCTATATATGTAACATCACATGACTTTTAAGTGATTAAAACTATTTTTTAAAAATAATATTTACATGCTTGACATGTTTTTTTTCTTAAACAATTACAATTACACCGACAGTCATAATTTCTGTAGTATTTAAAAAAGTTTTGTTACACATTTTGTTACACTTAGTTATACAGTAACCCGGATTGGTTGACCATTGTGAAGTTGAGTTTTTGGGGTAGCATAGATTTATATCGTTGTATTCCTTTTGTTTGTGTTAACCAATTGTTGTTCGGAATTATTTTTTATACATCATTTATTGATCTTGTAATTTCTTGTAATTTAGTTTGCGTCTAATTCTCGAGTGTCATATTAACAGTATAATAAGTCGGTAGTTGCCCGCGAATGCTTTTTTTTTAATTTCTTGTGACTCTTTGCGTCTTTTTTGTTGATTGCAGTTGGTTTTTGTTTTGTGTCTTAAATTACTCCTCACTCTTTTTCGCAATTTGAATGTTAAATTTTCGTTCTCGTATGTAAATAACCTTCACAAAGACTTTCATTATTATATTCTTTATATACATTTGAAGACTTCCATCGCACTGTTCAAACCAATATTCAGTGGCGGATCCAGAAATTTTACATTGGGGGGGGGGGGGGCTATGTTTAATCACCCCCCCCCCCCCCGCTCCGAATCCGCCTATATTCTTGAAAACACTTACAATCAACCAAGCCGTTGCTAAGACGGTGCTTAAAGAGCAGGAGCTTAGGTTAAAATTGTACTAACTAGACAGTCTTTGATAATCTGTTACAGTTTTGTACAAGAGTTAGTCCTTTGTTTTTTTAATAATAATAAAACGGAACTATTATGATGTTAGGGAAAATATCGAGTTTGCTTGATATTGACAAATCAAAAACTCAAGTCAAACGGTAATGTTTGGGATACTTAAACCTTTGACATATTCTGTAAGTTGAAAAATGAATATACTAAAGACCTTTTTGGGGTGTTAACATTTACGGTTGACTGTCATATTTAATGTAGAATGTACAACCTGTTTCATTTAAAAAAAAATAATGATTCTAAAAAATAACGAAAATTAAGCATATGCTCTTTTAACTGTTCTTGAACAGGACTCCAATTTCAGAGTTCAGATGATCAAGTTCTTTGAAGGAGAAAGGGGAAACCAATGGTACTGCTATATTATCTCAGAAATTATCTAAATTATTACCATCAGTATTACAAGGCTATAAAGGATGCATTTACATCTCTTAGATGTTATGGATACGTTTGACAAATTCTGTATATAAAAAAAGAAGTTCCTTTTGTGGCATAACTTTATTCCTATAGATTATTTCTCAAACATATCTTTATATATTGCTTTCTTTAGTTCAAATTGGAATCTCAGATAAGCATCTGGTACCCTCTCCTCTCAGTTCCATGCCTCTAGTCGACATGTGTACTTCAGAATTATTCCTGACTGTCAGATGTATAGCAGAACTTTCACATAACTTCTTGATAAAACTACTGTCTTTCTCCCTTTTCGACACTGCAAACAAAAAATCGAACAGGCAATTAAAGAGGGGCCGGGTTGCAACCACATGTTCCCCGTACAAACGGATCGGAACTAAGAGCTCTTTCCAGGATCTGGCACTGGATTTATACATCAGATGCGTCACAAAATATAAACATGTTATTAAATATACTAGAATATGAAATAAAAAAAAATATAAATCGAAAATGTTGAATTATCATTTATGTCTACGAAACCACAAGATCCTACTTAATTGACCATGTTTTCAAATCATATCAAATATTTTCATTGGTCTTCGCTTGTTAGAAAGATGAACTGAACTTATTGTTAGCTAAATTATCAATGTTAGGTTATTGCATATTCTTCTGACAGAGCTGTATCTTGAACTAATGAATTGAAATAGAGGGGATGGGTATACGTACTAAACATTTGTATGTATTTACAACATATCTAACAAACATGTGAGAAAAACTAGGTTTAGAATACGAAATACTTATCTCATTCTGTAAACAGATAGTGTAGGATTGTTTTAAAGGTATTTTGGTGTTTTTAAAAGACCCTCTTTTTTGTAATAATTATACACCACAAAAAACATTTAGTTAAAAATAAAGAACTAATAAACGATAGTCCAATAATGTAAGGCTTCAGAGTTTCATATCATTTACATTCAACATGTTTATCGGATTTTTTTTACTATCAATGTTGAATTATTAATTTTTATCGGATTTTTTAAAACAGTTTTACTACTAATGTTGAACCGTAGAATCGTTCAACATTGAACGTAAACAAAAATCGATAAAAAATGTTGAATGTAAATGATATGAACCTCAGGTCTTATATTAAAGGACAATATATAAGACTTCTGAGGTTCATATTTACATTCAACGGTTTTATCGGATTTTTTTTTTACTATGAACCGTTCAATAACAATAGTAAAAAAAAATCCAATATAAAAACGTTTAATATTAGTGATATGAACCTCCGAAGTCTTATATAATAGCACTACGGTAAATAGAATAATTGAAATTCAGTTAATTGAGTGTGAGAGGCTATTTTAATCCACTTTATCAGTGTGTATTATATATTGTTACAATGTAACAAACCTATCAAACACACCGTGAAAAATAACATTATCTCCCCTGGAAATGCTTAACAACACGACACAAAAAACTGCTACCTTTTTTTGCCCTATATCACATAATTATGAAAACACATTACATAGATAGGGAATACTGTGCTTGTCTACATGTTTGAATGTGTAGGTGGCACACTCAGAATGATCGTCTCTAGATTTGTTTTTTGAAATTCGTCCCTGCCTTTCCGGGTTCACGTAGCAACACGTTTCTTTCCTTCCCAGCTATTCCTGATTATGAATTAATCCAAAACATGCATTTATCCCAATGCAACAACTATTAAACAACTGACCTATACCAATGGTGATCGTCTAATTCCTAGCTGATTCCTTTAAACGTGTCTTTCTTGACGACACCCATCGTTGTAGCGGTTACCATTGGAGGTAGCGAAATTACATGATTTGACAGGAGAGCGAAATAAACAAGGGGAGCAATTTTATCGAACCGCATTCAGGACTAAGATGAATAAATACAATGACCGTATATTGGAAACAAACCAATGTTTAGGTCAAAGTGTATTACATTACAAAACACGTATTTTGATTTAAGATAAAAGAAATGGTTTAAATGTTTAAATGACCTCAACAATAAACGGTACTGGATCCGAAACTACATCAGCAAGTCTGAACATTAGAACCTGTATAAAATACAAAGTTAAATTATTACATTGTTTTCTCTTGAAGGAGTTACCTTTTTTTCTTTGAATCATTGATAGGGAATACGGCTATATATATATAATTTACATGTATTAAAAAAAATAAAGATACAAAAACAAAATACTACAGGTCAATTGAGGATTGGTTTATTCCGCCTCCCTATGTATATATCTGTCATTCTAAGAGCCTACAGCGCAATAGTTGTCGATCGTTGCTATATATATGTTCCGGACCATATGAGTATTTGGACCATACGTGTATGGTCATGGCCATACCCATATGGTCCGACCATACGCGTATGGTCCGTCGACCGTACGCGTATGGTCGGTGTAATTAACATTATGTTACACATTTACTTTTAAGACTTTAAAACTCTTCACATGGTTTGACTGTTTTAGTTGTCTCATCATTAAAAAGACAGTATCGTATATAGAGGTTATTCTATTATAATTTTATAATGTCAAATAAAGGCAACAGTAGTATACCGCTGTTCAAAACTCATAAATCCATGCACAAAAAAACAAAATCGGGGTAACAAACTAAAACTAAGGGAAATGCATTAAATATAAGAGGAGAACAACGACACAACATTAAAATGTAACACACAGATACGGACTAAGCATTAGACAAATGATTTTATACCGATCAAAAATATTTAATAAGCAGTTTCACATTCTAGTTAATTTTACTCACTAATCAAAATTATAATAAGCACATTTTATACCGATGGTAATAACCGATTTGTAATAACGAGTGAATGGCAATATGCCGACTTGGGGAGATAACTTCAAAAAAATTCTATAATAAACTGTCTCATTGGCAATCATACCACATCTTCTTTTTTGTATGTTATACAAGCAGTGACTGTCAAGGACCATAGTTTATGTTCTTCATTTGTGATTACGGTTAACTGCAGTCATGTTACGATATTTAAGATCCAGAGCTTCTTAAAAACACCGTAGACACATTGGGATGGCCTCGGTATCACTGCACCTGCTTATGAGTCTAAAAGAGGGACGAAAGATACCAAAGGGACAGTCAAACTCATAAATCTAAAACAAACTGACAACGCCATGGCTAAAAATGAAAATGACAAACAAACAACAGCACACACGACACAACATAGAAAACTAAAGAATAAACAACACGTACCCCACTAAAAAACTAGGGCTGATCTCAGGTGCTCCGGAAGTGTAAGCAGATCCTGCTCCACATGTGGCACCCGTCGTGTTGATTATGTGATAACAAATCCGGTAAATAGTCTAATTCGGTAGGTCACATTCATGAAAGGGAAGGGGATTGTAGTTACGACGTAAGGAACATATCCGATATCATTTCTGAAACGGTTATTCCATAACGGTCAACAAACTCGTGATGGCGTCCGTAAAATTTACGAAGGGACGATTTCAACTTCACCATTTGGAACTCTTGGTTTAATAGCTTCCTTGTGAGCAGCAACCCTCTATCAAGAAAATCATGATAGGAAATGCAAGCACGGGAATATCGTATCAGTTGGGAGATATATACCCCGTATGCAGGTGCTGCTGGAATGTTGCTACTTAGAAATGGAAAGTTCACAATTGGAAAGCTGAAATCATCTCTTTTGTCGTAAAGTTTTGTTTTCAACCGACCCTCATTGTCAATTTTTAGATGTACGTCAAGATATGAGGCCGACTTAACTGTATCTGTAGTATCCTTTATCTCTAGTTCGATTGGATAGATGCGTTCCACATAGTCATCAAATTTTGAATTATTTAGTGAAAGAACATCATCTATGTAGCGAAAAGTAGAGTTAAAGGATATTGCTAACTTCTTATCTTTCTTCCTAAGAAGTTCCTGCAAGAAGTCAGCCTCATAATAATGAAGAAACAAGTCGGCAAGTAGAGGGGCACAGTTTGTTCCCATTGGAATACCGACAGTCTGATGAAAAACACGTCCTCCGAACGTAACAAATATGTTGTCAATCTAACTGTTCACTCGCAAGCAAGAGGTTTAACTGAAAACGATTGTACACAACAAACACGCGCAAATGCAACAACATAAAATATAGTACCATGTGGAAGTAAGTGTCATCTTAAGCCGAAATGTAGGAATGCAATTAGCGGTGAAAACTAACTTTGGCATCAATATCAAATTTTTATTTAGCATTTGAATTATAAAATTATTACATTTCCATGTAATTTTCATAGTTTTTTTTAGATAAAGGTTGTTGTATTTTTGAAACATTTGTAATGTATCTAAAAAAAATACCTATATGGTCCAAATACTCATATGGTCCGGCCCGTTAATAACCAAACGAGTATATACTCATATGGTCGGACCATATGAGTATACGCATATGGTCATGACCATACGCGTATGGTCCAAATACTCATATGGGCCGGAACATATATATGTTCCAGACCATATGAGTATTTGGACCGTACGCGTACGGTCCGGACCGTATACGTATACTCGAACGGTCCGACCATACGCGTACGGTCGGACCGTATGAGTATACGCGTATGGTCAAGTACGAGCTAGCCATACATGTCATCATATGGGTTAAATTTAAACAAACATTTATATAACAATTTTTTTTTTAGTTTTATAAATTGTTATTATTATATTACAATTAGATGTGTTAATTGAACAAACGAACAATTGAAATTAAATAGTTTTTTAATTGTATATATCTGAATCCTTTAAATTTTGGGACTCTCGTCCAAGGTGACGCTTGCTTCCACAAGTAAAGTAATATTTTTTACATTTAAATGTTTGCAGTTTATGCATCTTCTTTTGCATTTGCATTTCTTTGTAAAGTTGATAAATATTCGAAAACAGTTGTTCTCTCACATTATATTTACTTCCGATATCTTCAATTTCAGTGATCTTATTCAATTAATGTTAACTATTACTGATCGACATGCTTTATACTAGAGATTAACAAATTTAATTAGCGTGAATTTGTTAAATAGTTAAAATATAAAGTTTTTATTTCAATTACAATTGCACTTTTTTATATCAATTTGAGAGTTACGTTATATTGATCTGTTATATGCATTGTATTTAATAAACTTCACCAACTTCTTAATATTAGTCCGACCGTATGAGTATTTTTAAAAAGTACGCATACGGTCCAGACCGTACGCGTACGGTCCAAATACTCATACGGTCTGGAACATATATATATCATTTGTTTTCGTTTGTTTGTTTGTAAATATTTTAGTCTTTTTGTTTTTTCGTTGTAATTGTTTTCATTTTGTGAATTATACGTTGTCTCATTGGTAATCATACCGCATCTCCTTTTTTTTTTACTATAGATAGATAAATATCGACTATTAACATGTTTTCTGGACGTTCACAACTGAAAACGTAATGTCATTTTTTTCTAACTATTTGTTATCATTTAGTACCACAGCACGTAAACTACTAATGTTTAAACTGGTTTGAATTTATTTTGTATTGCGCACAGCTGTCTTATAGCATCTTTTTTTCATTGTATATACATATCATTGAGTATGTCACCCTTAACCTTGCCTTTCCTGTTTGTCTCTTTGTCATATTTACAATATACAATACTTACATAAAATTCAAAAACCTTAAAGTGGTTGAATGTTTCGGTGTTATTCACTATGATGTAGCCCTTTTCATTTACTCTAAATGCGTTGGTGTTTTCTACAACGTATTCTTCATCCTTCAAGTATATTTTTAAGGAATCTATTTAAATTTAGTATAAATCTGCTGTTGTTTTTTGTTTTCTTAAGAAATCAATTATCTTATTTTCTGTTTGGTAAATGTCTTGTTTAATTATTTGAAACCACCAAGTTGTCAATTTCAACAGTTCTTTTTCTAGAGGTTTGTCTTTCTATTTACCATTAACAGCTTTCAACGTTTCTTTTTTTAATAATTTGGGTTTTAAGTAGTCATTTTTTAGGTAGTTTTTGTCAGTGTTGATTTGGCTCTGTGCATCAACTCTATAATGTTGGTTTAAAGGTTAGTTTTAGTGGTACTGTACCATTCTATAGGTGAATTGCCCCAGATTCATAACCAAGTGTTATATCAATATTTTCACTGATATTAATCTTCTATTACTTAACATTCAAAACAAAACCTACCCCAGTAACGTTTCCTGATCGGACTTTTACTTGTAGGTATTTCACAACTTCTCCGTCTTCTAAGAACTGGTAACCTTGAACAGGGTTAACATGAACTTTAGATCCTTCTTTTACTCCAGAATCAACAAAGCCTTTAATTGCATTTCCTGCATTGTCTAAATCAAATGCATATTCAGGTTTTTGGAAGTTGTGGTCTGAAAAGACATTTTAAAATTTTATGTATATGGTATTACTAGATTTATTTCATTTGAGTGGGCGGGGTTTAAGAAGTTCGCTTAGTTAAGATCAGTCCATCTATAGACAGAAGTTTTGGATAAACTCATCAATGAACTGTTCAGTAACTCGTACCATATCATACACTCATGTCTTCTGTATATGCTTTTGGTGACACTGATAGGTGATTAGAATTCAAAAATAACTAAAACGACAATCATTCTTATCACACACATCTTCAAATAGACTGTCCTTAAGCTGGGGTCACACATTCGTGATTTTTACTGCCGTCATTGACAGGACCATTCCCGATTAAAATTTGTCAAAAGTCTGATCAAGATCCTGTGAATCGTGGATGGAAATTCAAACTTTAATTAAAATTTGTAAAACAAATAATTTAATCACGACAACAATCAGATATTGTTCAGGAACCGTCAATATTCAACCGTTTCCAAGCGAATTTATCCCGATAATCCCGTTCTCAATCCGCTTCTAATCCAATTTGTATCTTTCGCCTGGTAAAATTCGACCGAGTCTGTCACGACTGCGTCCCGATTCTACCGAATGTAAAAACGTCACGCACGCTGTTCCTACAACCCCTATAATTTAACAAAAGAATCTTCGAAATTTCCTCCGCAAAACAAATTAAATGTTAACAAACATTAACCACTATAAAAACTAATTCAGTATATGTTTTCCTTTATGTTTTTATAGCTCTTGGTCATATGTTTAGTAATATCTAGTATATTTGAGGATTAATACAACAAAGCTATGTGAAAAAAACGGATGTCCAACGTTACATTTTTGAACAACTGTTTTATCTCTTATGTATAGTGATCCTATTTTTTATTCTCTGATCTTCCCGAAACTTGGCAGAAGCAACGAAGTGTGTTAGTTCTCGGTTAAATTAAAGCCGTTCTTTTGTCGTGTTTCGTTTGACTCGGTGGCTGCATATTAAGCTGGATTAGGAAAACTGTCCAATGACGTTTTTCGTTGACGTAACGGCTGAAAGGTAGTTTTATAAGTAGACATAGCTAAAAATGTCTACAAAATGTGAGATAATTATAACATCTACCGAAAGAACAAACATTTGCCTCATTGTTCGTGATTTCAAAAATTGTAGATTCTTTAAAACCATCTCTACACAGTCGTTTTTCAAGCGGTAGCCATTTTGTCCAAGTTGATATTTCATTTGTCCAAGCAATTAATTACCTGATATTTCAATAAGTAATTTATAATTTACCAAAACAAAAGTTAGATACACGAAAAGTACATACAGTCTAGATTCTTTTTTTATTAACTGCATGTTTGGGTCTTATAGGAATAAAATGCTACGAAACATTACAAAACGGTAGCCATTTTGTCCAAACGTCGAAAAACGTCGAAAAACCCAAACAAACGCTTTTTTTTCGACGTTACATGTGCAAAATTTGTTCCATTGTATATTCCTGTTACTTAAAACGAATCGCGTGGTGAAATTAAAAAAAATTGCTGGTTGTCGAAAAAAATAACCACGGTGCATGTTGTGCATGAAACGGAGGTAACTAAAAGACTTTGTGGAAACAGCGACAAAAACAGTTTCATTGAATTAATGCAACCCCGTATTATACGGACGATTCAGGAGAAGATTAGTACATTTTAAAAGCAAGCAACTTCAAATGACTGGGAAAATAATTTTCAATATCGGGTTATAGTAATTTTATTTAATGGTTGTATTTCGACAAGTTATGTGTCAAGCAAATTTTTAATACAATTCAATTCAAATTAATCAGGGGTAAATATGTTTTTTATTTACTTGCAGAGTGTATGATATATTTGTATTAGGGTTGAATCAAGATATGAAAAATGTACAATGACAGATGATATGCACCATGCCATTTTAGCAGCCTGCGATTAAAGTTTTGTTATAATTCATTTATTGAAAACCGTATACTTCTGTCCCATTTTTCCTTCTTTCAAGTTCATTACTTACGACAATACAACATTTTAAGGTGAATTAAGGGTAAAAATTATTTAATCAATTTCCACAACTTGAGGTAAATAGATTCATGGTAAATAGACATCACAAAATTAATAAAGACAGATTTAGAATCAACCAAGTACATAAAAAAAAAGCAAACGTAACTTACAAATTGAATAAATGTACGTGAAAAGTTTCACAAAACTTTCTTTGACGTCGTGGTGGTGTAACGTCGTGTTATAGGAACATCGTGCGCAACGTAAATCCGACAGAGATCAGACAACGACCTGACAGTGAACCGACGCTGACGGAAGTTATCCGTTCGAAAACTGTCGGTTTACTCGGGATGATCAAGTACTGTCGAAACATAATCCTATCACGGTCCGCTCTGTCGCATTGTAAACGGCTTTGTCTGGTCTCAGTCCTATTGTATACTGTAATTGTCGGGACTCTAACGTGGGTATCATTGACGAATTTTGTATTAATAACGGGACTGTTCCGGAACGGTTTCGGCAAAAACGGTTCGAGATCGACAAGATCTGGATGGAATCTGGACTCAACCGGCAGAAAAACAGCAATGAAAAATTTCTCCAGATCATTCCCGTTCCACAGGACATCGTCCAGATTACACAGAACATTGTTAGGATTTTGATCCAATACAGCAGAATCTGTCACGACATAGGCACGATTGTAATCCGACTAGACAAAATCGGCTGAGTTTCCCCGAATGTTACGGGACGCACCTAACTGTCGGGGTGCTTCGCCGAACTATTCGGACCCATCCCGACCCGTAGGAATCTGTTACGAACTTATACGACTGCGTGCAGACAATGATAGGACATTCCAGATAATTGAGTAATGCGACTTTTTCACTTTTCGTGTCGTATCGCTGTCTGCTCTCAAACGGGAACAATAATCGGCAATGTGTGAACCCCACACTATGCAAATTAAAACATAAGGTTCGCCCGATCTGTTGAAATAACATTGGTAATATTGGTACATTTTGTAGTTTATATGACATTTTGATTCATCATTTCTATAACTTGGTATTTAAAATGCTTTGGTCCTATATCAGAGCAGAGATATCTAAATGCATTTCAAGATTAAGTGTTATTAAACATGTGTTAAACGTTATTATTTTATGTCGACTTTTTTTGTCAAAATAGAATCCATGTTTAGCTGTTAAAAAATATCATTCGCCCATTACATGTGGGTTTGCAACGAAGGAAGAAAAGTATGTTACATGTCATATTTGTCTACAAGTACAAATGCATGCTTGAGAACTGTTATTATACACTCGGCTTTTCATATAGTATTAAAAGTTGTAAAAATGTCTCCTTTATTAGTATATTATCCCTTATAATTAAACACGATATAATCTATTTTTTCGATACATGCCGGAAATTAGAAATTTATCGAAAAGGGATTTGATCGAACTTATATAATTTATATAAAGTGTTATTTTCATTTCAAAGAGTAGCGTGCCCGTGATGCATATCGTTCGATGAAATAGCTTAAATTGTGAAGTTACATCGATCTGATTATAGTCCAAGCACGGCCACCCGTTAAATTCCTTTGTAACAAACACATTATATTTGTATTCATCCGTTTCTATGAACATGGCAACCCCAGGTAAATGAAACAATATTCGTTTACCTCTATTACAAAATTTAGTTTATTCTCTCTGTCCATCTCTTTATATATTACTTAAATCTTTATCGCTATCATTTTACTGTCACTGATATATTTAACTGAGATATGATGTTAGAAGTGAGATAAACTTTCTCTGAAATAATTGAAAAATGGATTAGTCAGCACTTCTGTGTTTACATGAATTATCATTGAAATGGTCATAATTATAAAGAAACTGTTTACAAACTTTAGAATATTTTTATTCGAGCGTCACTGATGAGTCTTATCATGTTTGGTATAACAATGTAGAGTTGATAATGTTAGAAAAAATACTTGTAAAATTAATATTACAATGTATCAATGTCAAACGTTAAATAATGCAACTTACAACAAAGACACTGTGATGCCAACAGGATGATGACAGAAAGACGACAGAAATTCAATACATTCCTATCCATCGCTATCACAGATATTACAGTCTGAAATAATGATATAGTTCGTATGTTATACAGTTTATTGTATATAGTTTAGTTCAATGGTCCTTATCTTAATATAACAGTTGCTCAAGTAAGTTAAATACATATTGATATATCAATGCATTCCATTAATACGTGAAGTTTACTAATGAAATGAAAGAAAATTCAGACGAAAATTAAACATTTTATTACGATATAACTAATGTTTCACTGATTAAAAGACACGCCAAAGAGATTTGAAATAGTAGAATACAACTTACCAATTATGTTTTCCCCCACAATTCAGATAATCCTCGACACAATAAAGATAAAGATTTCGGACAGAGCTCGGACAGAGTTATTTATATGTTTTCTACCATTCGCTTTCACTAGATTCTTTGGGGTTTAAACTACACAGATAAGACTTTGTATCTGTATATATCACGAGGTAGGAAATGTTTAAGGAAGCGGAGGATGAGTTGACCTGACTGTTATGTTTGTACTACGTATGGTATTTTATATTTACATGTACGCATTTACTTATGTAAACTACGTGTTTTATGAAGATGATAATTTAAGTAAATTTGATTATAATAAATCGCAGTATCAATATAATTCACGTAATACTCAAACATGGTACTTTTCTTTATTGTAACCTAAATGTAAGTTATATTGGAATGATTCATTGGTCTTCTTATTTATTACATCATTGGTTTCAAATGACATCAAGTGACAATTATTGAAGAACATGGTTCAATTGGTAAAACACTATAAGGCATAGAAAAATCAATCTTATTAAAATTTATGAAGATCGTATCCAGTAAAATTTAAAATATAGAATTCAATGACAATTTTACGAAAATTATTTTTTATTGAAAATTTTACGCTTTTAATATTATTTGTATATGTTTTTATTTGTGCTCATATTCCTGTGGTTTTGTTCCAAGTATTTTCGTATTTCCTTGTCAACACACACGCCTAGGATTGCCAGTTTTCCTTTCAAAGATCGTCGCATTTTCTCTAACGGCAATCCAGATAACTCTACTAATAAAGCAATTGTCGCCACAATATATATAAGTGGCGTTCATCACAAGCAATCATATAATTATTAAACCTGATAACAGCAAATAAGAAAGATTACCAAAATGGCAATGAAGTACGATTTTCAATAAAAGAACTCTCTCCCAAACTGATTATGCTGATGTTCAAAGATTCCATACTGAAGATCAAAACATATGTTTCGCCCATGTTATATGAGGTGTTTTATGTACAGTATAATGATTTTATTTCATCAGCTTAAGTTATGTTTTGATGTATTATGTGTAAAAACAACACCCATTCAGTTTATTTTTTGTTGATTGTTATGTTGCTTTTTAAAAGGTATTTAAATGTTGAAATAGAATTGTAACATCTATATATAGCAAATAGGTGAACCCTGTTATAACTTCCGATGTCGACCAGGAAAGGCAGACATTTCATAACTAACTTCCAATTCGGACTTGCAACATCAAACCTTAACTGCAGCTGAGAAACAAAATCAAACTGACACAAAACAAATAAAGAGATAAATATTCTGACAACATTGTTGGTTTGACGCTAATATCACACTTGGTGGTTTTTTTTCTTTTCTTCTTCTTTGTCCCATTCTTTAATTCAAAACAAAAAGATAATTATATTGTTTAAGGTTTTCTCTTTATGAGTTAACAAGGGTTTCGTTTTATTTAACCTAAACACATACAAGTAACCTTCAAGAATCAGCTACATGTTTATATTGACGACATTATTTTAAATTGAATAAATTATGATCCAGAAAATGGACATATATGTATTAGTTTAATTTTTTTTCACTTGACTGAGCGGGATATAACCGGTTCGTGTATCATAAACCAGTCCATCTATAAATAGATGCTTTGGGATAAACTCATAAATGCAGTGTCCAATAATTATTTAGTAAATTCTGTTGATGACACTGATAGGTGATAAGAAATCAATTATAATTATAACGAAAATCATCCTGATCACATACAACTTCAAATAGACTGTCCTTATGCAAATTAAAACAATTGTTTGTCCATCTTCGTACTCAATATCATTAAATGTGTAAAACAAATATCTGTACCTATCTGTTGACTTTCCATATTTTATGTACGCATTCTAAAATTCAGTTCCAAATACTTTACACTTTTACAATATGTGCCGTCAAACTTCAAACGACCGCTTCTCATTCTTTGATTCTGCTTACAGGACGAATTTTAGCATATAGACACCTATTTTAGGTTTTCTCAATTCAATATTTTTAAGTTTCTAATTTATGAAATGAAATAAAACGATCATTTGAAACTTGCAATTGTAAATTCAACTAATACTTAAAATAAACTTCAAATAATGTTTTTTTACGTTGCTGCGTACTTGTGTAACTCACTCAATCTGATCTATAGCTGAGCTATTATTTATTTGGTCATTTACAACTCTTTTCTCAAATGCACAAAATGTATAAGTGTCATTTAAGTTCACATTCTGAAACTTTACTCTCAACTAATTTTAACGAAACTTAAAGTAATCACCCCAAATGTCAAATGTCAAATGTCTTATAATAATCAGTATGAAATAAATCAAAATTTTCCAATTGTTATTCAGAAACGCTTAAGATGGAATACGGTAAGTACTTTATTAATTACTGACTAACAATTTGATATCATTTTTTTTAAATATTATTGTTATCTTGAGATAACGATTGAACGAAAAAGATGCAAAACATGCGTGTAAACACTTCAGCGAAGACGACAAATTTTACGTTTTTGTCGTGTGGTACAGTTATCTAATCAATAATCCGTATGTTTGCACTCTTAAATGTAATTTTCAAAATCAAGAAATATCTGTGAGTCCGCATGATTTGAAATAACAAAACACATATTTTGACTTTAAATGAAAACATGTCATGGTTACTTTTAAATAAATTGTGGAGTATGAACTATTTAGCACATACCATAACCACCTAAAATGTGTATTAAAAACGAACATATTAGTACTGTAGTAACCGTTGACAGTTTGAGCACTTCAACGTTTAGAAGTGAGAATAACTTTGAGCGAAGAACATGATTCGTTTTGCTTTTATCAGTTGTATGCAATAATTATAATGCAACATTGTTTTTAAGGTTAGTTTTGATTATAAAACGTCACCAATATCATGAATAAAATTCACAATTGATGATATGAAAACATAAGCGCAAACGCAGACGTTATATATGCCAGATTTTAAATGTTCGGTTTGACTCTCTTATCTATCAGTTTCATTAAAATTGAAATAACAATATTTTTTATGTTAAGCTCAGATGGTATCAAATAATTATTTGATTGTCGCAAATACCCGATTAATCCCTCCGCTAACGCTTTGCAAGTGAACTGAATTTGCGACCATCAAATCACTAACTGATGCAACTACAAGACAGTTATCGCTTATAAAATCTAAACTTAATTTCCACTACAATTGTATAAATGTTGTGTACAAGATGTTATATCCAACCGGTAATGATAAATACATGTTATTCTACAAAACATCTTCAACATACTTGTTAAAACAATCAAGCAATCATTGATTAATCCTTTATCAAAAATAGTTACTTAACTGCATGCGATAGCATTACATTGCATTGATATATTTCAAAATGAATTACAAATATCAGAGAATCAGACGTTAGAATAATTTGCATTTTTAGATTTGTGAAGTTGAAGAACAATACTAAAACATAATTGAAATATTGAATTGAATATCCATCATAAATAAATTACTTTACAATGAGAATTCCTCGATTTTCTGGAAACTATTCTGGTCAAAACTGATGGAAGTCTTCATTTTAAAAATAATGAATTGTACAATTTAAGATTGGTGATGAAATAAAAGTGTCTGAGATCACATTCTCCGTTTTGTTTTTGATATACAAAATAAGAAGATGTGGTATGATTGAAGTAACACTATTCCTAACCAGAGACTATATGACATAGACATTACCAACAAAAGTTCATAATATTACCTTCACCAATACACACCAAAGTAAATGAACCATTATTTAACATACAGAACCAAATTCGTTTAAAACTGCATACGAAAAACCATAAACATCTCATACGTGTTTCATCAGCAATAATATCTAAATCACTGATTAAAAACTACAAAACTACATAGCACAGACACTATACATCCGTGAAAGGTGACATGTATAATAATAGATCAAATTGATAATAATTGCCATGCCCATCGCTGTATAAGTTACAATGTATTGCAGCCCTTAACATAGAAAAATATTTGTTACAAGAAATATATTAGAATCAATCCTGTGACGTGAATTCTGTCTAAAAGAAAACCAACACATATAAAACTGCGAGCACTGTTGTTGTCTGCCTGTAAGCGGGAAAAGTCAGACTCTTTATATCATGTCATCTGAGATTAATTGCATAACTGTCATGTTGCAAAACTTTGTCTTTTGAGTTATCAATAGAATTTTGTTAGGTATTTTCTACAAATAAACCACTTGTCAATAGAGTAAAAACAACCACATGCGATTTAAAGGTACTCGACCTAGTCTGAACCGTACTCAACCTAGTCTGAACCGTACTCGACCTAGTCTGAACCATACTCTACCTAGTCTGAACCATACTCGACCAAGTCTTAACCAACCTAGACATATTATATCAACTGAATTTTACCAATTTAAGATTTTAGTATTGAAATTAAAATTTCACAATACTCAATCACATTATAACTTCAACACAATATTCATCAACACTTACATAATTATAAATACATATTAACTTTAAAATATAAAAAAAAACAATAAAATTGAGACTAGAAATGGGGAATGTGTCAAAGAGACAACAACCCGACCAAATAAAAAAAACAACAGCAGTCTGAACCGTACTCGACCTAGTCTGAACCGTACTCGACCTAGTCTCACTCGACAACAGCAGAGGGTCTTAAACAACAAGCTGATAAAATAATCTAAAAAATCTTTGAATGTTTCAGAAGTATTTTATAGTAAATGGACTATTTCACCATTTACTTAAGCCTAGTATAGATTTATGGTGTCAGTTGAGTTTCGTTAATAATGCAATTAATCTTTTTCTCTATTAATATATATATATAAAATATAAAGCAATTTAATAAAATTTAAAAAATGAGACCTTTGTTTTGTTTTGTTAAACCAAATATTTAATTAATCATGATAATAGAATTTCCATAGCAACCTTTGATAACTTTAAAGAGAAAAGGAAATGAGTTCCAAAGTAACAGTATTTTTGTTTTTAACTAAATTTAAATTAAAGACATGGCATACAGAAATCACTTTAATCAGGTTTAATTACACAAGTACATGTATGTTTTACAGGTAAAAAAAGAAAGCCCAATTTTCTTAAACTCGTGTATTACTTATTCAGTATATTCGAAAGGCCTTGTTATTTAAGTTAAATAGGATGTTGCAATCTTAAATAAATGTTATTTAGAATCTAATACCTCTGACCAGATGTAATCTTATTAACGAGTTTGCCACAAGCAGAGATAATACTTTATGCTTCACCGCTATAAATCAGAAGAACAATGTTAATAATTTCTTTAATTTTATCCCTTTTTGATATTAATTATATGTAATATATATTATTTTTTTATTCCAAATTATAATAATAGATTTATTGCTAATATCAGTTTAGAAAATTCATTGATTTTGTTGGCTGTTGTTATATATTATTTTATTTATATATTTAATTTATTTTCACAGTTAAAAAAGTAGAGGTTATTTGGTCCAGTATGGTTCAGACTGGTTGAGTGTTGTTCAGACCTTTGGTTAAGTATGGTTTAGACTGGGAAAATAGGTCGAGTACAGATCGAGGATGGGTAAAGACTGTTTCAGACTGGTCGAGTAATAGTTCAGACTATTTTCAATGGCAAAGATAATGGTCAAGTACGATTCAGTACAGTCGAGTATGGTCCAGACTGTGGTCGAGTAATGTCAAGTAAAAGTCAGACCAATTCAGACTGGTCGAGTAAAAATCAGTACAGTCGAGTACAGATATAGGCCATTTCAGACTTTTACCGGTTGGTAATATAATGAACTGAGTTTCTCTTTTTAACTTATTCTAAAGCTGACAAAATAAAGATTGAAGTAAACGTTATTGTTGCATAATTGCATAAGACTATTATTGTTACCAATAGTTGGTTCACTATTTGAATTAAAACCTCCAAAACAATTCGATGCATAGTTCCCTAATGTGTGAAGTGCTCATATTGGCGTTTATAAGTTACATTCGAAACATCATATCCTGATCACAAGCAAAACATGTCATTTATTTAATGTTCAAGTAAGTTTTTGTATTCGTAGGCTTTAGTTTCAATGAATTATAGTTGAAACCACACCAAATGTTATCGAATATCATTGGAAAAACAGTATTACATTATGTTACATTTTAGTTTCCCATTTTAGATGAGAGTTGGGCAAAACTGCGTGAGTATTTGATGGTTTATTGACTTACAATTTAATTTTTGTTTTAATATTTTTAATACATTTCACACAAAAACTTAACAGGAAACAATGCAAAATGTTGCTTTAACACTTCATCAAAGACAAACGATATTTGCATCGTTGTTATGTTTTCAACTGATCTAAAAATTATCTGAATGGTTTTAGTCATAACTGTTTTTTTTTAAATGAGAAATTTTCTAAAAGTGCGTTAGATTTGAGATTACCAAACAAAAATATTGTCTGAAAATGAGAACATAAGATCGGTCCAATAATTTACAGACAAGAGTGACAATGTACAGAAACTACCGAAAAAACAAAAACAAAAACAAACAGTTCAAAATAACTGAAAAGAGAACACACATCTTTTTAAATATAAAACATGTAAGAAAAGAAGAAAGTAATTCGGACTTTAACCAGAAAACCGGGCAAAAATATCAGTTAACATCTAAGCGAATTAAAATATGATGCTGAACGGACACAGTTTAACATTATTTAATTACTATAGCTGTCGCTTGTAATTGGAGGCTTTAGTTATAAGTTGACTTCACAATTTGAGGCAAATTGAAAGATCTGCAGAGCTTAATGATAGTAAGAGGACACTGTATGAGCTTCGAGGACACATGATCAATTGAACATTGGCAGACATCATTGGGCAAACACGACTTTCATGAAACGCTACAAATATTTGGCCAGGTTCCATCGATACCGCATTAAGATCAGATTGTTTCAGTCATCAGACGGCAGATGAATAGTCAACATAGAAAGGAAAGAAGAAAGGTCTGAAGAAAAGAAGCTTGCTGATTTATCAAAAACTGGAAAAAACTGCAACGTGTAAAATAAAACAACAACACAGAATATTGTATAGGCTCAATGCATACTGCTAATTAATTTTCTATCACAGAAATCAATTCGAAGCGATTTTTACTTTTATAAAACACAGAATTTACAATAAAGTTTTTTTTGGAGATATTATTGTATCATAAAGTACATTGTTTAAAAAATTTACAAATACTTGCCTGGTCTAAACTAAAATAAGATTCATTTTAGACTTTGATAGAAAAAGAAAAATAGTAGAAAGTAAGCAGCCAAACCTTTTAGCAAAATAAGATCTACAACTAATCAAGGATTACAATTTCAACTGATTTCTTGTTAAAATGAATATTTCCCCATGTTTGCATTATTTGCAGAAAGTATAGTAGATAGAGGGAAAACAAATATCAGCAAACTAAATTGTATAAATCATTCGAAATGACGCAAATAGTTAACAGATATTTTTCTTACCTTTTTTCTAACTCTAGACAAACACTTTAAAATAAGTACAGATATACAACCACTTAGCCCAGCCGAAATGATCAGCAAGACTTATTTTGGTCCATTTCATTCAACACAATGAACCCTTTTATAATTATTCTGATGTGTTAATAATTATCAATGTACTTAGCGAATTATTGTTATTCATGTCACTTTATACTTTATATTTTTAACTGTAGAAATACGTTCTGTTTTTAACAATTAAATAATACGATGCACAATACTACTGATTTGTTTTTGTTTTCCAGGGAAAATATTAAGGAAAATCTCAAGACGTGAGTTTAAATGTTTACGAATTAAAACCTTCCCTCTTATATTTTACAGACGTTGATCCGCATTGTTTCATATCTCTATCATATAAGTTGTTTTGTTACTAGTTTAATGTTCACTGTATAATCCACTGTTAATTGTTTTTTGAGAAATAAATATATAGATATAAAATAAGATTTACACTGTTCCTGCAACATTTAACAAGTAACAAAATCCCGGGTTTTTACTCAAATGAATTGAAATAATGAACAAATTCAAATGAAAAAAAAAGTTTACCAGACAAATTTCTAGTAGCCAATAACCAGCGACAGCCACTCTAGTGCTTCCTCTGCGGAGGCTGGTGTAATTATTTTTTTTGCAGGTAACATTTTATTATTTGTCGTTAATATTTAATTTTAGATAACAAAAAAGATCTTCTACAACTTTTATCTGGGGATTTAGTACCATCGTTTGACAGCAGAATTCTAGTAGTTGGAGCCTATGAAGCTGGAAAAACGACTCTTGTGTCGAATTTAATCGGTAAAGTCATTCCAATAGAGAGACAGAGTACTGATGGGATAGACGTGTACTTCGGAAAATTATTATTTGATCTGAAGACACAGAAACTTCTGAAAAAGACGATGGGTAAATAGTAATTATGTTACTGATCTAAAATTAACATGTTATCGTGCAGTAATAATCATTTGAGTTGATGCAAAGTATCAACATGGAGACAGTGCTATAGGACTTGGTATTCGTTAGACTATCAGATATACATTTTAGATTTTCAGGTTCTGATTTTGTCATCCGTTGAATGAAATCATTTGTATAAAAATCAAGACAAATATAATAAAAAATGTTATAACATACTTTTACAAAACAAATGGGTGTTACAATAAAGAATATTAAACTTTTATTTGGCCTAAAAATTACTGCAAATTTAAAAGTTATCATACATATTCTTAAAAAACTGAAAACTTGACTAAGGCATAAGGTACTAAGAAAAACAAAACAAATTTGACATCGAACAAGTTACCATGGCAACAAATCATGACTTAATTTAAATATTATGTTAAATTTCGTGATTTTCCTTGTTTTTTCATCAAATTTTAAGTATATTCTAGATTGAAAAAGTATGTGCGTACTTAAGAAACAACTTTATATTTGATGAGCTTATCCCAATAGTTATAATAAAGCTTCTGTTAAATTATTTTGTTGTTTCTTGGCTGCGCAGGATGTTTCCACAACGGAAATAAAAATAGAAAACTGCATAAATTCTGTGTTTTTCATCGTTTTTGTGAAACCAGTACATATTATGACGTAATTGTGACGTCACCAGATACAAATCTTTATGTTTTTCATTTATATTTCTTGACCCGATGCATCTCTTAACATTATGTGCCAATTTGAAATGGTTATCAAACATTTTATTTTCTTGGGCCAAAACTAGGCCTTAATGCCCCTACTCCTTTGAAATATATATTGTCAATTAACACATATAAAATCAAGCACTTGCTCCCATCTAATGATTTCGTTTAAAAAAATCATTCAAGTGACATTAAAAAGCGGTAGTCAATACCGTAAATAAAATATATGCTAATGGATATACCCTGCTACGTACATTTTTTGATAAGACCAAAGCAAATTTCATACATGTACACAATATTTAATAGTAATGTTTCTCGCCCTGAGGTACTGGCAGTTTATGTTTATAATCCTTCAATGTTTTAGATATTTCTAAATCAAACCATATAAAGAAGATCGCATTCAAACAACATCTTGGAATATTTTCTTATTGTTTTTAACTATTATTATGTTTATACTAATTAATAAAAGAACTTACTTGTAACATTATGGTATGACTGTCCTTGACATTTGTCACTGCTTAGTTCATTTTTTTCCTAAGGTGTTCACATTTTTCCTAAAGCAATATACCAAAAGATTTTATCATATCTTAAATCACAATAAGAGTAGAAATGTTATACAACAGTAGGGTTCATTACCAGGGAAAACGCAACCCGATATTCCAAATGATGATATATTACAAAAGCTTTCTAAAAAGATAGATGAGTTTGAAGATGACAGTGTTACAGACCATTCTAGTGATCAAGACGTTATACCAATTCTTGTCTTAGATTTCGCTGTACAAATAGTTTACCATGCAACCCATCAGACATTTATCACTTCACATGGAATTTATCTTATCACATTTAATGGCAGAAGAGAGTTGGATGACGCTTAAAAGTGACAAAGAAGATGAAAGAAGGATACCAATACTTGGTATGTCTAGAACATGAAATCAGTGTCAGTGTGATTTAATCAGAGAGAAGTTTTATTTTTTGTTTTAGGTTATATAATACCTATACAGAAATCTGGCATACGTCACTAAGACAGCACATACAGTTCTAATACAAGCATTACAAATTAAAAAAAGAAACGACCACTCATGAGCAAAATAGTGTAACAGTTTACCCGTATCTGCATAATGTGTCAATCTCTAGATTTCTTCAACACTATGTAAGCTGTACTTTGATTGATATATTGATTCTTCTAGTTGGTTTTAAAAATCAAAGCTGCCGAATAGAACCACTGATCTCTATATGCCATTACTTATATCTGTTCTACTGTACATGTGTGGTGCAAAACATTTTCTAGATTTGAATGAATAATGATAAACAAATCATTTAAAGAATCTTTATTTCATTCTTCTAAATTATGTTTGCACAGCAGCAATACAATTTCAATTTTGATTTTATTGTAGCTTTAACAATTGTTAATCGACATGTGATTTTCATGGTTGTGCTAAATTTAAAAATTAATTTGCAACAAACAAGTAAAGGACATTTTTTGAAGCATATGCATTTCATTTAATGTAGTATTTAAATTATAATTATTATTTCGAGCGCTTCTTAAAATGTGTTATTACATTGGTTACAATGAATTGCAGTGAAATAAAAACCTATAAGTTCACATGTGGAAAAAAACCAATAAGATGAAAAGTGAAATAAAAATCGATAAGTTCACCTGCGAAATAAACGTGGTTATTTCGTATCTCTGACGTTATACAACACTATACGTTGTCATGACGTTGTCGATAATTGTGTATGTGTAGAAAAAAGATCTTTACATTTTCTACTTAAATTTCATGAGAAAAAAAAATTCCCAATGTAATAAGAAGAAAAACTAATATTCAACTCGTGACCAAACAACATACGCGCATTCGAGATTTAATGTGTTGTTCGGTTACTTGTTGAATATTTTTTTCTATTTGAGTTCTTCGATTAGTTATTCTATAGTTGTTACTTTCCACTTAATTTGCTAGACTTGCTTTTGTTTTTATTAATACTAATAGATATAGGAAGATGTGGTATGAGTGCCAATGAGCCAACTCTGCATCCAAATAACAATTTATAACAGTAAACCATTATAGGTCAATGTACGGCCTTCAACACGGAGCCTTGGCTCACACCGAACAACAAGCTATCAAGGGCCCCAAAATTACTAGTGTGGAACCATTGAAACAGGAAAACCAACGGTCTAATATCAATTATCGTATTTTCTTATTAATAATCTTCAAAATTTTTAATTTTTTTTTATTGAAAGCCTTTTTCCAAGCGAAATAATTTTAGGATTTGTTACATGATTTTGCAGAAAATATCCGACTATGGGTTTCATCAATTTTGCTGTATAGCCATCCTGGTAATAAAGATTATCCAAGATTGATATTGGTAGCAACCCACAAAGACCTTGTCTGTCAGGTAATAATATGCTCACATTATATTCGGTTTTGTTTTTATTAACATTACTCATGTTATACAGATATCTTTATATTAGGGAAAAGTTAAATCTTTGAACTAACTTTTTAAATGTTTACCGCGTATGGATGCAACGTATTTTGAATCCTACTCAAATATCTACATAAGTCGTTTTTTATCCATTGGTGGAAACCCATTTCAACATATTTTCAAAGACAAGTTATATAATATTATACATTACACTTTTAGAAAGACATACCAAATAGGCGATCACAACTGTTAAATACTTTATCAGCTTGTTTTACTGATGTGAATGTCAAGAGCCATCTTATGCTACAAAAACTTTTCTTTGTTAATGCCTTAAATGAGAACGACCCTGAAATGGAAGAATTAAGAGCATGCATATCAAAGACTATAACTGAAAATCCACAGTGGGGACAGAGGGTACCAAAACAGTTTCTCATCCTTGAGATGCTGTTTGCAGCATTAGTTGAGGAGGGAAAAAATATAATCAGTTTTGAAGATGTCAAAAAATGAATACACAAATCGGTGTAAAACCACTCTCTACTACAGAGTTGAAATTATTCCTAGGCGTTCAGAATATTTGCGGCAAGATAACATATATCGATGATCCAAAGCTCCAAAACTACATAGTGATTGATCCAACTTGTTTAATTGATGTCCTGAAGTCTATCGTCACATCTGTCCCAATTATAGCAAGTTTACGTCAGGGACGACTTACTAAATCTGATTTGTCAAATATCTGGAGTTCAAACAAATTCTCCAACTTTCTGAAACATAAAGAATATTTCCGGCAACTTTTAGTTCACTATGATATTCTACAGAAATGAGACGATACGATAGAGAAAATGGAAAGAAGATATATGTGGATTGTTATATTGTACCTTGTATGATCACGACTCAAAATACGACAACTTTTGTTGAAAAACATTTAACATCTGACAAATGTGTTGGCTTTGTATTTGAATTCAGCGCTTCAGATGTTCCCGATGCAATACAATACAGACTCATAGCAAGCATTTTAAGTATCTGGAATGTCAAAAGTTACGAAAATGTAGACCTGCTCTGCTATGGATTTGTTGCTGTTGTCTTGGACAGGAAACATGATTTAGTAGTGAAAACTGAACACAATACTATTGCAGTGTACATAGTTCACAAGGATAGAAAAGAGTTGGTAACTAGAGATCTTGCGACTTGTGTCCGCGAATGTTTAGAACAAAACCTTGCTAGAATTGCGGTAGTCTACTCCCTTTCCTTCACAAGTGATAACATTACACAGAGGTACGTTCCATTTGATGTAAAGTTGAAATCTGGATGTCTGTCACCAAATTGCTTGCTAGATGCAAAGAATGTAAACAGCATCGAAACCAGCTTGGTGTGTGATAACCATGGATATATGACTCCTAAATCTGAACTAGAAATTTGGTACACTGACAGGGTAAGTTTTTATAAGTAAATTACAGAAAACAGTTTTCTTCAGTGATTGCATGCAGAAATAGGATTTAAAACCACAACTTTGTTATCGATATTATTACTCAATCCTAGTTGAGTGTTCTATTATCGAAAATTTTATTAAAAAACAAGAAACGAGCTTAATATTCACAAAAGAATATAGGTTTTACAGCTGTGAATAAATATTTGATTTGCTAATTAATTAAATATTGACGAGATTCCTCATTTTGAATATGCACGTGACAATGTGGCGAACGTCAAGGTTTGATTGTCTCTCCTTCTTCTCGTTGTTATCTCGATCATTTCTAGTATGCTATTCAGTTAATCGTATAAACTAAAAAAACTTCTAAAAAGAAAACTTTGTCATTGCATGCGACTTGAACTATTTTCTGATTTAATCCTCATCAGGAGCACTCAAAGTAAATTTTTGGGACAGCCACAAACATAATGAGGCGGGGTCAAACATCTTTTTGTGCCCGTAAACCAGAACGTAACCTTTGTAGATTTTATAACATGCTTTTGCAGAAAATATCCGTCAATGGTAGGAGATGCACAATTGAGACGCGTATATTGTCCATGCTCCCAGTTCTTTATTATTGTTATGTTATTCCTTCAGGCTTTCTTAATATCCGTGATGTGTATGCTGTGTCTGTCTTGTGTGCACGAGGCGCGTTTCTGGCGTATTGAATTTTAAACCTGACGCCTTTTGTTAGCTATTATTCATGTGTTTCTTTGTCTAATATGTTCTCCTATTTATTTGTATTGTAGTCCTGTAATATTATGTTGTCATTTTAATGTTATATTTAACATTGCTACTAAAGTGCGAGGTTTGGCATGCCAAAAACCAGGTTCAACCCACCATTTTTTCTTTTAATTGTTGTTTGGCAATTTGTATTTTTTAACACACCTGTATGTTTTGTAATCTTTCAGACTATCTTACAGTGTGCAGATTCCTGCCAAGGTAAACACAATTTGAGTCAAGATCAAAGAGTCCTTCTTTTGTATTTTCTTATTTTGTATTTTTGTAACTTTTTTGTATATGTCATGATAAAACATGTAAAATTACATACTATAGTAACAGACACACATTTTAAGAATTAAGAAACACTTTTATCAGACCACAGATGAATTATCACGTTGTGATTGATTAAATGCCGTCACGTGATGACCCCCTATGAGACCGTATGGGGTTAGTAAGTTTCATATGGGGTTCATGACGCGTTAATGGCGACGTCATCTATTAATGTTGTTGTGTTTCATCGTTTATTTTTCAACAAAACGCCGCAGAAAAAGTCCAGCGTCCGATAACTTCGTTATACGGTTAACTACTGACCCCCTACGGATCCATAGAGGGTGAATAAAATTCATAGGAGACTCGGCTTCCGGCCTCACCCCTAATGGATTTTACTAACCCTATATGGATCCGTATGGGGTCAGTAGCGAATCATATAACTTATAGTAAGATTGACCAAGTCGTAACGTTATGATAATATATCTTACAATATATTTATATATTTTCTGTGTGTCCAGAAGTTAAGAAAGATACAAATATAAAAAAAGAAGATGTTATATGATTGTCAATGAGACAACCCCCACATGCGACCAAAAGACACAGAAGTAAACAACTATAAGTCACCGTACTTCCTTCAACAATGAGCAAAGCAAAGTCCATACCGCAGAGTCAGTCGAAATGACAATGTAAGAACTAACGGCGTAATTCATGTACAGAACATATTTTAAATTGAATAACTGCAAATGCACTATAAACTATATATACAACTTCAGACAGTATTTTACAAAAAGAAACACACTAAACTGTACAATTTGTAACCTTTTAATTTTCGTGTACAATTAGTGTTAATCGAGAACAGTTAGAAGCATCGGTGAGGATATGTAATGATATATTAAGTAAGAGTACTACACATGTTTATCCCCTTATGGCTTTTTTATCATTTAAATACATTAATACAGGTATACTAGATGCCGTCCTGTCGATGCTACTCAACAACGCACAGCTGCTTCGTATTAGTAACAGCTTGACCTTGGATGAAGTGCGTAAAATGGCATTCCACCTTGGGTCTCTAATACTGAAATTGATGCCATTGGTTCTGATTCTATTCCTATGAATAAATGTTATAGCCTTCGTATCTGCAGAGAGAAGAACAAATCATGTAGAGATTTCGTCAAGGCTATGGATGCTGTTAAAATCAACAGACATACCATGTGTCAGGTACGATCAATCTATAAGGGCATATGATGCAGTTATTATGGAGGTAATTACAATGCTTACGTAAAACGTTATTCATGCAACGTTAATGTTAAACTATAAGATTTCAGAAAAAGATGATTTTGGCTGATTTTAATCATTAGATGGAAAATGAGTACATGAACCCCTCTGTTTTATTTTTTTATTTTTTTTTTATGTGAGAAGATTATTTGTACCAGTTATAAAAAAAAACACAAATAAAAATGTACTGTATGCCCTTTTCTGATACATGTTGCAATACGGAATACCGTTAATTTTAAAAATCGAAACGAAAGAAAATGCAAATACGTTGGTTATTATACAAGATATTTGTTATCACATGACTTTTTTAATTTAATGAAAATAACACTTTTTAACTGATATTCGTCCCATGCGCTTTTCTGAGAAACCTTAATCAAGAACGGCCAAACGCTCAAAGCTAAACGTTTGAAAACCAGTGATGCATTACTTCCGGAACACGTGTAGAGCATTATATTATAAGAATAATAACCAAACCCATCTAACGTTTACCTTGTCTGAGAGAATCTTTACTCTGGTAAATGGGTTAAATTTGTGGTAAAGTCGATGTACCCATGTATGCATCTAACGTTTACCTTGTCTGAGAGAATCTTTACTCTGGTAAATGGGTTAAATTTGTGGTTAAGTCGATGTACCCATATATGCATCTAACGTTTACCTTGTCTGAGAGAATCTTTACTCTGGTAAATGGGTTAAATTTGTGGTAAAGTCGATGTACCCATGTATGCATCTAACGTTTACCTTGTCTGAGAGAATCTTTACTCTGGTAAATGGGTTAAATTTGTGGTAAAGTCGATGTACCCATATATGTATCAAACTACATAAATTTGTGAATATTACAATTATCAAATACTTGTATATGAATATGTCAACTTTAACCTTGCTTTACCTGCATCTATTAACATTTGTATTCTTTGACTTATTATAATACTTACATACAACTCAATATCCGTTAAGTGGTTGAATGTTGTGTTATTCACTATGATGTAACCTTTTTCATTTACCCTGAATGCGTTGGTGTTTCCTACTAGGTATTCTTCATCCTAATTAAATTTTTTTCATAATCTTTATTTCTTGTTTCAAAATATCTTTTATAAAATGAAAAACAGGAACAATACACTTTCTAGATGAAATCAGAAATATGCAAGGACGGCTTTCGTTTTCCATTTCTATTTTTATTTAAATAATGTTGTTGGTGTTTACAAATAAAGAGAAAAAAGTGGAAACAAATAACCAATATCAGTAATCGTCAAGAAAACGCAATAATACAAACAACACTAACAAAAGTATTCATGAAAAAACTTACGAACCAATCAGAAATCGAGGATAAAATGAGGTTAAAATGTTTACTTAGTTTACTACAAAGGCCTAAGTTCAGACAACTTAAATATTTGTTTAATTGTAGATTCTACGACAAGAAGAAGTGACTACTGATATGATTTGTTATAATATATATTTATGATAGCAAACACTCTGACATAAAGTAAAATTCACAATAGGTTCAAGGTGCTACATTCTATTTATTTGTAACGTGTTTGTATTTAGTTTAACCATATTTATTTATAGTGGATTGGGAAACAAGTTCAGCAACTTATATTAATCCCTTTCCACTTTGCGGGTGCGAGTGCTGCCTTGTAGCGGCATTAGCCTGCTCTTTTTCGAAATCTACAATGGTGTCTTTAAAGTGCAAGAGATATGGCTCTCTCTTAACACGGGTCGGCCATTTATCGTTTCCTTCCGACGGACTATCATCGTTTCCTCGAGACCATACTCGCAAATGGTGCCAAGGGAGAGTCGAAAATTCAGTTCCTGAAATTTTTATCCCAGACGGGAATCGAACCAGGAACCTTTGTGTTAGTAGTCCGATGCACTAACCACTACACCACGGCTCTTTTACTACTGTTTGTATTTGAATGCCAAAAACAAATTTTACCATGATTGCACCAAGTCATTATACATACGGTAGACTGTATAGGTTCACCAATATATGCATTTGTTTAACCACGTCGACAATATATCCTTGCATGTAGCTTATTATAAAGACCATTTTCTGCCGCCTAACAAAAAAGTTTGCAAGACATAAAATTTCGAAAATCAAGTTACATTAACATTATTTTATAGGAGGATATGAAATATTAACATAAAGCTATATGATTTGATTGAATAATATATATTATATATTTAAGTGAAAAAATCCGTTTCAAAATATTTCTAAAAATTGTGTTGTATTGTCTTGATTTGCTACCGGATAAGGAATTTTCTAACAATGAAAAAAATATGTTTTGTTCCACAAGCTTATATTGTAAGTCAGCAAACGAATGCCAAAAAAAGGAAAAGAAACAGGCATATCAATTATATATAGGATGTGATATAACCGGCAAAGTGTCAAGGAATTTAAAAATTGATCGCATCATAGATGCGAATTACCTATGTTTTGCTGGGGTAAGTTGAAACAAATAAATTAACTCTAATGACAGAATGTTGAAAAAAACATTGTAAGTTCAAAGTATGATACTGACGCTTGCTAATGTAATTTATTAAAAATATTTGTTTTTATTTAAAAAAAAAACCAACGTGTTTTGATGTTTGAAGAATAAAGTAAAATCATAAAAAAAGACCTCCATCTTTAAGGGTGTCGATACTTCATTCTAAAATGTACACACACATATTATCTAACGGAATTCCTAAACATAGTTTGACCAAATTGCTATAACATGTACTAGCTTATACTGTATGAAAATCTAAAGTAAATATTTGTTTTAGATTTGACTGATAAGATTCTGAATCTCTGGCCAAGTGATGAGATGCTTGACAAATTGTGTCTTCGTATTGGTAAGGAGTGGATGGTTCTTGGCTTAGAACTGGGTCTTGAAATCGAACGTCTGGAACAGATTGAATACGACAAGTCAAAAGTACTCCGTGAAATCAGTAGGCAAATGCTATATTGCTGGAGAAACAGAGACGATGAATCAACAATCAGAGAACTACTCGAAGCTTTAGAAAGATCTGGTAGGAATCCACATCTGGTTACAGAAATTTTAGAAAATTGTGAAAGTTACCGCAAACTTATTCTCGTCGATTGATGTTTTTAGGGTCCAAAATGACACAGTTCAAGATATCATTACTTAGCTTTTCATATAAGTATTTGTATATTTGCTAATAAATACTGCCTTTGAATGAACTAGCCAATTATACTTTTAGTATTTTTAAATATTAACATATATTTGACTCAATTGTTTTGTTGTTCTTTGCAATATGAGTTGACAATATGTCACTATTTTAAAGCACAACTTCAAAACAACGTAGTGGAAGCTTGAAGAAATTATATTTAGACACCTGTCACTATAACAACATTTCTAGAGGCAATCGCATTTGCAGATGTTGTAAGATGTAATTAAATTTTTGACACATGATAGGTTTTGATTGTTTAATAAATATAGATAAATAATAATGAGTTGCACCTTTTCAACTGATTTTAATAGTTTGACCTTATCATGCTTATGTTGTACTGTTATACCACTGTCCTGGGTTAGAGGGAGGGTTGGGATCTCGCTTACATGTGTAACCCTGCCACATTCTGTATGAATGTGCCTGTCCCAAGTCAGGAGACTGTAATTCAGTTGTTGTTGATTATATTTGTGTTTTATATTTGTTTTTCCGTTCATTTTTTGTACATAAATAAGGCCGTTAGTTTTTCTCGTTTGAATTGTTTTACTTTGTTATTTTTCCTTATATAGCTGACTATGTGGTATGGACTTTGCTCATTGTTGAAGGCCTTACAGTGCCTTATAGTTGTTAATTTCTGTGTCATTTTAATCTATTGTGGAGAGTTGTCTGATTGGCAGTCATACCAAATCTTTTTGTAAGCCAACTGCAGCATACTTCTGTATCAATCATGATTTATACTAAACCAGACTGTACCACCAGAAAGAGGAGGTTTCAATTTCGATGTCTTATGTACTTTAATAATGAGTTGAATTAAATTGCACATGTTTGTAGCAAAGTAAATGTATTTGTTTTAAAACTGCAATTCAATATTCCAAAACAAAGTTGATCTCTAATTGAGCTATGGATTTTAAGCCATTTTGATGTGTTTACCATTTTGAGTTTTCCTTTGAATTGTTTTTCTATTTCATTTTTTAATCATAGAGCTCTTAAAATTCTTGTGAGGCAGGAATCATAGCACTGTACGATTTGGCCTATTAAAGATATTACTGCTATTGGTAAAACATCTGATATACCCTGATATCATGCATGCAGTACAAAACTAGGACAAACAAAATAGATTTATTGAAACACTGACAGCATATCTTGCTAAAAATGTTATCTATCAAATAAGATTTTCACAGTGTAGCTAAATAGTCAACATTAATCATCTTCATACACTAAAATTCTGTTATGGTCCCAACTGTTTTTTCACTAAATCTTTTGTTGATACCAAAGCTTTTTTGCTATATTCTGGAGTTTCTGCAAGAGTGCTGAATGTAAGCTGTACACCTGAAAAAAAATGGAATAAAATAAATATGCATGTATCATGAACATGATGAACAACTGAATAAGATTTTTTAATTTTTGTGCTTTCATAAAATTATATTATTGATATATCTATAGGTTGCTCTAACATGAGCAACATGATAGGTGCCACATATGGAGCAGGATCTGCCTTTTCTTCTGGATCACCTGGGATTACCCCCAGTTTTTGGTGGGGTTCGTGTTGCTTAGTCTTTAGTTTTTCTATTATGTGTTTTATGTATTATTGTTTGTTTTTTTTCTTTTTTAGTCATGCTGTTTATTTTCAATTTATGAGTTTGAATATCCTACTGGTATCCAACTTTCCTCAATTTATGAGTTTATATGGTATTTTAACTTCCCTCTTGCATAATCACATCGCCATGTTCTATGAATCATCAAACTTTGTTAAAACTGTGAATTGACAAATATTTGTAAACATTCACACCATAAAGAGCATACATATGTACTTAGTTTCAAGTTCACATGAATCTTACTACAAGGAAAACAACCGTAACCTCACACTTCAACCTTATTTTTTCATGCCTGCCCTCTGTTCTATTTTTAGCAGTAGTGTTCACATTTGTTAATGGATCAAATCCCTTGATGAAATGTTTAAACTAGATGCCCCATCGAAAATTCAACTAAAGTTTGATAACGTTGAACACAAAAGTTTCAGAGATGAAATTTGTGTATAAACATTGGTGTAAGTTTGTTAGATTTGATCTGCTCTGATCTCTAGATGGCCACCCAGCACTGAGGCTGTGAGTTTCAATATTGCTTGTGGCCAAGTCAATTTATACTCTTTATTGACTGAGAAAGAGTGTTGGTTCTCTCTTGGGACCCTGGCTTTGTTTTTTCTTAACCAAATAAAACTGTCTTACTGGCTGTCATGAAATATCTAAGAGTGCTGAAAATAGCATAAAATTAAAACACCAATAATAAATCAATCAACTACATGGCGTGGCCACCATATATTTTAGAGACTATTTTCAAGACTCGCTTTATGAAATATTTTATATATGAATTAAACAAGATTTTTCTCAAAATCGTAAAAATTAAAATTACAATCAAGTTTAAAACAACAAAATCGCAATAATAAATGCACGCACCATTTTCTTAATTTACAGTACTTAAAAGTTTCAACTTTCTATTTATAGATTATCATTAGTCATCTTGACTAGATTTTTTCTCTCGCTTGATCCGGTACAGCGAAAGTGAGAAAAGCAATCAAGTTTGGATGAACAATGATAGTCTGTTTAATACTATTTTACCTATGAGTTTTATAATTTCATTGACAATGCACATGCTTCCTTAGTTTCTAAAGATAATTTTTGATATCACTTGATTCTGCTGACAATTGCTGAGAAAGAAAATTATCAGTAAGTAAGTTCATAGGAAAATTTCGAAAATAGGGATAATTGTCATCATGTTGATGTTATACCTGAATTCCATGACTTTGGTATATCTTCGTTTATGCCTTTCTTGACAGTTGTCACAATCTGTAAAAGAAATAAAATCATGGTTAAAAATACCCTTGTTATGCAGAAAATTCTCATTAATTACAACAAGATAAATTCTTAGAGGCTGTGATACTGAAGAACAAAATTCTGAAGAATCAATAAACTAAATCTAACTTTTACTAGTTGAAACAAGTGGTTTATCACCATGTTTATTGAACTGTAAAATCATGGTCAAAATTTTAATTTGGATAATATATACAAAGTTCACATTATAATTAACATCCAAAATAATAACACCAGAGCTAACAACTTTAACCAATTAATATGTGCAATTGAAATTTTTGCAATATTGAGAAAAATGCGGGTTTAAATTATTGCGAATATAAGCATGTTGCATTTTTTGCAATAATAAAAACATCACAATAATTTCTGAGTTTACAATAATTTCCAAACATCACATATTCTTTGGACCTTTATTGAAGTGTGTAAATAGGATGCAAATTGTAAAATTGGCATACATTTTTAAAATGTTCAACTGATAAAGTGAAGAAAATTTCTAGCTGATGTGTCAGACTACAACTTCATAGTACATGTAAACTTCTTTAATTTGGGAGACGAAAATTAATTGAGGACTGACATACCTATAAGGTACACAGTGCACCACAGACAAGAAAACAATATCATTTATGAATGTTCCACTACCATCATAGGCAAGGCACAAAAATGTTTCACTTATAAAACTGACTATGACCTGATAATGTGATTAAAATAAACTTAAATGGGGTTATTGTTGGGATAAATTAAATGGAGGTACTGCTATAACTGATGAAAATGTCAGCATGATTAATCATTTGTCTGGTTTATTCTTTATTCATGTTATTTGCAGTTCAAAACAAGATCATGAAGAAACTTTGTTCACCCTATTTCAATTCAATTTGATTTTTAACTTTTCAAATGAAATAAAGACCATTTAACATGTTTAATTCGGAATCAGGAAATTGTTCAGTTTAAGAAAAATATTTGATAAGCATGATAAAGGAGGTCATTTTAGGACTTACACAATTTCTGATTTAGTGTTTTTGAAACTAATATAATATTAAAGTTCTATTTCTAAAAAAAAGTGATTTGCAAGACCAAAATTTTTTTAATAATTTGATGCTTGTTGAATATTTTTCAATATTTGAATTCTATTATTAGTTATTCTTCTGATTATTTTTATCATAGACTTTTTAATGGCAATAAAGTAGAAAATTCAAGGAATATATCTTTCACTACTCGTCAACAATATGTCATAATAACATCCATTGTTGTGTGTGCAGATGTAAAAATATTGATTGATCAATATATATCATTTCAAATTTGTGAAGGTATACTTCTATTTTATTTAAAGGAGAAATTCTGATACTTTTTTTTCTTTAAAACCAATACAATTATCAAATTATGAAATATGATTCTGTTATCAAATGGTTATTGCATGGTTATATATAATATGTATGGTCTGGTCATGATGGTCATACAATATATATGTGTTTAAATAAAAGGGACACAACTCTCATGACTGTACTATAAAACTTTTATAGTAAAGTCATGAGAGTTGTGTCCCTTTGTATAATGAATGATGCATAGATATATCTAAAAGTGTAAAAGATGGATTATTGACACCAAGTGATGGCAATATGTTTCAAGGTCTTTTGACAAATTAATTCATTAACATTTACCTGTTTGCTGTATTCATTTGTTGCAGATAACACATTATTTCTGACTTTTTCTGCAGCCTTGCTGGCCTGTTGAGAGTCTTTCCACACTCCCTGGTCCACCGTTACATAGACAGCAGCCCCACCAATGGCAAGCTTTGTTACTCCTCTGTAAAAAAAAAGCAAGTTATTTTATATAAATTCAATTAGCATGTTCTTATATTCTTCACATATATCATCAACACAAATCAAAGTAATGGTGTTCAGGCCAAAAAAAAAAATATAAATGGTCCTGTGGATTTATATTATTATTTGTCGGATAACAATTTTCGTGGATTTCAGTGGGTACAGTTGAACCACCAAATTAAATGTTTCATGAAATTAAAGATCCACGAATATGTAAGACTTCTATAATCCATGAAAATTGGTACTATGAAAATAAATGAATCCAAAGTAAACGGTGTGGGGACTGATCATGCTGGGATCACGCTCTGAAATTACAGGACCGTGTGTTTGCCATGATTTAAGGGCTTGGGGTGTACATTATTTTTTATAATTAAGGTGGTACCTTAAACAATAGGGAGTTAACTCTGTAAAATCAACTAAACGTTTTAATCATGTTGTATTGTGGGAATATTAAGCTTCTCTTTGATCATGTTGATCAAAAAATTGTGTTAGACAAACTGCTATACCATGTATACAGTATATCCAATTAAATTTTCTGAGAAAGTGTGTGGTTTAAGTTTTTTGAAATTTTTATATCTTTATCAAACAGTCAACATGGTCAAAGGGTCAAAGGGTCAAATTGAGTAAAATTTAATATTTTGTCAAAATTTTATGAAAATAAATAAGCCAAATTAATTTTAGTCAAGGTGTTTGGTTCCACCTGAAGTAACTTGGTTTACATAAGGGAGACATCAAAAGTTCAATGTAGGATAAAAAACTTTAGTTTTTTTCAATGACCCCCCCCTCCCCCCCCCCCCCCCCCCCCCCCTATTCCCCTTTTAACTTAATTTGGGAAAAATTGATTTACCAATAGGGATATATGTAAAAATCGATTTAAGATATACAAAACTTGCAGAATTTTAACCCCCCCCCCCCCCACCCCCAAAACTATTTGATTTAAGTTTTTTATCCTACATCGATCTTTTGATGTCGTCCCTAAAGGCAACAATAATATCAACAGAGCTTGTATATAAATTTTAAAAAAACAAGAATGAATATTACCAATTTGAAACATGTACAATTATCATGATGTAACAAACATATGTTATAAATCACATTATTTTTAAATTTTTAGTCCATAAATCACTGGTATCATAACATATGTTTAATGTAAAGTAAAACACAAGTTGGTAATTAGCTTCTAAGTTAGTAGGAGTAAAAACAATAAAGATTTTTGATGAAAAAATAAAGGATAGTGATCATGTTTGACAGTGATACATTTAGGTGTTTGGAATTTTCTTATCTTTTAACAAGACATACAGATGAATGAGTCAGTCTTTGATCATCATGAAAATATTTATATACATGTATCAGGTCTCACTAATTAGCGACAAGAAGCATCAAGAAGCATCAAGAAGCAACAAGAAGCGATAATATCAATTTATTTCTCCTCATAAATTAAAAAAATATTAAACATGTTACATGTAAATGCATATTTCTTTATATTTTATAAAAAATGTTTTCTGGTCGCTAAATTGTTTCTTGACAATGTTGACGCTTCTTGTTGCTAGAATTACTTTTCTAGTCGCTTCTTGACGCTTCTTGTCGCTAAAATTCTTCTTGACACTAATTAGTGAGACCGCATGTATCCATTTCATCATAATAATTCATAAACGAAAAAAGGTCTTCTTCATGTTCTTGTTCTTGAATTAATTTGTTTTTCTTTAATCTAGAAACAATATCTTAACTTTTGTAAATGCCACTTTTAATCACTGCATTTAGGCATTTTGTGGCGGCCAGTTTTTATTGGTGGAGGAAGCCTGAGTGCCCAGAGAAAACCACTGACCTACTATAGAAAAACTGCCAAACCTTGTCAATTAAGATTGGAGTCCAGTGCAACCGCTTGAGCAGGGTTTAACCTCACCACCTCAGTCTTGACTGGCTTGTGATAACAGTACTAACTACTTAGACCACTCGGCCACCGAGTCACCTCAATGTGTATGTCATTGGCAAATTATACATTAACAGGCATACATTATACTTGATACAGTATGCATATCGTTGCTGCTGTCAGAATATTTAATTGGGTAAGGAACTACTTCTACCATATATTACAGTTGAGCCAGGATAATGACTTGTGGGGTGAGAACGTAAAACTGGCCAAACGATAATGGGAGTGACGTGACTTTGCCTGTGGGCGAACGGACCCGGTTTCACTCACAGGGGCTTGTTACAATTGCCGGGTTTACTATCCATACGAACCCCTAAAATACACAAGGGAGGAAGCTCATTTGCAACAATGCTTCAAATTATTGCTGTAAAATTTTTCTAAGACTTTCACTTACTTTGTGACCTGGATAAATCTGTTCCCACTTGAATTATCTCTTCAATGACATATATTTATTACCTTAAGTAACCTCTATAACTATTGTAATCCTTAAAACAAACTCGACATTTCTGAAATAGAACAAATCGAGGCCCTAGATTTGAAAATGAAAGTACTAAAGCGACACCTACCGGAAAATAAATTTTCGGCACTCTCGGGTGGTACCATAAATGTTATGTTTTTCGGAAGTCTACTGTATTTTAGATTTCAATAATGTAAAAATTGGCGGGAATTATGAGGTACACACTGTCTTTCATCTTCATATTGTGGTAAACTCCCGAGAGAGCCAAAAATATATTTTCCGATAGGTGTCACTTTAGTACTTTCATTTTCAAATCTAGGGCCTCGATTCGTTCTATTTCAGAAATGTCGAGTTTGAGTAAAATTTAATATTTTGTCAAAATTTTATGAAAATAAATAAGCCAAATTAATTTTAGTCAAGGTGTTTGGTTCCACCTTAAGTAACTTGGTTTACATATATTTTCCAATAGGTGTCGCTTTAGTACTTTCATTTTCAAATCAAGGGTCTCGATTCGTTCTATTTCAGAAATGTCTAGTTTGTTTTAAGGATTACAATAGTTATAGAGGTTACTTAAGGTAATAAATATATGTCATTGAAGAGATAATTCAAGTGGGAACAGATTTATCCAGGTCACAAAGTAAGTGAAAGTCTTAGAAAAATTTTACAGCAATAATTTGAAGCATTGTTGCAAATGAGCTTCCTCCCTTGTGTATTTTAGGGGTTCGTATGGATAGTAAACCCGGCAATTATTGTAACAAGCCCCTGTGGTTTCACTATTGCATAATATTTCATTTGATATTGTTTCGTTAGAATTGTTGTTCCATACACAAATATTGTTACAATTTATAACCAATGTAGTTGCATTCACTGTGAAGTTTTTTTACGATCGTTTGCAGCACCGTTAGCACCAAAATTTTCGTAATAACACAAAACGTACTTGAAAATTGTCAATGCCATCTTTGAGTAACGTCCCTTGATATTTAGGTCTGCCTACGTACCTCTCCCTAACTTTATAATAGTTAGGACTGCTACGTACTAAAAAGTATTACAATAAAAACTACTGAAATATACAACAGAACATTAAAACGAGGACGTATAACTAACATACGTCTAATATACGTCCTTGATTAAAATTACTTTATAAAATGCAAATCTAATGATACAGAATTATATTATTTCTTTAATTCGGGTTACACCAATGACATGACGATTGACTGGATGAGATAAAAATTATCATATCTTTTTTTTGTTATTTGGCATATTTTATTTACATTTGAAGTCCTTTGAGACACTTAACTAATGAGGGGGGTATGAGGGGTCCTGGTCCCGAAATCCCGGGCTTAAAAACACGAAATCCCGGAGTCCCGATAAAGGTCCTATCCCCCCTCACTAATGCATTCTAATATTTAAATCTCAAATAAATATTTAAAAAATAGTTTTGAGCAACAAAAAAACGCATCGTTTTCAGACACTGAATAATATACGCTTTGCATATTGAATAAAGTCCCTGATATATTGCTCTGAGCGATTACAATTTTTAAAATATATTTTCATGATATTAAGAATCTGAGTTTATTTTTATTTTTTTTAATAAAGACTATATATAAATAAAACAGTTTTTCTACAAAAAAGTTGATCTGACGGATTTTACCAGCGAATATTACGCTACGAACAATATTGATCTGATCGACAGAAAGTGCTGATATCGCTTCATTTTTTTTTTTTTAAGATTTCATTGAATTAATGAATCTGTGAGATTAATGAATATTTTATATATAACCTTTAGTTTTCTACACAAAAAAAATGACCTGACGGATTTTACTGGCGCGAATCACACTATCAATAACTATTTTTTCTGTTAAATTAATAATAAAATTGAGAATGGAAATGGGGAATGTGCCAAAGAGACAACAACCCGACCATAGAAAAAAACAACAGAAGAAGGTCACCAACAGGTCTTCAATGTAGCGAGAAATTCTCGCACCCGGAGGCGTCCTTCAACTGGCCCCTAAACAAAAATATACTAGTTCAGTGATAATGAACGCCATACTAATTTCCAAATTGTACACAAGAAACTAAAATTAAAATAATACAAGACTAACAAAGGCCAGAGGCTCCTGACTTGGGACAGGCGCAAGAACCTATAAGACAATAATTTTAATTTTCAACTATAATGATGGTGATCATAAGCTCACATTTAAATCTTTAATTTTATTTATTATAAAAATTGTAGTCTTGAAATTACTAGACAATAATTAGAACAGGATGACTGCAATCAACATTTTATGTTTAATGCTACCTGATTAAATAAAGTAATTCAATTAAATGAATTTGATGTCTCAGGTGTGAACTTTTGACATGTTAATTACATTGATTGGTGATTACTCATATCGGGCGAGTGTCAAAGTTGTATAATCTAATTAAATCTTGGTACTTTAATTGTGCCCGTGGACTTCATAACTTTACAAAATGTTAAAAATTACAAAACAGATTAAGTATTAGATAAAATACAAAGGTAACAAAGAAACAGGCCGGTAACAACCGTTGCCGGATAGTTTTTCTGCACGAGTAGTCAGGTCAAGGTCAGAGGCGATAGCCTCTGACCTTGACCTAACTACAAGTGCAAAAAAACTATTCGGCTGGTTGTTACCGGCGTGTTTCTTTTGTTACTTTTGGGTTTTTTTATCTGACTTGTACCAGTGGCGGATTCAGGGGGGGGGGGGCGTAGAGGGCGTACGCCCCCCCTTTGCTCGGACTTTTTTTTTTTTTTTGTAAAATTATTTTATCAGACTAGACTTCGTGAACTTTGCCATTTCCCGAGTATTTAATTTTTATACGACAATTCTTTACTTAATATAAAGATATTTTTCGGTGGTATTTACTGATTGTCAAAGTCATGTGATTTGCTATGGTGGAGTTGACCAGTGCGTTGAAAAAACGGCACACGACGGTCATTTTGAAATTAAAATTACAGTAATAAACATTGCTTAGGCTGAGGATGTCATGACAATCAGGAAACCTTCAAAGCAACACAGGATTGAGCAAGAACGTATTGACTTCTATTTCACTATTCCACCAAACAGAAAGTAATAGTAAATACTATATAGACTATTGCACCCTCAAGAAAAAGAAATTCCACAATATTATTTACCTACGAAAACATGTTTAACCCCAAATGCACCAGCTTATTTTATAAATAACAAATTGAATAAAGAACCCCTGTCACCCCGCCTCATTTTTGCGCTTGTTCCAAGTCAGGAGCCTCTAGACTTTGTAAGTCTTGTATTATTTTATTTTTAGTTTCTTGTGTACAATTTGGAAATTAGTATGGCGTTCATTATCACTGAACTATATTTGTTATAAAGGGACCAGCTGAAGGACGCCTCCAGGTGCGGAAATTTCTCGCTACATTGAACACCTGTTCGTGACCTTCTGCTGTTGTTTTTTTGTGGTCGGGTTGTTGTCTCTTTGACACATTCCCCATTTCCATTCTCAATTTTAGTATAAGCTCTATAAGAATTTCAAGTCTCAGGTACGAACCATTTGATTTGAGGAGACAGTCTTAGATATTTGAGAGAGAAAAATTGACTCTGATTCTTGCCTTAAACAAAAATTCTGAACCGTATCTGGATTAAAAACAATAGTCTTGTCCAGTTTTTTGCTATTAAAAACGAAAATTTCCAACAAAATTATTTAGCATGAAATGAACATGATGAAAAAAACGGGCGTAGTTTTTTTGGGGCCGGGGTTTGCGTGTCTGACTTGAATGTCTGTTTCGCCGGACTTATATATATTGAATACTTTGTAACCTGCCTACTGGGTGTGACCTTTATGTCTCCATTTGTCGACCATCAGTCTAAATTCGTTGTCATTTCAGACACTTTCGTAATCTTTGGGGGATTTGGAACCCCTCACTTCCGTTCTCTAAGTTATGTTGGGTGAAACATATATCAATCAAACATTTTGATAAAAACTGCTTGTTTGTCTTTTTTAACTCGTGTTGGTCGTATTGTAAATTTCATCGAATGTCCATGTCCATAAAAAAATGTCCAACCCTTACACTTTTAATACAGCAACTATAAAATATACATGCCCAAGCCAGGAACCGTTTAAATTGTGCATATTACACTTATTTTATGTTTTTAGCCGAAAAAAGGTCCCAAAAATTTTTCGCTTGTTTGTCTTTTTTAACTCGTGTTGGTCGTATTGTAAATTTCATCGAATGTCCATGTCCATAAAAAAATGTCCAACCCTTACACTTTTAATACAGCAACTATAAAATATACATGCCCAAGCCAGGAACCGTTTAAATTGTGCATATTACACTTATTTTATGTTTTTAGCCGAAAAAAGGTCCCAAAAATTTTTCGCTTGTTTGTCTTTTTTAACTCGTGTTGGTCGTATTGTAAATTTCATCGAATGTCCATGTCCATAAAAAAATGTCCAACCCTTACACTTTTAATACAGCAACTATAAAATATACATGCCCCAAGCCAGGAACCGTTTAAATTGTGCATATTACACTTATTTTATGTTTTTAGCCGAAAAAAGGTCCCAAAAATTTTTCGCCTCGCTTCGCTCGGCGACATTTATAATCTTCGCCCCCCCTTTACAAAATCCTGGATCCGCCCCTGTGTACGACGTTTCAAGAAAGTAATAATACATTTTGCAAGACTAAACATTTGAGAAACTTAGATAGCCATAAAGCAGTAAATGTAAGTTATAGTATAAATACATTTTTTTTTTCATTTTCCTTCAACCGAGAATTTTTTTCAAGAAAAACAATTGGGAATCTTATAATTTGATAAAAAAAAAAAAGAACTATTTCAAGTAAAAGATGAATGTTGAACACATTTAATTTAAGACTTTTTAGAATGCAGCTTCGTAAAAAAGTAATATATTAAAGAAATATTTTAGTGGTAAGTAGGATAACGTTTGATTTTTATGGATGAATCGGAAAGCGGGAAGGGCTAATTCATTTTAAAATAAACAGGCTGTGATCTTTATTTTTGAAGAAAAAAATGCAGGATGTGCCATTCCATCCCCCACCCCCCTTAAAAAAATCGTAAAAATCGCGCGTTTGTTGCCAAATACATGAATATAATATTCAGTGGTGATGGGTCCCGGTGGTTGGAACAACCCTTTTTTTTTTATGATCAATGCATTTAAATGGGGACATAAAGTTGTCCACCCTGTTTTGTCCTGGATATGGACCTTGATATAAATTCGAGAACAATATAAATGTATCAAAAGAATGAATTTCCTACTTCATTAGTGAATGAAATGTTTATGAAAAAATGGATTTTGTCTTAATATGCTATAATTTATAAACTCAGGCATATACTTTAATTTTTTAAATTCGTGCTCGTCTCTAGATCTGCAAGTGTTGATCGGGATTAAACACGTGTTACATTATGATCCAATCGCAGCCTACCGCCAAAAATTGATGACATAAGTTGAATGAAATATAAACGTCAGTGTCATCATTTCTTTACTTTCAGCATTGTCCATTATACTATTCATGTCCATTTATTGAAGAAAACATTTATTGACCGAATATTTTGCTTCATAAAGGGGGTGGTATGTTCTTTTTTGAGTATATTAACTATTTCTTTTCAACGCCATCACCCAAATGTTTTTTGTTTAAATAAGCACTATTTACGGTATTCAGAAAATCAGGAATCATGCAAAACATTAACAGTCCGATATGCGGTTTAAATAGAACAAAATAATTCGACCTCTTGTGTTTAGAAGGTAGAAAAGTGTAATGAACTTTGTATACGGTTGTCAAGATGTCACAAAAGTTACTTTCCGTAAAGTCAATTAAGATATTTGCATTCACGTTGATTAATTTTCATATTGTACAATTGTTCACAATGCAACTTGCAAACAATCGTTTTTAAAACGACCATAAGTCAAGCTGTTACGTCATTTAGGGGGTCTCCTTATAAACTGCTACTTTTTTTTGCTCGACATAGAAAAAATCCGGGGAAAATTACAAAAAATGAGAAATGAATTGTCAATCGTTTAAGACCATTCCCAAAGTGGCACACCTAAATTTGACATTAAGACGCAACTTCAAAGTTGGATGTTATATGACGGGGTTTTGTTAATTAATTTACGCATCGAACACAACCGTCCTACATGTATATATGTAACATCACATGACTTTTTAGTGATTAAAACTATTTTTTTTAAATAATATTTGCATGTTTGACATGTTTTTTCCTTAAACAATTACAATTACACCGACAGTCATAATTTCTGTATTATTTCAAAAAGTTTTGTTACACTTTTTGTTACACCTTAGTTATACAGTAACCCGGATTTGTGGACCATTGTGAAGTTGAGTTTTTGGGGTAGCATAGATTTATATCGTTGTATTCCTTTTGTTTGTGTTAACCAATTGTGGTTCGGAATTATTTTTTATACATCATTTATTGATCTTGCAATTACTTGTAATTTAGTTTGGGTCTTATTTCTTGAGTGTCATATTTTGGCTATGTTTGTGTTCGATCAAACAGTATAATAAGTCGGTAGTTGCCCGCGAATGGATTTTTTTTAATTTCTTGTGACTCTTTGCGTCTTGTTGAATTAATAATGCAGTTTGGTTTTTGTTTTGTGTCATGTGGATACATTTATATGGTGTGATTTTGTTTTTCTTTTCATGTGTTTGCATCTTAAATTGGGATTGCACTGAGTTATTTCATGATTTCTTTTGTGCGATATTTTCGATACATATTTAGTCTATCATCTTATATCATCTTACAATTGTCAGACGACATAATGTGATACTTTTTTTGTTCGCCAATATTATTCATACGATTCATGCGATTTGAATTTACTATTTATATATTTTTCTTTTCTTAATAGTTTACCTTCAGTCAAAAATTTGCAAGACATTAAGAGTCTTAGTTTTACATTAGACTCAATTTTATTATAGTTTATCACATAAAGACTCGATTGTATTATAGTAGTTTACTTAAATAACCATCCCACTGTTAGTTCTTTTCAGTTTTGTTAGTTCTTCACAACTCAGAAACAGATTCAAGGATATCAAAGTCCCCCTATATTAATTTTTACCGTATATACGGTAGCTCACTCTATTTTTCTCATACCAGCACAAAGACTTTCATCATTTTTTTATATACATTTGAAGACTTCCATCTCACTGTTCAAACCAATATTCAGTGGCGGATCCAAAATTTTACTTTCGGGTGGGGGTGGGGGGCACTTACTGAGCTTAGGAGAGCTCGCTCCAGTCATGCTTCAGTGATTCCCTATGTTTAATCAAACAAATTTTTCCGACTAAAGCTCCCCCTCCCCCCGCTCGAATCCGCCTATATTCTTGAAAACGTTGTTCTTATACATACTTACCTCCATGCTATGGTCTCAAGTCTTCAGTCTATGCACCAAACACTTACAATCAACCAAGCCGTTCCTAAGACGTGCTTACAGAGCAGGGGCTATTATGATGTTATGGAAAATATCGAGTTTGCTTGATATTGACAAATCAAAAACTCAAGTCACATGGTAATGGTTGGGATGCTTAAACCTTTGACATATTCTGTAAGTTGACAAATGAATATACTAAATACCTTTTTGGGGTGTTAACATTTACGGTTGACTGGCATATTTTATGTGGAATGTACAACCTGTTTCATTTAAAAAAAATGATGATTCTAAAAAATAACGAAAATTAAGCATATGCTCTTTTAACTGTTCTTGAACAGGGTTCCAATTAAAAAAAAGAGTTCAAATGATCAAGTTCTTTGAAGAAGGAGAAATGGGAAACCAATGGCACTGCTATATCATCTCAGAAATTATATAACTTATTACCATCAGTATTACAAGGCTATGAAGGATGCATTCACATCTCTTCTGTTATGGATACGTTTGACAAATTCTGTATATAAAAAAAAGAAGTTCCTTTTGTGGCATAACTTTATTCATATAGATTATTTCTCCAACATATCTTTATATATTGATTTCTTTAGTTCAAATTGGAATCTCAGATAAGCATCTGGTACCCTCTCCTCTCAGTTCCATGCCTCTGGTCGACATGTGTACTTCAGAATAATTCCTGACTGTTGGATGTATAGCAGAACTTTCACATAACTTCTTGATAAAACTGTCTTTCTCCCTTTTCGACACTGCAAACAAAAAATCGAACAGGCAGTTAAAGAGGGGGTTGCAACCACATGTTCCCCAAACAAACGGATCGGAACTAAGAGCTCTTTCCCGGATCTGGCACTGGATTTATACATCAGATGCGTCACAAAATATAAACATGTTATTAAATATACTAGAATATGAATCGAAAATGTTGAATTATCATTTTTGTCTACGAAACCACAAGATCCTACTTAATTGGTCTACATGTTTTCAAATCATATCAATGTTTTCATTGGTCTTCACTTGTTAGAAAAATGTACTGAATTTATTGTTAGCTAAATTATCAATGTTAGGTTATTGCATATTCTTCAGAGCTGTATCTTGAACTAATGAATTGAAAAAGAGGGGATGGGTATACGTACTAAACATTTGTCTGTATTTCAACATATCTAACAAACATGTGAGAAAAATTAGTTTTACAATACGGAATATCTCTCTCATTCTGTTTTTATCGGATTTTTTTTTTAAATTTTTACTATGAACCGTTCAATAACAAGAGTAAAAAAAAATCCGATATAAAAACGTTGAATATTAGTGATATGAACCTCCGAAGTCTTATATAATAGCACTACGGTAAATAGAATAATTGAAATTCAGTTAATTGAGTGTGAGAGGCTATTTTTTAATCCACTTTATGAGTGTGTATTATATAATGTTACAATGTAACAAACCTATCAAACACACTGTGAAAAATAACATTATCTCCCCTGGAAATGCTTAACAACACGACACAAAAAGCTGCTACCTTTTTTTGCTCTATATCACATAATTATGAAAACACATAACATAGATAGAGAATACTGTGCTTGTGTACACGTTTGAATGTGTAGGTGGCACACTCAGAACGATCGTCTCTAGATTTTTTTTTTAAATTCGTCCCGGCCTTTCCGGGTTCACGTAGCAACACGTTTCTTTCCTTCCCAGCTATTCCTGATTATGAATTAATCCAAAACATGCATTTATCCCAATGCAACAGGGAGAGATCCGTTTGCGCCAAAAATGCGTCCTTTTGCGCCACAACTTTTTTTCTCCGATGCTACGTTTGCGCCACCTGTTTCAAAATTACATGGTATCATTTGCGCCAAAAATAAAATATACGATTGCGCCAATTTAAAGAAAAATTACATTCTCTCCTCCTTTATCCAGGCTTGGGACTTGCAGTTTTCACTGGCAGAGTTAAAGTAATTTTAAGTCATTTAATGATTAACTTTTTTAATTATAAAACTATGTACAGTCGGACATCATAATAATATAGAATGAAATTCAAAACAGTGTGGCTGTGGCCATTGATTGACACTATATAAATAACACATAGCTGAGAGGGTGATAGAGCAGATTGTAACCCCGAGAAAACATTGTCAACTGAGGCGAAGCCGAGGTTGACAATGTTTTTCAAGGGGTTACAATCTGTCTATCACCCTCTCAGCTATGTGTTATTTAATTTATTATACTGAATGTTCTGTTATTTTTATCTGAAAAAATATTGCAACTTTAAATCATGTTGTATTGGCATTTGTGTATAAGATAATAGAAATAAAGATATTGTCTCATGTGCGCATCTACCCCATTTTTTTTTTATGTCACATAATGGAGAAAATAAAACAAGAAAACAGAAATATTTTCATCAATTCTTTAACAAGAGAAAAAAACAAATGTTATAAACATTTTGTATATAACTATATATGAAACAATTCAACAATAAATAAATTTAACTGTCTGTCGGATCAAATTTAACAGTTACTGAAAATGACTGTTTTGTTGGTGAAACAATTAAATTTGGAAAATCATTTGTAAATGTTGAAATTGACCACACTGTTAGTAATATTAGGACATAAATTCATTGTGTGTGTGTTCCACCATGGCTGCACATTGTTCATCGACAGTTGAACATTTGAAGAAACAGCTGGATGTGGTGAGTTTTCTTTGTTTTGGTTATCAGATACACAAACATTTTGCGGCGCAACCGTAATATCCATAGGCGTGACAGGGATCTCTTCCAATGTGGTTTCATATGAAAATAACGCTTCAATTTCAGCTGCACTGAGCCCAAGTAATGGCTGTGCTTCAGGTGTAGTTACAGTTATATTGTGATCACCTTTAGCATTTTCAGACTGAAGTTCATGATTAATATTGTCACTTTGATTAGTTTGAAGAATACTATTTAAACTGTCAGACATCTCACGTTGCTTGTTTTCGCTTAGTCTCTTAGAATAGCTACGGATAGAGGCTTCACTTCGATGTCCACTGGCTCGCATTATGTGCCTAGCTTCTATGCCGGATTCATCCATTGCAGTAATGGAAGTTGCGCGTATAGAGTGGTTCGTGTACCTTCTAGAAAGTTTAGCCTTTTCAGAAATTTCTGGCATCATTACTGATAAACTGTTTTTCCCCATGGGAGCTTTACAATACCATGTTGTGTCAGTTATATCAAAGGAATCCTTTGTGCGCTGCCAAAAATCATTGAGAGCTGGGTGAAGTTTTTCCAGATACAATTTAAATGATAATACTGGACACAGAGGATCACCTTCTCTTGCGTACATCCTTGCTTCACCGACGGTATCATCAGGGGAAGCTTCATCACGATGATTTTTATCGTATTCATCTATTTGTTGATGCACATACTCTCTTCCACTTGAATCTGTTTTAATACTTACTTACTTATAGTTACTTATAGTTGATTTCCAGTACAGGATCCCTCAAGGTTCCTCTTCACCAGACTCGTAATTTAATGTATTTCTTATACTATTTTGACCGTGACTTCCGGATATTTCTGCTCTATAGTCATTATAGTATAATTCTTCGTCTGACCAATATTTGTCTAGTCGATTTTTGAATGAATTTATCGATGGTGACTTTGTTATTTTATCTGGTAGTTTGTTCCAGGTTTTAGCAATTCTAACAGAGAAAGAGTGTTTACGGATATTAGATTGGAATCTTTGATGAACTACTTTATTGCTGTTGGTCCTACTACTACATCTTTGTTGAGAATCTTCTGCTTTTCTTAAAAATGAGCTAACTTCTTTGTCGTAGTATCCATTCATTGTTTTGAAGGTTTCGATCATGTCTCCTCTTATTCTCCTATAGGATAATGTAGGTAAGCCTAGTTTTTTTAGTCTCTCTGGGTAGCTCATGTCTATTAGCCGTGGTAGTTGTTTTGTTACCCTTCTTTGAACACCTTCTATTTTGTCTATATCTTTCTTTTTATATGGGGACCAGACTGAGCTGGCATAATCTAGGTGTGTTCTAACCATGGTTTTGTATAGTGGCATGAATGTTTCTATTCCCAGGTATTTAAATGTTCTTCTAAGAACTGCGAATATGGAGTTTGCTTTGTTCACTTTTTCACTAATGTGGTTTTCGAATGTGAGTTCTGCATCAATGAGGACTCCAATATCTTTTTCCTCTTTAACTTGTGCTATAGGATGATTTAATAGGTTATAGATTGGTGGAGGGTCAGTGCTATTAGATTTCTTACTTATTTTCATATATTTACACTTTTCTGGGTGAAATTTTAGTAGCCATTTGTCACTCCAGGATTCCATCTTATTAAGATCTTCTTGTAAAATTTGTCTGTCATTTTGTGTTTTAATTATTCTGAAGATCTTAGTGTCATCTGCAAATAGGTATGCATCAGAATCTACTTGGTCTGGGAGATCATTTATATATAAAACAAATAGTAGTGGTCCTAATACTGATCCTTGGGGTATCCCAGATGTAACGTTAGCCCAGTCTGACTCTTCACCATTCACTACGACCTTTTGTTTCCTATCTTCTAAAAAGCTCGTTATCCACCCTACTATATCCTCGTGGACACCTAGATTTTTGATTTTGGCTATTAATCTTTTATGTGGTACCTTATCAAAGGCCTTCATAAAGTCTGTATAAATGCAGTCTATGTCTAATCCTTGATCTAGTGCCTCTGTCCATTTATCAATCACTTCTAATAATTGGAGACCAGTTGACCTTCCTGCAATAAATCCATATTGCTTTTTAGAGAATAGGTTGTTCTTTTTCATATGCTCTATTATAAATTCACGTAATATTTTCTCCATTATTTTACATACTACTGATGTCAAACTGACTGGTCTATAGTTTTTGGCTAGTGACTTATTACCCTTTTTAAATATTGCACTTATCATAGCATTCTTCCAATCGTTAGGTACAGTCTTACTTTCAAGTGATTGATTATAAATGATACATAAAGGTTTTGCCAATGATTCAGCGATCTCTTTTAACAGTCTGGGGTGTAGTTTATCCATCCCTGGAGATTTGTCTATTTTTAATGCATTTAAATGTCTCAGCACTACTTCTTCCTTAATTTTTTGATATGGCATATCATTAGTTACTAATACAGGCGTTGGTGATGGTACCTTGCCGTCAGGTTCCTTTGTAAAGACACTGGAAAAGTATTCTACTAGTAATTTGGCCTTTTTGCTGTTATCTTCCGTTTTATCTGATTTTGTGTCTTCTGGATCCAAATGTAAGTCCCCAATTCCTTCTTTGGTTTTTGTTTTTGACTTGATATAGCTCCAGATAGCTTTAGGGTTTTCTTTAGCTTTTTCTGATAGATTTTTCTCATATTCCCTCTTCAACTTATTTACCCTACTTTTTACTTGATTCCTTATCTTATTGTATTCCTTCCTCACTTCTGGGTCGTTATTATGGGTAATCTTTTTTGACAGGATGTTTTTTCTTTTAATTTTATCTATGGTGTTTTTGTCCATTGGGAAATTATTTTTCCCTCTACCGATTTGTTTTCTTTCTTTTGTTGGTATATACTTTTTGTCCATATCTTGAATTATACTTAAAACTGATTTCCAGTTTTCATTTATATCATTTTCTTTCTGTAGTAATTCTGGCCATTTAATTTTATTTAATTCTTCTTTAATTTTTATGTAGTTTCCTTTACTGAATAATTTAATTAATTTAGGTTTGCTTTTAATATTTGTGTAGCAATTGAAGTCAAATTTCATGGTACAGTGATCACTTTTCCCTAGTGGACTTTGGTATTCTAAATTTGAGACCATATTCTCCTCATTGGTTAAAATCAGGTCCAGGGTATGCGGTGTATTGGTGCCTCTCCATCTTGTTGGTCTTGTAACGTGTTGGAATAAGAAATTTTCTTGTAGATTTTCTAAAAATCTGTATTCATTACTTTCTGTACTATCACCTGGTGAATTCCAACTATCCCAGTTTATTTCTGGATAATTATAATCTCCCATTATTAAGATATGTGAGTAGCCTTTATTACACGCTTCAGTAGTAAGTAAATTTAATTGTTTAGTGTACTCTTGTGATCTATTTGATGGTGACCTGTATATCAAGCCTAATAATAGCTGGTCTGACTGATTTAAATTAATCTTAATAAATAAGTTTTCTTGGAATTCTGTATTCATATGGACCTGTGATGCGTCCAGTTGTTTATCTATGTACAATAAAAGACCTCTGCCTGTGTCGACGTCTAGGTTTTTACCAAACATGTTGTAGTCAGATACCTCGGCTAAAGAATATTCTGAGATTCCTGGTTTATAACGATTATTTTTTGGTTTAACCTCTGTGATACCAATTATTTTTGGTTTGTCATCTCGTGTTCGTACTGTTAGTTCAGGCAGCTTGTTAAATAACTGGTCTGCATTTGTGTATATACAGCTCAATTTGGGTAAAACTGTAAAATTATCTGTTTCTGCATTTTTAAAAACCTTTTTACCATTAAAATTATTTACATCCTCTTTTCCTCTTTTTCCTTTTAGGAGTCTAGCTTCTTTAATCTGACAACCTTCCTTGCCCAAGGTGGGCCCCTTACTCTGAAGTGGTAGTCCCCCGAAATCTCATCCTCCGTTTGTTTTTTGGCTTGGTCCCATAGTCTTTTTTCTTGCTCTCTTTCTGCTTGGGTTAGGTCGTTACTAACTCCCACTTTTGCATATTTGGGATTTGTTTTTATGTAGTGTATATTTCTGAATAAGGTGATCTTAGGCTCTGCACTTGGTAATTTTACTAGGATTGGTCTATTTAGTTTTTCTCTGTTAAATTTCCCAAGTCTTTTAATTGTCTTCAAGTTTTCCTTATCCAATTGTATTTTGCAGTCTTTAAATAGCTCGTTTAGTCTTTCTTTGTCAGTGTTTTCTCTTACTTCTTTGCTCTCTTCATCTATTTCCGGAATCCCAAAGATGATCAAGTTATTTTCTCTGGACTTTCTCTCATTAATTTCTTCGAGGACATTTGTAACAGTCTCCTTCCTTGTTATATTTTTTGCTGCTTTATCTATCTCGTTGTTAGTGGAGTCACTATCTCCTTTATTATCTGGCTTTTGTATCTTACTTATTTCTTCTGTTATTATGGCTTTCACTTTATCCTCGTCACAACCTTCTTCTGTGATTGGTGCCTCTATTTTGCTCACTTCCTCTTTTACCATTATTTTTACCATCTCTTCATTGCAGCTCTTAATTTCCTCACAAACAATCTGCTTGACTTTGTCCTCATCGCATTTATTTTCAACTGTTTTTTCGAGTGATGTAATTCTTTCCTCATAACTCTCCATTATCATTAATAGCAAATTATGTGTTTTTTGTCATGGATCTCAAGTTTTCTTGGCCTCTCCTGCACAAATAGAACATTATGTCAAACCATACCTTCTTTTGTAATCCATAAGGTGTTGTCGTATTGATTGCAATACTATTAGTGTTATAAAGCTTTTGTAAGTCCTCTTTAGAAATAGGGGGTTTGTGTTCAGTAGAGGCATACCCTTTTTTCTTTAAGTTTACAACGACAGCCTTGAATACATCCTTTGAACCTGCGAATTGAGCATCCTTTGTAATGTCTATGGAACAATGTTCTTTCAAATATTTTGTTAAGCCATACCTATAATTAGTGAGGGTAGACTTTTTTAAGTGATTCCCGTCAGTTTTTCGTAACGAAGCAAAAAACAGTCTCAGTTTTTCATTCAATTTTGGTTTATCAAACGTTTCAAATTCATTGTCTTCTCCTAGGAAACCACGGAAACTCTTAAGACTATGTGTAATGCATCTTTTTGTTGACTTTGAGTCTTTTAATTCAAGTAAATCGGTTATATCATCCTCTGAAACTTCAGCAAACATGTCGCCTGTTGTTTTTGATTAAAATCGGTGTCATTTAGGATCTTACATGTCTTTGCTTATCTTCGTTACTTTCAAGCGTACATGTGACAGTTATACAATCTGGTAACCAATTGAAGAAACCAGTTGAGGCTCTGCACGAGAGGGTAACATTCAAAAAAATTGTCACCCGCTCAGCTATGTGATAGAGTAAAATGACACACTCGTTTAAGCCAATCAAAATCTGGCATTTTTACATGAAGTATAATAAATTAAATTCATCCATTGACTGGGGACAATTTACGTGAACGTTTATCTGTAACGACCACTGTTCACGACGTACCTACGATAGACATTTAAACTGTAGGGTCACCAAAGGTTTCTTAACGCCTTTAATTATAAAATAATTCGAAAAAATAAGTGTCTTTCAAAAGTACATAGTGAGCAGTGGTCGTTACATAAAAACATTCACCTAAATTGTCCCCAGTCAATGGATGAATTTAATGTGTCAATCAATGGCCACAGCCACACTGTTTTGAATTTCATTCTATCTGTTTAAGAAGTTAAAGGCTAGAATTTATAACTTATTACACATACAAAGTCTATGCGGCTAAGTTCTCCTTCTGCATATTTCTCATACTTTTCAACGGCGAAACTTTCCTTTTCTGACACATGCCTAGTTCTAAATGCTGATGCATTTGTACTTCTCAAATTAATGTAAGTTGTAGCGTGAAATTTTACTATATTGTCCAAAAACTAATAATTTATAACACAAAAATCATACTAAATATATATTAATCTTTAATATGTACGATCAATATGTGTTCAGGTAAATTGGCGCAAATGAGTTCCGAAAACTGGCGCAATTGATACATTTGAAATTTTTGTTTTGGCGCAAATGATACCCCTGAAAAACAGTAATTGGCGCAAAAGGAGTGCTGCCATGCAACAACTATTAAAAAACTCACCTATACCAATGATGATCGTTTAATTCCTAGCTGATTCCTTTAATCGTACCTTTCTTGACCTGGTCAGGTCTATTGCCATTGGACTGGTGAAACCTGGTATGAGGTAATTTTAAATCAGCCTTGTACAATATATACATAGACTACAGTCATTTTTGCTCAAGCATTGCAAATAAGGTTAAATGTTAGATGTTTTATATTGTTTTAACTGCATTCATGGCAATTATTTAACCATCCATCATTAGCATGATTAGTTGGTTGTTTGAAAGACACCAAGCAGGGGCGGATCCAGCCATTTTAAAAAGAAGGGGGGGGGGGGGGGTTCCAACTATATGTCCCAATTCAAATGCATTGATCGGCCAAAAAAAAAGGGGGGGTCCAACCCCCGGACCCCCTGGATCTGCCACTGCCAAGCACTCTCTGTATTTATAATACAACTTAATTGTAATTACAACCTTTAGAAAAAAATATAAAGATTTTTTTTCAATTTATTTTTTTTTCAATTAGGTCAAATAAAATAATATCTGTGTTCATGCTATTCAGCTATTACATCTTTGAAAAAATAGGATAGGTATTAGGGATTTTTTTTATTTTACATTTTACATATTTTTCATTGACTCTTTGGGCTGATGGGAGAGAAATTCTGACATTAACAGTGCTTATTGATAATCGGTATGCTATTTCTAGGCTTAAAATATAGGGTAGTTGCGAATGGATGTTCATAATGAACAAAAGTTAATTATTTTAATAATAAAAAATTATATTAGTACATGTATGTCATGTATGTACTCATATTATGCAAATATTTAAAGTTATAGCCTTGAAGCAGAGATTCACTATACATATGTATGTCTGGCATGCAGAATGTTGAAAGCAAGTTAAGAATTTTACTTTATACATGTATAAGCAGTCATGCGTATATCATACATGGTACTTTTACATCTTTGAATATGATACAGCCGTAATACGGATGTTGTAGAAACGTACGGACAATCCGTTTTACGTCAGTTTTTACACGTACGTTTTACGGATGTATTTTTACAGACGTTTTACGGACGTAACCGTTTCATCCGTAATACATCCGTATTACGGATGTTTTACGGACGTTTATTACCACGGCTGTGAAACGTCCGTAGCTATTTTACCTGTGTACTACATGGAATTACCCCTTTCACAAAATCTAAATTACAACTAAGAAATCCATTGAAAAATAAAACAGAAATTGAAGTTTGAATAAGTATGCCTGATCGTAGAATTTTAGGTGCGTTCAGGTCTTTTCATTTCTCCGTTCAGGTCCAAGTTTTGATATATATTTTTTTAAACATTTAAATTTTGATAAATTGTGGGTTTTAACATTTAACAAAATTATAACTTGATAAAAATCCTTTGAAAATTAAAAAAAGTAATCTAAATTTTTCATAAGTGGGACAAGTTAGCAGGATTAAAAATTACGGGATATAAAACCTTTTTCATAAGTAGGGCGACTCGGTAAACACAAGTGAGGTGATTGTAGACAGAAGGGGGAGCAAGACAGTGAGGCGAGTTGTCTTTCTTCCTGTCAGATCACTGTTTGCTGCCGTGTGATAAACAGAGAGAAATATAAAGATAAGAAGATGTGGTATGATTACCAATGTGACAACTCTCAACAAGAGACCAAAATGACACAAACATTGACAACTGTAGGTCACCTACGACCTTCAACAATGATCAAAGTATATATACCGTATAGTTAGTTATAAAAGGCCCCGAAATGACAAATGTAAAACAGTTCACTTGAGAAAACTAACGGCTTATGTGTGTACAAAGTAATGGACGAAAAAGAATATGATATACACAAACAAACGACAAAAACTGTATTACAGACTCATGACTCCGGACGGTAACATACATAATGTTACTGGGTTAAACTTGTCATCGGGCCCTCAACCCGCCCCTGACCACTGGTGTTACAGTTCATAAATGAACAAACTATAAAATCAGTATATTAAAAAGGGCTTAACTTATAAAATAGATACACAGCAAAAAATAAGCAAAAAAAAAAAAGGAAGAACAAACTAAAACACAGAGTCGACGTGGCAGCGTACTTGCCCATCCACACAACAAAAAGACACTACGTAGAGACCTGATAGTACTCACAGTTACTGACAGCTAGTTCAAAGGCCAGCAATTGATTTATCTCTGTATTGCCTCCCAGCTATGAGTTTTAAATTGTCGTTTTTTTGTGAAATGCTGGGAAATATGACATGTTTTAAACCCAGTGGGTGTAGTACTGTTGACTATGCTTTGACTATTGTGGACCTTATTAACTTTGTTAGATTTTTTCAATTCTGAGTCCCTCGCATTGGTGTCTTTTACTTTATTTGGCCTTTTTAACTTTTTGGGATTCGAGCGTCACTGATGAGTCCTTCTTTTGTAGACGAAACGCGCGTCTAGTGTATATACAAAATTTAGTCCTGGTATATATGATGAGTTTATTTAAAAGGTTAAATATCTGTTCCGGACCATATGAGTATTTGGACCATACGCGTATGGTCATGACCATATGGGTATATACTCATATGGTCGCCGGTACTTAATAGTTATCCCATAAGGACGCGGTGTGTCAGTGTAAGATCACCCCGATGGCCGGAGGCCAGAGGGTGATCTAACACTGACACACCAAGTCCGACTGGGATAACTATTTTACATCCCAGCTGTTTTAGATTAGACGAAAAACCATTTACAATTCATAAAAGCTAGTTTAGAACGCCACACAACCATAACAATATACTTTATATATTACTATATGATGTATACCCTTTTTGACCCCCAAACACGATGAGTAGATATCAAACAATGTCAACTCGGCCCACTTGGCAATCGGCCCACACTATATCGCCACTTTATAAAAATATCGTCCCAATCTTGTTTACCGACTTGCCCCACTTTAAAAAAGTGTAAAATCAAATTGAACAATCAGTCTGAAAACTCACAAATTAACGTAAAAGGTTAAAACCCCACTGAATAAAGGTTTGACAACTCGCCCCACTTATAAAAATATCTTGCTTCCTTTAAGTATGTCAAATTACTATTATTCCGTATCAAGTCGTCCTGGCGTAGTGGTATGTGTCGTGGCTTGATATGCTAAAGGTCTTGAGTTCGAATCCCAGCATATCTACTGGATTTTTTCTACGTGAATTTTGATAGATAGTCTTTTCCGAAAAATTAATTATAAGTTTTATAGTGGATTTGACATTCCCGCCAAAATGTTACAGAACAAAGGAAGCATGCATAACAAAGAAACTCAAACTAGGGTGATCTGGCAGGGGTGATCCGGCTCAGATCACCCCTGTTAGAACAAAGGAGCTGGGATGTAATTAACAAGTTTACAGGTAACACCTAATTTTTCATAAGGTATAACCCTTGTAGTTGTCAAGTCATTAAAAAGACGATATCAAAGGTCATTTCATTACATTATAATAAAAAAATAAAGCAGTTTCGTGCATTTAATTTTACTCACTAGTCACTATAGTAAACATATTCTATACATATATATATTTCCCGAGACCTCGGTATCACTGCACGCAGCTGATAAGAATTGGCTAGCTTTTCGCTCGAATGCAAATGGTGTAACTGCAAAGGATCGTGCACAATCAAGACGTGCAAATGCAGAAAAAGTTATGGTACCACAAATGCCACCCTAAGCGTAAATTCAAGAATACAATTCGCGATGAAAACTAGCTGTGGCATCTATATTTGATTTTTATATAGCCTTTAAATTATAAAATTAATACATTTTCATGTAAACATCATTGTTTTTTTTAGATAAAGTTTATTGATATTTGAAAAAATACCTATATGGTCCTAATACTCATATGGTCCGGCACGTTAATAACCAAACCAGTATATATACTCATATGGTTCGACCATACGCGTACGGTCGGACCATACGCGTATGGTCGGATCATACGAGTATACGCATATGGTCATGACCATACGCGTATGGTCCAAATACTCATATGGTCCGAAACATATCCATGCAAAACATTGCCACACTGATTTACTTTGAAAGTACATAGAACTGTATAGTTTCTATATATTTTACATTCTTAGTAATTATAAAATGTTACCTTGCAATGTTTTTTGATTTTGAAAAAAAAACTTTCAAAATTATTGATAATTATCTGGTAAATACAAAGAATCCCTCAAAAACTACTTCGTCAGTTCACCTGGATTGTCATAATGACGAATATATACTTGAAAAATGTCATAAATATATCATATGTTTTTCCGTTTTATAAATGTAACAATGCAATGTCGTGTTAGGTACATTGTACAATGTACATATACATCGTGTATCATCAGTACACCGGATATAGGTACTAACCAAGCGGGAGTGATCGATTATGACCTCACACGGTAACGAAAATCTTTGTTTTGTTCACATAATATAAATGTGTACCTCAATCTAAACATAATTGTTGTTTTAATAAAATTGAGAATGGAAATGGGGAATGTGCCAAAGAGACAACAACCCGACCATAGAAAAAAACAACAGCAGAAGGTCACCAACAGGTCTTCAATGTAGCGAGAAATTCCCGCACCCGGAGGCGTCCATCAGCTGGCCCCTAAACAAATATATACTAGTTCAGTGATAATGAACGCCATACTAATTTCTAATTGGTACACAAGAAACTAAAATTAAAATAATACAAGACTAACAAAGGCCAGAGGCTCCTGACTTGGGACAGGCGCAAAAATGCGGCGGGGTTAAACATGTTTATGAGATCTCAACCCTCCCCCTATACCTCTAGCCAATGTAGAAAAGTAAACGCATAACAATACGCACATTAAAATTCAGTTCAAGAGAAGTCTGAGTCTGATGTCAGAAGATGTAACCAAAGAAAATAAACAAAATGACAATAATACATAAATAACAACAGACTATCATCATCATACTTTATTTCCTCCCATAGGAGATTGACATAAGACAAAATACAAATATTATGTACAATTAGAAAAGTTTTGAAATCACATAATTAGAAATGTCAATAACTTGATATTTTGAATGGAAAAGTATTTACAGTCTACAGTATTTTAGGAAGGAAAATCTCTCGTTAAGGACTTCCAAACGATGTTCCGGTATTAAAATGTCACAGAGATCTTCATGGTTGCCAAGCAAAAGATCTGAGAAGCTCTCTTCCGATTTTGAAACTGTTGTATACACGAAATTGAAACCAGTTAATTCAGTTAATCTGTTATAAAGTGAAAGTCTCTGTGATTGAAGTTCTGTGCACATACATATTTGGTGGTTCAGTATATCTAGAACAAAGTGTCCACACAGTTAGCAATTTCCGCTAGTAGGAGGAGTAGTCCAGAGTTTAGCTATATGTTTCGCGGTTAAAAGTCTGCCACTAATTTTTGCATATTGCCACAGGAAATCATAGTTATTGTTTTCAGATAATCTTAAGAATTTGACGAAATCGTAGTTAACTGACATGCCAGCTTCAGACTTCAATTAAACTGACTGAAAGATTATGACTTCATCATATGAACATCAGGCACAATCCTTCCCGTTAGGGGTTTAGTAGCATACCATCATAACATATATGAGAAGAACATAACCCGTGTCATGCCAACAACTGGTGTTTGAATAAATGTGTTTAGTTCCGATGCAAAGACCCTATAAGTGAATCAATATTAACGCCAAAATATGCAATCTTTAATGACCTGACTACAGTATCGTAACTATATCCCTTCTTAATAAGTCTATTTAAAGGTTTTGTTAGTTTTTGAGGTGAATACTGACACCTTTGTGCTTTCTAAAGAATATTACCATAAAAAATTAGATGTGAAATACCTGAACTTAAGAAATTATTTAGTCGTAGGTTGATGATGACAGATGTCTCATTATTTTCCCCAAACAAGAACGATTACTAAAAACATGTGCAAATACTTGTCAAAGAAGTTGGCACTTGTCTCATCCGATATATTTCTATATTCATTGCAACTCTTTTTCTGATAGAAGGCCACTCTGCGTGTGTATTAAGTATAGCTGTATCAATAATTAGCATTGACATCTTTCATGCATATGGTTTTTTTTTTTCAATATTTTATTCGTGTACGGTGTTTAGCTGACCACATAAACCCTTCTGTACGGTGCATATTTAAAAATCGATCATGCCCGCTTGGTTAGTACCTATATCCGCTGTACAATGATACACGGTGATATAGTTTTTAACTTTTTATCCTGCAATGTACACCCGGTTCTTGCGTGTTGGCTATTTAATCCAAATCATTGCGTCTTATCTTTCAAAGAAATCGACATAGTTGAAACGCGGACCGCGAAGAGGACCCCAAAATGAACTGTTACGTAGAAAGAAATATCAGTTTTACCGCTTGCTCAACATTGAAACAGGTAACAGGAGACTTTATGTGTACATGTCAGGCGCATAGCTACGTTTAAGTCAAAACGCCCGGGCGTACACTTGAATTTTGTAAAAAAAAAATAATCTAAGGAAAATAAAAATAACTCATACACATCAGCTTTATAATTCTTTCTTCGTTGGCTTGTAATTGCGGATCAAATTGATGAAATTTACATGGATCAGTTTGGGGCCCGAACCTTGGCAAGGGGTCTGAGGACCCCAAACTGATCCATGTTAAACAATTTCTGGTAGTGGATTAGATCTAGGGAGCGAGGCCTCCGGAAGCTTACGAGTTGTCGAGAATGAATACCATTCCTGTCATTAAAAACTCATCAGTAGCAACATACTTTAGAATCTAAATGGTGTATTTGTTATGTTAAATTATTCATTTTATTAATTTGAAATATTATGGTCATTAGGTTCAGAGATAATGTCAAAACCAGTAGCTTTTAAATATGTTTTAAAAGAGCCGTGAGGGTAAAGCAATTAACCAACAAAATCACCTTTCTATTTCCATATTTCTTAAATGAACATCAATCTTCAGAGATGTTCAGGTGCAATATTATATACCGTAAAGGGTTCTGTGGAACCCTGTTTTTTTTTGTCAAGGATCCCCCCGCAAAAAGTGAATCCATGCATTGATCAGTCCATTACAGGATTTTAAAAAAATCCAACATTTTCTTTAGATATTTTTTCTTGATCTGGAGTACTAGTTCCGGGCTAAGTTTCATGACAATTTATGAAGATTGATGCATTGATAATTTTTAAAAAGCCATACAGTCTATCAGCATAATACTGAAAAAATGAATAAACAAATAATTTACTTTCAAAACTTTGCTTAATTCAGACAAAAATTGTATAAAATGCTTGGAATCTGCTGAAGTTTCATTTAATTCGATGAAGTTTTGACAATGAATTTGTTGTGTAAATTTTTTAACCCCACACTATAACTTTTAGTACCCGTTAATTTTGTCCGTAAAACACGATAAAACCAACTTCAATATTATGCGCTCAGTCAGTTTACTCTTTTGACCATAAACAGTTTCTGTTCAACTTCCGGAAAATTTCACAAAGGTTTGGCAAATTTATTATAATTTTTAAAAAAAGTTCTCAACACACTAAACCTAGATATTGACGGGCACAGGACGTTTGCGCTTTTTTACCTGTAAAACGATAGGACATTTGCGCTTCAAATACTCTGGACATTTGCGCTTTTAATTTTGATTCACCTGTATTAAATTGACCGCACATTTGCGCTTTTGCATCTATAGTCGTCTACCTGTAATTTTAAAGAGAAGTAATTATTACGGAAATAAATTTAACTTATATTTGTCATTAGTACGACCAATGGTCCAGAATCCTTCCCTGCCCACTATAAAGAACAGTTCTACTCGACTCATCCTGCTATTACTTTCTTTTTTTCTTTTTGAAGAGTATCATTGAACAACAATGTGAATTACATAAGATTCGATATATTGATGAACGGGCACCCCTGTCAAGAATTGAGAAAGAGAAACTTGAATATATTTTGAAATTTAGGCGAAATACCAGATAACAAGAGCTAAATTTGTTCACTCCTTGGGCTTCAGATATCAAGTGAAAACTGACCTGTGATGACTGTACGTGTTTTTATGTCTTTAGAATGTTTACTTTAAGCTCAGTGTATAATAGACTTTTAAACACATATCAATGTGCTATGACATGAATTTGAATGTTCTATGAAATGTGCTATTAAATGATTTTTTTAAAACTTTTAACCATAAAGAAAAAAATATTACTCTTCCAGGTCACACATGCCGGTCCCAATCCCGGATTAAAGAGGAGGATAGTCATAAAAATCAAATATTGCAAAAGCGCAAATGTCCTATGTTAGAAGCGCAAATGTCCTTTTTTAAAAATCGCAAATGTCCTATGATTTGAAGCGCAAGTGTCCAAAAAAAAAATAAGCGCAAATGTCCTATAAAAAAGCGCAAACGTCCCGCGCCGATATTGACGCCGCCGACAAAATTTAGGGCTTTGGCGTCTTAAATACAAATGTATGTCACAGGCTCGACAAAACTGTAAACCACAAAACGAATCTAAGGAGATAAAGGATTGCTTAAAACAAAAGGGAAGGCAGTATAAAACTCACAGTAGCTTCAGACTTGACAGAAAATGATCAAATAAATGATATGATACCATTTGACTGAAAGTAAAGTTCGCCAATTTGATCCGCAATTACAAGCCAACGAAGAAAGAATTATCAAGCTGATGTGCTTCTAACAACTTATTTTTATTTTCCTTAGATTATTATTTTTTTTTACAAAATTCAAGTGTACATCCGGGTGTTTTGACGTAAACGTAGCCACGCGCCTGCCCACAGCATGAATGCAAATTAGTTTTAGTCGTGTTGGAGACAGAGTCAATCGGAATAGATAAAACTTAATGATAAGAAAGAAAGAAAACATTCATTTGGTCTGATACGAGAAAAAATATTTTTGCCGCGGCTTTTTGCGTTTGCGCAAATCTTCACTTTAGTTGCACCTAATGTTTTTCTTTGCGCCATTTTTTTTTCTTCATTTTAACCAATTAACAGGTAAACACAAGTTATGAGACATATTAGATGTATAGAATTTATAAACATAATAACCAAAATATCCCTGCTGGCCTTCTGCCTTCTACCCCTTTCTTACTCGTGAAAGTGAGGAAGTGGAATTTTAAGCAGGATATTTTTATTGCAAAAGTTGTAAAAACTGTGTACATCACGTTTAAAATTACACATTATAAAATAATATAGTAACAGTTTGACATCAAAAGCATATTTGCATAATTATGTACAAATCTTTCCTAACTGAGTATTGTCATACAACACTTCTGTTGAACTGCCACCTTGTGATATTTTCTCTTCAATAAAGCATTTAATTTTTATAAAAAAAAGTCATTTTCCCCCTTTGCACGGTATGGTACATTTGCTGCCACTTTGAGAGATCTGATTATCATTTTTACATAAGTCTATCCTAGGTTTTCTTTATGGCATCGGTTCCATAAATTAAAGTAAATGTTCGGGTAACAGAAGTATGTTTAAATTTTTGAGCTCAACATGTATCTATTATATATACATAATTCAATGACCTGCTGCGATTGGTTAACATACGTAAATATAGTTATCTAAAATGTATCAGATCTAACCTGTTCGAATTAATTTGGCACAAATAAACCAAATGACAATTTTCGCAAATGAAAACAGATATGATTTTTCGATATTTTAAAATTGGTGCAAATGTCATACGTACATTCACCGGTATCATTTAACTGGTTAGATTAAAAAATAATGATATTTAGATTTAGAAGCACCGTAAGAAATTTATTGATTGTTGTATGCCATCAGTACAGCGGCAAATATTTCAGAAAAAAGTTCGGTGAGAGAACTAAATAATAAATACAGTAGACAGGGACTTACTGTTCCTGTAATCGGTCAATCGGAGTGATATACGGGGTATACAAATATTACAAAATATAAAACAATAATACATAAAATTGAGAATGGAAATGGGGAATGTGCCAAAGAGACAACAACCCGACCACAGAGCAGACAACAGCAGAAGGTCACCAACCGGTCTTCAATGCAACGAGAAATTCCCGCATCCGGCGGCGTCCTTCAGCTGGCCCCTAAACAAATATATACTAGTTCAGTGATAATGAACGCCATACTAATCTCCAAATTGTACACAAGAAACTAAAAGTTAAAGTTAAAAAAATACAAGACTAACAAAGGTCAGAGGCTCCTGACTTGGGACAGGCGCAAAAATGCAGCGGGGTTAAACATGTTTATGAGATCTTAACCCTCCTCTATACCTCTATCCAATGCAGAAAAGTAAACGCATAACAATACGCACATTAAAATTCAGTTCAAGAGAAGTCCGAGTCTGATGTCAGAAGATGTAACCAAAGAAAATAAACAAAATGACAATAATACATAGATAACATCAGACTACTAGCAGTTAACTGACATGCCAGCTTCAGACTTCAATTAAACTGATTGAAAAATTATGTCTTCATCATATGAATATCAGGCACAATCTCCACCCCCCCCCCCCCTGTTAGGGGTTTAGTATCATACCATCATAGCATATATGAGAAGAACATAACCCGTGTCATGCCAACAACTGGTTTTTAAATAAATGTGTTTAGTCCCGATGCAAAGACCCTATAAGTGAATCAAGTAATTAACACCAAAAATATGCAATCTTTAATGACCTGACAACAGTATCGTAACTATATCCCTTCTTAATAAGTCTATTTAAAGGTTTTGTTAGCTTCTGAGGTGAATACTGACATTTTTGTGCTTTATAAAGAATATTTCAATAAAATATTGGATGTGAAATACCTGAACCTGGTTATGTTCTTGTCATATATGTTCAGTTTCGTAACAACTATTACAACCCATGACTTAAATTGTTGGTTTGAGCAATTTAAATATTTTCAAGGGACATTTGTCAAAGAGGTATAAAGGGAACATTCAATTAGTAGTGTCAAATCTTAAATTCAAGCATGTATCACACAGCATTTTCGGCAGCCTTCAGTTACATACTTTCAATTTCTGTTTTGGAATGATTGAGACGAACAAATACAAAACAAAATACTGAAGTGATACAATTAAGAATGAGAAAATGCTGTGTTCTCCAAATGGTATTTTCAGTTCTAAGTAGAATCGAAATAAAATGTGTTCAGTACATATCAAAATTAACACTGAGAGTAGAAATTATAAAGTGAATCGTCTGTAGCTTCAGATGGTCTCGCTTGTAACAATTTGCACATATTGCTGGACTCTTTAAAATTGAAGTTGATGCATTTAGAATCTTGGTGGCATCTTGCAGCACATTCAATAACATGGTGGCCAACAATATAACTCAGCAGGACAGGTCCACCTCGTTTACCGGAAGCTTTTGTGTACTTCGCGGTGTTTCCTAAAACAAAAAGTTTTTTTTTGTTGATAACAAAATCAATTGAATTGCCATCAGTTCATATACTCATTAACAACATATTAAGACCTTGTGCTCAGTACATATCGATGTACAGTTACTAGAATATTGAATCAAAGCATACCTTTTGAAATCAAATATAAATTTCTGGAATTTTGCAGGTCATATATAGATATAAGAAGATGTGAAATAATGCCAATGCGACAACTCTCCATCCAATCATAATTTGTAAATTTAACCGTTATTGGTCGAAGTATGGCATCAACACCGATCATTGGCTCACACCGAACAAGCTATAAAGGGCCATAAAAATTACTATTGTAAGACCATTAAAACAAGGTAACCAACGGTCTAATCTATATAAAATACGAGAAACGGGAAACATTTATGAACCACATAAACAAACGTCAACCACTGAACATCAGGTTGCTGATATAGGATGGTTGCAAATAAATGCAGTGGATTTAAACTTTTAAATATTTACAGTATACACCTGATGTTCACCACGTGAATATCACGTGAAATGTTATGTTCAAATCACATGTGAATAAAATGTCCTGTGTAAATCAGTACTCCAGTTTTAACATGAAAATATGCATAAAGTTTTATGTATCGAAACTTGCTGTAGTAAAATTTTTTAAAATTATTTTACAACAGAAATTTATACCCCTCATGCATGATAATTCTGTTTTTGTAATGCATTAATCTTAACGTTTTGCTCATTTCGGATTTTAACAGCTACTCAACATTTTAATTAGGTTTTGCACTTGAACTTCGTTTGGCCTCCACACGTGGAGCAGAACCTGCTTCCCAATACGGAGTATACTGTTGTTTATTTCCTGTTTTGGTTGTTTAGTAGAACACACATTTGTGTGATGTTTTCGTCATTCCTAAATGTTTTTGTATGTTTTGATATTTTTATTGAGAGAGGTCACCTGGGTCTAACATTTGTCTAACCCATTGTGTTTTCATTGCCAATAGTATGTGTTTTGTTGTTTCGTTGTTTTCCTCTTATATTTGATATTTACAGTTTTTAACCCGGCTTTGTTTTCTCTCAATCGATTTATGACTTTCGAACAGCGGTATACTACTGTTGCCTTTATTCAAATGAATAAAAAAAAATCAAAACTTCTCAACCGAACACCTTTTAAATGTACCTGTAGGATAGTGGACAATAAAGCTGCCTTCATTCTTACTGCTCAGAAAAAGTCCAGTAATGGCCAACGGCTCTGGATCAGACCAGATTATAAATCTACTAGAAGTGTTCCGAACGCTTAGTCCACGACCGACCTCAATAATGCCGTCTCGCCAGCTGATCCAGAATGCTCGATATTGAGTACTTTCCAACAGGTCATCTAAATATAAACACATTATCATACATTCTTTGATCACATTTAATTATACAATAACTAACAACAGACCAAAAGGTGAGGTTTCGTAATAAGTACAAATCAATTTGAAATTTCCGGGAATGTACAATTCATTCATTGATTCTATCCTGCAACTGATTTCTGCCACTTCCTAAATCGTGTTGTTTTTTATTAAATATGAAATCGGCATGTCTTTAGGTCAATTTACAGTAAATTGGATATGTCAATTTTAGTCATGGTCATATTGTTCTTGAAATTTCACAAACAAATAGCAATATGCTTATACATGAAAGGTGTACATATATTTTAGTTTAGCAGTGACCTTAAGGATGAAATCTTTTTGTTAGAAATAGGCAACCCCACAGCGCAAATGTGTAGGGAGACAATGGCAAAAATGTGCATAAAACTATGAATTGATGTTCCACATTATCAAACGAATCGAAAGTAAATTAGTAACAAGTTTTTAATAAACCATAATAGTATGAGATATATTTATTTACAATGATTATACATCATGGAATCCATAATAAATGTAAAAGAAATGCACATATGACTTTGTTTAGTATATATATGCATTTATGGTTTTAATTACTTCATTATCATTGTTATTACAATATACTCGTTTAATTTCGTATGACTTAATTCAAATGTAAGTATACAGTATTTGCATATTGAATATAATTTGAAATGATACAATGCATCGTATCTTTTACTTGTTTTATTTTATTGAATTATTATTTTTAATTAAATGCACATTTGTGAAGAAAGCACAAACAATCAACGAAACATTTCCTTGAATATGTCTCAAAATACCTACTTCAAATTTCTATATTTTTCTTTAAAATTTGGTATTGTTGATACATACATTTCTATTTCAATAAACAGATGTAAGGTACTAGTTGAAACGATGACATCCCTCATTTGGCATGCTCCTTTTGTTTGTCTTATTTCATTTCAAGCTTTTCACATTTTTATACCACGGATTTCAATTTCTTTTACCAATTTCAGACTTTTAAATGTATGTGTGTAAGCCTGTGCAAATCTATAATTTAAAACCAATGGTTCTTTTTAAAATATATTGCTGACATCAGAGATATGTGGATAGGTAACTAGGAGAACAATATCCACCTTGGAGGAAAGAATGAGACGGTCAGAACTATTGGCCAACATTCGTCTTTTAGTAATTGACAGAATGGCTTGGGATAGGTCGGTATAATTTCAGATTATGATACACAGTTTGCTATCTTGCAACATTTACCTAGTTATATTTCATGGCATAAACTATATTTATATCTTGTTCTGCTATTCCGAATATTATTTTAGGATTTGATACATCACCTGATCGTATTGAAATAAAATAAACATGCCTATATTATCCCATTCTACATAAATGTCATCACTCGGTATTCCTCGCCGGATGTCACAACGTTTATTATCGTTAGCTCCTATGCCTATCTGGTATCCTATTCCGGTGGTTCCGTTATCTGTCACCAAGTCCACCCATGCATTGTCGGAGGCTCTAACCTCGAATTTGAAGGAGTAATCGGCTGTGGGCGTAATACAATATTCCAATAATTCAATCCTTCCATAGCTTTCTGGAGTAGTTATGTTGATGTGTTTGAATATAGTCGATGCTGTTAAAAAAAGCAAGCTATACACCAAAGGTGCACAAAAGTCGAAAATGAAATGATAATAACATGGGTAAAAAAGAAAAAGACAAACAAAATTACACAAAACTCAACAGGAAACAAACTGAACACGAACCCGACGAAATACGTCGGGTGATCACAGGTGCCCCAAAAAGATAACAAAACCTGGTCCACATGTTGCACCCGTCGTATTGCTCGAGTTGTTGTGAAATAATCAATATTGCTTGATACAAACTGATAGGGGGGAATATATAATAGTGCAAAGTTCGTTTGAAAGAATAATTGTCGCATAGCTTAATACGATAATCTGATAATTCAATCCTTCCATTGCCTTTTGGAGTAGTTATTTTAATGTGTTTGACTATCGTAGATGCTGTTAAGTAATGAGACATGGTTTTTTTTCATTAGTAAAAGACATGTTTTTTTCATTAGTAAATGCTGCAATTAGGATTACAGTAATAGGAGAAAGTTTAATAATGACATTGTTGACACTTTAAAAATATTAGCATTGTCAAAATGTACATGCTGTAATTGTGAACGTTTCGGTCCATTTATTCATTTTTATATAAGGTATATTGCCATTTAAACTGTACAACGGCAGACTATATATCAGTCTTGATAAATGTCTGACTCTGCAAATTTTGAAACGGATTTGAAATTCATGTTTATGACTTTTATTTGTATAAAAAAGATAAGTGTTTGAAACAAATACCAAATAATTGTGATTTTTAGAATCTATCTTTCAACTTAGCCATTAAGGGGAGATAACTCTTATTGTAAAATTTTAACCAGAATTATATTGATTTATTTTTATTTTACTTGGGTGACCTATATTTTTTTTCTTTAAAAGCATATTTTAAAACCTATCTTTTAATATTTGATTTTTAAAATTCTATCTTATAGATATCTTTTTCTTCACAAAAATGTGTTTTTTTTCATAAAAATGTTTTGCGATTTTGCACGGTGACTCATACTTTTTATTAGATTTTTGAAAAAGCAAGTAAGTAATCTAGTAAGTGGGAGCGATTTGAATAGGTACATGATATATGTTTGATTTGATAATCAACACATATACGAGACCTTAGCATTGATACCCTATATGTATATTCTATTTTTTTGCAAAAAATAGTTTGGTACTTTTATTCCTAGGTTCGACTTTTCTTAGTATGGTGAACAATTTAATGTTTTGGAACAGTCTAAGATTGGTCCAATTTAAAAACACACACAAACACATCAACATCTAAACATAAATATATTTACCATTCAGGACATGTAGTATAGGAATCCACAGTATATGACACAGGCTGTTCATATTGTCCTTCTTAATATTCGTGTATTACTGGTCTAGAACATTCAAATAAAAATGAAAAAGTTCTTAAATAACAATTTTTTTTTCAATCAGGATTTTTACGATAATTAGCATTAAATTGCAATAACATTGTTTTTTTTTTAATTAAAAATGCGCAACACGATATTTCGATCATGAATAGCACCACCAACTTTTCAATTGGAACATATAACTGGGTATTTGAATGTTCGAATTGCAAATTATGATGATTCAGATGAAAATATAACTCATAGATCTTTACAAGATAATATACTTCCAAAGGATTATGTTTAAGATTTTGATATAGATAACAAATATTTATATGAAGTTTATAATTCCATAGGCCAGCAATTGATTCATCTCTCTATTGGCTCCATACTTTAATTTTTGAACGTTCGTTTTATTGATGATATGCTTTGAAAAATGACATATGTTTGAACTCAGTGGGTGCAGTACTGTTGACTATGCTTTGATTATTGTGGACCTTATTAACTCTGCTAGATTTTTTTTTTCAAATTTTAGACCCTTCATATTTATCTGATCATGCTCACATTGTTGTCTTTTTAAAATATATCTTTTTATATATTCATACAAAACATTGCCACACTGATTTAATTTGAAAGTACATACAACTGTATAGTTTCTATATATTTTACATTCTTAGTAATTATAAAATGTAACCTTACAATGTTTTTTGATTTTGAAAAAAAAAATTCAAATTATTGATAATTACCTGGTAAATACGAAGAATCTCTTAGAAACTACTTCATTACTTCACCTGGATTTTCATAATGACGAATTTATTCTTTCTTCGTTTTACAAATGTAACAATGAAATGTCGTGTTGGGTACATTACGAAATTGCCAATTTACAAAATATGTTTTTAATATGTTTTGCATGAAAGATGATGATGATATTATTTGATATTTATTCCCTGAACAGTTATTCTTTATTTGAATAATTTTTTTTCTTTGAGAAATAATGGCATAAATATATATTATTTATGATAGTTGGCAATGCATGATAAATCTTTTTCGACATTTATTAGGCCAGGTTCGATTATGTTATAGATAATGCATATTTTAAGGTTTTTCTTGTCGTAAAACACATCGAGGGTTGAAAGTATTGATCAACGAGAGATTGATGCATTGATAATTTATAAAAAGCCATACAGTCTATCAGTTTAATACTGAAAAATGAATAAACAAATAATTTACTTTCAAAACTTTGCTTAATTCAGACAAAAATTGTACAAAATGCTTGGAATCTGCTGAAGTTTCATTTAATTCGATGAAGTTTTGACAATGAATTTGTTGTGTAAATTTTTTAACCCCACACTATAACTTTTAGTACCCGTTAATTTTGTCCGTAAAACACGACAAAACCAACTTCAATATTATGCTCTCAGTCAGTTTACTCTTTTGACCATAAACAGTTTCTGTTCAACTTCCGGAAAATTTCACAAAGGTTTGGCAAATTTATTATTATTTGAAAAATAAGTTCTCAACATACTAGATCTAGATATTGACGCCGCCGACGAAATTTAGGGCTTTGGCGTCATAAATACAAATGTATGTCACAGGCTCGACAAAACTGTAAACCACAAAACGAATCTAAGGAGATAAAGGATTGCTAAAAACAAAAGGGAAGGGAGTATAAAACTCACAGTAGCTTCAGACTTGACAGAAAATGAACACATACATGATATGATACCATTTGACTGAAAGTAAATTTCGTCAATTTGATCCGCAATTACAATCCAACGAAGAAAGAATTATCAAGCTGATGTGCTTCTAACAACTTATTTTTATTTTCCTTAGATTATTATTTTTTTTAACAAAATTCAAGTGTACACCCGGGTGTTTGACGTAAACGTAGATACGCGCCTGCCCACAGCATAAATGCAAATTAGTTTTAGTCGTGTTGGAGGCAGAGTCAATTGGGATAGATAAAACTTAATGATAAGAAAGAAAGAAAACATTAATTTGGTCTGATGCCAGAAAAGATTATTTTTGCCGCGGCTTTTTGCGTTTGCGCAAATCTTCACTTCAGTTGCACCTAATGTTTTTCTTTGCGCCATTTTTCTTCCTTCATTTTAACCAATTAACAGGTAAACACAAATTATGAGACATAAAAGATGTATAGAACTTATAAACATAATAACCAAAATATCCATACTGGCCTTCTTCTGCCTTCTGCCCCTTTCTTACTCGTGAAAGTGAGGAAGTGGAATTTTAAGAAGGATATTTTTATTGCAAAAGTTGTAAAACTGTGTACATCACGTTTAAAATTACACATTATAAAATAATATAGTAACAGTTTGACATCAAAAGCATATTTGCATAATTATGTACAAATCTTTCCTAACTGAGTATTGTTATACAACACTTCTGTTGAACTGCCACCTTGTGATATTTTCTCTTCAATAAAGCATTTAATTTTTATAAAAAAAGCAATTTCCCCCCTTTGCACGGTATGGTACATTTGCTGCCACTTTGAGAGCTCTGATTATCATTTTTACATAAGTCTATCCTGGGTTTTCTTTATGGCATCGGTTCCATCAATTAGAGTAAATGTTCGGGTAACAGAAGTATGTTTAAATTTTTGAGCTCAACATGTATCTATAAACATGTATCTATTATATATACATATATTCATTGACCTGCTGCGATTGGTTAACATAAGTAAATACAGTTATCTAAAATGTATCAGATCTACCCTGTTCCAATTAATTTGGCGCAAATAAAAAACTGACAATTTTCGCAAATGAAAACAGATATGATTTTTCGATATTTTTTAATTGGCGCAAATATCATACGTACATTCATCGGTATCATTTAACTGGTAAGATTAAAAATAATATGATATTTAGATTTAGAAGCACCGTAAGAAATTGATTGATTGTTGTATGTCATCAGTACAGCGGCAAATATTTCAGAAAAAAGTTCGGTGAGAGAACTAAATAATAAATACAGTAGACAGGGACTTACTGTTCCTGTAATCGGTCAATCGGAGTGATATACGGGGTATACAAATATTACAAAATATAAAACAATAATACATAAAATTGAGAATGGAAATGGGGAATGTGCCAAAGAGACAACAACCCGACCATAGAGCAGACAACAGCAGAAGGTCACCAACCGGTCTTTAATGCAACGAGAAATTCCCGCACCCGGCGGCGTCCTTCAGCTGGCCCCTAAACAAATATATACTAGTTCAGTGATAATGAACGCCATACTAAACTCCAAATTGTACACAAGAAACTAAAAGTTTAAAAATACAAGACTAACAAAGGCCAGAGCCTCCTGACTTGGGACAGGCGCAAAAATGCGGCGGGGTTAAACATGTTCGTGAGATCTCAACCCTCCCCCTATACCTCTAGCCAATGCAGAAAAGTAAACGCATAACAATACGCACATTAAAATTCAGTTCAAGAGAAGTCCGAGTCTGATGTCAGAAGATGTAACCAAAGAAAATAAACAAAATGACAATAATACATAAATAACGACGCCTCCGGGTGCGGGAATTTCTCGCTACATTGAAGACCTGTTGGTGACCTTCTGCTGTTGTTTTTTTCTATGGTCGGGTTGTTGTCTCTTTAGCACATTCCCCATTTCCATTCTCAATTTTACTAGCAGTTAACTGACATGCCAGCTGCAGACTTCATTTAAACTGATTGAAAAATTATGTCTTCATCATATGAATAGCAGGCACAATCCTCCCGGTGAGGGGTTTAGTATCATACCATCATAACATATATGAGAAGAACATAACCCGTGTCATGCCAACAACTGGTTTTTAAATAAATGTGTTTAGTTCCGATGCAAAGACCCTATAAGTGAATCATTATTAACACCAAAAATATGCAATTTTTAATGACCTGACAACAGTATCGTAACTATATCCCTTCGTAATAAGTCTATTTAAAGGTTTTGTTAGCTTCTGAGGTGAATACTGACATTTTTGTGCTTTATAAAGAATATTTCAATAAAATATTGGATGTGAAATACCTGAACCTGATTATGTTCTTGTCATATATGTTCAGTTTCGAAACAACTATTACAACCCATGACTTAAATTGTTGGTTTGAGCAATTTAAATGTTTTCAAGGGACATTTGTCAAAGAGGTATAAAGGGAACATTCAATTAGTAGTGTCAAATCTTAAATTCAAGCATGTATCACACAGCATTTTCGGCAGACTTCAGTTACATACTTTCAATTTCTGTTTTGGGATGATTGAGACGAACAAATACAAAACAAAATGCTGAAATGATACAATTAAGAATGAGAACATGCTGTGTTCTCCAAATGGTATTTTCAGTTCTAAGTAGAATCGAAATAAAATGTGTTCAGTACATATCAAAATTAACACTGAGAGTAGAAATTATAAAGTGAATCGTTTGTTGCTTCAGATGGTCTCGCTTGTAACAATTCCCACATATTGCTGGACTCTTTAAAATTGAAGTTGATGCATTTAGAATCTTGGTGGCATCTTGCAGCACATTCAATAACATGGTGGCCAAAAATATAACTCAGCAGGACAGGTCCACCTCGTTTACCGGAAGCTTTTGTGTACTTCGCGGTGTTTCCTAAAACAAAAAGTTTTTTTTTTTGTTGATAACAAAATCAATTGAATTGCCATCAGTTCATATACTCATTAACAACATATTAAGACCTTGTGCTCAGTACATATCGATGTACAGTTACTAGAATATTGAATCAAAGCATACCTTTTGAAATCAAATATAAATTTCTGGAATTTTGCAGGTCATATATAGATATAAGAAGATGTGAAATAATGCCAATGCGACAACTCTCCATCCAATCATAATTTGTAAATTTAACCGTTATTGGTCGAAGTATGGCATCAACACCGATCATTGGCTCACACCGAACAAGCTATAAAGGGCCATAAAAATTACTATTGCAAGACCATTAAAACAAGGTAACCAACGGTCTAATCTATATAAAATACGAGAAACGGGAAACATTTATGAACCACATAAACAAACGTCAACCACTAAACATCAGGTTGCTGGTATAGGATGGTTGCACATAAATGCAGTGGATTTAAACTTTTAAATATTTACAGTATACACCTGATGTTCACCACGTGAATATCACGTGAAATTTTATGTTCAAATCACATGTGAATAAAATGTCCTGTGTGAATCAGTACTCCAGTTTTAACATGAAAATATGCATAAAGTTTTATGTATCGAAACTTGCTGTTGTAAAATTTTTGAAAATTATTTTACAACAGAAATTTATACCCCTCATGCATGATAATTCTGTTTTTGTATTGCATTAATCTTAACGTTTTGCTCATTTCGGATTTTAACAGCTACTCAACATTTTAATTAGGTTTTGCACTTGAACTTCGTTTGGCGTCCACACGTTGAGCAGAACCTGCTTACCTATACGGAGTATACTGTTGTTTATTTCCTGTTTTGGTTGTTTAGTAGAACACACATTTGTGTGATGTTTTCGTCATTCCTAAATGTTTTTGTATGTTTTGATATTTTTATTGAGAGAGGTCACGTGTGTCTAACCCATTGTGTTTTCATTGCCAATAGTATGTGTTCTATTGTTTCGTTGTTTTTCTCTTATATTTAATATTTACAGTTTTTAACCCGGCTTTGTTTTCTCTCAATCGATTTATGACTTTCGAACAGCGGTATACTACTGTTGCCTTCATTCAAATGAAATAAAAAAAAAAATCAAAACTTCTCAACCGAACACCTTTTAAATGTACCTGTAGGATAGTGGACAATAAAGCTGCCTTCATTCTTACTGCTCAGAAAAAGTCCAGTAATGGCCAACGGCTCTGGATCAGACCAGATTATAAATCTACTAGAAGTGTTCCGAACGCTTAGTCCACGACCGACCTCAATAATGCCGTCTCGCCAGCTGATCCAGAATTCTCGATATTGAGTACTTTCCAACAGGTCATCTAAATATAAACACATTATCATACATTCTTTGATCACATTTAATTATACAATAACTAACAACAGACCAAAAGGTGAGGTTTCGTTATAAGTACAAATCAATTTGAAATTTCCGGGAATGTACAATTCATTCATTGATTCTATCCTGCAACTGATTTCTGTCACTTCCTAAATCGTGTTGTTTTCATTAAATATGAAATCGGCATGTCTTTAGGTCAATTTACAGTAAATTGGATATGTCAATTTTAGTCATGGCCATATTGTACTTCAAATTTCAAAAACAAATAGAAATATGCTTATACATGAAAGGTGTACATATATTTTAGTTTAGCAGTGACCTTAAGGATGAAATCTTTTTGTTAAAAATTGGCAACCCCACAGCGCAAATGTGTAGGGAGACAATGGCAAAAATGTGCATAAAACTATGAATTGATGTTCCACATTATCAAACGAATCGAAAGTAAATTAGCAACAAGTTTTCAATAAACCATAATAGTATGGAAATATTTATTTATAATGATTTTTCACATTTTTATACCACGGATTTCAATTTCTTTTACCAATTTCAGACTTTTAAATGTATGTGTGTAAGCCTGTGCAAATCTATAATTTAAAACCAATGGTTCTTTTAAAAATATATTGCTGACATCAGAGATAAGTGGATAGGTAACAAGGAGAACAATATCAACCTTGGAGGAAATAATGAGACGGTCAGAACTATTGGCCAACATTCGTCTTTTAGTAATTGACAGAATGGCTCGGGATAGGGCGGTATAATTTCAAATTATGATACACAGTTTGCTATCTTGCTAACATTTACCTAGTTATATTTCATGGCATAAACTATATCTATATCTTGTTCTGCTATTCCGAATATTATTTTAGGATTTGATACATCACCTGATCGTATTGAAATCAAATAAACATGCCTATATTATCCCATTCTACATAAATGACATCACTCAGTATTCCTCGCCGGATGTCACAACGTTTATTATCGTTAGCTCCTATGCCTATCTGGTATCCTATTCCGGAGGTTCCGTTATCTGTCACCAAGTCCACCCATGCATTGTCGGAGGCTCTAACCTTGAATTTGAAGGAGTAATCGGCTGTGGGCGTAATACAATATTCCAATAATTCAATCCTTCCATAGCTTTCTGGAGTAGTTATGTTGATGTGTTTGATTATAGTCGATGCTGTTAAAGAAAAGCAAGCTATACCAAAGGTGCACAAAAGTAGAATTTGAAATAATGATAACATGGGTAAAAAAGTAAAAGACAAACAAAATTACACAAAACTCAACAGGAAAAAAACTGAACACGAACCCCACCAAATACGTCCGGTGATCACAGGTGCTCCGAAACGATAAACAGATCCTGGTCCATATGTTGCATCCGTCGTATTGCTCGAGTTGTTGTAAAATAATCAATATTGCTCGATACAAACTGATAGGGGGATATATAATAGTGCAAAGTTCGTTTGAAAGAATAATTGTCGCTTAGCCTAATACGATAATCTGATAATTCAATCCTTCCATTGCCTTCTGGAGTAGTTATTTTAATGTGTTTGACTCTCGTAGATGAGGTTAAGTAATGAGACATGTTTTTTTTTTCATTAGTAAAAAGACATGTTGTTTTTTTTCATTAGTAAAAAGACATGTTTTTTTTTCATTAGTAAATGCTGCAATTAGGATTACAGTAATAGGAGAAAGTTTAATAATGACATTGTTGACGCTTTAAAAAATATTAGCATTGTCATTTAAAAAATATATGTACATGCTGTAAATGTGAACGTTTCGGTCCATCTATTGATTGTTATATAAGGTATATTACCATATAACGAAATTTGAACTGTACAACGGCAGACTATATATCAGTCTAGTTAAATGCCTGAATATGCAAATTTTGAAACGGATTTGAAATTCATGTGTATGACTTTTATTTGTATTAAAAAGATAAGTGATTTTTTCGGCACTATTCAAAAGGTTTTGAAACAAATACCAAATAATTGTGATTTTTAGAATCTACATGTATCTTTCAACTTAGCCATTAAAGGGAAGATAATACTTATAGTAAAATTTTATACAAGAATTATATTGCCATATTATATTTTACTTAGATGTTGTTTTTTTTTATTTTCTAAAAGCATATTTTAAAATCTATCTTCTAATATTTGATTTCAAAATTCTATCTTATAGATATCTTTTTCTTCACAAAAATGTGTTTTTTTCATAAAAATGTTTTGCGATTTTGCACGGTGAATCAAACATTTTATTAGATTTTTGAAAAAGTAAGTAAGTAAGGTAGCAGTGGTGGATCAAGGAGGGGGGGGGGGTGTCCGGGGGTTGGACCCCCTTTTTTGGACGATCAATGCATTTGAATGGGAGCATATAGTTGGACCCCCCCCCCCTTTACTCTGGGTTGGGACCCCCCCCCCCTTTTTAAAATGGCTGGATCCGCCACTGGGTAGTAAGTGCAAGTGAGTTAAATACGAACATATATGTTTGATTTTATAATCAATGCGTATACGAGACCCTAGCATTGATACCCTTTATGTATATTGTATTTTTTTCAAAATACAGCAAGGTATTTTATTCCTAGGTTCGACTTTTCTTAGTATTTTGAAAAATTTAAAGTTTTGAAACAGTCTAACATTGATCAAATCAAAAAACACATTTAATGATAAATATCTAAACTGAATATATTTACCATTCAGGACATATAGGATAGAAATCCAGAATATATGACAGGACGTTCATATTGTCCCTCTCAATATTCCGTCTATTACTGGTCTAAAACAATAAAATAAAAATGACAATATTTTTTTCAATCAGGATTTTTAAGTATATTTACATTAAATTGCAGTAGCATTATCATTTTAAAAATAAATCCGCAACAAGATAATTCGATCATAAATAGCCCCACCAACTTTTCAATTGGAACATATAACTGGGAATTTGAATGCTCGAATTGCAAATTATGATGATTGTATTACAGATGAAAATATAACTCATAGAACTTTACATGATAATATACTTCCAAAGGATTATGTTTAATATTTTGATATAGACAACAATTATTTAGATGAAGTCTTTAATCCACTAGGCCAGCAATTAGTTCATCTTTGTATTGCCTCCCAGCTAAAAAAAAATTGAACGATCGTTTTATTGATGATATGCTAGGAAATATGACATATGTTTTGAACCCAGTAGGTTTTGTACTGTTGACTTTGCCTTGACTGGTGTGGACCTGTTTAACTCTGTTAGTTTTTTTTCAAATCTAGGAACCTTCCTATTTATTTGATCATGCTCAAATTGTTATCCTCTTTAAAGTTTATATATCCATTCAACATATAAATAAGCAATAGAGATGAAATTCTTATCTATGAAACAAAACCCATTTGAAGAAATTAAAATTGTTCTGGGGTTGAGAGAGCAGAACAATAGCTAAATAATATATATAAACATTAATCATGCACTCATGTAAAATTATTTAACTCGTTCGTAAAAAGAAATTAATAAATTCAGCCATCAGAGATACAGACCATAAACAATATTGGAAATTATTAAAATCTTTAAAAAATGTGAACACTAATAATAAAACTAAGCTTCAAGCTGGTTTCCATGAAAACATTGATAATTGCAAGCATCAAGGAGAGACCGGAAACTATGTTAAATAATTTTAAAACTAAAACTGAAACCGATATTATATATTAAAAAAAGTATTGATATTTTTATTCAATGAGGTAACTGATAATTAAAAGCATTTACTATCAATAAAGATGTATACAAAAATTAAAAACTGGGAAAAGCTCTTGATCAGATAAAATTTCTAAGGAAATTATCAAATATAGTGATATTAATTGTTACTTGAAAAGCTATTACTAAGCTTTTTAGTTTAATTCTTGGTTCTGGTAAATATCCGTCCAATTGGTGAAAATCTGATACCATACTTATATAACACTTTTAGCATGTGCTGTATGTTTCTTGTTTCTTGTGTATATTATGTTTGCATTTTAATCCGTCAGGGTTTCACTTTTGCAATAACGTATTATATAACTACTATTTGTCTACTACAATAATTACAGCATGCATATTCTTAATGTGGTATCATTGGCCGAATATTCTAAGTAATGTAATAACTGTACCACTACTAGCTGTCAACAATGAGTTGCATTTGGTTGCACCTGTCCGAAGTGAGAAACCTGATGTTCAGTAGTTGTCGTTTGTTGCTGTGGTTCAATAGTGTTTCTCGTTTGTCGTAATTATTTATATAGATTAGACTGATGGTGTTCCTGTTTGAATGGTTTTAAACTAGTCATTTTTGGGACCTTTGATAGCTTGCTGTTTGGTATGAGCCAGTGCTCCGTGTTAAAGACCGTACTTTCACCTATAATGGTTTTTCTTTTACAAATTGTGACTTGGATGGAAAGATGTCTTTTTGGAACTCATACAACATCTTCTTATATAACGATATATTCAGCAACCAAAGAACTAATGATTTTGTTCTGGCGCTGTCATTTCTTACGAGGTGTTTTTGTTTTGCAAGATGTCGCCAAGTTATTCGTATAAGATAGAGAGAGCAGTATATGCTTTTCAAATTCACACTGTGTAATGCTTTTCCATGTAAAAGTTATCTCTGCACTATTTATTGTTGTCTCTACAACTTAAACCCAACGTTAAAAAAACGACAAATTTATATTTCAAATCTAAATGCTTATCTTAAACTCAGGAATTTTTGTAAAATGTTGATCCCAGCATTACAGAGATTCAACATAATTATGTGTTACTCCACCTCTGTGTTTGATATCAGTTTTTTTCCTACTGGCAAACCATTACTGATAGAGATCTTAAGTCTTTTAATTTAATGTTCTTGGTCGACGAAAATGCAATGAGGTCTAGGAAAAAGGTAAAGGTCCTACTCTTAATTTTGATTAGGCTTGTCACTACTTATCTGAAACGGTATTAAAAATGGACACAACAAAACTTTTCCATAACCGTTAGTTGCTTATGTCGTAACATAAATAAATTTTGGTCAAAAGGTTGCGTTGACATTTAATTGCAGTCTTAACCATAAAAAGACTAAGTGTATTTTGATTTATGTTCTTGTTTTGTGAATTTTGAATTGAGGTCATGGTCAAATGTAAATATGACGTTCTAGATTATCTTTCCTTTAAATTCCTATGCATGCATACATACTGAAGCCATAGGGTCTTTTTTCAGATTTGCATACTTAAGACCTCGAAAAGGTAAATCGAAGGTGTCATTATGTAAACTGGAATTTCCTTTTAACCACACTGATTTCCTTTAAAAGTACATAGAACTGTAATAATTCTATAAAAACATAGTAGTTATAAAATGTTAACTTACAATTTTTAAGATAATGAAAAAAAAAATACTGATAAATACCTGGTTAATACGAAGAATCTATCATTAACTACTAGTTTCTTTTGTTCGCCTGTATTTTAATAATGACAACTGACGAATATACACTTGAAAAAGTACGTAAACAAATATTTTACATTTCTCTTCGTTTTACCAATGAAGTGTCGTGTTAGGTGCATTTTGAAAATTTCAATTTACAAAACATATTATTCAATATGTTTTGCATGAAAGATGATGATGATATTTTTTCTATCAGAAATCAATCTTATGATATAATGCCTCATCATGAGATTGTATGAATTGAACATAGTAATTAACCTTAATAGTTTTTTTGGGTATTGGCTAACTGTCCACTACGACGTGGATATATGGAACTATACAAGTCACCGTTCATTTTTTGTTTTATTTTGTTCTCCTTTGTGTGTGTGTGGGAGGGATTACGGGGGGACTAACTCGCAGTGTTGAGTACCAAATGATGTCCTTCGGTTTTTTTCTGCTTTTCTGTCGGGTCGCTGTCATTATGACACTTTCGAAGTATTAATTCTCAGTTTAATTTTTATTTTTGTTAATTTTTTTTTTTGGAGGTGGGTGGGGGGGGGGGGGGTAGGGTTCGTTGTTTTTGGTGATTTTATTTGTTTTTCTACTAATTCTTGTTTTGTTTTTTTTTTTGTTGATGTTTTCTTTATCGTTCTTGTTTCTGTGTTTGTTTGTCGTTGTTTAATTTTGTTTCTCGTTTACATATTTTTTTTTTATTCTAAATCGCAATTATTGGAGATAGAAGGCTTTTATTGAACAACCGACTTATGAGTAACGCTCTAACAAAAAGAAATTAAGGTTTTATAAATTAAGAAGTTGAAGAGCTTTGATACTCTACATACATATTGTTATTTTTTTGCAAAAACAGTAAAGGTACTCTATTCCTACTTTCGACATTTCTTAGTACAATTTAAAGTTTTGAAACAGTCTAAAATTTATCCGATCCAATTACAAACACATAAATATCTAAACATAAATATATTTACCATTCAGGACACAAAGTATATGAATCCAGAATATATGACAGAGGATGATCATATTGCCATTATAAATGTTCATTCTAAAGATTATTTGCTTTGTACTACGAGAGCAAAATTATCCCTCGATTTCACACGTATATTTTATATTCTAATGCATGTTTTTGTTACAGTTACTCATATTTATGATGCTTTACATGCGTAGAAGATGTTCAAAGCACTTTATAGATATAGGAGTAAACAAATGATGAGAAAAGTCACCGTAAGCAGAACCGTCGTGTTAATAGCCAGTTGGAAATCATCGCTTTGAAAATCGCGACTTCCGGATAGCGTACAGAATAGTAACTACACTGTGTAATATACATATGCTTTTGATTCAGTCAGATATAAGAAGATGATGCATAAGTGTTAATGAGACAACTATCTCATCCAAGTCACAATTTTTAAAAGTAAACTGTTATAGGTCAAAGTACAGTCTTCAACACGGAGCCCTGGCTTACAAAGAACAGCAAGCTATACAGGGCCCCAAAATACTTGTGTAAAACCATTCAAACAGAAAATTGTCCGTTCAGGATTAAATTATTTCCTTTAAATTCATACTCCTTCATTATATAGCCATGTGGTCTTTTCATTAGCTTTTAGACATATGACCTCGAAAAGGTCAGCCGGAGGTGTCACTGTATAAACTGGAATTTCTCATTTGAAACACTTTAAAAGTATAATTTCTATAGATTGTAAATGCATAGTTATTAATTTTAGATGTGTTTGATCATTAACAAAAACCTTTTAATTGACGAGTGTTTACCGGTGACGTATGAACTCGAAAGTGGTCTATTCCTTCTGATCATGCTCTGTGCTCATTTGAAAATTTTATTAGGACAGTTACTGTATAACCATAGGTCGAAGTGTACGAAAATATCGTAGAAATATTTGGCTGTTCACGTTTTCTCCTCATGAATAATGCGCATTTCATGTTCACATGTGAAAGGTTTAAAAACAAAAAACAAAAAGAGCAAATATATGATGTTTTGAAAACAATACTCAATAAATGTTCATGCAAGAAGCTAGATTTTATTGAAAGTAATGCATACATAATTTAAATAATTATTATTTCAGCTACTTTTTGTAAAACAATCGCATACAATAACGGTGTAGCAGAAAATAATAACATATCAAAGAGTACGTGCTTTTAATATGTACCTATTTTAGCACTGACACATACTGTTGTAATCAATGGACATAAAAAATGAAGACCAAAACATTCTTCAATCATTTTACTGAATGAAACAATGTTTTAGAAATACAAATTGTATTCCGAATCTTTTATAATCACATCTGTCTTTGAGGCTTGCATCAATCCACACAATCGAGTGGACCTTTTGTAATTAAAGTTTTTACAGCTCACGTCTTTATGACAGGTTATGCTGCATTCTAACCTTGATCTGACAAATAGTGTCACTGTGAATGAAGTAATGGCTCTCTGGTCTGTATTTGCAGTGTATTTTCTGGGGTTTTCTGAAGAAGAAAAAATATGGAATAAAACTATTGTTATAATGGTTAGCTAGAGGAGTGTATTTACTGTTTATCCTTTGATGATTGCTTACCCTTTAGTTTTCTGATACATGAACAATCCTTTAATTAGAAAACTCAGCATTCTACTTACTAATAGACAGTATACTTAAAACGTGTGTATGATACAAGTAGTAAACACCATAGAAGTTAAAACTAGGATTCGATATTCCATTGTACGTTGATCTGATTGGAAGAAGTCCTTGTGCTTGACAACATATATATGTCAATTGTAATTTGAGAGGCCCCTCATGGGGGATCCTAGTAATCACATAATCACCATTTTTTTGCCAATATAATCATATAATCATTAAATATTTGCTTATCTTTAGTAATCAAATAATCATAAACTAAAAATACAGTACTAGGTAATCAAATAATCATGAAATATTTGGCTTAATAATCAAATAATCATTAAAAAAACGGCCAAGTAATCACATAATCAAAAACCCCATGAGGGCCCTCATTTGAGATACCAGAAATAAATGATATGATTTGTGTTGAATTTATACATGAAATGCTGCAACAGACATGTTTCTTATGGAAAAAATAATATAGTTATGTGACTCTGTAAGTACCTGTCTTTTGAAAAATGGTAAATTTGGCAACATCGACACTCTTAACATACACAGCAGAGATGTCTAGAGGGTAAGGGTCAACCCATTCAATGTATTTGGAAGACAGACTACTGACATTTAGTCCACGTCCAACCTCAATATGGCCACCTTTCCATCTTACCTAGAATGCTCTGTATTCCCCAGCATTGAGCTGATTATCTAAAACGTAATGCATAATTATTATTCTCATTTGCATAATATGTGTTAAATCTAACGTATTGCCAAACTATAGCACTTTACACTCAACATATATCTGTATAGTTTTGTTATCCATTCGTTTGATGTGTTTGAACTTCTGATTTTGCCATTTGATTGGGGACTTTCCTTTTTGAATTTTCCTCGGAGTTCAGTATTTTTGTGATTTTACTTTTTGTTACAAATAGTTACGATCAAATATATAAAAATTATTGTACCTTCTTTAATCATCACTTCTGCTAAATATCAAGAATAAGAAACATCGCCATAAGCAATTGATTGCAAAAATCAGTATAAAACTCTATAGAAATTTTGTACTTTGAATATCTTTGGCTTGTCTATATGCACAAAATCCACAAAAAGTGGGTACATGTACCCTACTATTAAGCAAAGATCCACGGTTTAACACATTTATAATTGTTTTTGATTCAATCGGTATTATGGACTCAGCTTAGATAGTTGTCTATTATGTGACCATATCTCGTCTCCTTATGCCATGTAATTTTTGGGGTTTTTTTTGGTGGGAAAGCAGGAGATTCCCGATGACCATGTGGTCTAAGTACTTTGTTCATCTACAGTATCACTAGCTGTCAGGACTGGGGTTGGGAGTTCCAAACCTGTATGTGTCAGGTGTGTTAGACTTCAATCTTATTTTACAAGGATAGTCAGTATTCCTACCGGAAGTCGATGGTTTTACAGGTACTCCGGCTTCCTCCGATAAAACTGACCGCCAAATTGCCAATATTGCTGAAAGTGGCAATACATACCGATCAATTTATTTGATTTATGTTGTACAAACCTTCCAGTATATTAACTTTCGTATTTAATCTTTCTAACGTTCTTTTGCGTATGAAACATCTAGTGTTGCCAGCTCCACCGATAACCACCTCATAGAACAGGGAAGAAAATCCCTCATCTGGAACCAGAACAATAATTGCATCTGCCCAAACTTTGACCTCGAATGTCAGCGTCTCGTCATGTGGGTAGTCAATGTAATAGTCTGATAATGCGATAGATTGGTACAATGGTGGGGTTGTAACAGTCACGTGCTTCATTAGGCTGGTTAACTCTGTATTATAAAGAAAATACACCGGCGACATTAATAATATACATTATAGAAGTGAGCATGTAACATATACATGTACATGTACACATGTACACAATGGAAACTGTCTACTAGTATTTGTTTGTATAGAAAAAAAGGCTAATTACTATCATCGCGATATCTAAATATATAACACTTAAATGTGGACGTACTACTAACTTACTTAATGTGTATATCGATTGATTGATTGTTGATTGCTTAAGGTCTAGTGGCAAATATTTCATGCATGTTCAGAACAAAAGATGCTTTTTTATATATGTTTCATTACAGCTGAATGTGTTATTTCAATATTAATGAGATTAAAACTATGTTGATTAAGAAGGTTGGGCAATTTGGAAAGACAATCGTTTACAGAAAGCTACATGTACAATAAAAGGGCAAAAAAAAAATATTTCAAATTTAAAGATATTTTTAAAAGAGAGATTTATCTGAATGTTGTAAGGAATTGGACGAAGGTTGAAATCACATCACAAGTAAGATTTAATGCTATGAATTATTCCATTGATACAATAAATACAACAGATCCATGGCAATGTTAAGTCTGCCTCGTATCTTGACTTTATAACAACTGTAAGATTTACGGACGCCATCACCAGTTGGTTGCCTTTTATGGAATATTCGTTTCAAAGGTGATAGCGGATATGTTCCTTCTGTCGTAACATAATCCATCCCCTGTTCCCGAATATAATCTACCGAACGTACTAACATGAACAACATGATCGGTGTCATAAGTGAAGCAGGATCTGCATTCCTCTCTGTGCACCTGAGACTACCCCCAGATTTTTTATGGGTTTTATGTTGCTTAGTCTTTGATTTTCTATGTTGTGTTTTGTGTGCTACTGTTCTGTTGGCATTTTTTTTCTTTTTCAGCCAATGCGTTGTCAGTTTATTTTTGACTTGAGGGTTTGAATGTTCCTTTGGTATCCTTCGCTTCTCACTTAGCCATAACATGTAAGCTGGGTTTTTATTGAAAGATTGAGAAAAGATACAAGAATGCACCCGAACAGTTCAGTATATTGGTATAGTCCCTAATTAACTTATAGATACTGACCCTTAAATAAACATGTATAATGGCGGGTCGTATTTGTTTACAAATTATTCTTCATAGAATATAACCATAAGTGATGACCATTTTAAGGAACCTGAATGGACTTTTAGAAAAGGATCTGCACTGAAGCTAATTAAAAATTCTATAAAATAGCCCCAACCTCATGTTTTTTTTAATATGACAAGTTTTACTAAATCCGTATAATTCATTGCTTTTTATGTTAAATTCACAAATTTCAAGCAATCTTATCTTCATTGTTTTATATTTGAATTAAGTGACAGTTATTCCATGTAAAAATTAAGTGCCTTCTCATGCCTTAATTATCCTGACTTTTAAAAAAATCAACCAATTTTTTCAAATACAAAGGATCAAACAAGTTCAACACTATCAACAAACAAAATAGTTTGAAATAAACGTTGTTGAAGATATCCATCAAAAGGTTAACCCCAAGTCACGATCAAAATATAAATAAATAATTTAACAAAGACCACCAATAAAGCTGTCAACACCATCAAATTCCTTCAATTACAAAAAAACCACACACAGAGAAACTGATTTGTGACAAGAGATGACCATCGTCTTTTTTATTTGTAGTAAAATTTAGTCTATTTTAGTATTCCATCTAAATTAAGGCTTGTTATTTCTGAGTATCATATTTATGGAGCCTGTGGAGTTCTATTAATGGAAAATAGAGAGGTCATAGATACCAAAGGGAAATTAAAACTCGACTATATAAGTAAATGTTCAAGTGTCTTGCAAATTGCTTTACGGATTTGTTAACATTTGTTTTATATTCATTTTAACATTGAAACGATGAGAAAAATAATTAAACATCGGTTTTAAAGCATGCTCGTCTGGGAAATGTCATGCAGGTTCTCGATGGTAAAAATTATATTGTCGAATGCAACTGAAATCTATCCATGTGTTGTGTATACTTTTGTTAGTCTTTTAGTCGCAGTTTTGTAACCCAATAGCAGGATAAGCCAACCAAATTAATGCAATTTTTTATATCAAATATTCAATTCATTATAATCCGATAGGTATGTATTTATACGGGAAATATGCAGAACAGGACATAACAATAAGATATATATATATATATACAATATGTCCATAGTTATTTTTGCATGTAAACCAGTTCTTTTCAGTTTGATAAACTTTGATAATCCTCCTTAGATACGAAGGCTATTGTGTTAATTCCTACCATATCAATTCCATCACAAGGTGTTGTAGCCCGTACTTTGACCTATAATGGTTTACTTATACAAATTGTGACTTGGACAGAGAGTTATCTCAAAATGTATCACATCTACTTATATCTAGTTAACATCTACCATTAAACATTATTGTACTCTGATGACTTCTATTTTGTCTATATTTTTTTATGTTTTGTTAGTACAATTAAAAAAATAAATGATCTCTCTCTCTCTCTCTATCGACCCCCCTCTCTTGAAATTTCAAAAGTTTACTTTCTCTAGTTGATACTTATCGTATTTAAAGAGGTGGTTTGATATAAAGTATATAATTATAATAAAACCGTTCAATTTGTGTCAATTTTAAACTTTAAATGTCTTAAAAAAAAAGTTACTTCAAGGCTTAAACATTTTGATATTTGAAATTAAACCTGACTAATTCGTAATTGAAAAGATGCGACAGGTTGATTTGTCTTGGAAATTTTTCATACAATTTCCATTCATATGCAACAACATTTGTAACGTTCATTTTGATTGGATAACGTCACTTGTTTACATGGCATCAATTGACAATTAATGCCATGGGACGCACGTGCAAGCGCAGACGGGCAAATGACAGATTTTAAATACATGTTTTAACGTTGTTTTCTGTTGGTTTCATTAGATGGAGATAACAATATTGTATTTTAAGCTCCGACGGCATCAATTGGAGATTTGATGGTCGCAAATACCCGTTTACTGTATCCGCTTATTATATAACGCATCGCCAGTAAACTTAATTTGCGACCATCAAATCCCCAATTGATGCCGTCGGAGCCTAAAATACAATTACAGTTTTCTCCTAAGTAGTAGACGAACACAAACAGTTTGCATTAAATCAAATCAAATCAAATCAAATCATTTTATTGGTGTAAAATCCAAATATTGGATAGTTACCAAGACAAACCTGACAATAATAGCAAACAAATAATATTCAAATTTCAACAACATTCATACTCTATAAGACTTACTTTTAAATGTTTTTGGATGAGGTGATACTTTTGCAAATTTGAAAGTACAAGTACAAAAATTCATAATGCAATTGTTTTAAAATATAATTTTTATCATAACAAATACAAATAGTAAAATATAGAATAGTCATAACTTTTTTTACATCAGCTAGTTTTTCTTATCAGCTAGGCTGTTTCGTAATATATATAAATCATTAACTCCCTTGACAATAATTTTAGTTATGTTATATATATATATCTTTATTTCCTCCAATAATGAAGAGCATTAGTTAGATCGATAGTTAAAGTAAAGTTGGAAGATAGGACAGTATATTTACAAACAATATATCAAAATTAACCTTTACACAATTGTATAAACGTGAAGAATGCGTAACAAGAGAATAAAATTAAATGTTTATCAGCCTAAGAAAGTAGCAATGTTCACACAGTAGAATCTTTTACACAACTAATTGTCTAATATGTAGAAATTGTTCTATTCATCCAATTCAAGTCGCACACATCCAGTATATGTTTGTGATGCAGGCCTTTTGAAACATAGTCCGTTCATCTTCGTTTAGATCAAAGTCTGTATGACATGATAAGATGCATGCTAAAAAGTCTTCGTCAGTTAAACTATGTAGATAGGCACTGAATTCGATTGGACCTATATCTATCAAATCACACCAAAACTTGTCCCTTTTTGACTGGAAAGTTTCACAAGAGAGTACAATGTGAATAGTTATATCACCGAAAAACCTTCCGCACTTGTCACACAGAAAAAACGGTTCTTCATATGGACGGGTTAAGGTACACAGATTGACAATAAAACGGCACTGTTCTATAAGTAATGGATGTTTTCGGCTAAAAGTCCAAGCAGGATGAAGACCTTTTGAAAGTGTATGTATACGACTGAAGAATTTAAAATCTTTGTCTATTTGTGTCCTGAAACGCCACAATGATTCCTCGGTTTCTTGGACGGCAACTTTAACTGTTTTCTTCCATTGAATGTAAGTTGGGAAATGACCTGTACTCAGGTAAGTATCAAAGTCTGACAATCTATAATTGACCAAAATTTTATGTATATCAGGAATAAATCCAAGCTGGTGTTTAACACAGTTATATTTAAATTCCATAGCTCGGGTAAGAAATATCTGCTTTGGAAGCATTGAGTCTTTCATTAATATTAACTTTCCAAGAAATAATAATTTCCGTTCATCTATGTATGACTCGGCGGACTTCCATCCAATCAACGCAGTTACCATATCAGATCTAGTTTGCCTTGGTAATCCCTGTATAGATTTACACACATACCGTTGTGCACGTTCTAGTAATAAAATCTCGGTGTTGGTAATTTCGGTCCACAATTCACATCCGAAAAAAGCTTTCGTGAAACATACCTGACGAACTATACGGTTACAAGTGTCAATACTGATAACAGAAGGATGTAAACCTGATTTGATCAACCCTAATGCTGAAGATCTTAATGTTCTGCAGGCTTGAAGTGTTCTGTCCATAGAATTAAGATTACTGTTCAATAGGACTCCTACATGCCTAGCGGAAATTTCCAATTGTATGCTGCTGTTGTACAGTAGAATATCCGTATGTTGTTTTGATTTGGAAAAATTAAGTTGAATGCTTTTTAGTGGATTAAACTTAAATTTCCAATCAATGCTATAATTTTCGCAAATTGTAACCATCGTCTGCATGTTACAGCAGTTAGTACTGATCAAAGCGATATCATCTGCTTGAACTGGTGATGAAATATGAATGTCCGTTACGAGTATGCCACGTCTACAATCGGAAAGCTCTTCTAACAAGTCATTAATGTATAACAAATACAATTTAGATGATAAGCTGTTTCCTTGGCGAACACCACGGTAAACTGGGAAGAAACGTGAGATTTGTCCGTTGTAAAGAACTGCACTTTTAGCGTCCGAGTACATATTAGCTATAAGCAACCATAATTTTCCAGTTACTCCATATTCAAGCAGTTTGTACAACAATCCGTTGTGCCAAACAGTGTCAACTGCTTTTGTTGAATCAAGTAAAACAACTATAACTTTTCCAAGTCTTTCAATATGGTGATAAATGGATTCATGAATATTGAATGATGTATGTAAACACGATAGACACTGCTGATATGCCGTTTGCTGTGGGTTTGGAAAGCATTTGTTGTCTTTTTTCAATTCAAGTTTTAAATCAATGATTTTATCAAACACTTTTCCAATACACGGTGCTAAACTTATTCCTCGATATGAGTTTGGATCACTTTTACATTTTTTCCCTCCTTTAAATAAAGGAACAATCAAACTTGATTTCCAAGATTTTGGAGAATAAAAGTTGTAACAAACTAAGTTGAAAAGTTTTGTCATGTGATTTCTCAAACTGTTGCCGCCGTATTTCAGATGTTCATATTCGATGTTATCTAATCCAGACGCTTTATTATTTTTTAGGCACTTCAATACCATTTCCACTTCGTTAACTGTAATATTTAGCTTAGTGTTGTTATAAAATGTTCCTCTGAAATCTTTGTGAGCAACCTCAACAGTCTTGGTTATCGCCCGTTCCTTGTCACTAACCGGTTCTGATTCAGTATTTTGTTTGAAGATTGACTCGAAATGCTCTGCCCATCCATCTAAGATATCATCCTGGGTCGAACATTGTCTCCCATTTACAATTAGTCTTGATAAGCAGCTTTTAGACTTTTTATTTTTGTTCAGAAATGACCAGAGACGTTTTTGATCTATATCGAAATCCTTTTCGAGTGAATTATATGTTTCTTGCATATGCTTTTGATGTGCATTTCGTAATTCCCGTCGGAAGTTTCTTTTGGCTGATTTGTATTCTTGAAATATGACGTGTTCACCTCTTGGCCTATTACAAGAAATCCATTGTTGGCGTTTTGAAGCCATATTTTCATGCAGCGCATTTACTTGATGAGTCCAGTATGGTTTAAGGTATTTTACGAAAGTTTTGTGTGGTAAAGTTTCTGTTTCAGCTTGTTGTATTGCATCAACGATGTTCGAGTAATAACACTCTATATCACAATTAGAACATCCTAAACTCGGTATCTCCACGCCCCAAAGATGCTGTGAAGTTGCAAAAGAGAAGTCTTCCAAATTGTTCTTTTCTCTAGCCTTGTTCCATGATACCTTGGATTGTTGTATTATAGTTTCCGTGTCTGCATTTACTGTATTGTCTAATATTAGCTTGGCTATAATTGGATGATGATCCGAAACATTAAACGAATGATCGTCTAACACTCTTGCAGAATCAATCAGACTGATATTATCCTTTGATATCAAAATATGGTCTATAGCAGTAGATGGACCACTTTCATAAGACTGGAATGTAAATGTATTTCCTTCACCAAAGGGTTGTAAATGTAAGGAAACGAGACGCAATTCGTCCAAAAATTTCGCAAATGTTACTGATCGTTTATCTCTAACGGAATTAAATGATCTCGGACCAATTACTTTGGCGTTTATATCTCCAAGAATGATGACTATACCTAGCTGAGAGTATATCATGTATATGTCGTACAGTCGCTCAACGTAATTTCTAAAATGTTCGAATGGCTTTGACGATGCAGGTAAGTATACACAGAAGCAATATATATTCTAGGAGTGAATGGTGTGAATTTCTATTCCTGTTATACGCGTGTCCTCTATATCAATACTTTCAACATATTTGACAATTGAAGATTTAACAATAAAAGTCACACCCCCTTCCATGCGAATTTTAAACGCTTCAGGGTAGCTATCATCAACACATTTTGGATTTACAGATGAATAAGTTGAATCAATACTTTCGAGTACATTTACACAGTGTCTACGCAACCAATGTTCCTGTAAAGCACATATATCAACATCGTGGTTTTTCAAGCACTCCACCAAATATGGGACACTTGACATAATCCCTCTACAATTCCATGACATAAATGTTAGTTTGCTGGACATGTTCATTAAAGTGTCACATAAGATATAGATGATTACTAGATATATTAATTTGTTAATTGCCATATTTTTCATTCTTATAGCTGTTTCTTTCTTGTAGCTGACGACGGGATAACCAACGTTTGAAAAAAATGCCGTTTGGCCAAAAGTTAGAATCATACACTCTTTCTTTTTCTGAGTGTCGAACATTTAGTTGAGCAGAGTTACTATATAATCCTTTGGTGAAAAATCGAATATAGGTGAACTTGATATTGTTTTCAAGTAGGAAGTCTCGCATGTCACTTTCGGTGCAGTCTTTCCTAATTCCTCCGACATACAAACGTTCGACTCGTTTATCCGATACTCCCCTAAAATTGTTTAACGAAACCATGTTTTGATCACTCGATATAACAACTTACTTTAAATAAAGCTAATGATAACAATGACCACTGCCCTTTCCTCGATCTTGATATCTATATCATAAACGGGAAGCTTAATACAAAAATTTATGATAAAAGAGATGATTTTTCATTTCCTATTGTTAATTATCCATTTTTAGATGGTGACGTTCCCTTGTCACCATCTTATGGTGTTTATATATCTCAACTTGTACGATTCGCTCGTGTATGTAACAATGTATTAGATTTTAGCGAGAGAAATTTATGTATTACTGAAAAATTATTACACCAGGGTTTTCGATATCACAAACTGGTCAAAACATTTACTAAATTTTATCACCGGTATAAGGAAATAATTCGTAAATATAACTCAACATGCAGACATCTTATACGTTCAGGTATTTCACATCCAAAATTTTATGGAAATATTCTTTATAAAGCACAAAAATGTCAGTATTCTCCTCAGAAACTAACAAAACCTTTAAATAGACTTATTAAAAGGGGATATAGTTACGATACTGTTGTCAGGTCATTAAAGATTGCATATTTTGGCTTTAACATTGATTCACTGATAGGGTCTTTGCATCGGAACTAAACACATTTATTTCTAAAAAAACAGTTGTTGGCATGACACGGGTTATGTTCTTCTCATATATTTTATGATAGTATGATACTAAACCCCTAACGGGAGGGATTGTACCTGATATTCATATGATGAAGACATAATCTTTCAATCAGTTTAATTGAGGTCTGGAGCTGGCATGTCAGTTAACTGCTAGTAGTCTGTTGTTATTTATGTATTATTGTCATTTTATTTATTTTCTTTTGTTACATCTTTTGACATCAGACTCGGACTTCTCTTGAACTGAATTTTAATGTGCGTATTGTTATTGTTTTACTTTTCTACATTGGCTAGAGGTATAGGGGGAGGGTTGAGATCTCATAAACATGTTTAACCCCGCCGCAATTTTGCGCCTGTCCCAAGTCAGGAGCCTCTGGCCTTTGTTAGTCTTGTATGATTTTAAATTTTAGTTTCTTGTGTATAATTCGGAGTTTAGTATGACGTCCATTATCACTGTACTATTATGCATATTTTAGGGGCCAGCTGAAGGACACCTACGGGTGCGGGAATTCTCGCTACATTGAAGACCCATTGGTTGCCTTCGGCTGTTGTTTGCTCTATGGTCGGGTGGTTGTCGCTTTGACATATTCACCATTTCCTTTCTCAATTTTATTCAATGTGTTCTGTTGAGGATTGAGTCTGTGTTTGCTTTTTCCCATGATTTTCTATAGTCTTGGACATTTCAAATGAACTGAATTCTGACATACTACTATCATCGATGACTGTGTCTATATTTGTAGAATTATCAGTAACTATATCTTTTGTTCCATTATACTGATGTTCAGTTGTCGACTTTTCTTGGTCTTTATCTGTTAGGTCTGCCATTTGAAATTTTGACAGACGTTTTGGACTCACGAAAGAAATGAGATCAATGTCACTGTCTGTACTTATTTTCGGGGACTTTGGATAGTTCTTTGTTTTTGTTTTTGTCTTCTTCATGTCACCACTTTTGTGTAAATCTGAGATACTGCTGTTGTTCACTTTGATGTCTGATTTAACTGTGTCTATTTCGTCACTCAAATCATATATATCTTTTCTCACTAATTTTAAGTTAGCACGTAAAGCATCTACTCCGCTAAATTTCGAGTCTTCTTGCCTTGATATCCTAGAATCTACAGACTTTTCGAAGATTTTCAACGCATTAATATCTTCTTTTACTGACTGTATCTTGGTTGAGTTATTTCCTGTTTCGGTTGCAAGAGAACTTATTACTGTGTCGATTTCTGAAATATCCTTTTTGACCTCAATCAAGTTTTGACTATTTTGCTTAGTCTGATTGTTTTCATCTGTAAGAGTTTTGATTTCGCATCTTATTTCGGCCATGAATTCAACTAAAGCAGAGTCAGATTTGTCAATCGAATTTTGAAGTCGGTATATTTTATCTGATTGTTTCTTCACGACATCTTTTAACGTTTCATTTTCTTTAATCATATCTCGTATCCTTTTATCAATATTATCGATATCTTGTGCGTTTTCACCTTTCATCGTCATTATATCGCGATCCAACCGTGCTAAGCCTTCTTTGAGGAACAAGTCGTTGGAACTGTCTGTTCCTACATCTTGTCCGTTATCAGATGATCTACAGTTTTGTGATTGCCTTGGTCCTTGCGATTTTGGAATATTAATAGTTTCTAGCAATTCGTCGTTACAGTTGTCATTCAATGCAACATACAAAATAAAGCAATCTTTGGCTAATTTTTGTAATAATGTGTCCCCATTTTTTGAACGTGCTCCATATCGCTTTTTCAAAGTTGCTGTCTTGTATGGAAAATTTTCCCGATCTCTAACTTCCGAAAAGAAACGCATTCTTAATTCTTCAAGTTTATGTGTATCACTACTGGTTGTTTGGATTAGTTTTGAAATGAAGGTTTCTTTTGGGCAGCCTCTGAAATTTTCATCGAAGTTATTGATTATTGCATCTTGAGATGATATATCCATATAATTAAACACTAAATCGTCGGGTCCTTCAAACTCATTAAAATCATCCCTCGTTTTATTTTGTGTCAGATCCATTTCATTATTCGTTTCTATGTGACTATCATCTTGACCGTATTGCAAATACAACGAACCAACTGCTTGGAGCTCAGTAATCGTGTAAGAGTCGTTCATAATAACTGAGTATAGTAATGCGTATTCGGATAGTTTCGCAAGTCCTTTTCTGTATGTAAACGTTTCGTCTGCTATTAACTGTAGAAATCAAGTTTAATTGAGTTCCTTTACCTGTAATAGTTATACATGTAGTAATGCATTGCCATGATATAATCCCTATACATGTAGTAATGCATTGCCATGATATAATCCCTACAAATCTCATCTTTTCTGCAGGATCGTATATGGTCGAGAAGATTCCAAAATATAAAATGGTCTATAGGAATTCCGTACCTTTCTTACCATGAATAAATAACAAATCTTGCAGGTCATCGTTTTCTTAATAGCTTTTTTTTTCTTTAATTATCTAGCTGTTATTAAAATAATTGGAAAAGTGAAGATGGAAAACATCAATTCCAGAGTTTTAAAGTGTCCTTTAGAAAAAAAGATCATGTCCGTTTTGTTTACTTTGAACATTATGTTAACTGTGGAGAAAAAACAGCTAACGAATTATTGATTTGTTTTTTTATAAAAGAGCAAAAATTAGAACGACATGATTTCATATCATCAATTTCATTACATTATGCTTGCTTTACATAACTGCTAGCATTTGTTACATGGTATTATATATCCATCTTTTTTTCTCTTTCTTATTTGAATTTTGTAATAGTATTTGCTATTTATCCTGATACTAATATCTTTTTTTATCCGTTCCGGTTATTATCTGGCCTGCGAAGAAATTCAACAAAGTAAGCTATTCGAATGAAATCTTTATACATTTAATTTGCTGTAGATAACTCCATGCATCTATAACATGGTATACTATTATATAACCTTCCTTTTGTGTTTGCTTTTCTATACGTGTGTGCTATCTATATCTATATTTTCCCGTGTTGGCTTTTGTCTGGCCTTCAAAGAAAGTCGCAGAAGGCAAGATGCAACGAAGCTATTTCCGTGATTGATACTTTTTCAAATACTTTATAATACAATATACAATATGTCAACTGAATTTAGTGTAACTGATGATTATAAGATGTTCATTCCTTACTGTTATAGGGTTTATCTAAACTTGACCTCACTTAAATGGTTAAAGGGACACTAGCTACGATATATATATAAAAATACAATATTGTTTCGTTTGGTTTAACCTTTTTTAAAAGGGAAATAAAGAAATACTAATCGTTTTAAGCAGGAAATTCGATTCCATTTTGCAAAATGGATAATTTGACCTCATTAAGTCCGTATATACGTAGTCATGTGTCATGTGACCCTCAATTTATATCATTGGCTAGAGATTGGTAATGCATGCATAATTTGTGTTTGGTCATTAAAAGGGAAAAGAATGTCAACATTGAAAGTTAAACTAGGGTGAACAATTTTGTTGACTTATTCAATCCACAAAAAAATCATTCTTATACTGGTAAAAACGTTAATAAAATAATTTTTTTAACCGAAAGCATGAAATCAAATAGATCTATAAAAATCCAATTGCATGAGGTCGCAATCTATATATATTTATGTTTATGTTGATAGTCGGAAATATTAGGAGATCATCTCGATAGCTACAAAAAAATGTAATTAGATGGCGTCTAGACAAAAACACACACACAATTCTGATTTAAATTATCGAGTACATGCTTTCTTATTTTTTTTTATTTCAGACTTATTGTAATTTGGACATATGTTTTAGTATGTTATAAATCAAATATATGAATTTGAGTCAAATCGATGAACATGAATTTGACATCTAGTACCCCTTTAAGACATTTAGCCAAATGTTAAGTTTGCATTATTAGTTATGTCTGTTTCGCAGCTACTATAAATAGTTGATTAAGTACAAACAAGTGTATGGAATGATTGAATGGTTTTTACATATAAACAAAGAAGGAGATTTGGTATGAAGTGTTGTAAGCAATAATTACAGACAACCTTACAGCCTTCAAAAATGTAAAAAACCATACCGTATAGTCGGTTTTAAAAGGCCCCTTCATAAATATATGAAACAATTCATTTGAGAAAACTAACAAATATGACATATATAAACCAACGATAACCTCTGAACCCCTAAAATGTCAGTTTGGCAGAATTATTCAGACTGCTATCTCATTCGCAGGATTCTTTGTTCAAGTTTAAGAAAAGAAATTTAAAGATTGACATCTGTATAATGTTGAAAACTGGTTTCTCTGTATCCCTTTGTTTGTCTTTTAACATATATCTGTTATTTGGTTGCTGTTCCGAAGACGTTTATATCTATTTATTCGGAGAAGAAGGTGTTTGTTAAGTGTAGTTTCTTTGTATCCCTTTGTTTGTCTTTTAACATATATTTGATGTTTGGTTGCTGTCCCGAACGCGTTTATATCTATTTATTCGGAGAAGAAGGTTATGTGTACACTTAGATCAAACAAAATAATGTACAGTCATTCGATGGATTGATTGATGGATTAGAGTTTAACGTTCTTTGATAATTACATGTTACATCCATATTAGGACGAACACGTATAGATGTAATTTGACGCGTTGGAACTTTAAAATATGTTGTTTTGTTCTTGTCTTTTTATGCAAAAGTCCCCTGTTTCAAATAAAAAAAGGGCATTGTTTGCCTTTTTTAAATAACTGGTGAAAACATTTTACTTTATTATTAATGTTTCCCGTCGTATTTCGTCGTGTTTTACTTGTACCTAGTTTTTGCTCAGGATTGATCAAAATTAACAACTACATCATTTTTTGTAATTTAAAAGATTGCAAAAACGTCTTATAAAAAATATGTTAAAATGTAAATTTGTCAAGGGACTTTCTATAATACTAACTTAGTATAGAAAGTCCCTGATTTGTCGTATAAAATACTTTCTAGATAAGATCATAGAAAGCCGGTTTTGATACGTGTTTCAGCAATACAATTGGTTAAGATAATTATCTATGATGTATTAATGACTAACTGCACATGTATGCTGTCATATTATAAGGTGAATTTTTAGGGATTATCATGTTCACCTCTGACTTGTTCACGTGATGTTAAAAAAGACGTACCTATTTGGTGAGAAACAATAAAACAAAGATTATTTTGACGGTTTATATGTATCTTTCTGTATCGAGAACAAATATTTGACAGTTAATGACATGACCATATATCAGAAATAATTTTTACGACAACAACGTGTTGGCTATTTACCCTCTGGTCAAAATAAAGTAACAATACCAAAATTGTGTAAATATTCGTTTTTATGTATCATCGTCATAATCTTCTTTTTGCATACGCAGTTGCTGTATACATCGCAGCCGAGTGAAGTTATATATATATGTCTATTTGTTTCTAAAGTTTTAGATTTTAAAAGTTTTGCGATAAATATCATAGAAGAAATTAACTACTGAAACAGAAAAAAAGTCCGCGAAAATTCTGGATTATCTACCTTGGATGCGGACAGCAATTTTGATTGATATGCGATTGTTATTTTAGTATAGTGGTATGGACGAAAGGCTGTTTAATTTTCTTAGAAAATAAAAAAAAGAGAACTTATTTATACGGATTGGACATACTAATTGAGGATTATTAACTTTTTTATATAGGATATTACAATTGTATAGAAATGAGGATTTTTGTATTTTTATTTTTCACAAGTAAGTTTATTTTCTAACAACTATTTTGTGTCAGAATTTGAAAGAATGCATTTCAATGGCATTTTTAGACATTAGTTATATAGAAAAATGAAAATAAATTGTGTTTATAGAGAACACATAAAAATAACACTAAATAACTTTTAAGCGTCCGAATCGCACTTTCTTGGTTTGTCTTCAACGAAAACGTTAAAAGCCGAGGAGGTTTAATTTGACTAAATGTCATTATTTTATAACACATTTAACATTTATAAAAACGGAAAATGTAGAAATCTGTTTTAAAAGAACAACATATTTTTAGATGTTCTGCTTAAAAACTGATTTAATATTTCTTGAAAACCACTTTTTTGGGGGGTTTTCTTACGAATCTTGTATGAATCATAGCTTAAACGAAGTATGTTATTTCTCAACATATTATAACAACTTAGTGTTTTTGAAAAAAATGAAATTACTGCTGTTTACCTTAATATATGTTTTCATTATTTTCAGATTCAGTCATATTTGGTAAGTGTAATAGATTAATCTAATTTCATTGATATCGGTAGCAAAATATCTCTTTACTTGTATATTGATTCACTTATGATTGCATAGCGTCGGTGCACTAAAGCTTTATTGAGACGAGATGAAGAAATGTATAAAGAGAATTATCTATTCGTCCGTTCTATAAAGTGTTAAAAAATAAAGACGAACTTGGAATACTATTTTTAGTTTTGGCTTAGACTATAGAAGATAACGATTTTGAAAGATGTAATGCCAGAAAGTGATGTTTTCTACGACCAAAAGAAAGAGTCGGAAAGACGCGTTCGTCCTTATTGCCCCTTCTGAATTCGCCACTGATTTTGTGATAATTGATTTTAATAATGATTTGAATATTTTAACTGAGTTACGGTTGACACTCATATAGTTTCCTTTGAGATAAGGCTTATTATGTGGAACAACCAGCACGTAATGCATACATATACAACATATCTGCAAATACAGTTGATTTATTGATTGATTGTTGATATTCAATGTCAATGTAAGAACTCTTGGCTGTAAACTGGCGACCAGGTTTTATCTGTGGAGTAAAATTTAGTGTTTGCATAAAAACGACCAACCTTCGACATAAAATCTCACAACTTTAGTAAATTAAGAACGAACCCTGTTCCAAGCGGGATTCGAACTCACAACCGCAGTGTTGGAAGGCTAGTGATAACTATAAACTTAATACTGAAACTAATCTGCCACCTTTATCCCTTTATCAAAAATATACCATAACGAATTGATGATCTTGATTGGTTTTATTAGGAAACCATACGAATTTGATTAATTCCTTTAATGTCCAGTGGCAAATATTTCATTTTATATTCGGATTGAGATTTCAATTTGTAGCTTGAAGGAGTAATGTTAGCAAAGGTCAATTACGTACAAATAGCTTGCATTTATGACAAATATAGCAATGTCCTCTTAAACTAAAGGTTCATAGCAGTCCATTCAAAACGTTGACAATTATATCAGCAGAATCAGACTAGGATTCAGCCTAATTGTTATAGCTGTTTGAATATAATAATTAAGAACCAAACTGCACAAGAAATAACCAGTTTAGTTCAATTGAAAGTTGATTCAATTGGCATATACTCGTGGTTCATTTTCAGTATCCTGTCATCTTCAGTTTTAACGGTGGTAAATTGAATAACTCTGTTATGTAAACTTCATCAAATATCGATGCTGTTGAAAAAAAATAATAAAAAAAAAATTGAATAAATAAAATAAAAATATCGATGCTGATAGTCTTTTCTTCATTGCAAGTGCAAACTTAAATGATTACAACTAAATTATTAATAAGGTATCTCTCTACTAAAAACAGATTTGACATGTAAGGGCTTGCTCGACAACGGGATGACTGCCTTCACTAGCTTATCATAATTTTCTAGAAAGCATAATTTCCCGTGAGTTTTTTTTTCGTTATTTTTAGGGAGTCTATTTCACTTTTTTACACATCACACCAGGATTGAGCATATAAATGCTTAACGTCATGATTAGAACAGTTGATAAAATGAAAGTGTATTCCTGAAAACCGTTCCCATTGGAATGTTATTTCTTAGTTTCAATACATGACAAAGCAAAACGGACAAACAGTGTTATTTGTATGTCATTTTGTCTTTTGTGAAGAGTTGTCTCATTGGCAATCATCCCATATCTTTTTTTTTTATATAATTGCCAGATAGACACGTATAATCAAGAACAGGTGAAGGGATATCGAGATGCTTAACCAAAAATAGGGACATCATGGTTGTACTTAGTCAACAAATTAATGAACTGTTGACGTTTAAAAAATATTTTGATGATGCGGATTTTCAATGTTTCTGGTTAAGTTAGTCCCATCTTTTATAGACTCGGGATGATACAGTCAAATACTATTATATACAATGTAATAAGGCGACACGTGTCAACAATCGAAAAGAGAAGGTAACCATCTATACATCTTGTTTCATCGTTGGGTTACTGTCCAATTAGCTTATACCCCGCATCTATTGTATTCACATTAACGAATAACAAACTGTCACATTAATAAATTTCACATAACGATTTACGCGGGGAAAGAGACATGTAGCTTGATGGGAAAGAGACGCGTACTTTGATCTGTTGAGGTCATTCTTGACATCTGGTGACATTAATGGACACGGTGTTACATCGGTATATAACACTTGATATTTACATGACACTTATATTCTACATACTATATCGTTGGAAACTTTGATGTATCCCACCTCTGATGACCATGTATCAAACATGGAGTCCTCGGTTAGCCCTACGTGGTCACCTTGATGTATGCTACCTCTTTTTACCATATATCACACGTGAAGTCCTCAGTTAGCCCTACGACGTGGACACTTTGATGTATCCCACTTCTCTATACCATGTATCAAACATAAAGTCCTTGGTTAGCCCTACGACGTGGACACTTTGATGTATCCCACTTCTCTATACCATGTATCAAACATGAAGTCCTCAGTTAGCCCTACGACGTGGACACTTTGATGTATCCCACTTCTCTATACCATGTATCAAACATGATGTCCTTGGTTAGCCCTTCGACGTAATGAGAATTAGCTATAATAAAGAAGGAAAAAAAAGGAAACGAAGTGACGTTTAAATGAAAGGTTGGCCCTATACGACATAATGAGATGTTTCGGTAATAGGAGACAACTCTAATTTAAAACAGGTTGTGAATGCCATTTTTACAGAGAACGAATTCCACTTTATCATAGTGAGTCCGAAATATATACTGAACTTTGAGACAATTTTTTTAAAAATATTTCTATGTTTTGTTAAGTATTTAAGTAAACTGTTGTGGATACTGACGAGCTGTAGTGTTCAAGGTTATAAAGAAAGAAAAAAAATATATATAAACACAATTTCGTTTCTTCGAACGTCGCAAAATGGTATAGCTTTGTGATTCAAACATAACTGACACTTATTCGTCAATGATGTCAAAAGGTGTAAATATTTATATTTTGTTAAAAATTCATTTCTCAAATGTAACTTTTTTAAATATTTTAAAATCTGTAGAAGAATTTTTAAACAGTTTGTAGATGAAACATAATTAGACTTACTTCTTAAACATAAATATCACAAAAAAATCATTTTTTAACGAATAAAAGTATCTTCATAAAGGCCTAAGATCATACTAAATAAATTGTCTTGTCAGTCAGTGGTATGTTAAAGAGAAATATATTATAATCCCCGAAATGTGTATTATATGGCCCTTAACCCTCCTCATTTTTCTCCTCGACAATTTAGAAATATTGGTAATGCAATGGGATTTGTTCTTTGTCTTTGATACAGTTTATATATGATTTTTTTTAATGTACTCATCATTTGTCAGATCCGCGTTATTAGTGCTATAGAAAATGGGTATAAATAGGAAGATTAAAAAAAAAAAATACTGCCGTATAAAATAGGTTTTAAGAAAAATATTGTTTTTGAAACAGATTTTAACCAGTTTCAGGATTTCTATATCAAATGCTTTCAGTCGACCTAAGTGAAATGTGTACACATAAGTACGAAAAAGTCTCAAAGGCAAATACAAAAACATAGAATGTGCATTAATAATTAACAGTTACAAAGCTTATTGAAAACTTTTTTTCTTTTTTCTTTTTTTTTTTGCGTCATCAAATTTTGTGATTCATGTCAGAATATAGTTAATTATTATATTTTGTGTCAGTTGATAACATGACAACGTGACCGATCGAGACAAAATCTTACAAAGTATTGGACGGTAATTTATTATAGTTATGTAAAAATGAATAGCTACAGTGATCTGCCGAGATACCATAATTAATTTTACAAATAATTGAACAAGTAACAAGGACGGGGGATATTTCCTACGGCTATTTATGTACAAACTATAAATGCACGTAAATATGTGAACCAAGATATACATCAATTTGTTAAGAAAAGTCCTAAATAAGAGATGATTTTACCCATGGAAATTTCATTACAACTATAAATGCAATTAAATAGCTACACTCTCGTGTGAACTAAGATATATCAATTTCTGAAGAAAATTCCTCTATCAGACATAATTTTACCCGCTAATAGAAATTTATTTTTCATTTTTCTTAATCCTGTTGATAGTTATAGATATATAGTTCTATCTGTTTCTTATGTCTCTAATTTAACTGGCATCTCACCTTTGGGTCATACTACTTTACACTAGGTACTAACAGTATAGTATAGTATAGTATAGTATAGTCATCAATGTAATGATGGTTCGTCGTATGATGTAGATGTAGAAACAGTACACAATGAATGCTAGACATACCAAATTCAGTAATATGGTTGGTTGAATTCTGGATCTGAAAACTGTTATAGAATTCAAATGATTGATGATATTCTATAAGCATAGCCTGTAGCAGTGGCGGATCTAGAACTTTTCCTAAGGGGGGCCCGCTGACTGACCTAAGGGGGGCCCGCCCCAGTCATGCTTCAGTGATTCCCTATATAATCAACCAATTTTTTCCCACGAAAGGGGCCCAGGCCCCCCAGCACCCCCCCCCCCCCTGGATCCGCCTATGTGTAGTTCAATGGATATCGTTTGCTTATGTCAGTAGTACTTGTTTTGTTATAGATTGTTATAGGTTATAATGCTATATTTCTCAATAGGATTGTTTCACATTTTTCATGTTGGGGCTCTTTTAGCTGACTATTTGATATTTTTTCTCATTGTTTTTGACTTTGATGGAGCTTTGTCTCATTGGCAATCATACCGCATTTTTTTTAAACTTTATACAAAACTTTTTTTACAATATAAGAAACTTTTATACCTTATTTTGAAATAAAGAAAAAGACAGCATGTGGTTGTTTGACCTTGACCTGTACAATGACAGCTGAGACAGATGTTGAGGGATATCCTCCTCTGACCGTAATTGGTCTTACGAAATTATATAACACGTTTAGCAACTGAAGATATAAATATGGAATAATTAATGACGCTACATGACAATATTATTTATAACTTTTCCATTATTCATTTTTTTTGTGTTATGTATATAGACTTTATATATGGTTGATGACCCAATGTATTAATTTACGTGTACATTTGATGAATTTCTGTTACTGTATCAAAAGGGTCAACGTTTTGATGTAAATAAAGAAAAGAAATGAATCAACTTTCTGATAAAGGTCATAAAGGGAGATTGTGCTCGGATGAAGGGGAAATAAATGGCCATGTCACAATGAACGAAAAATGAAAATTACCCGGCACGTTACACAGGCCCGAGGGAATAACGGGAATCAGGCCTATGCAAACAAATTGAAATAATTTGCTGAAAAAGTCCTTTGTCAATTCAGAAATACTCAATATCTCTTTTTGTTTACAATCCTCATGATTCTCAAATGTTTTCTCTTCTGGAGCTCCAAGTTTAGAACACAGATCGTTTTGATGCATGATTTATTCATGTTTTTTTTGTTTTGTCTCTTGTTTATTGGCATCACTCGCTCTACATTATGGTATTTATTTGAATATTTTTAATTGTATGACCCCTTCCGAGGACCCACTCCTACCCCGACACCTTCTGTCGTGTTTACGTTTTATCATATTTGTTTACTTTATAGTATATACTGTATTGTTGTTGTTTGTGTTTATTTGACCGATTATTACGTAGACATTTATGTTGATTGTGTACACAAGTATTCGTCTTTTTATGGATCCCATTTTTTTTTTAAATCATTAAATGTCATAGTTTAGTGATTGGTTACATCATTAAATTGTCATTTCGACAGAAAAGTACAAGTTACTTCCCTTTTTAAGCGTCCACATTGCTGTCTTTTCTTTTGGAGCATGGGAAAGAAGCAAACGCATAGTTGACTAGTTCATTTACTATCGGGAACACATTGAAATTTGCATGGGAAAAATAGAAGAAAAGTTTAATGTTAATTTTATTCGGATTGATTGAAGTTTGCCTTACGTCCAGTGGAAAATAGTTCATGCATGGTTGTTTTTTGTTTGTTTTTTGAGTTTTCACTGTATCCAAAATAAGAAGGTTTGTCTGAGTTGAAGAAAAGAAAGACACATAACAAGGATCAAAAAGCTACATCATTACTTTAATTCAATCCTTATTATAACAGTCGTAAAATTGGTGTTGTACATTTGTATTTGGAGCAGAATAAGCACAAGAGACCCCCCCCCCCCTTTTTCCCCCATGCTTTTTTTGTTGATTGTGTTACTCAGTCTTCAGTTGACTGAGTTGTGATAGAAATTGTTGATCCTCATACTCTTCAACCTCATTCTTTATTTGGCCTGTTTAACTCTTTAGATCCGAGCGTTACTGATAAGTCTTTTGTAAACGAAACGCGCGTCTGGCGCAAATACAAAATTTCAATCCTGGTATCTAATATGAGTTTAATTGCAAATATGAAAAAAAACATTTATAGCATTGGAAAGGGACTGATAAAACTATGACTGTTGTATGTTTTATATCTTATATATTGTTTCCATTTGATATTTTCCGCCTCTATTTTATAAGAACCGAGAAGGGAGGACACTTTTACCAATTCAGTTAATATCCAATGTTGTCTACAATATAATTTTTATGTTATTTGTTATGTTTATATCCTTAATTAATATTGTGTTACAATAATAAAGAATTGGATTACTAACGCCGAGTGTTTTTCTTTCCAGTATCATGCCAAACAAAGGGAGCCAAGAGCTCAAAGATACAGTGGCAGGCCAGTTTAGGGTCAACAGGAACTGGTGAGTGTTTGTAATTACTAAGATCAAAGTATTTGGAACCTGAATCTTCTTATCTTTGTAATGTTTGACTTTGTTAATATACATTTTTTTTTTAATTTGATTTTTTTTTAAATCACTAGTCAATAATAAGAAGATTCAGGATATGTTTGTATTTGTGGTTTTGGGTTAACACTGGTGGATCGGTGATGTTAGGTTGTTTCATTTCAAAAGAACATTACACAATTCTAATACACAACGACGGTGACTGATATGCAATATTTTGAATGCGTAAGAATCTAGTATCGACACATACACAGACTTCACTACTTCCGGTTGAAATTATATTTTTAAAGACAAAGGGTAAAAATAATAAAAATATATATATGAAAGATCATTGTATGATTATAATCACAACTTAATATTTAATATTTCAAATATTTATGCTTTAAAAATCTATATTGATTATTTTTTTTTAAATACTTTAACTTTATTATGTGAATTGCACAGACGTGAACCTTTCAATTTTCAAGTAATAACTGATATTGTTTTCTCTATTTGAATAAAAGATGTTTATCAATAATTTGAACGTCCTTACGCGTTTTCAATAAAATGTAAACACTTTTAAATCATATTTGATTCAAGTTTTAAATTTATAAAAAAAAAAAATGATATCCGTGGTCAAGATTGACTATTGATCAAATTGTACTTTAGCTGGTTTTTTGTTGTTTTTTTTTTGTTCTTGAAGTTTGTCAAAAAAGTTCAAATTATCAGGCATACGTATGAAATTCATTCCGATCTTCGAATAATGTAATATAGAGTAAACCAACTGTGTCAAACTTTCATTTGTGAAAAGGTCAGCAAGTAAAAAATAGTACGATTTAAAAAAAGATAAACTATTTAGACATTATTCACAGGTGTACCTATCCCATTTGGTGACCACATTGATTGGTCGGCCTTTGGTAAGACTTTCGGTGTGGGATGCACTGCGTATAGGATAGGCGCAAGCGCATTCTTGCTATAATTGTATTCATTTTCAATTATGATATAGTTTTGAAATGTGTTATAGAGTTTATATAATGCTAGACATTTATCATTATAAGTTTTTGTATATATTTCTATATGATTGATAAACTGTACTTTATGAAATAAAGATATAAGATATATATGATACTGTTATGTTATATTTATCGGTGTTCTGTGTACATGTGCATGACATTTTTGGCATGAAGCATTAATGCTAATATTGCAAGGTGTGTCAATGAATGCTAATCTTATAGATGGTCATATGCATTGTACGCATATAGCCAGTAAAGGGTGCATGCTTGCTGTTTAATTCTTTCCTTTGAAATGCTGTGATTGCGCTATAATTCTAGCTGCTAATTATTTGCGATTCTTTGAATGTTCAAACAATTTCACTGTATGTTTAAAAAAAAATAAAATGAAAATACAGTGATATTGAGTCTTTGAATCGAAACAACGAATAAGTATTCCAAGATTGGATTAGCAATGTCTTCTAAGTGAGCTACCAGTTGATTTTAAAAGGGGGTGTCATTTTTTTTAGTTGTAATTTCTGCCCTGCCTTATTATTTTTCATCCTATTCAGTTCTGCCTTTTATTTTTAGTTTATCCAGACTTTATATAAATTGTTATCCTGCCTTTTTTATTATTTGGCAAAGTGTCTCATCCTACATTTCCCCCCTTAAAACTCCTGTCCTGCTCTCTTTTGTTTTTAATTTCGTCCTAGCCCACACATCGAAAATCAAATGGTAGCTCCCTAACTTTCATAGCAGCTAGAATTTTAAAGAAAAAAGACTGGGAGCTTGCTTGCATTTGTGACGGTTCTTATTAGTTAGCAAAGTGTAAAATATAAACATCAAAAACATGGATAAAAAAACATGTATCTAAACATGACATATATTGATCTAAACCAAACAAAGGTATTAGTTACTAGTATATATATTATATACTCGACTCTCTCTCTATATATATATAGTATCATGATATATATTCTATAATATTATCATAATAATCATAACAATTTTATTTCATTAATAATTGTTTATCCAGAAAACACATGTAAAATATGAGGGTCTGATTGGGGGTTTACAGAATCGACAATAATGGGACAATAAAAAAGAAGTAGAGAATAACGGGTTATTAAAACAAAAAAGGTTGGGAGATATGATAAAATGAAATTAACAATATAAAATGGGCATACACGATAGAAATATAAAAAAAAACAATAACCCCCATGCAGACCCTCAAAGGTTTTACAAAAAAAAATGTAAGATTTTACTCATATGGTCTATCAAACTTTATTCGTCAATGTGCAAATTGAAGTATACATATTGTATCATGCTCGTAATATGCAATGCATTTATGTACATTAATATATGAAAGGAGGTGTGCTGTAAATGTCTTTGAAAACACAGGTTCACAGCAAGAGAAAACAAACCAACAGCTGGAAAAGAGTAAGCTTATCCTTTTTGTGTTGTTGGGTTGTTTCCCGACTCATCTGCTTTCTTCTTTCATATTAAAATGATAACCGAGTCTGTTACTCTTAGTAAATGTCATAACTGCATTGCACTAAAAAATTCAGAAATTCACAATATTGTACAGTAGAAATAGAATTACTGTTTAGAGATATTATTTTTTTGTACAAAATATAGGGGATAATAATTTCGTTATATTTAAGATTTTAAGGTAGTTAAATGTTTTATGATTGATAATTGTATGTTATAATCTGTAATAGACGGCTTATTAAAAATCAACCCTACAGTGGAGATAAAGGAGACCATTGATACACCTGGCAGGAAAGCTGCAAATGTACAACTACCAGGTCAGTAAACTTTTTTTGATTTTATTCTGTGACATCATTATTACAAACATCGATAAAAGATGAAATAAAATAGATAAGCAAACAAGTCACTTAACAAACGAACGAACGAACAAGAGATAAACAAAATATAAGACCATACAAAACAACACAAAACAACAACCAATAATCTAGTAAAGAAAAATGCCAATTCCAAACAACCCATATTGAGATAATAATGAACCTCATACATCTATTTTCTGTATGTACAATTACTGAGATCTACATGTGAAATGTACACAAGAAAAATAGGTAAAATCCAAGATAACTATCATACTTTCATGGCAGAGGTTTAAATAAAAACTTATTTTCCTTCAATGACAACTGGGGAATAGATATATTGTCACTCTGGGTCTTCTTGCGATTGGTAGTAAAACCGTTGACGAAGTGGGATATCTATTTGGCTGTGCGAGATGTACATTTATACACAGTCACGTCCTGTCAGAATGGTGTCTTGTTGCAAGGCAAAATGTCTGTCCCTATCCACCATACTCTTATTATTCGTAGCAGTCGAAATTTCCCAGACCTCTACAAAGGACGGATTACCTATTGTATTTGATTATTGTTTTTATTAATTTGTTAACGTCCTGTACATGCCTGAAATATTTGCCACTGGACGTTACACAACCAACAATCAGTCAATTTTTTAACCGAAATGTAGAAATGAAAAAAAAAACGGAATATCGGAAACACAGTTAACATGAAAGCTGCAAATATGATTATCTCAATTCAAGACACAGAAGAGATAAGCAGATATGTTTCTATTAAATAAGTAATTAAAAAACGAGGGAAACATAGCAATAAAACAACAAAACAATAACACTAAAAATTCTAGCTTCTAAAAGTTAATGAAGAGTCGGTAGAATTAACTTCTATTATGTTATTTAAACATAATATTCTGTTTCTGTTAAGGGTTAGCAGAACTACCCCCTATACCACGATTAAATGGCCAACCACCAGCTGTGGTTTCCGCAGTTACATCGTCGCCTGCTACAACAAAAACAACTAGAGGTAATATTATATAATAAGCATGTCTGGGCAAATCATTCTATTGTAAAAAAAAAGAATATTGGGTATCTATCAATGATACAAAATCAAAACATGCATAGACCCCTCCCCCCAAACATGTTTTTAATTAGAATACATAAAACACACACCCATACACAAATAGCAAAGGAACAACGCTTTTATTGGTGTTCTCCATCTGCATACCACCATGAGGCCTCCAACATAGAGCTTAAAAAAGAAGTGTAAGACGGACCCTACATTGTAGCACCGGCTTCGGCGGAATTCTTTGCAAAAAATAAATGGATAGACTTTATAAGTCGATATTGCATGTAATGTGCGTGATTTATATTTTTTCTGAGATGCGCTAACATGCAGTACTCAGCTGGTTTATTCTTATTACTGAGGGACCGTAAGGGTGTCTGGGGTATGACAACATGGTCACTTTTGCCCCACTTCCGACCCTGCAGTAAAACACTTCACAAATGTGATGCATAAATTCACACGCAAGAAAGGAGTACCAATCTATTTCGACGTTTAGAACCTTAATTTGCTACAACTCGTTATGGGGTCCATAGTTAACATGTATGCAGAGCTAGTTCTGTCCCTCTGACCTCTGTTTTTCCGCGACATGATGAATTTCCAATCTAATGTTTTAAGTGTTTATTTGTTCTCATCCTAAACATGCATGACATATTTGTCACTGGAAGTAAAGCTTAAAACAATAAATACATATAATATCTATATTTATGACTCGCATCGACCAATTATGGAGACTATAATCTTGTTCGACACAACTGCGAAACTGATACATTTTCTTTAGTTGATGTTATTGCATTATATATCTGAAAGATTGTAAATGTATTTAAAAGATATGATTTTAAACCAGTAAGTAGAATGTTGCTGAATACTTTCAATTTATTCAATTTTGTTATGAAATTCGGTTTACTAAGGAAGTTTTGAAAGAAGTAAGCGATAGTGAAAAGGGAAATAATATCAAAAAATTATGTAATTAAAACCCGCTGCATTTGTGTGTAACTGTTTTAAGTGAGGAACCTGATGTTTTGTGGTTGTCGTTTGTTGATGTGGTTTATAAGTGCTTCTCGTATTATATATAGATTAGACCGTTGGTTTTCCTGTTTGGATTGTTTTACACTAGTCATTTTGGGACCCTTCATAGCTTGCTGTTCGGATTGAGCAGAGGCTCCGTGTTGAATACCGTTTTTGACCTTTAATGCTTTACTTTTACAAATTATGACTTGGATTGAGAGTTGTCTCATTGACACTCACACCACACCACAATGATCTGCTTATATCTTATTAATAAAATAATTTATAAAACATAAAATTCGAAATATTAAACCAATACTTATTTTTTTGTTGCAATTTTATAGGTTCTACAAAGACATTTTCTACAAATCCTGCGACACAACCAAAAGTGTCAAATACACCTACAATACCACCTCCTACAACAACTAGAACGACACAACAAACACCAACAGTGCCAGTCAGAACACTACCACCAACACAACCACCAACACCACCACCAACTCAACCACCGACACCTCCAACAACTACGGAAGGTGACTTATTTACTATTTTATACTTAGGTTTAGGGTTATAAATATTCCAAATCACTTAAGGTGGTACCTAACGCTACAGGGAGATAACTCTGTAAAGTCAGCTAAACGTTTTAATTACGATGTGTTGTAAAAGGAATATTAAGATTGTCAATGATCAAAATTGGTGTTTGTCAAATTGCTATATAACCAGTGTAATTTTTCTGACAAAACGGTTGGTTCAAAATTTTTTATATTTTAATATTTTTGTTAAAGGGTCAAAGTAAATACTTTGACTTAATTTTATGAAAATTGAACGAGCCAACTTAATTTTAGTGAAAGTGTTGGGTACCACCTTAAATGTTTGTGTCCGCTATTTTCAGAAAAAATATATTTTGAGCATCTTAATTACACAGATTATTTGTTCTAGTCACACAAATGCCTGCAAAAAGTCACAGAAACGTGCACCACTGATTGCATTCCTTTACTCCAGGCGTATATCTTGTTGAACATTAACATTTTGGCAATAAATACATACATGAGGGCTGATATGCTTAAATCTTCTTTAGTGAAAATTTTTTCCGAACGAACGGATTTTCTACATGTCCCTCGATATATCTGTAGTACGATTGGATATCTTTACTGAAGTGGTTTTAGGCACATCCGCCCCGCCGTTTATGTCTAAAATCGGATATATTCATGTCGTCCATCAAGTGTTCCTGTAATTAGATCATTAATTTAATGACAATCGAGTGATCTATTGTCTATGTTAAATATAGTTGGTTGTTAAATGTCTGTAACTGTTATACTGGAGTTCAAGTAGGTGAAATGTCTCTCCGAAGACTATTTTATTAGTTTAATGCATTAAACACAGCTTAAGAAAGACACCATATTTCATCGCAAATGATCGCAAATAGATGTATGTAAAATAAATATTTGAAATAAAAAGCCATAAAAAATATCATTCTCAAATACCAAATCAAATCACCAAATATCAAAATACTTGTATTGCAAACGTCCATAATGATTATCTATATATTTATGTGTGACATCAACATTACTGTTAAATTAAGATGTTTCCATATTCTCTTTAGTTATTTTCATATAATTAAATTCATGTTTCTTTAAATTATCTTTATAAGTACTAAGATTTTAATTTAGTCCAATTTATGTATGTTCGTATTATCTTTCTTTTGATAGCAACCCCTGCTCCACCAGTTATAATGGTCCAACATTCTCTGTCGGGTATATCTGGACCTTCAAACATCATATCACAGGCACAAGAATGGATCGATGGATCACGTGAGTCTAGTTGCTAAGAGACCAAACAGGAAAAACGACCGTTGTTAACGATATGATAAAATACTACAATTGTCATCAGCAACTCTGTATTATGTTTGAAAGGAACAAAAACAGATTTGATGAATCGAAGTACAAATATTAACCTAAACCTTTGTTCATCCAAGGTAAAAGAAGTATTGAAAAAAAAATATGCCACAATTGAGGTCACTCACGTCATTGTAGAGTTTGTAAATTTTGGCTTTCTGTGTACATATGTGACATCAATTTAAAGTGTGAAATAATTGAATAGGATGTAACAGAAGCAAGCTACCAGTCTTAGCGCAAAGCAAGCAGCGTGTTACCAGCGTGTTTTGTTTGAAATGCAATTAATGACATAGAAGTAGAAATTAAACCTATATATCGATATTTATACGTATATAACCATAGTTCTCGCGACCTTTTTCTCTCATGGATTGGTATTCTTCTCACATCCAGCTTTTGGTGAAAACAGAATGAACCGATGTTATCTGTAAGTATATATATTAGTTATAGCTTTCTAAATGTTAATATTTAGCTGCCAACGGAAAATAGTTGTGATGAGATCTAAAACTACAAAATATTTATATAGAAGGTGATTCGATAGTAATTATAGAAATAACAGATCAATTGCATTAAACTAATGGAATAGTCTTCGGAGACACATTTGACGTAATTCCTTTGATATTAGTAGTGGAACACAAATATTCTAAATATCTCATACTTTTCATGTTCGGATACTTTGCTTAGAGTAGTTTTGTAATTTGAACTCATCACAACTTGTAGTAGAATGTGTTGTGTAGTGATAGTATTAAAACTAGAAGTGATAAAGTTATTAATCATGTGTTCTACTTTGCAAGTTGTCTTGCAGATTGATTTTGGTTTTCAAATATCAGATTTTTATTTATCAAGATTATCTTTTAGATCTTATGTTTGTATAATTTGGTCAAAACTATGTCATATAAGTTTGATACAATTGCAGTGTAATGATTTTTTTTAACTATGATACACCTGGCTATCACATACTTGAAGGGTGTTTGCCAAGGATTTTGACTTTTTGATATATTCAAAATCCTCAGGCTTTATCGATTAAGGGGCATTATAAATTTGCCCTATTTTTTAATTTTTCTTGATTTTATAATATATTGGGAAAATAAAAAAAAAACAATGTTTGAAACTCTTATGAAATTATTGCTAAGTTTAAACAACAAGTACACAGAGCTTGTATTTAATTCTATTTTTTAGTTCAGTTATATGTAAACTATCAACTCATAAATGTTCCCCATCCAGTTGATATATTTTTTATTATCAATAAACTCATCATAGATACCAGGACTAAATTTAGTATAGACACCAGACGCGCGTTTCGTCTACAAAAGACTCATCAGTGACGCTCGAATCCAAAAAAAGTTTAAAAAGTCACATAAAGTACGAAGTTGAAGAGCATTGAGGAGAAAAATTCCGACTTATTATTTGTTTGATATCAGTTCTTTGTTAGTTAAATTTTCAATTATGGTGTAGAATATTCGTGCTTTCATCTATATTATTAATGTGAGGAACAAACATATAAACGAACATGGTTTACCTTTATAAATTGACTTTGACGGAGAGTTGTCTCATTGGCACATATTCTTATATTTATGTCATAGGAAAAGACCTATTTTTGCCGATAGTGAAAAAAAGGTATGTGCCTATTTAAAATCATTTGATTCATGTTCCCAATCTTACTTGTAAAAGATGGACGAAATATACCAAAGGGACAGTCAAACTCATAAATCTAAAACAAACTGAAAGGGGAGGGGATTGTAGTTACGACGTTAAGAACATATCTGACATCATTTGTGAAACGGTTATTCCATAACGGTCAACCAACTCGTGATGCCGTCCGTAAAATTTACGAAGGGATGATTTCAACTTCATGCACCATTTGGAACTCTTGGGTTAATAGCTACCTTGTGAGCAGCTTGGAGTGTTTCCTTTAATGTTTTAATGAAATAATTTGCTTAAAAATGTGTTGAGGGAAAACCATGGTATAATATTTGCAATTTGATGTTATACCATACTTTGTTAATTAAATATGCAACTCAACTAGAATCCAAAGAAAAGAAGGGGATCTTAGCCATGGTACAATATATTTATTTTCATGTTAATCCATGACTGAAGCTCCACTCTTTTTTTGATATGTATCCGCCTCTGAAATATTTAGAAACCGAAAAACGTAAAAGGTCAAGAAATAATGCTAAGGAGTGTATCGTCCCAATCAAAAGTTCATTAAAAGTCCGGATTTGAAAATGTGTGTGTTCCTTTTCCGGTTATATGCGATCTTTCAGGCCAATCAGATTTTAGATTTTCAAATATTTTGGTCACTTTTGCAGATGTATTGGCAACATTTTATGCCATTGAATTTCTTTGAAAAGTATAAAATAAAACGAAACATTTTGAGTCACGTTCAACGCTACAGCCAATGTATAAAAAAATAAAATATAGGCCAACTCTGCATGTGTACTTTTATATTATAGGTGTATCAATATGACCAGATTACCCTTTTTCCATGTCATTACTAAAGCCGTGTACAGTGGTGGATCGGGAAATGTTCATATGGGGATCCCACTTTCAGCATAAGGGGGCCTGCACCAGTCATGTTTTGGTGAATTCGTATACTCAATACAATCATCAAGTGAACATATTTCCAACAAAAATAAGAGACCCTTTGCCCCTTAAATCGATAAAGGCGATAAAAACTGGGAACTATAAAATTGACAGTGACAAAATTAAAACGAAAACATAGAGCTCAGATGAGAGATGAGAAGCGAGTTTAATCATTAATAGGAGTGTATAATCTGTAAATATTTGAAACAAATGAATCCGCCCAGATCTAACTACAAAATTCAATTGCTTAATGGGAACTATATATTAGGTGTATGGAAGTAAACGCAAAACGTTATCGACTGGCCAAGACATATATATATATATATGTAAGTCGACAACATAGCAAATACAAATGCCTTACAGTGGAGGAAAACATAGAAGACACAAATATCAAGTGGTCCACCAGGATGTAGATTAAATATGTAAACACCGATTGATTTTATATATACGTTGTATGGTTAATCTTGTCATAGTCACATTTTAATCGCCATTTCCTTTATTTTGACCAAACCAAATGCGAGTTATCACACACAGATTACTAGTCGTGCGCAGTACATCTGTTACCAGCGGTAAAATGGGGCATATTTTCACATTCAGTTTGTAGTGGAGTTCGTTTTAATACTCCATCGTAAGAATTTTTATGTTATTTATTTAATATCGTGTATCTTTTTGTCGTTTGACTTTTTTGTATAGCCTGTACGGCCAAAAGATCTTTTCTGATTGAGTCCTATCTTAAACAAAAACTCATTTTAAATGAGCTGTTACTATCTGCCTCGAAGTTTGCATTTGTTTTGTATAAGATGTTTTTAGATATATGGTTTTATGTTTTGTATTTAGAATACATGTTTATGTATTGAAGTGTTGAAACAGGTAACAAATAAACATGTTTTTTCTATGTTTAATATAATATAGCAAGAATGCGGTTGCGGCTATATGATTTACTACACATGCATTAAAATTAGTTGCGCAACGCTTGTCAGTTCAGATTTTAATACATATTCGTCTTTTTGTACAATTTAGGATTTATTTTATAGTGACAGATAATTTACAAAAAAACACAAGGTTTACAGAAAAAAAACTTAAACTTTATGGCAATAATACTTCAAGGTTCAACGTTACAACGCTATTTATTTGGTTTTTAGTATATTAATTTTGGTTTGTCTGTTAACAGGTTCAGAAACTAGTTAGTGGATTTTTGTGTTAGCTTGAAAATTAAGTTTTACTTTTTATGCGATTATATTATCCTCAATAAAAAAGTACATGTCATACTCTTCTTTACAATAAATTATGATAACACACGTCAAATGTTGTACAATTTGCTGTGCAACATTGAAATTATCAGATAAATTTTGAAAACAATACCAATTCCAAAGTGCTCTATGTTTTTTTCAAGTTACGTACTGTTCTAGTCATTCAAATGTTAATTATTACCACAACTAAAATCCAAATCACACTAACCACAACACAAGAACACATAATCCCTGTTTAGAAATAATACAATTATACATATACACTAATATATCTATGTAATCTTTGTTGTCTTTCACCTCCTCCTTCTTTGTGATTATTTTTGATTATTTCTTGTCTCTGTTTAACTTTTGTTTTTTTGTCCTTTTTAATTGATTTGGAATATGAATATTCGTTTGTTTATTATATAGCGTAAATCCTTTTACACCTTATATTTACTTGATATTTTAATCAATAAATAAATAGATGAATATGTCTAAAAAAACAAAGCATCATTTAAATAGACAGTTTTCTGGAAAATGAACATAATATACTTTTATTTCTTCCAGATGGAGAAGGAATATATAAACTTGCATCATCAACAGAAATGCCAGATATTCAAACTCTGGCGCCAAAGTGGCCTCCACCAAAACACAGAACATTCTGGCCTACATTGGCTCCTATATTACCGAATCACGCTCTTATGACACCCCAATATGTTGATCCAACTGTGCCACCATTAATCACTACACTGAAACCAATTTCAATTTCAGAAAGTGGCAGTGAAAAAAAACAAATTATAACAACTGTTTTGAGTGAAAGTTCAGATCTTAATGAAAATGTAAACATGTCTTCGTCATCATCATCATCGTCATCGTCGTCAACTATTTTGTCTCGTGAAACTTTAGCCTCATCATCAAACATTGCCATAGGTAAAATACATACGGATGAAATTTCAAAAGGAACTCGAAGTGATTTGTCACAAACTATTTCAATACAAGTACCGAATGAATCTAGAGAAACAGTACCGTCTTCTTCATCAGACCATATGACATTAAATATAGCAACAGGGGTTTCTGAAAATTTTAAAAAAGAATATATATCAAAAACGACAAATCAAAATTCAGAAAATCAGGAAAAGACAAGTGTTAATAGAGACAACGAATCAATTGCAAACACCGATGTAAGATATCCGGTTGATGCACAATCTCAATCTGCAATATCCATACCTGATACCGCTCCAACAGTAAGAAGTGGTATCAAGTATAATGTTACTGATCGGGAACTTAAACAAATAATTAACAAAGAAATTATGAGTGTTAATTCCCGTTCAAATTTAAACAAGGTACCAGAAATTGCCAGAACTGATGGTGTTCAATTCGATTCAAATAACACTGAGCTATTTGCCCTTAGCAATATAACAGAATTTAGACAGGACGAGTTAACAACAGATATTCAACTTACTTCTGGAAGAACGTCTTCACAAATTGATTTAAATGATAACTTTGTTGTACCCGATAACCAAGGACCGGATTTATCGAGAGGCATTAAATTTATTGAGAAAATTAAGATAACAGAACCAAATGTATTTGACAATTCATTTAATTCCTCAAACATAATAGACACTGCAGTCAATCAAACTGTATCAGAAACATTAGTAACAGGTTTTGATAATGTATTGGAAAATACTACTACTTTAGTTGAGAAAGTGCAGTCTTTTGCAACTCATCATCGAAATAATACCGATGTAAAATCTTCCGACTCATTTGATGCACATAACACAAGTATTAGTATATCAGTTACAAACACTAGTGGTAGAATATCAGATAATATTGATTCTGGTGTAAGTAAACAAGGACATCTTATTATAGAAGGAATTATACCACCTCAAGAGAGTGTTAATGCAATCAATATAGGATCAACAGTAACAGTTTTCTCAGATCAAAGAGAAACTTCTGGTCGTGTCGCTCTCGACACTAATTTGATATCACCTGCCACTCTACCTTCTTCTCCATCGGATTTCGTGACTATTAAAACAATTAATGATGATTCATCAAGCATTGATTCATCTGATCGTTCACGTACCATATCAACAACAATGCCACCAATTATCCCTTTTCAACAGGAAGAACATGTTCTTCAAGCTAACATAAGTTTTATCTCTGACAGCATCCTACAAGGAATTACCTCTAGGCCAAAGGGGAATCTTGATTCTGATTTGATCGAGAACAACCAAACTAATATGCATACCAGTTTACACAATTCTACAATGAATTTGGAGTCTCATGACACAACTTCAACTGATAACACTTTACCACAAGCAGTTGCAATTCCGTATGGAATACCCGTAGACCCAGTTGAGTCAAGGCCAGTTGTAACATCCACTGCTAACCATTCAACTTATAGTTTAACTGAAAATTCATTTAACGACACCTTTATTTCTAATTCCAATGTTCAAGATAATACTCTGTTGAACAAGAAAACAATTAAAATGTCCAGCGAACCAAAAATTGGTCTCAAGTCGGATAGGTCAATCAATACAACCATAATCTTCAACAGCAACGTGTCTGAATCAGCAGTTAGTGATCAAACTATTTCTGAAACATCAAAAGGCCAAATTGTCATGTTACCCGCTATTGAGGTCAAATCGGAAATGACTGCTGTAGATTTGTCGCTTCAAAGAAATGAAATAGTATCTTCAAACAGCTCGGTAAACAGTGCAATCCAACACACTATTGATAATACACTCATTAAATCATCCGCATCAGAAAACTCTGATATTACATTGCCAGACATTGAAGTTGCAAAGAATATCGACAATGGCCGCCAATTAAACATAGGCTCTCCGAGTGGCACCAGAGGCACTCTAGGAAAATCAAATGACGAATTATCTGTCGGTACTATGTCATCAACTGGAAATACCCGCAGTGACATGTTTGCTAATGATGAATTTAGACTGGAAAAAGCCGTATTTGATAATAGTCATTCAAAGTCGGTCTCAAACAGTGAAATCGTCAGCGTTAACAACCAGGCAATACCTATTAGCCCGGATGTTCTCAATAGTGTTGTGAAATCACAATCAGAATTATATATCGAGACACATGAAACGTCAACTGTTACTACTAGTACTATGATGTCAAATGCAGCTAACAATGTAATTGGCCAAACCTCAAATACTTATTTAGAAACGGTCACTTCCAAGACTACTGCACTGACATCTGGAAATGGAAATGGAGCTGACACGTCAGTAATTGTTGCAACAAATGCTGCAGAAAAAAATACAAAAAATCAGAGCTCATCAGAAAGTCTTGTTGCTTCATCAAGTGTTGTAAAAACCACACAATCAGAATCAACGTCTTCTAGTTTAGTCACTGATGTGAATATTGGCAACATTGACACCATTTCGGAACAAAATAGTGGCACACAGATTAAAGCAATAGACATAAATAAACCTCATACCGAAAACGAGGCACAGGTTGTTGATGAATCGTCCAAGGTAGCTAGTGACTCTATAACTATGACAACACATAGCTCATCAATATCTGATAACAGTATGCCAGTCATACCGACCAATGTGTTATTTGGAAATAACGAATCTGTAATTGCATCAAATAATATTGGAGTTGTTGATAGTATGGGAAATGATACTGCTGATATGAACATTACTTTAGCAAACAGTATATTAAATATAGATTCCAACTCATCTGATCAACTGGTCAAAGCTACTGTAGACAATTCAATGAATAGAAATGCATCGACTTTATACTTGAGCGGTTCAACTCTAAATATAGGTACAAATAAGAAAACAGACTTCAATTTTTCTATTTCTACAGATGCGTTATTTGTAGACGTTAACAAAACTTCATCCGACCAATTAATGACATTTGATGCAGGAATGATTGGTCAAATCCAACAGCAACAGACGACAACACGTGGACCGTCTGGCGGATTGGCAGAAAACTTAGCTGTCATGTCGATTGTTGGAGGTGAATTAGGCGAAGGGTTAGGTGAGGCAGTTGGGATGGGTCAGCTTGGTGGCGAAATGGGCGAAAGTTTAAGTGAGGGATTAATTGCGGGAAGTTTGATAGCAGCAGCTGCAGGTGATTCGTCTAATACTGTATCTATGACAACAACAGTACTGGATACAACCTATTCTGACACTGCATTGGATCAATATAGGAACAACTCTATGTATAACTCTAGCATTATTAATGACATGGTATCTTTGTATAATGATTCGGACTATTCGATTTCAAATACTACAGATTTGACATTTGATAGAAATAATAGCTCAGACATTATTTTGTTACAGAATGAGACAATCGCTTTATCAGAAAATAAAAGTTTTATTGATAATGAAACACAAAACGTTTCGGAGATTTTGAATCAATTAAATATGTCAACAAACAACGATTCTAGGATGATTGTTACTAGAAACATGGAAATGTCTAATTCATCGTCTTTGTTTGATATAAATAGAACTGTTTCGAATATTAGAAATGAGGTAACAGGTTATTCAGTTCTGTCAGATTCGTCTGCACGTAAAAACGGTGCTAAAACGGATACAAAACAAATTGTTAATAAGTATGGCGTCATTTCAAGTGATATAGATAATATAACTGATTCTTTGAAGAATGATACAACAAAATTAAACGAACCAAAAGAACAGATCAAACTAGCATATGGTAAAAAGATGGGTATTGCAAAATTTTCTTTTCAGAAAGAAACGAGTAGACAATTTGACAACTACAACTCAACAAATCGATTTAATGATTCTACTTATGATGAGCTTACGAACCAAACATCTGTCTTATTATCCAATATTGAGGCACCAGATACTAAAGTAACACACTTAAGAGAAATTCGCAATGCACCTATAGTAAGTGGAAATGATGTTCAACAGACTGAGACTATCATGTATGACGATGTGTCACAAGTAGTGTCATTGACTGCTAATATAAAAACGCGGAATGAAAAATCAGCAACTGAAAGCCGAATAAACAAAGATACATCTACTATTGTAGTTGAATTGGCTACTAATGTAAAAACGCGGAATGAAAAATCAATAACTGAAAGCCCAATAAACAAGGATACATCTACAATTGCACACATGGCTGTATTGACACCAAACAAGGATGTCAAAATGAATGAACTAAATAATAGTAAAGATTTTGATATTTCTCAGAATTTCACCAACAGCGAGCAGAATGTAACATTACTAGATACTGTTGTAATTCAAACAACTTCAAGTTCAATACCTGATATCACATCTTCTTTACGATTAAAAAGTGATAAAGATATAGAAAAAATAGCAAAAGCTACAACGGAATTAGAATTTCTGAATCGAATGGAAAAGATGTTGCGATTTTTATCAAAATATATTGACAGTGTGCATTATTATTTTTACGGTATACCCACACCGGTTAATGATTATTCAACGACTACCGAAACGCCTGCTCTAAATGATTCAAATTTGTCAGCAAACGATTCAACTATGCAAAACAAGATACAGGACGGAACGCGTAAAGACTATAGTAAGGTTCAAGACAAATCTGAACAACAGTTTGTAACCGAAAAGACACTTCCAAAAGGCCAAATAACACGACTAGGAAAAGACTCTTCTGGTAGCCACAGTACGAATATGACAAGATTAAAATACGATGCAACTACGGATTCAAAGGTAAATCAAACCGTTTTAGGCCAAGACATCGTTCAAGACAATTCAAACCAACAGTTTAGTTCAGTGGACAGAAAAACCGTAATAGAATCGAAAGTAGAAACTTCGGTCAGCCAGAAAATAAATGAAGAGCAAAATAAAAAGACATTAGATAATTCAATATTAATTCCAAAACATACAAATGAAGTAGTAATCAATAGAAACACGCCAGAAGAACAAGTTAAAATCAAATCTTCTGCAAAAGCCAATATATCAGTAGAGGAAGTAACAAGTTCAATACGAGATGTTTTTCCAATTGAATCGTCATTCATGTATAATGATTCCATAGACATGGCAAACACAGACTTGCTGGAAAGTAGAAAGACGTTAGATCGAACATTACCAACACCCGCTGCTCTGCTCGAAAATGATACAATGTTTATTGCGCAAGATGCAAATGGAACAGTGATTGCATATTTGCCCTTGAATATGACTGTATCATCAACATATGAAACAACTACTGAAATTCCCAGAGCGGTAGAACCGTTAACGACAAAAATAACCGACACAACCACTAAAATTCCCAGAGCGGTAGAACCGTCAACGACAAAAATAACCGAAACAACCACTAAAATTCCTAGAGAAATAGAACTGTTAACGACAAAAATAACCGAAACAACCACTAAATTTCCTAGAGAAATAGAACTGTCAACGACAAAAATAACAGAAACAACTACTAAAATTCCTAGAGAAATAGAACTAATAACGACAACAATAACCGAAACAACCACGCAAACTGTTGATTTCGTGTCACTTGAAGTAAACACAACATCACACAGTAATAATACTGGAAGTATATATAACAATACAAGAAATGACATTAATGATACGTCGGTTTCATTAAGTACGGACAATATTGCAGTTTTAGAGAGCATTAAGTCAATAAAAAGACCACAAATTCCTGTATTTTCGTTAAAGGAGACCAAATCAGTAGGAACACAAACTTTAATGTCTGGAAGCAAGACAGGAAGTGGTCGGAAACTAATTACAGACTATATCACCGAACCGGAAATGAATGTAACCGAAACAATTGCAGATGCAAACATAGCATACAACACAACAACGGAATACTCGACAGAATTAAATTTATCTCCGACAACGTCAACAATTGTTATGAAAACAACGGACGCGCCAACTACAAGTTCTATGCATACAAGTAAAAGTATTGATGTAGTTGCAGAAACAAATTACGTGGAACCAATATTAAGTACAGGAAAACCTTTCGTCAATATCGTACAACCAGGAATTAAACCACCATCCTGGCTTTATAATGTTGATACAAAACCAACACCTTTAGCGAGGGCACCGACCAATAATGTTATGGATATTGTAATTACAGGTAGAATATAGGCAATATGATATGTCACATTTGTGGTGTTCAAATTGTTCAGACAGCTTACGTTAGCTAATAATAAGTATATTCTAATCTTGTACAACTTACATGTTATCATTTTGTGAACTGTTAGGACATGTTTAAATTATAAATTTTAAAGAGAGAATACCGTAGGATGGAATCTAAAATATGTGTAAAAAACATACGAAGAGATGTTAAGGAATTCTAGTACTTTTTTGAAGTGTCGTGAAAGTTGAACTTGCTGCTTAACATAAAATAGTTAAAATGAAACAAAGTGAGAACACTTAACATATACTTAATCATTTCCGTTATAAAACAGGGGCGATAACAAAGCGATTTAAACAGTCGTCTTTGCCTTAAATTTTAAAATTACCCATCTCCAAAATTATTTCTTTTATATTCTTATAATTTCTAATATGCACAAACTTGCCACTATTCAAATATGAAACACATTTTTTTTATATTTTCATACGATTTTTAACCAATAACGAAATTGTTTCTGTATGTTTTAGTTCCTTTATTTTATTGATTTTGTAATACCAACAGAAAGACAATAAAAAAGTGTATCAACCATAAACGTGTTCAATTGGTTTCATGTGCTATAACAGTGTATTAAGGTGTAAACAAAAATATAGTAACGATTAATAGATATCACAAACGTGAAATGTTGCATGAAAATACAACTGATTTTGATGGATGATTGAATATAATGTGCTTGCTATAATTAATGTTAATAATATCAGCGGAGGGTTTATACATCAATAAAGGGAAGTAACTCATAATAATCATTGATACGTTTGTGTCACTCTCTTTATACACTGTATTGCAAGCATTTATAAAACTGACGGGTACAAAACAAATGTTGTTATCACTTGTTACCTTCTATTTTACTGTAAGATACACACTAAAAGCTTGCTCGTGTATAAATAAAAATACGCGTTAATATTTAGAATTAATTAACAACTGTCGTATTTCCTGCCCTCCTGTAAACATTATTTGATTTAGGGACGACATCAAAAGTTCAATGAAGGATGAAAAACTTAATTCACATAGTTTTTTTCACTGACCCCCCTCCCCCCTCTTAACTTAATTTGGGAAAAATTGATTGACCAATAGGGATATATGTAAAATCGATTTTGGATTAACAAACTTTGCAGCAATGTTGATCCCTTCCCCAAACTATTTGATTTAAATTTTTTATCCTACATCAATCTTTTGATACCGTCCCTTACCATGATCAAGTTTGTTTATAACCATATTAAGTATCAATGTTGCTTTATAGGAATGAAATGTGAGCTTTGTTCATTAAGATATGATAAACCTTGTTTTTTTGGCATTAGGAAGAACATTTTGATATTCATTGTTATGCAATTTTCAAACACGAATAATTGATATTATGGATGAGATCAAACATTTTATTTTCTTAAATATCACATTCACGGCATTATTATTTATATAACAAACATATTTTAATATATATTAAAAATATAAGTAAGAAAAGATAGGTATTGAAACACTAGCCATACTGTATAATTATTATTAAGGTTTTGTGTAATGTTCTTTAATAGGTATACATTATGTCGTGCACTGTTGTGTTGGGAATTTTATTGTATTTAAGTGTATGTTCGGGTATTAGGTTTAACTTTTTAAGAAGGGTTAATATTATAAGTTTTTATCGCTTTTGTGTTTTTTACGATTCTTTCTTGTTTTATTTTTTTGTTTTTTGAGAAAGAAAGTTGTAAAGTAATGCAAAAATAAACGACAAAAAGGAGCAATGACATTGGCAGTTAGATTAATCATGTCTTGTCAAGGTTTCTGTCTAGATAGATGTAATATTAGGACAACTAGAAAACATAATTTGAATATTCCAAGGTTAATATCTGACAGATATTCATGTAGCTTTTTTATGTTCTTTTAATAGCTTCATCGCCTAATCAAAAAAGACAATCAAATCAAAACAGTAATAGACGATTCCAAGGTGAGTTTTTAACAGTAATGGTTTACTCCACATTATACAACTTATAATGTGATTATTATTGGGGAGAAAATAACATACCGAACTCCAAGGAAACATTCAAAACGGAAAGTCCCTTATCTAATCATGCAAATTGAAAAATTAAAACCTCAAACACACCAAACGAATGAAAAACAACTGTCATACTCTTAACATGGTTCAGGCATTACCTTATGTGACTTTATTTAGTTGTCTTTATTTGAATAGTGTGTAAAGGGGCACTAGCTGTCAAATTCATGATCACCGATTTGACTCAAATTCTCATATTTGATTTATAACAATGTAAGACATTAATCCAAACTATCAAAAGTCTAAAATAAACAGTTTACAGAGCATGGGGTAGATAATATATAGGTTTGTTTCGTGTGTATTTTAGTCCAGACGCAATCTAATTAACTATCGATTTGACCTCAGATGACCATATACGCGATGTAAACATAAATAAAGATATGAATAGATTAAACCAGCACGTGCAATTGGAGTTTTATAGGTCTGTTTGATTTTATTTTATAGATTAAAAATAAATGTTTCTCATTGTTTTTAACCGTATAAGAATGATTTTATGTGCATCGAATTAGTAATTAAATGATTTTCTCTAGTTTCACTTTCATTGTTGTTATTCTCTTTCTTAACATAACCAGCACACGTACAATTAATGCGTTGTCTATATCTAGCTAGGGGTTAAATTGAAGTTCACATGAATACGAATTTAAATAGGTCGAATCATTCCCTTGCAAGTGAATAACTAATTATCAATGTTTCTTAGAGTTATTTGACAAAATTGAACCTTTTTGGCAGCAAAAAGCGAATTGTTATTTCCTTATATCACTTTCATTATTGATTGAACATAAACAATCAAACTTTAGATTTTTTATATATCTCGTAGCTATTGCCCCTTTAATATTGCGTGAATATAAAATAGAAGATGAAGACCTGTAGCAGCATAACTATCTTTAATGCTAATACAAAATGAATGAGAAGTATTTTGAAAGCATGACTCAAATGGGTCTCTTTAATTGGTCTTAACTAGTTATAGTCTGGTATTGGTATAATATAAGAGCGAACAATATTTATGTAATGATTCAACAAGGTTGCTTTATAGGTTTTACCGAAGAATCTTTGATTTGAAAATGTGATGTTGAGATAATATCCTTTACACAGCATTTCATCTTTTAATTTTTCAACACAATTTGTTGATTACAAGGTCTAACTGTAAACTGGAAACTAACACAAAATTTTGTATTTTTCGAAAAACTAAGGATTTTCTTATCCCAGGAATAGATTATCTTAGACTTATTTAGCTACAACTTTTTGGAAAATTTGGTTCTCAATGCTCTTCAACTTTGTACTTGTTTGGCTTTATAACTATTTCGATCTGATCGTCACTGATGAGTCTTATGTAAACGAAACGCGCGTCTGGCGTATTAAATTATAATCTTGATAACTATATATTCTTACTTTTACAGGTATCGATGTTGCTGGCATGTCTAGTAAAATGGTCAGAGGTATGTTGATGTCGATTATAATCGACCCCTCACCAACAAAAACAATCTATGTACTCAAAATTTAACTCAAGACTTTGAAGTGATCATTGGCTTTTTTAATTCATGTCCACACAGACAATTATTCTTATCAGTCAGATCCATATTTAGCTGACATTACCAAGTCAGAAATATGGCTTATGTTATTTTTCTTTCATTTGATATGTATGAGGTTTTAATTTAAATAGGCAATATGCATGATTTGATAACGGACTTTGCGTTCTGAATTTTCTTTGGAGCTCGGTATGTTTGTTATTTTTCTTTGTTTCAATAATAATCACATTAAAACAACGTGATTTTTTTGTTAGATTAAACTAAATGTGATGTGATAGTCATATGCTTATAATTTGTGTGCGTATTGCAATAGAAAGAAATACGTAAATGTGAATTTATCTGATAATATAAAGAGCAAATGAAATAACTGCAAAAATAAGTAAGTTTTGTCCTTAAAAAAAATCAAGGATTTATATTTATATGTTTGAGTTACACTTGTGCAGATACACATGATCGGATATTTATTTTACAGATGTTCAGCCACAACAACAATCATCACAGTCCAATAACGGCATGCAAGGATTTGTTGGTAAGACATTATGTCTGTTAAAACTTTTTTAGCACCAGGTTCAATTCTCCATTTAGATATATGATATGCATTTTCCCGTCGAAATTAAATCGATTCATTTTTAGTGCTCACGAATGCGACTTTTTTGACATGTCTAAAAACAACGTGAATTTAAATTTACCGTTGAAATAAAACGTCAAACAACGGAATGCAAAGTGTTGTTGGCTAGACACCTTGTCCTGTAAAACAAAATGCCATTTTTACTAAAGTAAACTGTATTATCATCGCCGATACAGGTACTTGCGTTTATCCTAAAAAGTAAAATCACAAAAACACTGAATTCCGAGGAAACTTCGAAAAAGAAAGTCCAAATCGAATCGCAAAATAAGCAGTTCAAACACACCAAACAAATGGATAATAACTGTCGTATTCCTGATTTGGTAAAGGCATGTAGAAAATGGTGGCTGAAACCTGGTTTTATAGCTACCTAAACCATCCACCTATATCATGTATATGGAAGTCGAATCAAGTTTTATTAAAGGCATGTAAAATGGTTTGTACCGAAATTACATTTTTGTCGATGTATTCATACAAATGGAGATCAAATAAGCCCATTTCTGATTACCATTATTATAACTATGGGTAGCTTTCCACCCACAATTTTGCATAATTGTATCGTCCAACATCGTAACAGTACCAACAACATAATGGTCTTACATAATTTCTATGTGTTCAATCAAATGACACTAGAATGATACTAGATGCTGTCTCTTTTAACTGTTTGGAATATTTTTTTTTAATCTACTTTATCAATGTATATCGTTTTTCATAATTTTTGATTTTTTATAATTCATGTACTGCTTTTTGTTTCAGGATCTTTATCAGCTGAACAGAGGAATGCTTTATTAGCTATGTTAGGTAAACCATTTTTTTTTTATTATTATTGATTTTGAAAAATTCTGCAAACAAGGGTCTTGATTCTAATTTTAAGACACATTTATTTCTAGATTTATATGTATGATTAATGGTACATTCTCACCAATCATTAATTTAAAATGCATATATTTACTAAGCATTATACTACAATTCACGTTACACATAACAGATACATTATTACCTTAACAAACACCTGTTGTTTAATTTGTCAGATGTTAAAAACAAATTAAATAAATAGCAAGACTATGAGGTATGGACTTTACTCATTGTTGAAAACCGTACGGTGACCTATAGTTGTTAATTTCTGTGTTATGTTGGTCTCTTGTGGAGAGTTTGTCTCATTGAAAATCATATCACATCTTCTTTTTTATATATAACTGTGATTTGATGTTTTATAATCGTATATTATTAAAAAAAACAACTTTTTTTATATCTATCTAAATCAGACTAATATCGCAAATGTCTCTCTCGATTAACCGCTAAATTTGAAGAAAGATTTATTGTTCAAATCAGTATAAGACAAATCTAGGATTACATTAAAACGTTACCTCACTTCTCTTATACACATTATAGAGGTTTTAAATATTCATTCAAAAATTTTGTTAGATAATAGCTGTATAAAGGCAATAATAGTAAACTGCTGTTCAAAATTCATACATCGATTGAGAGAAAACAATCCCGGTTATATGCCAAATTAATAATTCAAAATCAACAACATGCAAATTGACGCCAGTACCATTACCGACCTATGTTTTCTACATATCTAATTCTTATAGGAGCACCACCACCAACAACTACACCGAAACCAACACAACCACCAGCACCTACGCCAGACATGAGTGCTCTGAAGATGAAAATGATGCAAAGTTTACTTAGTAAGATTATGTATTGTGTTATTTGTTACCTAGAATATATTTCTCTTTCCTTTATGAAAATGAAAAAACAAATAATTAGTTCTCTTATTGGTTCTATTCTGTAACTTAACGGATGTCGAACCCTTGTTTTTTTCGCAGGTAGAACTTTTTAGCTATACAAACATGTAGTTTTCAAAATATGTAATACTAGACATACTTGCAATGTTTAAATGTGCATAAATAATGTTTCCTTTTGCAGAATCGACAAAATAAATCGTTTTTGAGAGGTTTAGCTAGCTATAAAACCAGGTTCAATCCACCATTTTCTACATTTGAAAATGCCTGTACTTAGTCAGGAATATGACAGTTCTTGTCCATTCGTTTTTGATGCGTTTATAATTTAATTTTGCCTTGTGATTATGGACTTTCCGGATTGATTTTCCTCTGAGTTCTGAGTTTTACTTTTTTTTGACATTATCATGATTATATGTCTACTGTAATTGTAGTATTCTTAAAAGTATATTTTATAATATAACTATCCATGCAAGAGAATTACCAAAGATACCAGACTTATAATTTGTTTGGACGTGTATTTCTTCGAGGAAATAGGATATTTATACACGTATATATGTAACATTAACTTTAACTTCAAGATAAATTTTACCAGACATCAATAGACGAAGTCTGTTTCGCTAATCTAACGTAGACATAATCCATAAATGGATTTTACTTAAACTCTGTATCCATTTCTGCATTTCAGCATTGTAAACCTGTAACTTGAAATGTACAACCGATATACTTTTATCATATTCGGAAGCCCCACATCAAACTCCTACTTTTAATAGTGAATAATATATCTTTGTTTTATGAAATTCTCGTTGTTAATAAAATGTTTATATGCGACAGATTGTCTGTAAGTTCATCAAATATCACTTAACATGACAACTATTATACTTAGTTTGAAGGTCAATTCAAGTTTTTTGTAACAAATGTAGGTGGTCTTTACAACAGCAACTTTAGTTTAGATAAAAAAAAACTATAGTATGATATTCACCTCCCTCCGGTTTTCGAGAGATTTGCTTATAGTCCTTTGGTTATACATATGTTTCAATACTCACTGATTTCTTAATGTCATTATTAAGATCATCAAAAGATTACTCAGTCAAAATTTTATTAAAGGCACAGACAGTCCTTACCATATTTTGTTTTCTTTTTTTTTACTTTGAATTCTATTACTTTTATTAGTTATTTGTCATATAAGTTTAGTTTTCTATCGTCTTGTTCGTATTTCTTTATATTAATATCACATATACTCGTACATTAAGTTTCTATGCAATAAATACAAATTATATATACTTCTCAAGATAAATATTCTCTTTATAAACATTTTACGACTATGAATTGTCGTCATATTTGCAGTAACGTTTTAAGTTGAAGCTTTTTAAAGTCATAAGTTGAAAAAAAGTGTTCAAATAGTTATCAAAGGTACCAGGATTATAATTTAGTACGCCAGACGAAAGAGAGTAAAGGTTATACATCCTTTTTGTATGTCTATGTTTCAGATAGTCGCAGATCTCCCATTGATCCAATGCAAGCAATGTTAGGTACTCGCTTTGCCACCCTGCTTTTTATGATGCATTTTAAATTTCTTCATTTTGTTTTTGTTCCACGTCTTAACATTTCATTGAGTCGTTCACCATACTATTCAGACATTTTGATATCTCATAATATACATGCTTTATGCAATGCTAATGTAAACATATCCAAGAGAATGATGAATGTCAATAATGTTTTTATATGTTATCGTTATATATTCGGAGCTTTTTTCTATGGTTTATATTATAGCTAATAACGTGCCAATTATATTTGCTTTTACATCAAAAGGTTTTTATGTATAAAAAGCCTAAATATGGAAATACATTTATTTTTAATTTTGAACAGCGGTATACTACTGTTGCCTTTATTTATCGTTAATTCCAGCTTTATCTTTGTTGTTCTATATCTTTAACCTTTCTTTGAGTAGCGTAGCGTACATTTCAAACCATTTATTAATTGATCATATATAAACTTGAAGCTTTTAAAGAAAATCAAAATGGTGATAGATGTTATTGCTTTATAATTCACAATATTTCGGAGCTTTTGCATTTGTTTTGTAATACATGCAAACATATGTCTTTTATTATTGCCCTAACATCGAGAGTTATTCCGTTTTGAATGCTTGGAAATATTTTATAATATTAATTATCTCATCCTTTGTCGTAGAATGTACATGATTCTTTCCTAGATTTTTAAGTTATAAAGTGTTATATTGTTTGATTCAGTTGTACTTTGTGGTAGAAAGATTATGAAATTTAATTGTGAAATGAGTCATAATAGATACTTAGTCTCAATTTTTTTTTACACTAGTCAGGAAACTCATTAGTTACTCACGATAGAAAAAAACGATATACAAAAACAAATTTGTTATTAAATTTTGCAACATACAATTTCGACAAGTAAGGCGAAGTCCTGCAATTATACCATGAGTAGAAAAATTATGTCAGCTAAAATGAATTTACTCTTCATACCTATCCGTATTACTTTTTGTCTTAACCGGAGGAAACAAAATTGTATCATTTAAACAAAACTTATAAGTAGTTTATTTTCATTTCAGCAGCAGCCATGGGTCAAGGTGGTAAGCTATTGTTTCAATATTTTTTAAATTTCATTTCAATGGTTAATTATTTAATTTTGGATGTTACGTGTCTTCTGATTGGCTGAAGGTGTTTTTGGTATATGCGGGTTATTCAGTGTGAACCACATTTTTAATGTTATTTCTTCATAGACAGAAAACAAAATGCATTTTTTCCATAAATACTACGATTCGAAAGTTATAAAAACTAGTAATATAATTATCTATATACAAAGTATGGTAACGACACTCTGGTAATCCAAAAGAACAAATACTAGAAACGTGGAGAGGATAACACTCTGTAACTTAAAAAAACGACCGTTCTGGAATCTGAAGATCTTATTTTAATAACATTAACAGAACCAATGTTTCTGCACCAGATACGCATTTCGACAATAAATGTCTCTTCAGTAATGCTCGAGGCCAATATATTTGGCAATCAACAGCTTATTCAAAAGATGAAGAGCTGTATTCCAAAAAGGTACAAAAATTATAGCCAAAGCCGGGCAAGGTATCAGAGCTCTGAACAAGGATGATACATTCTCAATTGAAAACAATTTCTAACATTTGTATAAAAAAATCCATATTTTATGCCAGTTCCGTCGTACTGTCCACTGGGCTGGTGACACCCTCGGGGACTTACAATTAACAAGCAGAGTTATTACGTTATTTGATATACTAAATGTCTTTACAATTCTTAATTCAATAACTTAACATTAAAACATGTCATTTCTTTTGTAGGAGGAGGAATGGGAAATATGGGCGGTATGAATGGTATGAATGGTATGGGCGGTATGGGCGGCATGGGCGGTATGGGCGGTATGGGCGGCATGGGTGGCATGGGCGGTATGGACATGGCTGCACTCATGGGTAAGTTATACAGACAGATGTAGTAGTGTTTGTTTACGTAGAATTCTAGATTATCGTTGATCATCACAACGAGATTGATTCCCTCGATAGAGTCGGTACGGCGTAAAAAAAGTTATAAAAATACCAGGATTATAAGTTAGAAAAACAATCGAGCTTAGATGACCATTATAAACTGTTGATCTGTATTTTACCTATAACGTTTTTAATTTAACTGACAAAGGCGTTTTATAGACAACGGCCCTTGCGCCTTTAATTTTTAGCGATAACTATTTATATTACTCTATTGTGCTGAGAAAGGAAATTATCAGTCTTTTAAGTTTTTTGTCGCCCATTTTTGGATATTGGAATAAAAATTTTATATATCGACCTGAAAACAAACCAAGGAAAAATAATAAAGTAAAAGAAAAAAGAAAAAAGTACACATCTTATCAAAACATACGAATGTCTACACAAATATACACTATATGTTATCTTACAATAAAACAATATGCTTTATTTTAAAAACACTCCGTCACATTCACATGTGAAACAAGAGGTAAATACATACAAAATACAATTACATACAATCAAACAAACAACAGTCCCTCTTTGATCACATGGAACCGTGCTTGAATCAGTGTTGAAAGTTGAATGTAAAAGTTGAAAATTAGAATTCTGTACGTCGACATTAGGCACGTAGTATTTAGCAGTAAATGCAACGACTGCTTGAATCGGAATAGGAATTGTGTAAACAGTCAAGATGACATATATAACGTGGTGAAACCGTATAAATGAACACATTTAAAACAAGTCAGTGACTAAAGATGTGTTGTATCACAACAAGGTATTCACGTCGTGCTATGATTGCAATATCGTTGAACAGAGTACAGTTTGGAAGAAACTTTCCATTATATTTTTTATAATAACTCCATTTTATTTTAAAGAGATGATGGGAGGAGGAACAACAGATCCTGGAGGTAGGTTTTTGTCATACTAAATACACAGTGGATTCATTTATTTTCGTTAGTACCAACTTTCGTGGATTAGTGAAAACTTGCATGTTCGTGGATATTTAATTTGATGGTGTTGACGAAGTCTGCATATAAACCTATAGAAAATTTGTCATTCGTCGGACTTTCGATTTTTGGTTGAACTGTACCCACGAAATCCACGAAAATCGGTAAACAACGAAAAATATTGAATCCGCAGTAGTGTATACATGCTCCTTTTACATGTGTACGTTTGTACCTGTGTACGTTTTTTTATTCACAATACCACATTGACCTCGTGTTAAGAGTTGTCTTTTTGGCAATCTTATTTTATCTTTAGATGATTTAGTTATTGTTCATCGAAATTCAAGACATTTAATTTTTCGATCATGCTTGTATATCTTCAAATAAAGTTAAATACGAAGCTTAATCTGGACGTGCAAATTATTATGAATATAATTTGAATGGGAAATACAATATTTCATTGTAAACATTATAAAGTGTTAATTTAAAATGTCCAATATGCATAGTTAACATGTTTGAATAGAACATTCTGGTCAACTTAACGCTAGGTAATATGGCGTTGATGACACAGCTAATGGCTCCCATGATGAATGAAAACATAGCTGAACAAAAGGGTAGGACATCCATAGTCAAAACTGCTGTACATGATAACGATATTCACATTTGATATTTTTTTTCAAACCAAAAATTGATCGACAATTTCCAACGATTGCCCTCTTGAACACAGTCTTATGAAAAAGCCCCTTTTTCATTTCTTTCTGTTGTTATTTATTGTTTACTTAATCATGTCTTACTCTTTTGATCATGTTTTATAACTATGAGTAGAAAATATATTTTATAAACATGATGACGCTAGAAAAAATTGTATTGATGTATAAAATGAAATATGACATCTTTATAATAATGAGCACCTACATGTTTAGTCAAGGGTAACATATATTAAGTAAGAATTCAAAATAAAGTATTTTGCTCTCTGCAAACTTCATGTACAGTATTTTTAATAGAGCTATCATTTTACTATCGATATATGATAAGTATGTAGCTGCTGGTTTGCTTGCTTATATATAGTATACCTATATCAACATGTCAAAAGTATGGATGGAGATCTGAAGTTACTATTCTGCTGTTTATGAATTCGAAATATCTGAACACAGAACCTAATATTCAAAGTTTGTTAAAGATTTATTTCACTCTTCGGACGAAATGAGATGGGGAAGGCTGTCGATACAGTTTTCCAATGTACTGTCTACTGTATGAATTGAAATGTTTTAGAATTAAATATGTAATTTGTAGTAGAATTAATAAAGCTACTTAATCTTGATATATGTCAATTATCTAAATGATACTGAATTTATTGCAGTAATTAAGTCGTAAACAAAATAGACATACTTAGGATAACGCAAAACTGTTTTTCTTCTATCGACACAAATCTGCTTGCACCTATATATTTGCTTTCAAAATGTATTTACTGGTGTAGAGTATATCATGCATATATCATGTTTGTGGTATTTGACGATTGTGAAAGTTCAATTACTACATTTTGTACATTTTGGGTGATTTATCAAACAACAAAAAAAAAACGAAAATGGAAAATCGACTGGAGACAAGTCCCTTTTTATCTTTGTTTTTTTTTTATCATTTTGTTTCTTTCTTTTTGTCAGCCGCTTTATCCTTCAAAGTTTCATAACACTTTCCTTTTTGGGGAATATATGAATGAAATTTATATAAGTACAATGAATCTACGCTGTTGTAAGATATTTGCACCTTTTCTGTTGATGATGAAATTATGAAATAGAAAAAAAATACTTATTTAATTCAATTTAAATTTCCAAACATCACATGATATATCTGTCAAATACAGACCTTAGAATGGTTTAATATATATTTGCAGCCAACGACATAATGCAATTCAATGATTCTGCTTTATCTCTATTGATTGACATTATTATCCATAATAAAGTAAGGGAAAAGATCAGATGCCATCGTCATTAAATGCAAAACGTTCCCTGCAGACAAAAAGATAATTAGAGTTTTGAAAGAATGAAGGGTTTTATGATTTGGGTTCCAAAACTCGTCTTTTTAGTATATCCTGTTGCATGTGAAGACATATGATCATTTATACTGGCATGCTTTCATGAATATCTTATCATATCAACAACATGGTTGTTTTGTCTGTGAATAAGAGAAATAGTTCGACTGGAGTAAATAAATAAAGGCAACAGTAGTGTACCGCTAATCAAAACTCCTAACTCTATGGACAAAAAAAACAAAATCGGGGTAACAAACTAAAACTGAGGGAAACGCATTAAATATAAGAGGAGAACAACGACACAACATTAAAATGTATCACACACAGCAACGGACTAAGCATTAGACAAAATTCGATGAGAATAACAAATATAAAATTAAAATCAAATACATAAATTTGGAATAGAAAAGTACCGTGACACGTCTTATAGTAATGTGAACTTACACTCAAATATAAGAGAAAAGAAACGACACAACGGAAACACAATGTAAACATGTTACACACACAGAAACGAACTATGATATAACAATGACCATGTTTCTGTCTTGGTACAGGCCATTTTTTTAAGAAAAAATGGTGGGCTGAACCTGGTTTTGTGGCATGCCAAACCTCGCACTTTAATGGCAATGTTAAATATAATGTTAAAAATAAAAACTACGATATAATATTTGAAATAGTGCTATATCTTTATTTTTTTTGGTGTCTAGTCACACAATGTTAAATTTAAAGTTAAAGATACTAATAGAGTTAAGTTTGCCATACCAATGTTGAAGATCCTTTCTTTGTAATGCATATAAATGTTTAATTTAAAAAGTTTAAAGTTTACTATTTATATTCTTTTCTACCACTCATTATTCTATAGTGTGCAACATTAAACATTGTTTACAGAACAAATGCAAAGTACTAGGTTTGGTGGTAGAATGGGAAGTGCAGGTCTTGGTGGAAGAGGACGAGGTTTTGGACGTGGTGGACGTGGAGGTGGAGGCGGAGGAAGAGGTGGACTCGGTGGTGTACTAACAGGTGAAAATTCCCAAAGAGGTAAATTTTATTTCAAAATATACTGACTTTAAAAGAGACACATTTTAATATCATTTTTAAAGTTTAAACCTTTGTTACCGAGTTTCTCATTTCTTATGTATTTATTCCTTTATTTAAGGTATATGATTATAGTGTATTTTTAAATTGAAAATGTAGCCTTTAAAGAAGTTACTTTTTTCTCTCTCTCAATATGTGCAGTACAATCAGTGCCAGTTTTCTTGAAAATGTAAATATATTTCAAAGAAATTGAAAAAAAGTACTAATAATATATTCAGTTCCCTAACATAAGCTGGTACTTTAGACCTTTATTAAAAGATTTGAATCAGAACATGTATAATGGTTCAAAAAGGTTTCATGTATACATCCCCAGATTTAGCTGTTAACTGATCCATTGAACAGTGATTAACGTTTACTTGCAAATATAAATTGCCAACCAAGAAAATTCAAATATAGATATAAATTGGGAATATCTGGATTAGAAATAGACAGACACAAAGAGTCAGCGTCATCTGTTAACTGTTCGCAGTAAGCAAGTCATTAACTTTTTCATTCTGAATGCGTTCTAATCAGTGTCTTTGCTATATTCTTAATTTCACTGTACTAGACAGAAATGGATCATAAAGCATAGTATTTTATTTGACTCTGACGAATCCCAAAACGACTAGACATTGCTGCCTATATCATTATGACGCCTACATGAATCTTCTGTGAAATGAACACGACTTTTGAAAGGAAAACAACTACCTTTTGGAAATATCTATCAGATTTTAAATGTGTGCAATTTGCATGTGTTTGTATAGATGGACAATCTTACAAACCTGATACAAACTAAAATGAATTAATAAAAAAACAAAAGGTATACAATGTATTGCTTTTTTGCAAACAAGTTGTACCGGAAAGTATCACAATTTTAAAGAAAAGTAAAGGTCCATTTGTTGCCAATGATTCTTATATTTGTTATAATAACACTGATACACAGAAACCTTGCTAGACTGAATCCTGCATAAACCGAAAAACTGTATAGCTAAACATGTTCTTAACCTCCGTCGTACCAATTGTATGCGTTTTGAACCTGATAAAATCGAACAACGGCCAAAACCGAACAAATTCTTAAGACCCACATAGGTTCGGTTTAAACAGGTTTCACTGTATATACAATTTTAATAAAACTATAATGATTGCAGATCCAATGATGCAAAGAATGTTACTCGAGAGACAGCTGAGAAGCAGTAAGTGGAACACACATATATAATATATTACACAAAACAATCGAGGGATATCTGATTTATATGGGGTTATTTTCTAATGTTGTGTTAGTGTTTATTATCCATAATCTGCGAATTTCAATTGCATGTATATAGTAAGAGGAACATTCTTAATTGAACCTGTACTCGTGTTGTTGGCATTGCTTGCTGCTTCCTTCAAAATGCAAACTATTCTTAACGGCAAGTGCAATATTAAAAACTTGTTTTACTTCGAAATATCCTAAAGGATATACTCAGTATTTAGAGAAAAATATCAATGGGACAAAGTTTTCATAAAAAGGCTCGTCCCTTTTTTCTAAATAATCGGGAATTACCTAATGTTATAAATAGAAGTTCGGCGTTTTTTTTATGAATTAATATTACTACTAGATGATCTCAAGTTGTATATTACAGATTTTGATGTATTTGTTTTTGTTTTATTATGTTAATTTTTGGTTGTCTAAATCTGCGACAAGGAATATTTAATCGAACCCAACAGTAACCTTAAAAGGGTCCAAACAATATTTTGTGTAAAAACATTTAAACAGGAATACCAACGGTCTAACCTATATAAAAAAACGAGAAACGAAAAGCACTTATGAACTCTATCTACAAACGACAATGAAGTCTTACATTTGATTTTGAGTGTTGCGCGTTTTGAGTTCGCCTTGAAGTTCGTTTTTCTAATATACTATAAAAACTGTCTATATGAAAAGCAAAAAAAATATGGAACACAGAACTCTGTGACCATGATAAGACCAATAATTAATTCTAAACGACACTTCAGTGAACAGTTGTGACTTTGTGTTAAATCTTTTTGTTTTGTTTTCTAATAAAAAAATCTTTTCTTTTTATTCAGAGAGACCTGGTTACGACCCTGGAGAAGGACCAGAAGCTAGTGGTAAAATATCTTATAAGATTTCAAATATTACAATTGTCGACCTGACTAAAAACATAAAAAAAAGAAAAAATAGACCGAAAGTCTCTCAATAAATTGTTTTCAGTTGATTAAATAAAACGCTGTGTTACAATTATAGAAGAACTATATTACCGCATATAGTTCTGCCCAAAGTAAATATATTATCCATTATGGTTTCATTAAATATTTCACTATATCTTGATATCAAATAAAGTAATTGAAATGATGATTTTAGATATCTTGTTTTCAGGATTATTGATGGCTGGTAGGTCTATTGGCATGTGCTTAATCGACGACAAAAGATAACTTTTATATTCAGCGACAGTCAAAATTATCTAAACAGCTCATGCAAAGAAATAAAAAAAAATACTTGCTTTTTTTTCTGTTTGAAAAATGTGTTGTTTATATTTCGTTAAAACAAAGTAATTACTTCTTTTGTCGTTTTTTAAAAATTATATTTCATTGGTAATTTTGACTGTCGCCTTAAATTGCTCTTTTCACTGGCGTTTCGGCTAAAAATTGGAAATATCTTTGATATTTAGGGATCGTTGGTTGCATGTTATTCTACTCAGAGAAATCAGAGTTAAATTAAACGTTTAAATTAAAAGTTGTCACAAACACATTTAAGTTCCTTTCCTGCGCTGCTGTTTTAAGCGTCAGTATGCTTTTACTTACACTTAACACATGGCTGTAATTTTAGACATTTTTCGACTTTTTAGAGGATAAGTTTTTTTTTCAAATTTAGTAATTAAAGATAAAGATATGTTTTCTAATTCTTTAAAATTGTAAATCTCTCTGATTTCTCATATCGCTGCATTTTCTGTTCTTTTTTTTTTTATTGGTAAGACAACTTTTAAAACGACTATTTTTAATTATATGCGCATGATTGATTCGAATCGCGGGTCTTGCATGCACAGGGCGAATGCATTTGGAGCTCAAAATATTTCATTTACTGTTGATTCATAGTTTTTTGTTGGTACCAATATTTGTGGAGTATATGGGTGCAGCACGAGTTAATATGTTGAGCGAAGTACTTTTAACTATATTATTGTGTGCAGACTTTGATAAGATAACAAATTATGTGTCCATGAAGATACAGTACCCTCCATCCATGAAAAATTGGTATCTACGAAAATAAAGAATCATCATTATGCTATCATTTATACCATATATCATGTATAAAATCAGCGAATATATAGGTATAGCTATAAGACACATCATGTTGATCTATGTTAATTGTTTTAAGAATATAGAACATTTGGTATATGAAAGTTATATTGAATAATTCAATTTGTTTATCAAAGCAAAATCAAATTCAGATAGAACGAAAACCTTAACAAAAGACAAAACTTTCAACAAAAAAAAAAAAAAAAAAAAAACATTTAAAATTACTTTAAAAAAATATGCCAATTTCTTTTATGCTGCATCAATTTTGCAAATATAAATCATTCGCATGTAAAATCAGAATAAGCCATAAGTGCACATTTCACTGTCTAACGGAAACGTATTGATAACTACCTAAATAAATTGTATACCAAGTGATTGCGCGAAGTGTACATATTGACAATTTCTATTTGTAATTATCATAAACTTAATTGTATTGTTTGGGCATTTCAGCAATGATGGGTCAAGCAGGTGGAGCAGGTGAGCTGTTCTATACAAACAATTATAAGGGGGAGGTTTAGTTAACTATATTATCAAGGTTAACCATTCGTTTTGTTTTTTCCCGGAAATTCCGGGGCATAATTTGGCAGTTGATTGGTTAAATTGAGAATGGAAATGGAATTTTTGCGCCTCTCCCAAGTCAGGAGCCTCTGGCCTTTGTTAGTCTTGTATTATTTTAATTTTAGTTTCTTGTGTACAATTTGGAAATTAGTATGGCGTTCATTATCACTGAACTAGTATATATTTGTGTAGGGGCCAGCTGAAGGACGCCTCCGGGTGCGGGAATTTTTCGCTACATTGAAGACCTGTTGGTGACCTTCTGCTGTTGTTTTTATCTATGGTCGGGTTGTTGTCTCTTTGGCACATTCCCCATTTCCATTCTCAATTTTATTTTATTCAACACTATTTGGCCTCAAATCAATGTGTTTGGTTACATTAAGGTTAAGTTTGCGAGACTTTTAAGTCACTCGGTCTCATTAACATAAGTAAATTTGTTTCGGACCATCTGATGGTCATAAAATATCATAAAAAGGTGTATTGCTGCCTCAGACTTTTCCTGTTAGCCGCCTTTAGTGGTTTTGGCTGTGTTAGTCTACATAAATGAACATGTTTCATATTCATATAGTATCAAACTAATTTTGACCGTCAAAAATTATAAGAAAAACTTTTCACGACATGTGCACAGAGTTGGTCGGTGGCAAAAATATCTTGTCATACGATTATTCCCTCATATAGGTGAAATACATCAGAGCAGCTTTGTTATAAAATATAGTTACATTATTGGCCTATGTTTCTCAATTTTCAATCTACTGATCGGATTAAAATTACTAATTTGTTAACCACTATTGCTATCACGTGATGATTAAACATTATTCAACTTTATTGATCAGGTATGGGCGGAGGCCAAGGCGGCGGTGAAATGTCAAATCTGATGTCGGCAATGTCTGGAATGGGCGGTGGTATGGGCGGCGGTGGCGGTATGGGAGGAGGAGGTGGCATGAATGACATGGCTTCCTTAATGGCCGCTATGAGTGGCGGAGGAGGTGGAGGAGGAGGAACTGGTCAAATGAGTCCAATGGACATTATGAATCTAATGAATGCAATGGAAACAACAGGAAGCAGCGGAAATAGTAAAAATTCTTCTACAGGTATGAATACACTTTTCATACATACTAGAATTGAAATTTTGCATTTGAGCCAGACGTGTGTGTCATCTTCAAAAGATTGCTTTTCTTATTCATAATGCTATAAACGTTTGAAAGTTTAACATTGAAATTGTCAAAGAGAAGGACAAAACTGTAAACAAACGTAAATGGTAAATTGATTAAAAAACTATAATCCAAATTTTAGTAAACTATAAATTTTAAAACGTATTTTCTGATTATTCTATGTCCTTTTGTTTGTCTTGATCTTATGAATTAAGCTCCAACCTACTTATGGTGGATTTTGTCTGCTCCTTCCAAAATCACGTAAAAGATTATGCAAAAAATATAACATATTACATATTTTTTTAGTTATGCCTGCTAATAGCAGCACATATAATATTTGATTTTACTAACCTAAAACTGTTATCGAGCACATGCACTTAACTGAAATAACGTTGTTTACATGTTTGTGTTATTGTAGAAGCAACTGGAAGCGCTGCAGGAGGAGCTGACGCTGGTTTTGGTACTTGCTTCATTTTAATCACATTCACAATACACACATACACACATACACACATATATAGTCATTTCTTATTTGAATTATTTTAAATTAAAATAGCATTTGTTATACTGTATAGTTGAATGACTGGTTTAGTATAAAATTGAGAATGGAAATGGGGAATGTGTCTAAGAGAAAACAACCCGACTAAAGAGCAGATGACATTAATGAATATGTTTGGTCAGCCAATCATCTTATTTAGTACTTTTTGTTTCATATCATCGGCTTCCTTATTGTGGATTTATTTTGCTTAATGTTGAAGCGTACTGCGAAAGCGATTTTTAATCTGCATTGCGGCTGCTATGTGTTGTATTGTAATTCTCTTGTTTAAAACATGTTTGTTTATAAGGTCATAATAATACAACAAAGGATGACCAGGTATTGTCATTTGTTCTCGACATTTTTTAAACTAAATTTTTAATTTATGAGCAAATTTATAAAGAATTTAAACGGCACAAATTGAAAAGCACAGATTACGCATACATTGTTGTTATATCGAATAGCACAAAAAGGTAATAAAACATTGCTTCATTAAAGTGCAAATAAATTTAAACACAACTAAAGTGAAGCACAATAATAAATTAAGCAACACTTAATTTAAACACAAGTTAATATCAAAACACAAAATAAAATTTAAAAAAGCATAATTGATATTCTTTTGAGATTTTTTTTTTAAAGTAATGGCGAAGGGTTCCGTGTACGCTGGGGCGTATAAAAATAAATAAATAAAAAAAACAGCACTCAAACAAATTATTTTGCCTTATAAATGTTTCAATGTTAGAATTGAAAATAATTACTTGTAAACACAGCAGAAGAGAATAATGGGGTAGCTAAAGACATATAAACTCAAACCCCACCAAAACCATCTCCGCAGACTAGTTGTTCTTCCTTCAAAAGTAAATATTATTCATAAAAGTTAACGCATAGCTTCTTAAATATCAATATAATTTCTTCTGTTACAGATATGGCCTCGTTTTTAGGAAATGGAATGGGAGGCGCAGGTGGAATGGGAAGTGGTCTCGGCGGAAGTGGTATGGGAAGTGAGTTAATTATATTTTTCGAGTTATTTAGAGAGGAAGTGGTATGGGGAAGCGAGCTTCTTTTTACATCTTTTTAGAGACGATTGTCAAAAGCCAGAGGTTAAGAGTGGTTCTCCTCAATATTCATTATATAGATTCAAAATAAACAGTTTGTTTTGCAAACATATTTAATAGAAGACAAGACAATATAAACAGAACAAGACATACAGATGTATTACTAGATTTATTTCACTTGACTGGGCGGGTCTTCAGAAGAGAATATTGGGATAAACTCATTAATGAAGTGTCCAGTTATTCGTCCCATATCATACACTCAGTTCTTTTGTATATGCGTCTGGTGACACTGATAGGTGATAAGAATTCGATATTAATTATAACGACAATCATCCTTATCACATATATCTTCAAATAGACTGTCCTTATGCAAATTAAAACATAAGCTCCGCCCGATCATTTGAAATAATATTGGTAATACACTTCACACTTATCAACCCCTTCACACATTATTACTCAAACGCACAATACTTACAACCGTTTTATATGTATCAATATGAGTTCATGATTAAAAATAAACGATTACAAGTACACGTAACTAATGCGCGTCGTGCAAAAGTTAACCTTCATAGCATGATGGAATGTTATATTCGTGATGACTTGTGCTTCAACAGAAAAAAAACCAGATCTTGATAGAAAATGTGCTTCTGTCAACACTTTTACACAATAACAATTCAGAGAAAAAGAATAATATATTAAATATGTTTTAATGCAAATTGTATTTTGGGTAGCTATTCGTATTCCTTGATTTATTTCACTTGACTGGGCGGGGTTTAATCGGTTTGCGTATTTAAGACCAGTCCATCTATAGACAGGTGTTTCGGGATAAACTCATTAATAAAGTGTCCAGTTATTCGTCACAAAGCATACACTCAGTTCAATTGTATATCGGTTAGGTGACAATTATTGGTGATTAGAAATCAACAATAATTATAACGGCCATCTTCCTTATCCACACACATCTTCAAATAGACTGTCCTTATGCAAATTGAATTATAAGATCCGCCCGATCAGTAGAAATGACATAGGTAATAGCTTATCTTCAAGATAATTTTTCGAATTATTTGTTCTTCAGTGTTAGAATCATACTGTTTAAAAAAAAAAGCGATTTTACCGATTTTATTGGCGATCAATTTAATTGTTAATAAGTAATTTTCACATATTGCAGGTATGGAGATGCAGATGATGGCAGGTGAGAAATGAATAAATTTGAGAACTTCTGTGCAATATTTATCAAAAATGGACTTTTGACGATGTCAATACGTTATATATAGACTTGTTCAGATTATATTGACAGAGAACGAATATATGATATATCAGTTCTATATATTACGTATTGACTTAGTGCCAGTTCTTGATTTATATATAATGTATATGTAGTTCTTAGCGTAGTTTTGTAAACCATTTTGACTCCATGTTACTATTTTTGGAAACGAATTTGACGCTGTGTACTTATTTTTGGAAATTGTATTGACGCCATGTTGCTATATTTGGAAATGAAATTGACGCCGTGTGGTTAATATCATTTCTAATTACAGTATCGTCGAGTCAATATGTAAAAAGGTGATTGGAAAAAATTATATTGGAAAACACGTGACCAAATAAACCAATGACACACAAGAGCAATCAGACCATACGTGATATATAAAAAATATGTGGTATGATTGGCAATTACAGAACTCTCCACAAGAGATCAAATGAGACAGACATAAACAACTTTCGGTCACTCTTTAGTTTTAACCACCCATTACATAACATTATTAATTTAATGATAAAAAAAAGTGGCTTTTTTCGGGGTTACATTAAACAGGACCACTGAACATCAAACATGTGGTTGGCTAATGATCTGAAATATTTTTAGAGCTTGATAATCAAGAAGAACTAAGAAATAATATTCATGACAAAAAGGCAAATGATTTAAACAAGGGCTATAGACTTCAAAAGTAGGTTGTAATATATCATTCAAAAAAATTAATACATTATGGAAGACAATATTTTACATCTTGATGTATTCTTTGGTGTTTTTTCTATTGCTGTTTCAATATGAAATATCCCACACTGCTTTGAGTTTAAAAGATACGTCAAATCAAACTGTACTCAAGTTCTATTTTGTTATTGCAGCATTAATGGGCGGTGGAGCAGAACCTCCAGGTAAGAACATTTACTCTTTCTCTATCATGGGTCTTATTTTCATTGTAGCTCTTTTAATATGAGACTACACATTTTCATTGTAGCTTCAGTAATTGCAAAGTTTTCATCATGTGGTTGTGTTGAATACTGTGAAAAGAATACAACTGAGGAGAGGAAAATATTTTTTTCTCTCTATTTTTCTTCTCCTTATTACTGCTATTGCTTCACTGTGCTATTCTCACTCATGTGTAATTTTATCCATATTAGTCGTATTACTTCATGTCATGACTTTTACGTGTTTACCACGTGTTCACCTATACAGAGTTTGTTATGCTCCATTTATGGGCATTATGTTTTCGGGTCTGTGCGTCCGTTCGTTCGTCCGTCGTCCGTCTGTCCCGCTTCATGTTAAATTTTTGGTTGAAGTTTTTGGTCGAGGTAGTTTTTGATGAAGTTAAAGTCCAATCAACTTGAAACTTAGTACACATGTTTCCTATGATATGATTGTTATGTCAAATTAGAGATTTCCCCCTATTTTCACGGTCCACTGAACATAGAAAATGATAGTATGGATGGGGCACATGTGTACAGGGGACACATTCTTGATTTATAGAAATGTGCAATTATGTTACCAGGTTCAAAAAAAGACCTTTGAAAATATGTTCCTTAAACTATGTGCATATATAACTTCTGTATTTGAAAAAACAACACTGTGTTTACCAATATAATATACATTCCAGATACGCCAGTTCAAAGAGGTATACCAATATATATATATATATAATAACCATATATAACATTTATACTACTATGTTAACAGGGTTAACTTTCGTTTACCGAGATAACTCTTTTCATTGCTTTACAATTTTTAATAGTCAGATTCAACTCTTTTCATTGGTTAAATATTTGTAATAGTCAAATTCATCAATTATGTAAGCATTATATGTCAAAGATAATTAAAATAATCTTGTTTACTAAGAAGCTTAAACGACATACATGACAATGGGTTGATACAAAGGCTTATGATTGTGAAGTGTTATGTCCCTTGACCGAAGTATGTCTCATTACCATACATTAAATTCAAAGTGAATGTTATTTCTTTATTTGCAATATACATTAATGTATTTTTTTCATAACATTTCGAAATGAAACAAGTGATACACAAATCGATGTTTTAATATCATTTATGTTGAAGGATTTAAATATAGACTTTTTTTATACTTTTCATGTATGACAGGAAATTAATTTTTAGTTGGCAAATATTTTTTTGTTCAGTTAAAAACAGTGGAATTGTTATGATTTTAGTAGTATGAACAATGGTTTACCTTTAAAGTAAAAATAAACTGTTATTATTTGTGAAAAATTAGAATGTTTTGTAAAATTTAGGTTTGCAAGGACGAGGTAGGTCGTCATAGATACGGTAGAAATAATACTACTAAAATATAAGAAATACAACAACTTTTCGTATTCAAATATAAAGTCGATATCATTTTGTTTTGACCTGTTTTATCATTGCAAAGTTGCACTAGGTTTTGTTATATTCTACTTAAAAAAAAACTTTATAAAAAACATTCCATATATATATATATATGTAAAGCTGGAACGAAAGAAACAATGTAGTATTAATGAATAAAAATCTATAAATATGCATATGTTAAGCAGGAAAGAGAAACAATGTTGTATAAATGAACAAATATTGATATATATACTTATGTAAAGCTAGAAAAAGAACAATGTTATATAAATGAACAAATGTAAAAAAATATAAACGTACTTTCTTCAATGAGGTGTATCATTACCTAAATTTTGATTTTCTGGATGAAGAATGTGATCTTTAAATTCAATTTTTATTGTAATAGGAACTTTCAATCTGAGAAAATAGCAATAATTTTAGGTTTTATAAATTGTCCGTTTTCGAAATTCATCTCAAATAATTCTAAACACAAGTCAATGTAGATTTGTTTTTCTTCGTGCATTTGTAAATGGTTAATAAGAGTGTATAACAAGTAAATAGTTTCCATCATATGATGTTCCAATTGCTATTGTTTTATAGGAATGATGGGTGGTAGAAGAGGTAAACAAATAGTCGATTTCTCTTTTCAACATACGTGTGTACGTTTTGTTATATATGAGTTTTTTCTTCTAATTCGGACAGTGTTTTTATGGTCTCTAAGATTTATTACTTTGAACAATTGGAATTAACCGTTACGATATAGCCAATAATGTTGGAAATGGCGTTAACACTACCAATTAATCAGTCATTTTCAAATATAGTTATCGTAAATAAAGGCAACAGTAGTATACCGCTGTTCAAAACTCATAAATCCATGGACAAAAAACAAAATCGGGATAACAAACTAAAACCGAGGGAAACGCATTAAATATAAGAGGAGAACAACGACATAACACTAAAATGTAACACATATAGACAAAATCCCACGAGAATAACAAATATAACATATATATATAACATCAAAACCAAATACATGAATTTGGGATAGACAAGTACCGTGACACGTCTTATCGCAATGTGAATTTACACTCAAAAATAAGAGAAAACAAACGACACAACGTGATAATGTAATACACACAGAAACGAACTATAATATAACAATGACCATATTCCTGACTTGGTACAGGGCATTTTTAAAGGAAAAAATGGTGGGTTGAACCTGGTTTTGTGGCATGCCAAACCTCGCACTTTTATGGCCATGTGAAATATAACATCAAAATGACAACACAGGACTACAATATAAATAAATTGGAGAACACAATTGACAAAGAATCACACGAACAACAGCCAACAAAAGGCAACAAGTTCAAAATTTTAATACGCCAGAAGTGTATTTTGTCCACACAAGACCTATGTGTGACGCACAGATACAAAAGTTTGAAAGCCGAAACGAGTACAAAGTTGAACAGCATCGAGGACCAAAAGATCAAAAAGGTTGTGCCAAAAACGGCAAGGGTTTTCTGTTAAGTTACCAGAAAATCCCTATAATTTAGAGTAATTTATACTATTGCAAACAGTAAATTTAATAAAATGAATATTCAAAAGATGTACATGATAAAGCTGAAGTATTAACTAATTACAGGAAACAACTGAAATACATTTACATAACCAGACATTTGAAACACAAAAGTAGACACATCCGAATACGTTTAAACCTCTACGCCAAGTGACGTCATATTTGAAACTGAAAAATGACGAAAAAATGACGTCATTTGAATTAGTAAAACAGAGCATCAAAAAATGAAAAATGACGTCACTTAAGAATGAATAAGATAGAATTAGGATTAATTTAAGATTATGTATTTGAACTAAATACTGATATTGCATTTAATAACAAAGCACATTTTAATTCTTATTAATATAAAACTGAGGTAGCAATTAACTATATTATAAAACTATGTCAGGTTAGTTATGAATCTAACTTCAAACGTAAAATATCGTACTGATTACTTTGAACGAAATCAAATCTGATAAATGAAGGCGGTGATTAATTTTCTTTACCATAACACATAAATATAATAGAAAAGACGTCAACACATTTGACAAAATCCGATGAGAATTACAAATATAACATTAAACATTTAAACTAAATACATGAATTTGGGATGTAAGAAAGAGTTCTATAAAGGATAAATATGTTCACTGGGGGTTGTCTATCTTTGACGTTGATAAACTAATAGGTCAAAGCAGATTATAAGCTGCATCTGCAATCAGGAAATAACTCTTATATATGAAAAAGCACACACGTTGACAGTTAGAGATATGAATGCAAATTTTCTTTTTCTAAAATTGGAATTCCTAACATTCTGGCAAACTATGATATGGTGCATTCGAATATTGCGTGTTCCGGAGTTAATTCAGTTGTAATCTCTTATATTTAAATTAACATGGAGCCTTAAATATCCATTCTAAAAAACGACAGATATTAGCATGTTCAATTCTTCAGTTGTTAACTTATATTACTTAACAATTGATCACAAAATAACGTAACCGAAAAATATATCTTTATTACATAAAACTCGAAAAATTAAGATGAGATTGTAAAGTAGGATTGAAGCAACACATATTAACCAAGTCTAATAAAATAGAGATTGTTCACACAGGTATCTTTTAGCACGTTCCATGTCTTCCATTCAATCTTAAATGTAAAAAACAAGTTTTATCCAAAAACTAGGGGAAAAAAGCAAACCAAAAATGAGCTTCTTTAATTTTGTTTCCACCTTGAGACTTTTTTTCCAACAAGAAACTTTTTAGAATTTTTCAATATTTTAGTTTTTAATCTACTTAAACTAACTTATACTTTACAATACATGCAGCATTATTCGACGGTCTTCTAAAAATGGATACTTATACAAAAATTATGATCTTATGTATACAAATATGTCACGTTTGACATGCCATTTTTTCGTTGTAATCACGAAGACGTATAGTACGATTTAAATTAGAAGTCAATGCATTGAATTATGATGATCTATTGCAAATGGAAAATGAACCAGTATCATTTTTTAAGTCAACTTCAATTGTTTTGTATTATTATCCTCTACAAGCACTCGAAAGTATAACCTTCAACATTGAGCCGAGAAAAATATTATATACAATATACGTAAAAAATCCAAAATACAGAAGACGCAAATAATATATATAATAATATAATAACGCGGTGATATATAGAATGAACAATCAAGCATGCGCAAAAAATCAATCAGACTGTTTTCTTTACCTCGAAGTGGTATGATGGGTAAAGTAATTGATCGTTTGATAGAACCAATTGGTTATTTTAAAAGTGTTTTTGTCTGTAATCTAGATGTTATATTTTGTTTTTGTTTAAGTCATTGTTTCTTTGCCGTTTGATAAATTCCTGATTTCTCCTTATATGAGTATATAATTTTCGACTACACGCGACGATTGTTTTCCAGGATCTATAATACTAACTTGTACTTTTCCTCTAACGAGTTAATAATCTGTGTAAATGTTTGTCATTTAATCCTGAGTTCATTAATTATAACTTATATCAATTAATTAACTTATTATTCAAGTCGTTTCTAATCTTCTAATCTACTGTTTTTGTCTGTAAAATAACCGTCCACGTAGTATATTTAACCTTATTATGTTTAATAGAGTGAACATATTGGTAGAAATCTAAACATACTTTACTAAAAACTTTGAATTATGGACTTCATTTACATGTAGTTTCTTATTAAAAAAGATAATGTTTTCTCATATCAAATCAAGTTCTAGACATTTTGTTATTTAATATTAATAGTTTTCTTTTGATGTTAGTGACTATCTTTCGTTATTTTAAACCATGCTAACTATCAAACTCAAACATAAAGAAACATCATTTCACTTAAGGTCTCAACATTTTAAATTGATTGCAAAAGTTAAGATAATTGTCAATAAAAATTAAAAAGAATTATATATTAGTGTGTTATACGCCGTTTAAGAATCTAATGCATCCTGGGTAATATTTTCAAAAGTGTACACCAAAACGTCGTGATTGGTTAAAGATGTCATACACAATTGAAATTTAACCAATGACGTGACGTTATTTTCATTTTGGGGTACGTACAATGAAATTACCCATGATTCTTTATATTCTGAAATGGTCAATTGAATGACGATTAAGTGCTTTTCAAACTATAGGGATGGGCCTATTTGGTTTGAAAAAGAGGAGTGCAGGCCGTGGACCCAATCCTTGGCATCGGCAAAGTCAAGGTAAATTGAACTGTGTATAACCATATAATATTCAATCTCGTATATATACATGTATTCATACAAACTATAATTTGTCAAATAGGTCATGGTTAATTGAACTGTGTGTAACCATATAATATTCGCTCTCGTATATATACATGTATTCATATAAACTATAATTTGTCATATAAAACTTTATGTGTTGATGGAAAGGGAGACAATATTTTTTTGTAATGGTTAACCTAGTTTATTTGATTTGATATTGACGTTTGGATGGTTATGTTCAACATGTTTTAAGCAATGTTACATATTGCATACACACAAGTTTTGGGGAAAATTGGACAATCCCTAAAAAACAATGAAGTTTGTGTAAATAAATAAAGAGAAAAGCTTAAATGTATTGAATAAAACACGTGAAACTTTATTGCACACTATTTTCATAAACAAATTATATTAGAGATTTCTATTTTTTCAAATTTTGTATTTGATAATATCTCGCTACTTACGAAAGTTAGCAAAATTACAAGTAATACTTCAAATTCGTGATTGAAGATTTACGTGGTTTTGTTTCAATGCGGCAAATTGAACTAAAATTAATACATGTAATATTTCATTTAGTCTTCTATCTAAATCAATGGATTTCCAGAGGGAATTAAATCCGGTTCAAATTATATTTTTATAAATTGGAGGAAGGGAAATATTAAGCCTTAGCCTTTTATCTATAAGATGTATGGCAACGTTTCATTATAGTGTGTAAAAACATATATCAGTATGTAGATATTAGCTATTTAGTACATTGTTACTGCATTTATATGTCTTGCTTGAAACTAATTAAAATATTTTTTTGTAATAATATGTATCCTGTATATTCTGTGTTTAAATGTATATGGTTTTAATTTTAAAATAATTTTTTTTTTCCATATTCCTTTGTATTCCCTTGTAGTGTTTTGTTTCATTTAGTCCTATATATAATGCACACTGTTTTCTTATTCACAATCGGCTGAATATGCTGCTATCTGTGTAGTTATATGATCAATGTGTAGTTTTTGATAAGAGTGTGACGTCTATACATGTGTAGTTTTTGATAAAAGTGTGATGTCTATACATGTGTAGTTTTTGATAAAAGTGTGATGTCTATACATGTGTAGTTAGCGTTTCCGTAGCATTTCTCATTTTCCATATTCCCTTCGTATATATAAGTATGTCACGTCATCAGTGTACTATCCTTTGTTTCCTACTGTGGATTCATTAATATTCGTTGGGTAGCAATGTTCGTGGGTTTCGTGGGAAAAGGGGAACCCCGAATTCAATGTTCAACGAATGACATATTTTCAATAGGCCTTGTATACAGAGACTGGCAAAACGACAAAATCAAATATCCACGAATATGCAAGTTTTCAGCCTTCCATGAAAATTGATACCCACGAAAATGAATGAATCCACAGTATTCCAATATATGTTACAAAATTTAATCCTGGTATCTACTATGAGTTTACTTACGTGGAATAATATATGTTTCCCTGGTCACCAATTTTCGTGGATGGTTTGAATATCGTGTTTCGTGAAAATTTTATTTCGTTGTTTTGCCAATGTCTGAGCTTATAGAAACTCACTAAATCAAAATTGTGGTTCACATAAACCCACCAAAATCCACAAAAAATGGGAACCATTGAATATTGATGAATCCAAATTTATAAACCTCCTAGAAAACATTTTCACATTAAACATGCGCTGTCCCAATGTGAACAAACATTATAAACAGTAAACCTGTTTATATATTTCATTAAATAAGCTCGTTACTTGTGAAACTTTACGGAAGGTCCTTGAAAATATATGAATATGTAGTCTAGACGTTTTCACTGCTGTAGAGTATTTGGAATAATGTACACTGATTAAAGAAAACCTACTTTACTTTACACAGGTCGAAGAACATCACCAGCTGCAACATCTCGAATGCCCAACAAGAAACCATCAATGCCTACCAATAACAATGCAGCAATGGGATCACAAGTTATTCCTGATTGGTTACTGAAGAAATTATTGATGAACGATCCTAGTCCTCAAAATAGACAAAGAAAATCAGTGTCAACTCCAGCACCGCCAATACAACCACCAACACCCCTTCCAACAACTTCAGCATTTGGTAAGGATAGCACTTACATAATCATGTAATAATGTCAATACTATTATTTAAGGAAAGGGAGACGGTTTGGTACCATTAAAACGTTTAATCTCGCTGCAAATGTTTTCATCTGTCCTAAGTCAGGAATCGGATGTGCATCTTTCTTTTTTTCGAGAGGCGACTTTCCTGTTATGGAACTTGCGCCCTGATGTACAGTAGTTGTCGTCTGTTTATGTAATTCGTACGTTTTTCTCGTCTCTTGTTTTTATATTGATTAGAGCATTGGTTTTCTCGTTTGAATGGTTTAACACTAGTAATTGTTTGGGCCCTGTATAGCTTGCTGTGCGGTGTGAGCCAATGCTCCGTGTTGAAGGCCGTACCTTGACCTATAATGGTTTACTTTTACAAATTGTTACTTGGATGGAGAGTTGTCTCATTGGCACTCATACCACATCTCCATGTATCTAACTAATAATGTAAATAGACTGTTTTTGTTTTAGGGAAAACTGGTATACATGGGGTTGAGATTGTATGATATCTATAAAAATAGATAAGGCAAGCTACCATTACTAGAGCAAGCACCTCTGATCCTTTGTATACTTTGGGTTTTTCCCTTTTGTCTAATTTGGATATATAATTTTTGACTTTGTGCCGTTGTAACATTTGATAACCTTTGAGTATTTCCTAAAATGAGAGGGATGATTAGTTAAATAAATGGAGCAGGAACTTATAACACATTTGGTTCACATGATTTCACTGAAAATTTCTCATTGGTTAATTCAACATCTGAATTCTTTGAAGTTTAATAGGTTACATTGCTCATACCGATATTCAATTAACTTTTGATATAAAAAATGTAATTTTTTGCTTCTATTGAAAAGATTTGAAATTATTTTATCAGAATAAACATTTTATTCTAAGTCTTAGATGCAAGTTTCAAGAAGCAAAATGTAAAATGTCTTTGGTATGACATTAAATTACATACAGTAAATCATTGTGTAAGTATACAAGTTGTCCTGGAACCGCTGGGTTAAGGTCACTGATTTAATATGAACATTGGTAGTCCATATACACTTGTTTGTATATTTTATGTGTTTATGTAAATTTGTATATGTATGGATATTTTTTGTATACTAGTATAAGTGTTCCTGCACGATTGGTACTAGTATCATTGTATTAATCAAGTATAAATTTGAAAATAAAAACATCTACGAAACAGTTGTCCAATAAAAGATGAACAGTTGTATTGCGAATATATGTTTTAATGATGATGTATTGAAGAGTAAGATTGAACAGATAATTTCGTTTAAATTTCAGACGCCTTTTCGAAAACAGCAGCTTCACACTCTGGCGGTAGTAAATTTACTTTCCAAAGCCCTGGTACTGGTACTAGTAGTACTGGATTAACAGGAATGACTGGAACTGGACTGACTGGCGCAGGATTGACTGGAGCAGGAAATAGTGCGGCCGCTCTGGGTGGCATGACTGGCATGGCTGGAATGATGTCTCCAGGCTTAGCGATGGCACAAGCAAATCCCATATCCAGTAATATGACTCCAGTTCAAATAGGTAAGAAACTTTATGTCATCAAAGTTTTCGTTTTTTAGCGGTAGACATACTGTTTTTTGTCTTTCTTGTTTCTTTATTGATGTATCGAATGATAGTTACCCTAATATTGTGAAAAACTGGAGTTTTCTTAATATGACAATTTTTAATGTATGAAATACGTCAACGTTAAATAATTCAAAATGTCGAACTTCGAGGTACAGGCATTTTCTAATGAAGAAAATGGTGGATTTAACCTGGTTTTTAGCTAGCTTAACCTCTTACTTATAAAACAGTTGCATAACATTTCATTATATTGACAGCGATGTGTGAACAAAACAAACAGATATGATATGTAAACATGTGAAAAAAAAACAGATATAGCAGTCAACATTGAGTTATAATCTTAAACACTGAAAAAAAATGTCAACAGATTGTCAACCGTCAAACTTATCAAATAAACATTATCAGCTCATCCTTCATCTTACCTTTTTTTTGTTTTACAATTTACAGTTATCCCTAAATTTAAAGTAAAAATGAGGTACGTCCTTTAACAGCAAAACATATTTATTGGATTCTACTTTGTTCATTGTATATTGCTTTGTCATTTGCACTGATTATCTACCCCTAAAATAGATTCATTAATATTTAATCTAAAACAATATAATGTCGAGAAACACTACGGTTTGTGTGTGATAAGTAAAATATACACTTATAACATATCATAAACTTAAAATGATTATTCCTATTTTTTTCCTTCAGAAACCATGTTTACAGCAATAGGAATGATTCCTGACCAAATACGTAAGTTTATTTATGTTCTTGTGTTTTCCTCCGGAGACTGTGAACAATTTTTAGGATGCAATTTTTCTATACCACACTTATGACTTTCGCACAACGGTATACTACTATTCTCTTTATTTATCAATACGTGTCTGTGGTTTGCTAACCAAAGAGAAAACTCAAGTTAGTTATATTCATGACGAGTTCTAAATATCTAGCTGTTTTTTTATTCGCAAAAGTTCTTTAATAAATCCTAAATAAATAGCACCATCTTTGTATCATGTGTATTATGAGTATAAAATGACAAAGGACTTTATTTAAGTTGTTCTAGAAAATGAATCAAGATATAGTTGTATATGCCACTGTGGTAAACCTGTAGCTACCAAGTACAATGAGCAAAAAGGACATGCTACAACAAAAACAAAATTTCTAAAGGAAGTTCGCTTGTCATGTTTTGGGATTTTTGTCAGATTTTTGGAATCCTCCGGTTTTATCTATTTGAAAGCCTTATAAAATTTGCTCATTGACCATCCATTTTTCTTTTTATAAATCTTTTACAAGTATAATGATAAGCCATCTGTAAAAGTCTTATAAAATTTTGATTATTTTTTAATAGTTTTTGAGAACTTAAACTTGTCAATGAAAAAGCTATGAAAAGTCAAGAGAGAATATCTTCCAGCCAAAATGTCAATGGCTAATATCTCAAATACAAGCACATTGACCTATATACTTTTTTGTTCTTTTGGTTACTTTATTAATCCCATATCAATATAAACAAGTGTTTTGAAAAGTTAACTATTTTGAAACTGAGAAGCAAACTCCCTTAATGTCAATATTTTATATAGTATTTAAGGTTTATCTTGTAATAATAACTTCCATGATAGAACGTGTGAACAATATAATACATTTATTCACAAAATTGTATGAACATGTAATTTTATAATACAATAATTGCACTAAACATACGCTATTACAGGTGATATTAGCGGCGGAGTTCATGGATTAGCAAGTAAGTAGTACCTGTATGGTCAGCTTGAACTATTGAATCTGTTTTCAATAAAAACAAAATTCAATAATACTATTATCAACCCGGATTATAAACATACTCTGTTGCGAGGGTGAAAATATAAAATTATAGATTAAAAATCGTATACTTGCGAAAATCCATCAGTTTAAATTTTCAGTCTTGATTTCCGTAATAGGATCATTAGATTTGAACATCAGTATACTACTGTTGACTCTTATTATCCGCATGTTTATATTTTTGGTTAGTTATGCATATGATAGAACTAATGTTCACAACGTATTATAGCATATCTTATTTTCTCTTGCAGCAATGTTACCAGAAGATATTAAAAGTAAGATTGATATTTGTGTAGATTTAATAGTTTACTACTGTTTTCAAAATAGCAATCATCGAAATACTTTCAAAAAATTAATAGTATACAACTAACATTTTAAAACACGTTCTAGTAATAAATACATTAAACAAATCAAATGATTAATATTGTTGTTTGTACATTTTAAAAGAACTATAATTTTTGTTAGGATTTGAATGCGTTAAATGAACAGATCATATATTTGTTCATGAACCATATGGTTATAGATTAACTGTCATACAAATAGTGAAAAACGATTCCTAGGGTTATGATGTGGAGCGTTAGATACCCTCTTTGTCCTCATTATTGTAAATAGTTATCAAAGGTACCAGTATTATAATTTAGTACGCCAGACGCGCGTTTTGTCTACATAAGACTCATCAGTGACGCTCATATCAAAATAGTTGTAAAGCCAAACAAGTACAAAGTTGAAGAGCATTGAGGATCCTGTTATACTGTAAGTGTGTGTATATTTTTTTTATAAAAAACAAACTAATACAGTGGGTTTTTTCTTTCTTTTGTAGTAAGGGCAATTCAGATGAGAGCAAGTAAGTATAGTTAATTGTATTTGACATAATGATATTAAATACAATTTATGGAAATAATATGTTTTTTTATTATGTTACAATGTATAAAACTTAATTTAGAATTGGAGAATAAAACTGAATATTAATAGCTATTTATTTTGTCGAAATTAAAATTTTGTACATATCGGACCTAGACAGTAACAACGCGAGGATTAATGCGTTATAATGTTACTCTCTCAATTAAGTATGCAGTTATTATGGTTTTTACTGGTATAAGAATCAATTTTTGTTGACCGAATCGGTCAATCAAATGATATATATTTGTTTCACTTGCAATGTTGACATGCTTTTCCTTTTAATACTTGAGCAGTCATCATTCATACATAGCCATCATTAATTAAGTAGTTCACCTGAAAGGCACATGGATACTGATTTAATGAGGTCGAACTATTAACTTGCAAGTGAATAATTCATCATCAAAATTGAACAATAATGAGTGCTAAAAGCGAATTATCATTTCACTATTTCAATTCCATGAATGGTTGTACATAAAAACTGTTTTCTATATATCTAGGTAGTTGCTAGTGCACTTTTAAAAGACATACATTTAGTTATTTCTTTTGAAAACTTAAACTTTTTTGTAAGGTCGTAAACTTATATTGTTAACGTCAGCACAAGGTGTATTCTGTCAGTTAATGTTTCATTAAAGTACTTATACAGACAATGGAATTTGGCTACAAAAATATCAAAATGAAATAATTTTAGCTTATTATTTGGTTTAAGCATGGAAGTATTATATTGTCAATATAATACTTCCATGGTTTAAGAAAACATATGATATTTTATATATAATGATCATTAATTAGGAAATTTAAGATATATTTTGAATTCACATTTAGATACACATGTAAAACATATATTTCTTTTTTTAGTGGGTTCAACACCTGATCAAATAGCCGACATATTAGGAGACGTGATGCAAGCAAGAAGTAAGTAAAGTAATATATATAATTAATTATAAGAAGACGTGGTATAGTTCAAACCCAGATAAGAATTTAGAAAGCCTTTAAACACACACTTTCCAAAAATGTGTTGATCGGTAGATACCAGAGGTAAAAGACCTCAACAATAGTTCGATTGATTATAAAGTGAATATACTAGATATAGCCACAACAATTATTATGTTATGTCAGCAAAGGAGTGCACGAGGAGCAATGAGTGTTTCCGATTTAATCAGGAATAAAGAAACGAAACTGTTTCCAGGGTTTTCAATGAACACCATGTATACATGCTTGCATAATTATACAAGTTATTTATCAAATGAGCATTTTTTAGTCGGCTTCTGGCCTTTATCAGTCTTGGTTGATTTTAACTTTAGTTTCTTTTATATATTTCGGAGTGTAGTATGACGCCGTTATCACTGAACTACTGTACATTTCTGTTTCGGGGCCAGCTGAAGCACGCTACCGGGTGCGGGAGTTTCTCGCTGCATTGAAGACCCATTTGTGGCCTGCTGTTGCCTGATCTTTTGTCGGGTTGGGATCTCTTTGACACATTCCAAATTTCCATTCTTCAAAACAATTAATATGTACAGTATAAATAGATGTATCTGAAGTTGTTAAAATAAATAATTCGGCGATTGACATAATTAAACTGTAGCATTCCATTCATATTATAACTTGTAATTATCTTCTTGCAGGGGCTAGAATGATGCCAAGTGAGTATTTGATCAAATATAAGAGTTTTCCCGCCACAGTAAGATAAGAAAAAACGATTTGTGAAATCATGAAGTTGTGAGGAAGATACATGCATATCATGACAAAAGTTCCAATATAAAGATGGAATGTTTATGTCATTATCATCGTGATTATTAAGGAAAAGAGAGCAATGACTATATTAATGATATGTAGTCACATATAAACATGATATCTCCATTTTCCTTCGGAACTCCGGAATCATTTCAATACGTCATTATACAAACACACGCACACCCAGTGTTGACATACGATTACGATTTCATAGCATATATACATTTCCAACGTTATGTCAACAAGATATGGTCTTTAAATCTTCGTACGCACAATGATTCATATTACTTTTACTGTGCATAAATTGCAATCTGCCTTTAAAGTTTTAGTTTAAACACTATTTTATTTGTCAAAAGTGCACGAAATATAATTATACAATAGAAATACTGAAATTTGGAAACAAGAAAAAACTTACATAAATCCGTTCTGAAGATGGGTATCATTACGCCTTAACTTTAAAAAAGGTTTTCAAAATACAATGTGGAAGGAAATGTTGTCATATCAATTAAACCAATGAATGGACACGGAATATATATTCTAATAGTAATGTAAAAATCTTAATACTTTAAAGAGCTGGTTCAATCTAGATTTTTGTCCTTTTTTAAAAACTTTGTATCATAATAACAATTGATTGTTTTCTGTTTCAGTGGGTGTGGTAGGCTGATTCTGAAGAAACCCTAAATACTTAAGATAATCTATGACAAAATAACATTGAAATAAAGAACTTAAAAAGAAAAAACTACTTAATGAGTGGCAATATCAATGTTAAGTTTTATACATATTCATACTTCTTACAGGTCATTTTCGTAATATAATTATTCTTTTATCGACATTTAAATAATGAATTACTTGTTTAACAATTGTTTAATGATATGTTGTTCATATTTTATTTTCGTTATACTTATATAAAAAGTTAAACTTGTTTAATTAACTAAGCTATGTCGGGAATATTGAGGTGTAATGCCCTGAAACAAAGAGTACAAATAAAAAAAGTACCAGAGTTTTAATCTGTTGCATAATAAATATAAGTTCAATGTAAGAAATGCATTAATCTGTGCCTGTTAAAACTGGAGAATACAAGGTTTATTAATTTCTTCCACAGTTTCGGATGAAATGCAAACATGATGATGTTTTCTCACATCATAGACATAGAAAAAAAATCGTTTCTGTTTTGTGAAATAATGTACCAAATGAATGTGATGATAGTCTTTTTAGTATAATTTGATGTAACATTTTCGTTGTTGTGGTCAATTATCATTTATTTATAAGTGGACACACACTGTTATGACGAATAAAGTATTTGTCTCTATTCAATGGTTTTGTTTCTTTGTTTTTGCTAACAAAAGTATACCAGCAATATCTGATTTATTTTCATCTTTTGATTATTTAATGTTGTAAAAAAACGCATGTATCAAAGCAGAATGCGTTTATTATATAAATTTAGTCAAATACGCACAGTAGCATTCCCATGCAGATAATACTATCTCGTTTTACCCAGTCTGGCGAACTTTGGGCAGATATGTTATTCTTTACTCACAATATGCCATGGTAAAATAAGGCAAATGACAAAAAGACGAACTTGACGAACAACAGTCTATAAAAACATAACATAGCAACTGAAGACTGATAAACACCACCGCTACTAAACACGTGAGTTGTGGCAGGTGCCGGAAGAACATGTCCTGCTCCACCTGTGCCACCTGTTGTGTACGATGAAGACGTCTCAAGGTTGTTGTGATACATGTACATTAAGGATCAAAATGACAAAGGGAGATTCATCATTAATGTGTGTGATCATGTAAAACAAATATGAACCAATCTAAGAGGGGTGTAAGGATTCACTTCACGCGATACTGTAACAGCTTATTTATTATTGTATATAGCTATTTTCTACATTGTCCTGCACTGTGTCGGACATAATATAATTTTAATCATTCCGTAAGTAACTACCTTTTATTAGCTATCAATACATTTAATCGTCATTTCTATTCGATTAAAAAGTCCGGGCCATAATTGCATAAGATTACTCTTTTACCAAATACTCCACTTACAATAAAATACAGAACGGCTTACAATATATCCATGCACGCTGCAACCAGTCTTTAAAACAAAATGTTTATTACAATGCTGAACCGTATCTAGAAAATAACAGAAGAGTCGATATGTACAACTTTCGAAATCTTGCTCAAATTAATGAAGAACACTAATGTTCACCATTTTTGTTTTTTTAAGATTGATGTAGCATGGGTATTAGTAGATCCATTCAGTTCCTTAATTCTGATTTGTATAAACAACCACACAACCTTAATCCATTCTGAAAGATTATATGTGTCTTCTTTCACTCGTTTCATCAATTAACTGGCTTAATCATGGAATGATTCTAACAGTGTTTTCAATTAAAGTAGTGTTTCCATTAGATTGGAAGTTTACTTACGATATTTTGGACCTTTGGACAACACAATTCGCAGAAAAGTGTTATCGACAATTCGATCACTTGCAATAATGCTCTACAACATCAGAATGTTGATTACTGTTACAGGTCTGAACTTGTACATGTAACTTGCGTCTGGTGTATCATGTGTATACAAGTCAAGTTATGTATCTTTCCTGATTTTTTTTTTATGTTTTCAAATATTTGGTATTAGCGAAAATAAATACACACGAATCAATAAGCAATAGACTAAAGATATAATCTTGAATACTCACCATATTTAATCACATATTAAGTGAAATCCTGTGGATAATAATATACGACACACATCAAAACTATACCCGATAACGCACATGTGAAAAACAATACTGCCCAATAGCAAATAAATTGTTACAGCAAATATGTAATAAAGATTTTGTTACGTTGGAAAAAAAATAGCAATAGACAAAGCGCCTAAAGGTACACTAGCAACACAGAATAAATTTGACACAAAATGAAAAAGAAATATATCATATGCAAATATATCAAATGAACCATTGAACAAGGCGACTTTCAGAATAAAATGCAGATTTGTTTGTTCTTAAGTAAACATTAATGTTTTGGCGAATCCGTCTTAAACTGGAGGAGATCTGTAATTTGTTAGACAAACTTTCATCTCGGACAAAGCCGTTTTTCTCCATGACATTTATAACGTATGTTAATGGTTGATTGTTAATATGTTGTAAGCCACCTTGGCCTGGTATAGCCCAACTTAAAATTATTCCTTCTTTTGCATGCCTGAATATGTTATCCAAAAAGACACACTCAAAAGCCTTCGGAATATGTTCCGCAATTTCTAACGAAATGATCCAGTCATAAAGCGGAATTCCGTACTGTGGAATTGTAAGGTCTAAAAACTTGACATTACCGTTGCTATTTTCCTCCGAATATGGAGCACCATCATAAGCGTCATACAATTCAACCTGTTTTAATTTCGTTATTTCTGTTTTATATGCTCCAGGCCCATCTCCAAAGCTAGCGACAGTTTTACCTTTAAATAGCAATGAAAGATGAGGAATTAATGACTTGTCCGTCAAATGCTGACCTCCCGTTTCGGTGCTGGCTCTTTTACAGTATCCACCATATTTATTTGTGAGACTTTTTGACATCTGAAAATAGACATAAGGTATTGAACAATTTTTGAGGATGTGTCCAACAAGGGTTAAAGCGGCGATTTTTGTTGGTTTTTATTTTAAGTTTAACTATAACGTCGATCAATATCGTTCATAATGAATTTGGACACATCAAATTGATTAAGTTTTAAGTCTAGAAAAAATAAATTGTACATATTATGTTTTTGGTTTTACCCATTGTTGAAGGTTGTACTATGACATATAATTGTAAATAAGTCTGTTGTGGAGGGCTGTCACATTATCGACCATCCAGCATCTTTTAATTTGTATATCATGTTCACGGGCCAGTCTATTTAAAATGACTGAATCAGAAATTATCCTATATTAACCAACGAAACGATTGGAAAACTATTGTCCTATTACTGGCACAAACAAGTTTTGAAGATAATGGTTGCCAGACAGTAACTTTATATTCTTATATCTAAACAATAAATTGTTTGTATATTGACAACTGCTATACATATAAGAAATTTGGCTAGGTATAAAACCAGGTTTAAACCATTTTCTATAGAAAATTCTTATACCAAGATAGGAATAGGACTTTTGAGATTTACTCATTTTGTTACCGGATAACATAGGATTTTGTTAGTATTTAAGGACATTCCGTTTGTAAATCATCTTGGCGTTGGTAGATTTTGCTTAACCTTGGAACGGTCATTGCTATTTCTGCTATGTGTGATAATGTCTTACCAGTCTGTATTCAACTTTGAACTATCCGGATGAAGGTAAATTCAGAAAAATGCTTCTGACGCATGACATTTATATCGTGCTGTTTTAGATTTCTTTTTCATTTTTTTTGGATTTTAGATAACGGAATTGAAATTAATATTTTATAATTTTCATGCGTCCAAACCGTTGTTGCCTTAACACCCAGAAAAAAAAATGTAACTTAAAATTTTTATTTTAAGCTATTTTAAGATTTTACAGCGCCATCTACTGGAAATGCCTCAATTTTCAAAAAAATCTACAAAAATAGCACAATTTTGTTTCTCTGAATATGAGAGATAAGGTTATATTTAACTGGTATTTGAATTGATTTTTCTAACAAGCATCCTTCTAAACTTGACAAAATGTTAAAACTTGAGTATAGCTAAATTTTGGGGCTGACCGGTCTAAAAAGGGTATTTTGGGCATATTTTGGATACTTGTTAAAAAGATCAACAAAAGGACATGAAATCTCTTAAAGTACTAGGATTTTTTAAATGTTTTCAATATTTCCATGAAGGTTTACATGTGTACTACAAGTTTTATGATTTTTGAGCTGGGGTCTCTTACACCGTTACCATGGCAACGGAATAAAAATGGGTTTTTTTCATATATTTTTCACAATAATCTAGTATGTATTTAATCGTCTTTTGTCACTATCTTATGATATTTGGCATGAAGGTGTATTACAATAATACAGTATATCTCATAAAATGAAAACTGCCAATTGACCTTGACCTTTGTCCTCAAGGTCAAAATATTTGATTTGTTCCCCTTTTTTTACTGGAGCACCCATTTTTCTCTTTTAAGAAGTTTTTTAATACTTGACACACAATGTCAGCACCTAAATATGATGTGTTGTGTACCATTGATAATAACCTTGATATTTGACCTTCAAGGTCAAATAAAAGGTCAAATAGATAATTCTATATGTCAGCCTAAAACAAAACATTCTGTCTTGCCATGTAAATATAAAGAGAAGTGTACTGGCTGCTCATGAAACAACTATCCACCACAGTTAAAGTGTAGTGGTAGTAAGCAATTTATAGGCCACTGAGCAGGCAAGACCTGTGCTGTACAACTAAGGGTTTTTTCCTGGGGTCATGTCCCGCTCTCTCATATAAGGACGTTGCTATTTCGATATTTTCTTTTTAAAAAGTTCAGAACCCCATCCATAACCCATATTTAATCTTAATTGCCTTTCTAGTTTATCATGGGGGTCTTGCTGCTCCCCCCACTACATACAATTGATGGTTAAATGCAGAAACTTGAAATACTGCAAATTCAGAACTTAATGCTTGTAATAATATTATAATTGCATATTCATGATGACCGTCAATTTTGGCTTGTTAATTTCTTAGATGAAATGTTGTATCCTTGACATATACCCAATATCTATTCTTGTTGCCCCCTGCCTCAGCATCACATTGCCGCTGGGGATATATAAATGCCGTTCGTTTGTCTGTCCGGGTATCGGTTCTTATGTTCGATCATCGGTTCGTATTGTAAAGTATCTAGTATGATTAATCGTTATCTAATTTTGATAACAATTTTGCCATTACTTTCTAAAGATAAACGGTAAACGGTTAAGGCTGAAGATGAGCCCAGTTCAAACATTTAGAAGATGGGGGAGGGGGACATTGATAATCGGTTGTTTTATTCATATTGAAGGTCTCTATAGTCAGTTTGTTAGATTTACCAAATATAAACAGTACTAAGAAAACCATGAAGACTTGATAAATAAAGTCTGTGTTTTGAAAGACCCAAGAAAGTTATAAAATGTCTTGAAAAAATGAAAAAGAACTTATTATAATACCACATCTTCTTACTTTTATATTGTATGCTTGTTATACGACTGCAAATTATTTTTGGGGATTGTATAATGGTATGATGTCGTCGTCTGCGTCTGTGTCGACATCCGAAAACACATTAGTTTCCGGGCAATAACTTTAGTTTAAGTGAATGGATCTCTATATTTTTTTTAAAAGATTCAATACCACAAAAGAAAGGTTGGGATCGATTTTGGGGCTGATGGTCCAAACCGTTTTAGAATTAGTCCTCAAAAAGACCAAACACAAGCATTTTTCTAGTTTCAGGATAATAACTTGTATATTAGTATTTCTATTGCTCTGAAATTGTACCACACTGTTTAATATCACAAGTAGAAGGTTGAGAATAGTTTAGGAATAAAGGGCCCAAAAGGGGCCAAAACAAGCATTTTTCTAGTTTCCAGACAATAACTTGTGTGTTAGTGTATCGATCTCTCTGACATTGTACCACATGATTCCGTATAGCATAGGGAAGGCTGGGATTGAGGTTTGGGTTAATTATCCAAACAGGGAATAATCAGGGCCCAAAAAGGGCCAAAAATAAGCATTTTTCTAGTTTCTAGACAATAAGTTGTGTTAATGTGTATGGATCTCTCTGGAAAGTACTACAAGATTCCGTTTTACAAAGGAGAGGCTGGGATTGTGTTTTGGGGTTATTGCTCCAAGCGGGTTCTAAAAAGGTAAAAAGGAAGGGGGATTTTTTTTCCAATTCATTAAAGGGATTCATAAATGTTTTCCAAAATTTTTCAAATTTCGAATTCAATTGCACAGAATTGCGCAATACAATTGTAATATCTTTTACCACATTTATTTCGTGTCAAAAACCTATATTATGTCAAGAATTTGATTTTAATCCAAATATAGACAGTATCACACTTGAGTATTGTGTCCAAATTTGCCCCAACTGTTCAATGTTCGACATCTGCGGTCGTATCAGGCTGCGCTCAGCGAAGTATTTTATCTAAGCGAGGACAAAAAATAATCGTTATGAAGGCTGTGATTGTTCGTGTCAGTGTACAAGTGTAATTTTGACAAAACAAATGTATAAAGTATTTTCTAAAGTTTGCTTCAGACATTAATATATCTTAACCATAAAAAAGCTTAACATTAACAATCTCTGTCCAAATTTAATAAAATCTTAGTTTTGACAAAGTTATTGGTGTCTAAAAAAAGAACTAAATGTTGACGTCGCTGCCACCAACGAAAGCAAATAGGATCGTTATGTCTCACATTTGCAACATAAATAGTGCAGTATCGATATAAATTATCAGCATGACAAGATGTAAAAACAATTCATTGGCTAAACTTGCCAGTTTACTTTCTTTTAGTGTTATTGTCCTTCAATGACGATTTTAAACATTTATTTACATGTTTGCGTATTATTTTGAAATAAGATAAACTGTAATAGTTTAATATATAGGTTTATTGTATAGTAATATAATATTTCCAACAAAAAGTAACCAAAAGTTAGCGTGCAATAAATTCTTATATTGCACTAGTTCAAAATTCATGACGTCATCAATGACAAAGTCTTAGTTTAAACCAATTTTTACTTTCAAATATTATATTGCTATACAATAAAAGGGTGATTGCATGAATATTGGGGAATATTGTCCCTCGTAGAACATATATTGCACTCGCAAGCTCGTGCAATATAAAATTCTACTCGGGACAATATTCCCCAATATTCATGCAGTTACCCTATAGTATAGAAACTATAGGGGCAAAAACCAAAGGACTATAAAAAAGTATGCATGGCTCCAATGATCAGACGACTTATAACATTATAATGAAGATTTTTAACCTTTTTTTTTAATTTTTGCCTAGAATTTTGAAAGCTTCAATCTAAAGTCAACTATAAAAATTAAGAAAAAATTGTTTTATAATTATTTCATAAAAAGAAACATTTTAATACATGAGATGGTTTTACAATGATGAGTTAACTCAAGTAAAAATATGACAGCACCCATTTAATAGTTTAGAAGTCTGTTTCTATAATTGGATTTCTTTGCATTTTCCAATTGGTCATATAAAAATCAATGTTAATTCGTATTTTTTTTTAGGTATTTACACCTTGTTAAATTATTGCTCTTTCAAATATTCTTTGAAGCTATATGGATATACAGATTGTTATTTTATAAATGTTTGTTATTTATTTACAACTGCAAATTTTTACATTTTTCAACAGAACCGCAGAAGAAATCCCGATTGTTTTAGTCTAAAAATTTTTCTTAATACACCTTGGTAGGCTTTGTTTTATATTTATCTTTATGAAAAGAAAGGAAATATTGAACCGCTTAAGATGTATAAAGAGCAGAACACTAAAAATTTTTTATTCAGATTTTTGAAAATGTATTTTTCTCAAAATTACCCCCCTTTGTACCATAGATAATCAATATTTATGGCATTATTTATGTTGATTATGTTGCCTTCATTGTCAGTTTAAATCATAGTCTTAGGTATAATAATGGTTTAGAAAAAAGAAAAAAATACATTCACAAGATTGTCTACGGATTGTCATTGATATATATTAATTTCATTGATTTCAGAGAAAGGCAAATTTGAATATTATTCAAGGAGAATTTAAGAAAGTACTAAAACAAGACACCACCCATCATATATGCTTCAATGCGTTATTAACTATGTCTCTTAATACAACCAAATAGATATATACTTTTATTTTTAATGTACAGATAATTGATAAGTGTGAAAAAAAGTTATTTTAAGTTTTATTTAAATCAATTATACTGGATTATCTCCCTTTGTATCTTATAAATTCAATATATATGGCACCATAAATTGTAATTGAACTATTGTCATTGTTACTTTACATTAATTTGTTAATAATTATAGTGTTTATGAAAAAGTAACACTAACATTTCCCAAATTATTCACAAAATACTAGTTTAAATTCATTGATATAAAGAGAGAAAATGTAAATTTAGGCATTTTTCGAAAAGAATTCTATAATGTACTTGAAAGAGACCCGAGCAAGTTTATTAGCTAAAATGCATAATTTTAAAAGAATTCCAATCAATAAAACAAAGTGGGATATCTTAATATTTTTAATGGACCAAAGGCTAGATAGCTTTTAAAATGTATACTTTTTATGATTTCTGAAAATATTTTTACTGGATTATCTCCCTTGTAATAATCCACAAACTTTTCCTTGAAAAATGTATGTACTGAGGAGTTTCCTAATCTTTAACACTTGATTATTCAATAATTCATCATTCTCTATCTCGTTAGTTTCTGCATTTATAAGTTTCAGGATGTTTAAATTGGTCAATTAATCATAGAAAAATACTGCCTCAAACATGGGAAAACTGGTTCCCGGTACATTACAGCATCTCTAAGCTGAAATACATGAGAACCAGATGAAATATTTTTAATATGTACTTCTTTCATAATGTTGTTTAAGCCAACAAAGTTTCAATCGAATCTGATGACTCCCCTTGTGGACTGTTTTTGTTTTGCATGGTTTTATGGGAGACTGGGTGTTAATTATGTAACTTATAGCCGAAATGTGAAAGACAAGAATGTTGAAAACCGCTACAGTTAAACAGCTTCATTACCAAAAAGACCAAAATATCGAATAAGAATCCCTCCACTGTCAACTTTACATGGAAGAGTTATCAAATGTCTTCTATATGTTAACAACCTCGTTGATAGTTTCTAATGTCAAAAGGAGCTAAGACCTATGCATTTACTTAAATTGAGGAGATATGCAGTGCATGAGCAAATAACACGCTATATATTTCATTCGTTCGAAATGCGTTTCTTGATTTACCTTCATCAGGAACGCTCAAATTTGAATATTTGAAAGCCCATGATTTATCAGTACCGAACACGTTGAAGTGCTAAAACCAAAACGTTACATAAACTCACTCGAAAATGAAAGTAAAATTTACCAATTATGATATAACTGTGCAAGGAGTGGATATGTTCTTTATTTAGAAAGTTACAGATAGAGTGTCTCTGAATATTTTGAGGATTTTTTATATGAAACATTCGTCAAATTATATAAGTTTGAGAATGGAAATGGGGAATGTGTCAAAGAGAAAACAACCTGACCAAAGAGTAGAAAACAGCCGTAGGCCACCAATTGGATTTCAATACAACGAGGACATTCCTCACCTGTAGAAGTGCTTAGGCTGATCGCTAAACAAAAATTTGAACTAGCTAAGTTATTAAAGACGTCATGCCGAATTCCGAAATATATTAATGAACTAAAATTAAAATTCATGCAAGACTTACAAGGCCAGAAGCTCCTAACTTGGTACAATCGCACAAATGCGGCAGGAGTAAAACATTATGCGGGGTTGATTATATGCGTAGTATCTTTATGAGTCTTGACATACACATTTTGTGTGTTAGACTAACTTTAATTCTTTTACCTCGCACTCCATTTTTCCTATAACTTGGCTTGCCTCGTTTAATTGAATGGATAGTTGATTTCTGACTCGAACAATGTTTTTAATTAAACTGATATCCCCTTCATCAAATTCCAATGTTTTACTTAAACTAGTATGGACTGAATTCCTGACAACGACAATAAAGACGGTGCATAGTGCTAAAATTGTGACTGGAACAATAAATGTCTTCATCAGTGTCCTGTATATCATTTTTCTTTTGTACCTATTATAATAAACACAAATCATTAATCATGTTAACTGGAGTAAAGTTTGTTTCGTTGCTGAGTCCCACGTATTGTTAACCATATTTGTCTTATATATGCAACTATTGGTGTTGTATTGAATATTTGTACAGAATCCTCGTCAAACTGGAATTAATGCCAGTGTTTAATTAGGCGTATATATGGAATATATTTAGTTATTTAAACTAATGGAATATTTTGTTTTTGTTTTGATTTGTTTTGATGTAATAATTCAATACGGTCAATTCATAAAGCGTCATTAATTAATACTATCATCTATTTCCATGTTATCATAACCCCTATCTAATGATTTCACTTTTAAATTAGTTAGATTGTTGATACAACTATTTCTGTGCAGATACAGATAAGTATTAGTTTCATTAAAGCCATGCGTTTTAAATCTTTGACCTTTGATTACATGGACATCTTTTATTTGTTTTATTTGATTCATTATTTCGAACATAAGTATGTCACAGATTTCTGGTGAAGGAACTGCACCAGTTGTTCTTTTGGGTGTTCTTAAATTTGTATTTGGTTTAAACAACTACGCGAATAAACAGTTTTACAGTATTTCTGACTCTTTTACTTGGAAAGTTCGACCTCATAATCTCACAAAAAATATGTCTATGTCTTTTGACATTACAAAACACAATCCTTTAAGTTAGGCAGATTTTTTTTTCTTCAGGGAAAGATTGACTGATTTGTTCCAAAACCATAGGATCAATTCATCAGTCGAAATAATTAAACAAAAACTTACAATTTAGATAAAACAACGAACCAGCGTTCTTACTAGAATCCTGATTCTATGTAGTCCCTTCTTGTGTATAAGACATGTAATGCACTCATAAACTAAATGGAAATGATGGTGTTTTAACTAAAAAAAAATATGTTTTGTTTACCTAGTCAATTTTGTAACCTTATTTCTTAGAATATCATTAAATAATTGCTTTTGTCATTTTATCATAGAAACTATTCTCACCTTAGACATCTGTTTAGCGCGCACTGTTATTAAAAATCGTGAATTTTATATTATAGTTTTATTATCCTTTCAACCACAGATTAGAAAAGAATAAAAATCAAATTATTCATTGATAATTTAACATTATAAATTGTTTTATGTCGTACACAGTACGTGTTCGTTTTCATAGAATCCTTTAGTAAAGTAAGTAATAAAGAGTATTATAATTTGAAAAAATGACGACAAAAAAAAAAAACAGAATAAACATAAAAAGTAAAATACTGAACTCAGAAATATCACAGAAAGGCATTAAAACTCTTATCAACGGATGCATATACCAAAAAATTGTCTAAATAGCAATCGTTTCATTGAAATATAGTGGTTTGATAATTTATATCAAAGCATACCTAAAGGATGTTCGCTTGTCATGTTTTGAATTTTTTGTCAGATGTTCGGAATCCTCTTGTTTATCCATTTAAATGGTTAAACACAAATTGCTCAATGACCCCTATTTTTTTTAAATCTTTTACATGTATAATTATAAGCCATTTGTAAAAGTCTTATCAAATCATTGTTATTTTTTAATAGTTTTTGGGCACTTAAACTTGTCAATGATAGAGCTATGAAAAGTCAAGAGAGAACATATCTTGAAAACAAGCACTCTCACCTAGTATATGTATATATTTGTTTTGCTCTTTTGGTTCCTTCAATTTTTACTAGTGTCATAAAAAGCTTGTTATTTTGAAACTGAGAAGCAAACCTCCTTAAGATATAAGGAAAAAGCAAAATAAAAAAAAAATACTGAACTCCGTGGAAAATTCAAAATTGAAAGTCCCTAATCAAATGGCAAATTCAAAAGTTCAAAACCATCACAGGAATTGATATCAACTGTCAGATTCCTGACATGGTACAGGCATTTTCGTATGTAAAACATGGTAGATAGAACCTTGTTTTATAGCTAGCTAAACCTCACACTTGTATGCATTGCAATAGTAACGGTATATCTGAGAGTGCAACGTGTGAATGCTGATTGTCGTAAGGAAAATAAATTTGGTTGTGACATCTACAAGTGTATATTTGATAGGAATAATAATAGTTTCAGTTAAAGATAATGCGCAAGAGTAGGCATCTTATTAATCTTTCTAAATATGCTTGGGTAGGAAGGCTATTATTGCAACTTATTTATATTGCTTTTCCTTGAAACATTTTAGCACTTTAGTAAATAATCTAGGTAAGGTTTCCACGTAGTTGGTTTTTCCGCAATAGTTAAAAATGTTACATACATATTTCTCATATTTGATTCCAGTTTGAATAGTAAAAAAACAATTATATTGAACAAAAGGAGGACACGCTGGCACTCTCAATTTCTGTGAACAAAAAAGTCATTGTGTTCTAATATTGCTGCCATTTGTATTATACATTTTATACTGACATAAAAATATTGCTGAGTTACTATGTGACTATATATATTTACATAATGAAGAGCATTTACAGTAGATATTAACAAGAGCACCATGATACATAGTTGACGCTGTATAACATGCATCAAATGCTATATAAGTATAAGTAATATGAACATTTCTGAAGAGCAATATGTGTTAAAACATCAAATTAGTTTTAGTGATCTTTCTACATAATGTGAAATAAATACAGTGTTTTAACTTCTCTGAAAATAAAATAAAAAAAACAACTAAGCAATGTCATTACACTTAAGGTGGTATGGGTGTCTTTCGCCATCTAAATTGATGCAGGAATGCAGATATTTAATATGAATTTTCATTTTAAAGAACCAATTTATAGGAATATAACTTATAAATATTAATAATTTTCAAGTGTAGATTATTTTTGGTCGTTTTTTAAAAAATCAAAAATTAGTAATTTAAGGGGAGGTAACTCTAAAACAGTGCATTTTCAGAAGGAATCTACATGAAATTTTCCTATTTTGTATTTTTGGCGGAAAAAAACGTACGGTGACCCTACCTTTTCTTTTGATATTCTCAAAGCATTGTGTGAATACTATCTTTTCCTAATTTATTTTACAATTCTATCATTTTGTTTAGTTTCTAATAACAAAATGGTGTAATTTCCTGTATAATCCATACAAAATGTGTCATTTTGCCACGACCTGTAACTTGTGAAAATGCGCGGTGACCTATCATTTTAATCATATTTTTGTATATCTATCAATAGATACTCCGTTTTGGCAAAGTATGAACAAATTCTATCATTTTTATTTTAGACTCCCATACCACCTTAATCATGTCTCAATGCTGAAGATTATAACACAATGTTGACTGCTGCACCCCAATTTTTCACTTTTAACGGTTCTTTTTGTTCGTTTTTTGTTCAGACCTTGTTTTCTATGTAATGGCATTGTATGCAACTGTCTGACAAGTGAGAAGTTTAGCTAGCTATTAAAACATGTTTTACCCATCATTTCCTTCATCAAGAATTGCTACACATTTACGGACAATTAAAACATTTTGAGCATCAAAACTCAATATTGCATTGTATACATGTCGTCTAGTATTGAACATGCATCTGCAATAGAAAAGAGAAGATACAGGTTTTTACAAGTCTGGACTACCCCTACAATAGCAAAGTTTGGACATTTATGAAAAATACTACCTAAGCAATTAATAGCAGACACCTACGAAAACAAAGTCACGCTGGTTTATTAGATTGCTATGTTTTGTTAATAAAATATATCGTACTTTGGTCTATAATTTTCAATTTTTTCACTTTTTCAAATGCTCTTCAACTTTGTACTTGTTTGGCTTTGTAACTTTTTGATCTGAGCGTCACTGATGAGTCTTATGTAGACGAAACGCGCGTCGGGCGTACTAAATTAGAATCCTGGTCCTTTTGACAACTATTTGACTTGAATGAAGAGTTGTTACATTAGCACTTATACCATATCGTCTTATTTCAAGTATTTATGAAGATTGAACGTTAAAATTCTAACAAGGATTAACCAAACTAAATGATTGAAAACGAGGAAAGTAAACTATTCAAGCAAGTATTAGTCAGATTAAATGATTCAATTTGGTTACGGAAGCGACGTACAACTACACGCATTTTTGTTGTTATTTTGTTAATGTTGAACGTATCTGTATTATTGAATTTAAACATGTCAAATAAAGATTTGCAAGGAGACATTTAAATATGACTCATATATTGAAAACAGAAAAAACACAAAAATACTGAACTCCGAGTAAAGTCCCCACAGTGGAGATACTTCAAGTTGTATAAACAGGATAAGCAACACGTTCACTTGTTTTATCCGCCGTTAACAGGTTTAACTGATCAGTTCAAAGTAATCATTTTGTATTTGTGTATGAGCTAACATAGTGCTGAAATAAGTGTATCATAGTTCAAAGACAAACATATGTCGTATTTGATTTTTTGTAGAAACAGTTTCATTTGAGCCATAAAAAAGAATAGGTTTGTTTGCCCAAACGCTACCTACCAAGAAAAAGCTGCCTACTCAAATTCTTTTATTGTCCTGATTTGAAGAAGTTTTTTTTTAATCAGATAGGCATGAAGACTACTAAACACCCGGTACTTCAATTACTCTCTTTGAAAAAAAATAAAATGCCTACCTACCTACCCACTTTCTCAACCTTTGGGTAGGGTTTGGCCTTATCGCTACCAATAAAGTATTATATATCAGGAATGGAGTTTGATTCATCATAAGTCTGTGTGGATCAATGTTAACCAAAAAACTTAACATCTACACTTGTGTCCTGGGTGGTAGTTTTACAAATCGCTGTATATAGCCAATGTAGTGTCTTCCTGAATATGTGTGAAATATTCCACACTGCATTCCAATTAAACTATCATTTAAGCATCAAACGGCAGATCTAGAAAGTTCAAATGTTTCCACAGTATAGTTGTGTTTATCCAATTAGTAGCACGCCCTAAAATATGATTCAGTACAATAATATGCTAGTTAAATGTAAAACTATGGTACTTGTGTCAATGTTTAATGTTATAAAGTTAGTTTTTATGGCTAACAATGACGATTAAAGTGTCATTGTCAAGTTGAAGTTACAATCGCTGTAATCATCCTTATCAATTATGCATAGATTACGGACTATTTGAATGGTTCTTTCTGATTGGAGTAATTGAAATGTACTGGCATATTGTAGGTTTTAATAACACATTTCTTGGAATCAGTACTGATGTAAAATGGTTGTTATAATTGTTAAACTAAAAATCAGATTTTGGCCTTTGGCCGGGAAATCCCTCAACTATCTAAAATTATAAATATAATCTTGCTACCTGACGTTCTCAACAACCAGTTTTTCGTGGAAAGCTCATCTGCTGAGAAGCCACTACTCTCAAATTGAACACCACAGACGATCAAAAGGAGGCCGAATCGAGGCTTCACCTAGCGGCCTATGTGTAGCTGTAGACTAGCACCGACATGGCGTATTGGGGTTTAGGTGTTTACTGGGGTTGGAGACGAAAGTACGGTAGCAGAAATTTGGATGTTAGATGACGCTTTAAAAATGAATGCGTGCAACATAATAAATAATGTTGCATGTTGCTTTTTTTTTGTGAAATTTAATCTTAATCGGATGGTAACATATAGAGGGACGAAAAATACCAGAGGGAGAGTCAAACTCATAAATAGAAAGAAAATAAATTGACAACGCAATGGCTAAAAATAAAAAGACAAACAGACAAAAGTAAAAACACAAAAGTACTGAACTCCGAGGAAAATTCAAAAAGTAAAGTCCAAAATCAAAAGGCAAAATCAAAAGTCCAAACACATCAAACGAATAGATAACAACTGTTATATTCCTGACTTGGTACAGGCATTTTCTAATGTAGAAAATGGTGGATTGAACCTGGTTTTATAGCTACCTAAACTTCTCACTTATATGCCAGTCGCATCAAATTCCATTACATTGTCAACGATGTGTGAACAAAACAAACATACTCAAAGAGTAAATATGTCAAAAATAGGGGTACATCAGTCAACATTATGTTATCATCTTAATCACTATAAAACAACATATGTAACAAAGAAGCACTAAAAGGCATACATCTAATTTAACATCCTCATTTTGCTTATCTTATACGATTTTATTTATCTATGTACAGTCTACCAATAAAGGATGGAAGGTTTTCATTACTGGTGTAAAATTGCGCGTTTGAAATTCGCACAGGTAGACATAAAATAATTTTGTCGTTCAAAGTAAAACGGCATACATAAATGCAGAGTCACGTAAAGTAGATATAACAAAAAAGCAGACTTAACAGTAAAAGTAATAATAAAAAATAAAATAATTGTGTGGTTCAAAGTATGACGGGATACATAAGTACAGAGTCTTGTCAAATGTATATCATAAAAAACAGACTTAACAGAAAAAGAAGTATTGATGAATAAAATAGTTTTGTCATTCAAATTATGACAAGATCCATAAGTAAAAGTAATAAAATAGTACAGAGGACACAACATAGAAAACTAAAATAAGCAACACGAACCCCACAAAAAACTGGGGGTGATCACAGGTGATCCGGAACGGTAAGCAGATCCTGCTCCACATGTGGCACCCGTCGTGTTGCTTAATGTAACATATGTCTAACAAACTATTTAGATGATTAAAAACAATCTGTATGTGTACATTGTAAAACAAAATAAACAATTTTTATAAAATGTATTTCAACATGTTAAATAATTTAAGTACGTTTTCTATGTTTTCACATGTTCGGTAATGACGCGAAATTTAATACATGCAATTTCATCGGCAATAAACAATTTTTCAAAATAAGGTCGCTCGAAAAATTGAAAACATAATTATTACAATGGCAGCAAAGTACAGTGTAAACAGTTCCATCCATATACATTAAATGAACCATTGAACAAGGCGTCTTTCAGAATCAAAGCCAGAATAGTTTTTTCTTATGTACACATTAATATTAGAGCGAATCCATTTTAAACTTGAGGAGACCTGTAATTTTTTAGACAAACTTTCATCTCTTGCAAAGCCATTTTTCTTCATAACATTGATAACGTATGTTAATGGTTGAGTGTTGACATGTTGAAGACCAACTTGTCCTGGTGCAGCCCAACTCAAAATAATTCCTTCTTTTGCATGCCTGAATAAATTATCCAAATAGATCGACTCAAATTCTTTCGGGATATGTTCTGCCACTTCTAACGAAATGATCCAGTCATAAAGCGGAATTCCGTACTGTGGTATTGTTAGATCTAAAAAATTCACATTACCGTTGCTATTGTCCTCCGAATATGGAGCACCATCAAAAGCGTCAAACAATTTAACTTGCCCCAATTTCATTATTTCTGTCTTATATGCTCCTGGACCATCACCAAAACTAGCGACAGTTTTTTCTTTGAGTAGAAATGATAAATGAGGAATTAATGACATGTCTGTTACGTGTTGACCTCCCTCTTCTGTGCTTGCAGTTTTACACCACCCACCATGTGTATTGGTCAAACCTTTCGACATCTAAAAAAGTGAACAAGTATTGTTTAGTATGACGTCTATCATCACTGAACTTTTTTTGTTTCTGGGCCAGCTGAAGCACGCCACCGGGTGCGTGAATTTCCTCTTTCTCGCTACATTAAAGACCAATTGGTGGCAATCGGCTGTTATCTGCTCTTTGTTCGGGTTTTTGACACATCCCCGTTTCCATTCTCAATTTAATCACTGACGGTAAATAGTCACAGATCATTACAGTGGAGATGCTGAACAAATATAAGGACACTGTTTATGATTGTTTCTATGATTACTGTGACTAAACCATTTGTTTGACGAATGTACTAATGCAAAGACCGTCAGAAAAATAAATAAGAAGACGTACAGCCAGACGTTAACACAACCTGACGGACTGATGAGATGGTTTGAAGATTTTTGTTAAAACAATTGCATATGATTTGTGCTGTTGTGTTGCTATCTCATTCACGGATAACCGGTCATTTCCCTTGGTCATTCCAATAGGATTTCATGTTTTTTATATATTAAAGATCTGCTTGTATGTGTTACGATATGGTTAATTATGATTGGGTTTGAAGTTATTGTATCAATGAGTAATAATGAAAACAATGACGTTGGTTTATGTATTATTCTTAATTTGATTTTTAACAATATATGATTTTTTCTTCTTTTTTCCCCCTTTAGATATAGATGTTTTGTCCGTATATGGGTTTTTCTGTTTATGTCTTCTTTTGTTAACATTTATGTTAAATACGGTAAAAAAAATAAAAAAATACAGGAAAGAGCTATCCGCTTCATATAATAAGATTGTATAAGCAGCTATGACAATTTAGTTTTGACTTCTAAACTTTCATCTTTAAAAATTCGCAGACTATGAACCATTGGAATTGAAACATTTAAACTTGTACACAAGAAAAGTCCTAGTTATCTTCATGACTTACTAGATATCAAAACTCAACGTTATAATTTTTTATCTAAGGATACAGCTGATATACCGCGAGTTCAAACTACAAGATATGGGTTAAATTCATTTCGTTGTAGTGCTGCACAATGGAATGAGCTGCCAAACCACATACTACAGGAAAATTCTTTAACTCAATTTTCCAATCTAATACAGACCTAGAATGGCTGTTCATGTCAATGTAATACTGATTTGTGATTTTATCTTAGCTTGGTTTTTTTGCTGCTTTTATACTCAAATTAGCTAGCTATGATTATATACTTTTTCTTGCATGAACAGTATTATTACTTTATTTGCTTATGTCATGTATGTGTTTTTGATATTTTTATATCCTGCTGTAATGTATGTGTGTTTTGTTTGCATGGTATTTTGCTTGTGTGTAATGTGTTATCATGTCGGTTTTAAAAGCTCACTAGAGCTTGTGTTACTTTGTTTACAATGTATCGACAATAAATAAAACTTTGATTTGATTGATTTGAAATGTTTTTGTCTTTCATTTTAGAATGAATCACTATACATTTGGTCTTTAATTGTGCACACTTTTATTATTTAAACCATTTGTCGATTTCACTTGTCCAAGAAGCCTGTCAAAAATTTAAAAAAATTAACATCAAAGATATAAAAACCATAAATGTGTGTCTTAAAATATTCAAAAAAAATAAAATGTGGTAGCTGAAACACGATGGGTGCCACATGAGGACCAGTTTCTGATTACCCTTCCAGGGCACATTAGATCACCCCCTGTTTTTGTTGGGGTCATTCTTGCTATGTTTGGTTTATTATACTAGTCTGTTGGTCTTTGTCTTTTTTAATCAATGCGTTTTCAGTTTATTTTCGATTGATGAGTTTGAATGTTCCTCCGGTATCTTTCGCCCCCGAATTAATATTCACACAAAAAGGAAAAAAAAACAAACACTGTTTCATAGATAAAAAAATGTACTGTAAACTTTCATCATAACCTGAATCTTTTTCAGACTTGCCTTTTATTGATTTGATTTTTGGTATTTAACGCTACTTGTTATCACCACAATTAAGATATTTCGTGGAGGCTAGGTTTTATTGGGGGAGGAAGCCGGAGTGCCCAAAGACCTTCGATAGAAAAACTGACAATCCTAGTCAATTAAGATTGGAGTCGAGTTCACCGACACGAGTGGGTTTCGAACTCTCAACCTCAGTGTTGACTGGCTAGTGATTACTGTAGTAGCTACTTAGACACTATACCACCGAGGACCCTGCTCTTTATTGTCTTACCTCGCAATCCATTCTTCCTATAACTTGTCTCGCCTTATTCAATTGGATAGATAGGTGGTTTCTGGCACCTGCTATTGTTTCCATCAAATGCAAATCACCTTCAACTGATCTTCTCGATCTAGTATGTCTTGAATCCTTGACAACGGACATGAAAATGATCAATACAGCTAAAATAATGACTGGCACCGCAATTCTCTTCATATATCTCTTATTCATCATTTTCCTTCAGCACCTACATTAAAATGTAAACACATTATTAATCATTTTCATTAAAATTAATTGTTCACCTCTTATATTTAATGCGTTTCCCTCAGTTTTAGTTTGTTACCCCGATTTTGTTTTTTGTCCATAGATTTACGAGTTTTGAACAGCGGTATACTACTGTTGCCTTTATTTAAAGGGTAGCCTAAAGAGACACAAGACTTTGTTTACTTGTTAACCTAGCTTGTTTACTTGTTAACCTAGCTTTGTTTACTTGTTAACCTAGCCTTGTTTACTTGTTAACCTAGCCTTGTTTACTTGTTAACCTAGCTTTGGTTACTTGTTAACCTAGCTTTGTTTACTTGTAAACCTAGCTTTGTTTACTTGTTAAACTAGCTTTGTTTACTTGTTAACCTAGCTTTGTTTACTTGTAAACCTAGCTTTGTTTACTTGTTAACCTAGCTTTGTTTACTTGTTAACCTAGCTTTGTTTACTTGTAAACCTAGCTTTGTTTTTTTGTTAACCTAGCTTTGTTTACTTGTAAACCTAGCTTTGTTTACTTGTTAACCTAGCTTTGTTTACTTGTTTACCTAGCTTTGTTTACTTGTTAACCTAGCTTTGTTTACTTGTAAACCTAGCTTTGTTTACTTGTTAACCTAGCTTTGTTTACTTGTTAACCTAGCTTTGTTTACTTGTAAACCTAGCTTTGTTTACTTGTTAACCTAGCTTTGTTCTTGGCCTGTTAATAAATTTCATCAAATTTAAGAGGATTGCGACCCTATTCCATGTTGCAATCGTCCAAATTATAATTGCATATTGTTATATTAGACTGATTTCAAAACATCGCTATGCACCTTCAGATATAAAATTATAATTCTTTGAGTTACAAAGAACAAATTAATATATTTGTCTTCTAGGCGATTTTAATAGTAGAACAGCGAGTTTACAAGACTTAAATGATTTAGTAGACACAGATGATTTTTTCAGCACAGAATTTAATTGATATTAATGAATTTAGTAATGTTGATATCTTAGATAAATTGGGTATTCAAAGAAAACGACACAGGACTGATTTAAATGTAAACACATATGGTAGAAAACTTATACAATTTTGTAAGAATAACAACATGTATATAATGAATGGTCGGATAGGAAATGATGAAGTAGGTAAACCTACGAGCAAGAATACCGGTGTCGTAGATTATGCAATAAGTACTGCAGATGTATTGTATTTAGTAGAAAATTTTGATGTTCTACCATTTAGCAGTTTATATTCTGATATCCATTGTCCACTCGAATTAGTACTCAATTGTAGTAATACTAAGCAATCAAATGTAAATATAAATGTAGAATCTGGTGAAAATAATACATATATTGGAAAATGGAATCATGACCAAGTTAATGAATATAAAGAAAATCTTGGCAAAGAAAGTATATCTCAATTGTTATCTTTTATTATGACAAAAACTGAAAATGTTCAAAATGTTGATGAAAATACTATTGATGAAATTGTAAATGAAAAAAGAGATGTTTTACTCAATTCTGCTAGAAATACATTTGAGGAGTTCGTACAGAAAACTTATGGATTTGATTACACGGGAGGAAAACAAAATCATCGTGATTGGTTTAACACAGAATGCCGCCGGGAAAAAGGGCGTTTAGAAAATCAAAAAGGTTATATATACGATATGGTTCACGAATATTCAAGGAACGTTTGAGATGTAATGAGACTCTATATAAAAAGACTATGGATAAGAATATTAGATAATTTAACGTTCAAAAATGAAAAAGATGCGATAAAAAAACCAGAAAGAATTTGGGAAAATTATAAATCGAGGTAGACGAAAGAAAAAAAATGATATTAATATTGAAGATTTGTTTTCTTTTTTTAAGGATCTGAATAAAAATAACGAAACAGAAGATCGGTACATTTTAGAAAATGATGTAAACGAAAGTTCATCAAATGTATTTCTTAATGCTTCAAGTTGTATCACTTAAGATGAAATATTGAAGGCCATAAAAAGCCTGAAAAATAATAAGACACCTGGTGATATCTTATTGTAAATGAGTATACATATGCTCGTCTATTGAATTTTTTATTGATGTTTATGTGTGTTTATTTGATCTCATTTTTGACACAGGATTGTTGCCTGATGCATGGTTAATAGGAAATGTAATTCCATTGTTTTAAAACAAAGGCTCGGAAAATGATCCACAAAACTATAGGCCTATATCATTATTGTCTACTCTGGGTAAACTTTTTACCTCAATATTGAACACAAGATTATGGAACCAAGCAGGTTTCAGGAGGGACTTTTCTACGACTGAACATATTTTTACTATACATATTTTATTTGAATTATAAAATTGAGAAAGAAAAGGTTACATTGTGCTTTTATCGACTTTGAAAAAGCGTTTGACTCTCTACAGCGAAATTTACTTCTGTTCAAATTTTTGCAGAATGAAGTAAATGTGAAATTTTTTCGTGTTATTCAGAGTATGTATGATTATGACCAATCTCGTATTTTTCATCAGGGTAAAAAATCTGATTTTTCTTCCCTTGTGAGATGGGGGTCTAAATTTGTAAATGATCTTCAAACTTTTTTTGAAAAGAAAAATATAACAGGCTTAAAATCTATATCACAAGAAATCGAAAATGAGCTGACAGTATTCTTGAAATTATTTTTACTTTTATATGCAGATGATACTGTTTTATTAGCAGAAAATAGCACTGATCTACAGTACAGGGTAAATCCATTTTACGAATATTGTGAAGAATGGAAAATGAAAATAAATACAAATAAAACTAAAGTTTTGATCTTTTCGAGTGGCAGAATAACAGCAAATCTTAGGTTCACAGTTAATTGTAACGACATTGAAATTGTGAAAGAATACAAATATTTAGGTATTTTATTTTTCTAGAAGTGGATCCTTTTTATCAAATAAAAAATATTTAAAAGAACAAGCCACAAAAGCTATGTATAGTGTTTTTAAAAAAGGTAGACAAAACAATTTGTCAATAGAATGTCAACTTGATTTATTTGACAAAATGGTTCTACCAATATTGTTATATGGATCAGAAATATGGGGATTTGAAAATATAGATATTCTTGAACGTGTACATTTACAATTTTGTAAAATTATTTTACATTTAAAACAGTCTACTCCAAATTTCATAGTGTATGCAGAACTTGGAAGATACCCTATTACTATGTCTGTAAAACTGCGAATGATTAATTTCTGGAGTAGACTTCTTAATGGGAAAGAAAGTAAAATTTGTGCTGTATTATATAAACTTGTACTTTTATATTATAATGATTACGGAATAGACACTAAGTGGATATCATATATTAAAAATATTTTTGATAATTGTGATTTGTCCAATATATGGAATGCACAGTTTGCTGATAAATGGGTGTCAAAATGTATCGAGCAAAACTCAAAGATCAGTTTCAACAAGAATGCTTTGCATTTGTTGCAGAATCACCTAAAACTTTATGCTATCGTATTTTTAAAAATAATTTTCCATTGGAAAAATATTATTCTGTTTTACCTTACAAATTCATTTATACATTATACAAATATAGATGTGGTAGTCACCACTTGCCGATTGTGTCTGGAAGGTGGCAGGGTTTAACGAGAGAAGACAGAATCTGCCGTCTCTGTGACTCAAACGACATTGGTGACGAGTACCATTGCATTATGAATTGTGGATCTTTTATGTTTGAAAGAAAGAAATTTGTAACTACATACTGCTAGTCAAATCCTAATATCTATAAATTTAATCAACTGTTTAATTCATGTAATATTGTAATATTAGAAAAACTATGTAAATTTATCAAAGTTATAAATGTGAAAGTCAGTCCTCCAAGTTAATTTCATTGTATTGTTCACACATGCTTGTAAAAATTGTACCTTATAGTTATATTTATGTATGTTCTCTATAACTATGTAATTGTAGTTTTATGAGAAATAAAGTATTCGTATTCGTATTCGTATAAACATCATTAACACATTTGATTGAAATCAGTTATGTCATTTAATGTTTTGATTTGTAAATATTGCCGGTATTCTTAATTATCATTCTGCTTAACATGACGCCTCCGGGTGCGGGAATTTTTCGCTGCATTGAAGACCTGTTGGTAACCTTCTGCTGTTGTCTGTTCTATGGTCGGGTTGTTGTCTCTTTGACACATTCCCCATTTCCATTCTCAATTTTAAAGAACATAAATCTGTTCCTAAAACACTTTATCACATTCTAGATAGTGGTTTGCCTTCTACGTCGCCTAGCCAACATGTAACGGTGACCTATAATTGTTTATTTCTGTGTCATTTGGTCTTTTGTGGAGAACTCTCTCATTGGCAATCATACCACGTTTTCTTTTTTTCTTTATATGAAAGACATTTTTATTTCATTGAACATTAAATGAAAATTTGTCGTTCACCTGTACCAACGATACCAAATAAAATCGACATATAACGAATTATAATGAATACACTACGGAAGCGTATTAGCGCCACACATTTTTAGGTCTTTCCACCTTTCCGTGGAAAGACCTATTGCTTTTGTTCTGATTATTATTATTAGGTCTTTCCACCTTTCCGTGGAAAGACCTATTGCTTTTGTTCTGATTATTATTATTAGGTCTTTCCACCTTTCCGTGGAAAGACCTATTGCTTTTGTTCTGATTATTATTATTAGGTCTTTCCACTTTTCCGTGGAAAGACCTATAGGTTTTGTTCTGATTATTATTATTATTAGGTCTTTCCACTTTTCCGTGGAAAGACCTATTGATTTTGTTCTGATTATTATTATTTTTCTTCTTCCGCCTAAATTTTTTTCTTGCGTAGTTTTGTTGTTTCATAAGATGTCGCTTAGATATTTGAAATATGATATTGTATGTTTTATACGCTTTAAAAATTTACAACCGCGTAACAAAATACTTTACGTTGTAAGAGTTATCTCCCCAAACACTGTTTTTCTTGTGGCCACTACTCCTTCGCATCCGTAAAAGATTGCGACAAAATTATTTTACCTAATTTCTCGTTACATCATCAGGATTAGGATATTCATTTGGACCGAAGCTTTACGGAGACTCCATATGAGAGTTATTCCCCCGTTTCCATTAAATTAAGTGATATGCATTTCTAAATGGTAAACCATAAGTGATAGAGACCTAGGGTCTTCAGATATGAGGTACTTGGTCCCAAGAAATGAAAATGAGGTCAAGGTCAAAGGTCAAGGTCATATTCTGAATTTTGATTTGGCTTATTTTCACTTATTTTCAAATACTGAATGACATTTCGACAAATAATTTTTCATAAGTTGTTAGTTGGGACATGTCCTTACTTGTATATTTTGGTTGAAAGGGTGCGCAGCCAATAAATGAGAGTTTTTGCCCATCTTACATTTAGAATTACGCGTAAAGTGATATTACTCATTAACCAAACATATTAAAGACCTAGGGTCTTTTGATTTAAGGTCCTTGGTTTGTGACCTTGAAATTGAGGTCAAGGTCAGAGGTTAATATGACGTTCTAGATTTTGACCTTTGCTTTAAATTCATATAAATACATCATAAAGCCATAGAAACTAACATTTTAAACTGATTTTTCATATTTCAATATCAAAATAGATCTTTATTTTGAACAATTGGTTTTTAATTATTATTATTTTTTTTTTTCTTCCGCCTAATTTTTTTCTTGCGTAGTATTGTTGTTTAATAAGTTGTCGCTTAGATATTTGGAATATGATATCGTATAGTTTATACGCTTTAAAAATTTACAACTGTGTAACAAAATACTTTACGTTGTAAGAGTTATCTCCCCAATCACTGTTTTTCTTGTGGCCACTACTCCTTCGCAACCGTAAAAGATTACGACAAAATTATTTTACCAAATTGCTCGTTACATCTTCAGGATTAGGATTTTAATTTTGACCGAAGCTATCCAGAGACTTTATATGAGAGTTATTCCCCCTTATGTATTTGATATAGGTGATATGCGTTTCTAACTGGTAAACCATAAGTGATAGAGACCTAGGGTCTCTTGATTTGAGATCCTTGGTCCAAAAAAATGAAAATAAGGTCAAGGTCAATGGTCAAGGTCATATTCTAAAATTTGATTTTGGCTTATTTTCACTTATTTTCAAATACCGTATGACATATCGACAAATATTTTTTCCTAAATTGTTAGTTGCGACATGTCCTTACTTGTATATTTTGGTTGAAAGGGTGCGCATACAATAAATGGGAATTTTTGTCCATCTTACATTTAGAATTACGCGTAAAGTGGTATTACTCATTAACCAAACATATTAAAAACCTTGGGTCTTATGATTTAAGGTCCTTGGTTTGTGACCTTGAAATTGAGGTCAAGGTCATAGGTTAAAAGGACGTTCTAGATTTTGACCTTTGCTTTAAATTCATATAAATACATCATAAAGCCATAGGAACTAACATTTTAAACTGATTTTTCATATTTCGATATCAAAATAGATCTTTACTAGTGGAAAGACCTTCAATTGTTCTCTGAACAATTGGTTTTTAATTATTATTATTATTAGGTCTTTCCACTTTTCCGTGGAAAGACCTATTGAATTTGTTCTGATTATTATTATTTTTCTTCTTCCGCCTAAATTTTTTTCTTGCGTAGTTTTGTTGTTACAAAAGATGTCGCTTAGATATTTGGAATATGATATCGTATAGTTAATACGCTTTAAAAAATGACAACTGCGTAACAAAATACTTAACCTTGTAAGAGTTATCTCCCCAAACACTGTTTTTCTTGTGGCCACTACTCCTTCGCAACCGTAAAAGATTACGACAAATTTATTTTACCAAATTGCTCGTTACATCTTAAGGATTAGGATATTCATTGGACCGAAGCTTTACGGAGACTCCATATGAGAGTTATTCCCCATTTTTATTTGAATTAAGTGATATGCATTTCTAAATGGTAAACCATAAGTAATAGAGACCAAGGGTCTTTAGATTTGAGGTCCTTGGTCCAAAAAAAATGAAAATGATGTCAAGGTCAAAGGTCAAGGTCATATTTTAAATTTTGATTTTGGCTAATTTTTCCTTATTTTCAAAAACCTTAAAAGATATCGACAAATTATTTTTACTAAATTGTTAGTTGCGACATGTTGTAACTTATAAATTTTGGTTGGAAGGGTGCCTAAACAATAAATGAGAGTTTTCGCCCATCTTATATTTAAAATCATGCCTAAAGTGATATAACTCATTAACCATACATTTTAAAGATCTAGGGTCTTTTTATTTGAGGTCCTTGGTTGGTGACCTTGAAATTGAAGGTCAAAGGTTAATAGAACGTTCTAGATTTTGACCTTTGCTTTAAATTCATATTTATACATTATAAAGTCATAGGAACTGACATTTTTGATTGATTTTTAATATTTTGATAATAAAATAGATCTTTACTTGTGGAAAGACCTTCAATTGTTCTTTGAACAATTGGTTTTTAATTATTATTTTTTTTTTTCTTCCGCCTAATTTTTTTTCTTGCGTAGTATTGTTGTTTAATAAGTTGTCACTTAGATATTTGGAATATGATGTCGTATAGTTTATACGCTTTAAAAATTGACAACTGCGTAACAAAATACTTTATGTTGTAAGAGTTATCTCCCCAAACACTGTTTTTCTTGTGGCCACTACTCCTTCGCAACCTTAAAAAATTACGACAAATTTATTTTACCAAATTGCTCGTTACTTCTTCAGGATTAGGATATTCATTTGAACCGAAGCTATCCGGGGACTCCATATGAGAGTTATTTCCCCTTATGCATTTGATATAAGTAATATGCAATTCTAACTGGTAAACCATCAGTGATATAGGCCTAGAGTCTTTGGATTTAAGTTCCTTGGTCCAAAAAAATGAAAATAAGGTCAAGGTCAAAGGTCAAGGTCATATTCTAAATTTTGATTTTGGCTTATTTTCACTTATTTTCAAATACCGTATAACATATCGACAAATATTTTGTCCTAAATTGTTAGTTGCGACATGTCCTTACTTGTATACTTTGGTTGAAAGGGTGCGCATACAATAAATTGGAGTTTTTGTCCATCTTACATTTAGAATTACGCGTAAAGTGGTATTACTCATTATCCAAACATATTAAAGACCTAGGGTCTTTTGATTTAAGGTCCTTGGTTTGTGACCTTGAAATTGAGGTCAAGGTCATATGTTAATACGATGTTCTAGATTTTGACCTTTGCTTTAAATTCATATAAATACATCATAAAGCCATAGGAACTAACATTTTCAACTGATTTTTCATATTTCAATATCAAAATAGATCTTCACTAGTGGAAAGACCTACAATTGTTCTCTGAACAATTGGTTTTTAATTAGGTCTTTCAACCTTTCAGGTGAAAGACCTATTGTATTTGTTCTGATTATTATTATTATTATTAGGTCTTTCCACCTTTCCGTGGAAAGACCTATTGAATTTGTTCTGATTATTATTTTTTTTTTTTTTTTTTTTTTCTTCCGCCTAATTTTTTTCTTGCGTAGTATTGATGTTTCAAAAGATGTCGCTTAGATATTTGGAATATGATATCGTAAAGTGTATCCGCTTTTAAAACTTACAACTGCGTAACCAAATACTTTGCGTTGTAAGAGTTATCTCCCCAAACACTGTTTTTGTTGTGGCCACTACTCCTTCGCAACTGTAAAAGATTACAACAAATTTATTTTACCAAATTGCTCGTTACATCTTCAGGATTAGGCAATTCATTTGGACCGAAGCTTTCCAGAGACTCCATATGAGAGTTATTTCCCCTTATGTAAATGATATAAGTAATATGCATTTCTAACTGGTAAACCATAAGTGATAGAGACCTAGGGTGTTCAGATTTGAGGTCCTTGGTCCAAAAAAATGAAAATGAGGTCAAGGTCAAAGGTCAAGGTCATGTTCTAAATTTTGATTTTTGCTTATTTTCACTTATTTTCAAATACCGTATGACATATCGACAAATAATTTTTCATAAATTGTTAGTTGCAACATGTCCTTACTTGTATATTTTGGTTAAAAGGGTGCACAGATAATAAATGGGAGTTTTTTGCCCATCTTATATTTAGGTTTACCCGTAAAGTGATATTACTCTTTAACTAAACATATTAAAGACCTAGGGTCTTTTGATTTAAGATCCTTGGTTTGTGACCTTGAAATTGAGGTCAAGGTCATAGGTTAATAGGACGTTCTAGATTTTGACCTTTGCTTTAAATTGATATTAATACATCATAAAGCCATAGGAACTAACATTTTAAACTGATTTTTCATATTTCCATATCAAAATAGATCTTTACTAGTGGAAAGACCTTCAATTGTTCTCTGAACAATTGGTTTTTAATTATTATTATTATTTTTTTTTTTTTTTTCTTCCGCCTAAATTTTTTTCTTGCGTAGTATTGATGTTTCAAAAGATGTCGCTTACATATTTGGATTCTGATGTCGTATAGTTTATACGCTTTAAAAATTTACAACTGCGTAACAAAATACTTTACGTTGTAAGAGTTATCTCCCCAAACACTGTTTTTCTTGTGGCCACTACTCCTTCGCAACCGTAAAAGATTACGACAAATTTATTTTACCAAATTGCTCGTTACATCTTAAGGATTAGGATATTCATTTGGACCGAAGCTTTACGGAGACTCCATATGAGAGTTATTCCCCTTTTTCATTTAAGCTAAGTGATATGCATTTCTAAATGGTAAACCATAAGTGATAGAGACCTAGGGTCTTTTGAATTAAGATCCTTCGTCCAAAAAAATGAAAATTAGGTCAAGGTCAAAGGTCAAGGTCAAATTCTAAATTTTGATTTTTGCTTATTTTCACTTATTTTCAATTACTTAATAAGATTTCGACAAATTATTTTTACTAAATTGTTAGTTGCGACATGTCATTACTTATATATTTTGGTTACAAGGGTGCGTAGACAATAAATTGGAGTTTTCGCCCCTTTTATATTTAGAATTATGCGTAAAGTGATATTACTCATGAACCATACATAATACAGACCTAGGGTCTTTTGATTTGGGATCCTATGTTTATGACCTTGAAATTGAGGTCAAGGTCATAGGTTAATTGGACGTTCTAGATTTTGACCTTTGGTCGAAATTCATATTTATACATCATAAAGCCATAGGAACTGACATTTTCAACTGAATCTTAATATTTTCATATCAAAATAGATCCTTATTGGTTGAAAGACCTTCAATTGTTCTTTGAACAATTGGTTTTTAATTATTATTATTATTATTATTTTTTTTTTTTTCTTCCGCCTTATTTTTTTCTTGCGTAGTTTTGTTGTTTCAAAAGACGTCGCTTAGATATTTGGAATGTAATATCGTATAGTTTATACGCTTTTAAACTGACAACCGCATTACCAAATAATTTGCGTTGTAAGAGTTATCTCCCCAAACACTGTTTTTTTTGTGGCCACTACTCCTTTACCACCGTAAAAGATTACAACAATTTTTTTTTACCAAATTGCTTGTTACATCTTCTGGATTAGGAGTTTAGTCTTGACCGAAGCTATCCGGAGACTCCATATGAGAGTTATTCCCCCTTATGTATTTGATATAAGTAATTTGCATTTCTAACTGGTAAACCATAAGTGATAGAGACCTAGGGTCTTTTGATTTGAGATCCTTGGTCCAAAAAAAATAAAATTAGGTCAAGGTCAAAGGTCAAGGTCATATTCTAAATTTTTATTTTGGCTTATTTTTACTTATTTTCAAAACCTTATAACATATCAACATCTTATTTTCATTAAATTGTTAGTTGTGACATGCCGTTACTTATAAATTTTGGTTGAAAGGGTGCGTAAACAATAAATAGGAGATTTTTGACAATATTGTATTTAGAATTATGCATAAAGTGATATAACTCATTAACCATACATAATAAAGACCTAGGGTCTTTTGATTTGAGATCCTTGGTTTATGACATTGAAATTGAGGTCAAGGTCATTGGTAATTTGCACGTTCTAGATTTTGACCTTTGCTTTAAATTCATATTTATACATTATAAAGCCATAGGAACTGACATTTTAGATTGATTTTTAATATTTTGATAATAAAATAGATTTTTACTTGTGGAAAGACCTTCAATTGTTCTTTGAACAATAGGTTTTTAATTATTATTATTTTTTTTTTTTTTATTCTTCCGCCTAATTTTCTTCTTGCGTATTGTAAATGTTTCAAAAGATGTCGCTTAGATATTTGGAATATGATATCGTATAGTTTATACGCTTTAAAAATTTTCAACCGCGTAACAAAATACTTTACGTTGTAAGAGTTATCTCCCCAAACACTGTTTTTCTTGTGGCCACTACTCCTTCGCAACCGTAAAAGATTACGACAAATTTATTTTACCAAATTGCTCGTTCAATCTTCAGGATTAGGCAATTTATTTGGACCAAAGCTTTCCAGAGACTCCATATGAAAGTTATTTCCCCTTATGTAAATGATATAAGTATTATGCATTTCTAACTGGTAAACCATAAGTGATAGAGACCTAGGGTCTTCAGATTTGAGGTCCTTGGTCCAAAAAAATGAAAATGAGGTCAAGGTCAAAGGTCAAGGTCATGTTCTAAATTTTGATTTTTGCTTATTTTCACTGATTTTCAAATACCGTATGACATATCGACAAATAATTTTTCATAAATTGTTAGTTGCGACATGTCCTTACTTGTATATTTTGGGTGAAAGGGTGCGCAGACAATAAATGGGAGTTTTTGCCCATCTTATATTTAGGTTTACCCGTAAAGTGATATTACTCTTTATCCAAACATATTAAAGACCTAGGCTCTTTTGATTTAAGATCCTTGGTTTGTGACCTTGAAATTGAGGTCAAGGTCATAGGTTAATAGGACGTTCTAGATTTTGACCTTTGCTTAAAATTGATATTAATACATCATAAAACCATAGGAACTAACATTGTAAACTGGTTTTTCATATTTCAATATCAAAATAGATCTTTACTAGTGGAAAGACCTTCAATTGTTCTCTGAACAATTGGTTTTTAATTTTTTTTATTTTTCTTCCTATGTTTGCGTTTAACGCAAACCTTTGCGTTATAACGCAAACCTTTGCGATATAACGCAAACCTTTGCGTTGTAACGCAAAAATTTGTTTTATCTTATTTCTGATTTAAGATTCAAAGGAAACAGTAGTTATTAATGGAGGAGGCTGTATATATTAAAATTTATCACCTTTGTAGTCATTGCAAAGTAAATTGCTTGAATAGTTAGATCATATCAATGACTTATAATGAGCAGAATAATATAAGAAGATGTAGTATGAGTGCCAGTGAGAAAACTCTCCATCTAAGTCACTATTCGTAAAAGTACACCATCATAGGCCGAATTACGGTCTTCAACACGGAGCATTGGCTCACACTGAACAACAAAATATAAAGGTCCCCAAAAACGATATCCATGTTACTACTAGTATATATATTACAAAGAAAATTGAGTAAATTGAGGTTATACCTAAGAAAGAAATCAACCCTGCTAATATAGCTATAACCGAATATAAATATCCTTCCAAAGTAAGCTCTCGTTTCAGAACTGTGTAAAGTAGGTTAGATTCAAACAAGCTACCCTTTGGCAATAAATGTATAGAATGAAGACGTTTTATTATTAAAATTATGTTCTCTCTATTCAAATTGCTACCCAAGCATCTTAAAAATACTTCATTATATTGAAATGAAAATTCAATGACTTTCTATCAAAGAATCTTGATCATATTCTGAGATTTAAAAAAAATGTTTCCTTATTAATAATTCATTTTAAAGCAGAAAGATAATTTTGTCTATTTGACTTGGAGGTTTCACAATTGTATGACATTATTTTTTATCTTTCAATTTAAATATGACTATATACTAAACTATATCTATTTTCTTGTTAAATAATATACTTTTCTGATGCAAAAATCAGTCTTAATTTATGTATAATTGCACTTCAAATATTCCATTATTCCTATGCATATTTATTATAATGATTTGGCCTTGTATGTATGTTTCTTTTTTTATCTACTAGTTAATCACATCCGAAATGAATGACAGACGGACATATATACAAAACTTAATGAATAATTGAAATCAAGATATTTGCGTTTTAACGCAAACATAGGAAGAAAAATAAAAACAAAATGTGTGGCGCTAATACGCTTCCGTAATACACAGTACTACTGTTGCCTTTATTCAAAAGCAATCAAGTGTAGAACAAGTATTATATAATATCTAGATAACTTTGATTTTGGATTTTTTCAAATTAATAAAATCTTATTCATTTTCAACAGAACGTCATTTTCTCTTGATGGAAAAGTTCCAACTTCTCTAACCGTATAGTGGTATTTGCTCAAAAAACCTCGGAAAAATACAATATACGCGAATAAGTAACCAATCAAATCAAACAAAACAAAAGTATTTAAATAAAACATACCAAACTTCCTATTGTTAAACACAGTTTAATCCGTTTCCTTGGTGAAAGCAATTTTGAAAAAATAGACAAACAATTTGTTGATTTTAAACTAAGGAATTATGCTTTGTCAATTTGATTATTTCTGTTACATTATTTCAATGCATATCTTAGATTTATTGTACTATTGTTCAAGGCGTCAGACCACATGTGTGTTACTTTTTTACATTATCTTTCACCTTATCAATTGAACCAGATACTTCAAAATATAATTTTAAAATAATTCTTGACAGGATATTTATTATATTTGATTTTAAATAGTTGATATCGTAGGCACTTACAATTTATCTGTGTTACAGGCAAAACGTTTTTTTTACGAAACAAGATAAAAGGGAAAACAAATATTGCAATACAAATAGTTACTTGTATTTAGGCACACACCTCCTTGAAACTTAGATGGGTCTACAAAGTTGAGTAAGGTGCACTGGAAAATTTTCCAAATACAATGCCAGATTTATAGAAAAATCATTTTTTAGCATCAAATACGTTTGTTTTGTTCTTGGTAAGGTTGACCTTAATATATATATATATATATATATATATATATAGATATATATAGTCTTGGGTGATCAACAACTATTTATCAATACATTTCTTTAGGTAGGAAACCATATATCACACTGACATCTGTCGGCAATCATCGGTGGAATCCGGTAGTCTCCTTCTAAGGTACGGAATCGGCCAAGTTGTGACGAATGACTTCGACATCTATCGGCAATTCTCGGGGTGTATCCACTACTCTCTCCATCTAAGTTACGGAATTGACCGAGTTGTGACGAATGACTAAGACATTTCATTTTTTTCTATTCGCTGCATTCGGAATATGTTTGTCTTACAGTTAAATAGACGGCAAATGTTTATCTGCACTGAAAATCTTCAAATATCAAGTTTATTACTTTTTCACTGTTATGTCAAAATTTATGGGGTGCTCTTGTTAAAAAGTTTTACAACTAACATAGTACGTGACCAAGTGAAAAGTAATCCGACACATATTGTTTTATTTGTTCCACTGTCATTCTACCTGCAGGAATCAGATATCATAAAAAATATATTTTGTTGAATTCCCGCTATTTTTCTAAAATTTCCTTTGATCTTACTGACTGATACTTTCCTTTCTCAGCACAGTAGAGTGATATCGCTAGAAACTAAGGGCGCACGTGCGTGAAATTAACAACGTCGTCATGGGTAAAATAGCGATAAACAGATGAGCATTGGTCATCTCAAAGATAATCTATAAGTCATATAAATAATAAAAAGATGTGGTATGATTCCAAATGAACTTTGATTGTCTTTATTGGTATTACAAGCATTTTATTTGAAATGTCACAACCATTATCATGTTCTTAGGTTGAAAATGTACTGTCATCATTCATGTGACGGTTGCCCCCGAAAACATGTGTATAGTTTTTCCTTTATAATTGTCATGGTCAATTTCTGGCATATCATTTATACCTGAAGTTGTAAAGGCTGGTACTTGTCTAGAAATTGACTTAAAATTTTGATGTCTTTCAAATCACGTGTAATCCTAATTCATTGTTGCTTCTCACCCATTATGTGAAAAGTCTTAAATCACTTGCAGTTTTCCGCACTGTATTGTCGTTTTAAAACACTCGACAAACACAGCCTGACACGATTACAAGCAAATTTCCAGAATTACACGAAGTTGCATGTGATACACGTCACGGACATTAACGGAATGGCATGTGATAACATTTCCGAGGCAGTCAATAAACGTTCGTTTATCAGCCCGCCGATGAAATATTTAATGATCTATCTGGTTAATATACATTCATTTGTTAATCCTTTCATAGTCTTCTAATATTTTTGAATATTATCGAACTGTAAAATTTATGTACTATGTAGCCATGGAGTTGTCAATTTATTTTCAATTTATGAGTTTGACTGTCCCTCTGGTATCTTTCGCCCCTCTTTTGCGCAGGTGCATGCTAAAAAATTATCACTAGAAACTAAGGTAGCACGTGCTCGTTGTCAAAGTAAATAACAACGTCTTCATACGTAAAATAACGATAAACAGATTATAATGGTCATCTTAACTCGATTGCTTTTCTCACTTTAACCGTACCGGCTCAAGCGATCAATCTCGTTGAGATGATCAAGGATAATCTATAAGTAATGGTTTCAATTTCAATGTATCAACATTATTTATCATCAAATCCAGCAATATAATAGGTTGAAATCTCTTCAGCACATTTGAGTTATTTTAATAGTCATCAAATTAGCATTGCTTTCTTTTATTTGCATTAATAATTAATGTACACATTACCTAATTACATGGTTTAAAAAGAGGTGGCGCTCTGGTAATTTTTTTGGTTACTTATTTCGTTACTTATAAAAAAGTTATATGGGTATTATAAACATATAATCCCATGTGTACTTAAACCACTACAAACTGTGTGTATTGATTGATTGATTGTTGTTTACTTTACGTCTAGTAGACAAGCTTTGTGTATTTACCTCTTACGGATCAACACTATAAATCATAATGTAAATATTATAACTCATTCAGATTTCTTATATGTCAACATAATTTAAAGTAATCATTTAAAAAGTGATAGAACATACAACGTATCCACTATTTTGCAACAATTAGTAGTGGGGGTCAAAAATGTTACTGCAGTTCATGTCGTTTCCACACAGTGCTGTCTCAAAGCTGAAATGTCTTTCTTTCTTTTTATAACATTTGGCCTTTTGCTCTGCTTTTTATGCATTTTTTTTAATATATCTGCCATTAAATGCTAGTGCTTATATTTATTTATTTATTGTTTTTATGCTTTTAGTCTGTTATATTTTATGATCCCAAGTGATTTGCTGATTCCCCCGTTTCAATGCACATAGAGGCACTTGCCACATGAACTTTGACTCTGGAGGCTCACTAATCAAACAGAGTTGCTTTCATTATATTGCATGTTTTTTTAGTTTTATTTGGTAGTATTTGCATGATGCTGCATGTTTTTTTATGTGAAAGTCGGTTAAAGAGGTCACCAGAGCTCATGTTTTTCTCTGTTATTATGTATATATATGCCGACTCTAAATAAAATTTACTTACTTACTTACTTACTTACTTACTTACTTACTTACTTACTTACTTACTTATACTTACTTACTTACTTACTTACTTACTTACTTACTTACTTACTTACTTACTTACTTACTTACTTACTTAGTACTTGAACTACATGTATATCTTAGGTAAAGATCATGTAACTTCAAAGGGGTATGTTTTTTCCCAAACATATATTCTGATTCCCAAATTGATGAAAAATAAATATTCTGATCAAGCAGAGAACGAAACAAAATATTTTGAAAATCCAGATGTTCCCCATACCTTATAGTGTTCTGACTATACTGACTAAAAAAACCATAATCCCACTTGAAGTTAGATGGTTGTTCCCTTATTTAAGTGCTGACATAAGTCTACTGACATATTGATTAGAGTATACTACTTTAAGACACTCGTATTTCACACATCAGCTTAGCTCGAGGGTTACATTGTAATACCATTCGAGGGTCTGATATTTTCCAGACAGCCTAGGTCACATACAGATTGTGTTTGATGTCACCCCAACATCATAAGCTCATGGGTTTGATATTACACCGACAGTCTAGCTCGGAGGACTGACATTGCCCAGACAGCTTGGCTCGAAGATCTAATATTGACCTAGAAATACATGATGCATGATTAGATAAGGTGTGATTAGAACATCTTATTTGAAAATATACTAATATTTAATTATTACATATCATTTTCAATTTCATTCCTGGACTCCAGTGCCAACTCAATGTGCTATGCACATATTGATGGATAACCTATATCTCATTTAAGAAGTGAGGAGCACGTCCAAATATCCACAAGGGACTTCTTTTTATTGTACAGAACGTATCTTTACGCAATTATATCTTCTTGGAATAGAATCTTGAATGTGCACACAATTTTTGCCAGATGATGTAAAGCATCAACTGTGAACCAATTAAGTACATGTACATGTATATGACTCAACCAAAAGTCAAAGTAACTATGACGCGTTTTAATTTCTCGTAACAAAATTCCCGTTTGAACGATATTTAGAATAAACAATGCTTATATTTATGTTTCTCGCATATGTCAAATACTGATCCTTTAAGATTCGTTCATTTGACACAGGCCAAAAGTCTTATGAAATCTCACGAAAATAAACGCATAGTACTGTATCGCTGTTACTCGTCTTGATGCTTCTGTTGCAGCTAGGTCTTCAAAATCCGAATCAATGAAATATCGTACAGTGAGCAATCGCAAGACAACTAACCCCTTTGGTGTAAACATAATGATAACCGTAAGTCTGAACACAAAAATACAGCGCATTTTACTTTATTGAATATAAAAATAAGAAGATGTTGTATGTTTATCAATGAGACACAAAATGACATAGAATTAGCAATAAGAGGCTATTGTACGGTTTTCAACAATAAGCTAAACACAAGGCCATAAAAAAGAATAGGTTTGTTTGCTCAAACCCTACCTACCAAGAAAAAAGCTGCCTACTCAAATTCTTTTATTGTCCTGATTTGAAGAAGTTTTTTTTTTAATCAGATAGGCATGAAGACTAATTAACATCCGATGCTTCAATTTCTTTTAAAAAAAAATGCCTACCTACCTACCCATTGTCTTAACCTTGGGTAGGGTTTGGGCAAACCAAAATATTTTTAATTGTGGCCCAAACCGAAAAGCCAGCTATGAACAGCCCGAAATGACAAATGTAAAACAATTCGAACGAGACAACTATATATAACGGCCTGATGTATGTAAATAAAATGAACAAAAAGGGGAAAACTTAACTAAACGCTACAGGTATAAAATATGTTACACCTATTGACTGGTTATGAGGGTAATAGCAAGTTTGTTGTCCCTAAGATGGGAGGAGCCAATGACAATAGTTAGTATCAAAGGGACAACAAACTTGCTATTACACTCATACATTTGTAAACGGACATAATATGTAAAAAAAATATATTACCGACGCCAAAGCAATCACAGATAATAAAGACAACTTGCTTTGTTTACGATCTTAAAATATGTAGTTTATCCTTTTTTAATAACGTGTAAATTTGAAATTACGACAGCAGACGCATACTGATTATAGATGTACCGTTTACGATATTTCAGAGTTGAACACGTTAAAATTCCCATGTGCTCATATAAAAGCACGCCAAGAACGTCATTGTTGTCTAATGAAAAATGAGTATGGAAAAATATGGGAAATATCTTTACTATTAAACGAGAAGTCTTATAGACCTCATTTTGTGTGTCGCTTCTCTTCTTACCACAATAAATTAATCATCATGCCTATGTGTCCTACAAGAACTATGCATAGTCACATTTGTCATTCTTACGATTATTTAGTTTGGGTTATTTTAGGAAAAAAACGAAAAAAAGGTGTCCGGATATTATTTCCGTTTTTGGACGGAATTTTAAGCCAGACTAGACTTCCGGTTTGCGTATTCTGTATACTATTAACATACATGAAAAAATGTATTGCCATATGCTATCATTTTTAAGTTTACTGTCCATGACGCTCACAGAGTTTATACCATTTTTGTAAATAGAGAGGGTCTATTAAATTTATCAATGACCGCCGTGGATCGATATTAAAGTTAACTAAGAATTGATAGTAAAAAGCAAATGCACTTTATTTATAGTACTGAATAGTCATCATACAGTGGCGGATCCAGAACTCTTCATATGGTGGAGGGCGCTGACTGACCTAAAAAAAAAGTGGGGCTCCCGCTCCAGTCATGCTTTAGTGATTCCCTATTTGGTCAACCATTTTTTTCCCCACGAAAAGGGACTAATTAGTTTGATCTATTACAGATTTTCATTGTAAAATTTAACTCGCTTACAAGTATTATTTTGTGCCACCAATTATTGTTTACAAAGAGTCCTACACAACTATAAATTAAATACAATCTAAAGTCAAGCACACCCAAAGCCAAAGGTGTACTTGAATAATAGTGTTAATAAAACAATTAATCGGGGTAATATTCTTTTAAACTATTGACTAGCAAATAAACTTTGGAATGAAATAGCACAAATATCCCGTTCTTTTTATGTATTATGAACATGCTGTTGTATAATATCAAAAAAAAATGTCTAGTACTAAAGTCATGCCTTGTACACGCCTAATATTATAATGCTCTGAAAATAGTCTTCACACCTTCAAAAGACAAATGAAACTTCAAAATAAAAAAAAAATATGCAGATGTTTTTATATCAAAGTGGCTAGTTTTCATTATTAAACTTATTTACATATACTTTTTTCTCGAGAAAATTCTATAATGTGACCAAATTAAGAAGAAATTTACTTTTTTTTAATAATTGTTTGCTTCCAATAAACAATTCACCGATATATTTTCCGTATGCAATGAACTCAGCGTGACCTTTCTCGTACAAATCCGGTGATCATAATACGCATTGATCTGTCGATGAAATATCTATGCTTCTTTGTTGATTGTTTACTATAAAAGTGACTTTCAGTAAACTATGGCGGTTCAAAACACGGCAATGAATTAGCTGCCATATTTTTTAAATCATAACCGACCGCGAGAAACTTTTTCTGACGATTATACGATATGAATGCGTAAAAAATGATAAAATCGTTTACAGAAGACTAAGTTTTTTGTTTTTTTTTCGTTTTTTTTTCATTTCAAACATTTTACTTCACTGTTTACATCAAAAAATAATTACATAAACGTTAACCTCTTCATCTCAACATTACAAAGCTGAAAACAACATGGTTAATCTTTAAAAAAAAACTCATGAATACTTTCATCTTTTTTTTTTTCTTTTTTTTTAACGATAACAAACGATTTGTTATCGTTAAGACTAAGTTTAATATGATATATACATGTATTGGTTCAAGAATTGGATAAACATTATTTTTCACCAGTCACTCGTTTATATGACTTTGAGGCCGGATGTATAGTTCAAAAGAAATAAATTTGGAATTGAATTTTCCTCTTAATATGAATATAAGTACAATTGTATATAGATTTTATTATAGAGAAGAAGAAATAATAATTTAACGGTATCAGCTTGTTTGACAATTAATTATATGAATCGTTGAATGATTGTTTGTAACTACTGATAAATGTAATAACAATACAATATTACAACAATTCAAATACTTTATTTACGTCTCACCATTAATATCACGGGTGTCATTCGGTTTAACGAGAGAAATGATCGTGAAAGAATATCTAACGGCGGTCAAGTATTGAGAGACGATCGTGAAAGCTCTGGTAACGTATCGTGAAAGACATTTAATCGAGAAGACATATGAAAGGTCAATACATATTCTAATTTAATTAATTACACAGACAAAATTACGACAAAATAAAACTGTCTGTCAAAATGGTTCAACATAATGATCAGTATGTGAGAATAAAAAAATATCAAGTTTTAAAAGTACGTAGTTATTACAAAACAACAAAAGGCAAGTTGCTTCTCGACATTTCAATGACATAAAAAATGTAAACAAACATGATTTTTTTCACAAATTCGACTATAAAAACGACTTTAATACGAATAAGGGCATTCTTTTTGAATTAATCAAATGGTTCTCATAGTTATTTTGTATAAACATAATCTGAAACTTGGTAAATAAAGAACTATTTACCCAAAAATTGATTTTTCGGATCGTGAAAGATCACGTACCGCATTTTTGATGATCGTGAAAATGATCGTGAAAGATCTGATGCTAAGAAGACGTTCAAATTATTCTTCAATTATATCATAATTAATATTTGTTATTGCATGGTATTGAGAAAAGCTATATAGGTCAACATCCTCAATAGGTTTAAGCTTTTCAAAGACCTAGTATTGATATTTTCAGAAAATGAAATGTAAAATAGTTGGATGATTGTAGGATGAAGCTTTTTATTGTCATGTGAAGTACTCACGTATCACGAGTTATATGATACCCACATTTTGTGTATTGGATCCTATAAACTACATGTCCGTCAGAAAGGATTCACCTGACACCGAATTTGCCTTATTTCATGGATGAAGATTCATTTTTTTTGGTCAAATCCGTATCGCGGATTCGTTAAGCTTTGGGATAACTGTCTGTTGTTATGATTGTGAGGTGTACGTTTTCGACTTCTGCAAGGTTTCAAATAACAACGAACTCATTATCATGCATCATTCGGCAATGCTCGTTTTATGCTGTCTAGCCTTTTGGATATATATCTGTATGCTATAGCGCTATGGTATTTCGTGTATGGTGTACATGTCTGTCTGCATGTTTCATATATAACCATAATGACGTCAATTGTATTTGATATATTGAATGGTAGTACGATGTCTATGTCTGGCTGTCGGTCAGGGTTCATATAATTTTGACCTTATGTTTCGAATTAATTGGCCAAGCATAACTTTTACATTTGTCAGTATCTAAGGCACTGTAAGGATCGGAACACATTTATTTGGTCTACGGGATATTTGTAGAGATCTGTATGTCATGGTTCATCTGACCTTGAACTCTTTTTATGAACCATTGACAATCATAATTTAAAAAAAAGAAGATATGGTATGATTGCCAAAGAGACAAATATCCACAAGAGACCAAAATGACACAGATATTAACAACTATAGGTCACCATACGACCTTCAACAATGAGCAAAGCCCATACCGCATAGTCAGCTATAAAAGGCCCCAATATGACAATGTCAAACAATTCAAACGAGAAAACTAACGGGTTTATTTATATAAAAACTAGAGGCTCTCAAGAGCCTGTATCGCTCACCTGACTCTACTTGGGTTTTTGAAATCATATAAAAACAGATAAAATTTGGCTACAAAGTAACAACGCTTGGCCAGTACCTCATAAGGAAAAGACTATTCATGCTATGTTTGATTTTATTCAATTCCGTGGTTCTCTAGGAGAAGACTTTTGTATGCATTTCCCATAGGGTCCTATGTTAAACTAAGCCCTCCACTGGCAGCCATCTTGGATGATGGATCGGAGACAAAGTAACAACACTTGGTCAGCATCGCATAAGGAACATTCATGCTATGTTCGGTTTCATTCCATTCAGTGGTTCTCTAAAAGATGTCATTTGTATGCATTTCCCATAGGGTCCTATGTTGAACTAAGTTACCCACTGGCGGCCATCTTGGATGATGGATCAGCTACAAAGAAACAACACTGGGTCAGCACCTCATAAGGAACATTTATGCCATGTTTGGTTTCATTCCATTCAGTGGTTCTCTAAAAGAAGTCATTTGTATGAATTTCCCATAGGGTCCTATGTTAAACTAAGTCCCCCGCTGGCGGTCATCTCTGGATGATGGATCGGCTACAAAGTAACAACACTTGGTCAGCACCTCATAAGGAACATTTGGTTTCATTCCATTCAGTGGTTCTCTAGAAGAAGTGCAAAATGCAAAAAGTTAACGACTACGACGGACGACGGACGCCAAGTGATGAGAACGAAAAACAAATATGTAACACATGAACAAACGACAACCACTGACTTACAGACTCCTGACTTTGGACACGCACATACATAAATAATGTGGCGGAGTTAGACATGTTCGCGGGATCCCTAACCTGAGACAGTGGTATAACAGTACAACATAAGAACGAACTATAAGATGGACAAAACTACATTAAGCGCATTAAGCGCATTTGAGACTTCTAGTAAAAAACCTCGATATTATAGACGTTCCAAAAATTAACTATCATAAGTAAAGCAGACGAGACATTACAGCATTTGCGCTCTGGTATTCTATTGTGTGTAATATATAGTTTAATCAATCAACATCTGCGTTGTATATACAGAACTTAAGAAAGTACTGTTGCACAAAGTGTTGGTTATCGTTCAATCTCAAATAACTCATGAAAGATGCTGTTTTGCTGTAATTTTTTGTTTGATGGATATCATTTTGGTTTAAACGTTGCATATCCATATTATTGGCTAAATAGTGTCGGTCTGACTGAATTGACACTTGGCCGATTCTCAGAGCTATATCTTTTAAACTTACTTAGAGACGTTTTTAGTTGTTGTGTTTTTAAGTGTTGAATAAAAAAAATTAGCTTTAATGTTCATCCTTATCAAAATAATTACAGGCTCCAATCAGTTGCAGGTTTATCAAATGGTAAAAGAAATACTGATTTCTGATTACTAGTAATAAGTCTGGTCGCGCATTATCTTTCACGATCAAAATAATGCGTTGCCTGATCTTTCACGATCAAGTTTGATGGATATTCAAATTAATTTCATAGACATGCATTGCGCCTTTAATGTTTTTTTCATAAAGTACTGCATATTTTCTCTATCTTATTTCACAGTTATTTTAAGGAAGTTAAATAATTTTGACAGACATATTTTTTTGTTCGGATTTGTTCCGCGTTTTGAAAATTAAGCGATTTTTTTCGAAGATTCTGACCTAGAATTTTCATTAAATGTCTTTCACGATCCGTTACCAGACCTTTCACGATCGTCTCTCAATACTTGACCGCCGTTAGATATTCTTTCACGACCATTTCTCTCGTTAAACCGAATGATACCCGTGAATATTACAATACATAACATTAAACACGAATACATACAATAATATAAAATCTTAATGCCATTCTAAAAAAAAATTTGAGAGACGGGATTAAAAAATATATATATTGATAATTAATAATAATAAATATCACTGTACAGCTAGAATTAAAATTTTCTAAAATGTTAACACGTTTACTTCTCGTGATGCTTCTTAATCTCTTTAGGCATGTAGATACCTTGCATATCAGCTGTTATTTCATGTCTATTGTAAAAAGTGACAGCAGTCTAGCAAAGTTATATTGGCTATCCTACAATTGATCTTTGAACTGTATAGATACATGTAACTATACGTTTTAAATGTAGTTTCCTTTTTTTGTTTTTTGATTTTATCAGCTCTTCAATATCTGAATACGTTTAGACTTTCAAATATTTTGCCCTCGATTTTGAAATATGCATCTTGTACAGCTAATTTGATACCGTTCATGCTGTTCCTGGTATTCTAGCACGTCTGTAGCGAGCGCATGATTATGTTCAAATTCCTATAGGCTCTACAAATATTGTATATATATAAATATATATATATATATATATATGTAATAACAATTACTTTAAACTATATAGTATATATCATATACCTGACTGTACTAAAGGAATCTGACATGTACGTTTGTATATTTCAATTTACAACACGATTAAATCATAATTTAAACTAAATAAATATTTTCATATCACACAGAATATTATCGTTTAAATGGTGTCACAAACAAATCTGACCCCAGCCCATTCACGTGCAACGGCGCGTGTCCAAGATATTATCAATTAAATTTAATATTAAAAATTTAAATCAAATATAAACTGAGGTCTATAACACAAGGGTCGTGTTCCCATTGTACAGATTAAAGGATTTTAAAAGATTATCGTTAACGTAGGATTAACTTCTTCTAAGTGAAAGGATATAGACAGAAATAATAGAACAGAATTTCATATTAAATTTCGTTCAAGTATTAAAAAAACGTTTTGGTTTATTAAGAAGAATTGTTGATTTAATTAAAACAGAAGTTCGTAATTTATGTGGATTACATACATAGAGATTATCCATGAGAGATTATCCCTGACTTCACACCTCGTGTTAATCGGGTTGTCTCGTTACCGGAGGAATATAACCATTGGTGGCTTCATTACAAACGAGGAATATCAACAAACGTGTACCCCAGGTTAGTGTTATTTACTTATTTATATAAAACATGTCCAATTCTTTAATATATATATAATATATATATGATGAATTCGGTTTAATCGAATACATCAGCTGGCTTGTCAGTTAAGGAGGGACAAAAGATATAAGAGGAACAGTCAAACTCATAGATCAAAAATAAATAAAAATGACAACGCCATGACTAAAATTGAAAAAGACATACAGACAAATAATAGTACACAAGATACAACATAGAAAGCTAAAGAATAAAGAACATACAAAACTAAAGACTAAGCAACACGAACCCCACCAAAAACTGGGAGTGATCCCAGGAGCTCCGGAAGGGTAAGCAGATCATGCCCCACACGTTGCACCATTCGTGCTGTTCATGTTATTACAAACCCGGTCAATATTGTATTTCAGTAACTGTCAGTAGAGTTCTTTGTTAATTTATGTTGATCGTTGTCATTTTGCTTAGTTTCTTCTACTACCCATTCTTACATCGGAGATCTTCGTTTAAACTTACTTCAAGTTATCTGTACGTTTTGCTATGTATTTATTTATTCAAAATTAACAACAGGTCAAAGAGAGGGTTGAGATCCCACAAATCATGTTTAACACCTCCGTATAATTGTCCAAAGTCAGGAACCTATAGCCTTTGTTAGTCTTGTGTGCTTTATAAATATTGTTTCAATTATATGTTTAGAAGTTTTGTTTGACAGATATTTTGGTGAAATAGGATACATTATTGTTTAGGAGTCGTCATCCCAATAAGAGATTTTTTCGCTTCGTTGAAGAACCATTGGTGGCCCTGAGTTGTTATCTGTTCTTTTGTCGGATTCTTGTCTCTTTGGCACACTCTCTGTTTCCATTCTCAATTCTAAATGCTTTTATTTTCAAACCAACATTATTCAAAGGGCATAGAATATATATAGAAAACAATCTTTTAGAAAAGATTTTGTATTTTCTGTTTACATAAGAATATATATATCTTCCTGTATATTCATTGTTTAATACCACGCGCACACTTTCATATATCAATGTTCTATGGCCATAATTATGCAATTCTTTATTTGTGAAATACAATTTCTATATTCGTAACATGTAATTTCTTAATTTGTAACATGTATTCTTTCAATCCGTTACATCAATTTCTACATTTCTTGATTTGTAAAATGTAAATACTTAAGGTGTAAACACAATTTCTTAATTTGTTCACGTATTTTCTTCATTCGCTACATGAATTTCTATAAATTTCTTAATATGTGAAATGTAGTTACTTTGTTTGAGTCACGTTTGGTGAGATCGCGTCTGCAAAATTTTTCCCGCGGCCAGTCAATGAGAAGTTCCGTTTCTCTAAAGAAAAACTACAAGTTACAAATCAACATGTTACAAATCAAGAAGCTTGACAAGTCTAAAATGAAATAGCGACCTCGTGTGGAATATTGTGAAACTATTTCATTCTAGACATTTCAAACTTCTTGAATTAAAAAATTGCATTTCACAAATTAAGAATTGAATAATTATGGCGGATATTCCCTTCCATACTGTTCAGGTAACTGCAAAATCCTGGTAAAAACTTTATGTTGGCATACATGTATATATCTTTAAACGAATTCATCCAAATGAATAGGTTTACTAATTGATGTACCCCAAATTTCATGATTAACTCTCGCAAAACCACAAATTTAACCTGGCTTGAGAAAGACAAATAGATAGATAGACGGACGGACGAACGAATCTTATAACATATACATACACCTACTACCGTAGATGTAACATCCTCTAGCTTTTCCCCCCAATAATAAAAGTGTCTGGTTTTTTTTCTGTATTTCGATCCAACCAACTTGGGTACTGTCCTCAACTCGGAACATATATAAGATATAACTAAAGACCGAAAAGACAATAAGATATGATATAAGTGGCAATGAGACAACTACCCAACAAAGACTGAAGGATAATGATGCAAATAACGTAAGGGGCTCTGTACGACCTTTAACAGTGAGCAAATCATTGGTGTACTGTACGACCCTTCACAGTGAGCAAACCATTGGGGTACTGTACAATCTTTCACAGTGAGCAAATCATTTGGGGTACTGTACAACCTTTCACAGTGAGCAAATCATTGGGGCACTGTACAACCTTTCACAGTGAGCAAATCATTGGGGTACTGTACGACCTTTCACAGTGAGCAAATCATTTGGGGTACTGTACGACCTTTCACAGTTAGCAAATCATTGGGGCACTGTACGACCTTTCACAATAAGCAAATCATTGGGGTACTGTAAACCTTTCATAGTGAGCAAATCATTGGGATACTGTACGACCTTCAACAGTGAGCAAATCAATCCTATAAATTAAACTATTAAAGGCCCTGACATAATAAACTGTGAAACTATTCAAATAAAAACACCAACGGCCAGATGTATGTTAAAACAATAAAAGAAAAATTAATCCGATAGACAGCAACCATGCAACAACAACAAAAATTGAATTACATGTTTCTGACTTGAGTCGGGTACATAAAATGAATGTGACGGAACTAAGTTATTTGAAAAGCGCTTAATTCCGCCAGTTAAAATAGCTTATCAAATCAGCACGAGTTAAAGAAAACAAAAAAGATTAGACCGTTGGTTTTCCCGTTTGAATGGTTTTACACTAGTAATTTTGGGGCCCTTTATAGCTTGTTGTTCGGTGTGAGCCAAGGCTCCGTGTTGAAGGCCGTACTTTAACCTATAATGGTTTACCTTTTAAATTGTTATTTGTATGGAGAGTTGTCTCATTGGCACATACACCACATCTTCCTATATCTATAAACGTGAGATCTAGAAGTACTTGCAGTTACTGTTAGCTAGTAAAAGCTATAGGTACATATAGTAAAGAAGATGTGGTATACATGTTATTGCAAATGAGAAAACTCACCACAAGAGACCAAATGACACACAAATTAACACTTATAGTTCACCGTACGGCGTTCAACAATTAGTTAAGTCTATACCGCATAGTCATCTATAAAAGGCCCCGAAATGACAAATGTAAAACAATCGTACGAGAAAACTAACGGCCAAATTCATGTACGAAAAAAGATTCTAGCAGTTAATGTTGTGAGCAGTATAATTTGAAAAGGAAATTAATTTGTGTTAAAAATGTGTGGTAATTGCCAAATCGACTATTGTGTGTATCATATGACGTATTTTTATTCATCAATCAAACAAGATCAAAGGATACAAGAGTCGGCCGAAGTACGAATGAATTATTGAAGGAAAAGAAGGAATAATGCATTGTATACAAATATGAATAACTGAAACTTTTTTTCCTTTTTAATTATTTTATTATGTAATTTAATTGTATGAATAAATTATATGAGGAGATTTAAACTACATAGTTTTCCTTTCTAACTATATAGCCCTTTCTAATGTTAATTATTTAGGAATGAATTAATAGTCGTGTCATTTTTTAGATATATAGATCCTAATGTTTCTATTAATTTATACATCCAAGGCTTTCAAATATACTATTGTGTGTGTGTGTGTGGGGGGGGGGGGGGGGTTCTTGATGGAGGCAAGGTGTGCACGAAATTTATAAATTGTTATTTTTTATACAATAAAATAAATGAAGTTGCAGAATATGATGTTGTCTAATCTTTTAACACATCGTTTCAAAAACCTTTGTGAGTCAATATGTCAAGTCTCCGAGCACCGTAATGAACACTTTGGTAGATATCTCTTTAACATGTAAACTATAAACTATGCCAACCTTATTTTAATTCATGGTACAACTTTCCGTCAGAAGAAATATAAAAATAAGTACACCAATAGGGAAATAGTTTCAATTGGAATTCAAATTGAAATTATTTAATGAGATATTTGTCTTGTTCTTTTATGTACGCTAAATTATATTTTAGTAATAAAAATACTGATGATAATAATCATTTATTTGTTCACTTTCAGGTGCAAGACAAGGGGTGTTCTAAAGCAGGTTGATTGAATTAATAAAGGCCAAAATGTCTCGCCGATTGTCCAATTTAGCATCATCATCTTTAACCAGGAGCGAACCCATCACTCCAAAGAGTAGGCGCATGCGTGGTTCGATTGTTGCCTCGAGGCTTGTTGCACCTTTTGGAGGTCAAGGACACACATCGAGTAACGTCAGTGATTCGACACCATTTTTAGAGATTACCTCCCTTGGCGAACGTTCTGATGGAATATTACACGGCAAAAAATTGGAAAACACTTTCAAAATGGGTCCCGATAAGACTTTTAAGACTGCGGAAATTGAACGCGCAACAAAAGAGGTGCTCAGTGAAAACTTAAAGGATGTTGAATATAATGCTACCAAGTGCCGAGAACTTAGTCAGGACGTTGCTTCCAAAATTATGGAGAAAATTAAAATTTTAGGACTGAAACGTTATAAAGTAATCGCTGTAGTAAGTATAGGAAGTCTGAAAGAAAAACCGGGAATGCAATTCGGAAGCCGGTGTCTATGGAATAAAAACACGGATAATTTTACCAGTGTTAAATTTTCTAACGATTCAATATTTTCCGTTGCAATGGTTTATGGTTTATATTTTGAATAAATATATAAAAAAAATATTTACTAACATGTTTAACCCCGCCACATTATTTATGTATGTGCCTGTCCCAAGTCAGGAGCCTGTAGTTCGGTGGTTGTCGTTTGTTTATGTGTTAAATATTTGTTTTTCGTTCATTTTTTTTACATAAATAAGGCCGTTAGTTTTCTCGTTTGAATTGTTTTACATTGTCTTATCGGGGCCTATTATAGCTGACTATGCGATATGGGCTTTGCTCATTGTTGAAGGCCGTACGGTGACCTATAGTTGTTAATGTCTGTGTCATTTTGGTCTTTTGTGGATAGTTGTCTCATTGGCAATCATACCACTAACCACATCTTCTTTTTTATATTTGTTACTTAATGTTTTCAGTTTCTACTGTTAATTTTTTTAAATTATTTACGGATGTTTTTATAATTGGAATACATATACATGTAACACATTTGCAGAATTATCTGCGTTAATTAGGTCTGCATCATTTTTAGAAATGTTCCTTCGTGTGATTGCAAAATGAATACGGTAATGTATAATAAAAACAACATTTGTTATTGATGTGACAATTGATATTGGTTCCGTTCAACTGGTCTCACCGTGTAATAAAGATTGATTGTTAATTGACGTTTGGTATTGAACGCCACTCTCAACAATTACACAGCGGCTAAGTTTTATTGGTGAAATAAGCTGGAGTACTCGAGGAAAACCACCGATCTTCGCGGCAAGACAACTTTGAATCTAAGTCAACTAAGATTAGAGTCGTAAGCACCTACCACATTCAGGGTTCGAACTCATATCCTCAATGTTGACAGGCTAGATATACAGAAGCTTAATCATTTACAGTATACCACTCAGGTGCTGACAGAAACCAAGCTTCTACTATATAGAGGTCCTATGGGATGCTCTGTTGTCCTCAGTATACCACTCAGGTACTGACAGAAACCAAGCTTCTACTATATAGAGGTCCTATGGGATGCTCTGTTGTCCTCAGTATACCACTCAGGTACTGACAGAAACCAAGCTTCTACTATATAGAGGTCCTATGGGATGCTCTGTTGTCCTCAGTATACCACTCAGGTACTGACAGAAACCAAGCTTCTACTATATAGAGGTCCTATGGGATGCTCTGTTGTCCTCAGTATACCACTCAGGTACTGACAGAAACCAAGCTTCTACTATATAGAGGTCCTATGGGATGCTCTGTTGTCCTCAGTATACCACTCAGGTACTGACAGAAACCAAGCTTCTACTATATAGAGGTCCTATGGGATGCTCTGTTGTCCTCAGTATACCACTCAGGTACTGACAGAAACCAAGCTTCTACTATATAGAGGTCCTATGGGATGCTCTGTTGTCCTCAGTATACCACTCAGGTACTGACAGAAACCAAGCTTCTACTATATAGAGGTCCTATGGGATGCTCTGTTGTCCTCAGTATACCACTCAGGTACTGACAGAAACCAAGCTTCTACTATATAGAGGTCCTATGGGATGCTCTGTTGTCCTCAGTATACCACTCAGGTACTGACAGAAACCAAGCTTCTACTATATAGAGGTCCTATGGGATGCTCTGTTGTCCTCAGTATACCACTCAGGTACTGACAGAAACCAAGCTTCTACTATATAGAGGTCCTATGGGATGCTCTGTTGTCCTCAGTATACCACTCAGGTACTGACTGAAACCAAGCTTCTACTAAATAGAGGTCCTATGGGATGCTCTGTTGTCCTCAGTATACCACTCAGGTACTGACAGAAACCAAGCTTCTACTAAATAGAGGTCCTATGGGATGCTCTGTTGTCCTCAAATTTTACTAAGGTCATTGAAAGTAGGGTTAAATATACATGTACGTATAGTCTTGTGTACTACACGATGGGGCACTTTTTACATTACGTGTTATTAAAAATTAAAAGTTAACGCCAAAGAAAAACTATGGAGAGATGGTTGAGAAGAAGAAGGGTAAACCTCAATAAGACAACAACTTAACAATCTTAGAGAATGGATACAAACCAGCTTCAGTATAACTTTAAAATTGAGAATGGAAATGGGGAATGTATCAAAAAAACAACAACCCGACCATAGAACAGACAACAGCAAACATTCATCAATCTTCAATGCAGCGAGAAACTCCCGCACCCGGAGGCATGCATATGATTTTCAACAGTATAGTAACATATATTTACTTTACATGTATGTATGTCTTATATATATACAACTCGTCTAAACATCAACCCAACAATGTCTTATATATATATATATATATATACAACTCGTCTAAACATCAACCCAACAATGTTAGATCTGTAAATTTGCTTTCGCAAATTTTTGGTTCTTCCATCGCCGGGATTCGAACCCATGCTACTGTGATATCGTGACACCAAATCGTCTGCACTGCAGCCGTCCCGCTAGACCACACGACCACCTGGGCTCTAAAAAAAGAGCTTTCGCTGGCCATGTGTTACCTTTCCACGTCAGTTTTAATCTAGCGGCGTACTACAGTACATGATATATAAGGCATGAAGATGTTATTGTTACAGATCAGCTAAATTATCTATAGTAAAGGATCCTACAAATTAATGTAATATACAGTCACAGAAAATAATTATATTTATAAGTACGTCTGAGTCAGTGACAACTCTACAACAGATGTATCCATCGGATCGCCATCAATGATGGTGATACATGGCTGTGTACATAAATATATATATATATATACGTCTGAGTCAGTGACAACTCTACAACAGATGTATCCATCGGATCGCCATCAATGATGGTGATACATGGCTGTGTACATAATGTATATACAACTCGTCTAAACATCAACCCAACAATGTTAGATCTGTAAATTTGCTTTCGCAAATTTTTGGTTCTTCCCTCGCCGGGATTCGAACCCATGCTTCTGTAATATCGTGACACCAAATCGCCTGCACTGCAGCCGTCCCGCTAGACCACACGACCACCTGGGCTCTCAAAAAAAAGAGCTTTCGCTGGCCGTGTGTTACCTTTCCACGTCAGTTTTAATCTAGCGGCGTACTGCAGTACATGATATATAAGGCATGAAGATGTTATTGTTACAGATCAGCTAAATTATCTATAGTAAAGGATCCTACAAATTAATGTAAGATACAGTCACAGAAAATAATTATATTTATAAGTACGTCTGAGTCAGTGACAACCCTACAACAGATGTATCTATCGGATCGCCATCAATGATGGTGATACATGGCTGTGTACATAATGTATATACAACTCGTCTAAACATCAACCCAACAATGTTAGATCTGTAAATTTGCTTTCGCAAATTTTTGGTTCTTCCCTCGCCGGGATTCGAACCCATGCTTCTGTGATATCGTGACACCAAATCGCCTGCACACGAGTCTAAATTGAAAACTACGTTCAAACTCATGATTTCGTTGGATGAAAACCGCTATTTTTTTACGTGTTCATGTAAAACAAATTTCAATTAGAAAATTAAGAAAATAGCAACACAAACCACACTTAAACCTGGGGATGAGCGCATTCCGTCGAAATGATTAGCTGTTTCAACTCCATTTGTGCCACACGTCGTGTTGCACAGGAGTACAAATGCGATGATCAGTCTCATTTGAAGATGTCCAATTTTAGGCAAAGAGGGCAGGAATGTTGTATGATATGCAGTACTAAATGGTATTATAAGAATTATAATTGAATGCTTCATTTTGAAATTCTATAGGGTTAAAAAAAAAACGTTGATCGCGATCGTGCGGACATTTTCGATATTTGACACTCACACAAGTGAATTATTATATCTGTCTCTTTCTATACATTGCACTGCAACCTATATTCTTTGGACAAGTTTTGGTTAACAACATGTAAAGTGATGCCTGTGCCACAGCTAGGTTATTTTGATCAACTTTTCTTGTTTAAAGTCTTCTTTACCATGATTTTGATTGAAAACGTTGATAGTGACTACAGGGCGAATGGTAGGAATGACAATTATTGGCAGACAAAACTATCGTGTTATTTAAAATTATTGTTTATTTCAAAATAAAACCCGACATTCATGACTGCACATTCTCCGCTCGACAACATTACACATAAACGTAGATATATTAAAAAAAGAACGAAGTTGAAAGTTTGATTTGAGGCTAAATTACAATATCATAGTATTAAAATGAAATATTGTGAATCGAATGCACTTTTTGAAGTTTAGTAGGGCTGTAAAATTGTTGACCGTTCTCACAATTTTAGCCCTAGGATTTCAAACACATGAGCCTCAACATGAAACTAAACAGAAACATGAGCCTCGACATGAAACTAAACAGAAACATGAGCCTCGACATGAAACTAAACAGAAGCTCCTCTTGAAATTTCATGGGGATATGGTTAATGTTATGCCATTAATGTTATACTGGAGTGAAATTATGACAAAGTTCATTTATTAATATCAATAGACATTTTTGTGTTACAATGGCGTTAATGTTTAGGAAGTTATATTTAAATTCTATCAAATAATCGGTGTCTTTATGTCATTACATTGTACCATAGCATAATTTGTAGGGAACGAGTTATATAATTTACTTCCATTTCAACATAACTGAAAAATATATATAACGCTTACATTACATTAGCACGACTGCACGGATATACAAATTTATAATGGTTCAATGATTTATGAATATTTTTTAAACTGTTACAGTGTATATAATTATTAAGATGCATTTTCATATGCAGGGTTATCCATGGGCTTGTCTGATTTCACAAATGATCCCCCGTTTCTTTTGTAGAACATATAGATAGCTCCGAATCCTAGTATGAAGGCAACCACGGCCATACCTACAGCAAGGCCAACCACAGCACCTAGAACATACAGATTATTAAAAATGATTGTTTCGTATATTTAAAAAAATACATATAAAAATTTACACATTTTTGTACATCTGAAAAACCTGTTGGCACATTCGATAGACACACAGTTCGTGTACATAAACATTAATTGTGTTTTAAGACATGTTTATTTCGTATTTGAAAACAGTTTGAGTACAGGAAAAAACCACTTTTTTTTGTTCATTTTAAATGTTATCTCGTAGAAGTTGGCTTTAAACAAACTCTAATATTCCTTTTTCAAAGACCATCAAAACCACAGGCACTCGTCTCAGAAAAAAAATCCTATATACCTTTATAGAAAGATACAATGTATATAAAGGGAACAAAAATTCTGAGACAAGTGCCTGTGATCAAAACCTATAGATCTTACATCAACGTAAGCTACATTTTGACACATGTAAAGAAGCATAACTCTGACACGGTATTTACAAATATGACAACACAAAACTTGTGTTTTTCTCTATGTCGGCCATACGGTGACCTATCCTTTTGTTTTTGGTGCATACTTCAATCCGTGAAAATTGGTACCGACGAAAATAAAAGAATTCACAACAGTTGTTATATTCGACCACTGTGACAAACGAACAGAGAGGAGTGAAGATCGGGTTATATATTTCATTACTTACACAGTAATAAATCATTGTCTCCTTCCTGATCAACGTTTAATATACAATGAAAAAAATTTGACGCGGACGAAATTCAAAATATAAGCCAACTACCTAAGAATATACGAGTGGCATGGCCGCAAGAGAAGAGTCAGAACTAGAGTCTAGATGGGATAATAGAATAAAACAACAATGGGGAAAACGGTACAGAATAAAGGTTAAAACCAGATAAATAATATAGAATAATAGGATGTTGAAATTAAAAGAATAGATTTGTTTTTGCAAAACAGATAAATAATAGTTAACAGGTCAAAAAAGTCACAATAGAGCCCCCCCCCCCCCCCGGTCCAGACTCAAGAATGCGCGGTAAAATATGGAACAAATCAACCAACAGGTATTTTATGCTTTACTATTATAAGATAACTACCCAAAGTTGAAAAGAGAGCTTGATGTTTGGTTTGAATACGATATTCATGAAGTTGTTTTAAATGTGAATCACAAATGATGCATCGTTTGAATGGTTTTACACTAGTCATGTTTTTGGGGTAAATTGGTTTTACTTTTAGAAATGATGAGTTTTCTCATTGGCATTCATACCACATCTTCCGATATCTATATAAAAGCTAAAAAAACTATACTATTACCTGTTGAATAAACAGTCTTGTTAGGTCCTGGTTTATAATAACCAAACTTGATTGTTGTTGGTGTAAGAGAAAATGGCCTTGCTGTTAAAGTCATTGTCTGAAATGAGAACATGCTATATTATTACAATGTAGCTCAAGATGTAAATCAATCGATTATCATGGCTTATCAATTTTAAAGCAGGCATAAAGTTAAAGAAATGCATTATGGGAACTAAAAATGATTGCAAAGTATTGTCAACGCTTTCGGCTTTTATATTAAAAACAAAATAAAAACTGGGAAAATGAAATAGGCATGAAAAACAGGCCCCACGTTATAGATATAGGCAACAGTGCGAAAAGTATGAATTTTATCATGGATCGTCTTTACTGTAAATTACCCCGCCCCCACCCCCGTCCATCTTTCCCCGAATTAGAAAATTAATAACTACTCAATAATTTGTAGTAATGTAGGATTAAATTGAAATTATGTTAATAACAATTATGTTTATTGTTATTATGCAAATTTGACTTACTTTACTACCCACAGCTACAGTTACTACGAATTTTCCCTGATTTATAGCGTTGGTAAGGCCTGTGACAGCTTGACTGAGTGGTACTTGTGTTACAGGAGTTTGTACATTCCCTGTTATCAGTGCTGTACCAAGTATGGATACAGATACTATTATATCATTGGCGTCATAATCAACCTGAGCATAAAAAATAAACAAATATTGATACGATAATATTTTGTCATTGACGTCATAATTGACCTGCTCATAAAAATAAACAAATATTGATACCGATACATGTACTTTTATGTCATGAGTGTCGTACTCGACCTGCGCATAGAAATACCATTACTAAATATTGATGGTATTATGTCATTCGCGTCATAATCGACCTGCGCATAAAATAACATTGACGAACACCGTTACAATAATGTCATTTGCGCTGTAATCGACCTGCATGCGCATTGAAATAACATTTTTAAATACCGGCACAATTATTTCATATTATTAACCAACTTACTACAATATGTATAGAAATGCCCATGCTTTATAAAGGGAAAATTTCAACATCTGGTCATTATGAACGGAAAAATTGCTACAGCCAGTCATTACGAAATCTCAGTCATGCATTACGAAATATCAGTCATGCATTACGAAATCACACCCGTGCATTACGAAATCACAGTCATGCATTATGAACAGATGAAACGGGACATCGATTAAATCAAAATGTCGTTTATTTCTTTAAATAAGTGTGACATTTTTTTATTTTTTTTTAAACTTAATATCATAAAAACAAGTTTAAATGATGTTCATTCACATTGTTTTGTAACGACTTGAAACGGAAATATTTCACAGCCTTTTTCGAGTACGACTTTCGATTATTATCACTGTTTCATTTCCGTTGTTCAATCCTCAGATTGCAGACTAAACTGCTAAAGAATAGTTAAACTGTCTGATTTATTCTTCCCAGCTACTTTTTATTTGCTAGATGAAATGAATTTTAATAGCATAAAATTAAGTACTTGGATGAGAAATCAGAAATTACATCTGACAGTCACAATGTTGATTAAAATTCCATGCGAAATTGAATGCGAAAAGACAAGTAGAAGTTCAGCTATGAAAAAAATTTCCTGTATCTTCTTCACGGTAAGTTTCCTACTCTTTGTTTAATCGAAGAATTAAAACAATTTAATAAAAATGTTATGAAACGGGCTTTTCTGTATTGGTCCTGTTGTAGTTTGTGGATAGCTGTATAATATTTTGGATCCGAGACTCGAAGACTGTTCTTGAATGAAGATGCCTTTATAGTTGGTTAATAAAAGTATCAATATATGGACTTTTTCATATTGGCCCTGTAACATGCCCTTGATAATAATAATGGCCTCGGACAGTTGTAATGGCCCTCGGCGTTGCCTCAGGGCCATTAAAACCATCCTTGGCCATTATTAACACCTCGGGCATGTTACAGGGCCAATATGAAAAAGTCCATACATTAATACTATAATATTTTGTCATTGACGTCATAATTGACCTGCTCATAAAAATAAACAAATATTGATACCGATACATGTACTTTTATGTCATGAGTGTCGTACTCGACCTGCGCATAGAAATACCATTACTAAATATTGATGGTATTATGTCATTCGCGTCATAATCGACCTGCGCATAAAATAACATTGACGAACACCGTTACAATAATGTCATTTGCGCTGTAATCGACCTGCATGCGCATTGAAATAACATTTTTAAATACCGGCACAATTATTTCATTGGCGTCGTTGTCGGCCTGCGCATACAAATATCCTTTAAAAATATGAAATTCAGAAATCGAACAACGTAATTGATTTACTAAGGACTTGTTTTAGATAATTATTTACTGGACATTTTTTTAACAGTCATAATCAGTCATGCATGTTTAAACATCAGCACTTTATTCAAAAGCCCTTAACCTTACTGAATTTGATTTAGTATTTCGAAATGCTTATGATTGCAATTGAATGTTTGATTCCACTTCATATGGACTTCAATGGATAGTTGTCTCATTGGCATTCATACCACATCTCCATACCTTATTGACATATTATTTGTAAATAAATGTAGAAAACAAACTGTAATATTGGATTATGGGCACCCACCAATTCAGCTTTATCATATGCGTAATCTATGTTTCCTTTCTTTTATAATACTTAATGGCTAAGATCTTTGAATACCATGATATCGTTTTAAAATAATTCATTGGATGTAGTTTGTACAATGTACGTCATTATTAAAGCAAACATACCCCATTTTTATCATATATATATCTATATTTATATGTTACAATCTAACACTCAACCGGTTTTAAATCCAATTACAAAATAAGAAAAGCTTAATAGTATATTTCATTTCAATGGGGAATCATTTCAATTAAAAACCTGTAGCAGCAAACTATATAATTCTTGGAACGACCATTTAACTTCCAGTGTTAAATTTGGAAGGAAAAACATAATTCGATTAATATTGTTAAAAAACTAGAAAAAAAATCTGACTCGGACAAAAATCCATAACCCTCTTTTGAAGTTAAATGGTTCAAACACGGTAAAATCCCACCTGCTTATTAGGTTTTTTTTTTTTTATAAATCTGACCTTGTGACCTGGGGGGTTCCCTGCTAGAGCCCCATATATAATAATATTGTACCTGCATATTTGCAATCCTAACAGCAGATACTTTAGATACACCTTTAATGGCAAGCAAAACCGAGTATTTGAACAACTGCAAATTTGGTGCTGCTACGTTTTGATAACTCCCTGAAAAAAAATATTATATAAATTGGTGTTTATTTCCATTTTCAGCACTATTGCTTTATTTCGTTCAGTCTCACTCTGTTTTGGTGGAGAAAACCGGAATGCCCGGATATAATCACCGACTATCACTAGGCAAATGCAAAGACCTTGTCAATAACGATTGGAATCGAACGCACCCGCCCAGTATCGAACTCACACAAGTGTTTAAAAATACATTTTTTTTACATTTCGCGGGCAGAACTTCGACCTAGTATGCACAAAAGCGCAAAGAACACAGATCGACTCGGTATTTGCGTTTTCTGTGGATAAAAGATTGTTTCAAATACAAATCTAGGAAATGTAAAGCAAGGTTTCGTCACTTCTAAAACAATTAAACAATATGCCATCTTATACTTTTTTTAGGGACCTCAGAGACCAATTGATCTTAAAATGTGAAATACAGTATCATTAGCCTGTGAAAATTCATGTTGTGCTTGCCAAGATTTCGCGGGAATCTTCTAGACTCCATTATTTGTACAGTCTTACTCACCCAGAAGTCTAAATATGAAGTTATGCGCATGACATCTGGCTTATTTGACCAGAGTTTTACTCACCCGGAAGTCTAAATATGAAGTCATGTTTTTCTGTATAGTTATAACATTTGCTGGTGTCAAATTCCCAAATAGATCGCTGCTCTTCATCATACTGGTAAATATTGTAGATATAGGTCCCAATCTGTAATGGATACATGCTTTTGAAAACTATTAACATAAACGAAGGGAAACGGGAGTATGATAGGATTAAATACATTTTTCTAGAGGTTATTGATGTGTAAACCGGGGCGATTAACTCACAAACTGAATAAAAGTCCGTAGGACTTTAAGTAAAGTTTGTGAGTAAGAGCCCCGTTTTACATATCAATAACCTCTAGAAAAAAATGTGTTTAATCCTTATAATTCTTAAGCCAAATATTCGCGATTTCTTATTAACATGTGTTTGTGCAAAGGCTTCTATAATTACCATCACATGCTAAACTGACAGGCCGTAACTAAGGAGTTGACCGCCATATTGACTTTTTAAAATCCATAAATGTTCTATAAATCCAACAGAAATTAAAATAAAATAGTACTTACATCCAAAAGTTCATATTAATGAGGTTTTATTCGAATTTGAAGTGTACACGTGTTTGCCATGACGTAGATTCGCCAAATCGTTCATGAAATTTCGCAGAATTTTATTTAAAATCTTATTTTTATAAATTTTTCGATGCTTTAGTGCATTCATTTTATTTATTTTTTGTTATATATGCATTGGAATAGAAACAACTGTTATACATTTGTTTTTTAATGTCAATTTGCTGAAAATCCTAGTATCCCTGCAAAAATGTGTATCGCGCATGAATAGATTACGAAAGTACATGTAGTTTCAGAAACATGGTTTATCGAAGTGTAAACCAAAAGAAAATTTCGTATTGACCAATCCAATTCAATTCAAGTATTTACAGATATGCAAATCATATAAGAATTATATGTTAATAAGACCCCTACCCAACAATTGTTTTTTATTATAAATACACCTCGCCAAAAGTTAAGCAACACCTCATAATTTTCCAGGATCGTTTTTTACTGAATTCATATCTAATCGAAATATCGATACAATGAACTAATTTTCTGTTTTTATAAAATAACATATATAAAGCTAATAGAAAAGTGAAAGCTTGAAATGTTTTCATGCTGAATTTTTTACTTTTTCATTTTGGGCAAATGGTTGTAAAATGGTAAAATAAAAATACAAGATGAAGTTTTAACTTAATATACTAACGTTTTTAAAAAATTTGCTTTGCACAATTATACACAAAATTCTTTTTAAAACTCGAGAGTGACAATTTGTGAATACATTAAAGTACAATTTAGGTCACTAGCGAGTGTATCCTTCATGCATCCGGAAAAGTTCATTTACACGTCGTCTCATGCCTTGAACTAACCGTCGTAATGTTCTAACAGGAATTCGTTGCCATTTTTCAATCAAGGCTGCTTGTAATTCCTATTAATTCTTACTAGCAGGAATCCTGTTGTTGATTTTTCGACCAATATCATCCCAGACATGCTCAAGGGGATTCATATCCGGTGATATGAGTGGCCAAGGAATAGTGTCAGTCACCTCCTTGCGTAAACAATCTGAAACAATGCGAGCTCTCTGTGGCTTAGCATTATCGTCAATGAATATTGGTCTTGTTGCAAGATTGTGATAGTCAAAATGTGGCACAACGATACCCCAGGTATGTTAAAGCGATCTTTTTGACACGTCATAGTCCCATCCAGACCATAAAGGTTCATTTTGCAGTCAAATGAAAAGCATCTATAAACTGTCAAATCCCTACCACCAAACGCTGTAGTTCCAAGAATGTACTGTTTCCTGTATGCTGTATTCTAAGGACGCCATGGACTTGACGTCACTGTCTCAAAGTCCTATTGCGGTGACCAAGTGACCACAGATGTCGAGTTTGACGATGCCTACGGCTCAGCAATGGTCTTTTACTTGTCTACGGGCACGTAAATTGACACAATTTAGTCTGCGATTAACAGTTACATTTCATTGCACGAAACTTGCAATGATAACACTTGTATATAATAGCTTTATAAACCCTGCTCTTAAGGTACCTAGGAAAAGAATTTGTACCTGAATTCTGACCTGTCGATTACCAATAGATTAACGAAATGTATGAAATCAAAGCAGGATCAAATTTAATTTTAAAACAAAAAATAGAAGCAAAAACATTTAGGTGTTGCTTAACTTTTGGCGAGGTGTATATATATTTTTCGGAGTTTAGTATGACGTACATTATCACTGAACTAGTATTTATTTTTGTTTTGGGGCCGGGTGCTGATTTTCTCGCTGTATTGATGACCTATTGTTGGTCTTCGGCTGTTGTCTGCTCTGTGGTCGGGTTGTAGTCTCTTTGACATATTCCCGATTTTCATTCTATATTATATTTACGAAATGTTAAACTAAACACCACGAAGCGTTTAAACAATAAAACACACGGTGTTTAAACTAAACAATACGTTGTGTTTAAACTAAACAACACGATATGATTAAACTAAACAACACGATATGTTTAGACTACACAACACGATATGTAAACAAAACAACACGAGACGTCTAAAATTCATGAACGTTGAGGAGTTCATCGTGTCATATAAACTTAATTAATAACCCCCTTTTTTCATGTACAATTTATCTTATCAATATACTAGCAGGTACAATGTTGTTGTGCTGCATTGTATTTCTGTTAGTATTACCAACTTACTCCATCGGATTTCAACAACAGCATCATTGGCATTCCAAAGTCATAAGTATGTCCTGTACTCTGGACCCAAGTTTTCTAAAAATGGGGAAAAAAAACACAGATATAAGGTCTTTTTTTACATAAATTAGGCCGTTAGTTTTTTCGTTTGAATTGTTTCACATTGTCATTTTGGGGGCTTTTGTAGCTTAAAATGCAGTATGGGTTTCGCTCACTGTTGGAGGCCGTAGATGACCTATAGTTTTTAATTTTTACGTCATTTGGTCTTTGGTTGAGAAGTGTCTCATTGGCAATTATACCACATCTGGTTTTTATATTCAAGATAAGACTTATTAACTTTAATAAGAACATAAAAGTTACACAAATAAAATATCAACCTGAAATTATTCTAAATAACCTACAGAACACCCTTAAGGATTAGGATTGCTATACATCAGTGAGTTTCCCATTTTCAGATTTGAGAGTTCCAGATAAATATAAACGCAGGAAAGCATTTCAAACGCATAAAATTGATATACCATTTTATTTTTATTTATGATTATCTTCCGTGATTACAAAACTTACCAATCTAAATGAGAAATGTAAGAGTTACAACCATAAAGTTTCAGGCTCCTATCTGTAGGTCTTATAAATTATAAGGGTAGTCCATACAAAGTTTCTCTCCGTTATATACGTGTAGAAAACAGAATAGAGCACAGTCCTTACCCTTTTATGTCGGTTTGTAAGCTGGTGTTTAACGCAACTTTACCACTCTTTGTTATATTGTAGCGGTTTTATTGGTTGGGGTAATTGGAATATCCTGAACGTGTCTTTTACCTTTGACAAGAAAGCTTGCATTTATTGTCAATGAAGGTCGAAGTCGAACACAGCCCTCCATGAGCGGGATTCTAACTCACAACCTCAGTTTTGAAAAGATTAGGTCATCACTATAAAGACTGCATAGACACGTCAGCCATGATATCCGATGGACCCTTACTCCCTTGAAGGCTTTTAAACTTTGTAAATATACTGATTTACCGTGTTCTAATGTCTGAAAATTGATCAATATTTCACGCACATATAAGTTTATATCACTCATTGTTGACTTACATAATTATATAGTTATCAAAGGTACCATAATTATAATTCAATGCGTCAGACGCGCGTTTTGTCTACATAACACTCATGTGTCAGTGTCAGCCAAACAAGTACAATGTTGAAGAGCATTGAGGACCCAAAATTCCAAAAAGTTGTTCCAAATACGGCTATTAACGTAAGGTAATCTATTCCTGGGATAAGAAAATCCTTAGTTTTTCGAAAAATTCAAAGTTGTGTAACAGGAAATTTATAAAAATTACCATATAATAATTGATATTCATATCAACACCCAAGTGCTGACTACTGCGCTGGTGATACCCTCGGGGACGAAAAAAGTTAGTATCACTAATTGGTGACTTACCTTAGCAAAATACCATTCCCATGTAGACTTGTAGCCTGATGTATTTGGTGGCCAATCAGTTCTCTGTGTGATGTACACGTCACAATCTACTCCTCTGACAGATTTCTACAAACACACACGAAATAAGTACACTAAAACTTTTATTTTTGTCATCTGTACTTTCAATGTTTTACTATTAGAATTGGAACGTCCAAACTTAAAGATATTGTGGTGTCAGGTGTTTTTCAGTCTGCATGCCTATCTATTTAAAAATTAAACTTTTTATTATTAGGACAATAAAAGATTTTGAGTAAGCAGCTTATTTCTGGGTAGGTAGGGTTATGGCAAATACACATATTCTTTTTTTTTCTTTTCTTTTTTTATGACTGACCGCTATATTTACCATCATTATATAATATGAGAGCTCTTTACAAATACCATTCAAATCTTTTTTTATTTTTTCATATTAATTTTGACTTGAAATGGCTCAATGTCTAAGACATCTTGAAATCAAATGGTAGCTCCTTAATGTAGATATTGAATCAGAAATTAAACGTGCGAATTAAATGCTTTATTGAAATACTAATACTCACAACACCTTCGTATGCATAACTTGTTTTATCAAAATAGAAGAACTCTGCTGGTGTCCTAATTCTGACTTTCATATTGTTTGATCCAACTACAAACTTAGCGTCAAAACCAGTTCCGTCTATAGACTGTGCTGTGCAGTTACCTACTGACGGATCTATGACGTAGGCTATTCCTGTATGAGAGAGAAAACAAACCGTGTCAAAAGGCTTTCGAACGATTGAAAACAAATGGTATTTTCACGGGTTTTTTTTAATCAAATACTTTTAAACACAATTATATTGGAGCGACATGTAACCGAACTTCCAGTAACAAAAATCTGAACTTTGATAAAGATGAAAAGAAAACTATACATCTATGTACATGTTTAATAACTTTTTAAATGTTTAATTCAGACATTGGACACAGGCACATGCAACTTTTGTCAGATAGAGTTAGTTGTGAGGTCGTGACCCTACACGTCACAATCTTGTTCAGTCGAATAACTAGATTAACATTAAAGAGAGTACACAAAAAGAGAGGGAAAGTAATAAGTTCCATAATGCCGGTTTAAAAAAAAATCAAACCATTTATAAACAATCTCATAAATTATTTTCTCAAATACAGCTTGATATCGTGGCTTTAAGTGGTCATTTTCTGACATTTTATTGCACATGATATCATTGTTTAAATGTGTTAATACGTATACGGTGTATCGCCCACCGCCCCGCCCATTAGATGTTCGTTTGCCCTATCGGACAATACAAACTATGTATCTAAAGACGACGATCTTACTGCTCAAAGGCGTATATCATGGACTAAAGCTGTACAGAACGGTGCTATTGCCGACTATTCCTTTGCCGTGTCACAATTCTTATGGGACATTAAATCACCAACTGCTACTTCGGCTAATATTGAACAATACTACAGCGAAATAGTCAATGCTATTTTGAAAGCCGATATGGAAACTCTTCCCGGTAAACAGTACGTAAAACATTTAAAACCGTATTGGACAAAGTCTGTGAAAGAATATCATACAATTATGAGATTACAACGTCGAACATGGATTGAGAATGGTAAATTGCATGACTGTAATGACAAACATTACAGTGATTACAAAAGCGCTAAACTGAATTTTAGAAAACAGCTTGAGCTAGCATATGAAAACTACATTAGTGAAATAAATCGTAAAATCGAAAAGTCTGTCGACTGTGATCAACGTTTTGTATGGTCTGTGATAAAAAGTGGACGCAAAAGTGTATCGCATTGTCAACAATTAAATATTAGCGGTATTCAACTCATTTCTTCAGACGAAATACGTGACGGTTGGGTGACTCATTTCCAATCTGTATTCAGTTTCGATAGCAACTTGATCAACCCTGTAAATGAAAAAGATATCGATAATACTATCAACGACTTGTTAGAAACTGTCCGTACAAAGACAAACGAAAATATCGAGGAATTTACTTTCGACGAACTATAAACTTTGTGACAATTTGCCGTGTAACAAATCTCCAGGGTTAGATGGAATCTGTTACGAACATTTGAAATACGGCGGAAAGCTACTTCAGCGTCATCTTTGTAGTTTGTTTAATCTTGTATTGGAAACATGCTACACACCGATAAGCTGGAAAGACAGTTGTATCATACCTCTATTCAAAGGTGGAAACAAATCAAAGTCTGATCCGAATTCATATCGGGGAATTTCTCTTCTGTGTAGCATATCAAAACTGTTTGAAAAGGCACTATATACTCGTTTACCATCGCTTCATCACAACTTTCCACACCAATCACAAGTTGCCTACCAGAAGACATTATCTAGCACACATGCAAGTTTTAACATGCAAGAAGTCGTACACCATAACTTAGAGCGTCATAGCAATAGTATCGTCACACTTCTGGACAGCATGAAAGCATTTGATACTCTATGGCACAAAGGAATATTAGTTAAGTTGTATATATATGGAGTTCGGGGTTTAACTTGGCGGTTGATCTATGAAATGTACCAGAACATGCGAAGCTGTGTGCAATTTAAAGGAAAGTGTTCAAAATGGTTCAACCTCAAAAGAGGCGTAAGACAAGGTGGGATGCTGTCTGCTGTTTTTTATTTAGTGTTCATTAATGATCTTCTTAGACAATAAGATGAAAGTCCATATGGAAGTATGCTATTCAAGCTTCGCGTAAGCAGTACCGTACAAGCGGACGACATCGCTCTTATATCTACAACATCAAAAGGTATGAAAACTTTAATAGATATTTGCCAAACATATAGCGAAAATTGGGGCTTCAGATTCTCATCAGCAAAAAGTGAAGTACTGAAATTTTGTTCTTCAAAATGTGCTACCATAGGTCAACCATTGAAACTTTACGGAGCGGACATTCCAGTAGTAACATCAACCAAGCATGTTGGAATTATATTAAATGCCGAATGTAAGAGCATGTCAAGAACTTTGAATGCATGCCGAATTTTGCGTGCAACTGCGTTATCTGTAATGAAATCCGGAATACACCCATCCTTCCTTAATCCATTAACGTGCTCCAAAATAGTATTTCAGATGTGTTATCCAAAGGCAATGTTTGCTTGTGAGCTTTGGTATGGTCTTTCAAATACTGAATTAACAATGTTAGAACGTTCTCACAAATATATATGTAAAATAATTCAAAAGCTTCCTGCACGAACACGATCCGACAAGTGCACAAGCCTACTCGGTTGGCTTCCTGTGGAGTGCTATATTGACAAGTGCAAGTTACAATTTTTTGGAAGATTATGTAGAATGGACTATAACTTATTACCAAAACGTATACTATTACTACGACTTTTAGAATTTAGAAACAAATGTGTCAAAAAGCAAGATGGTTTTGTACCAGATCCAATCAGAATAGCCGTTAAATACGATTTGATAAACTTTGTTGAAGATTTCGTGAAATCAGGCAGCTTCCCAAGTAAAGCTGTATGGAACAGATATATTTCCACTTCCATAGCGAATTCTGAAAACAACAGATGGCAACAAAGAATATCAGTTGACAGTGACTTTGAAATTTTCCGTAAAATTCACAAACACATTGTACCACACAGAGCTTGGGTTATTGCTAAAACTAATCCTAACTTCAGAGAAGGAGCTAAATATATTGTTGACCTATGTTCCGTCATCCGAACAGAAGAGTCGCCTCTCTTATGCGATAAATGTGGACAGTTTTTCTATAACGTTATTGAACATATCATGTGTATGTGCGATCGTCTATCAGACTTAAGAGCGAAGCTTTGGGAGGACTTAATAAGTATTAATCCGATTGTGTTCAGCGTGTATCTAGACAATCTAACGTCATCCACATTCACAGCAACACTTTTGTCATGTTATACGGAATATGATCTGGATAATGATAACAGTATTTATTTCTCAAAAACTTGTATTACACATGTTCAACGGATGTGCAGCGTTTTTTATAACAGTTAACTTACCTTCTGAAATATTATCATTTACTTTAAAGTGACATTCAACTGATTCAGTATTATCATTTACTTTAAAGTGACATTCAATTGATTCAATCACTCTTATCAATATATGACATTTAAATAATTTAATCACTCTGATGTCTTGACCAATATGTAAATATTATTATTGTACAAAACTGTTTAATACATGCAAAATCTTCGATAAGAAGGAAATAAAGTTAATATATATACTTTTCAACACCATTATATTGGAGCGACATGTAACCGAACTTCCAGTAACAAAAATCTGAACTTTGATAAAGATGAAAAGAAAACTATACATCTATGTACATGTTTAATAACTTTTTAAATGTTTAATTCAGACATTGGACACAGGCACATGCAACTTTTGTCAGATAGAGTTAGTTGTGAGGTCGTGACCCTACACGTCACAATCTTGTTCAGTCGAATAACTAGATTAACATTAAAGAGAGTACACAAAAAGAGAGGGAAAGTAATAAGTTCCATAATGCCGGTTTAAAAAAAAAATCAAACCATTTATAAACAATCTCATAAATTATTTTCTCAAATACAGCTTGATATCGTGGCTTTAAGTGGTCAATTTCTGACATTTTATTGCACATGATATCATTGTTTAAATGTGTTAATACGTATACGGTGTATCGCCCACCGCCCCGCCCCTTTTCCATCGATATATAAAACACTAGAACACACCCGTGATATCGCGGGTCCGTGACTGAATTAAAGTATATACTATGCGTAAGCCTTATTTTAGTATTGGTATTGTCATCTGATAAAGTCATGCCGATTATAAGTTTCACAGTTTTCTCTGCTTTCAAAATCTTTCTGTTTGAACCCGTCGACCTGGAACTTATCAGTTATTGGTAATATTGGAGTATTCTTTAATAACAACATTGTCCTATATTAGTTATAAATAAAGTTGAATTCTTTGATTCGCTGTTTTAAGTCACGTCGGCTAACAAATCGAAAACTGTACCTATACGCCTTATTTTAAGTCCAGATTTTTTGCATTCGTATTGACATCTTAGAAAGTCATACTGATTAAAATACTACAATAGGAAACAATATGACAATGATTGAATTTAGAAGTGTCAACCCTTTGATTATGACCCGTGTATACAGCAAAATCCTAAATACACCATTTTGTGGTGCGCCTGTGAGATGCGGAACGTACAGATAAGGTAATAGGTAACAGGTGAATATATTATTTATATCGGTATCGGATTCGACCCGGAACTTGTATTGGCAATATTAGTTATGTGGAAAACAAACGGGTCTGAATTGGTGTAATTTTTAATCAACACCATTGTCCTATATTAGCTATAATATTTAAATTCTTTGATTTGTCATTTTTACCCCATGACCGCTGACAAATTCGACCTCGTTATTTTAGTATTATAGATTAATCATACCTTCATTGAAATCGTGAACCTGAGTTAGTAGACCGTAACCAAATGGACTAATAGACTGAGAGTCTGGTACGTAGTCATATCTTACCAAGCCCATTTTCTGATCATACCATTCCTACAAAAAATAATACTTTTGTAATCTCGTGATACTTCTTTTATTAATGATATGTTTCACTATTTAGAAGCTACGTTTATTTTGGCTTTGATAAATATTTCATAATATTGAAATATAATTTAGCTTTTAAGATATATATTTAAACAAGAGTGAAAGACATACATGTGTTTTCAAGTTTATATACAGTGTTGCCTCATACTGCCCAGAGACATTTATACTGTCTGTTTTATATCGTATTTTATAACTGACATAATCTTTTTGAAAAAAAAATACGTCATTTATTAATCATATTCTTATACGAAATTACTGAATGTTTCTTCAATGATAACCCGATATCTCTACATCATACAAAAAGTGATGATTCAATTGGCTCTCCGAAGTATATCGAGGCACAATTTGGAGGTCCGAAGTTTAACGAGGCACCCAGTTTCTAGTCAAGTTTGCTATTCTAAGCCTTTTTATGTCAGTTCTTAAATTCAGGATAACTTTTTCAAAAAATCAGAACTATCAGAACATTTTTTTTTATCTTTCGACGAAATTTATGAATTTTTACTATCATTTTATTTTTTCCTCTGCTTTCTCTGTGTTTCGAAAAACTCTGAGATCACTATTATTGAGTATAAACTTTAAGATGACCTTTATAAATCCTATTGTAAGAGAATCCGGCGTCAATATCTCTGATGTGAATTTAAAAGCTGTAGCTGGTGTTGGTAAAGGTTTCGTGTCTTTTCTGCCTGGACATATAACTCCCGATGGCGTCTGAAGTAAAAAAAAAACTACTGGATTAACATTATTACAATCACCAATTGCAACGCAAAAACATGTATATATTAACTGAAATAATTAAAATGTGTTTTAGTATCGAAACATACAGCAAACTGCAGGGTTCTAGTGTTCACAAATGGTTTAGTTCATATTCAAAATTTGCAGGAAAAAAACCGAAAGAACCCAAACGACTCAATTCATTTCATTTTTTTCTCACATTTTTTTTTAAAGAAAGAAAACTGTTTTAAGTGTAAGGTTTACATGTACAGCATATAACAGCTAACCTCCTGCGTAAGTCAATGTATTTAGTATGTTACGTGTATATTATTGAAACAGTTAAAAGAATTGAAATCAAGTTGCTTTGAGTAAAAGTGAAAAGTGTTTTTTTCGGGTTTTTTTTACCCAAATTGAAGTAGAATGAGAATTTGAATAACATGTATCTACTGTGGATCTTATATTATTCGCTTGATTCGTTTTCTATGAGTTATGAACCTTAACTGGGTAAGGTAAAATCTTAATGAAAATACATGTGCATGTATACTTCTAATTGATATATATAACGGTCATGTTAACCTTTAATACATGTATGTACAAAAATGTACATGTATGTAGAAACACTTGACATTTTATCTTTGGAGATAGAGATAAAATGTGGATTACAGTTGAACCTTTCTTCACCAAACCGATTTTAATCTAAAGTTTGACGGGTGTTTGAACTTGAAAGCTTAATCTTAATTTATATAAAAATCCACATGTTAGTAGATAAAAAAGGTTTCTGCTTTATGCAGGTTTTAAACAGATTGCACTGTATATATAAGTATACAATGATATATCATTGTTTGTCAATCATTTCATACTAATAACTGTACAATCTGTCAGTCATTAAAAGTTTGCATACTTAGAATATGAATAACCTAGTTAGGTCGTTAGTTTTCTCGTTTGAATTGTTTTACATTTGTCATTTCGGGGCAATTTATAGCTGACTATACGGTGACCTATAATGGTTTTCTTCAATGTTATGCTGGTCTCTGTTGGAGTGCCAACGAGACAACTCTTCATCCAAGTCATATTTATAAAAGTAAACCATTAGAGGTCAAGGTACGGCCTTCAACACGGAGCCTTGGCACACACCAAACAGCAAGCTATAAAGGGCCTCAAAAAGTACTAGTGTAAAATTATTCGAACGGAAAAACCAACGGTCTAATCTATATAAAAACGAGAAACGAGAAACACTTTTGAACCACACACACAGACGACAACCACTGATCATCAGATTCCTGACTTAGGACAGGTGCAAACAATTGCAGCGGGATTACACGTTTCAATGGTACCACATAAACCTTCTCCCTTTTCTGAAGCAATAGTATAACATCACGACATAGTGTGAGCCAAGGCTCCGTGTTGAAGGCCGTACATTGACCTATAATGGTTTACTGTAATAAATTGTTATTTAGATGGAGAGTTGTCTCATTGGAACTCACACCACATCTTCCTATATCTATAGAAAGACACACTATAAAATATCAATTGGAATGACTTAACGCAATCAAATACCGTAGTCACAATGTACATGAATACCTCAGAAGTCTTTGTAGTAAGTTGAGTCTATAATAATTGGGTTATGTACATGAATACCTCAAAATTCTTTGTAGTAAGTTGAGCCTATAATAATTGGGTTATGTACATGAATACCTCAAAATTCTTTGTAGTAAGTTGAGCCTATTATAATTGGGTTATGTACATGAATACCTCAAAAGTCTTTGTAGTAAGTCGAGCCTATTATAATTTGGTTATGTACATGAATACCTCAAAAGTCTTTGTAGTAAGTCGAGCCTATAGTAATTGGGTTATGTACATGAATACCTCAAAAGTCTTTGTAGTAAGTCGAGCCTATTATAATTGGGTTATGTACATGAATACCTCAAAAGTCTATGTAGTAAGTTGAGCCTATTATAATTGGGTTATGTACATGAATACCTCAAAAGTCTTTGTAGCAAGTTGAGCCTATTATAATTGGGTTATGTACATGAATACCTCAAAAGTCTTTGTAGCAAGTTGAGCCTATTATAATTGGGTTATGTACATGCATACCTCAAAAGTCTTTGTAGCAAGTTGAGCCTATTATAATTGGGTTATGTACATGCATACCTCAAAAGTCTTTGTAGCAAGTTGAGCCTATTATAATTGGGTTATGTACATGAATACCTCAAAAGTCTTTGTAGTAAGTCGAGCCTATTATAATTTGGGTTTGTACATGAATACCTCAAAAGTCTTTGTCGTAAGATGAGCCTATTATAATTGGGTTATTAACATGAATACCTCAAAAGTCTTTGTCGTAAGATGAGCCTATTATAATTGGGTTATTAACATGAATACCTCAAAAGTCTTTGTAGTAAGTCGAGCCTATAGTAATTGGGTTATGTACATGAATACCTCAAAAGTCTTTGTAGCAAGTTGAGCCTATTATAATTGGGTTATGTACATGAATACCTCAAAAGTCTTTGTAGTAAGTCGAGCCTATTATAATTTGGGTTTGTACATGAATACCTCAAAAGTCTTTGTCGTAAGATGAGCCTATTATAATTGGGTTATTAACATGAATACCTCAAAAGTCTTTGTCGTAAGATGAGCCTATTATAATTTGGTTATGTACATGAATACCTCAAAAGTCTTTGTAGTAAGTCGAGCCTATAGTAATTGGGTTATGTACATGAATACCTCAAAAGTCTTTGTAGTAAGTCGAGCCTATTATAATTGGGTTATGTACATGAATACCTCAAAAGTCTATGTAGTAAGTTGAGCCTATTATAATTGGGTTATGTACATGAATACCTCAAAAGTCTTTGTAGCAAGTTGAGCCTATTATAATTGGGTTATGTACATGAATACCTCAAAAGTCTTTGTAGCAAGTTGAGCCTATTATAATTGGGTTATGTACATGCATACCTCAAAAGTCTTTGTAGCAAGTTGAGCCTATTATAATTGGGTTATGTACATGCATACCTCAAAAGTCTTTGTAGCAAGTTGAGCCTATTATAATTGGGTTATGTACATGAATACCTCAAAAGTCTTTGTAGTAAGTCGAGCCTATTATAATTTGGGTTTGTACATGAATACCTCAAAAGTCTTTGTCGTAAGATGAGCCTATTATAAGTGGGTTATTAACATGAATACCTCAAAAGTCTTTGTCGTAAGATGAGCCTATTATAATTGGGTTATTAACATGAATACCTCAAAAGTCTTTGTAGTAAGTTGAGCCATGTCGTCAGTTAGATATTCAGAAAACTCGTAGGTGTGTGTAAATGCTCTAGCTGCACGAGCACTTCCTTTAACTTCCCAAATGTTTCCGGTAACTGTACATCTGACCGGAACTTGCTTTCTGCCGTCAGCCATACCCCAGTCTGGTGCTAAATAATTAGATAGAAAGTTAAATCTAAAAGTCTAAAGAACTTTGGTAAATGGCATTGTTCTAACAGTTAATGAAAATAACGCCACGTCATTGGTTGAATTTAAGTGTTCAGGACGTGTTAACTATTTATAATATGTTGGTGTACGCTTTTAAAAAATATTACCCTAATACACTTGATTCTCAAAGGAGAATTACTCAGAATCAAAGACAAAAAGCAACCCCATGAAAGATGTATAATTGACAAACATACCGTATTTCCTTTTTTTATATTTATGAATTGTTTCCCATGAACAAACTAAATTTTAAACAAAATAAACAACCGAAACAATCTTCCTTCCATTTTCTGTTTCTGTATTCAAAAGATGAGATTGACGTTTTAATACATATAAGAACAGGAGATCAATGAACAAATGCGATCTTTAAAAAATGACCAAAGATATCAACGAGTGAGATTTGTTATTTGGTTAAAGACAGTCTGGCTCTTAAATGGAATGAGGGTCACTGAACATCAGGACAAAAATTGAATAGGCAACGTATCAAATATCAGCAAACCGTTACAGGAATAGATGATTATGTTAAACTTTACAAAATCAGTATGTTTTTTTTTCTCCTACTATAATAAAATTCTATATTTCAAAAAGCTCGACATGTCTACTTAGTCAAATTCAAAAAAATATAAAAATTTCCAGTAATTTTGTTTATCATAATCAAAGGTAAAACTATATCATTATTATGGAATAATCGATAATTATGTATCCAACAAGCTAAGATCTTCAGGTGAGCCATGCTTATCAGCCGTGCAGTGCTTATCACATCGGACAACTAACACAAAGGGTTCCCTGTTCGATTACCGTTCCGGGGAGAAAATTTCAGGGACTGAACTTTCGGCTCTCTCTTGACACCATTTGCGAGTATTGTCTTTAGAAACGATGATAGTCCGTCTGAAGGGGCGATAAATGGCTGACCCGTGCTAAGAGAGAGCCATATCTCTTGTACGGAAAAGACACCCTTGTAGAAAGGTTAATGCTGCTACAAGGCAGCACTCGCACCCGCAAAGTAGAAAGGGATTACTATAAGTTGCAATAACTTGTTTCCCAACCCACTATTAATAAGGTCTTCTGACATTTTATTTACAAAACTAAACTGGAATAAACTTACTTGTAAAATACCAATTAACCGCCATCGTAGCGTCCATACTTGACCAGTACTGACAAGATTTCCATTGGTCAACTTGCATGCCTCTGATTTTTGTCCGTCCTACATACTGCTCTTTGGTACCATTGCCGAACCTCAGAGCTCCATATGCACTGAACATTCTTCCTACTTTAGGATTTTTAGCACTCGTTTTAAATCCAAACAGGAAAGTGTTAGAAGACGAACTCAGTGGGTCAACTGTACAAACTCCTGATTTGATAAAAATGTAGTCCTTTTAAATATTTTGTAAGTGGTTAGAAAGTATAAAATAATCTGCGCGGTGGATCCCTCTTTTTTATTCTTTGATCTTTGGGCATTTTTTCTCTGCTCTTTATTTGCTTTTTATATTGCTTATTTTTCTCTGTTCAGTATTTTGTAATTCTTAAAACCCGTTTTCGGTGTTAGTCTTAAATGGTTTAAATGTTTAACTAGAATTGACGATAATCAGCCTTAGCTAGGTTTAATGAGTAAATATAATTTACAATATTCGTCACAATCACATAATAGAACCATTAAAGATTTGAACAGGTAAATATGCATGCAATCATTGTATGTTCTTGTGCTTTAAAAGATGTACCGTATGGGTAAATTATCCTGAATACAGAAATTTTCAAGAGAATTCATAAACTAATCCACTTAGAGATGAGATACATGTATTTTTCGTTAACTTCGGAGGGGGGCTGTTGTTGAGATTGACGTTAACTAGCAAACGAGTGTCTTTTCCTTTTTTCTCTGGAGAACAGACGAAAACAATATGACAGGGAATAAAATTGAGAATGGAAATGGGGAAAGTGCCAAAGAGACAACAACCCGACCATAGAAAAAAACAACAGCAGAAGGTCACCAACAGGTCTTCAATGTAGCGAGAAATTCCCGCACCCGGAGGCGTCCTTCAACTGGCCTCTAAACAAATATATACTAGTTCAGTGATAATGAACGCCATACTAATTTCCAAATTGTACACAAGAAACTAAAATTAAAATAATACAAGACTAACAAAGGCCAGAGGCTCCTGACTTGGGACAGGCGCAAAAATGCGGCGGGGTTAAACATGTTTGTGAGATCTCAACCCTCCCCCTATACCTCTAGCCAATGTAGAAAAGTAAACGCATAACAATACGCACATTAAAATTCAGTTCAAGAGAAGTCCGAGTCTGATGTCAGAAGATGTAACCAAAGAGAATAAACAAAATGACAATAATACATAAATAACAACAGACTACTAGCAGTTAACTGACATGCCAGCTCCAGACTTCAATTAAACTGACTGAAAGATTATGATTTCATCATATGAACATCAGGCACAATCCTTCCCGTTAGGGGTTTAGTATCATACTATCATAACATATATGAGAAGAACATAACCCGTGTCATGCCAAAAACTGGTTTTTGAATAAATGTGTTCAGTTCCGATGCAAAGACCCTGTAAGTGAATCAATATTAACGCCAAAATATGCAATCTTTAATGACCTGACAACAGTATCGTAACTATATCCCTTGTTAATAAGTCTATTCAAAGGTTTTGTTAGTTTTTGAGGTGAATACTGACACCTTTGTGCTTTATAAAGAATATTTCCATAAAAAATTGGATGTGAAATACCTGAACGTATAAGAAGTCTGCATGTTGAGCTATATTTACGAATGTACATATACATTGTACCTACTAATTTAAGATTTTCACATTGTACCTGTTTGAGCTTCCACTGTATACATTTCGTTTGAGGCATAGTTGTAGATCCCATAGGCATGAAAACCTTCGTCCCATTGATGGACGGCTGCTCTCTGATTTTGATAGTCAAAATATTCCGTATAGTCTGTGCTATAATTTTTGTTTTGTATATTACATTCGACAGTTAGTCTGTATGTTTCGGCTAGTGTTGGCTTCTTTGGGACTGAAAAGAAGAAAACATATTAATAGTATATTTACCGTGTGCTAGCTCGCATGAAGTAACTAGACATTAGTGTGTTTATGAGAATTTTTATTGTGAGTGATTATTTGTTTGAATGCTCGTATTTGAAATTATTTTTATATTTGAAATTTTATATTTTTGAACTTGAGTTGTTATTTTATGGAGTCATTACACAGAACCACCTGTCACAGTTTAATTCTGATTTTATTAACTGTGTATATTTGAGGTTTTTATTGTTGTTTTAAAACCTATACTGATCAAAACAAAATTACTCTCATCCGTGAAGATATGCAGAATCTTTGTGGTGCCGTGTTGTATCTAATTTTGTTGGCTTATCGAAATTCATGTCATAAGAAAGCTGAGCATATATATACGAGAACAGTTTAGGCTTAAATTAAAATAATGTTTGTTTGCCCTTTTCCGACCGACCCTATAAATTCGTTCCGCCTGAAAATCTTTTATTTGTATTTACCAGCAAGATTTTATTTTATTTTATTTTTTCGTCCTTCCAAAAATGTTATATTTGTATTTCCCGCTCAAAACTTTTTTACCGAAATCCTCGGGTTTTATCTTTATCGTATAGGTCTAGTCCGTTTGGTATCACGTGAGCGTTTGACATGAACACTTGCATATAGCATGCATAGAGTTTCAAAGCATTTGTTTGAAATCGATGTTAAACGCTTTGAAATAATGATATAACGTATGTTAACTCTGCATCTTCATTGAAGAGCAGGGTTCATTTACAAAAAAGTTTGTTTAATAAAAAAATATTAACGTGTGTACAAACTATTTTGTGTAAACGGACTTTGTATTTTATGTAGGGATGGCCTTTTGTGATCCGTAGATTAGGATGAAAATCATGATTAACGATGCCTTCGACCAGCATGGCCATATTATTTATATCTGACCCGACATGAACCAAAGGTGACAAAAGCCTGTAAAGTGGAGAATATTTGGCAGTAAAATCGCCAAAGTTTTCTATACAAATCATTTATAAATGCGATGTAAAATACGTGACAATTGAGTTTAAGTGTTGTAGCATTTTTATTGGAAACATGGGCACACTAGGAAATTTAAACACTCTAGGGACTTTTTCTTATAGTAATGTATGTCTGCCCGGACATATTTAACCAGGACAAAGTTATCTCTTACAGAAAACCTTTAGGTAGAGGTAAGCATACAAGGTATGTAGTACAGAATATTAGTGCAATTTAAAACTCTTCAAAGTTACAGGCATAAATGAACGTTGAAAATATGCGACACAGCTCTTTATTTTGATATTTGAAAACAAAATAGTAGTGCAAAAAAAAAGCCATATGAATTAACTTCACATTCTACATGATATTTTTTTTTTCAAAACGTTGTCCCACAAACTTATAAGCAAAAGCAAAACAGACAAAAAATGACATTATGCAGATTTTGTATCTATAAAATAAAATATTATACCTACCTGCCTACCCATGTAAAGTTATTTTTTTGGGGGAAAAATAAAATATTTTACCTACCTGCCTACCCTGTTTTAAAACATAGGGTCGGAAAAAGGCAAACAAACAATATTTTAATTTAGGCCTTAAAACTAAATAATTTATTGTTTCAAGCAAATTGCATCCCTAATCACTTTACGCCATTTTCATTTTGCTGTTTAGGTAAAGTTGAGATGCATAAAAATTCAGCCCTTTAATGACAGATACTTACTTGGCGAATTCATAATAGTAGCCGGATTACATACGGTCGTGTCTAAACCTTTTAATGGGACCTGAGCCTGAGCATGTATACTACATATATAGGAACACACAATTAAGGTTGTTAGTACAGATCTGAAACAAAAAAGAGAAGAATTTAAAAAGGACCGCAATAGCTCTCGACTTTTTGCTATGAATTCATCTCTAGATTTTGTTCATAAGACCAAATCATATATGTTGTTGCATTTGTCTAGACCTGTCCTATGTTTGGCACATGTTGTTGATTTATAATGGTTTTCTTTTAATAAAATCTGATTAGAATGGATAGTTGTCTCATTGGCACCCATACCAAATATTCATATATAGATGTATATACACGTGTTGCCTCTCTTGTGACAGAAAATGTCTGAACTAAACCGTTTTTTAACCAGAAATGTAAATGACATTTTGAGAAAAAGACCTCTACAGGCAATATCCTTGTTTTTAGGTATGCAATGATTATTTCAATATTTATTTTAGCTACATGAAATTTTAAAACTTTAAATGAAATATTAATAATAATCTGTTCTTAAACACCTCAAAGGATTATAAACGGATATGCCCAATTAAGAAAGATGTAAAGGAATAACGTCAAGCTAAATTATTTAGTACATATGCTCCTTTCATTTGCTCTGCTGTCGTGTTGTACATTTACATGATAATGAATGTATTTATTTATTCACTTCTTATTCGTAAACTTTGAAAATTCGACGCGAAATATATAGTTTTACTTATTTTATCAACAGTTGTTAAAAGTTTGATGGGAAACTGCATGTTCCCCATTATATATATATATATATATATATATATATATATATTGTTTTGTTTTTGTCTTTCATCATTAGCTTTTAAACCAACATCTCCTTTTATTCCATTCTATTTTGCATCAGTTTAATTATATACCAGGTCGAAATACAGAATGTCAGCCATTATTGTTTATCTTAACCGAAAATATGCAAATTAATACTGATGACTAAATCATTTTCAAATTATTAAAACAAAAAGACAGATCTCACCGAAATTATTACTTATTAACATGTTTACCATTGTCAGAAATAGAATACAAACTATATATTTTCCATTACCTTATATGAGATTTGGACACCATTTTCCCTATACCACCCTGTGAGTTCCAAAGGTCCAATCATTTATCTGTGTAATTAATCAGTATCAATATTAGTTCAATACACGTACAATTTAAATATCATCAGAGGATGTTTTATCATTGGTTCAGTGCAGTGTACCTACTTCTAATCATAGATATATAATACTGGATATATCTCTATATTCATTTGTTAATGATAGATATATAACTAGTGTATCTCGAGCGCCTGGGTATATCTCTTTTTCACTATGTTTCAAAAAATATGAAATTATGTTTGTAAAAGACACAATAATTGGCCAGTTGCGGAATTTTTATTCTTGTTCAATTGATTCATTGATGATTGCTGCGCGCCCAGTAGCAAATATTTCATAAATACTAGTAATATCTATTTCTGGTTAGATATCTATTTTCATTTGTAAGCTACCACTATTGATACACAGATATATAACTCGTGTATCTCCGGGTAGGTCTCTTTTCTCTTTGTAAAAGACACAATAATTTGCCAGTTGCGGAATTTTAATTCTTGTTCAATTGATTCATTGATTGATTGATTGATAGATGATTGTTGTGCAACCAGTAGCAAATATTTCATCAACATCCGTGTCTAAACAAAAATTAAGCAATAAATCAGTAACTGTTGGGTTCTTCAGAGGATAGATTAAAATAGAGAAGCGACAATAGTGGCTGTAACATTAAGAAATGGTTGGTTGGTAAGCTGGAATTCTGCCTTGAAACAGGCATCTTATGGACCTGTTAAAGGGCGATTGTACGGTGTGTTTGCATGAAGACAGGTTGGCACTCTTTCAAAGGGAGATCTGATTCGGCTATATATATATATAACATCTTCATGCCTTATATATCATGTACTGTAGTACGCCGCTAGATTGAAACTGACGAGGAAAGGTAACACACGGCTACTGAAAGCTTTATTATTGTAGAGCCCAGGTGGTCGTGTGGTCAAGCGGGACGGCTGCAGTGCAGGCGATTTGGTGTCACGATATCACAGTAGCATGGGTTCGAATCCCGGCGAGGGAAGAACCAAAAATTTGCGAAAGCAAATTTACAGATCTAACATTGTTGGGATGATGTTTAGACGAGTTGTATATATATATATATATATATATATATATATATATATATATATATATAAAACGTCTGTATAATAGTCAACGATTTTCCCCACGAGGGCGCTGGATCGTTACGAGTAACGATACATGTACACAATAAATAAATTATATAAACGCCTAAAAAAGTGTACACAACAACTCCAAATACAAAAAAAGGTAACTATAAATGTAATTATTTATAAATATTTCGGATAACAGATATCCTTCGTCAGTCAGATTCTGATGTGAAATGAATCATCTTTGAGTCTAGAACGAGACTCCAATTATTTTTTTAGCACGCAAGATTATGGAACAAGGTGTTTAAAGGAGAAATAAAAAAAAAAGATTCAGCGTGTAGGTCTTTATAATAGAACTAAGAAGTGTCCATCTCATAAACTTAAATATGATAAAACTTAGTTATTGCTCACATTCTTCTTCAATTTTTTTATACATGTTGTACCTTGAATGTCGGAACAGTATTCACGAAGTAAAAATACCGACAAGTAAATTTATGCTTTACTAATAGCGAAGCTTGTCAATTATTTCACGAAAAACAAAGATGAGGATGATAAATTGGGAAGTACACGTAGGGTTTAGTCAGGTTAATTTCTGTCTGACATGTTTTAGACTGAAACCATAAAAAACCAAGAACGACGGTGTTCTTTCAAAAACAAAAATATCTCGGGAACAAAACAACATTATATGAACATGATATAGCAAAATCATAGAAACATTGCTAATACTATCATATTTTTTTTTTTATTTTTAAATTGCCCTCATAAAATCATGTGACGCTTACCGTAAGATAAATTAAGATTAATATTTAGATTAGTATACTGTATTTATCGTACAAAAAGTCTGCTGCAAAATTCAGAATACTGGTTAGCCCATTTGTTGACCAAGTTCATCTATCAGCCGCTTTGCTGCCTAAAATGTTTAAACATATTTTTTTTAACCTCAACATCTAATGCTTAAAACTGTTCGGGACTTGAATTGTTTGTTTCTTTCTTATTCCCTTACTTTTCTTTGTTAGCATGAAACCTTCATCTACAAAACCCTATTCTCCTGCCTGCGAATCCATGTTGTATGTTGAAAACGCCATATTAATCAAACGTCATACACAAAACCATCGCACTTAAGCGAAAGGACCATCGTACTTCGGCGTGGGCCATCGCACTTCAGCGTGACCATCGCACTTCAGCGTCCCCATCGCACATCCGAGTCCTATATAGTATATATAGTGTCTAAAAATACCAACAATCAACATTCAATCTATCTAGGTGTGGATCAGTTTGTAAATAAACTGATGCAGTTACTAAATTAAATTATATAAGTGTCTAAGAATGTAACTTTAACACACTAACGAGTGTTATAAAATAAGTTGTTATATTTTGTATATTATTCACGCAATATTTCGCTAAACAAATTAGCTTCATCGGACGTGTGCATCTATCTAGGTGAAATCGGATGCATGACAAAAAATATCTTTGTAGCTTGACGGCTACACAAAATTTGTGTAAAAGTTTAAATATATTGATTGATGGGGTATATAAAACATATTTTTTGCCGTTTATTGTACATAACAATTTTTAAATCTAAACAAATAGTTGTTTTAGTTAAATAGAATGAAATTCATGATTTATTCCTTTGGTTTCGGGTAGGACTGTTTTCATCCCTCTCATTAAGTCCATCAGGTTCAAGAGTACGTAGCTGATGCATCCAGAACCTTTCTCTCTGTTTTCTCCTTTCGGAGTCCCAATTTTGGTTTACCTCAATTATTTGAAAGGGGATATTATCAAAAGTATGTCCTGTTCGTAAGAGGTGTCTCGTAATTGTACAGTTTCTTCCTTTTGTATAGAACGACCGGTGATTGTTAAGTCTGATGTTGAATTTCTGTTTCCCCAACATACTACAGCTTGCAAGTTCCACAAGTAAGAATATAAATACTATTTTCCGTTTTGCAATTAGATGTAACATAGATGTTGTATGGCTGCTTTGTTACTGTGCTGCTGAAAGAGTGGTCAGTGTTGGCGGCTTTACAGCACTTACGATTGCTTCTACCGCATTGTTTGTAACACCCAAATATAGAAGTTATGTATATGTATATACAACTCATCTAAACATCAACCCAATAATGTTAGATCTGTAAATTTGCTTTGGCAATTTTTTTTTTTTTTTTTTTTTTTATATATATATATATGTATAGATATAGGAAGATGTGGTATGAGTGCCAATAAGACAACTCTCAACCAAATAACAATTTATAAAAGTAAACCATTAAAGGTTATGGTACGGCCTTCAACACGGAGGCCCCTTCCCTTCCATTACATTGGGACTTGGTAGGTAATACCTTTCGTTAAAAGTCGTAGTGACCATATTTCTTTACCATTCACGCTTAGCCTATTAGTTTAAATTTGGAATTATAATTATATAAATGTAATGTTAACATTATTTGAAAATTTTGATAGTTCAAAATCTCACTAAAAGAGAAAACAACAAATTTTAATGTGCGTATTGTTATTCTTTTACTTTTCTACATTGGCTAGAGGTATAGGGGGAGGGTTGAGATCTCATAAACATGTTTAACCCCGCCGCATTTTTGCGCCTGTCCCAAGTCAGGAGCCTCTGGCCTTTGTTAGTCTTGTATGATTTTAAATTTTAGTTTCTTGTGTATAATTCGGAGTTCAGTATGACGTCCATTATCACTGTACTATTATGCATATTTTAGGGGCCAGCTGAAGGACACCTACGGGTGCGGGAATTCTCGCTACATTGAAGACCCATTGGTTGCCTTCGGCTGTTGTTTGCTCTATGGTCGGGTGGTTGTCGCTTTGACATATTCACCATTTCCTTTCTCAATTTTATCACAAAGACACGACTCAAACTGAAAGACTTCTTTTACTACATATCTTTTATCCATAACATACATTCATTAATAAATGATTGTGACTTTTTACTGAATAAACAACTTATTTATCTAACAAAATTTATTTAAACAAATATGAGGTATGCGATGATCTTTTATTATTTTATTTATCTACTATTTCAACCATTAAACAAAACGATTTTCGTCTTTATCATCATCTTAAATATAAATGTCAATATTGCTTCGTTGATTAGATAAATACTTACAAGATCTTAAGTGGGTCTGATCATTTTTAGTAGACATCATATTGAGCTTTGTTATATTATACGGACAATAAGTAAAACTAAATGTTGATGACTGAGTTTAACAAGGAACCATTATTCGATTGTAAAGAAAGTAAAAAACTTTAAGAAAAAAATGTCGTTCATGGTATAAAAAATGTATTTTAGGTTACCTGTTCGATATTTTTAATATTAAATTGGCTGCCCGGTTCGTTATTTTAAATTTTCATAATCAAAAGAAATCAAATTACATGCAACATGATAATCATAGATGAAAGCAATTAAAAGAGATGCAGAACATTGTTGTGTACAAGTTATCGTAAATTTGCGTTGTCCCCATACATCGTTCTGTCAAATATAACAAGTCATAATCGTCAGAATACAAACTGTACAAACATACATTGTACGTCATGCTTTTGTTATGTCTTGTACATATAAGGCATATATTACTTGACAAATACATTTATCATTAAGAACGAACTTCGATTATCTCCCGTTTTACCGAAACCTTGACTGAAATGCATTATGGTTACAAGAGCTGAATTTTTCGTAATGCATTTTCCATAGGGTACCAGTAATGTTCCGTAGTTTTTTTTTAACGAAGACTACACAAATTAGGCAACAACGGGTAGCAGTTCCTGTACTAGAAATGCCAGTGTTGCATTACAACCAAAACATAATGTATGTTCATGCGGCAAAAATTATCTTAAAATGCAGTTGAAAAACATCGTCTTTTATGTTTTCTTAGTGGAAAAGGGATATTTTAAATGGATTCGACGTGTAGAAATGGACGAAATTAAATGCACTACCCTAGAACTGTTCTAAATAGAACTGTCAGAATCAGTTCACAGTAGAACTGTATGAAACTATTCTAGGTACAATGTCCAAAATTAGTTCTAGTCGTAGAACTGTCAGCAGAACTAACCCAATCAGTTCTGACCGTAGAACTGTCAGCAGAGCTAACCCAATGAATTCTAACGTCAGCAGAACTAACCCAATCAGTTCTAACCGTAGAACTGTCAGCAGAACTAACCCAATCAATTCTAACCGTAGAACTGTCAGCAGAACTAACCCAATCAATTCTAACCGTAGAACTGTCAGCAGAACTAACCCAATCAGTTCTAACCGTAGAACTGTCAGCAGAACTAACTCAATCAATTCTAACCGTAGAACTGTCAGCAGAACTAACCCAATCAATTCTAACTGTAGAACTGTCAGCAGAACTAACCCAATCAATTCTAACCGTAGAACTGTCAGCAGAACTAATCCAATCAATTCTAACCGTAGAACTGTCAGCAGAACTAACCCAATCAATTCTAACCGTAGAACTGTCAGCAGAACTTACCCAATCAATTCTAACCGTAGAACTGTCAGCAGAACTAACCCAATCAGTTCTAACCGTAGAACTGTCAGCAGAACTAACCCAATCAGTTCTAACCGTAGAACTGTCAGCAGAACATACCCAATCAGTTCTAACCGTAGAACTGTCAGCAGAACATACCCAATCAGTTCTAACCGTAGAACTGTCAGCAGAACTAACCCAATCAGTTCTAACCGTAGAACTGTCAGCAGAACTAACCCAATCAGTTCTGACCGTAGAACTGTCAGCAGAACTAACCCAATCAATTCTAACCGTAAAACTGTCAGCAGAACTGACTTAAACTGATCTAGGCATAAAACTGACAAAACCTGTAAGGATTGTGGAACCGTTATAAATGACGTCACTGCAGTAAGGGCACCTAAGTGGTCACCATTCAGTATTATATTCTTTTGACTTATTCATATTTAAGACAAAGACTTCTTAAAACAGTTCTATCGATAGAACTGACTAAAAACAATCTAGCTGTAGAACTGACCAAATCAGTTCACTCATAAAACTAACCAAATCAATAAAACGGTTCTATGGATAGAACTGACTAAATATACAATCTACATTTAGCAGTAGAACTGACCAAATCAGTTCTAATCATGGAACTAACCAAATCAGTTTAAAACGGTTCTATGGATAGAACTAACTAAATACAATCTAGCAGTAGAACTGACCAAATCAGTTCTAATCATGGAACTGACCAAATCAGTTCTAATCATGGAACTGACCAAATCAGTTATAATCATGGAACTGACCAAATCAGTTCTAATCATGGAACTGACCAAATCAGTTCTAATCAAGGAACTGACCAAATCAGTTCTAATCATGGAACTGACCAAATCAGTTCTAATCGTAGAACTGTTCTAGTCTTAGACTGACCAAATCAGTTCTAGGTTAGCACTGTTCTAGCTAGAACTGTCTAAAAGGTGTCAGAGTGACAGTTCTACATACTGTCCTAGAATAGTTCTTCTGACGGATTCTGACAGCTGTGATTAGAGGTTAGAAGTGATTTCCACTGTATATGTCAAGAAGTTTTACATAAAGATGTCCTTCTTTTCTATTTGTGTTTGAGTTTATAAACAACAAATATGCCCGCAGACTTTATCCTTGTAATCACTTACTGCATAATTTGTTGTAATGTGTTCGGGGATTGAATTATAATAGACTAGAATTACAATGTACATATCAAATAATGTCGCTCTCCCTCTGCGAGTTGATATCAAGGTCTCTTTCTCTTAAGGAAAACAAAAATAATGTGTGTGTTTCCTATTACATCTTTGAAAAAATAGTGTAGGTAGGTAGGGATTGTTTTCATTTTACAATTTTTATTTTACATTGAGTCAATAAGAATAATGGGAGGGTCATTCTGACTTTAACAAAATTGAAAAAAAAAAAAAAAAAAAAGACACTATAGGGTAGGCTATTTTAACGTAAAATTAGGGAGGGTAGGGCAATACAAAACACAGCTTTTTTATTTGGCCTAATATATAGCTTTAAGCTATTCTAATTAAATCCTTTCACATAACAATTTGTTCTGTAAATATGCCATGTGGCTACGAAGCATTATGGAAAAATGACTTCCACTGGCGGCATATTGATCATTGTCCATCTTGCTTATAAAATGTTTATCGCTTAATGACATCGATTTAAACAAGACATATTATTCTTTCTATGAGAAATAAAAAATATGAATTCAAAAATAAAAGAAATGTGATATCGATTTTGATTCGAACAAAAACGAGTTTTTGTGTTAATCGGGTACAAAAGGAAGCAAACAAAAAAAATGAGTTAACAATGGTATTAATCAATCATTGGCGTACTAATTTACGGGACGACTAATGGAGGTATCGCTAACTGGTAGTCCAATATCAGCAATATAAACACAGCGGGAGTAAAATGTATATATATAGGATTTTGTTAGTCCGAGTTTACTCTGACGCCCAATGGCTGTTTTGCCAGACAAGCTGGTGAGTTTTGGAAGAGCCATACATGTATCATCATCAGTATTGAACATATATACACGTAACACTATAGTCACCAGTGGCAAGTATTTGATATAGGACGTAAGCTTACACAATGTACATGAGGACATAATGTTCACGTTAAAACTCGTTGGCGTGCCCTAAATTGCCTCCTTAATGCAAAGTATATCACCTTTTCCATATATATCCATATTTAGTTAGTAGCAGCATAGTATTCCGTGTTTCGTTTCGGTCGACACAATTGGCAAAAACCAAGTTTTGGATTTATGTTTTAATCATGAAATATAATACGGTATAGACATATTCACATATAAATTAACATGCGTAATATAGAACAAAATCAAGTAGACATTGTTACACAGGAGATTCTAAGCATTCATTAGTTATTCAACATACAATGTATACTTAGTAATACATTTACATTATTATCTTTGTTTAGTTGGTGGATTTTTGCTTTACAAATGATTTTGACATTTTAAATTATTTGGTTTGTGCTTTAAAATAATCTTTTTTCTACGTTCGTCAATAGCCGAACATTCCAAAATGGAACGAAACTTGTAGACAATTGCACAAGAACACATACGAGTTAAAACGATCCATAAACATCATCTTCGTGTTAGAAATGTTTTGTTTTATTCAAAACACCTGGGTTGAGTTCAATATCGTAGCAGCTATTGATATCTATGTAGCAGCTAGTCTATAGTTAGACGTTCGATACTCAAAATTTACGTAGCACTACGTAGCTGCTACGATATTGAACTCACAGCCCTGGGTTGAGTTCAATAGCGTAGTAGCTACGTAGCGGGTACGTAGCTGCTATCAATATCGATGTAACAACTAGTCTATGCAACCCTGTACATCGATTAATTCGTATTCGGTAATTCTATTACATTTACACACAAACATGCAAACACGCACACGCACACATAAATGTCTGCCGTCCTCTATTGTTATTACATTTATATAAAACAAGTTGTCCATCGTGTTTATTAAAGGATTGATGTTTTAATAAGGATAAAAAAAAGTCATGCCACGTGTGATTAATATTATAGTTTATTATGTCATAATCACGGTCAAAGTCCGCTGTTGTCTAGACGACTGTCCATTTCATGATTGCAGCCTCAATTCTCTCTATTAACACGATTAATCATCATCATATATAAATACTTGCGTTCAAATAAGGAGATAATGAAGTTAAAATCTGCAACTGGACACTGGTCAATCAACTTTGGTACATTTGTATATAAGGGATGTAGAAGGCGAGTGATGTATCATTAATTATACATAATGCAAATGACAAAAGCAGATGATATAAGTAACATGCCTCTTTTTTCCTTGTCAATATCATTGAAAAATATCAATTTTGTTTTCCGTGTCGGTTGCATTTTTGTAAATATTGACAATTCAATTTCCCATAGGAACTCCTTTTACGGCTAAAACTGTACCACTTTTACTATTAAGTTTCGAATAAAATCTTATCCTAGAATTGAAAGTTCATATGCACTACAATTTTTTTCAAAGGTCAAAATATAGAGCTGTGCGGCATATTTTCAACGTTTATATGCCCTGAACTTCTCACAGTTTAAACTAACACTAATTTTATGTAGTACTTTTTAATTCAATGTACTCTGTCTTTTTACAAGAGATTGTTTGTAGATGTAAAAGCAAAACTATTTGTATGGTACATATATAATTTGTCGTGTACTAACATTTGGTGTCGTCAGGGCAGGGGCGATTGTAGAAATCAGCTTACTCATCACACAATATAAAATATGGCATTACGATAGTTAAAGGATGATGGTTGAACTATAAATCTCAATGCCCAATATTTTAAGTTTTTTGTTGTTAGTGGAAAATGATTTCACACAAACAAAACAAATCAAAACAAAAAACAAAACAAAACAAAACAAAACAAAACAAAACAAAACAAACCAAACAAAACAAATCAAAACAAAAAACAAAACAAAACAAAACAAAACAAAACAAAACAAAACAAAAAACAAAAACAAAACAGACATTATAAAAATTGCTAACATAATATTTACATAAAATTTAAAGTTTTCTCAAAGCAGATTTTTTTATGACAAATAGCCAAGCTGTTTCAAAATACTGATATACCCACAGTTACATACATGTAACTATATAGATTTATTAAACATACATGTATATAAGGTGTGAAAATCTTTACATTCTTTAAATATTTAATTTACATAAAATAACAAATTTCTATCCATAGAGTATGCAGGACATTCTATAAGAAAATGAAGTTCATTTGTCACTTTTTTTTAATCGTATTTTTTACAAATTCTTTGACAAACTTCTCATTGAGAGTATATCATTGTTTCAATTGTAAGAAAGTGTAAGATAAAACCCTGAATATTGGAATAGATTTTCTTAGATAAAATTATTCAAAATATTCAAATAATTTTCTGCATACAATGACGTTTTAAATTCACAATATTCTTAATTTTCCTTGATTTCTTCTCGTAGGATACTTTTTAAACCACTAAGTAAACAGTTTTTGAATTGAATCTAAAGTTACGGTGTCTGACACTTCTATATCAAATATTATGATTATTATTCGCTAAATCTTTTGGTGTCTGTATGCTTATACCTTCTGAGAATCGTGTTTGTTTGTAATTCACATAATTATGTATTTCAATTGGCTTTCAAATCGATTTTAGTCTGCTATATATTCCATTATTGGTTTTGTTTTATAAAAAAAATGGGGACACAAGTTCTCAATAATGATATTGTTCTTGTACTGCTTGTACTGCTTGTACCTATTACCATAAACAATACTTCATATACTATCGCTTTCGTACTGACATTTCTGCATCAGTACTATATTTTATAGTGTAACGTTTTTTAGGGTTTAAATAATCAGTTACAAATTAATATTTTTAAATAGAAATCTAGGATAGTTTAAGAAAAATTATTAAAAATTTCAAAAACTTTAAACCACAGAGTGAATGTAATGTTTTCTGGCAGAAAAAAAGTCCATTTATAAGAAAAACACAGAAAACAGGATTTTATTTTTTTTTACCAAATTTACTTCTAGATATTATCTAAAAAAATAAATGATCATAAACAAACTTCTGTCTAAGTTTGGTAGAAATCCATGATGGTTTAAGAAAGTTATTAAAATTTCAAAAACTTACACCACAGGACGCCACCGCCGACGACCGAGTGAGGGATCGCTATGTCTCGCTTTTTCGACAAAAGTCGAAGGCTCGACAAAAAACAATGCATTGTTTACATTTCTGTCATAAAAAAACAGGTGCTTTTATACACTAGCCTCTGCTATCTTTTATGTATATTTTGTATGAATTTAAATCATGTACACGTCTGTGTCTGAAGGAAAATGAAACATGTGTTGCTGTTGTTGTTACAATCTCTAGACCTTCTTTATACACACCATAACCTCAAACACAAATATAAGGACCACATCCCGATCAGTTTTCTTCTTTTTTTAAGGGTGGCGGTCATTTACGTTTGCTATTGGAAAATTGTATAAATTGAGTCCCTGGACTGTATTTTTATAAATATTGACCATGTTGGTTTGATGGCAGAGTCCTCTGGTAACACTTTGAAGTATACATTTTAGGACAATAGGCTATATATATATATATAAATATAAGAATATAGAAAATGTTGTTTGATTGCCAAATAACTATCCACCACACATGCCGTAGATGTAGGCATTTTTATAAAAGGTAGGTTTATATAAAAAAGAAGATGTGGTATGATTTTCAATGAGATAACTCTCCACAAGACACCAATAGCACAGAAATAAACACATATTGGTCACCGTATGGGCTTCAACAATGAGCAAAACATATACCGCATATTCAGCTTTAAAAGGCCCAGAATTTAAAAATATAAAACTTGAGTACTTTGTTTAGTGGAGATGTTTTTTTTATATTAAAATGTGAAACAGAGCACGGACTGGTAAAGTAGGGCAATAACGTTAGTGGGGTTCGTGTTGCTTAGTCTTAAGTTTTCTATGTTGTGTCTTGTGTACTATTGTTTGTCTGTTTGTTTTTTTATTTTTTTAGCCATGTCATTGTCAGTTTATTTTCGATCTATGAGTTTGACAGTCCCTCTAGTATCTATCGTCCCTCTTTTACATTGGCCTGTATATAGTGTAGGATGCACTAAAATGTGTCACAACACATTTGTTTTATAGTCAAACATTTCCTCACTTAGACAAGATACTCCATGATCAATAATATTGCCTTCATTTCTGTTCATTTATAATTGTATTGTACGTCTCCAAACTTTCACTAATTGCACATCTTATTAGGACAGAAAATCATTTAATTCAATTGACGGCCTTTAGCTTAAGTGTGAGATAAAATGATACAGTGAGAATTCGACATGATAATTTTATTTACTATGAACAAATTCTCAGTACTTTATGCCAGAAGTGATATTTAAACCAAATATAATAAGTATTATAAAAGTGCGGATAGCGTTTTTTTCTAGTTTCATTAGTAAATACTATTGATTGTTAGCTTGTATTTTGTATTTTATATATTGGTATTTGATCCATTCACGTTGCACAGTATTGTTAAGCCTTTTTTACTTTTAAAAGGATTAGGTTCAGTAAGACTCCTTTTTTGCCCCAAAATATGTCAGTTTTTCAAAATTGACTTTTTGTTATAATGTTAACTTTAAGCTATTTATTGGAAAGTATAATACTTCTGCTACATAAATATGGGCTGTTTTTGACAATAAAATTCACATATATCGGGTACTAGCATCATTCATTCATGCTAAACTACTGCAATCTTCACAATCTTAGCATTTGAGGTAAATTCTAGACGATTTTGGTCTTAAATGAAAGTGGCCGCATTTGTGTTCATTCTTAATATTTAAACGTAAGTTGCATTTGATGATAATACATAACATATATAAAGGTTGAGGGTGAACGCGGATGCGGCCACGTTCATTTTTGACAAAAAAATATCTATAAAATTGACATATTATGGCATATTTGATAGATTTTCATATTTAAGCTTGAAATTGAGCGTCTGAAATGACCAAATCAGTTTAAATCTTTCACACAAACTAATTGAATCGACTGAAGGTGTTTAAAAAGTGTAAAAAATCTTTCATAAGATGAACCTAAAATTTGAGGCCAAAATGGGCCCTTACAGGACCTACTCCTTTGGGTCCAACCATTAGTAATCCAACAAACATTTGTCTTATATTGTTAAGCTATCTACTAAGTACAGTAGTTACAATGAGAATACGACATGGCAATTTTATTTTATAACAATAAGCATATTCTAGTTTTGTAGTATAAACATATTTTATTGTTAAAAAATGACAAATGGATAAGACACAAGTTTTCAACTTAGTAACGTCTTCTTCGTATTCTAGGTACTGTCTTCTAGAAGTGATATATAAACCAAACTATAATAATATAAACAGTGCGGATTGTTTTTCTGTTCTTTCTAGTTCCATTCGCTTTCGCTTTGTATGATATCGTTACATGTAAGCCTTTTTACTCAAATTAGTACCATTTGTAGTTCTAATCAAATTTACGTTTTATATTACCACATTTATTAGGCTAACACCACTATTTGCTAGGCTAAAATTTTAATCTGCCGATACTTGTATCTTGGCATTGCACAAGGTCATGTTTATCGCTGACTGTTTATGAAGTTTTTTGATGCTTAATGTACATACTAATTGACAATTTAGTTTTATATTTTGTGTTGGTTGTTTTTGGCCTTGAACTAGCTGTCAGTAGATACGAGTACTCGCAGATCTATACTTGTGTTTTTTTTTTGCTGTTGGAATGTACAAGTACCCGGCAACGTCCACTTTATGTTTTTGTCAGATGTATTTCTATTTGTATCTATCAGACGAGTTAAGGTGGCTCATGGGTACAAAAATTTTAGCAAAAAATTAAACCTTTATTTTTTCATTACAAATTTTATTTATTACACTATTAGTTGTTACTTTATGATATGGTACAAAAAACAACCCAAAAAAATTATTTGGTTTGGCCCCAGATGACTTTAAAAATTGAAAAAGCTCCAAATTATCTCCCTTTGGTGCAAAAATGCCATTTTTTGGCCTTAAATTTGAAATATCTTTTTTAACTCATCGGTGACCTATATTTTTTATTATTGTTTTCAAATAAGCTGTACATAAACTAAATAATTGTAAAATTTAAGCGATTTCTTATATAAGGTTATTTTTTTATTTCGATATTTCCTCTGTTTCTCCTATTAGTTCAACAGAAAAAAAGGACATTAACAAAAATGTATGCTTCTTCTAGAGGCAGATTTTAGCTTAAATGAACGGTGACCCCATTTTTTTATTTCATTTTTCTTTTAAGTATATGATAAAGTTCATTTATGAAAAAATATAGCGAAATCCTATATTAGAAAAAAAAATTCATTTATACCCAGGAGCCCCCTTAAGCCTTTTTCAACTGATTTTTATTAGTTCGTTCTTATGTTGTACTGTTACATTACTGTCTAAGGTTAGGTGGAAATGGGGAGGGGTTTGAAATCCTGCTTACATATTCAAACCACCACATTTTGTATATTGCTATCAGGAGCCTGTTATGTAGTAGTGTCTTTTGTTCCTGTGTTACACAATTATTTGTTTTTCGTTCAATTTTTGTTCATACATCAGGCCGTATGTTAATTCGTTACAATTGTTTTACATTTGTCATTTCGGGGCCTTTTATATCTGACTATGCGGAATTTGCTTTGTTCATTGTTGAAGGCCGGGTTATGACCTATAGCTGTTTACTTCTGTGTAAGAGAGTTGTCTCATTGGTAATCATATCACATATAATATTCTTTTTTATAAGCAGTGTTATATTGGCATGACTTGAATCAAATGGAAGATCTTCTGATATAATAATAATAATAAGCTGTGGACTTTAATCTTTATTCTTCTTCTCGTTTTTCCATCATAGACACTAAATTAAGCTATATTGTTAACAAATAGGGTAAAAGGTCAACGAGAAACATGTTTTCATGAATAACAAAAATCAACAAAGATGTCAACCAGATAGTTGTTACCAATTTTCATTTTAACATAACTGTATTTATATCTAGGACAGATAGATTCATACACAACGTATTTTACACCTACACGCCGGAATGTTCATACACTACACTATGTTTTTGGCTGAGAAGATACAGTTCTAGAGACAAATTGAATTCGATTTTTGATTGAATTTCATGCAATCTTTACCCATACTTAAATCAGTACTTTAGTCCTACTAATCTAAAAGCTTTATAGAAGATCAATTAAGGACAAATGATTTTAAAGCAGCAGTAAATATTCTTAAAAAGATATCATAAAATAAACATAAAAAACAGATTCTAGAAATATTTTTTTAACTTCCCCCTTTTTTCCGGAAACGTTTTTTTTTTATTGAAACTAATATGAAAATAAAGAAAGATACTGAATAGCTCCTACACTTAAAGACTAGGATAAAATAAAAGCTATGTAAGCCCCTGCCCAACATACCGTAACTGTTCAGTCGACTCCTGCGCCACTGTAACCTGTTATAAATCAAACTGCAATGTCTATTCAAAATAGACATTTCATCTCACAATTTGCATGTAGCATTTACGACTTATAGTATTAAATATCAATATCAGATTCCACTTTTTTTCTGTATCTTACTTATAATCAGAAGATAGATGGTGAATATATTGTACATACAGGTAAAACAGTACAATACGAAATTTTGATAAAGGCATAAATCATCAAAAGGGATGTTGGTTAAGCAAGCACTGAGTTGTTATACTGTAATATCTCACGTGAAAGTACTTTCCAATCTCACATAGTATATACGAATTATAGTAGTAAATATTAATCACTCCCGTTTATTTCGGCATTTGATTTAAGTTCGACCACACAATCTGTACCGGGGTAAGGTGGCAGATTAAGTTCATATTTCTGAGCAAGAGATTTGGGTATAAATCGTCCACCAAGATAATGTGTCTTTCCGTTAAATAGTTTAGCACACAGCTTAGGTGCGGTCAGTGATATCAATAACTCGGGTTTCAATCCATCTTCGCACCCTTTCTCAACATCCCAACCTAAAAAAAACAGGAATCACAAAAAGATTATCTATTTGTTCGCAAAAATACACTCTAAAAACTGTTAGTTTTCCCGTTTGAATAGTTTTACACCAGTAATTTTTTGGGGCCCTATATAGCTTGCTGTTCGATCGTACCTTGATCTACATATATAATGGTTTACTTTTATAAATTGTTACTTGGATGCAGAGTTGTCTCATTGGCAGTCATACCACATCTTCCTATATCTTAAAGTACCCGTTTCCTACATCGTGACAGAACACAAAGCCTAAGGTTATGTAGGTATATAAATTGATTTAAAAAAAACAATAATTTTGTATAAAATCTTGTCTATTATTTACCTTTATAGTCTAAATGTAAGTCTGCCTCTTTACCAAAAATGCTAGCAAAGAATAACAATGCTTTGTAGAATAATAATGGGATATCCAATAAAGTGAAGAAGATGTAATATGCTTGTCGTAAAGGAAGTTAATGTTTAGTTTGTTAAATCGTTTGAAAATATCTGAATTCTCAGAAGAAATGTAAACTATTCTTCAATTGTATTACGAAGATTGTACAATGAGCTATATCCTAATTTTAAACTTTAATCATTATTGTAAATACTTCATTATATACTGTTGAGAAAAGTATTTCGACCTGATGTAAAATCTATACCAAAACATCTGTTAACATATTTCGCTTTGTAAAAATCTTTATCAATGTCCGTAACTGTTTGAAAATTGAGCTGATGTAAGAACCCTACAACACAGACTAAAGTTTTACGTATGTTTCGTATTGCAAAAGCTATATATATATAGCCGGTCAACACAAGTTGTGAGTTTAAACACCTTTTCTGTAAGGTGCGTTAAAATTGTCTGATTTCACGCAGAAAGTAAGTAATTTTGTCTCACTCACTCTTAAATTCAAACTGGTTGCAATGATAAACACCAACAATAAGTTAAATATATATATACACCTTTATGTCTCTTGCTGTTCGGTGGGAGTCAATGTTCCGTGTTGAAGACCGTACTTTGGCCTATAATGGTTTACTTTTACAAATTATGACTTGGATGGAGAGTTGTTTCATTGGCACTCATTCCACATCTTCTTATATCTAGTATACTAGTACTTACCAGATGGAACATCTATACTAGCTATTGGTACTTCAACATTCTTCAGTGTTTCTAGTACGCTGGCAAAATCTGACCGAGGTGGCCCTTTAAAGCTGAAACCAAAAAGAGCATCTACTACCAGGTTGTATGAATCACTGATCAGAGAAGCTTCAGATGGTAGAAATGATAAGAAAGGCATATCCATTCCTTCACACTGCTTAACTAAGCTCTGGAATAAAGGTTTGTTTGGACGTTTTGGGTAAAAAATCGACGGTTTATATCCCTGAAAAAGAATCATGTACTAGTTAAACCTTAAAATAAAATATCAGAGCAGTGAGTGTTTTGTCAGTTAACAATAAAAAATAAAATCACAAAAATACTGAACTGAACTCCGAGAAAAATTAAAAAAAGGACTGTCCCGAATCAAAAGGCTAAATCAAAAGCTCATACACATCAAACGATGGATAACAACTGTTATAAAATGAAAGGTTGGCTTTTATTTTACCCTGAAATAAAAATAAAAATTACTAATAGTTTTACACTCGATTTATGATTACTATCATCTTCAATAATGCAAGTTCAACTATTAACAATATTCAATGAAACCCAACAAAATTATATTTTGATAAAAAAATGAATAAGGTCACATCTAAGATAACAGTTTCGAAAACTTGAATACTTAGTCGTTGGCATTCGTCTCATATATTGCAACCATTATAATATATCAAGTAGACTTCGTCCAGTTAATGTACAATCAATCACGGTAAAACCGTTGTATTTTTCTCTAGGGCTATTTTCATATCTTGCAACTATTAAACTATATTGAATATACTTCATGCAGTTAATATACAATAACTTCAGGTTGTATGCGATGAATTTGAACACTTCATTGCTGTATTTGGCAATATAAAACAACGGGCCATCAATTCAATGTAGATTATTAGTCCGAATACAAACACTCGTCCGTCTAAATTGACAAGATATTGAATTTTTCTAACTATAACTTCCATATCATAACACCCAAACATGCGATGATTTCTAATAATTCTTCCCAAATGAAACATTAGTATTCTTAATTATCACAAACAAACAAAATGAGAGGAGATATTTGTAATAAAGTTGCTTATCTTCTTCCTTTTTATTGTCGATTCGTTTCTGCTTCTATCGGACCAGACAGCGCATGGGGGCAAACAGAACGGATATTGTTAATAATTCAAATAACCTTAATTAGTATGGTGGAAATAAGGTTGTAATTTGTACGTTAATTTAAGCCAGTAAGTCGGATTTAATACAGGTTACTTATATTTTAATTATTCATATAATTGACTATTCTAACAGTTCAGATAATTATCTAATTGTGTCTCTAATCAAGCAGTAGCAGGTCGCCTCCACAATCAAGGTTTGACCCAGTTTTATATTGCATTCTGTTTGTGACTGTTTCATTAAATGTCAAAACTGGTGCCGGGTTTTAATGAGCGAGAGCATTACTTCATCTTTAACATTCATATTTTTGGTAAACTGAGAATTATTTCATGCATAAACTCTGTAAGAACACAGAATAAAAACGAAGATGTGGTATGATTTCCAATGAGACAACTCTCCAGACGAGACAAAAATGACACACGATTAACAATACTTATAACAAAATGAAATGTGGTCTCATCTTTTCTTGCGTTTTCAGTTAAAAGGGGATATGTTGGCCATAAAGTGGTCAGTTCTCGAAATACAATTCGAGAAACATAGGCAGATGAAGAAAACTACCTTTGCCATTGCAACAAACATCTAACTAAAATCTAAAGAGCAGTAGCTTTTTAAATATATATATATATATATATATATATTTGTAAATATCCAAATTTTCATTTTGAAGCAAAGGTGGTCGTGTGGTCTAGCGGGACGGCTACAGTCCAGGTGATTTGTTTTGTGGTCACGGTATCTCAGTAGCATAGGTTCGAATCCCGGCGAGGGAAGAACAAAAAACTTGCAAAAGCAAATTTACAGATCTAACATTGTTGTGTTGATGTTAAGACGAGTATACAGTATGGTGCTCTTCTGACTGTAAAACAATTAAGTGCACTTAGTAATTTGGAAACGTGTCGTGCATAATGACAGAATTAACCCTATATTGAACATATATTTAGCTTGAAACGATTTTTACAGGATCGAGTCGTATTTACAAATAGCAAAAGGTGCAATTCCCTTGCTTTGCTTTGTACATTAATGTAATGTTTTCTGCAAAATGAAGGTAACAGTAAAGGCTTGTAAAAAAGGAAAATCATAAAATACTGAACACCGAAGAAATTCAAAACGGACAGTCCTTTATCAAAAGGCAAAATCAAAAGCTAAATTGAAAGGATTACAACTGTCATACTACTGACTTGATACACTAAAATGAAAGGATTACAACTGTCATATTGCTGACTTGATACAGGCATTTTCTTATGTTGAAATTATATGGTCTGAAAAACGATGATTTTGGTATAAAAATCGGTGCATTTAAGGCTATTTACTTGCTAATGTAACAACCTCTTGACATGGAAAATAGTGTCGATACATCCCTGATATGACAAACAAAATGCGTATGTCAAACGTATGCCGTATGTTTTCGTTCTTAAAATCATACAATTAAAGTACTATAAACTTGTAAAAGTCCAAATCGTATGCCAGTTGCCTGTTTTACTAATTTTGAAAATCATAGATTTTTATCAATTTCAGGACAAAAACAATATCAATTAATGTTTTTAAGAAAGCAGATGCTAGGGAAAATTCAATTCTGAAACAAAGTTTAAAAAGAGAGCTGGTAAATATAAACTAGACGGCATAATAGAATGACACATTACACATATCCGTGATGTACTTTATCATAGTTATTGTTTCGATATAGGTACACTGCATCATCGTATTTATCAAACATAATTTCTATCTTATAAATAATCTATGGTTGCCATATCTTGAGAATTGATATCTTTCACTTTACTTATATATTACATATCGGTCAAAGTAGATACAAATTAAATGTTCATGGTATAGAATAAAATTCTGTCGTGACTCAAATTCCCCAATGATTGACTGTTCTTCTTATAAATATTCTGTTGTAAATATGAAGATCTGATTTGTCTGGCAAACTGTGAGATGCTTAGAAATATCAAAACTACTTTTGACATATAAAATCCACTTCTGACAAACTTGATCCCATACAGAAATTGGACTGACAAACGTTACATCACTATCTCAATGAGCATCCGTCACTAAAATGAACTTTTGTATATATTTTGTTTTATTTGAAATTTCTTGTGGTTATATTATATGCATAGAGAGACTGTAGGGAATTGTTTAAGACAACATCAATCTTCAAGGCGTCGTCTTTTCATTAGTAGACACAACAGTTCACAATTCCAGAGAAACATCATCATGTTATTTGATCTAAGACATAAAGCAACAGCAAAAAGAAAACAAAAACAACAAATAAATAACCATGAGGTAACATCACGTGATGCCGATCGACAGAAAAATGTAAAACAAGTCCTTATAGTTCTTTGATTCTAGACACGTTGTGAATACGAGTCGTCAAAAGAAGTAAAATCAAAGCCAGTAAACATGTCATTTTGTCATACGAATGTTGGCAATTATTGATATATTCCATACAAAGCAATATGTTTTGTAATATACTAGAGAATAATAGTCACAAAGGATTTCCGATCTAATACACATGATACACACAACGAAGCTGTAATTTCTATAATGTAAGATATATGTAAATTTATCCAGTGATATATTTGCTATTAATTGTATTGTTCTGTTTTTTGTCTTGTCTAACTAGTAGCATTCGTTAGATATCATAATTTTAATGATTTCCAGGGTATGGAATACAATCATCTGCTTTTCTGATCGCATAAAAAAACTCATCCTTATAACATGTTATAAATTTGTATTTGTTTCTTCATTGCATATTCACTTAATTGTGAACTTTACGTATACTAAAATAGACAATAATAAAGCTACAAAAGACAAGTTATTAAGAAATATTCCTCACTTCAGATAATACTGAAAGCCAAATTTGGTCATGTTATTTGAATAAAGACAAAAAAAATATAAATGACAACAAAAAAATTACCATGAGATAACATCACGTCATTCCGATCGACAAACAAAATGTAAAACAAGTCCTTATAGTTCTTTGATTCTAGACACGTCAAGAATTAGAGTCAACAAATGAAGTAACATCAAAGCCAGTAAACATGTCATTTAGTCATACGAATGTTGGCAATTATTGACATATTCCATACAAAGCAATATGTTTTGTAATATACTTAAGGAATGACTGTGATATTTTTTCTGTCTATGAAGAAATAACATAAAAAATTTGGTGCACACTGAATAACGCGCGTAGCGGGTTATTTCATAGTGTGCACCACATTTTTTATGTTATTTCGAATAGACAGAAAAAAATATTACAGTCATTTCTTATTCAATTCTAAATTCCATTTTAAACCGTAGAAAACCTTGAAAAAACGTTGATGACGTCACGGTTACATGACTAAATTATGTCTATGGTCTTATAACAAAATAACGTCGGCCAATCAGAAGACGCGTTTCATCCAAAATTAAATTATTAGAGAATAATAGTCACAAAGGATTTCCGATCCGGTACACATCATACACACACAATAGGTCTAATTTCTACAATGTAAGATATATGTAAATTTATCTAGTGATATATGTGCTATTAATTGTTTTGTCTTGTCTAACTATTCATTCATTAGATATTATAATTCTAATGACTCCCAAGATACAACCGGCTGTTATGATCACATGAAACGAAAATCATCTCCATGAATTTGTAATTGTAGCTTAATTGAATCTTCGCCTAGTTATAAATTTTATAAATCAGGTATAAGTTACATATGAAGCTACATGAAATGCTCCTGAATACCGCCATAAAAAAATCAAAATGAACAACAACAAAATCAAAAATCGATTTAAGTAGAAATTGAAAGGATATATGTTAAGTTCTTTCAAAATGTGTCTATCCTCATATTATAGTGTATTATCTGTATTATGCTGTTTACTTTATAAAGTTATTTCGTGTAAAAATAACTTAATTTTTTTTATTTGCTTTTATTTGTTTTGTTCTGTTTATGTCTTGTCTAAGCATTCGATATATCTCAAAATGGTAGTGAGTCCCAGGGTATTGGATACAATCATCTGCTATTCTGATCAGATAAAAAGAGACTCATCCTTATAATTTGTATTTTAAGCTTCATTGAATATTCACATTAATACGTTTATATAGCATAACTAAGTTTACTGTAAAGCATGAAATGTTCCTTCAAAACATATCCTTAAATACCTTCATTTAAAAATTCAAAAAAGAACAACAAACAAATAAAAAATCGGATGGATAGGTTAATTTCTTTGCAAATGTGTATACTCTCGACCTAAGAGTATACCGTATTTATTATGCTGTTTAATTTATGCTGTTTAATTTGTTAAGTAATTTCGTGCAAAACTTACTTAAAAAATATATTTGCTTTGTTCTGTTGATGTTTTGTCTGAATGTAGCAGTATCTTTATTTTAATGAGTCACAGGATATTTGAATACAATCAGCTGCTTTTCTGATAACATAAGAAAAATATCACCCTTATATATTTGTATTTGTAACATCATTGAATCTTCACCTATATGTAAAAGAGGGACAAACCATACCAAAGGGAAAGTCAAACTCATAAATCTAAAACAAACTGACAACGCCATAGCTAAAATGAAAGACAAACAAACAACAGCACACATGACACAACACAGAAAACTAAAGAAGAAACAACACGAACCCCACCAAAAAACTAGGGGTGATATCAGGTGCTCCAGAAGGGTAAGCAGATCCTGCGCCACATGTGGCATCAGTCGTGTTGCTTATGTGATAACAAATCCGGTAAATAGTCTAATTCGGTAGGTCACATTCATGAAAGGGAAGGGGATTGTAGTTACGACGTAAGGAACATATCCGATGTCATTTGTGAAACGGTTATTCCATAACGGTCAACCAACTCGTGATGGCGTCCGTAAAATTTACGAAGGGATGATTTCAACTTCACCATAAATCTTATATAGCAAAAATAAGTTAATTGTAAAGGAACATTAAATGTTCCTTCAAAAAATGTTTCTGAATATCTTAATGAAAACAAAATTTAAAAAAAACAACAAAAATCTTAATGAGCATCCGTCACTAACAATGAACTTTTGTATATATTTTGTTTTATTTGTAATTTGTTATATTATATACATAAGGAGACTGTAGGGAATTGTTTAAGATAGCATTGATCTTCATGGCGTCGTCTTTTTATTAGTAGAACCAACATTTCACAATTGCAGAGAAATATGATCATGTTATTTGATCCAAGACGGAAAGCAAAAGAAAAAAGACAAAACAACAAATAAATCACCGTGAGATAAAATCACGTGACTCCGATCGACAGACAAACTGTAAAACAAGTCCTTATAATTCCTTGATTCTAGACACATTGTGAATGCTTGTCGACAAATGAAGTAACATCAAAGCCAGTAAACATGTCATTTTGTCATACTAATGCTCGCAAGTATTGATATATTCCATACAAAGCAATATGTTTTGTAATATACTAGAGAATAATAGTCACAAAGGATTTCCTATCTAACACACATGATACACACAATGCAGCTCTAATTTCTATAATGTAAGATATATGTAAATGTATCAAGTGATATATGCGCTATTAATTGTATTGTTCTGTTTTTTTGTCTTGTCTAACTGGTAGCATTCGTTAGATATCATAATCTAAATAAGTCCCAGGGTATTGCAATACAATCAGCTGCTATTCTGATCACATAAAAAGAGACTCATCCATACACATTTGTACGGTAGCATCACTGAACCTTCACGTAGATATAAATTTTATATAGCAGAAATAAATTAATTGTTAAGCATGAAATGGTCCTTCAAGAAATATCATTAAATACCTTCATTAAAAATTCAAAACGAACAACAAAATATAAAAAATCAATTGAAGTGGAAATCGAAAGGATAGGTTGAGTACTTTCCAAATATGCCTACCTTCCACCTTAGAGTGTATTATATTTATTATGCTGTTTGCTTTTTTTTTAACCGTTTCGTGCAAAACTTACTTTAAAATTTATATTTGCTTTCATTTGTTTTATTCTGCTTATATCTTGTCTAAATGTAGCATTCGATAGATCACATGATATTTATGAGTCCCAAGGTATTGGAATACAATCTTCTGCTGTTTAGATCATATAAAAAAACACATCTTTATAAATTAGTGTTTATTACTTCATTAAAAATTCACTTAAATGTAGACAATTAAGCTACAAAAGACATATTCTCAAAAAATATTCCTTAATCCGAACATGAAAGCCAAATGATAGGTTTAGCATTCGGCCATGTGTATTTTCTCGACATTTAAGTGTATTAGATGTATTATGATTTCAAAATTCTTTATGCAACTAAAAGGAAAACAAAAACAATACTTTAAAACAAGCCAGATATTCACTTTTTAGTGAATAATATTCAAATTGCAATATACTACAGCAAACCCGAAACCGTTTTAAACATGTGTTGCACGGTACAGCATGATAATGCTTGGAAATTTTTTAATTTGTTGAACTGTTATGATTTTTACCCAATATCATGGAAAATTATGATAGGCGAAACAGACTCAAGATAGTTTTAATCTTTGTATCGATAGTCATTTATTTATCATAGCTTTGTCTGAATAATATGTAGAGTTTGTCATACTCGGAGGTATGAACCTTGCTGCATATATTATAAACGTATTAATAATTTATGTGTTTGCGACGTATGGAGGGACGAGGTCGAGCGAATACTATACATCTTCCTGTCGCTATTGAAGCATGAAGAATATCAAAAACAAATTCTTTAAAACTACAAAGTTGTATACATATATATACGTACAAAAAGCTTGAGATGTCGGGCTGCCACCAAGCCGTCACCGCCATTGTTTCCGGGTCCACAACAAACAAGTATAGCACCACTATCTCTCGTCATCTTTTCTAAGGGAAAAGTCTGCAAAACAATGTTTAACAATTGTCTTGAAATTTAAAAAAATCATATTACGGTATACTAATTGTATATTTTAATATTGGATACAATCTGATCATCAACTCTGATTTAAATGTCTATTAAACAATGTTTGACAATTGCCTTGCAATTAAAAAAAGAATATTTTACAGAATACTTATATTACAATTGTATATTTTGATATTATATATAATCTGATTCCCAAAACTGATTTGAATGAACATTATACTTGTGCAACAGTTAGTGTTAGAAAAGTCCGTATCGCTCAGTGAATTGTTGTATATGACTAATTACTTGTTGATATGCTCGTGTTTTTTTCTTATGGCTATGTCTTAATTCGACTTGTTGATTTCCTTGTACCTTTAGTATTTTTCTTCCATTTTCTATTATTCATAACAGTTGTATTACGTGTTGTTTATTCAGTAAATTTCTGTGAAATGTTTTGTTTTTGTTCATTTCGATTGTTTTGTATTTGTTGCCATGGTGTTTGGTATTTTCCATTATACACCTAATGGATAGTCTCATTGTTCGTACACTAAAATGAAAATAACGTTACGTCATTGGTTGAATTTCCATTGTTTAGAACGTTTAAAACCAATTACAAAGTTTTGGTGTACGCTTTTAAAAATATTATCAAGAATACATTAGATTCTGAAACGTTTAATTAAAAGATCATAGGATTACGTTTTTTTTTATTTTGTTTTATATGTTTCATTCTGTTGGATTACTAATAAATCTATACTTGAAATACTTCAATTTCATACAAAAGTACCAGGTAATTAACCAATGACTCCTCGTCGTTTTTTATTTGTAAAACTTCATCTCTTAATTTATAATACGTAGTACTTAATCGGATTTAAACCTCAATAAATCAAGATTATACGACGACAAATACGATTAAAATTCACTGATGAAATGGCAAATATAAATTTTAAATCACGTGTTAATTGTCTTGACATTTTCTCCATGCTGTAAATCCAGACTACTTAGACCTCTTGGTTAAATGCTAGGTATAATAATATTGATTAAGTTCTTTTTGAAGAGGGATAATGCCGCAACAAGCGAGACGGAGTTGAACAATGAAGAAGTAAGGCAAAATGTTTACACTGTTTTCAGTACAATTAACACTGTTGACATAATTCGTGCTTGCAAATCTTTCATCAGAAGTGCGTATTGCGGTTAATAAACTCATTACTAATACAGACTTAACAATTTGTTCGTATGAACGCAAGATCACGTTTCATCAACAAAAGACTTAACAGTGACGCTCGAATAAACAAAAACAACAAAAGGCATAATAAAGTACGAAATTATAAAAACAAACTATTAACTCAATTAATATTGTTAGGTTTTTACAAAAAAAGAAGATACTGTAGTGGGATTGCGATAACTACAATTGTTTCACAACGGGTGTCACGCGTGGAGCAGGATCTGCTTACCCTTCCGGAGCACCTGAGATTACCCCAAGTTATTGGTGGGGTTCATGTTGCTTAGTCTTTAGTTGTCTACGTGGTTTCCTGTGTACTTTTATTTGTCTGTTTGTCTTTTTCTTTTTTATCCATGGCTTTGTCAGTTTATTTGTGATCTATGAATTTGATTGTCCCTCTGGTATCTTTCGCCCCTCTTTTGTAAATAAAGGAAGTTTAAGTTGTTTTGCTTTTCGTTTTTGTGTAAAAGGAACTCCAAATCACCATTCATTCATATCCATCGTAAACTCACTGACCTTTGCTATCGCTACAGCACAACTATACCCGGCAAGTTCCATAAGCTGATCAACGCTGAAAGCATATTCTGTAAATAGTTCCTCATCAATTTGCTGTGCTTCTTCCTGACTGAAAAACAAAACCAAAAAAACATTTAAGATAACGTAAAATGAAATTTAAGGCACAGTTTATTATGATGCATAATATTATTGATGTCTTGTTTGCATTATTCATTTGAAAAAAAGCCTTCTCTGAGGTGTTGTTTTTCAAAGGAATTTACATTGATTAACATTCTTTGCTCATATAACAGCTTTTAAATCAAATAAAATTGAGAATGGAAATGGGGAATGTGTCAAAGAGACAACAACCCGACCAAATAAAAAACAACAGCAGAGGGTCACCAACAGGTCTTCAATGTAGCGAGAAATTCCCGCACCCGGAGGCGTCCTTCAGCTGGCCCCTAAACAAATATATACTAGTCCAGTGATAATGAACGCCATACTAATTTCCAAATTGTACACAAGAAACTAAAATTAAAATAATACAAGACTATTAAGGTAAGTCAAACATGTTAAAGAACGGACACAGAACAGTAAACTAAACAGTTTATTTCAAGACAACATGTGGCATGTTCTTGTTGACCAACTCAGACTAAATTACAGTCCAGGGATATTAAAATATCCTTATTGTATCTTTTCTTTGTAAACGTCCTCATAAATATTGTGCTGATATTATGATAAAGTTTTGATGTGAGATACATATTACCATTTAGTTCGTAACATCTGGCTCATATGCCGTTTATTATCATGGTTATGGGTAATTTCATGAATTGATTACTTCTTCTATACCTAACAATTGTTACCGTGTTACCCAATATTGATATACATGCATATATCTTTCAAATATGCGTAGTATGTCCTTAATATCTACACAGTTTCGTGAAATTATTTTTTGTGGTTACAGAGGAGTTGCGATGACAAACTGTTTGTTGCCGTAGTATATTGAGACAAAAAAAGTTCAAAGGGACGTTACTCAAAGAAAAAAATCGTGTCGATATGCATATCTCCATAGTATGTCCTTTCTATCTAAAACGTTTCATGAAATTCTGTTGTGTGGTTCAGAGACGTTGCGATAACAAGAACAGGACTGACTGACGGACGAACGAACGGACGAACGAACAAACAGACGTACAAACGGGTTAACAATAGTATACTTGACGCAAAACATTGCGTAAGTATAAAAAATCCTTGAATCAAAACGGTATAATTGTACACTGACATATGCCTTAAAATCGAAGGTTTGAAAATATCCAAGAAACTACAAAGATAAAGATTGACTTAGCATTTACATAGACTTTGAATGCACCAAAAACACAAATCAAAACCAATAACAAAATAACGACTTAAACATACAACAGTATACCAAAACATACAAATAAAAGTCTCAGCAACGCAAACGCCTTAATAATCGGGATGATATCAGGAGGTCTGGAAGGGTTAGCAAACCTATATCAATTTAATAGATGGTCTTTCGACATTTTGGTTAAGAAGGAATATTTAGGATTATCAAACTACACATTGGGAATGTTAAAATCTATATGAAACAAACTTAAGTAGTCAAATAAACGCTTCAAAACTGCAAAATCAAATTATCTTTGTTATGCATTGATTTGTCATAAAGGAAGTAGTTTTAAAATACATATTCTCGACTCCATGATTTCAAATGTTTTGGAAGTCCAACATCAATCATTTTGACAGTAATTATACATTTTAATCATGTGAATTTATGGAGTATGTTTTGCAGTAATATGAAAATAATAGCAGTAATTTACACATAATCAGAGCTTAATTGCAATACAATCAAAGATCATGGCTCCTGGTGGTCTGTTAGTCTACCGAGAGTGTATTTAGCCAATAACCCAGTTTTTCGGTACTGACATGATAATACGGATATTGTTTTTCTTAAAGTTTGCTGTTATAACATGTATAAGTCTTAGAAACAATTTAAAATGTATTTCCGTAGTTTCCTCCCCCGGATATGGCGTTAGTTTCGGTCCTTTTTATTCTTCAGCAAGGTTCAGATTAGCTTTAAAAATGTTGGCATCCAAAATTAATTGCAGAAAAACGCATCTGTTACAGTAAAATGTGTACCGTCAATGACAGTGTTCACCTTATTGCATGCAATGATTAAAATAACAATCTTTGAAAGGCGCTTTTAAGTTCATGACGTGGAATAAAATATCGGAATCACTTTTCTAAAAGCTAAATGAGAGTTAAATCAAATTAATCTACAACTAAGAGAAGATACTTTGGCAACACTATCTTCACATGAAGTTTTATCGATGTTAAAAAGACTGAAACAGAAAGAAGTGCCAGCGAACGTTTTGATGTTTGCTTTCTTTTAATTAAGGCAACGGTAACTTTGCCATTTTACCCATTATGTAAGTCTAGGGTAATTTTGATCGATTGAATAATTTGTCTTTAACGCCACTTTCAACACGTCTGTTTTATTTCGTAATGGTCAGTTTTTTATTGGTTGAAAAAACCGGAGTGCCGGAGTGCTCCGGTTGGAAAACTGACAATCATAGAAAACTAATATTGGAGTCGAGTGCACCTGTTCCGTGAGAAATTCTAATTCATAGCCTCAGAGTTGAATTATTTGGTAGTGCTTGGCCACTGCGGTCCCAACTTGGATAAGACATTGTCCAATATTTGCAAGTTTATCACATTAAAGTTGTTCGTTCAAAAATTAACATTACTATGAAATTATGATAATCATATATGTCTTACCTTAAAAATTTAGGCCCATCATATGAATGTGTTTTTTCTAATCCCTTTTCAGTATTACATGTATATTTGCGTCGAACAGACAGTGCTTTTATATAAAATTTTGAAATGTCCATGTCTGTTTTTCTATTATTCCTTATCAATGTTTGATATATGTATATAGTTGACTGATCAATACAACTACCTTGTAGTGTTATTATACATTTATGATTTTTCATTTGACGTCAAAGATTTACGGCGTATTCATTATTTTACTAATCAGAAGTTAAGGTAATAAGATAGGAGAATACCTAACAAAAGAGTATAACAAGCGACAGCAATATTGTTGTCAATAACTTATAGGACAAACATAGAGCAAGACTAATCAATATGAGGCTCTGAAAACATACGTGGATCACCTTGACCTGTGTTCTTTAAAAACAGATGACCTCAATAAAGACAACTAGGATATATTTCATAACTAAGAGCATGCTTCCGTTGAACTTAAAGACTAATAAATGTTTTTTTCGCATATTTTCTTATTTGTTTTTTCTATAAATTCAACTAATAGGTCAATATTGTCCTTGACATGGAATGAACAAATACATATCATCCATCTAAGTAGCAATACAGTAACTACACCTGCATAGTGGATATACACTTCCAAACTCATTCGGTATTCAAGATCTTGCATATGGGATATATATATTTCCAAACTCATTTGGTATTTAAGATTTTGCATATGCATGATATGGGATATACATTTCCAAACTTATTCGGTATTGAAGATCTTACATCTGCTATTCATTATTTGTAAAACGTCACCAGTAGCGGAGCCGAAATTTGATGAACCAGGGTTATGCTAAAGAACGTCTCGTCGTTCCAAAAGGTTCAACGGAAGATACCAAGACCTTGTTGGTAAATATTCTGTATCCACTTCACGATAATACACGATGGTCTTGAAGTATAGATTATAGGTATCATCTTAATAACGTGAGGTTTTGGTTAATTTATTTGTTTGAAATTATTACTTTCAAGGTTACCTGAATGTTTGGCGATTTCCAATTGCGGAAACGTAAAACGCCGATTGCAACTGTCATACAAATGAAAGGTTGACCTAGTTATGCAACAAAGTTTAATACACCATTTTGAATTTTCATCGGAGTTCGTTATTTTTGTTATTTTACTTTTTCACCATTGGTAGATCTTATCTTTGCTGATAATGTTGCTGTGTAAAGTTTTTCACTTTTTTAACAATTACCTTTGTCAAACCCGTAAGGTTATGCATCGTTATTCAAAGACAATAACTCCTTAAAGATGTCTACTAACAATATCATCCAAGTTGTCGTATTCCTAGATTTTGTCTTTCCCGTCTTTTATGCTTCTAACATTTTGAATAATCGATTAATGACTACTGCACTTTAAACTTTACTAGCCTTTATGTACTCTCTACTGTAGATGATTTAATAAGTGAAAATGTAAACAGTAAACAAATAATATTTTTAGTACGTACTAATGAGTTGTTTTGCATCCCTAAGATATCTTGGTGTCCAGCTTTTGTATAGTTACTATAGACTTTTTTAGTACAGGCTTTTCAAACCATAATCAACTATTTAGAACATTGGATATAATTAGTTTTTGAACTGCGAAGACGTTCGTCGCATAAAATGGAACCATAAAATATATGTATCGGGTGTTGGTTTGAAACGAACGTTTCCAAATTGTTTGCATATATTCAACCCAATAAATGTATCAATATCCTTAACAGTAGAACAATAATTAGGCAAACATTACAACGATGTCTATGACCGATCATTACAAAACGATAGACAAGGCTTATTATGTTATAACATAACAGCTGTTATTCCAATCAATAATCATTGGTTGATAGAGTGCCTACATCACATATCAAACTTTTGTTTACATGAGGGATACTGCAAAACAAATGTATGTTTAAAACAGGAACCGTTTTCTCCATTCGCGGATGCACAAATTCAAAATGGTGGCTTCAATGTTCATTATTTGTAAAAATCCATATGGTAGCAAACATAATAATGGTTTTAAAATTAATAAAATATTTAATAAAAGAAGCTATTTTTGTGAAAACAAATATTGCAACGTCTTAATTAACCATAATATTTTGTAATACTCATATCTCTCTTTTGAGGGCTTTTGACAATCGCTAAGCATAAACAAGTAAATTAAATCCAAACCTGAGTTATTAGATTACTAAATTAAGGATGTACTTAAGTGAGGTTTTGGAAATTGGTGTCAAATGTTCGGACTCCTTGGTATTTTTCCATCAATACAGGGTAAAATATTTTGCCCCATAACACCAATTTTGTTTTGTATAAAAGACTTCATTGGCTCATAAAAAGCCATTTCCAAAGGAGTAGGTTCAGTAAGACCCCTTTTTGGCCCCAAAATATAGCAGTTTTACAAAATTGTTAAAATGTAAACCTTTAGTTATTTATTGGACAGTAGAATGCTTCTGCTACATAAATATGGGCTGTTTTTGACAATACAATGCACATATATCCGGTTCTAGCACCATTAAGTCATGCTAAATTACTGAAATCCTCATAATTCTAGCATTTTAGTTAAATTTTAGACGGTTTTCGTGTAAAACGAAAGTGGCCGCATTCGTGTTCATCCTTAATATTGAAATGTAAGTTGCATTTTATGATAATACATAACATATATAAAGGTTGAGGATGAACACGGATGCGGCCACTTTCATTTTTACCAAAAACCATCTGAAAAGTGACATTTTTCGGCATATTATGTAGATTTTTCATATTTGAGCATGAATCGGATCGTTTTTAATGACTCAATCTGTTAAAATCTTTCACATTAACTAATTAATTCAAATAAAATAGACACATAAGTGTTTAAAAAGTGGTCAAAATCTTTCGTCAGATGAACCTGAAATTTGAGGCCAAAATCGGTCCTTACCGGACCTACTCATTTAAGCAATTTCTTAATTTTTGTTCTTTCAATTTGTGACTCAAATAATACCAATGCAAATGTAAGGTTAAAGTCCAAGTCAGCCTTTTCCCCTCTTTTTTTAAAACGTAAATATCTCGAAAAGGAGGTCCATGACCTATCAATATTATATGCTGTATTATCTCGATAACAAAGGTACTAGACAGGAATAAATAACCTTCAACTACATTACGAATGTAGCTGCTTCGACCACATTAGATATAGCTCTCATAAGACTTATATTACTAAACAGGAATATATAACCTTTAACTACATTACCAACGTAGCTGCTTCGACCACATTATATATAGCTCTCATAAGACTTATATTATTATGTTTGTGCTTTTCTACAACTATTAAAATCTAATAAATATCGCAATCTGATATTCATTTTTAAGCATTCATAGAATATTCAATACACATTACAAACGTCAATTACTAACTCTTAGATATCTGAGAGATCTAAAACTGAGTATAACTAATTGTAGATAATAGACGATATTCAGCTTGATTCGTTCAGTTTCAACCAGTTTACTATATGAGTCAGTTCGGACTAGTGTTAAAACCAGTACCTGGAACTGTCAGAACAATCAGGCATGAATGTGTTCTAAACTAAAACCTGCTCTGAATGCGATAAATATAGAAACAAGAAGATGTGGTATAATTTTCAATAAACTATATCTATAAACAGAGAACATATGACGTAAAACAAAATATCAATAGGTCAACTATCAGAACAGATCTAGTTGCGGAGGTAGTCAGGTGAGATTATACTACGAATTCATTCCAAATCGTGGGATACAAATTTTGTGAACTTCGTTGGTATATTTGAACCACGAATTCACCTGTTCAACGAATTACAACTTATAACTTCTATGAAGATATATAGTTATTAAAGGTACCAGAATTATAATTTATTACGCCAGACGCGCGTTTCGTCTACATAAGACTCATTAGTGGCGCTCATATCAAAACATATTTATAAAGCCAAACAAGTACAAAGTTGAAGAGCTTTGAAGATCCAAACAAATGATATGACAGATACAGAATCAAATACTAACGAAAACAGTTTTCTATCCATATCAAATGGTACATACGAAAGTAAAGGAATCCTTAGTAATACACATACTTTAACTTGATGAGTTCATCTATTTCAAGTAGTTTTGTCTGATTGGTCATGTCTTTATCTAAATATCCATACAACTACCATATGATCAAAAGTTGCAACAATATTATATGTTAGATACAAATTTCACGAATTCAACTGTTCTGAACAGTTCAACGCATTACAATCATTTAGACTTATATGAAGATCTTTGAAAAGTCACAGAATGAAACGAAAACACTGTTCTATCCACCACAACTGGTACTCACGAAAGTAAAGAAATCCTTAGTAATACAAGTACTTTAACCTGATTGGATCGTTTATTGCAAACACTTTTCTTTGATTGATTATGTCTTTATTTAAATAATTATGCAAATTTAAAAACACGACCAAATGTTACAGCATTAAAATTAACCTCGATTAAGACCGCTTACTTCTTGGTACGCTGGCATCCTATAATACAGTTGACTTCCTAGTAAGTTTTAATGTTTAATTTATGGTCTCTTAAGACCAATATAATGGCGCTGCCATTTATAAAATGCCACAGACTAAAGAATTTATTGCAATTGTATATATTGATTGTATTTAATGATGTCGTGTTTATATGAATCATTGAGCTTGCTCATTGGTTAAAATTTACTCCATTAAAAACAGGGGCGATCCAGCCATTCAAAAAGGGGGATTCTCAACCCAGGATAAAAAAGGGGTTCCCAACCCAGAATAAAAAAGGGGGGTTCCAACCATATATCCCCGTTCATGCATTCAGCGTGCTCAAAAAGGGGGGTTCCAACCATAGCCCCCTGGATCCGCCATTGAAAAATACACATTCCCTTAATAATTACTTTTTGAAACCAAAATGCATTTACTCTTTAATAATTTAGTGTGATATATGTTCTGTCAGTAAACATTTCAAAGAGCAATACTAATACTAAAGGTTGTTTTCTCTCCTTGTTTTGACAATGCATTCAATACTAGGTGGAAATGATCAAACTTTTTATCTAATGCTTTGTCTGAAACTAAAACGGGTAATCACGACTCATGTAAAAGTTGTATAAACACGAATTCTATATTTATGTAACAATGTATTTATTGGCTTAAAGTTACCGTCAAATCCACAGTTGACCAGACGTAACTAAGGACGGACGCCCCCCCCCCCCCCCCCCCCCCCCCCCCACCGATTTTGAAATGATTCGATCAACAAATGTTAGATTACTTTATTTTATCCAAAAAAATAAAAACAAACAACTACAACCTCAGAATCGCCGTTTGTATGTGACTTTATCCAAATTTGAATCATACAAGTAACGTAATAACCTTCAATTTGTCAGTTTTCATTTGTAAGACGTGACGTTTAGCCACGACGTCTTTACGCTAAACTCCTGCATGAAGTTTCGCGAAATTTTATTCTATTTCAAATTTATTAATTTTTTCAAGCTCTTACGTTTTATTTCTTTTAGTCATGTATTAGAATCAGAATAACCGTACTGTAGTTGAAGAGTTGCCATCGTCTATTTTGATTTGACAGTCACAAATTTTCCGTTTTACTGTCTCCACTACGCGTCGCTAGAAAAAACTGCAATTGCGACCATCAAATCGCCCATTGACGGTGGCAAACTGTTCAATTACAGTACTCTTATTCCTTACATATGGAGTAAAAAGTGTATCTCATAATAAACCTTTTAGCAGCCGAGTATCCTCGACAAAAAGTATGTTGAAAAAAGACGTATTTTCAAAAGTAGCGACGAATTTATCAATATCAAAACATTAATTACTTGATAAAAGGACAACATTTAAACACACAATGTCATTGAAGGTTACATGGGAACAAAATGAGATTATATCAGATACCAAAGTGTCAACTGTTTAATTTCTTTATGTCAAAATACCAACAATGCTTGCTTATTGAGTTTACAACTGTAGGTAATACGGTAATTAGAGCATGGGGTTTCTTTTATAGTTTCCTTAATAGAAGATTTATGCAAAAAAGGAAGATACTAAACCAATGTTTCCTACAAAATGTAGCTGTAAAGGTAACGACATTGAAGTGTTAGCTGTAAAGGTAATGACATTGAAGTGTTAGCTGTAAAGGTAACGACATTGAAGTGTTAGCTGTAAAGGTAACGAAATTGAAGTGTTTTACGAACACCATCATCATTTGGTTGCATTGTAAAATTGGAGTCACAGATCTAGATGAGAATAAAACCTAGAAACACAGAAAGAATCATCACAACATATAAAAGACGATACATCTCGAACCAATAAACAATAAAAAACAAACAACATTATTTTAAAATGCTTAAAATGTTAAAACTTTAAACTTATAGAAGAAAATGGGAACATGATTAATATTAAACATTCATGACCCGTCGTTGGTTGATTAAGGCAAAATTATATATGCATATACACATATCTCCTTTAGATAAATATGTTGTTAAGTTGCGATTTCATATTCATTATATGGGTATTTGTATCATGACTTCTAGATGCAAATCATGGTAGTCTTTATGGTCACATTACATGTGAGTGGTGCTATTATATCAAACCATACAGAAATACATTTAAAATTTAAATACAAAAGTAACGTGATAACAATAAAGAGCTGCATCATGGGCACATGATACGTCCTTCACTTTTTCAAAGAATAAAGTTTAATATCTTTTTAATGTCAAATCAGAAATAAAAGAAGGAAGGATATTTTTTGGATATAGACCAGTCACAAAATGTTCTCTGCTCAAAACATTTTGTCCGAAAACTGGACGACCACCCCCTTTTGTAAATGATATTCAAAAACTCGAAAACGGTATGATATAACATTAAGACAAATCGAAAGGGAGCGTATGTCAATACATGTAAATATAAAACATTAGCAAAAGTTTTAAGATATCTGTTCAAAGCGTAAATGAGTTATTGTATGCCCCGTTGTTTGAAGAATAAAACCCACATTCATTAAAAATCGAAAGGGACATCACATCAATAGATGTAAACAATTAAACAAAGTTTCTTTTAAATTGCTAAGGTAAGTTTAAGTTATTGTATGAAAACTGAAAATCATTTTTTTATGAATGAAAAACCATTAATTCGGAAACGTAAAACCTAAAATGTATAACAATCAATTGGGAGCTGACACGTAAATAGATATTAACAAATCCTTTAGTTTCATAAAACTGCACTGATGAGTAATCGGACAAAAATTTAAAAAATCCCCCTTTGTAACTCGAAACATAAGTAAAAACAACTTGATAAGTTTTTCTCTAAAAATCGAAAAATATAAACTCTACACAACTTATCATATGTATTGCTGGATCATAAATAATTTGACTTATTGTACAGTAAACTGTCCTACCTCAAGTGAGTCATCTTACTGAAATCAAAGGCGTTTTCCTTGGCTTCATCCTTTTTCTTATGGCTACCCTTTCGTCGGAAGGAGAAACGATTTACTGTTATCCTTTCCATTCCTTGTTAAGTCAAACGTCCATAGACAAAACACTTTTAATACAGTATGATGAGATTAAATTCGTCAACACAATTTCTCTATTAGATATCGAAAAACACATAAAAAATATATATGTATTGCTATCAAACTTTACTAATAATAGTAATGTTTTGTCTAGTAATGAATTTTTTTGCAACTTGTCTTCACACTTATTAATTAATTATACACTGGAACAATCCTCGATGCTTAGTCACATAGATATGTTATTCGATTGTCAGACTGTCATGACATGTACAGCTAAATACGTCCAGTTGTACCCTGAATACGGAATTTATACACAAATAAACCGTCAACTATGCACGTCACCATAACGCTAATGTATTAATTTTTGATCACATCTAAATATATAAATCAAAACCGATAAACAAGTTCATATACAAGATAAATATTATCCAATTTCTATTATTTCAAAGTACTAATTACACAGCTCAATTCATATCCACCTTACGATCGAAACAACTAAATATCTAAGAGATAAAAACTTTTATTTATCTGATTCAAATTAATGAAACTTTGCAGAAGTTGATTGGTTCAGCTAATGTTAACGATTCGCCTGGATATTGGTCTATGTTAACGTATGTCCAATACTTATCCACCTTACGATCAAAACATTTAAATATCTTAGAGATAAGAACTTTTATATATCTGATTCAAAATAATGAAATTTGTAGAAGTTGATCGGTTCAGCTGATGTAAACGATTCTCCTGGATATTGGTCTCTGTTAACGTATGTTCAATACAATACGATGAATCGTGTATTGGTTATCACAGTATAAGTTATAACGCCACAGGATCTGGCTTCTCTTGACGTTCGTCCCATACAATTATCAGTATAAACTTCCAATTAAAAATATTGTTTATTTTATATTGTCATACAAGGTCTGAACAGTGACGTCAGTTAGTGAGAGCATTTACTGCAATTTTATGAATTGATTCTTAAATAGATTATTGTGATAACAGAATTCACAAACTTGCTAAAAGGTTTAGACTAAGTCGAATATAATTTTTAAAAAGAACACTTACTTATTGTCGAAAATTATGCTAAACTGGCTTTGTGAACATACAATGTATGTCTAATACACTACGATGGGTCGTGTGTTGGTTATTACAATGCAAGTCATATCGCCTCAGGATCTCGCTTCTCTTGACGTTCGTCTCATACAAATATCAGTATTAACTTCCGATTAAAATTATTGTTTATTTCATATTGTTATACAAGACCTGAACACTGACGTCAGTTGCCGAGTGGATTTAGTGAGAGCGTTTACTGCAATTTTATGAATGAATTTATTCTTAAATAGATAGTCGTGATAACAGAAATCACGAACCTGCTTAAAGGTAAGGCTTAGTTGAATAAGATTTTTACAATAAACATTTACTCATTTTCGAAAATTATTCTGAACTAGTTTCAAGAAAAAACAACGAATGTCCAATACAATTCGATGGATCGTGTGTTGGTTAGGACAGTATAAGTTATAAAGGCACATGACCTGGCTTCTTTTGACGTTCATCCCATATAATTATCAGTATCAACCTCGATTAAAATTATTGTTTATTTTATATTGTCATACAAGGGCTGATCATTGACGTCAGCAACAGAGTGGATTTAGTGAGAGCATTTACTGCAATTTTATAAATGAATGAATTCCTAAAAAGATAATCGTGATAACAGAAATCATGAACTTGCTTAAAGGTAAAGACTTAGTCGAACAAGATTTTTACAATAAACATTTACTAATTTTCGAAAAGTATTCTGAACTTGTTTGAAGAAAAATAATAGTTCCAAAGTGAATTTAGTGTGAGCATTCACTGCAATTTTATGAATTGATTTTCAAATAAATTATCGTGATAACAGAATTCACAAACTTGCTAAAAGGTAAAGACTAAGTCGAATAAGTATATTTTTACAAATGGACATTTCCATTCTCAATTTCATTTAGTCACTGTAAAACTATTCTGAACTAGCTTGAAGAAAATACGTTAACACCAGTAATCAACAAATACAGAAAAACAAAATAATGGATTTATTTAGGGCGCCAAGTGCAGTGAATAATGAGTTGGTGTTATATGGTATGAGGTTTAAAATAAATATACATAGGTTATGTATCAATGAAATGCACGCGACTCCTGTCATACAACCGAACAACGAAACGCAAAGTTTTGTACGCGTAAAAGTAGTTTTACTTATTAATTCATTTTACTACATATTCTTTACAAAAACAAAGAGTCAAGACAGATTGTCGATAAACAGAATGATCGCTTTTTATTTTTTTATACTGACTTCATCAGCTCGAATATTAGGTCGCCATAGCGGGCTCGGTTGGTATTATTGCTGATCAAATCAGTATCAAAAACAAAAAGTCTTTATTCTTTATATGTATATATATCATGTATATATAAAACAACGTATGCAGTCAATGACGACCATTCGTTTTAATATCTGAATTATAGAACGAAAAATAGAGGTATGTAGTACCAATAACATAGAACGTCTCCGCTTTATATCAACGTTCTGACAATAAAACAATTATTCTAATGCAACAACGTTTGTAACGTTCATTTTGATTGGATAACGTCACTTTTTTACATGGCTTCACTTGACAATTGATGGTATGGGTCGTACGCGCAAGCGCAGGCGACATATTGCAGAATTTAATTACATTTTTAACGTTGTTTTCTGTCAGTTTCATTAGAATGGAGATAACAATATTGTATTTTAAGCTCCGACGGCATCAATTGGGGATGTCGTCGGAGCTTAAAATACAATACAGTTATCTCCTTAATCCATGTGCTGGTTTCAGGTTACTTATCAAGTTCAAAAGACAATTCATTCTGCAGTTACATGTATCTTCACGGGACGAATGGAATTACGGTGAGCTATTTTTTCATGATTTTTAGTTTAAATTAAAATTTCAGTATTTCTAAATGGGTATTCGTTATATTATCTTTAATGCGGGTAACATTAAAACATAAAACGGAATATTTCTGGGATTCGTTATTTACTTCCGTAGGCAACATAAAAAAAGACCAGATATTTGCTGTATGTTAGCAAATTCAGAATAAATAACAATTTTGTAGAACATATACATTTACATTGAATCTTTAACATCACATTTATATTTGTACACAATACTAAGGATGCTTTAACTTTGTTCAAATTGCTCTTATTGTAATTGGTAAACCATTTCGGAATTGTTTGTTCCTCAATTTTCTTAAAACTTCGTACCAATCGTTTTCGGGCAAAATTTTAAGCCAGGTATATTTGAAGAGTTTATGAGTTTGTGTTGTATACAATGTTCTTAATATACCCAGTTTATATGAATAATTAATGCATTATGTTAAGACAATAACTAAGCATATCTCGTAATAAGATTACAAACATGTAAATATTTTTCACTATAAATACATGAAATATGCAATAAGTAAAAGTTCAAACACTGGTTTGCAATTAAACTTTCTACGTTTAAGTAAAAAGCTTTGTCATTGCATTTGCTTTTATTGGCCAAGGCATACAATGCTTTAATTGCATTTTAGATATAACAGATGAGAACAAAACAGTCACATGTGGATACGAAATACAATTAATGAAATATCAGAAAATGTGCGGATCAGAATACGCATTTGGTAGATTTGTTTAATTTCATGTATAATGCAATTAATCAGTTGAAATTTACAGTGCACGAGTAATAGATTATTTATTTTCTTTACATTTGTTGTAATCAGTTTCCATTCAATACAAAGGAAATGTTCAGATAGCATTTAACTTCCCCAAATACAATCGTTTGAAAAAGATAGAATTATTGAGCACAAAAATAAATATACCAAATAGCAATCTATTCATGGCTAACTTAATTAACCGTCCTTTTTTTTCTACAGTAATTATAACTGGAGAATGTAACATGTGTATAGAATAAACTCATTATATATCCCAGGACAAAATTTTGTATATACGCCAGACGCGCGTTTCGTCTACAAAAGACTCATTAGTGATACTCGAATCCAAAAAAGTTACAAAGGCCAAATAAAGTACGAAGTTGAAGAGCATTAAGGACCAAAATTTCTAAAAGTTTTGCCATATATATAAGGTAATCTTTGCCTGAGGTAGAAAAGCCTTAGTGTTTCCAAAATTCTAAATTTTACTGCATTTTTTGTCCAGAGGATAAGAGGGAAATTTTCTATTTAGAAGTGGTTTGACAGTTTTGGGGTACATGTACATGCACAATTGGCAGAGCTCAAAATTTGGAAGATTTTCTCTAATTACAATGAATGTCAAAATGAAAGACACAACTGGATTTTGCCCCATGTTGTATTTTAATCCATGTCGGCCATCTTGGGTGCCAGGCGAGATCACCAGACACATTATTCAAAACATAATATCCAAATGATGAGAAAAGCTCACTTGGCCAGGTAAATTAAAAACATATTTTTACAAGCAGCATGTTAACGGACCAACTTTTTCAATGAAATATGTTATCTGTTTGGTGAGTACACCTTTTTTGGATACAGTTTATCAAATGTTATGTTGTCACATGACTTCCTGGAAATAACAACTTTATGTACAAACAGCGCATAATTTTATCCGGCGCAAAGATGATGGTCTGTTTGAAGATGATAAATCTCTTGCAGAACGGAAGCTGAAAATATAGGTGCATTTATCCAATATTGCATATCTTTGCCATTTAAACTACTTCTTTTTATACTCAATCACAAATAGGATCACGAATTGGCATACACGGAACACGTCTTTAGTATCATAAAGCGGCTTTTTAAAATATATTGAAGAAAAAAAAACCAACATTAACCTTAAGAATATTAAACATGTTAAATGTCTTACTCATTTTCATTATAATGTCCGTTTGGTATCTCTCGCCTCCATTAACTGTAAACAAGTATGTATTTAGACTTTCATAGTTCCTCAATTCGATATCAAGCTTAAACCTCTGTGATGTACTATTTGTATATAAACTCATCATTGATACAAGGATGAATTTTTTCCCGGATACTAATAATGTACCCTACTCTTTCTACCTTAAATATTACGACATATAACACTTTTCTTCTCACTGTCTCACTCTCAATAGAATTAGTATGTAGAGTAAGAAGTCTATTCAAACTCCGTTTGCGGTCTAGAAATATAACATGCATTGACTTTAAAGTATTTATTTTTTTTGTAAGATGTGAATATAAATAATGATTTGCGCATCCAAGTTTCTTTATACATTGCGTCCTTAATTTAACACTTCCTTCTTTGAAATCAATACATATGGAGCCATTTCTTTTTTTTTTTGTTTTACCTTAAACAATAATGATAGTGAATTTTTTATGATTTTTTTACATTCACCTTCTATTGTTCAAAATCATCAAATATGTCATTGTTAGACGCCAGATACGCGTTTTGTCTAGATTCATCTACAGTTTTATGATAATATAAGTTTGAAATCCAAGTCGAATACAAAGTTAAATTGAATATTAGTAATATTGTTGCCTTTATGTAACACATTGTAGTTAAAAACCAAAAATATCATAACATTGTGGCCCCCATGATGGTGAAAACCAGAATGCTTAAAATAAACATATAATTGATCTTTCATGTCAAAATCAGTTGCCATTGAACTTTTTTTGTTATTTTTGTTTTATTGCTAACAACGTTTGTTCAACCTCAAAAGTTTATATTCCAAAAATATCTGACCATTTTGAAAAGTCTTTTTACTTTGAAATGTTTTACAAAACGAGACAATGTTGCAATTATTCAACTGTTAATGAATTTGAAATTACAAAAACACATTTATAAATTAAAAATGTTTGTAAGTTTGTTTTCGGATGTAGAACATTACTTACAAAGACTCTTTTAAAGGTGGCCGCAACATTAATAAGGAAAATAGTTTGATTGCGAGGCAGAGGAAAAATTATGCCGGCACACTTCAAGAGCTTGCAGCTCCTACTCAGACTTTATAAAACGGCAACGGTGTCATGAGTGTCGGAGCAAAAAGTTGATTAACCAAAGGCATGTCAAAGAAGGTCTCGTCCTTTTTCTAAAAAAGGTCACCGGAAGGTACCAAGAACTTGTTGATAAATATTCCGTTTCAACTTCACAAATAATACATGATGGTCTTGATGTATAGATTCTGCGTTCTGACGTTGTTTATCATCTTAGCAACGTGTTAAATTGTTCTTTCATTTGTCTTTGTTCTATTATTAATATTGCTTTTGCTGTTCGGGTTGTTTTCTGTGATGTCCGTTTGACGTGGCTCGGTACATATACATCCCTTCAGCGTGTTTGTATGATTGTCTTTCGTTTTTGCGAGTGTGTTTTGTGTATACGACTTTTTGTACTTCTTTTGTTCTTATAACGTGACTCTGTACCTTAAAAGATCCCATCATTATGATATTGTTTTATTATATAGCATTATGTTGTAGTTCTATTATAAATTAGAAAATACTTTGAACGACAAACGACAAAGTTATTATAAACGCGTAGTGGTATGACCCATTTGTGGATTCTTCAAAACTCTAAAGAACTTCTGGACAATTTTAAATCTCGGTCAATTTCTAAAATTATTTCTAACATGCTTTTGGTATTTTAACCCTGTATGCCAACATTTCCCATGTGACATTATATAAATAACACATAGCTATGTGTTATTCAATTTATTATACTGAATGTCATTCCCCATTTCCATTCTTATTTTTAAAGTTTATTTAAAAGTATTTTCTATGGCCATAACAAAACAACATTACGGGTATTAGAACAATCAACATAAGTGAAGCAAGATGTTTTTTTTCTTTTTTTATTTTGACAGTCAAATAATAGAATTTGAGCTAAAATGTAGAACTTAAACATTGTCTATAATAACTTGGTGTCATTCAATTCATTGTCCTTTAAATTATCGATTTTTAATTGGTCTAGACGAGAGGGTAACATTAAAAACAATTGTCAACCTCTCAGCCATGTGATAGAGTCAATTAACACCCTCGTATTAGCCAATCAAAATGCGGCATTTTAACGTGAAGTATAATAATATAAAATTGTTTTGAATTAACATTGAACGACAACATTTTTCCTATGTGACGTATAAATTTTCTGACATCAGACAATCAAAGCAATGAATGTGTTTTGAATTTGATACATGCTTTTGTGCTTTTTTCTAAATTTGTTTGTTTTAAGATTGTACCACAGTGATGACTGTTGTACCCTATTTGGCTATTTTATTTATTATGTCTGTTTTGTTTCACGCATCGCAGTAAATATAACATAATTTGATGAGACTGTCGTACAAGTGAGAGTTTTAGCGCTATAAAACCAAGTTCAATATATCATTTTCTACATTTGAAAATGCCTGTCAGGAATATGACAGTTGTTGTCCATTCGTTTGATGTGTTTTGTCATTTGGTTTTGCCATGTGATTAGGGACTTTCCGATTTAATTTTTCACGGAGTTCAGTATTTTTGTGATTTTACTTTTTACACTTAAAATTGTAGCGATATATATTGAATGGAATCTTACGTGTACTTGTGTACTCGTAGGGTTTGATCTTGTGGAATTAGAGATGAAATTCATATGATTATTGTAGTTAAACTGTCTCGTCTACTCCTTAATCGAGACCCCTAGCATCTTAAGTAGACAATTATTTCTTTTACAAATATACAATCACATAAAACACACACAAAGCAAATTGATGACCAAATTACGCGCAACGAATTGATAAAGGGTTACTTCAACGTTCTATGTATAGTATGGATAAGACAAAGTGTATATCAAAATAACAATTACATTTATTTATTTATTTATAGAAGAAGAAAAAACTCGGGGGAAATTTAAGTGTTTTCGAATTAAATGATGTCGCATTGAAATAACTATATAAAATATAAACACCAAGGTTTGAAGTGTGACAACGGGATATATGATGGTTACTTTATTTTATTATTTAGTCAAGCTGTGTTCTTTATAAAACAACAAAAAAATTAATATGATTACAATTAACAGTATCACGGAAACCATCCATTTAAATGTATATTGATGTCTCAATATAGAATTCCCTAGAAGTTAATACACACCAATTAAATTCATGAATAACAAGACGTAATATAATACATTAAAACCTAATGCATTAACACTTTCAGTCTCTTTGGCCTTTAAACCCTTTTTAAGCAACAGCAGACAATCATTCTTATCTTATTGTCAGACCAGGTTTATTTGATTACAAGATTTCATAAAACGTTTTGGAGGTCTTTACAGTAACTGCAACTGTTGTATTAATTTTGCGAAGTACAAAGGATTTTCTTATCCCTGGCATAGAATACCTTAGCTGTATTTTGCACAACTTTTTGGAATTTTGGTTCTCAATGCTCTTCAACTTTATATTTGTTTGACTTATTATCTACTTTGATCTGAGCGTCACAGATGAGTCTTATGTAGACGAAACGCGCGTCTGGCTTATCAAATTATAAGGCTGGTACCTTTGATAACTGTTGTACATCGGCATTTGAAAATAATACTAGTATGCATTATGATTTATCCTTGTTGATGGCTTATTAATTTTTGACTTGAAATGTATCATTTTCATTTATTTAGGATTCAATATCATTGTAAGATGTTTATCAAATATATCATTGAATTCTAGCATATTGGATAAAACCTTCAATATCGAAACCATGAATGGCACTGCTAACTGGTTATAGCACACAATAAGGCAAATTCAGTTTGGTGATTATGAATAACTAGTTCATTCGACCTGGTATAGTGAAAGAACATGTAGAAGTACACCAATTAAATCATGTAAATACCATGTTACAATGTTTAAAAAGCTGAGAAAAATGTAATGCTTAATATAATGTATTTCTTTAAAAGCATTGAACATCAATTTCAACTTACACAAAAGATCATTTGAAGTGTACAACATAATTACACAGTAATTACTTTTTAATGTAAAATCTAATCAGGTGGGTAAATAATCCATTACTTCAATTACTAGTAGATGCAATCCAATCAGAAATTAGATATGTTCAAATAAATTGGTTATCTTAGAAAAGCCCTAAATCGCCGAGGAAAATGAAAACATTTTGAAAACAAATTGAAAGCAACCACACTACTGCACTTTTGATTAAACTTAATTCAAACAAATTCGACGTCCTATTAGTGACCGATAGATAAGATTAATTAGGATTGGAACTAACATTGTTGTATTTGACAATTGACAACTCAATAATTAATTGCATGTTACAACATTCGATTGTGACATCAATTTGAAACTTGGAAAAAAAACCTCTAATCATCAAATAGGGTCTCTATATTCAAACATAATGACAAGTTTCACTGTAAAAATAAGCGATCATCAAACATGATCTCTATGTCCATATATAATATTAGTATTTCTCTAACAATGCTATTATGACTGCATTTTAAACTGTAGCTTTTTCAAGCATAAAATAGTTTATGACATATATGTACTTATTCTATTTAATGGCACTTACAATTTCTCCAATAAAGCGTTTAATGACCTCAATATATATAATTTACCATCGGCCATCTAGTAACCTGTTGATGCGGAGGCGGAGTTGAGCAACCACTTATTAAAGGTCAATGATTACTTTTAATCCTACCTAGCTTTCTTAAAGGGTAATTCGCCGATTTATGACTTTTTATATTGACCACATGGAACATGTACCTCCTAAAATATATTAAAGAACCAATCATTATTAATGATTTACAAAACCGATAACGGTTGCATTTGTCATTTTGCAATAACCACAACCATAAAACAATCATTTATCACCAATGTCCAGTTCGTTAGAAAAGGCTACATGTTTAATCTGTCACAACTTTAAGCCATGTAAAATTGATTAGAGCATCAGCAAATATATCTCAACACTTATCAAACAAGGCTTAGTTTTATTACTAAACTACCATGGGTTGCGCGTTTGGTGAATCTGATAACTTATTTACTGTGTTTCTCGCGTACAAAAATATCATTAAGGGATACGGGCAACACTTAGTCGTGTAGGAGTAAAACATTTGTTTTGTGACGTTGATATGGCTCCCAATGATGTGGTATCGTGTAAACTCTTTAGCATTACCATGATTACAAATTAAGTTCAGTATAGCGGCATAAATCAAAGATATACTTATTTATCCTGCAATTGGGTGTCCTACTATACAGATACAGTCCTACAGATATCGCTATGCTGTATCTGTATACTATACAGATATCGCTTTAAAGCTCCGCCCACTGCCGGACTGAGTATTGATTGAACCTGTGTGACCTCAGAATGTGTATTCCAGTTGCATTCCAATGACAATGACAATTGTCGATTTCAAAACTTGAATGTGAATGATTGTGTTACAAAATCAACCATGTCAATTTCAGCATGCAGGTTTAGTACATGTCAAGTCTGAAGAGTAGGACAACTCGTAAACTTCTGTTTCAAATTTGACAATGTTTTGTTATTCGTTTTTACTGTTGAAACTAGTTGTTATGTTAAAATAGATAATTATTTACCTTGAGCGATGTATTATTGTTGACCATTCGAGATTCTTTTTTGCGAACCCGTCTTCAGCGTAATGTGTGATTTTAATATTACTACGCGGGCCTCAAGGAATTACAAATCGAAAATAAACGCTAAATATGTTAGTTTTTGTGTCTTTCAAAACACAAACAATATACAGAATTAATTGCAGGATAAAGACAATAACTGTTTAGTGTCTTTAAATATCAGCTGTATTTGTACTCGGCTCGAAACAGGTGTAGTAGCTCGCTAAAAGCTCGCATACACCTTGTTTCTTAGCCTCGTACAAATACAGCTGATATTTAAAGACACTAAACAGTTTTTGTTTATATACAATTTTTTTTTTTTTTTGTAACGTAATAATATCTTTATTGCATATATGCTTTAACAATTTACCAAGTTTACAGCTTGTAACTTAGTATCCCTCATATTAGTTTACCTAATAGTTTAGGGGAGCACTATTTGGTAAGATATGACTTATTCATAATATTAGTATCTATAGTACAATTGATTTCAGAATTATATAAAATAAATATTGTGAATACACATACAGATCATTGTTAAAAATTTTTTTTATCAATATTAATGTTAGTAATCATATCACTATATATGTTTTCCTTATTACGAATCTTACAATAGTTACAAACTTAACCAATCAAAACTGGAGGATTTTTTTTTATCAATATTAATGTTAGTAATCATATCACTATATATGTTTTCCTTATCATATCAATTAACTGTATTTTGTCCCATTAATTGAAATGCATTTGTCTTTTTGATTGTCCTTCAAATAATTTATGCACGTTATAAAACCTTTGATAAACATATTGTAACAAATAAGGTTAACCTAACCAATACAACTCGACACAGTGATATCCATTATGAAGCCAATACGTTTAATTTGAGGCATACTTGCGACATAATAAGTCTATAAAGATAAAACAGAAACATTGATTATTTGTTTGGAACTTTACCAAAAGCATGGATATGACATAAAATTTACGCATCCGCGGTCACACAAATGTAGACATCAGACATTAATGGTTTTGAGTACCCTTCCGCATGACACTATTTGAAAAAAATAAGCCGGATTTCAGGTGAGAGGTTTGTTTTTGTGTTGATTTGTGAGAAGGTCCCTTCCTTATTAATTCAATACTTTCATTAGTTGTGGTTCGGTAAACCGAAGATTGTGCCCCCTTAATATGAAGTTGTTCAATCAAATTAAATCGAAATGACAAATGCATGGTATTATGATCTTCAATATAAGACTTCTAGTATAAATCACATGTTTAAAGTAGTGTTGTCAACGGTTAACCGGTTAACCAGTCGAACGACTGAATACCGAATACCAAAATCGCTAACCGGTTAACCGGATTTTTTTTCCATTTTGGTAGATTTGATACAAATTTGTTTTGAAATCATTAAATAGTAATGTTTTATTTAAAAGTTGTCGTCGTGGTTATTAATTAGACAAATCAATTGTCCAGTAAATTGATTGCTATTGTTAATCCTAAAACATAAAATTAATTAGAACTTGTCTCCCAGCTCGGGGCAGGATCTTAAAGAAACATAATTAGTATACATGCTTTTTTAACAGTAACTTTAAATCAGTAATGCGATTTAATTTTACGATTTACTTCATTAGTTCGTTTTTGATCTAATTTTGTGTAGACCTTCATCTAAATGTGCAACCTCCGTCTTGCAAGGCTTAGTATTACTTTAAACGTAATGCTATCTCAAAAATTGTTAAATGCAAACCAATGTGAATGTACTCAATGTATACGTGATAGTACGAGTAACATGCTTAAAGAAATAAAGAATCAAGCAAACAAAGCAAAGAAACGGGTCGTACGGTGACCTATAGTTGTTAATTTCTGTGTCATTTTGATCTCTTGTGGAGAATTGTCTCATTTGCAATCATACCACATTTTCTTTTTTTATAATTAATCATTTCAAATTGAAACAATCCACATTATTTTTGGAGACAACAAGAGAAAAGGAAAGAATAATCGGTTTCAGACATATTCAATTCTACGAGATCAAGAAGTTTTTTTATTTTTCAATCTGAAGTTGGTACAGACGCTATAGTTGATACGGTGTATTTGGTTATTAAAAGTAAAACTTCGCCAGGAATCCTCAAAGACAAGCATTACAATGCCAAAAGACAATATTAAAAAAATTCGAAAATTCTAAAAGCGTAAATTGATGACTTGGATGAAAGGTTGTCAAATTGACACTCATACCACATCTTATATATATATATGTAGGGTACTAATGATAAGGCTTTCACATCCCAGTTTAAACTATACCGGTTAACCGGTTAATCGGTCGAACAATTATCCGAGTAACTGGTTAGGCAAAAGTGTACGATTTGACAACACTAGGTTAAAGACTAAATTGCGAGTGTACGCATAAGGCTGCATAAAAGCAACGGGCTTCTTTCAATAATGGTCATAAAGAAATATATACAAGACATATTTTGCTGATCACAAAGAAACATGTACCTAGGCAAATTGCTAGACATGTTAGATGATTAAGTGCACTACATGTTGTTTACAGGAAATCAATCAGCGACTTTTGTCAAGGCACTTTGTCTATCCAAGAAATTTGTTTTATAGTTTCCGCTCGAATTGTTATGGGGTAAATAGTATTTAACGTTCTGAATTAAAGCAGCAATCATCAAAGTGTTAATAATACTGTCAACATACAGGTTAATTCTAAGACATATTAAGTACTGGTGTAAATGCAAGTACGAATATAAATAGATTTAATGTAGTTTAAAGAGGGCAGATACCAACTTAATTGTTTTGCATTTTTTTCAGTTCAATGTGCTTTTTAAGATAAACTTTTATCCGAAACATAAAACAAAAGTAAAACTGGTGTATAAAAACGTCGGGGATGTATGACAAAATATGGACTTGTATTGAATTAGGATATAGCACAATACTCATACCAGGAGAGACACTTTGAAGTTATGTATACAAATCAACTTTTGTGTTCCCTGATGATTGGATTTTCTTCAGTGATCAAGTCAAGTTTGCCTCAATATAACATTGGTCATTTGATTGGTTTTTCAGATTCTTTCAACTTTTAAATACATGGTTTGATCAATTAAGTGTAATATTACACTTAAACGATGTATGTGTTCATTTTTGTTCGATGCTTTATCAGTGATAGACCCGATAAGTGCAATGCGTCTTTGTCTAATTGCGTTTCCGATCAAAGGCTTCGTTTGTAATTGTTGTCCGGAGATATAAATGACTAAATAACGAAACATTTTGGAACACAATTTTTGTTTACCTTGTATTCCCGATACAATTTTCCCCTGTATTTCCAAAATGTTTCCAAACAACCAACACCCAGTCGTAACATTTTTGAGATGTTATGGTAGTTGTATACGATACATTGCTTCTAACAAAAGCGAATGAATATAATATACTATGACGTTTTTAACTTGCCTATACACACAGTGTGTGCGTCAGGCAAGAAATTGTTCGATTGTTTTATTCATTCAGGTTATCATTAACATAATTTTCATAAAATTACCTTTAGAATATTATTCCAGAGTTAATGGATGCCATTATAAATAGGTTTGAAAAAGACAAACGTCTTATATTGAAGTGAAATATTGAGGTATGCTTTGGTTGCTTCATTTCAATATCAATCAGAGTACTGTACATTAAAAAAATCAACCTAATATGATGATATTTTAACATCACATGCAAAACATGAATTCAATTGTATATTGGTGTCTCCATATCAAGCTAGATTGCCAATGAAAAAGCATTAAAAGCATAACAAATATGAAGTTATATAATCCATACAACCTAATAAATTAACACTTTCCATTTCTATTGCCTTAATATCATAACGTTGCATCGGCAGACAATCATAACAAGTTGTTGTCTGTGCAGATATATTTGATAACGAACTTCCCTGGCGAATATGTTATGGTTCTAATTGTTACCATTCTAGATAGTGTTTTGACTTTATTTATTGCTAGTGGCGTGAGTTATGATTACACTAAGTCGTATAGCCAATGTTGAAAACCGTGTCGATCTCTGTATATATTTTTGTTTTGTTGCATTTTTCATTGACGTATACATCAATTATGCAATATTTACGTATTGAAAAAACGTTTGATAAGGTAAACTGAGAAAACAAGCTGCTAAAGGTCCGTATTGTTTCGTTTCTGTGTGTGTTACATTTTAACGTTGTGTTTCCGTTGTGTCGTTTGTTATCTCTTATTTTTGAGTGTGAATTCACATTACTATAAGACGTGTCACGGTACTTATCTATCTCAAATTCATGTATTTGGTTGTGATGTTATATTTGTTATTCTCATAAGATTTTGTCTAATGCTTAGTCCGTTTCTGTGTATTACATTTTAATGTTGTGTCGTTGTTCTCTTATATTCAATGCGTTTCCCTCAGTTTTAGTTTGTTACCCAGATTTTGTTTTTTGTTCATGGATTTACGAGTTTTGAACAGCGGTATACTACTGTTGCCTTTATTTACATGGTAAGAGGAGAAATTGTATCAGTGCATCAATTCAAATCTAAACATAGGTTTCAGGGTTTGTTTAGATGACTTAAATTCTTGCCTTCAAAATATTTGAAACACTGAGGTATGGCAATATGTATATGATCTGAACTGCATGACATTATCATTTATTCTTTAGTTTTCAGGGGTTATTCTATCCAGTTTGTAATTAGTCCAGCAATATATTTTAAGGCGATATTTTATTCAATCATAACCCAGCAATGTAAACTTATATGTGTTATATTTAGTTAGTAAAGCTGCACAACTAAATACTGTAATGGAAAATGAAAATATTGGTAATGCAAATTTAGGAAAACAGAATTCAGCACTTTTTGAATATACGAAATACCAATACAGCCGTTGTCCAATTAGTTTTCAGTAGATATGATTAATTGGGTTTGGAAATTGCATTGTGATTGGCATTTGACATATCCACAATGAATTACATGTCACATCTTTCTATTGTTACATCAACGTTGTAATCAGGGACTGCGCGGGACAAATCCTTCTCTAAATTGGGAAACCCAAGTCATCAAACAGCATCTCTTTTGTCATCTTACTGATGTACACTAATATATGTTATTATTAATTTGACTGAACGTTATTATTTAACCAAATTCACTGTCTGCATTAACTCATTTAAAATTGGCGGCGATAATAAGGTATAATAAAAATGAAGGCAGATATATGCATGGCAACCACATATCAAATATATAAAGCTGTCTGCAAATGTTGATGGCACAGGAACATCAACCACTTTTCCGACGAAGTAACAGTTTTCACGAGTTTTTTTGGGATCTTGTGGTTCTAGTACGGTATCTGTCATAGTTCGCCTGATTTATCGTTCTTTATATTGAACTTGCAGCTAATTAAACAATCTAACAACTCGTGTTGGTCTCTTCTTTTCAGGATTATAAGCCTGGTCCTTTTGAGAACTATTATTAGTATGCAAATGACGCGTTTAACTTGATTTAACTTCATTAAGAACTTTTGTAGCATAATACTCGAAACAAAAATGCAAGACTTATATACAACATGTGTCAACGCTTCAATTTCAAAGTTCAGACAACGCTCTATTCTGCACTAGAACTGAAAAAAATCTGTGTTTCTGTCATATAAAGTAATTGATATTGTCGACAATATGAACACAACAGTATTGGTGGAAAATAAAATTAATGGGGTTTTAAAGGTTTGTATTGACAATACATACATTTTTGAAATGCAGAAATTAATTTTGTTTTACAAAGGCTAAATTATTTCCTTGGATAAAATAAGACAAACACATTCAGGTATAAACAACCAGGCAAATACAGTTATTTCTGTATCTGTAATATAATCATAAAAATTCGTAAGGGTTCCACGGAATCCAGTGTCTCGCCTACTTTTGCTGTTAATCGCAGACTCAACACAAATGAGGAAAAACATCAATAAAAATTTCCCTCTCGATACTGTCATTTGATTGAAAGAAGTTTCCAAGTTTGGTAAAAAAATCCAGGATAGTTTATGAATTTAATAAATGTTTTATAAACTTTAACTGCAGACTGTATGTAATGTTAACTGGAAGAAAAACTAAGTCCATTTATAAGTAAAATACGGAAAAAGTGATTTTTTTTTTTTACAAAATTTACTTCTGAATAATATCTTATGATCCGAAACAAGCTTTTGTCTAAGTTTGGTAGAAATCCAGGATAGTTTAAGAACATTATAAAAATTTTAAAAACTTAAACCACAGAGTGAATGTTTTGTTTCTGGCAAAAAAATAAGTCCATTTATAAGTAAAATACGGAAAAGTGGTAATTTATTTTTACAAAATTTTCTTCTTGATACTATCTTATGATCATAAACAAGCTTCTGTCCAAGTTTGGTACACATCAAGGATAGTTTATGGAAGTTATTAAAATTTTAAAACCTTTAACCACAGAGTGAATGTCATGTTTCCTCGCATAAAAACTAAGTTCATTTATAAGTAAAATACGGAAAAAATGGAATTTTATTTTTACAAAATTTACTTCTGGATACTTTCTTATGATCATAAACAAGCTTCTGTCCAAGTTTGGTAGAAATTCAGTATAGTTTAAGAAAGTTATTAAAATTTCAAAAACTTTAACCACAGAGTGAATATTTGTGGACGCCGCCGACGAATACGACGAGGCCGACGACGACGGAATGTAGGATCGCTTAGTCTCGCTTTTTCGACTAAAGTCGAAGGCTCGACAAAAATGTACCGACATTAAGTTCTAGTAATGTTTTTAATATTCTTGTCGGAATTTCAAGATATGCTTTTGTTCATTTACAGAACAATTTTGGCCATTTTTGTCGAGCCGTCGACTTTAGTCGAAAAAGCGAGACTAAGCGATCCTACATTCCGTCGTCGTCGGCGTCGTCGTCGTCGGCGGCGTCCACAAATATTCACTCTGTGGTTAAAGTTTTTGAAATTTTAATAACTTTCTTAAACTATACTGAATTTCTACCAAACTTGGACAGAAGCTTGTTTATGATCATAAGAAAGTATCCAGAAGTAAATTTTGTAAAAATAAAATTCCATTTTTTCCGTATTTTACTTATAAATGGACTTAGTTTTTCTGCGAGGAAACATTACATTCACTCTGTGGTTAAAGTTTTTAAAATTTTAATAACTTTCATAAACTATCCTTGATATGTACCAAACTAGGACAGAAGCTTGTTTATGATCATAAGATGGTATCAAGAAGAAAATGTTGTAAAAATAAATTTCCACTTTTCCGTATTTTACTTATAAATGGACTTAGTTTTTTTCTGCGAGGAAACATTACATTCACTCTGTGGTTTAAGTTTTTAAAATTTTATAATGTTCTTAAACTATCCTGGATTTCTACCAAACTTAGACAAAAGCTTATTTCTGATCATAAGATATTATTCAGAAGTAAATTTTGTAAAAAAAAAATTCACTTTTTCCGTATTTTACTTATAAATGGACTTAGTTTTTCTTCCAGTTAACATTACATACAGTCTGCAGTTAAAGTTTATAAAACATTTATTAGATTCATAAACTATCCTGGATTTTTTTACCAAACTTGGAAGCTTCTTTCAATCAAAAGACAGTATTGTGAGGGAAATTTTTATTGATGTTTTTCCTCATTTTTGTTGAGTCTGCGATTAACAGAAAAAGTAGGCGAGACACCGGGTTCCGTGGAACCCTTACGAATTTTTTGTTAATGTAAGATGTTTCTCTCCAATTAAGGTTGACGACACGACACTAAATAATTCATAATAAATATATGATTTACCTGAAAAAGGTCATCTGACTAAAATCATAATCTCCACCTTTGTTGTCATTTTTTCGTTTGCTACTTCCTTTTCTTCGGAATGAAAATCTATTTACAGATATCCTTTCCATATTTTACGCTTTAAAATTTGACTTAAAATTAATCTTTTTTATTTGTATAGATATAGTCTTTGGATATAATTTTAGTATGAATTCAATGCACAAGTCGGAAGTCAGCTTGTCGTTTTTCGCTCACCATAGCTTGATGTTTCTTGAAAGTTCCATCTATCAATTAGGTTTCCACTGAACAGCGATTACTGTTATTTTAAGATTATATTAATTCAACCTGATTATGCGTTTACATGTAAAACTCCAAGCGTAAAAACCTGTCACATACTTAAACTTGTTAAATCTTATAATCGTCATTAAAAGTCCCTTTCGGTAGTAATTTGATCAAAAACGCACTTCTATTTTTAAAACAAAACCAACCTTAAGTATGTAACATAATGCTTTTGTGTTGATGCTCATAGCTGTCTATTGTTAATATCTCATTAGAAAAAATTAATTGATGAAATATCGATATTTTACGACGACGCATCATTTAACTTAAAACTATGAATAGCTTTGTGAAGTTTGAAGAAGATGCTAACAATTTCCAACTCATGGGTCACATGAATTCGATAATTTTCAATGATCATTAAATTCATTTTCATAACTGACAAACGTTACTTTTGTGTCTGATAAACAGATTTAACCAGAAAAAAAACCAACATTAAACAGTGAACCATAAAAATATGTTAACAGATGAAACCTGACAGACATATAGACTTGTACACCTTGAAATGAGTCTATACGTGAAATGTACTTCGTCCATACCTCTATTGTCATAAAACAGGACCAAATAAATGCATCATAGATACCATAATCATTTTTTTCTATGTGTTTCGTCTTCACAAAACCTCATCATTACAGAGGAAATTAGGTCAACGACAGACGGTACCTGCCGTACAGATATATTCACCTTTAAATCATTCCTTTCACCAAATATAGTTGACCTATTCATTTGAAAATCAGGCAAACACACCAAGTTTTCATATAGACAAATGATAATCATTATGAGCGTAAGGTCAGTCAATACCTTCTAGGCTGACATGTACACGATAACATTAACTCTTATAACACATACATTTGACCTACTACAAATCACGCAACTACAACCTTAACCACTGATCCACGAATTGAGGTTGCGGTCGGGTTATTGCTGTCTAACGGTCAGATTAACATGGCAAGCAATCCATATACGTTATTAATATATCTTATATCACCGACAGGCTACACACTTTAAATCAATGCTAAGGGGCATATTTGCATTCCTGCATTTCTAAAAATCATTATATTCTATTTGTTTAGTACTTTACTACAATCGTGCAGGTTTTTTTAATGCTGGTGATTAGTGTGTCGTATCGGTGCATATTCAATTAGTATCAGTGAACATACTATTTTCTGTAAGTAGGTAATTAACCTTTAAAGGAAAAATCCGTAACGAAATGTACTACAAATAAATAAATAATCCATTTACAACCAACACAGAATACTTCGAAACATGGAATAATTGAAGAACAAAGTTCATCTGCTAAAAGCTAAATCAAAATAGCAAAGAATTATAAAAGAGGCCATTAAATAATTAAGGTATCTATAAGAATACTGTATAATGTTGACAATAAAGGGATATCAAATTCACGGAGAACATTTATTTATTAGCAGCTAATTGCTTTGAACTAGCTTTAAGAAACTCCAACTACTTTTATGTCGGTATTTTGTGTATTAGTTCGTTACACTATTAGTTTTACGTTGTTACCACCAGTCTGAGTACACGGTAGGAATGATTTAGTGCTCAACACCGTGTATTTTCATGGGGTAACTTTGGTCTTCTGTAAAGGACGGGGGGTGGGAAAGGGGGTTGTCGCGATTGTTTCCTTTGTTTGTGATTCAACAATACTAAACCAAATAATGCCATGATTCATACTGCTTATATTACTTTGTGTTTCTATAAAGAATTTTGGAAACTTGAGGTTACAAAGTTACACAAGCTTATACACGGGTTAAAAGCGAGGATGAAATTTGATTAGTTAACTTCATATGATGCTTATTTTCTTATATGCAATGTTATTTGAATACTAATAAATCAAAGCGCTGTAAGCGCTGAAGGCAGTTAACTAAAAACCAAGGCGAACGTAATTATGAAAACTGTGGCAATGTTGCTTCAACATTAAACATTCATATATTGTACATTTATATTTATCTAATGAATCAATTATTAAGGCAAATAATTCATATGTTATCAAGGTTTTCAAGAGCAATGCATATATCAATGTATATGTTTAATGATGAGTCTGCAGAGGTACAAGTTTTCGATGATTGCAGTTGTTCTAGTTTGTAGTAAACGTTGGTATTAGTTGACTGTTAGTAGTACTAATTGACTTAGTACGAACTTGTAATAGTATGAATGGACTTGTTTCCCTGAAAAGAAAAGTGAGTTTGTGTTCTATAGTACAAAAGTTATTATGGCTATGAGACACAAACCAGACAAATCTTTACTACTACAGGGATCAGAGGTGAGGTCTGACTGACCTGCCTATAGTAAATGTAAATGATTTGTTATATTGTCCCATACATGAATATATATGGTTTAGCATGTTTAGGGGTGGGGATCTCGAAGGTTTTTAAGTTCTCGAACAGGAGGGGGTAGAGTGACCACAAGGACTCCCCTATATTTCATTTGATTAGTTATAATGTCCCATACATGAATAAATATTGTTTAGGGGTTGGGATCTCGACCGTTTCGAAGTTCTCAAACATGAGGGGTTGGGGTGACCCCAGGAACCCCCTTTATATTTCATTTGATTTATCATATTGTCCAATACATGAATATAAATAAAGTTTAGGTGTGGGATGGGGATCCCATCCCTATCCAAGTTATCAAACAGGAGGGGTAGGGTGACAACAGGGACTCTCCCTATATTTTATTTGATTTGTTATATAGTAAAATACATGAGTATGTATAGTTTAGGGGTGGGGATCGCAACAATTTTAAAGTTCTCAAACGTGAAGGTGTGGGGCGACTCCAGGGACTCACCCTATATTTCATTTTGTTTTTTATATTGTCCCATACTTCAATATATATGGTTTAGGGGTGAGGATCTTGACCGTTTAAACGTTCCCACCAGGAGGAGGTGGGGTGACCTAAGGGACTGCCCTATATTTCATGTGATTAGTTATAGTGCCCCATACATGAATATATATGGTTTAGGGTTGGGATCTCGCCCGTTTCCACGTTCTCAGACAGGAGGGTAGACTACATGGACTTCCCGTATATTTTATTTGATTTATTATGTTGTCCAATACTTGAATATATATGGTTAAAGGGTAGAGATCTCAACCATTTTAAAGTTCCCAAACAGGAGGGGGAAGGGTGACCCAAGGAACTCCCACTATATTTCATTTGATTAGTTATTGTCCCATACACTAATAAATATGGTTTATGGGTGGGGATCTCGACTGTTCCAAGTTCCCAAACATTGGGAAGGGGGTGGGGTTGACTCCAGGGACTCACGCATTTTTCCTTGATATGTTACATTGTCCCATTACTGAAGACCATGTGTGTCTATCACTTACTGTTTTTGAAATAATACTCATTTGAAATGGGTTCTACAGTAAATCCTACCTTCTTTAGGCCCCTTAAAATACCCCAAAATGGACCCAAATGCACAAACGAAAGATGTATGGCTCCGCTAGACACGTTATTCTAACATTTTATGAAACCCTAAGAAATCTGACAAGCGGTCTGTGTTGTCTTCTCAGACGAGTTGTTCCCATTCATTAAAACATTCCATTAAAGTCGACTTGGTCGATTTGATCCGGATCATTTTCATTCTTAAGAAAGTGTAAACACCTTATGTTGGTGCATTACTTGATAAGCTTATTTATGTGAAAAACGGAGTAATTTAAAAGAATGAAATTCAAATGGGAATACACAATTCATTTACACTCATCTAAAAGAAAAATAAATCATGATTAACAGTAATTACCTATCTATCATTAGAATCTTCCAAATTTAAAACATGCGAAAATTTCGTCTCCTAATTTGAAATTGCCGCCAACAGTACTAGTTATTAATAGACTACTGACGTAGTTGTTCTACGTATTGACAACAAACAAAATTCCTACGACTTTAACAATTGGGAAATCTAAACTACTTTCTTTAGAGATTTTCGGCGATAATAAACTATATAAGGATTCCTAATGAGCACTACTTCCTATGTGCAACTTCAAAACTTTTGGGTGATTCGACGATCATTTAAGGTTTTTCTGGTCATATTTTTTTTTTGTAAACCAGGATTAAAAGTATGAAAAAAGTGTTCAATTAGTTATAAATAACATAGTAGCCAACTAGATAATAACAATGGCACGTATTTCAGCATTTATTGGGTAGAACACAAAAGAGGGACGACAGATACCAAAGGGACAGTCAAACTCATAAATCTAAAACAAACTGACAACGCCATGGCTAAAAATGAAAAAGACAAACAAACAACAGCACACATGACACAACATAGAAAACTAAAGAATAAACAACACGAACCCCACCAAAAAACTAGGGGTGATCTCAGGTGCTCCGGAAGGGTAAGCAGATCCTGCTCCACATGTGACACCCGTCGTGTTGCTTATGTGATAACAAATCCGGCAAATAGGCTTATCAAATATACTGTGCTCGCATAATGCAGCTTAACTGCATAAAAACATTGCATACATGTGTTTTATTCCGAAACATACATTATGGGACAAATTGTTAAAATCATACCAAACAAAATACATGTGATGTATATATGAATCAATACTCTGAATTGTATTAACTACACTTTTTTTAATTGATGCTACTGGTTGGATTTCATCAAATTTGATCTCGATCTCGATAAACATATTTTATTTCTAGATATTTTATCCAAGATAAGATTGATATCCGAAAAAGCTTTTAGATTTTACATAATTGATTAGATGTCTAATTTAAAACTTTTGTATACAAAATTTTTACATTTAACAATTAGATCGTTGTTTCCGATTATTGCATAATGGCATTCCCAAGCAAAACAGTGCAGTATCTGCTTACCATTTGAAGCAACTGAAATCATTACGAATTTTTGCTGGGTTTGTGTTGTCTCAAGTTTGCAAGTTTTCAATTGAGGGGTAGTAATCATGCAATGCAATTGCGAAACACAGATGCACATTGAGATTCGGATAACCAGGTCTGGGGTCCGAATATCTGTTTAGACAATATCATAAATTAAGTAGTCTGCAAACACCCGGCTCAGTATGTCGGACTAGTACAAAGTAAGGTTCATATTCATATCGCATCAATATTTTCTCATCCTGAACATGTATATAATTTACCACTGTGTGTTAAACAGTCATCAAACATCAACAACATAACATAAATGAAGTTATGGTATTATCCGTTCAACTGAAAGTCAAAGTTCTATTGACAATTTAAACATAATACAAAACAAATACAACCATGCATCAATAACATCATCATGGAGAACACATGTCAAAGATAAATCAATACTAATTAAAACTTCCAAAATGATTTAACTGTGATTTGCTTAGTGATGACTTTAAATATTTTCCGTTTTCTGAGAGATTCTAATCAAACACCCTGAATTAATGCCAGGATCTGTGACATTTCCATACACATCGTTTGTGGTAACAACATAGCTAAGATATAATGGCACAAACATTATTCACCGACTTATCAAATAACAAATTTATTCCAGATTGAAAGGATAAAAACACATTTACTTGATATATCTATAATAAAAGATGATCAAATTAATGAAGATTTCCCATTAGTATTATTACAGCTTCATAGATAAATAATCATCCTGATGGTATAGGAAATTCCATTTGACAAATATTTTGTTTGTTACGTTAAAATTAAAATTCTATTTTTGGTATGACGTTTCAATGAAAGTCAAAGAAATATGATTTGTAGATTAATCTCAATAAACTCATCATTGATACCAGGACTAAATTTAGTATATACGCCATACGCGCGTTTCGTCTACAAAAGACTCATCAGTGACGCTCGAATCCAAAAAAAAATTAAAATGCCAAATAAAGTACGAAGTTGAAGAGCATTGACCAAAATTCCTCAAAAGTTTTGCCAAATACAGCTAAGGTAATCTATGACTGAATTAGAAAAGCCTTAGTATTTCAAAAAACCAAACATTTTCCAAATGGAACAAATGCAATGCATGTTACACATTGTTAAAGCATAGTAAGTTCAATGTAATCGTTCATAACGTTAATATTGACGTTAAATACGTGGGTTACACGTAATAAAGTATCAATGCTGTGGAACGGACGTCTTAACATCAAATTACTAGTAACACGAGTATTGTCTGAATAGAGTAATGTTAATATAACAAAAACGAACATATTGAAATTGCGTAAAAATTACAGAAAAACATTAAACAGTTAAAATGTGTCTTCAAAAGGTGGCCATCAATTTGGAGCATTGATGTCAGTTATACATATATCCGTTTTATCTTTTCTTATATCACGATAACAAGCTTTTCTCTTTGCTGGTTTGAGTCTCCATTGTTAATAACGTATATATTATAAGAAATAAAATTGAGAAAAAAAAGCAAAGCAAAGTCAATCAATCTTAATTAGAACATTGATTTTTCTTCTTAATTTAAAAGATTGTTGTAACGTAGTTTAGTTTTGTACTTTCAACACCAATCAAGCACGCCCCTAGATATACATATGTATAAAAATTGACTATATATAGAACCAAAGACATTATATACGTAGGAGATGTTTTATAAACAAAACACTTAATTGGTACAGATTGACACCAAACGTACAACCAGCTGTTTAATTAAATACCTGTTCATTATTTTACAAGAAAAACATTACTGATATATTTATAGTCATAGGAGATCCAATTTCTAATGTTGTCATGTAGAGAATTAATATAGCTTTCTCAGGAAACGTGTACAAACAATTATGATTGCATACGGATTTCTGAAGTCATAAAAGCTTTGAATTGCCTAAGTCTCAATTAAATAATTCATTTTAAAATGGAATGGTCATTATAATCTAATGATTTTGTGTTATAGAAAGTTATCAACTAAAATTAGCAACATGCATAAACGGTATAAAACAACTAATTTAAAAACACAGTAGCATCATACTTAACATGGGTAAGGTCACTGATCTTGCAAAATATAATATTAAAGTGCTGAAACAATTAATTTAAATTAGCTTTTAATCCAAGAAGTACAGTTTGGATCAGTTATTATCCCTCATTAAAACACCCGAAATAAGCTTTCACGTCATATAACGATTCTAAACATGAGTTAAACTTTCAGCTATGGCTTAGAAAAGAACTGTACAAAACATTTCTACATGAACAAATGTAAGTAGAAATGGTATGTACAGTTTAAGAATATAACTTTCAAAATTTATACATAACGAAACTGTATAGGAAAACTTTCAGAATGTATCTCGAGGTAGAACAGTTATAATTTATTCGTTTGATGTGTTTGAGCTTTTGTTTCGACATTTGATTGTGGATTTTCGTTTTGAATTTTCCTCGGAGTGTGGTATTTTTGTTATTTCACTTTTTTCTTAATCATGTTAATAACATAAACAGTAAAGAACGATTCGAGTAAAACGAAAGGAAGAATATAAATGAATAAAGTAATCATTTAATGAAATACATTATATGAATATATAGATCTGTCCTATATTACACTTTTATCTGTTCTATGGTAGAACTTTTAGAATTAGTTCAAACTTGGTAATGTATATAATAGAACTTTAAGAATCAGATCAAAAGTGCTATTGGGAAAAAGTATCTAAAACTATTATATGAGCCAGTCCATGCGAAAAGGTACAAAAACGAAAATTTTACGAAATTCTAAAAAGTGTGCATAATTATTGGTAGTAGACTTGTGATTTATAAAACACATTTACTTTTCCTTATATCCTAAAGCTGTGAGCTACACGCACCTGCAAGTGTTGAGATCCCCCCCCCCCCCCTTTCCCCGCCTTTTAGTTTTATCATGATTTTTAATGAATTATTTCATATATTTCAATTATTTTCATAGTACAGTTTAAATGGCTTGATTTGCCAATTGATAATGTTAACCCCGCGGTAGCAGTGGGGATAAGGCTCTCGCTTACGATGCGGATATCAATGCAATCAGACCAGGCAACGGTTCGAATCCCGTGCAACGACGGTTGATTTAAATAATATTAAATAACTTAACTTAACTTAAATTTCAATTTCTAAAATACAAGAGGTCATAGTTTTTGTATTTTCCCTCATGTTTTAATGTTGTCTTTCTTTCCTTAAACCGGTAAAACTGAAGAAAATTATTGACTTTTGTCTCTTTAGTGTCGTAAAATGTTAAGTTTCTGGTCGGTATAGCATTAGTCCGGGGAACAAATGATTTTACACTTGCTCAAATACCAAAAATTCAGATATTTCTACGTCTTTTGCAGTTTTAATTGACAAATTCGGGATAGAATTGACAATCTTATGAATGTTTACATTAATGTATTTTTTTTCGGATAAAATCGTTTTTCAAAAATATTATAACAAACTTTGATAGTTTGTCCTGTAAAGTTTACCAAAAAGTAAAATCACAAAAATACTGAACTTAGAGGAAGATCAATTGGGAAAGTCCATAATCACATGGCAAAGTCAAATAACAAAACGCATCAAAAACGAATGGACAAGAACTGTCATATTCCTGACTTGGTACAGGCATTTTCAAATGTAGAAAAGGACTGTTTGTACCTTTTCGCATGGACTGGCTCATATCATAGAATAGATGTCAAGAAAACTGTTCGAAACCTCTTTTCTTGTTTGGTAAAGGTTACAACTGGTCCGAATAATATAATATAATATAAAATTAATTAACTTACAATTTCAATATATCTTCACCAAAATGCTAATACATAGTTAACATGGCATTTTGATAGGAAGACAACAATCACATTGTGTTTCAAAATGAATTTAACACAAAACTAACTTTACGATTGGTCTTAGTCAAAAGTTAATAAATCGAAATGTAATTGTTGAAGCACTTTGGTTACGATTTTTTTTTTCTGTCGACCGTTGAACATCTAAAAAAAATCCAAAAGACCACTATGTGCTTGTGGCGTAAATCCTGATCATATTCTAATGAATAAAATATGTTTGAAAGCGAAGCCATTTTGTCTTTGTACAATTACTATATAGTCATTTGTTTGACTGTAACATGCTAAAAGCGATAAAATGTAATATCAGTGAAGTCAAATGTCTGCGTCCATTTAATATACGCATTTTTTTTTTAAATAAGAAAAGTTCATGACTTATACTTATTTTGTGTATAAACGCCATATGTTAACTACGGCGGTTGGTCACTGGTTGATAGAAATGTAGAAGATTCCAACTAAATATTCTGACTAAAATTTGACAACGAGATGATAATACCATTGCTAATTAAAACAATAATGACGACTAATCGACAAACACCAACTTTAATATAAATTGCATGTAGTCGAATAATTTCTGAATGTTTTTCATCATGAAAAATCGTATGACTGCATAAGCCATACGTATACATAGTTTTACGGCATATCTAAGAATGGTAAATGCTAACGATCCCAGGTTGAAATATCGAATAAGTGCTGTCGAATATAGACAGACGACATTCACGATTCCTTTTATGAGCGAGTACATGATAATATTAATGAAACTCATACAATGAACCGTAGCGATGGTGCAAGTCTGAATAATAATTGTATTACGATAACTTCTTGTAGCTACATCATTAGACTGTCGAATTCAATCCAGCGTTTAAGCATGAGGTAAATGTTTAAATATCTGACATAGATTTGCAAATAGTATGAACCATTTGAAAAAAAAACATTATAGTTTATTTTTTGTAATCTACGTACATATCATGTATATTGTACAGTGATTTCCAATTTTGTCTAGTTACCATAGTAATTATTTTCATTAAAACTAAAACTTACAGTATCTATAACAATTATTATATTGTTGCATTTTGAGATGGGCGTAGGCTGAATTTTATCAGTTTTTGTTTTACACTGAAAAGACAAAAGAATTTTTTCATCGATGCATTCGGATCTTTTGATGTCATGTTTTGAATTCCCGCATCTCCGCAGAAATCTACAATGTATTTCCTTTTTCCGGTCTTGTTTGTATGAAACTTTGAGTAAAATATATATTTATCGATCTAGTATACAATAGGAAGGAACGCAACTCCAATTTTATTTTTAATAATTCCTTGATATGAAAAAAAAAACGTGAACTGATGATAGCGTTTCTTTGTTTACATTGCATATGACGTCATAACTTAAATAACGTCACAACCAAAATCCCTTACAACAGAACCAAAATCGGAAACGTTACGGTATTTCCGTTTCTTTTTTTTAACAAATATTTTTAAGTTACAAAAAAATAGTTCATACAGACTTCATATTACGTAAAAATGTCAAAAATAGAGGTACAGCAATATATACTAAATTTCAACATACCTTAAATAAGTTAACTTTGAAAAATCATAAAGTTTCGAGGTTACTTCATCTTTTTTCCTGTTACTTCCTTTCCTTCGGAACGAAAATCGGTTAACAGAAATTCTATCCATTATCTAAGTTCAAAATAAAATTAAGTATCACTGCGATTGCATTGCAACTTATTTCAAACGAGATTCAAGTCAGTCCATAGGGACGTCGTGTCTGATAAGAAATAAAACAACTTTTGCGTAATAATCCACAAATGAGTTACTTACGAGCAGGACAAAAGTCCAACTACTACCCATCAGACACTTCAGATTTTATTATCTGAATTAAATAGCAATCGCGCATTACCTGTCAGGGTTATAATGCATTAGTTGACAGTTCAATATTACATTTATTAACGGTCAATAATACAGTTATTGACCATCAACATTATTACCGAGGAAAGAAAGCTATGTTGTAGAATTGCAATCTTTACTTTTTATTACTTTGTAAGATGAAATTGGTTTTCGACTGTGCAAATACGTAATGTCAGAGGTACTATTGTTTATTATTCATTCTTTATATTATAACAATAGAACAAAAATCAGGTCAATTGAGTCAAGTATCCTTATATAAAGTTAAGAATTTCTCATTAAACTTTACAAAAGCCATATATGCCAGCTCAACATAGAACTACATTTATACAAGATATCAATAGTCTTTTTAAACAAAATAATTAAATCGACGTATAGTACATTCTTGTAAAATTTGCATAAGACCTGAATGCACTGTACAAAAGGAAAATGGTAATTTTCATCAAGCAAAAGGTCTAGCATTTAGTTTCACAACATTTTTTTTTTTTAAATTCAAAAATGTATTAACGCCTATTTTGAGAATGTCTTCAACTTTCTCATTGAACTTTTTTTTAATATAAAACATTGAGTTATGATCTTAGACATGTAAAATTGCACTAAGAAAACATTAATTTGTGAAGATAAGGCACACGTAAATTGAATTCCGTTAGATGTGTTTTTTTCTCAATTTCAAGAATCATGATACGGTGCTGAATCCAATATGCTATGATGACGATTGATGTCGTAAATGTCAAAATAATATAAAATAAACAGTATGAGCAAACTGTAATCACGAAGAAGACTAACAAAAACGATGACAAACAAGCAGTGAGTATCGGCATATCATAATAAGATTTTTTAAACCAAAATACATAGACTTAGTGTAAATATATAGACTAAGTGTAAATATATAGACTTAGTGTAAATATATAGACTTAGTGTAAATATATAGACTTAGTGTAAATGGGAAGCGGGACTTTTCTTTTGACCTTATGCTTGAAACGTGAATTGAAAACGTGAATTGAAAACGTTAATTGGAAATTGGGAATTTGTCAAAGACAAAACAACCCGACCAGAGAGCAGAAACAGCCGATGTGCTACCAACGGGTATTCAACACAGCGAAAAAACCACGCACCCAGAGGCCAGCCCAAACAAAATGTGTACCAATTGTCTTCCTAAATAAGCGACTAACTGATTATCATCCTTCATGTGTTCCTTTCACTTCTAGATCTTTCATACTTCGTTATATCTTTAAGCATTCTATAATAAAGCCATCTAACATAAGACATTAATTGAGTGAAGTTTGAAGTTACGACAGTGCTCCTTGCAATATATCATCTACTGATCCCTCAGGAAAGGCTCACAAGGAACTCTGTAAGTATGACTTTGTGTTCATATCCGCTGCACACACGGACAACTAAATGTAATTCACGGATACAACCACATAATCAGCCCAACGCTATTGATCCTGATCGCAGAAGATGGAAACTAATTCAAAAAATTACCTTTCTACAACAACGTTAATTGTCAATGTTTTCTATGTTTTCTGTTAATACTTGAATGTTAAAAGACTTTGATTAACGTGCTGACTAACAAGTTATACATTGTTTATTTGAACAATAAAGCCGGTATTGGGAATGAAACATCCGGTAAGACCACTAATATAGACAGGAACGAACTACTTCATTAGGCTGGACATAAATCATTACAATCGACCATAATAGCTATTAAAAAATAAATAAGGCTGGACAAGATGGTTAAATTTGTATGTTGAATAAGTACATGCACCCAAATACATACGATTAGCAGCAGAGGCGATGTTTTCTTCTAAAATCGCATTTGAATATAAATATATGGGTAATATTGGGAAATTGATCTACTAAATAGCTGTGGAAAACTGACGTAAGGAATGAATATAATCACAATAATCCAATTATCACATTTTTTTCTTAAATGTGTAAAGCATTTATGTGTTCCTCTTTATTGTAATTAGGGTCTAATTATACGAAAGTAATTATAGTAATAATAATTATTGTTTAAAGTAATTTTGAGGACAAATTACAACTTTTTTTCAAAATTAAAACAGTAATGTTCATTGTAATTTATAAAAATAAATAGAAGTAGTATGATTTGCAATGAGACAACTCTCCAACGGACAACAAATGCCATCAACATTAACAAATGTATGCCATTATACAGTCTTCAACAACGAACAAACTCATACCGCATAGTTATGTGTAAAATGACCAGAAATGCCAATCGTAAATCAAATCAAAATAGAAAACTACCGGCCTGATACATGATTAAAACTATAAACAAAAATTAATTATGACATGTATACAGGAACAAAGGCCAACAACTGAATGATACGCTCCTGACGTGGGACATGCAAATACAGAATGTGGCGGAGTAAAATATGTTTGATGGCGCAAAACCCGCCCCCTAAACTGGGAAAGAATTGTAACAGGACAAGATAAGAGCAAACTTTACAAATCAATTGCAAAGGTTTTAACTCATCAAATCGATACAAAGCAGACACACAACTTACAAAAACACAGGTCGGGCGTGGTGGAACAAACCACAACCAAAAAGTTACTAAGTAGAGATCAGAGAGTCTTCTATTTACTTGCACCTAGTTTAAAGCAAACAACAATTAATAGAGAAAAGGCATTTTTAGTGATAAAAACATATTTCATATGGAGTAATCCATGTTTAAAGAAACATAGCACAAACCTGATGAAGCGTAATATTCCTGTTTTAACTAAAGTTGAATGATGAATTTCTTTTCTGGTATGTTTTTTCCGTGAAAGAATTCTATTCATAACTACAAAGTTGTTTTAACTTTCAAAAGTGTATAAACTGGGAAAACACAAACACACAAATTTTTGACTGGAATATTTAACCTGTCTGTTTTCCTACAGGCTATAGATGCACAAGGCTAACCGAATCATAATGTTTCCTCCCTTAGAGTATCTCTGTCCAGACTTGATAATTTTCAAAGAAACGAACAAAAACCCATGATACTAGAAGTAATGTAATGACAAAAGGATATATTCATCTTTATTCTATGAAAGTCAGACATATAGCTTATTGAAAACAATAAAATCTTAGGAAGATGCTGATTCAATGCACAATGAGTGTCAAAAATTGAATAAAACAGACATATGTGTTTGTTTGTAATCAAATAAAGAACACAAAGAGAATGAAAATTGTAGTGTGATTGAACATCAAATAATAATGTCTTAGCCATACAATAAAGCGGTGTGGCTTGTAAGATAAGACAGTCTATAGCAACGTATTTCTATCACAGAAAATGAATGTAGAAGGAAAGAATTCGTCGGCCTCCCACACAGATCTGGATAGCTAGTATAAATTTGCAAAAAGCTAAGACACAATTTTGTTTCTTAGTGATACTCAGGGTGAACACCAATTATAACTAGAATAATGAGGAACGATAGGGATGAACCAATTAAAACAAATGATGTAGTCAACTCTCGGAGGATTTGCATATTAAAAAGAAGAGAAAAAATAGGTTGAAACTTAATTAAACCTTTCGTACGTTGACTTATAATGGTTTACTTTCATATTGTCACTTGGATGGAAGGTTGTGTCATTTGCACTTAAACAACATCTTCTTATATCTGCATTTGAACCATCATTTCTATGCATTGTATATAATTGACATATTACTTATTGCATATGAAAAACAGAACCAAACTAAGTGTAGGTAATGAACAATGAACTGAGCTCAAGTTGAGTAAACACAAGAACCAAAAAAAAAATAATAAAGATCTACAAGCACGAACAGAAGTGAAATAAAATTGCAATCATTGTCGTACACAAGTAAGACTTGACCGTGTCAAAAACAACAGTAGACTCGTCCACTAGTCAGATGGTGATATCGGTTTCTTCATTTGTCATGCATTCCCGTATTTGATATTGAAATGGACAAACTATATGTCAATCTATGAAAGAAGAATACGTCTTGCTCTGAACGTGGCAATTTCACCTTTGCACGAGTTCATTTCACCATCTAATCATCATTAAAAAGATAAATCTTACGGAATTATGACAAAAAGGAAAACAGACCTTTTGTTATGTAACTTTAACACAGGTTTTATTCCGCAAATAATCTGCACAAAAACCATTTGTTTTCAATTAAAACAAATAATACGATATAAGATTACATTGTTTTACCGTGTGTAGTCTTCTTACGATTATTGTATGAATGAACGATAATTTTATGACGCGCGTCTGGCGTATTAAATTATAATCCTCGTACCTTTGATAACTATTTACACCACTGGGTCGATGTCACTGTTGGTGAACGTTTCGTAACCGAGGGTATGACCAGCCCAGTAATCAGTACATCGGTGTTGACATGAATATCAATTATAAGGTCATTTTTATAAATTTCCTGTTTACAAAACTTTGTTTTCGAAAAACTAAGGATTGTCTTATCCCAGGAATAGATTACCTTAGCCGTATTTGGCATAACATTTTGGAATTTTGGGTCCTCAATGCTCTTCAACTTTGTATTTGTTTGTCTTTTTAACTGTTTTGATCTGAGCGTCACTGATGAGTCTTATGTTCACAAAACGCGCGTCTGGCGTATTAAATTATAATCCTGGTACCTTTGATAACTATTATGAATGAACAAGAACAACCTGATCTCTTTAAGAAACGACCGTTTGCGTAGGATTGATATTGCAGACAAATTTTCAATATTAAATCAACAACTGACTTCGATTGGATAAATTTGTCTGCAATGATGAAAGGTTTTTGACTGTTAAACATTGCCAAAAACAATATGGTAGCATTACAAAACGTATTACAACTTAAAGTGTAACGACATTGACAAGGTGTTCAAATTATTTTAAGGAGAGATAACAAAGTACCAAAATAGTTATCGAAGGTTTAAGGATTATAATTTAAAACGCCAGTCGCGCTTTTCGGCTACGTAAGACTCATCAGTGACGCTCAGATCAAAATAGTTATAAAGCCAAACAAGTACAGAGTTGAAGAGCATTGAGGACCCATAATTCCCCCAAAAATGTACCAAAAAACCTAGAATAATTTGAATTGGCCCTGACACGTTAGTAATATTCTAAGCTGCAATTTTTTCGAAACAAAAATGTATTTCAACAATACCTTATATAGCAGTCCGTTGAGAATGATGAAGATCTCAAGGTACAATTTGGTTTATCCAATGAATTCTTACTCCGACCAAACACTCGCTTCATCCTTTCTTACCCGAAGTACACAACTTACTTTGAGAAATCAATACGTAGAAATAAGTTCACACTATTCTGCTCAATATAACTAGGAGTGTTTAGTAAATTGCAAAATACAGTATAAGCTTCGTTATTAATTTAAACTGAATGTTTAAACAGCAGCAGATTAAAATGTATAACGACAGTCTCGTGAGAAAAGACATTGCGTAGAATTGTGACAAAGGCGTCATGCCTGAATGCTTTGAGATAGTAGAACCTGTTGATGAATAAAGATTAATAAGTAATTGTTAATTTCCCATGAGTATGTAAGATAACCTGCGCTTCAACAAACATGACAAAACCGTAACTTGCCCAAATCAAATATGGTTAACAAGCTATACTCACAAATGAGACGAGAAAATGACAACTAACATGCAACATCTGAATAAACTTTAGATTAACGTTATGTTCCGTTTTGTACAGCAATAATAATATTGCGAGTGAAAAGGTATTTCATCCTTATGTTTTACGAAACGTATGTATTTCTCCTCTCATCAAATCTGTACATAAATCGTAATGGACTGTGATATTTTAGATGAAACTTAGAAAAAGGTACTACTACTAGTTATTTAGGCTACTTTCTCGTGGAACTGTGTGCGCTGCAATAAGATCAACATAGTGATTTCTAGTACTTTGTACAATGTACAAAACTAAAGGGATATTTGGTGTAATTACCAATGAGACACCTATCCACCACATTCGAAATAACGCGGATGTAATCATTCAACAGTCACAGTATGACATTCAGCAATGAGCAAACGCAAACCTTAAAGTCGGCTATGGAAGGCCAAGTCAAGACAAAAACGTGAAACGATACAATCGAGAACAGAAGTGGGTTGATATATGGTAGAACAATAAACGAAAAACAAATATGACAGACCGCAGCAGACAGCAACCACTGAATAACAAGCTCCTAGTATACACAATATAGACAATATCGTATTACAGCATGCTAGTCTTAATTAGGTCAATGCATGTTGTAAACTTTTCTATGAACGTACTTAGTCCAAATAATTCCGAACTATGACCTCGTAAGTGTTAACCATTGCAAAATAATAAATACTCAATTCCAATTGGCTGAAATCATTCATAACATTCTATCAAACATAGACTATTACTGAATTATCAAAAAAAAAAACGTCTATATTCAGAATACCATGTCAATAAATGTTTATCTTGGCAATTCAAACATGAAATTTAAATTGACGAGTTACAGCTTTTGAGTAAAACGATTTTACCATTCGATTCATGTGCTATTATCACATGCATATTAATGAGATTCGATTAGACCTAATTTTATATAAGCCGACACTGAGGGTCAATTCTTTGTTCACTTTTGCAGCTCATAAGGTAACAGTCCATATGAACAGCCGTCTAAAACACAGCATTATGACGCCAAGCTAATCAAGTGACGTTCTCACGCCTAAATACTCCACAATTAGCGGAGATGCATCAAACACATATTGTAAAACTTTCGATTTGAACCAGACGCGGAAGTAAACCCTCGACCACTCGAAATAAAGGCAAGTACTCTGCCACTTTGTTAATTTTAAAAAAAGAAGCGCATGTAAATTTTAAATACCTGATATGTCTTACTGGTGTCTCTTCTGATCTACCAGTCGACTCTTCTATTCTGTAAATTGATCGAGATCGCCGTATAAACATCCGATTCATGGACCCAGAAAGTATTCCAAAACAACTAACATTGTTCATGTCTAACATATACACATTAAGTATAAAATAATTGCATACTATTTATCATACTCGTTATATTGGTGAATACAACAAATGTTTATATCTTTAATCCTTTTATTCATAAGAAATATTGAATATACAGGAGCATTCTTATATCTTGTATAACAGATAGAATTTTATATTCTCGATATCTTCAATTTCGTTTCAGGACAATGTGTTATAATCTTTTCATCATTGTTCATCGGCTTACCTGCTTCACTGCATTTGAATATCGTTAATTTTCTCTGAAGCATCCCTTGGTAATATTTTTAATGTCAATTCAAATAATTCTCATAAAATCAATGCAATTTTTTTCATCAAATGATATTGAAAATGAAGTTAAAGTTAATGATAACCTCCAGGATCTTCAAATAGGTTTTGCATAAGGTAAAGTCGAGGACAATCAATGAAAATGTCCTTGCAGCACTAAATGAATAGAGACACTTTATGTATAACACGTTGGTAAATGATTACATGTATCTCATGTTTGTTAATCATTTTCATGGAATATATAAGCGATAAAAAAAGATTAAATAAAAAGCAATTAAAAATGTCACTAAACAAAATTAAAATTAAAGCTGACATTCATGTTAAACTATCAAAAACAGCGTGTGGAATGCACCCCATCGAGACCAAGGGCAATTACGTATCATTAATGTTTGTTCTACCCTTTTTCCTAAATATCCTTTTATATGTGTTATGCGTGTTTCAATTTGTAGTTATATAACTTGTAGTTCCAAGGGCATTACTCCAGTAAACGCGGGTAATTGACAAATAAACGAACTCGTCAAACACTTGGTATACATAAATCGTTAACATCTATTCCATTAAAAACCGACAGGTGATATAATCTTGCCAGTGCTTATAATGTGACTTTTCATAATCTATGTATATGTAGTGTTATTTCCAAAAACCTCTCCCTTTGAAATCGTGTATATGCGCTTTTTATCAAATCTGTTTAATATTTTGCGAAAATAAATCTTGGGACACAAATTTCCGATTTAGAATTTCTAAATAAAAAGTTCTTTTTTACTGGATAGTATCAAGACAGTATATGAATAATTCAAAGAATAAAGTACTTCACTTTAATGAAGGTCTTTACGTCTTGGTGAGTGGTTTTTCCTTTCATTTTTACTATTTTCATACCATTTTGCCCATCATTTTCTATTTTCTTTACAATTCATCACCCCATCATTTTCTCTTCTTTTTTTGGCCTATTTTCCCTTTCCTTTATTTTATTTTGCCATTTACTATGTATTGTGTTCCCTAAACTACTATTATCTAATAAGAAAACCCCACTAAAAACCTTCTATGCGGGAGTACATTCTGATAGAAACATACATGTAGTTCGAGTATTCAATAGTTAAGCTCAACAGAGAAGATTTTCCAGTTAGACCTATATTGCCAATGATATACACAGCTGAGGTAAAACTAGAGCATATATCCTTTTATATGTGTTATGCGTGTTTCAATTTGTAGTTATATAACTTATAGTTCCAAGGGCATTACTCCAGTAAAAGCGGGTAACTGACAAATAAACGAACTCGTCAAACACTTGGTATACATAAATCGTTAACATCTATTCCATTAAAAACCGACAGGTGATATAATCTTGCCAGAGCTTATAATGTGACTTTTCATAATCTATGTACATGTAGTGTTATTTCAAGAAAACTCTCCCTTTGAAATCGTGTATTGGCGCTTTTTATCAAATCTGTTCAATACTTTGCTAAAATAAATCTTGGGATACAAATTTCCGATTTAGAATTTCTAAATAAAAAGTTCTTTTTTACTGGATAGTATCAAGACAGTACATGAATAATTCAAAGAATAAAGTACTTCACTTTAATGAAGGTCTTTACGTCTTGGTGAGTGGTTTTTCCTTTCATCTTTACTATTTTCATACCATTTTGCCCATCATTTTCTATTTTCTTTACATTTCATCACCCCATCATTTTCTCTTCTTTTTTTGGCCTATTTTCCCTTTCCTTTATTTTATTTTGCCATTTACTATGTATTGTGTTCCCTAAACTACTATTATCTAATAAGAAAACCCCACTAAAAACCTTCTATGCGGGAGTACATTCTGATAGAAACATACATGTAGTTCGAGTATTCAATAGTTAAGCTCAACAGAGAAGATTTTCCAGTTAGACCTATATTGCCAATGATATACAGTGTACACAGCTGAGGTAAAACTAGAGCATATATCCTTTTATATGTGTTATGCGTGTTTCAATTTGTAGTTATATAACTTATAGTTCCAAGGGCATTACTCCAGTAAAAGCGGGTAATTGACAAATAAACGAACTCGTCAAACATTTGGTATACATAAATCGTTAACATCTATTCCATTAAAAACCGACAGGTGATATAATCTTGCCAGAGCTTATAATGTGACTTTTCATAATCTATGTACATGTAGTGTTATTTCCAGAAAACTCTCCCTTTGAAATCGTGAATTGGCGCTTTTTATCAAATCTGTTCAATACTTTGCTAAAATAAATCTTGGGATACAAATTTCCGATTTAGAATTTCTAAATAAAAAGTTTTTTTTTACTGGATAGTATCAAGACAGTATATGAATAATTCAAAGAATAAAGTACTTCACTTTAATGAAGGTCTTTACGTCTTGGTGAGTGGTTTTTCCTTTCATTTTTACTATTTTCATACCATTTTGCCCATCATTTTCTATTTTCTTTACATTTCATCACCCCATTATTTTCTCTTCTTTTTTTGGCCTTTTTTCCCTTTCCTTTATTTTATTTTGCCATTTACTATGTATTGTGTTCCCTAAACTACTAGTATCTAATAAGAAAACCCCACTAAAAACCTTCTATGCGGGAGTACATTCTGATAGAAACATACATGTAGTTCGAGTATTCAATAGTTAAGCTCAACAGAGAAGATTGTCCAGTTAGACCTATATTGCCAATGGTATACACAACCGAGGTAAAACTAGAACCTACGTTTACCGTCAATAAACATTTACTCTCAATACATCAATTATTGGCGAATCTGAAAATCAGACGAGTATATTAATGGCCACTCTGATTATAAAAAAAGAAGATGTGGTATGATTGCCAATGAGACAACTCTCCACAAGAGACCAAAATGACACAGAAATTAACAACCAAAGGTAACCGTTCGGTCTTCGACAATGAGCAAGGCCCATACCGCCTAGTCAGCTATAAAAATCCCCGAAATGACAATTTAAAACAATTCAAACGAGAAAACTAACGGTCTTATGTATGATATGATTGTTAAATTACCCATATTATATAATAAGACTATTTGTTTTGGTCTTGCATGTGGCTCGATACAAGTTCAGCCTGCGCAATGCTCACACGATTTCAGGGTTTAAATCAATGAAATGTTACAGCCTGAAAATATTGGTTCCAACATTTGTGTACGACCAAACTGTTCAAATATATCACAATGTTAATCAACAAATGGTATTGCCAAAATGCTATTTTTTTTAAATTCTATTTTATATATTGACCAAGGGTCGCTTTCAGAATTGTTTGTTCCGAATTCTTAGGAAAACTTAATTAAATAATTCTGCTTTTCCCTTATTTTCCATCGACTGTCAATACTTACATATTGTCGATGTAAATCATGTAATTACATGTATAGACCATTATCAAATAGGGTCTACTCATTCAATTATCATGATTAATGTTCTATTTCTTAAACTTTGTCTGTGTGATTTGGTCTCATGTGGAGAATTATCTCATTGACAATCATACCACATCTTCGTTTTTTATCTTTCTATTTGAACTTTGGTATTCTATTTGTTAAATTTGCCATATATCCCTCGGCATTTCTATACAAGTATTATGAAAATATACTTCAGAATAAAACAGCACATCGGTCAAGATGACAGTTACTCTTTCCCTTGCATATCCGTTCTTTATTGATGAATGCAATATGACAAAGAAGATTTTGACATTTGTAATCAATCTTGCGATTGCAATTTCCATAAATATTTCAATCTTCAATTCTTATATATCTCTTCTTTTGTTGTCTTATATAGCAATTTATTTGATAAAACAGCTAATCTTTACAGAAAATGTTTTCTATTATCAAAGTACCATTAAGCTAATAAGGTAATGTCCTTTTGATATTTATGCATTCCCTCTTGGTTACGTCACCTGACAAACAGTGCTGAGTAATGTTGTATAAATGATATTGAGACAACTATAACATGTATAACACAAAGAAATTATAACTTTCCATTTCTAGTAACAGACATTGTGTCTAAGTTTAGACGATGTTTAGCACTATTGTCTAATTGCAGCGATTAGAACACTAAATTTTGAGTCTAGGTTCGAGTTGTCGAGCAAATATTCCACTCAAGACTAATTGGGTTCATATCTGGAACAATGTGGTATGATCGTAAACATTTGTAGATGCAAGAAATCATTTTTTTTTTCGGAAAGAAACAGAATAATCTATGGCCATTATGTATGTTTTTGTTATATTAAGCACAATCCCTACAGTTAGGGGTTTAGTATCATACCATCATAAAATAAATGAAAAGAACATAACCCGTATCATGCAAACAACTGGTTTTAGAATACTAGTAAATGTGTTTATTTCCGATGCAAACACTCTATGAGTGAATCAATAGTAATACCAAATTATGCCATTCACAATGACCTGAAAAAGGTTGTTTATAAGTTTGGTTAGCTTAAAGAGGTAAATGCCGACATTTCTGTGCTTTGTGAAGAATATTACCATAAAACATTGGTTGTAAAATACCTGAACGTATAAGATGCCTGAATGTTGATCTATAGTTTCGAATGATATCCTAGTATCGATGATAACTTTATTAAATTTGCGTCAACTGAAACAGACGACTGTTACATTCAGTCGATTTCGATTGACAATATGTAAAAGTAACCATTTCCACTACAAGTTAGTAAAAGTTAAAAAAGTCCCATAATGCAGTGAAAATATGAAGGATTCTAGTTTCATTTAAATTTGACTGTTGTACTAGTTTTCTTACAACTAATGCATATATATATATTTCCCGTTTGAATGGTTTGACACTATTAATTTTTGGAGCCCTTTTAAGCTTGCTGTTCGGTGTGAACTTCAAGGGTCTGCGTTAAAGGCCGTACCTTGACCTATAATGGTTTACTTTTATAAATTGTTAGGACGAGACTGACTTAAACTTTTTTATGATATGGAACCGTTTTGTTTATTTGATGCTTGCTCAGACTTCTATCTATGCTCAAATATTCAAAATTCAAGTTACTTTTTACCAATGGCTTTTATATTAAATCATTAGTCCATGTGCAAATCAGTCATTAATCCTGTAATTAGGATTACATTGTTTAAGCTGCGAAATTCCTTTAGGACGAACACGTTAAGTTTTTGTTTTGTTATTTTTTTCACAACGAAGAACCAACAGAAAGATTAAATGCATCTATGCGTATTGTATGTTATCTCTAGGTTTTTTAATTCTTTTCATTCCATTTATTCTTTTGTTACCTAAAAGCTTTGCATATAACTAGTTTTTTTTATCAATAATTGTTGGTTAATACTATTATATATCCCTTTGGTCTATTCATGTTTTGCATTGACAGCCTTTTATTTTGCCCAGTATGGTACCAGTCTAAAATTGACAAAGAGAAATAACCTGTTTCAAAGGTTTGTTACAATAAAAACAAATCAGTTTTATAAGAGGCAAATCGACTATTAAATGCCAACAAAAAATGAAAAAAATATCATTGAGGGAATATAACTTCTTGTCAGTTGACTTCATAACATAAGTTCCAAGTGGAATACGTATTCTGTCATATTATTTCAACTGGAACAACAAGTGTAACTGTGAGCTACTGCTCACTGATGATACCGCCGCCGCAAGTGGATAATGTTAATAGTGTAAAAATATGTAAGTGTTCGGTAAACAGGAAGTTGCCGAGTGATGACGCATCACACAGTATAGCTGACTTATATAAACCCTGAAACCAAATTTCAGAAATCCTGGCATTGTAGTTCCTGAGAAAAATGCGACGAAAATTTTCAACTTGGCCATCATGTGTAAAATGATAGTAGTGTTCGGTAAACAGGAAGTTGTCCAGTGATGAATCTGAAAACGCATCACACGGTATAGCTGACTTATATAAATCCTGAAACCAAATTTCAGAAATCCTGGAATTATAGTTCCTGAGAAAAATGCGACGAAAATTTTCAACTTGGCCATCATGTGTTAAATGATAGTAGTGTTCGGTAAACAGGAAGTTGCCGAGTGATGAATCTGAAAACGCATCACACAGTATAGCTGACTTATATCAAGCCTGAAACCAAATTTCAGAAATCCTGGTAGTGTAGTTCCTGAGAAAAATGTGACGAAAAATATTCATGGGACGGACGGACTGACTGACAGACTGACGGACTGATGGACTGATGGACTGACGGACTGACGGAAGGACAGACAGAGGTAAAACAGTATACCCCCCTTTTTTCAAAGCGAGGGTATAAATATTACAGTATGTGTTTCAGTATCTGTTCCTTACGGAATAAAGGGTACATAATATTTGTTCCAACAGGAACAGATGAAATGACATTGTTATAACAAAGTTTCCAGGGGACCTTCTGTTAGCCGGAACAAATATATGTTGACAGGACACCAGGGCTAGTGATGACCACTGAAACCAAGCGACAACAAACCAGGCTAAAATCAACATCATAAAATGGTTAAAAATGGTGATACAGGGACAATAATTCCTTCAAGGAGCCATTTGAGAACAAGTTGACTGACGCCAAGCGATGTCAAAAGCTCACATGACCGTCTACACCCATACAGCTATTGCATGTTAGATATACATTAATGAGACATTAAAGCAAGACAACAAAAGTTAAAAAGATATCTGAAAGTCTACATCATTATTCTATAGTTTGCAACTCTTGGGGTATGAATTTCATGATCTTCCATATGAATATAACCTTTTTATATTAAGTGTTGTTTTATAATACTAGTCTTATAGATAAACTGCCAACCAAATGAATTACATTTCAAACTGTAATATGCAACTGGTAATTTGCAGTTTCAATATAAAACACGTCATTCATATTTTTTAGGAATAGCGTAATATATTATCATAAAATTTGTGAAAATGAATTGGACAAAAATATATAGATAAACAACAAAATCAATCTGGACATGAGTGTTATCTTTGAAATGACCCTGGTCATTGTAGAGCCAAGGCAACATGAGTAAACAATACAATCAGTAAAAATAAATGAATTATTTCCTTTTTTTGATGGAGACATCAGTATGATGAAGCACCATAATAAATCAATTATAGAGTGATCTGAATAAAACTACAAGAAACAATGAGGCGTATATGAGGGTCTGGATGGGGTATACAGAATAGAGTATAACAAATGACATTAATAGAAAAGCAGGCAAGATAAAAAAAAGAATATAGAATAATGGACAAATATTAGAGAAATATAGACCTCCAAAATAAAGAAAAGATAATGATGGGATGCGTAAATTTAAAGAAAAGAGCATAATTGGCAAAATAAACAAGCCGATTCTGAGAATATTGAATGGCAATACATAGTTCCCTACCAGTTGAAAAATTATTGTACTGGATCAAAGTGCTAGCCTGATTCATATTTGTTATAACAACTAGCATGTCAATATCTTAAAGCATGCTGAAAAAAGTGTAGAACACTGATTATTTAAGTGAATATTCTAAGTCCAAGGACCATAACTCTGCAAACAATCAGCAGACTGAAACAAAATTGAAAATTTGATCTGTTACTTGTCATAAAACTATGTATACCAATTAACAAATCAATACCTTTAAGCATGACGAAAAAAAGTGTGGAAAACTCATTATGTAAGTGCATTTTCTTAGTCTTAGGACCATAACTCTGCACAAAATCATCAGACATGGACAACATTCTATTTCTAATGATAAAATTTTATACCAATTATCAAATGAATATCTTCAAGAATAAAGAAAGAAAATGTGGAAAACTAATTTGCGGGACAGACAGACAGACAGACAGACAGACAGACAGACAGACAGACAGACAGACAGACAGACAGACAGACAAACCGACTAATAAAGACAAGAGAAACATGACTAAAGAATTAAAGGATACAGAAATGCAGACCCCTTGAGACCCTCATATGTATATTTTGCTGATTGCCATCAGATAACAAACAGATAATTTAATTCTTTGATAATAGTACTTAGTATTCTATTTAACAAACTCTCACTATGTTCAATCATTTGGCAAAAAAATGCGATAATCAGTTCACTATGTATCCTGTTAATTCCATACAAAAATAGTTTTATTCAATATGGTAACTTTTAACATAAAATACATCAAAGGGTAAAAAGCACTTTGAAAATTCAACTATGAAGAAGAATTTTCTTTCTTTTCTTGGAACATGTATATATATATATATATATTTTACAGACATCCATTTCAAATTTTTAATACTGATTTTGGTTTAATTATAGAATTATCAAGAAATAAAATCCTACCACTGCATCTAAAATCACCCATTGTTTGGATTAAAATTATGTTCTGACATCTTGCTCTCAACTTGTTTTAATGTTGAACTTTTTAAGAGAAAAAAAGAGATTTGTAAAATTTTATTTTCATGAAAACATTTTTTTTTTTTTTTACATTTGGTCAAGTTTTACGGTTAGAAAAATTGTAGGACAGATAGATTACAAATTATCAGGGGTGGATCCAGCCATTCAAATAAAAGGGGTGGGGGGGAGGGGGTTCCAACCATATGTCCACATTCAAATGTATTGATCATCAAAAAAAGGGGGTGTTTCCAACCCCCATAATCTCCCCCTGGATCCACCACTGCTTACTGGAGGGATACAAAAGATGGAATATTTATTGGATTTGCCTACACTGCCAGAACACCTAAAATCAACCTTACCCATTTTACCTTGAAATTTACAAAAGTGATATAAAAAAGATCTGTTCTTCATTTCTTGACCATGTATATTATAAAAGTTTTGCCTTTACCATGTTTACTATATGTTTACAATTTTACTATTCAACTTTTCTGTGTTTTGTGAATATTTTTTTTTTCATTTCAAACATAAATTTTATTAATGTTAAGGGTTTTTCCTATTTCCTTGATTTCAGGAAGAAGTTTTTCCAATTATTAAATAGACTAACCATTTTACTTTAATCTAAATGTTTAATAAACAGATCTTGTCTTGACTTACAGACAATTGCATGTAATTTCAACCGTTTGAAGGAACTGAATTAGATTGAAATTAATTTCTTCTAGTTGTCTCCCATAGACCGTTAGTTGTTTTCACGCGCTTCATGGGATATAGCCATTCAGCACGACAGGGCTAACTTGACTAGACATGTTTCTCAGTTAATTTTTTTATCTTGCTTATGTGAATTTATTTGATGTTATATGAAATGTTTTGATTTCAGTAGTAATTATGAATTACTTAACTATATTTTGTCGACATGATATTATGTAGTATCATAATGTGCAATTAAAATCAGCACATGGCACTGTTGTGTGGGTATTCAAATTTCAATTTAACCTTTAGTTTGGTTTTTATTAGTCTTATGTGCTTAGAGTTGGGTAGTCTAAGGGCATAGTAATTGTGGAAGAATTGTTATTTCTTTAAGTCAAGGTACCGTAAGTACAGAATCCAATGACTTAAATTTTGTATAACCAATACATATTTAGCAAACAATTTTTCATGATTTGCCATTAACGTAAAATGTGTTTTCAATTATTACACCAGACAGAAAAAAATGTCATACTCTGAGGATTCAAGTTACAGTACCAAGGGAGACAACTCTATTTTTCAGCTGTAAGAACAAAGAAATTAAAACCAGTCAACCATAAAATTTAAGCAATCTTTGTTAAATAATTATAATGTATGATATGTACATCTCATTGATTGCTTAATTCTAGGGGTTAATATATTATCATATGCCTTTTTCTCAGATCTTAAAGCAATATTTCATGTTTTTAATTGAAATTCAAAGATTTTATTGTTTAAATATTCAAACAGATGGATAAAAAGTTGATAAAGGCTCAGCCAATATAAATCCTTTTCGATACAAGATGGATAGTATAATAATTGACTTTTACAATGTACATATAAAGTTAATTCATAAATCATAAAGTATCATAGGGAGTCGGGGGAGGGAACCCTCCTTCATCAAATAATACCTAGATTATACCTCAAAAACATTTAGTATAGTTTCATGTCTTGTATTCATGATCCCAATCATCGCGATTCAAAATCCAACAATTTGTTCTTTCCATCATATCGTATAAAAGTTAAGAGTAACCCTGTATCACTACTGATTCCCACATTTTCACATATAAAAAACAAGTTTTGTTCCAATATAAAAATACAGGAACACAACATATGGAAATAGAATTATTTTAAGCATGCATTTGATAAATATACAAGACAACTTACCCCAGAAACTTCAGGTTCCCAATCTGTGTAGACATTGTCCTGGATACTAGTTGTCTAAACACAGTAAAACTGTGTCTTATGACTGTACCCGTCAGTAAATTTGGCATGCAGAATTCTGAAATTAAAATAAAACAGTTTGTTAAATTTATGATACATCATTTTATAGTATTTTACAAAAGTTACCTGTAATTAAATGGTACTAGTTTTACTGCACCTGAATTGAACATGAACGCTTGAATTCCACGTAAATTGCGAGCTTCACATTACATACACATATTTGGACATGTTCATGTTGTTAGTAAGAAAATGAAAGTAAATTATCTAGACTTATATATTTACTAAAATGTCATTACATACTATACCATGCTATACACTAGTACTTTTGTAAACGTCTGGAGTAGTTGATATTGCTGCCCCGTTGTCTGGTATTTTTATATAACTTTTTTTATTAAAAACCACACATAAACCCTGTACAAGGCACAGACATACCTGATGGAGTTCACAAGGAATTTAAGTAATTATTTCTGTCAGAGGCTTGATGGAAATCGTTTATAAAGTACACACAAATCATTTAATTAATTCATGAAGTTAAATTGAACTTTTATGGCAGTGTCTGCGCAACCATTTCCATTAACATGTCATGTTTTATTCCTGATTGGTTGCCATTGTATCATAAAAACCACTGCCTACTTATATTAAGTAAAACTGACACAATTTTTCTAAAAAAGAGGGGGGGGCTCTGACTGACCTAAGGGGGGCCCACTCCAGTCATGCTTCAGTGATTTCCTAAATAATCAACAAAATTTTTCCTACGATCCGCCTATGTTCTTGGGTTTATCTAAATCATATTCATGGACACATCTGTACTCTGAACTGAAATGAAGTTCAAATTGTCTCCCATTCAACAGGTTTGTCAAACAGATTAATATACATGTATTTATAATGTTCTGAAACATTTTTGCATTATATAAATGATATATTGTAATACAATCTACATTTGCATTCAAAATTTAAGTAACGTGGAGTAGATAAATTAAAACCGTGTCTTCGGAAAACTGAACAATGTACGAGGGAAGCGGCAACATTTCTATCTATCTATCTTCATATTTCCGCACTCAGTCACAACTTTGACTATTACGTGCCGTTGCATGCGTGGCTTATTTACAATTAAAAATAAATAAATTTGCAGTAATATTACGTTACATTGCATTGGTGCTTAGAAAATAAATAAAGTAAAAATATAACAGTGATTTAATTAATTTTTTTTTGTGGATTGTTATCCTATGTATATTTCTTGTTAAAACTATGTACATGTTATGCATTTCTGTCATATGTCTGTATTAAAATGAACATTAAATTAAATGACAGTCTGAGTGGCGCTGTTCAATTACAGAAAGGCATATTTCTTCTGGAAAATTTAGGACGAATTGTTGATTTTCTTGTTAAAAACGTTAATTTTTACCCAAAGTTTGCCGGCTCTGTTTGTTTTTATTTTTGGCGAGACTAAATAAAACCCAAGTTCGGTATGAATACAAATTAATCCGAATTTCTACTTCCATTCTTTCCTCCATTATCTGGAGTACCACAACTTTTTAAGTGTAGATCTAGGAAGTTTTACTGTAAACAACGGTGTGCATATGTGTAGGAACAATTTACAGTGAAAATAACCGGTGCACAAACTAGTATAAGCAAGTTTTACTTTTTTTTACTTTTAGTATTCTTCTTCTATATGTATATATATCTTCTTCTTCTTCTGGAAGTCCACCCTATCTGCAGTGTCACCGCATTTAAAAATTTTGTTTATTTTTAAAATTGCGTTATTCAAAATTCTATCTACTGGTTAAAATTTAAAATAATAGTAACAGAGTTAGAATAGGATAAAACTAAAAATTAGTTAAAAACAGGAACATGTATGTACACTATACATTTAAAATTATAAAATGGATAAAAGTAATATCTTATCAGTTGTTTAAATTTCTCTTAGCAAAGGAAAGTGAAAGGAACTACTAATCTGTACTAGTAATTGGTTAAATTTATGGACTAGTATGGTTTCATAATTAGTTTAAATATATGTAATTAAAATCTAAAATGGTAAGGGATACGAATAAAAAAGAAACTTGTAAAAATTAGTTTTAAGTAAAACAGTAGAGTTTGTCAATAGAATTTGGGTCTATAAGATTATTTACAGGGGTAATTAATATTCATATGCTCTAGTTATGGTTTAACTATGAAGTACTTAGCTACATCACCTAGTATTAATTAAGTATATAGACAAAGTAGTATAATACTTGTTATATGTTACATTCCCACGACTGACAGCCACTTGCAAGATAAGCTCAGAACTCAACTGATTGTTCATTTGATTTCCAAAAGTTGGGTTCTTTTACCATGCAATGCATAGATCCAGTCTTTGCAGATTCGTTCTAAGTCTCTCTGCTGAGACACAGTTATAAGGTCGTTCCTATATCCTTCTAATTATCATGATTATGGAACACCTCCTCAACGGATATTATCCAGACGGGAGTTATTTAAAACTTAAATAGTATGCACTAAAAGTTTTCCACAAATAATGTAAAAAATTTAGATTCACTGTACACGGATAAAATTTAAAAGGTAAAAATATCTAGGCCTTATCGATATTCTTTTCTCTGCATGTGCAAAGCCTGACACAATAGTAGGAAATGAATAATATCTTCATCTGATGTTCCACAGCATTTACATATATAATGCCGACTCCCTGCCACCATTAAATATAGATCTGTGGGATTCAAGTAAATAGGTCCCAGTTAATAGTCGAACTTTTATCGCTCCCTTTTTAACATTCGAGACAGTGAATAAAGGCTTGTCCAAACCGGATGTGGATGTCCAATTCTTAACAAGGTTTAATCCAAATATATTAATGAAGACTTTGTTTCTATTTCTTTAATGAGAGTTTTAGTCCATATTTAATCCTGAATTGCTAATTTAACTGTTGCTTTGTAGTCTACAGTTCCGCCTATCGCGACGACCCACTATTCAGTGTGAATATCATTAAATTTTCATTTAATTCAATGCACTTTAATTGTTTCTTGTATACACATTAACCACCACCTCGATATGATGACACACGAGAATAAGTAAAAAAAAAACATTTTTCAATAAGTAACATCCCTTGAAATATATACTGGACAGAAAGTTAACCAATCTAATTGAAAACCGATCTCTCATCGCTCCTGTTTCTGATATGTCGCGTGGGAGCGACATATAAGAAAACGGGAGCGATGAGAGATCGGTTTTTAATTAGATTGGACAGAAACTGAAAAAAAAATAAAATACTAAAATACTATATGACTTACAACATTGTTTTCGATCCCCCCCGCTCCTGTGAAAATCAGCTATTATCATTTATTCAAGATCTTGCAAATTCAAACCCCAGAACCATCATGTTTAAAAATTCGTTTCTACGGTATAAATAGTCCAATTGCCTATTACCGATTTGAATAAAGATGACGGCACATATTTCAGATGTTTTATTATAAATTTTTACAGGGAATTTCTTTGAAAAAAGGGCGACCATTGTGTCAGCGTCTATACCTAAATATGTTAGTGAAATAGATGGGTGTACAACTCAGGCCTTTCCTGGTGTCACTATTGGTCGTCTTACTGGGTTAATTTCATCTGGAAAAGTGGATTTAATTTCGTTAGATTTCGTTATAGTTCATGTTAACGTTGGTACTAATAATATTTCTTCGTCTCAATCCGTAGATACTATTATGTCTTAACACATGGTATGGGTAAAATCTCTTTGTTCTTACTGTGCTATATATATATAATCTGGATAATGCACAGCAAAGGTGTGCATTAACTACCTCAGATATACTGCACAGTTCAAATCTATTTTTACCTTTAGGGGCGGTTCCTAGATTTTAAAAGGGGCGTTATTCTATCAAATTAAAAAAATATATCACCGAGCGTAGCGAGACTAAAAACAATATTGACGATTTTAAGGCAAAACACGATAATTTGTCCAATCCTTGGGTGAACGACATGTTCGTCCCCACCCCGAATCCACCATCTGCCTTGAAATTACGACAAAACTGAACTTTGTACAAACATCGTAGTTTCAGAATAGGAAAAAAGAAAGGTTTCTCATTCCTTTTTTCATCTTAGCTTGAACATAAAATGTTTCAGTATTATATTTTGCGTACAACATAAAACTTAAATCAGTGTTTTAAAGTCAGAAAGAAAGTTAAAACAATTTTTGGTAACTTCCGCCAAAAAAGAAATGTATCTAAGAATATCCGAATAAAAGAAATCTGATTTGGACTAGTTTTAGATTCAATGGAATTTAAAACGACTTCTTGAATATCTATTCCCCATATCTTTGGGTCGAATTTGAACGGGGTCATATTTAAGTTTGTTTTAAAACAGGGAGATTAGCTCGAGATCAATCAGACTTCATTTAGATGGACTTGTCAGTAGATACAAAGAATTGGGGGGAGGGGGAGTAAAAGATTGGAAAGAGAAAAGTATTTTCTGTTTATTAAACATTTAAAATTTAAAATATAACATCTAATTCTTCCTCGGTTTATCTTTCTCTATTAAAAAAATGGGAATAGATTTAATAGAAACATTAAAAAAAAATCTACCATTAAATTGCAATTTTACAATAAGTCTAAACCTAAAAAAAGGTTATCAATTTAAAACTTACCAATTGAAAGTCGTATTTTCCCCTTTCTTTACCCTACAATAAACTTTCTTAGGATCCGTGGATTGCGGAATATCGTCCACATATAAAACGTTCACGTAAATTAATGACGTCATGTGTTAAAACAGTTATTGGCCAATCAAATCGGTATATAGAACTTAATCTGCACGCGCTCAGGATGACCCTTTAACCCGAACTCCTACGTCGTTCGGGTTAATAAGGGTCACCTGAGCTGTGCAGATTAAATTCTATATACCGACTTGCTTGGTCAATAACTATAACATATTTCGGAGATTTAATTAACAAGTTAAAAAAGATGACGTTTGCTAAGTTGATATTTACTTCTATTCTTCCTAGACCAGTTGATCACATGAAAACTGGAGCTAAAGTTAATAAAGTTAATACTGAGTTAAAAAGATTGTGTAAAAGAAATAATTTATTATATTGTAATTTGTATAAGAGTTTCTTTCTCGACAATATTCCAGATTCTTCCTTATTTGCTCCGAGAGATGGGCTTCATTCAAATTTTGCTGGTACAGAACTTTTCAGAAAAAAGATAATCAATATTATTAAGCATCAGAGTATATAAATTGTAATGTGTTACAATTGTGTTTTTTATTTACTTCATACATGTATATTGTTTACTATAATTATTCTTTTTTCTCTTTTCAGAGAACTTGCATCCTGAATATGATGCTGGTTTTCCTCTAACTACTCAAGATCTACATATATTTTGAGTTGGTTTGCTGTTTTGTCCTTTCATTATCTATACACATTTTGAAACAATTAATCCAAGATCAAACATTATTTTTCTGTTGTACGTACTTCATTTTCTCCTTATTATTGGAAATGTTGAAACAAATCCTGGTCCAAGTTTTCGTAATGAATCGAACGCACCGTCGATGAATGAAACACAACCACAAGAAAATTTTATATCCATTTGTAGTCTCAACATAAGATCCGTGAGAAATAAACTAAAATTTCTAAATAATTTTTGTGATGAATTTGATATTATTACGCTATCGGAAACACACTTAGATCCCAACATTGCTGACGCCGATATAAAACTTGATTCCTTCTCTTCAAATATAGTCCGAAAAGATAGAAATAGCTTTGGTGGTTGTTTACTCATTTATGTCAAAGATGGTATCGGACTTAGTAGAATAAATGCACTCGAAACGAAAGAAGACGAATCCCTTTTTGTCAATATCCATGCTAAAGGTCAAAGCTTCCTATTGTGTCACACTTACCGATCGCCTAATTCAGAAAATAACTACTGGACACGATTAAATCATGCAATTGGGATGGGTTTGCAGGTCAATGAGAGGATGGTAATAACGGGCGATTTGAACTCTGACTTACTTACTACGCATAATAACAAACTGATTGACACATTAAATTTGTTCAATTTAACCAATGTTATTGAATTACCTACTATTCAATTCTTTATTTACCTTAAACAATACAGTTTATCGGTATAATATGCATAAATATACAGTTTACAAGTTGTATAGCATTAACAAACACATAAATAACAAACGTCAGAAATATCAGTTACATATTATACAGTTTGTGAGTTTCAGACTACATATAATAAACATAGGTCTTAAATATTATTCCTGCACTTAAATGCATAGAGTAAGTACTTTCCTAAATTACAGAGTTCCTTAGTGTTTTCAACAGAAAACAATTGTATTAATTTATAAGTTGATGGTCTAGTCCAATAATATTTCTTGATAAACTTTTTACGTATATCATTATAATTTGTACATTGTAAAATAAAATGAAATTCATCCTCTACTACATTTTTATCACACATAATACACATTCTACTATTTCTACTTATTCCATAAAAACGACCAGTTTCAATGCATAGATTATGTGAGGATAGGCGAATTCTCGTTATCCATTTACGAGCTATTACAGGAATACATTTTTGTAAATAAAATTGTAATTCTACATTTGACACAATATACTTATATAATCTACACTTTGGTGATGTTTCAAGCATGAAATGCAACTCTTGTTTAGCTTGATCATATATTCGTTGTTTGGTTAATTGTAAAAATGAACTATCCAAACAAAGTACCCATTGGTTGTCCCAATAATAATTCATACCAAGATCATATAAAATTGTTTTAATACAAGTTGCCCAATTTTTACATTTATTGCTATTTGCTACTAGTTCTTTGTAACAAGACTTTATAATACAATTTTCACTACCGTGAATTTTAGTCCATAATTTGAGCATCCTAAAATTTCGCTCATATAACAACGGAAATCTTCCTAATTCATAATAAACCATTACATTAGAAGTGGACCTCTTGACGCCTAGTAATGTTTTGCAATAGTCCAAATGAACTTTTTCTACATTTGGTGCTCTATGAACACCCCAAACTTCACAACCATACATTAAAATACTACATACATAAGTGTCAAATAAACTTATAGAAGTAACAGTGTTCAGGTATAAGGATAATGCCTTTTCCCTCATACTAAACATAGCGTTCCTGCCTTGTTCAGCACAGTGGTTTTGAGTAATATAAAATTTACAATTATAATGAAATAACACACCCAGATAACAAAAATGATCTACAATATCTAATGGTTTACCATTATAAATCCATGTCTCAGTAAGACTAATTTTCCCACCTTTACGAAAAACTACTATCTTTGTTTTTTTGGTGTTAACTGAAAGACCCCATTTCTCAGTATAACCAGATAAAGTATTTAACATATTTTGTAAGCCTTGGATTGATTCTGACATCAAAATCATATCATCAGCATACATTAATAAAAAAAGTGTTATGTCCTGAAATTCAAGTCCACAGTTACCATTATTAATAAATTCATTCTCAAAGTCATTGACATAAAATGAAAATAAAATAGGGGAAAGAACTTCCCCTTGCATTAAGCCAAGATTATTAGAAAAGTATTTTGAATTAAACCCATCAAATCTAATACAAGATCTTACATTGTTATACATTGATTTTAAAATATTAAGCAATTTGCCTCTGATTCCTAATTTAGAAATCTTGTACCACAAACATAGACGATCAACTGTATCAAACGCTTTTAAAAAGTCAACAAAGCAACAATATAATCTATTACCTTTACAAAAAGAATTTTGTATGACAGAATATAAACAAAACACAGCATCTACTGTACTGTAACCATTACGAAAACCAAATTGTGCATCAGATAAAATATCGTTCATTGATGCCCATTTTAATAATCTACTATTCAAAATAGTAGTGAATAGTTTACCTAGATTGCTGACTAGACTTATACCACGGTAATTTGCTGGGTCGTTCGCATCCCCGGATTTAAAAACTGGCACTAGAATAGCATCAGACCAAGTGGACGGAAAATATCCAGAGCTCAAAACGGCATTGAAAATAGTACATATATAAGGCAGCACAAGGTCCTTAAACTCAATGAAAAATTCGTTTAACAAACCATCTGGACCATGGCTTTTCTCGCGTTTTAAGTCATGTATAGCTTTAATAAGTTCATCAATGGTTATATCCATATCCAGTTCTTCAAAAATACACACATTATCTGGCATTTCTGGTCTTCTGTTGTGCTCTTTACTATCAGATACTAGAGTTTTGAAATATTTAAAAAAATCAGTTACTGTTAGATCACAGTTGACCTTTCTCCTTTTTTTGAATACAGAATAAAATTTCTTAGGATTGTTCTTCCTTAATTTACAAAGGGTATCACCTTCTTGTCGCATATATATACGTCTACGTTTACGTTCGTAGTCTTTATATGTCTTCTTCACACGATTTAATTCAATATGGTTTTTCTTTGATTTATTTCCATTAAATATAGATAAAGTTTTGCAGTAATTAACATAAAGTTCTTTACACTGTATATCAAACCAAGGCTTATCAATATGCTTATAGTGCTGCTTATGATTTCGTTTCATTTCAGTACCACTTTTCTGACTTTGTTGAAAAAATGGCGCCATAATGTCAATGAACTGATGGGTAAAATCGTTCACACATGAATCCATTTCATCCTGAGACTCGGCTTCAATATTCTGGAGTGTCGACTTTATATTGTCAGAGTTTATTAAAAGTGCATTACGACACATATCCTTATATTCCTCATTCCATCGAAAGAATTTGGATGCTTCAGCATCCACAAAATTGGACTGTACACCATTACATTTAATAGAAAAATTAGTCTTGAATTGAATATGCAAAGGTGCATGGTCACTGTATGTAGTAAAATTACAAGTTATGAATTTTGACACAATGTCGAAATTACTTGATCTAGTTAATAAATAGTCTATTACGCTCATACCTTTTTGGCCACTGTATGTATAATCATTAGCGAGACTACCTTCATGGCGGCCGTTAAGAATTCGGAGACCACTACATTTACAAAGGTTGATGAGTTTTGTTCCATAGTCATTAGTTCCAGGATCAGGATTACTCCGGTCTGGTAAAGTCTCGTCAGCAACATAAGCAAACAATTCATCAACCCTATCCAAAATACTATCATGTAATAAATCATTATCTACAAAATCATTTAAATGAGCAGTTCTTGCATTAAAGTCACCAAAAACAAAAATATTCGGACATTCATCTGAGTACTTGATGATTTGTGTTTCCAGTTCATAGAATAAGTCCACATCATGTACCTTGAAAAAGGAAGATCTATATGGTGGTAAATATACATTACAAATTATATAGTCATTTTCAGTACCAGTTAGTTCTTTAGATATTTTCATCCATACAAATGTTTCATAAGATATTTCAATTATTTTCACATATGGAGCAATTGATTTTTTAATCATTACAAAGAGACCACAACCTTGTTTATATTTCTTTTTTGACAATGGGATTGCTTTACAAATAAACTCATCAATTTCCACATCACATGTATTATTTATCCAACATTCTTCTAAAAACACAATATCATAAGTGCACACAAAATTTTTAAATTTTACATCTTTAATTTTCGCCTCAAACCCACCATTTACATTCCATGATAAACATTTGATATTTGTAACTGAAATTTCCGACGGATCCTATGCCGTGATCATATCACTATGAATTTCACTACCGGCGGCAACGGTATCGTTTTCAATATTTACAGACTCACATGTTTGTTTTTTCAATTTCCTCTTTTTGGCGTTTTCAATGGCCACTTCAATTGGCCCACCTGAATAAACTACATCTCCAATAACTAATTTATCCCGAATTAACACTGCCTTAACATCAGCCTCTCTAGCTTTTTTTTAATAACGGAATAAGGGATTTTCTTTTGTCCACCACTGACTTTGGGTACTGATCCGTAATTGAAATAGACTCCCCTTTTAATTTATAACTATTCTTTCGAATACCATCACGTTTTTGCCTATCGTTAAATTTTACCAGAATTGGCCTCGAACGCTCGTGCCCAATATCATGTTCGTTTGACGGTTCAGCCTTCTTTCCAAGTCGGAATGCAGCTTTTATACAAAGATCATCATGGATCGCCAGGTTATTTTCGCACACATGTTTAACGAGATCAGCGCATTTTTCTTCTGTAACCTCTTTTATACCGTGAAATAATAAATTGTCACGCATTGATTCGCGCTGGATTGTTTCTAAATCACTGTTTAACCTTTCATTTGCTTTGGCAATTTTATTCAAGTTTTCTTTGGATTCAGCTAGATTTTTAGATTCGGTTTTCATGGAATTAAATTCTTTACGTAGTGACGCAAAGTCGTAGGTAAGTTTCTTCAAATCTGATTCCACTTTTTTGTTTGTTTTTTCGTGCATTTTTATGTTCTCTTCAAATGATTTCGAAATGAAAGATTGACTATTTTCTACCTCATTTACACGTTTGGAGAGATGAACCATATCACTTTGCATATCGGTCACTTTTTGGTCAATATTAGTTACATAGCTTTTAATGTCATCAATACCGTTCATTTTTACTGATAACGCATCAAATTTAGACATTAAATCAGTTGCCCATAATGGAGGGTTAACTACCGGTGCTGGTGTATGGCATGGAAAAAAGGGGGGTACCATCTGCTGGGTCGGTGAAGTAACAAAAGGAGAAGCCATCATTTGCATAGGCATATTTGGATAGTTACTAGTCATATTGTTCATATTATTCATGTAAGGCTGGCTAGACATGTTATTGTTCATTGGAAATGTTTGTTGTGAGTATGCAATGGCGGACAAATCAAACACACCCACGTTTGGCTCGTTTTTATCCTTGCTTTTAGTTCGTGATTTCTTTTTCTTTGGTTGACAGGTCTCTTGTGGTGAAGCCATTTGGGACTAACAAACCATTTAAATACCATAATACCGCTCAGAGTCTTCTATAATAGTTACTGTCTACATTTTTTTACGGAGCCGGTGTAAACAAACTGCCATACAACAAGGGAGAGTAACGGACCATAGTAGTACTCTGTTAGATCCGATTATTATTAGTGACTCTATGTCATGTTCCTTTTCAAATGTTCTAAAAACTCCATCTGCAATTAGTGATCATGATGCACCTGTTGCATTTCTCGAATGTCCAATGTCCGATTTTAAATCTTTTAAAAGAGAAGTATGGCTATACGTTCGGGCTGAAAAAGCCAAATTTGCTGAGAAATTAGACGAAATAGACTGGAATACTATGCTATGAAAGTAAAACCACTAATGAGATGTGTGAATGTTTCACAATAGAATTTTTGAAAATAGCTAAAAAATGCATTCCTACTAAAATAGTAACAGTACGACATAATGACAAACACTGGTTCAATAATGACATAAGACGTGAAATTCGAATCCGAGACAGATTAAGAAAAAAAGCGATTAAATATAATTGTGAAAATAATATTATGAAGTACAAAAAACAACGAAATAAGGTAAATAATATGAAAAAAATCGCCAAAGAAAATTTTGAAACAAATTTGGACTGTCTAATATCAAAACAACCCTCAAACTCAAAAACGTATTGGAAATTAATGAAAACGTTAATTAAATCCAAAAAAGGTTCAGAAACCATACCCCCTCTCCAAAATATTATAAATGATAATGAACTGAATGATACTGTATATGAAGATGAGGAGAAATGTAATTTGTTGAACAAATATTTTAGTATGATTTCAAATTAGATGAGGATCATGTTGATTTGCCCGAATTTGATACAAAAACTAATAGTAAGTTTTCAGATATTCAAGTAAATATAAAAGAAATAATAGATATTATTCAGATATTAGATCCAAACAAAGCATCTGGTCCTGATGTGATCAGTCATAAGATGCTAAAGCTGTGTCCAGAAAAGGTAGCAGTTCCACTCCATATTATATTTAATAAATCCTTAAGAGAGGGAATATACCCAACTAGCTGGAAGATAGCAAATCTGATACCCATTTTCAAAAAGGGAGATTCATCCTTGCCATCAAATTATAGACCGATATCCTTAATTAGTTGTGTAGGAAAAGTTATGGAAAGAGTAGTGTTTAAGCACTTATACAATCATTTAAAAGCTAATAAATTAATTTATGAGTATCAATCAGGATTCCTCCCTAAAAATTCAACTGTTCATCAACTCTTAGAAATATATAATTGCATATTAAACTCTTTGGAAAAAAAAGATATAAATTGTTTTGTATTCTGTGACTTCTCTAAAGCTTTTGACAAAGTTTGGCATAGGGGTCTTATATATAAAATGAAAGCTTATGGTGTTGACGGAAACGTATTGAATTGGTTTCAGGATTATCTACACGACAGAAAACAGAGAGTAGTATTAAATAACTCGTCTTCTTCCTTCTGTAATGTCTCAGCTGGTGTCCCCCAGGGATCAGTTCTGGGCCCTCTTCTCTTTGTCTTATATATTAATGATATTGCTGATAAGCTTACTTCACTGTGTCGGCTATTTGCTGACGACACATCATTCAACTATTCTGGTAACGATGGAGAACAGATTAGATCTGTTATTGATCGCGACTTGAAAGAGCTGGATGTTTGGTCTTCTAAATGGCTTATGTCATTTAACCCAGATAAAACCGAAATTATGATTTTTTCAAATATTGAGACTCCAGACCTCAGCTTTTCCTTAAATGGTAAAAATATACCTTTAAGTACATCTCATAAGCACCTGGGAGTTAATTTCAGTAGTGACGCAAAATGGAACAATCATATTGAAAGTATAATTACAAGTGTAAAGAAACACTTAAATGTTTTACGTAAACTTAAATATCGATTATCTCGAAATAATTTAGAAAAACTATACTTAGTTTTTATTAGACCCATTTTCGAATATGCCACGGAAGTGTGGGATAATTGTGGAATAGGCTACTCAAATAAATTAGAAAATTTACAATTGGAGGCCGCAAGAATAGTAACAGGTCTACCAATATTTACAAAAACTGAAACTTTATATTCTGAGGTTGGCTGGGAATCTCTTTTTGAAAGAAGAAGAAGAAGAAAATTACAGATGTTTTATAACATGAACCAAAAGCATGCACCAGAATATCTATGTAATCTTGTACCTCCTTGTGTACAAAGTACAACCAACTACCCGTTGCGAAATGGTCAAGATATTATTGTTCCATTTTGTAGACTTTCCCTTACTACTGAATCGTTTATTCCCTCTACTATACGTGAATGGAATAAACTTGATCCAAAAATTCGCAGTGTCGACTCTATTTCTAAATTTAAGAAAGAATTAAAAAACGATAGTCTAGTATGTAAAATTGAAACGTTTTATTTGTACGGCCCAAGGAAATTAAATATTATCTTAACGCAATTGCGATGTTCCGCTTCATCCTTAAACAATGACCTATTTAAAGCTAACATTATAAATGATCCCTCTTGTCATTGTGGGTCCGATATTGAGGATGTCTACCATTACTTTTTCGTTTGCCCAAAATACACATTATGTAGGAAAAACTTATTCGATAACCTTAACTGGCTATCTGAAAACTTTGTTTTAGATACAAAACTATTAATTTGCGGACACTTGGAGCTTTCGAACGAACAAAATATTCAAATTTTCAAACATGTTCAGAATTACATAAAAAGGTCAAACAGATTTCTTATGCCTTGATAGAGCGTTATTATTGCTGACACAGGACGTCATCGTTGCCATCAATCCACAAGTCATCGTCACAGAAGTATACGATTTTTCAAACTTTCTTTTTCCTTTTTTACTTTGCCTCCTCTTTGTTCACCTATGAAAGCTAGTATTATATTGTATAAACTGTTTGTTTTATATGCATGTCCATTATATTATACTATTATTGTAACTTTATATTGTATTATGGAGAAGACTTCATAAGTATGATTTACTTGTGTCTAATCCATTTTGCTTTAATTCAGCAAATAAAATATGTTTAAACTAAACACATTTTGAAAGGATGGAGCAAATTTATTCTGTTATTGTACACACTTTTTAAACAAATTACTTCCCTTTGTCAATCGTAGACTGGTTCCATACCGGACAAAATTGGCTTAAAAAATAATTTCTGATGTCAAAAGTATTTAGATTAACAACAAATTAATTATTAAAAGATTTGAAAGCCTTAAATATTACTCACATTACGCACAGGTAAATTTGCTCGTTCTGCTAGCTCTCCATTATAAATGAAAGTTAATGTCCCTCATAAGGGAGACAATTGAAAGAGGGATCTCTAATTACAGGGTCAATTTATACGGGAATTGGCAAATTACCTATTGCATTTGCATGTCTTTGCATATCATTGGATTCAAAAAATTTTAACAAACAGAACACAAACAGTTACTGTACGTAGTCCTTGGTAGTGAAACATCAAATACAATTCCTGTTATATCTAGGTTGGACTAGGGTACCTCATTTGGAAGCACAGTGCTCGGTCCAATTTTATTTTTAGTATGTATCAATGATTTGGCATAGTATATTGAACATAGTATATACATTAAGATTGTTCGCAGATGATAGTATCATTTATAGGGAAATTAAAAAACCAGATGACGTATATCAATTATAGTCCGACTAAGAAGCGGCCGGCAGATGGGAGTAGGACTGGCTCATTGCATTTTCATCCTGATAAGTGCACCATTCTCAGTGTAACTCAAAAACGCAAACCTTTATACTTCAGTTATAAATTACACAATCACTCTCTACAAAATATTTAGGCCTAACTCTTCAATAAATTTAAAATAGGACAAACATATAGATAACATGACATCAAAAGCAAATCAGTCACTTGGATTTATTCGTAGAAACCTAAAAATAGTCTCACCGAAAGTTAAAACTCATGCATATAAAGCTCTTGTCCGGCCAAAATTAGAGTACTGCTCAACAATTTTGGATCCCCATCAAAAACAGCTAATTGTTGCAGTCCCGACACATAACCTGTTGTTCCCTCTAAACAATAGAACCAGACATAGCAATCCACACTCATTTAGGCAAATTCAAACATCTAAAGACAGTTATAAGTATTCATTGTGTATCCACGAACAGTTATAAATTGGAATCATCAACCACAACAAATAGTATCATGCAGTAATTTATACAGGAATTCAAGAGTATGATAACAGAATTTGCTCTCATCCCCATATTCTACCCCTAACATTTCTATTATGAAATGTATAAAGTTTTATCTAAATTTATTTTTCTAATTTTCTAATCATACTTATTGCAATTTTTTTATTTTTTATTTTCCTTGCTACAATGTAAATTATAAGTTTTATAGGCGACGCCCGGCGCATAATCTTCAATAATTGAAGGATCGCTAGAAACTTTCAGAAGAAGAACTGGAACGCAAGTGAATTGACCTAAATGTATAAATGCTCATTGCTTCATTTCAAATAAGCAATTATTGTCCCAGTTGAGCACTTTGTTTCCTTTTAACTGATTGATACAGTTGTATTAATTAATTGGGCTCGCGGGTATAAATACAATTTTAGCATGCATTTTTGTTCAGGTAGTGTACTTTTTTCTGTTGGACTTACAAGTAGATCATGAGGTGACAGTATGTCAATTTTGTAATAGTAACTAGTTTACGAAACCAGCTGTTTGGTGAATCAGATTTCATTGCAAGTTGACGGAAGGCTAAATTACATGTACACGTACGTTCTACAAATTGAGTTATCATTATCAATAATGTTTCTAAAAATACCAAGATTTTTTTATGGATCTCCGCTCCAATAGGAATTTAAATAGCTTCACAAAATATGTTGTAAGATTACTAATATCTGTTTTCGAAAGCAGTATGACCTCAAGTTCGTATAAAAGCCTTGGAATCACATGCCAGCGGATAAGATGAATCGAGCGTCAGACCTTCGGATTCAATATTCAATATTCAAAGTTTTATTTAGAGTCGATATTCAATAAACTACATAACACAAGCTCTAGTGAGCTTTTCAAATCGACTTATAACAAAATACAATACACACACACACACACACACACCTACACACACACACAATACAATACACACATACAAAAGTCATGAAAACAACACAATTTTAAACATATAATGCAAAATAAGATACCATAATGACATATATAAGTTAAAAGCATATAGTACACTTAAAACATAGCACAAGTTAATAATAAGATTGCACAAATCATGTAGTCACACAAAAAATAAAAGTAAAATAAAACAGGCATACACACTATATGCATGCACTGCACTGGCATGAGCTGTTACTTGGATCCCATGTTGGTACCAATTTTTTGAATTGGTCAAAAGATGTTTCCACTCGACAATGGTTCGGTAGCTCATTCCAGATTTGTGCAGCATTATAGCGATACGATCTTAAGCCATATTTAGTAGTTCGAACTCTTGGGAGTACTGCTGTTTCCTGTGATCTTAAATCATACTTGTTAATTTTTATATCAATCAAATCATGAAGGTAGCTCGGACTTTTTTGGTGAATTATTTTAAATGTTTCTATTGCAATTGTTTTTATTCTTCTTATTTTTAAAGATGGTAATTTAGATTTTTCTGGCAATTTTTCGTAAGGAATATCATAATCTTCATAAATGAATCTTAGAGCTCTTTCTTGATTTTTTTCCATTTTAAAAGAATTTTTTTCACTACAGTAGTGCCAAATTACTGGACAATAGTTAAAGTTCGAAAGTATGAATGAGTAGTGTGCTGTTAACCTACCTAGCCTGTTTACATATTTACCCATACGTTTTAGAATATTTAATTGTCTTGATGCCTTTTTACATATTTCAGAAATATGATTGTTAAAATTTAAGTCCGAATCAATCTATAGTTATTGTAAGAAGTTTAACATGTTCTTCACAAGAAATTTTATTTCCATTTAAATTAAATATCAAATTATGTTTATTTGTTTTTTTCCCAATGGCTATAGCCTGGAATTTGTCAGGATTAGCCTTCATTAAATTTATAGAAAACCAGTTTATTAGATTTTAACTATCAGTTTCTAAACTTTCAACAACTTTATCTAAATTATGATCACTGTATGATACAGTGTTGTCATCAGCATAATTATAAATGGTGCTTTTTGTACAAAATGAAATATGTCATTTATGAAGACATTGAAAAGAACTGGACCAAGGATTGACCCTTGTGGTACGCCTTTAAACATACGATCCCATTCGCTGTAAGAACTTCCAATTTTAATTCGTTGTTTTCTGTTTTCTAAATAACTTTTAGAGAATTTTCAGACAGACCGTATGCTTCCAATTTAAGTAAAAGTATATCGTGAGGTAAACAATCAAATGCTTTAGATAGATCCATCAAAATTGCAGCAATAAATTTGTTCTCGTCCAGAGCTTTTTTCCAGTCTTCTATTATTTTAATAAGTGCAGTTTGGCAACCAAAACCTGACCTAAATGCCGAAAGAAGAGGATGAAAATGTTTATTTAAGAATTCCATTAGTTGGTCATGAATAGCTCTTTCATAAATTTTAGAAATACATTGCAACACACTTACAGGTCTATAATTTTCTTTATCAAGAGAGTTATTATTTTTAAAAAGTGGGGAAACGGATTGACTCCGTTTAGACAATACAGTCCAGTAACCATCAGTGAGTAGACATTCTTTCTGGCTAGCTGTTTGCGACCAAAGACAACTTCTTTTGTGCCGAGATGGATGAGCTTATCACGTTGAATATTAGATGAATATCAAGATGAATATCAACACTGACTAGCGTACTAACCACCAATTTAAAATCGCAGCATGTATGTGTCTGTCCCATGTCAGGAGCCTGTAATTCAGTGGTTGTCGTTTGTTGATGTGCTACCTATTTGTTTTTCGTTTATTCTTTGTACACAAATTGGGCCGTTAGTTTTCCCGTTTGAATTGTGTTCCATTGTCATTTTGCGGCCTATTGTAGCTGCCTATTCGGTATAGGATTTGCTCATTGTTGAAGGCCGTACGGTGCCCTATAGTTGTTAACTTCTGTTTTATGTTGTCCCTTGTGGAGAGATGTCTCATTGACAATTATACCATATCTTCTTTTTATATATAGATAGATAGATTTATACTTTTTATAGTTAATTCTGAACCAACAGACAGGTCTGTATATGTTCTTCTCTTAAGTCGCACCATACACCTACACTGCTACTACAACAAAGAGACACAACGAATTAGGTCTACCTATCTCCCTCCATATTACAACTAAATCATTTATTTAAACCCTTAAGTATCATCCTTACAGGCTGAAATAAAAGTATTGCAAAAATAAAGATGCAAAGAATATTCTTCAAGATTGAATTGTCAATGAAAAACTTAACTGTTTATTTAAGAAGCATAGGCGGATCCAGGAGGGCCTTGGGGCCCACCCCACCCCTTTTGGCGTGGCAAATTTGGTTGATTATATAGGGAATCACTGAAGCATGACGGGAGCAGGACACCTTTACGACAACATGAAAAGGGCAACAACTTCAAAGAGAAATCAACTGACGATTGGACAGTAGGTAGATCTCAATATTCTTAACATGTATGCCCTTACGATTTCCTCTATTCTTAAAGGTTTCCAAGATAATAAAGCAAACTTGCATTTTACCCCTTTATTTAATTTTTTGACATGTCGACAATGTATTTAATCGTTGATGGTTGATGTCCATACTATTACCAATAGAGCAGGTGAGCGACACATGCTCATTTCACACATTTTAAAACTTGTTACACCTGAAATGATTTTGGAAAAGATTGGTTAAATTTGCCCCATTAGTTTCAGTTGACAATACTTTTATAAAAGTAAACGGACAACGACCACGATCGATTGACGACGGACGTTTAGTGATGAGAAACGCGCTAAAATATAGATGAGATTCGACGAATGTGCGACTGATATATATAGATTGCTGTTTGCCTACCGTACAGTAGCAAATATGTCATGCATATTCAGGACGAAAACAAATGAAGATGTAATTCAATGAGTAGGTTCACAAACAGAGGGTCACCAAGAATGTAGGCCGGTTATTGCGGTTGTCACATTGAAAACGAAGGTATGCAATATTGGAAGCAAGTGTCCCTTGCAAAAGACTACATAGGTCCCCTAAGACAGTTATTGCAAAGATCATTAAACATGTAAAAATAACATGCTTAAATGTTTTACCATCTGAAAATGGTATGGTGAGAACATTTGGCATTTAATTTATATTTAGTTTAAATCAATTCCGATCAAACATAATTATCAGAGAAAGTTTCTTGTGGCGGTTGTCTTTATATACATAAAGAAGATCGGGTTAAAGAAACAACTCTCCACAAGAGAAAAATGACACAGAAATTAACAATTATAAGTCACTTGACGGCCTTCAACAATGAGCAAAGCACAAACCGCATAGTCCGCTGTGAAAGGCAGCAGGCATTGGTTGTCCAACATAACAACAAACTACGTGTTATTTGAATATATCCACGTATATGATAGAACGTAAAATGTATGTCTTTGTCTTTCTCTGATTAAAATAACCCATACCATCCGTGATTGAAGAATAGCAACACCTTTCACCCGAACGTACCCTAATACAGGACCTACCTTTTGTAACTAATGGGTATTTGTTCTTGTCCTAACTATTAATGCAAATTGCCCACTGGACGTTAAGCAACCAATAATCAATCATCTAAAATTGGGCCGGTTATCAATAATTTTATAATAATAACTCTATTTCAAATGACTTGGCTTTCAAATAAGCTTAATAAGATAGGTTAATAAATTGTGTTTTTTTTAATAGATGTAAAACCTTAAATATTTCAGAATACTGATATCTCATGTGATGTCCGACTTGCTTTTAAAAATACAGCCTCTTCTTTGATTGTTTTTTTAACTTTAAATGATTCAATTCGTTTTGTTCTTTTTGTTTCTTCTTAAGAAAAGTGATGATCAAAGTGGTTTTTTTTTTTAAATTTAAATCTAATCTCCGCTTTTAAGAAATATTTATTGTTTTATTCTATTTTTCGGCTTTTCCCCTAATGCCTCTTGGTTTGTTATTTTTTTATCTACATTTTTTTTTATTAAAAAGTTGATACATTTCGTTTCATATATTTCGTGTTTTGTTTCGTTATGGCAAATTTCGTTTGGTTTTGTTTAGTTTTATTTCGTTCCGTTCCGTTTCGTTTCATTCCGTTTCGCATTTGACAGGTAACTAATCCCAAAAATGATACACATGTTCTCTTTTTTATCCGTCATAATTCTTTTTTGAATATTTTAATAAAAAATAAAAACAATCAAACTTTCAAAAGAGAAAAGATCAAAACTGCAGTTTATGTTTAGTATTTTTTAATTGTAAATGGGTTATACATCTAAACAATTTAATTTTTTAACGAATTTTAATTTAAAGAATTTTAGAATTTTGATTTGGTAAAATTTTCAAATTTTCAATATTTTTTCTTTCGAAAACTTGAAATATTGATATTTAAAAAAACTTTGACCAAAAATCTAAAAAAAAAAATTTTGAAAACTTTTTTAAATTTTGAATTGTTAAGTGTTACAGGACTAGTAATGTTTCATCGATTTATTTCCAAAAATATTCGAAGAGCCTACCCCTTATATGAGATTATGAGCAGCGAAATAGACTTATGAAATCCTTCCTAAATTTAAAGTCAAAGTAACAATAAATGATAGGGTTAACTACGTGGTTTATCACATAGAATCTGTCCAAAGTGAAATAGATGTTCATCTCTTCTGTAGAAAGATTGTACCAAAAATCGTGGTCACTCAACTTGCCGATCAAGATGAAAATACATGTTGGTACATATGAAATTAGATAGAACATCATAATTGTCATAAATATCATGTTAAAGTTAATTTGGCTGGCTCTGTATGCTTTCTTCCGAGTAAAGGCTACCAGGCTTGGACCATCGACTGGTTTACTTTCTGATGTAGAGTCAGATGGTGCAGATGCGATGTTGGCATTGGCCGTTTGTGTTTTCCTTGTATGTTTGTATATCTGAATACCAATCGGAATGTACAGCTCCACCCAGTAACATTTATCGTATGAACCACCCCTTCCACTTGTTTAATCCCAGCAAGAACCAACACTGGACAAGACCAAAGTATCGAAATAACTATTACCGCCATTAAAGCTATGTTTCGTTTTGACTCGTTCATCTGGTTCCCAAGTGGCTTACATATTTTCAGGTATCTCTGAACTGCAATCAGAAGTAGTAGTAGCCCGGATGTAGACGAGGAACCAGTCATCACAAAAAACAATCCTATACAAAGTGATTCGGATGGAAAAACAACAAAATATATGGATTCCAAAACGAAAAATACTGAAGCTGATGTGCTGGCTATTAAATCAAACACCGACAATATAGGAATAAAATAACGGTCATCCCGGTTTTCCTTCATGCGAAAGGAATAAACACCAAGAACGACAATGTTTCCGATAAATCCTAATACCAAGATAACGCACTGAATTTAGACTGTTGGATACAGTTTTAAGCGATTCTCTTGGTTCCATAGTTGAGTTAAATTATACGCCATGTCTTACATGTGTTTTAACTAGTGTCTTATCTGTAATTTTGTCCTCAACAAGGAAGAAAACTTGTTCATTTATTAAGCAGGGTGTGTACAAATTGAGAATTTCTAAACTAAGGGGAAAAAACGGAAAACACTTTACAAACTCATAATCAATTTAGTAATTTAAGTTTTAACTGTGAAATGTAAGTATTTGTTTCCTTGTATATATCCTCCTTTACATTTTGTAATTGATTAATCATTTTTGATGCGAAAAAACGATATCAGAGTCCGGATGGGCTTGACAGAATAGATAATCATGCACAAAAAAAGCAGAATAAATAATGCAAAATAAAAAGATACTTAACTAATAAGAAAAAAGAATAATGGGTTAAAAAATAAATTAAAAAATACAGAAAAATGAAAAAATAAATAAAAAAAATTAAAAAAATACAGAAAAATGAAAAATAAATAAAAAAAATACAGAAAAATGAAAAATAAATAAAAATATACAGAAAAATTTAAAGACTAAGGACATATAAGATCTCCCACCCAGACCCTCAGACATTACGCATCTTCATTATTCAAACTCCTATACTTTAGGAGGAAAACCTCAAATCAATAATACTGGGAAACCAACAGAACTCAATAGTTCCAAATATATATTTGACAACTAACTGAGGAGGGTGTAGGTTGTGTGTACATAATAGAAAATGGGGAGGGGGGATCAAGAATATAAATATATGAATAAGTCCGTTAGTTTTCTCGTTTTAATTGTTTTACATTGTCCTTTCGGGGCATTTTATAGCTGACTATGCGGTATGGGCTTTCCTCATTGTTGAAGGCCGTACGGTGATCTATAGTTGTTAATTTCTGTGTCATTTTGGTCTCTTATGGACGGCTGTCTCATTGGCAATCATACCACATCTTCTTTTTTATATTGTAAAATATAAAGGAATACTTGGGTAAAGATGTACTGATTACAGAAACGAAAAATGTCCAGAATACAGTTATCAAATAAATACAAAATAGCTACATGTATTATTATTAAAGATGATGAAGAATGAGCGAAAAAATAGAATACAGAAATGAAGAACCCGCTCAATATCTTATTAAGGTGTGGATCACCTAATATTTCGATAGAAGACATTTTTAAATATAATAAATGTATTAATGTTCATCCTCCTTTTCAGCTGTATAATTTATAAATCTAAACTAAACATGTTGGATGTCCATAGGTACTTCCCTCTACGAGAGTCAAAACCCCTGATTCATGTAAATACTGGAGCGTTATAGAACACTCAATCAACCCTCTACGAGAGTCAAAACCCCTGATTCATGTAAATACTGGAGCGTTATAGAACACTCAATCAACCCTCTACGAGAGTCAAAACCCCTGATTCATGTAAATACTGGAGCGTTATAGAACACTCAATCAACCCTCTACGAGAGTCAAAACCCCTGATTCATGTAAATACTGGAGCGTTATAGAACACTCAATCAACCCTCTACCAGAGTCAAAACCCCTGATTCATGTAAATACTGGAGCGTTATAGAACACTCAATCAACTAAGCTATATACAAAGAGAGCTTCGTAAGTCGCTTATTCTGTCTTTCCTCATCAACTTTTATATCTAGGGTTGTAACACAGTACATTGATGTACTTTGCAGATCAGTTATTTTTGTCAGTCATAAAGGATAATAATTATAGACTATCGGTGGTCATCTCAACGAGATTGATTTACTCGCTTCAGCCGGTAAGGCGAAAGTGAGAAAAGCAATCGAGTTGAGATACTGTTTATCGCTATTTTACCCATGACGATGTTGTCAATAACGGCCTAGTGCGACTTCAGTTTCTAGCGATAATTTGTCATATGTATTTCACTCTACTGTGCCGAGAAAGGAAATATCAATCAGTAACATCGACAAATAGCAATAATGGTATATGGTAAAGTACATTTTATACATAAACAATGCAAACAGCAAGTCATGATATCTAATAAAATATGTTTGCACCATATTACAAGCTATTAATTATATTCTACTTGTAAAAGCCAAACACAAACATGACCATTCTCGCATTACCAGAAAAAAACTGTCCTTGTATACGATAGAACATGGTATGTAATTGATACTTTCAATAACCGTCACACTGGAACACCTCACCGTGAGATACATAGGTGGCTAATTATGTTGTCTACCCTTTGATGTTGTATCAAATACTGTTATTTCTCTTGTTTATCATCATGTTTCCATCAATCAGAACTGAACATTTGTCTAGCACGGGATGGTCCTCTTGCAGGTGGTATTTTTTCTTGTCTGGTTTATCGACAGACAAAAATTCAAACCGAAGACACGGAAGGACATAGTTATTAGTTTCTATTGCATGCATTATATAGAATTTAAGTTGTTTGTAGATAAAATTGCTAGTAAATTGTCGTTCTTATTAAATGGTTATGCAGATAACAGTTCACTTTGCTATACGCATCAAATAAAGAGAAGGAAAAGATAACACTGATTTTTAAAGTCAATTCTTTTGCTGTTCAGTTAAAAAACACCAATGTCTCAGGTTAATGGAGGATTTGTGCCATCACACGAGTTTAACTCCGCCACACTCTGTATGTCGGGAGCATGTAATTCACTGGTTCTGGTTTGTTGCTTTGTAAAATATTCGTTTTTGTTAATTATTTTGTACATAAATTGAGCCGTTAGTTTTCCCGTTTAAACTGTTATTTCAGTTACTTTTATAGTTGACTATACGGTATGGGCTTTTCATGTTATACTATTGTTTCAGAAAAGGAAGAAGGTTTGGTATCATTAAAACGCTGTTTGCACCTTTCATATGTCAGGAATATGATGTACAGTAGTTGTCGTCTGTTTATGTAGTTAATACGTGTTTCTCGTTTCTCGTTTTTATATACCGGTAGATTAGACCGTTTTCACATTATTAAAGAGGCCCCTCATGGGGGGGGGGGGGTCCTAGTAATCACATAATCACCATTTTTTTGCCAATATAATCACATAATCATTAAATATTTGCTTTTCTTTAGTAATCAAATAATCATAAACTAAAAATACAGTCCTAGGTAATCAAATAATCATGAAATATTTGGCTTAATAATCAAATAATCATTAAAAAAACGGCCAAGTAATCACATAATCAAAAACCCCATGAGGGCCCTCATTAAAGACCTTAATGTGGCCTATAATGGTTTATTTCTGAATCCGTGGTCTCTTGTGGAGAGTAATCTCATTGACAAACACGCTTGCACGGGTAAACATTTAAATCCCTGCTGTAAAAGTTTTTTATTAAAATTTTTTTTGGTAATTAACATATCGACATACTTCAGAACACAGAATATCATCAAGGACAAAAACTATATAATATATTGTTCACAGTTTCAGAATATAGAATATATTGAAACTCAACATAGAAAACAAGACTGCGCAATATCAACCCCACTGAAAACAGGGGGTGATTTCAGGTGCCCGAAAGGATAAGAATATCCTGCTTAATTTATATTTGAAATAAAAAAAAACACTGAAACATTTGTGTATGAAAACTCAACATTTTTTATTATTACTTTCGATCATGTGAAGTAATTCTATAATGTATAAAGTATACAGACACATAGATGTGGCGCAGTAAGAAAGATGTCTAACATCCGCACGAATGACACACAAAAGTACATACTGTATGTGTATGTTCAAAGTAACGAGCCCGTATTTCAGTGGTTGTCGTATTTTGCTGCATATCACATATAATTTTCGTTATTTTTAGTTCATAAATCAGACAATTTGTATGGATTGTAAAAAAAAATGTCAAATTGCGGCGTTTTATGGCTTGCTATGCGGTATGGGTTTTGTTTATTGATGAAAGCCGTATGATTAACTTTGGTAGCGTATCATTGTAATCCCTTTGTTCCAGAGAAGAGTTGTCTCATTGACAATCATACCACATCTTTCTATTTTCATTATATATGCATTATTTCATTGTGTGCATATATCTCAAGTAAAATAAATCGTTATTGTGTATTTCGCTTCTTCTTATTTTTTTTATCCAGCTATTTTTTTTTAAATCTTTGTGTCTTGTTATCGTGTAAATAACTTATCGTTGGTGGTATTTTCAGATTATATAGATAACAATTGATTTGCTATTCATGGAAACCCAGAACTTGACGTTTTGCGAGTACTTGCCTTTGGGTAAGGACAGGATGTTGTGTGACCTTTGATGATTGTATCCCCCTTGGATAGTAGAGCTAGGGTCATTATAATTTCTGATCTGTGCGTTCGTTCGTCCGTCGGTTCGTCCGTCCGTTCGTTCGTTTGTTCGTCCGTCCCGCTTCAGGTTAAATTTTTTGGTCAAGGTAGTTTTTGATGAAGTTGAAATCCAACAAACTTGAAACTTAGTACACATGTTCCCTATGCTATGATCTTTCTAATTTTAATGCCAAATTAGAGTTAATAGCCCAATTGCACGGTCTAATGAACGTAGAAAATGATAGTGCTATTGGGGCATTCGTGTCCGTGGGACACATACTTATTTCTATAGTGTTCGATCTAATTCCCATCTCTTCACGTGATTAGGCCTTATACATAACATGATACAAAATGTTTGGCATCGAGCGTTTTTGGTGGGGTAAATCGAAGGTACGAAATTAAAAAAAAAATGCGCAGTCCATGTCTATAAGAAGTTTATAACTTGTGCCCACAAGTTGTAATTTTATTTTTGCATGGCACTCCAGGGCTTCCTAGGTACACACATATGTTTTAACTGAGCCACATTCTTTATGCGCATATCCTATGTCATGAGCCCGTAGGTATCTATTTTGTTGGTGTGTTTTTTTCTTTATAAATTGTTTTTTTTTTATGAATTAAGCCGTAATTCAGTTTTCTCATTTTAATTGTTTTACATTTTTATTAATGTCAGAGCATTTTACAGCCGACTGACTATACGATATTGGCTTCTCGAATAGTTAAATTTTTCCACTTATTTGTCTCATTGGCAATCTCTCCACGACTCTTTGTTTTATAGAGTCACGTTTGGAAATAATAAACACTCTTTATTGTTACAAATAAATCGTGGAACTATTATGTTAACACAAAACTAAAATAATAAGAATAACTTAATATGTTTTATTTGTTTTGCATATAAAAACAAAAGTGGATAACACATATAATACATAAATTATACATGTATATCAATATATAAAAATTACATCAGAGAACGATAAAACACTGAATTCATTCAACGTAGTGTTAATTAATTACACAAAACACCAATTCATTCAACGTAGTGTTAACTAATTACACAAAACACCGAATTCATTCAACGTAGTGTTAGCTAATTACACAAAACACCGAATTCATTCAACGTAGTGTTAACTAATTACACAAAAACACCGAATTCATTCAACGTAGTGTTAACTAATTACACAAAACACCGAATTCATTCAACGTAGTGTTAACCAATTACACAAAACACTGAATTCATTCGGTGTACTAAAACAAACTACACTACAAACTAAAATCATACAGTATAGTGTAAAACAGAACACACAATACTGATATCGTCAAGCCTACGATTAACAAAACAAACAACACCGATAGACTCTTTAAGCGTAGTGTAAACAAAGTAAACAAAATACTAAGTCACCCAAAGCACTGTAAACAGACTCAGACGACGGAATGAGCTGCAACCTTATCTCTTCGCAATGAATAACACCAGATGTTATTCCTATTTTCAGAATGTGTACTGCTCGTGAAACTGGCAACCGCCTCTGTTGAACAAGAAATCTACTTGTAGAATTAGTGAGAGAATATCTTTACGATATCTCGGAAATATATTTGTGTATAACGTCATCCTTTCATGGAGCTTCTATTTCTTCTAAAGGTGGTGGTGTTTTTGTTGTTTTGTTTTTTTTGCTCGTTGCATCAATAATTATTTTTGTTTCCCCGTTTGGACTTTGAACCTCTCTAACACTAATAGCACCGGTCGATTGAATTGTCAGGGTACCGGGTAATTGTTGCTTATTACCTCCAAAATTGGGAAAACTTTGCTGCGGTCTTAGTATTTTTCTTGGATCGACGAAATTAGCTCCCCTTGCAGCCGGATCTTGAACATAACGTCCATTGGTATCAAAAAGTTGTTTTTTTATTAACCCTATTAAAATTTGTCTGGTGAGTAACTGTTGATGCATGAGTTCTCTTACAGAATAAGTAATAGGTGATTGTCGGCCGGGAGGAATTGCATTAAACTGCGGATTTTGCATAGTTTGAAGCTGAGGCGATTGTCGGCTGGACGGGAGTGCATTAAATTGTGGATTTGGCATTGATTGTATCTGACGAAAGTTATCATTCATATTGATATTATTGTTTATGTTATTGTTGTTATTGTTATTAACATTATTATTTCCTCTTCCCATTCTTTCAGGTTCGTTATTAAATCTGATGGTTACTCTCCCGCCCTTAGGGTTACCATTTCCACGTTGTCGTATTGCTGACGACGTGTCATGTGGTGATCTCGAGTTCGAATTTGTAAAACCGGAAGTGCCATGTGATGATCTCGAGTTCGAATTTGTAAAACCGGAAGTGCCATGTGATGATCTCGAGTTCGACTTTGTAAAACTGGAAGTGCCATGTGGCTGACTGGTCCTTTGGGAATTCAAATTTTCATTTCTCGTGAAAAGTGACTTCTGTGTGTTTCTCTGACCTCTACTATCATGACTACCAACCTGGAAAAAAACCAAGTTAATCGTCAATAACTATTAAAAATATTCCATTCAGAAAATGATTTCTTATTAATTTAGGTAGAAGTGTATAGTAGTGTTTAGGAATATATTTTATTGAGGCATATTTTGGTATGTCTAGTTTGAATAATTTAATAAGACAAAGCTGAAGTAAGCATAGGCAGTGCAGTTTGTTAACCATCTTTGTCTCCTACCAGAATAAAATCAGGAAAACAGAAGTTGTTATCCGTGTGTTTGACCTCCCTCTATTCATAAAGTATTTTGACCGACAAAAGTACAAGTCACTAATACAAAGATTTAATACAGTGTTACTAGTTTTCATTCATATATACATTTTTGAATTTGCTTTTTGATAAGGGAATTTCCGAATTTTGTATTAAGATCGTTTTTATTTCTTTTTTTTTACTTTCGGACTTTAGTTTTATTCTCAGTTAATTTTTGTGATGATAAACAATTATTATGGAATAGCTTTTCATTTCAATGTATCTTGTAATATTGATTAGATTTTTTGTAATCATCGAATTGCATTAACAATTTAAGGTCAGCTTTGTACAGAAGAAATATTTATAGGACACAATACGACATCCTTCAACATATTTAATGAGCTAAGAACGAAAATCAAATTCAATTTATATGATAGATATAACATATAAACTCACTATCTCCAATTTAGGGAGCTACCATTTGATTTTTATGGGGGGGGGGCTAGGATGAAAAATTTTGTCCTGCATATTTTTTTAGTTGTAATCTCTGTCCTGCCTTTTTATTTTTCACTCTAATCGGTCCTGCCTTTTTTTTTAGTTTATCCTGACTTTTTTTTACCTAAATTGTCGTCCTGACTTTTTTTTTAAAGTGTCTCATCCTGCCTTTTTTTTTACTCAAAACTCATGTCCTGCCTATTTTTTTCAAATTTTATCCTAGCCCCCCCCCCCCCCCCCCCCCCATAAGAATCAAATGGTAGCTCCCTTAGAGCATTGTAAATGTTGATAAATTTGTCAAGTGTACAGAGATGGTAATAATTCTCATGTATGTTGATAAATGTGTCAAGTGTACAGAGATGGTAATAATTCTCATGTCACATATTAGACGTTTATTTATGAGTGTCTGCCTAATAAGGTCATCAATATTCCGGAAGACACGTTTGCACTACATTTCTCTAATAGGTAAATTTGTTCAATTCTTTTCCCCAATTTCAGAACGCAAATATATTCACTAGATTTATTCTACGTTGTGTAGTTTATATTTAGTATTCAAACAAAATACATGTAGATAATGTTGTACAACTTTTTTTTACGATTTTAGTCAAAAATATTTAACAGTAATCCTGAGAACTTCTATTTTTAGTAATTTCAATGCGATCTTTTTGAGGAAATTATCAAGCTGCGATTGTAACCTAGATTAAAAATATTGACTTCGACCCTAAGTTTATTCATTATTCCGTTAAAAAATGTAGTTACTACTAAATAACTATTATCATATGAAAAGATTGTTTCTATTGGTTATTTTAGAAACCAAAGCAATGTAAATAATTTTCCAATGATAAGAATTATAACATACATTAATTTTAAATTAAATATTAAATATAAGATACATTGGTGTTTGGCTAGTGGCAATTATGTCATACGGGTAACAAAAAAAATATCTTTTTTCAAAACTTCATTCTGGATTGTCTTAGTATTTGATTTAGTGTTCCAAACACAAAAGATTCATAAAATAAGCATCTTAAAATGAAATTCTTATTTTCATATTCAACACATTTTAGTTAAGCCTTTGTGTTATTTGGTTGCTATTCCCTACACCTACCTCTTTTAATGAAGTCTTTTGACCGACAAAAATAAAACTCACTATAATACAATGTAATAGAGACAGTGCAAATAGGTTTCATTCATACATTGTGACATTAATGAGAGTATTTCCAGTATATATTGGTTGTGGACAGAAATAAAGTTGAATAAATTATCAATGATTGCATGATTTTATTATCAGTATTCTTAAGAATGGCATTTTATAACAAGGAAATGATTATATATTAACTACAATAAGTGATTCTAACGATAGACAATGAGTACATTTTTGGTAAATGTTGTAAAATTCATACATGTTAGAGGTTTATCTAGCTATAAAATCAGGTTTAATTCACAATTTTCTACATAAAGAAAATGCTCTCACCCCATATGGAATTTACTGACCCCATTTTTATCGTATTAGGTTACTAACACACCATGTAACTAGTTATATATTATCATGCGTCATATTTAGAGCACAATCGTTGCCAGACATAATTCTTGTAGTAGAGAGGAAATTTTGTAAGAATTTAACAAACACGGTCAATCGTCAGAACATCTTGGTAAAAAATAATAAAGAGCACACACGTCTCTCAAGCTATTGTTACCATTGATTCTAATATGGTGTTCTTTTATCATTATGTAAACCAAATCATGCTCTAATTCCACGAGAATATGGGTGCTCGTGTTTAAAGTCACAATATGTTTTGTAATTCAGTTGTATTTTGATCAATACGGGAGATTGAAAAAGGCATTTGTGTTGTCTTTGCTTGTTTAAATATCAAGTAAATCATTTTAAAAGAGACATTTCCGGTACAATTCCTAATTGTTTAACTAGTCTCTGTAATTACTTAGTAATACATCCTTGTATTGTATGATACCACTATACTTACGAAAAAGCAAGACAAGGCTTTTAATAAATGTAAATATTTGCTAAGCCTTCATTTCACATCTTGATTAAACCGTCATACGCAAACTTGTTTTTGTTTTAACTTATTACTAATAATGAGTTTTTAATATTTGCTTGTACAAAATATAGAAAACACCAATATTCCAAAATAACGAACATATATCTTCCTCATCTAATTCCTCGCCGAATTTAGCGCTACTTTTTGTCTCTTCGGCTTTATAAACGTTTTTGTACATACTTTTTTCTGTATTTTGTAAGATTGTGATACTTAATCTGAATAGTCAAAAGCGTTGTAACAATCGAAAGAAAGTAAAACAAACAGAAAAAAAAAACCAACAAGACCGTGCATTTTAGTATGCATACATGAATTTTTGTTTCTATTGCAATCAGGGGAATGCTTGGCATAATAGCGTTTGACTTTATCATTCGTCTCCTTAAAAAAAAAACTTCATCTATTTGTGCTTTCAATTCATCTAATTGTAAATTTAACAGAACATAAATTAAAAAAATACATTTCTCATAATTAAACAGAATGTGGTCTTAATGCTTTTTTCTGACGCAGTCCTTCTTTCTGTGTGAATTTATTTAAAAAAAGATAAATACGATAAAACATTGCATGAATGTCGTATTCCTTTACACTTCCCCATTTCACGTTAAATACAAGTGTGAACACTATACATCGCTAGTTATAATTTTCGATAATATAAGTCACGGCAGGCATTAATAATCAACATATTTGCACGACAAATAATAAAAATGTGTATAAAACCATCAATTTATACATACAGGTATTAATAATGAAACCTTGAATCCCGGTAAATTACTGACTGATATGTCAATTAAATGTTAACTGTCTGACCTGCTGACCAGTGTTGTTTGTATTAATACATTGGTTTCCTTATCAATTAACCTCTATTTTATATAAGTACCTGGTCCCGTATGTATAAAAAAGCTACTCAAGAGTGCATTTTTTTTCTAACACAAACGATGCAAACGGCTAAGCGTGCACATGTTTTGATCTTGTGTTTCTAATATACGTTTGCAAAGTCTACCTGAACCTTGACAAACTATATGCACTCCCTAAAATGCGTCTACAGTTTGTCGTTCTCCGTTTGTTAGTACAAAGCTACATTTGCGTCTAACTTCAGCCTCATTAAACGCTGTATTAGTTTGAACTTTTGTATTAAGTTTGTTTACAATAACATGTGCATGCATTATTGAAAGTTCAAACAGGGTCAGTGAACACTGATTAAACGATGTATTTGTTTTTACTCTTGTAGCGTTTAGTAAACGATAACAAGCGGCACACAACGTTAACACAATATTGGTAAGAAAGAAATGCATCCATATCAAGATTTGTTTCGAACGAATGCATTGCCCAAAGAAAAATTAGTACTACGTTTGGATTTCTTAATTTAAGTGATTTTATGCATAATGTTTATTATAAGCACGAGTAAAATGTACGAGTTTGGATATTTTTATATTGTGTTCTTTTTCCTATTTTTACATATAGACGTAATCGGGAGTCGTGCTCATTACTTCGTTTCCATGTACGATGGCGATTGTTTTTGTTGCTCTAAATTGGTCCTGTTATCTCTTTGTTTTCCTCTTATACTTGCTGTGTTTTCCTCGGTTTAAGTTTGTAACCCAGATCTGTTTTTCTATCAACCGACTTATGGCTTTTAAACACCGGTTTTACTGTTTCCTTTATTTATTGTGTTCTTACGATTCCTTTCATTTTTTTTTATGTAACTTGGATGTGTAATAAATGTATTAGATTTGAAAATCGATAAACTATTGGTGCCTTAATTTATATTGACAATATTAAGCTTTTTTTTATTTTTCGTCTAAAGAATGCACAGATGTTGTAACACTCACATATTGTCTTTTTTTCTTCATATAAAAAAAAAACATTAAAGATAAATGCAACAACAACTTATTTCAAGTCAGATTTTGCTGACATGAATGTGAAATAGTTTATTTAGAAATCATTATTTATATACAGATATTGAAATTGAATGTCTATTTTTATACATAGCCTTGAAAACGAAGAATTTTATATGACTATGTATGAAAATAGATATTTAATTTCAATATCTGTATATAAATAATGACTTCTAAATAAATTAATTCACATTCACGTCATCAATTTTCGTCTTTAAACAAAAAATATCATAAAATAAACAATACATTATTAGAAACTGTTGACATTTAGCTCGAGTAAAACATTTAATTAGAAATTGTATTGAAATGATAAAAATAACTATATGACTAAATATATGAAAGCAAAATGGAAAAAGAAGACATATAATATTTCATTCCGTTTACTTTTGAAAAGTACTGGACATTATCATTTTCGATTTTTTATGAATTTGAAAATGTCATATATCAGATCCCATACATTTTGTACTGATTTGAGTACGTTTAACACGGTAGCTTTCTATTAAAGTATGTCTTGACACGATGTTCATTACCTTGTCATAATCATTAGTCTTATTTACGGACAGCACTGCTCAGACTGCGATATAAAAAGAACGAACATATATAAATAAGACATCGCTGAATAATATTTCCATATATCTTATAAATATAAATTCCAATTCAATGATATCTGCATGTCAATGTTATGACTATACCAGTATCTATGACGCAAACTGTTTTATGACTATGGCAATCCGTGAATTGAGGTGATGTATCGATTGAAAGCATAGTATTTGCTCTCCTATTCTACCCACGAAAAAAAAAACAATACCCTCAAATATTTACTATTATTAATAAAAAGAAATATTGAACCTTTTATCTAATTCTCAAACATTCAATGACATAAACAATTTCCTTTTTGCGTCCGAAGCTCTGTTCTGGATTAAACTTTATTAAACGTAGAAGTTATACATTTATCCCAGAGAAATCAATATTTTAATACTAGAACTGTACCACTGCTGGTGTATAATCAGTCCGACAGTATTATCTACTGTGTAGCCCGTGCTTCGGAATTGACATTGTAAAAATGATGCTTTATGTTTATTAAAATTTGATTTATTAAATTATGAAACTGTGATCAAAATAAGGTTGTCACTTCCTAAGGAACAAAATAAGCAGCTTTAACTGTTCTGATTCTACCGTTTTATATAGATGCTCTCAAAGTATATTTATATTTAAATCAATAAGTAAATTTTGACAACGAAGGTAACAGTTGAGACTTTTACCAGGAACATGAGTTGTTACCACGGAAATCATATCATTTTTTAAAAATTGCAAATGTGTATCTCCTTTCGCCACAGTTGTTGGTATAAAGTTCTGAAATATTTTACGTCTGTAGTCTCTTTTCTATATATATCAATTTTGTAAAACTCTTATTTCACCAATAATAAAATGAAGAACCGAAATAAGTAAACATCTTGTTTAAAATGCATTGTGAGTAGCACAAATGAGTGTAAGATGTACATGTATTTGGTATACATCGTAGATAAAAGCAATGCACAAATTGATAATTAAAAAGATCGTAAATATAATGAACCAATTACATATCAAGCAGAACAGTATGATAACCTCCAACATCACTTTTGTTATATGTTTGAATGTTTATCTTTTGAAATACGACATTTAAGTCAGAATATTGACACATCCATCAAAAGATTGAAAGGCAAGTAAAAACCAAAGGTAGTGTGGTAGACACATAGATGCACCATGTGAACAATTTTTTTTATTTCTCTTCAATTAAACTATTAAGAAGACACAATTTAATATCGACAGTTTTCTAGACCTATCAGTTGTAAAGAATTAAGACAAATGTTGAAGACGGACGGCTTTAGTCAACTACAAATATCTATTTACTCAATTGAAAAAAACATTGAAAAGGCGCATATACAATATAGAAAACAAAGAGATGTGGTATGGTTGCCAATGAGACGACTGTCTGCTTAAAATCGAATAAAGTGGATGTAAGCAACGTAAGCATCGTACGGCATGGACCAATGAAAAAACCCATACAGTATAGTCAGCTTTCAATGATTAAATTTTGAAATAATTTCACATCCTAAGGTGTTTGCAAATGAAGAATATTTTGATAATAACTTCCAAATATGCTGGTTTAAATCCTACAAGAGTATTAGAAAATTTTGACAACAAAGGCAACAGATTAGACTTTTACAAGAAATATGAGTTGTTCCCATGGAAATCATACCGGTCATTTAATGTGTAATGAAATTGGAGGAGGTGAATAAATCATATGTTTAAAGGAAAATTTTCTGAAGAAGAAACAACACTACAGTTGCTGCACAGATAATCATTAAATGAATTGACATACTTTTAATTAGCATCAATAAAATTAAGAATGGAAATTGGGAATGTGTCAAAGAGAGAAAAATCCGACCAAAGACCAGACAACAGATGAAGGCCACCAATGAAGATATGTAAATGATAACATTTAACCTATGTCTATCTTCTATTTACTCGCATCAAAAGATAAAGGTTTTTATTCTATCAAATGCTATAAAAAGACCGGAAGATACCACAAGGAATACAAATAATTTGATAATACTGATGAGTAGAAGTCAAACGAATAGCGATATGACAAGAATCAAAACATGACGAGAAAAAAATAGGCTACAATTTTAAAACATAGAACATTGAAACAAAGGAAATAGAACATTAACAACAGTGTTGTATTTCTTGTTTCTTCACGAAGTATTTAATGTTTCAAATAACATAAAAAATGTTATAAAAACAGTATTTGTATTTTTGATGTATATTAACACTGCTACTTGTTGACTGCTAACTCCCGCGGGTATCAACTTTGGCATCGAAATGATTAATAACATATCTTTCTTACATTCATAAATATGAAATTACGAAAGGAAAAATAACGTGAAATATACCAAAGGGACATTCCTATGACAAGTCGAAATTATGTTAACAACGTCAGGACAAAAAAGAAAGACAAACAACAGAACACTAAACACAACATACAAAATCGAGTACTGAACACCCTACATAACACTCGAGGTCTTAAGTGGCCCAGATGTGGAAACAGAACCTATTCTACATGCAACACCTTTGAATATGCTCGAACTCCTATAGACAAAGTTAAACTTGAATGAATTGGCTTCTGTCTCTGTAAAATTGTAATAGCTATTTGTTGCTTAAATGTTTATGATAAAAAGAATTCTAAACAAGCCATTTGGATAAACAAAGTGTTATATTCATTTCTGGATAAACAAAGAAACTTAAACCGAACAACAATATCTCAATTAGGAAAAAAAATGCACGAATGACTCGAATTAGGTTATAATATAGTTACTAATAGATATTAAACTAGAAGCACAATTTGGATACAAATTTATCACCAAAAGCATATTAATATGTAAGCATTACATCCAACGTTAAGCAAAACATGTTAACCACAAATGTAATGGGCAGAATGACGGAAACACGAACTCAACACTGAATACATAATTTATCTGTACACTTGTAACAAGATTTCAGTCTGAAACGGTCATTTTGGTCTGATCAAGTCTTAATCGACTTAATTAGTCGCTAGGGAAAAACGTTAAGACCTGTTTAGACTTTCAGACTCTGTTCTGATAAATCGGTTCAGTCAGATCAGTCGTGCCAAGATAAACAAGACATATTTTGATCCAGCATTCCAATGAGACTTGATTAGATCACGTTTAGATCAAATAAGACCAAAGGTAAAACAAATCTGTTTAGTTGCTGTGAGATCGTGTTGAGTCGTGTTAAGATTTTAAATATTAAAAAAAAAAACGGGCGCCATTTTGCCTGTGTTTATCAGGGTTTACCCCTACAAATAAAATGAACATAGCTTGGACGATATATTTTGTGTTCTTTCAATGTAATGCTGTATATCTATTTCATTAAATAACGTATGCATACATTTTTTTTGGTTAATAATGGAACACAATTTGGATACAAATTTATCATCAAAAGTATACTTATTTCTACGCATTACCTCCAACTTTAAACAAACAATGTTAACCACAAATGTAATGGGAAGACACAATGATGGAAACACGGACTCAACACCAAATACATAATTATTTTTAGTATAAGACTAATTTCATTTATCTGTAGTCAGATAATGTCCAGTATGAGACGTTATTCTCTTATGAATTCTCAATGATGATAGTTGTTTGATTTTGTATCATGCATTTAATTACATATTAAAAAAACAAAACCGAAATGATATTTTTGTACATAAAAATAGTTATCAAAGGTACCAGGATTATAATTTAGTACGCCAGATGCGCGTTTCGTCTTCATAAGACTCATCAGTGACGCTCATATCAAAATATTTATAAAGCCAAACAAGTACAAAGTTGAAGAGCATTGAGGATCTGAAATTCCAAAAAGTTGTGCCTAATACGACTAAGGTAATCTATGCCTGGGATAAGAAAATCCTTAGTTTTTCGAAAATTTCAAAGTTTTTAATGGTAAATATATTGTATATATTTGTAGTTAATGACATCGCAAACTCACGATTCTCTCTTGGTGAATGTCTGTTCATTTATGTGTATCCTTATCTTTGTATATCAAAATGTAGTGATAGTTGCAATTATTCGTAGGGGAATTATGACAATATATGTAAAAGCAAACTAACTAACTCAACTCATAGTAACGAAACAGTATCATTATCATAAAAAGCTTAGTGAATGATTCTTATGTTTGAAGCAATTGAATGACATATAAACAAAACTTTTTGTTTGTTATTTAGCATTTAAGACGTCATAAAATCCCCCTTTCTCCTTCTAATTAGCACCAACAGTTAGATATCCAGTAGTGAGTTGTTCCTTATGGACAACAGTAGTTTCCCGATTTTCACATTTCATAATGCTATATAGAGGTTACAAATAAAGGAATCTGTATTAATGTTGGTTTTTTGTGCTTAATTCAGGTAGTTGAAACATAATATTTATAGATTAAGCTGTAACAGAACGCTAACAAACCAATACCCTCAACAATATATCAAACTGCAAATCATAAACAAAATCAACAAAACACATCGTATTCAAAGGAAAATTCAAAATGAAATCGACACTCTCTACTGAAATGGCAAATTCTAAAGCTCAAATACATAAAATGAATTGAAATCAACTGTCATGTTCCTGACTTGGTACAGACATTTCCTTATAAAAATATAGTAGATTAAACCTTTATAAGCTTATTCCCACAAATCAATATTTAGTTGAGTAACTATTCGAAAAAATGTAGACGCACAAAACATTTCGAGGCCTTTTATAACTGATTATGCGGTATGTGCTTTGTTTATTGTGGAAAGCCGTATTATGACCTGTAGATGTTAATTTCTGTGTCATATGGTATTCTGTTGAGAGTTGTCTCATTGACAATCATGCTCCATCTTCTTTTTTCTTTATATACAACATAATTTCATTCTTATTATACATTCAGTTTTGTTTCAATGTTTTTTTTTCAAAAGTGTTAAGTGCACCATGGGTTAATATACTATTATTCAGCAGCATGTAGTTCAGTGGAATACGTTGGTTCATGTCCGTCTTGATTGTGTTTCATAATTGTTTTTTTTTTTTAGGCCGTTAGTTTTCTCAATTGAATTGTTTAATATTTTTCATTTTTGGACATTTATAGCCGAAAATACGGTGTGGGTTTTTTTCATTGTTGAAGCCCGTACATTGCCTGTAATTGATTGATGACAGCAGCTTCGTTTGAACATTGTTGGATAAATGCCGCATTGAAAATCGTACCCAATCTCCTTATTTGTCATATAAAACCAACTTTCTTTGTTTTGGTTTAAAATTATGTCTATTGGACGATACACAAATAGAACTTCCGACATAATTCATATTAGGTTAGATAATACATATTGATGTCTTTCCTGGCTAAGATGCAGACTTGCAACTCCATCAACATCATTTGAACTTGTGGTGGATAACTGACATACTTGACATTCATACCATTTCTCCTAATTTCAATATTAAACCATCTATTGTATGATACACAGATATAATTTCAAATATAATTGACTTTTGCTTAAATACTTTATATTGATGTCTTACCTGGCTCAGATGCAGACTTGCAACTCCCTGCACCGCAATTGCAATTATAAATGAAATAGTAATAATAGTATTACCAGCCATCATACTACAATGCTTACTTTCAGGTAGATCTTAATGCGATCAGCGTTATTACTAATTATGTATATTTTATGATAGACCAGAACATTTTGACCAAGATGTTGATCTTAGTAACCAATGAAAAATTATCAATTGTCATAAACATGTTATAATGTGTTGGTATACAAATTAGGCCAGACCATATAAATTTACGACTTTTGTATATTTTATGTATTTACAGAATAATATTAGGCTATCAGGGGACTACGAGAAAGGAACATGCTATTTTGTGTGTGAAAATATTATGTAGAATATAGTTCCGCAAATATTTTTTGTATTTAATTAATTATTTCATAATAAATTCATCATTTGGTAAATTTTTAAAATTTCGAAACCAAATAACATTTAAAGTTAATATAGTAGACCCGTTAATAATTTTTGTAAAAAGTAAAATCACAAAACTACCGAGCTCCGAGGAAACGAAAAGTCCCTATTTAAATTGCAAAATCAAAAGCTCAAATACATCAAACGAATTAATAAGAACTGTTATATTCCTACAGGCATTTTATGAGGAGAAAAATAGTGGATTAAATTGGTTTTTTTAGCTAGCTAAACCTCTCACTTGCATGAAGTTTGAATAATATTTTTGTGAGTTTTTGTTTTATTCAGTAGTGTAAATGTGCGAGATAATTATCCAAATTTGACATTTTGCGAAATGCTGACAAATGGTAGGCGTGTATGCTAGGATAACCTTGCATCTTTAGATGTTGGTCAGATATTTGTACTTATCTTTTTCATTTCTATTTTGTTTCGATTTTTTTTTTCATTTGAGTTACATATACTTTATTTTTATTATGATGTTAACCCCTAAAAACATTATCCAACGTAAAAGTTCTAAATTAATTTAAATTATTAAATATAAGAATTATTAATATAACTAGATTAATCTATTCAGAAACAATGTATTGGCCTAAAGCAAGTTTAAGGTCCTATAGTATAGAATCATAAATTATATCTACTTGTAGCAGTCTTATCGACGTTTTTATCTGCCCGTATAATCATTTCTGTACAGAAGTGTGACATTTTACAACTTATGTTTAATGTCCACTCTGATTATTAATTATTCTACATATCTACCATGTATAACAACAAGTGGTAAATGACTCGTGTAGTTTTTTTTTCAATTTGTTTTCTTTATTATAAAGTGAATTTTTAAATTTCTTTCTGTATAAACGCTAAAAAGTCATATTTATACTATAATTGTTAAAGATTGGTATACAACAGTTTGATAACACCCATTATGATAACTTGCATTTTGATTTTTCAAATCATTTTATTTTTAAACATTTAATAACGATATAACTAGAAAATGCAGTACTTTTTCTTTTTTTTTAAATAAGAAGACGTGTAGTTGTTGAAGTTATGTCTAAAATCCTAAATATGAAAATAATAGATGTGATACTACTGCTAAATTTATAACTATCAACCGGAATGCACAGTAGGAGGATTAAACATAACGAGTCACCAAACCAATACCGCCTAGTACATGTAAGTTATAAAATACCATAGCATAATAAAATGTGAAACAATTAAAATAAAAACACTAATGATATGATTTGTGCACAAAACAGTAAACGAAAATTAAATATGAAATACAATAATAATATTTATCAAAGGTACCAGGATTATAATTTAGTACGCCTGACGCGCGTTTCGTATACATAAGACTCATCAGTGACGCTCATATCAAAATATTTATAAAGCCAAACAAGTACAAAGTTGAAGAGCATTGAGGATCCAACCACTGAACTACAAGGTACCTATATGGCATAAAAAATAGTCTGCCGGGGTGAAAATATTTGCTTGGGACACTAGAACATGCTATGCGCACTTCCAGCTAAATTTTGTAACCGTGAAACAAACTTCAATTGCTATTCTAGATATGTGTTATCTTGTTTTGTGTTCTTTTATCTATATAGAAGGTAGTTTAGTCTATTTCTAATGCGGACAGTTTGAAAGAACGGGTTTATCACCCACCTTTTGTTTGATAAAGAAAACAGATATAATGCTATACGTACTAGTATATGGTCTTAATTAAATAACCACTTGGAAAATGTTCACATTATAAAGCAACGAATACTACTACATGTTGTATTAGTTACAAAGTGTGTTAGTGACCAAATACGATATATATGGGGTCAGTAAATTCTATATGGGATGAGAGCGAAGCTCAAATTCAAATATGGAAATTACTGATCCCTTATGCATCGTTTTAGGTCACTAGCACACTTTGTAACGAATTTATCTTATCGTATATCTAAAACATTAGGTATTAAGACTAGTGGCTAATTAAAGTGATCGAGTCTACAATGCCGTTTGCATTAAGAACCTACTTCAATTGGTCTATACAAAAACAAATGCCAACAATAAAAACTTGTTAGCTCTAATTGTGGTAATGGTCTTAAATTTAGATTTTTACTCAGTTTTTTCTAGAATTTTGTACACTAAAGTCGTCAATGATTCTAAGTTTTCAAAAATTCTATTCCTTGCAATTAACACCTTTTACGTTATTTGGTACTCCACACATATTTGTCTCATTTCCAATCATACAATTTCTTATTGTTAAATAAAATCACTTAAGTCGGAAATCAAGTGTGCCTATTGTAACCACATGTTTCAATAGATACTGTCACTGACTGTTTATTACAAATTATATACAGATTGATGCGCAAGTCTTCGTAATAAGATTGACACAAAAGCATGAGGTTTAAGCACTTGCTTCGATATAAAAAAAATCTGATATACGTGCCAATGAGTCAACCCTCCATCCAAATCACAATTTGTAAAAGTGAACCATTATAGGTCAAATAACGGTCTTCAACACGGGGCCTTGTTTCACACCGAACGATCGATAAAGGGACCAAAAGAAGAATAGTGTTAAACTATTCAAACGGGAAAACCTACGATCTAACTTATATATAAAAACAAGAAACGAGAAACGCTTATGAACCACATCAACAAGCGAAACCCACTGAACATAAGGTGCATATTTAACATAGGTAATTATTTTTTTTACTGCCACATGTCAGATATCTGTAATTAGGAAGTTGATGTCTGCAGTATTTGGTAAGAATCAGTTTTATTTCCTGAATTTTTGCACACATTCTACATGTTGTATTCTAGGGGTATTTACAGACAACTATACAATATAGTGTTTTACTCTATAACATACCGTTTTACCCACGTTTATTGTTCAAATATTTAAATAGTTATCAAAATTACCAGGATTATAATTTTATACGCCAGACGCGTGTTTCGTCTACATAAGACTCATCAGTGACGCTCAGATCAAAATAGTTAAAAAGCCAAATAAATACAAAGTTGAAGAGCATTGAGGATCCAAAATTCCAAAAAGTTGTGCCAAATACGGCTAAGGTAATCTACTCCTGGGGTAAGAAAATCCTTAGTTTTCGAAAAATTTAAACAATGAATTGTATATACTTTTACCGCTTTAATGATGTAGTCATTTCAGGTTTAAGGATTTTGTATTCTGTTGTTAGTCTTTCATCAATAGCGTTTTTTCCATGGCGTTGTCGGTTTATTTTCGACTTTGAATGTAAAAGTCCATTTGCTATCTTTCGTCTGTATTTAATTTAAAATACACATTTTTTATTTCAAAATTCTAATCACGAGAGTACCTGATGGAGATCACTAGGAACACGTGGTTTCCATAAAGCATATTGATCATGTGTTGAGAAATTTTAACTTTCGAACTTGATCACCAACTCTACTTAGTATATCATGTAATTATGACAGCAAATAGTAATAATTTCATAATTATTCTGTCAATGTTATTGTTTTTATTTACTTGCTTACTTCCTTATTTAGTGTATGCGGTCAAAACCTGTCTCGTGCTTGTACGGAACGTGTCCATTGTCTGCAATAGTCATTCTCTTGAATTGAGTATTAGTATGTGCCCTTTTAATTCGTTAATGCAATTAATTAAAAACACGTAATTATTAGCGAACACTATTATTTTTTGTACTGTAACATGAATAAATATATGAATCATCATTGCAGTTCAGAATATTTCAGTATACTTGTTTTGAATTCCCTCTCTTTTTAGTTTTTTTATTTTTAATGATCTTTGAACATAGTTAAATAACTATTGCTTCAATCATGTTAGTAGGATATAAAATTGAGAAAGGAAATACGCATTTTGTGTCTAAGAGACAACAACCCAACAAAAAAACCAATAAAAAATAACAACAGCCGAACCCACTGATCTTAAACACAGAGAGAACATCTCGCACCCGGAGGAGGGATGCAGCTGGCCCCTAAACAAAGTGTGTACCAGTTAATTAAAAATGAACGTCATACCAAATTCCAAAACATAAAATTGAACTAAAGTAAACAAATACAAAAAACATAAAAGACTCACAAACGCTATAGGCTAATGCGTTTTGACAGTTGCTTACATGTAGTAGGGTTACACAAGTTTTGTAAAACCATAACCTCCCCTATACCTCTAGTCAGTTTACATTAAACAAACACTTCGAACTTCGCACAGAAAAAATCAGTTCAAAAGTAGTCCGAGTCCAATGGCAGAATAAGTGACAAAAGAAACTAAACAAAATAACAATGACACATGAATAAAAAAGGACTACTAGCAGTTACTGCTAGTGCAATCATCAGAGAGGCTTATCCTATAAATGTGAAGGCTTTGAAAAAGTACTTAAGAACGCGCACTGTTCACAAATTTGTATGTTTTAAGCATTGGAATTTTTTACATCAATCAACAAGCGTTTAACGTGCTATATTGGAAAATAAAGTTAGAAAAAGATCAATAATGCAACTACTGTCCCTCTGGTATCTTTCGTCCCTCTTTTACTGAACTGCCAGGTCCAGACTTGAAGGAAAGAATACTATATAGACAATAAAACCGACAACAACAGTGTAACAAAGCAGATTGACTTGAATATATAGGACAATACAAAATCATAATTCAAATCAGCGTCTGCTGTACTTTTTCCTTTTTGGTTTAGTTAGTGTAGCTCTTTATTTCTAAATGGAGTATATGGTTTTCTATGTTCAAATATTTAAGCCTCGGGCATCATGGAAATATGCTTTCATTGTCAAAATGCGCATCTCGTGCAGTGCATCTGCTACCATTTCAATTACAGATAACAAGGATCAGGAAAAAACCACGATGTAAATACTATTGGCGTTTATTGTCGTGTTTAAGTATGTAATATAGAAAATAAGGATATGTGGTATCAACTCACTGAAATATGTTTTACATGTTTCAGTTTCAAAGATACAAATTAATTAGCCTGGTGATTAATAAATTGACTGTGCTCGTCGTATTTGGACAGTATTTACAAAAGTCTTCATTCATTTTCCATGTATAGTAGATAATGGTCACTTCACTTTTTAAGTTGATAAGTTGATGTCTCCGAAGCACTTGTTTCAATCTACAATCATCAGGGAGGCTTAGCCTGTAAATGTGAAGGCTTTGAAAGTACTCAAGAACGCGTAATGTTTTAAGTATTGGACATTTTACATCAATCATTTTCTTAAATACATTTGAAGCGTTTAACGTGTTATATTGGTAAATAAAGTAAGGAAAAGATCAATCATGCACGGAAAGATGTTAGTGTACTAGATGAAACTGGATTTGAATAACTGGTAAATGACAGTAATGATTATAGTTTATGACTTTTTTTATTATTATAGAATCGTTAATAATAATATAGGAATGCATATATTTATCCTTGACATCTTATGAACATGGTTACAATGTCTGGTCGGAAACACGTTTTAATGTATAATCAAATTGAAAGATAATGAAACTGCAAACTCTATACTTCATTTTGACCTTAGCCATTACTCGATAATTGAATACAAAAGATAGGGGGTATTTTGCGATGATTCTAAACCAATATATGCACATAACAAGTAAAAGAAACAGCGCTTTTGTTGCTGTACTCCATTTCAAAAGTTATTATATGTATTTTCTGACAAAGATCCGTTTGGAAAAAAAAAATCATCGTGACTTATTTATAGTACTTCTTGTATTTTCGATAATAAATAAGCATTATTTAAGTCTTGTTTTGTTTTGATTTTAAATTATCTTGTATGTCCTTGGAAAATCACAGCACGTGATTATATTTCAGATACACACAATATCTGATAAAGTCAGAACAAGATGTGGCTATATAAAATATTCATATACGATTTGTGATGTATTACACATTAATAATTGGTACAGCAATCAAATACACTGGACACCAAATCCTCTAGTCTATCCGTTGGTCCATTGTCAGTGATTGGTGTTCAAAATAGTTTCATAGTCTCCCCCCTTTTTTATTACCTTAGAGTTTTGTATCTTTGTTGAAACTTTGTAGATCATCAACGAACATCGACCAAGAATGTGATTGCAGCAGAATATATAATATCCTTTTTTAACCAATGACATGCAGAAACACAAGCTGTTAATAAAGTTGTCGTTTGTATAAAGATTGATTTAATTTAAAAAAAAACTTACCTGTATTTTTTTTATTGTCAATACCAGCATATATCTGTCCTCTGAATGAATTGTCATACCTACTTTCCTCTAAATGCAAAAGTAATTGGCCAATCACATTCAGGAAACATAATCTTTACACTCAGATGAATATATATTTATAGACTAGCGAAAACCGCAAGAGAAGTCAATTCTACTAAAAATTGTCATGATGAGTTTACACTTTGAATTCCTAATTCATTGTCGTGTGTTTTACTCTCAGAAGAGTAAAAATAATGAGAAAATTGTAATGATATGACTTTGTAGTACAGCATCTTCTAAAATTTCTCACAGTAGAGGATGTAAATATAAAATTAATAAGACTAAAAGGGACGAATTTGAAGAGCACTGAGGACCAAAAATTCCTAGAAGTTTTGCCAAAAACATGAAATTATCTTTGGACAGCTACATAAAGTCTTGATTAGTGAAATAACATTAATATAAAAAGGAAGATGTGGTATGATTTCCAATGAGACAACTATCCACAAAAGACCAAACTGACACAGACATTAACAACTATAGGTCGCCGTACGGTCTTCAACAATGAGCAAAGCCCATACCGCATAGTCAGCTATAATAAGAACAGTAAAATTTGTTTTTGCGATGCGTACTTTTTAGAACTATTTAGATGCATTAGAAGAATACTGATGATATTTGTAAGCTATATTTGAATTTCTAAATTTTTCTGCTTTTATAAGTATTTTGTTTTCGTGTGTCCATCTCCCGCAATGATACGACAAAAACATGAGCTGTTTACCACACTGTTAGCAAGTAACATATTATTTATCATCGAGAGAAAATTTCAAAGCATATTTTCATTGTAATAGGGTTTCTAAATTTCGTTCTCTTTCAGATTTGTTAAGGGTTAAAAGGGGATGGGACGTACAACGAATCTGACTGCATGTAATCGGCAAAAGTACCAATAGACATTTTTACGGGACTGATAATAATCATGATAATTGTTTTAACTTTTAAATCCTTCACCTTCAATATAGTTTCCAGTTACCAAGAGCATAATTGTAATTTATTCTGCATATGGCATGCGCAGAGTTGTAGAGTTTAAATTTATGTGATTCTTTAAAATCACTTTTGGTAAAAAAAAAAAGATCATAAAGTAATCTAAAATGTAAATGTCGCTTAGGTTAAAAAGAGCCCTTGTTCAATATTTCTCACAAACCATATAATTATACAATCATAGTTTTCACAATTCTTCTTTACTGTTAAAACATACTATACTTTACTGCGGGCAATATTCCACTGATATTCCTACATGGTCTTTAAATACTGCTTACATTTGGTTTTGAAATTTCCAGTGAAAGAGTGATTCGGACACAACTCTGCAGTCATCTTCAGTTCCATCGTTTACGTATTCAAAAATATTTTTCTCGTACATAACTCGTCTTCCATGTTCATGTGACAAATTTTTCTGATAAGTGTAAATCAACTAATGACCGTTTGCATGGTATGTTACTGTAAACTGGTTTTGAAATACAAATGTGAAGTCAACGGGCATCAATGACGATACAATTTACCTTGAAATTCGAAACTAGGCCAGTCCAGAATTATACCGTATAATAGTTGTAGATTAAAGCCAGGTGCTATTTGCAGTTGCTTAACCTTTCCAAATTTTCCAATAAAAGTTGGATGTCATATATAGGTTTTTACATTCGTTGTATATGGATATTTTAGCATCTATCTGATCTATATATGTAATGATTAATGTACACTTATTTGAATGGTATACGCAATTGACAGAATGCATATTATTATCCTTGTCATTTTGAAGGTTACTATGTCCTTGTAAAAAGTAAAATCACAAAAATACTGAACTCAGAGGATAAGACGTTCTGTGGTAGTAGGATGTTCAGAAACACGTTGTGTTATTCAGGTTATAAACTCAATAAAGTTTGATCTTTACTCATAATTTAAATTTTGTAGATAGATGTAAGAACATTAGTCACGAGTGCCAATGAATCCATTCTACAATTTAGAAAAATAAGCTATCACACGGCCTTTTACACACAGCCTTGGCTCACACTGAACAGCCAGGTATAAAATACCATAAAAAGGACAGTATGAAATTGTTTGTCTCTTTCACTAAAGTATGAATTTTTGAACGTCTTGTGTGGTTTTGAATATGTTTAGCATTTCGAAAAATACTTATATTGGTGATTTTGAATATGTTCAAAGTTTTGATTTTTCTACCCTATATACCTTTTTGCTTCATGTTCTTATACGCGGGTTATTTTTAAGTCAGAATCACATTTATGATGTTATATTGAATAGACAGAAAAATGGTACAGTCATTCCTTATAATTTATTTCAAAAATCCGTTTTAAACCGACGTTAATCATGAAAAAAAATGATGTCGTCACAAACATATGACAAAATTATATCTATGAGATGATAAATAAAAAACTGTCAGCCAATCCGAAGACATGTTACATCCAAAATTAGGTTATTTGGTTATGTAACAACGTATTTGATTTTAACTAAAGAAATCTATGCCTAATTGAAAAATTATTACCCCAGAGTTTTCGATACCACAAACTAGTCAAAACATTTCCTAAATTTTATCATCGCTATATGAACATCTTACAGGTCATTTAAGATTGCATATTCTTGCTTGAATATTTATTCACTTATATGGTCTTTGCATCGAAAATAAACACATTTATTCTAAAATCGGTTGTTTGCATTAAACGGGCTTTTTTGCATATTTTTTATGATAAGTTTAATAAGGTAGGGAACTGGCATGAGAGTAAATGTTAGTATTCCTTTGTTTATTTATGTATCATTGTCATTTTGCTTTGTTTCTTTTGTTACCTGTTCTGAGATCGGACTCAATTTTTTTTTATTGAATTGTACTATGCGTATTGGAGTGTGTTTGTTTGTTACATATTAGCTAGAGGAATAGGGGAAGGTTGAGATCTCAGGATACTTTTGATATGTGGAATTGCGTCGCATTGTGAGCCGTTCGCAAGTTAGGAACCTCTGACCGTTGTTAGACTGTATTATTTTTTATTTGTATTCGTTTATATCTTTTGGAGCCGACCACAGCGTCTTTTTTGACTTAACTTGGACACATTTTTAGTTTATTGGCCAGCTGGAACCCGCCTCCAGATTTCGTTTTGTTGTTGTATATAAGACCCGTTGGGATCTTTCGGCTGTTTTATACTCTTTGGTTGGGTTCATGTATCTTTGACATATTCCCCCAAAAACGGGATAGCCGTAGATGTATTAATAATTATACTTCAGGTGCTATAATACAAAAAGAGAATCAAAAGAATAGCTATCAACAAATGAACAAATGAACGGGGTACATCAATTTTAATTCCTGGAAATGCTTGGTAATTTATAAAAGAGGACATTTTCAATATAGCGTATATGATACTGAAACTGAACCACGTAACTGATTTTCAGTCATATAATGGTTACCTTTTGAGAGTTGGTGTAATGTAAAAAAAATGTGTGGGAAAAGGGGGGGGGGGAATCTTAAACAACTAATTAAATTAAGTATCTTCAATTTGACATTGTTTTCTAAATTAATGCCAATTCTTTTTTTCTATTGTATCGTCTGCCTTTTTTAAAATATAAACACAGCATTCAAATATGCAATGTTTGAAGCGGTAATTTGAAGGAGGAACTGTAGTTTTGGGTCGCCTCTATCGAATGTAAATCTAATATTTTGTTCATCTAACAAACACAAATGCTAACAATACTCAGATTTATAGCTGCCTTCTTGCTATCGATAAAAAATTCAAGCATATTTAAACGTCAATTTTGAACAGGCTCCAACAACGTTTCATTTACAGTGCCTCTAATTCAAAACAAATATAAATAGATTATGCGTTAGTGCCTTTGTTAGATATATACATACTAAAGTGTAAATTACAGAGGATATTACGTTATAATGTAATACACACAGATACGAACTATAATATAACAATGGCCATATTCCTGACTTGGTACAGGGCATTTTTAAAGGAAAAAATGGTGGGTTGAACCTGGTTTGGTGGCATGCCAAACCTCGCACTTTTATGGCCATGTGAAATATAGCATCCAAATGACAACACAGGACTACAATATAAATAAATTGGAGAACACAATTGACAAAGAATCACACAAACAACTGCCAACAAAAGGCAACAAGTTCAAAATTTTAATACGCCAGACGTGTATTTTGTCTTACAAGATTTTCTAGAGACTAAACAATTTGTTTTTTTATGATTTGATACTAAGCACATCTTTCAACATAGGTAAAACTATTTAGATATGCACAAAACGTTTACAGTATCTATCAACAGATGAAGTATTTACTGAAAAAGCAAAATGTACTGAAACGTCGCCATGCGACGTCATCAAAACGTCATCTTTTTAAAATGAGCAAATACAATATGTTACAAGTATCCATTTAAAAAATAATGAAGAGTAAGCATGGACTAATATCCAATTGTTCAAAATATTTAAAAAAAATTAAACAAAAGCTCTGTTATTAGACTTTTGACTATGTGAATTTAAGTATGGAAGCAATTTGGGTACTTCTCATTTCAGAATCATTGATGGTTTGGAGGTCAGTTTAGACCAATTTTTCTATCATTCCATATGGAATAAAAATCAAATTGGTGTACCTTTATAATAAAGAAGGATAGGGCTACATAATAAACACAGAATGGAATTTTTTGTTTTCATCATAAAAAAACGTAGATGAAAAAACTGTCAAAATAGGTGCAATTTGGGTACCGTCACGTTATTCAAAAGATGTACATGATAAAACTGAAGTATTAACTAATTACAGGAAACAACTGAAATACATTTAAATAGCCAGACATTCGAAACACAAAAGTAGACACATCCGAATAAGTTTAAACCTCTACGCCAAGTGACGTCCCACCGAAACTGAAAAATGACGAAAAAATGACGTCATCTGAATTTGCAAAACAGATCATCAAAAAATGAAAAATGACGTCACATAAGAATGAATAAGATAGAATTAGGATTGATTTAAGCTTATTTATTTGAACTAAATACTGATATTACATATAATAACAAAGCACATTTTAATACTTATTTATATCAAACTAAGGTAGCAATTAACTATATTATAAAACTATGTCCGGTTTGCCCCGAATCCAACTTCAAACGTAAAGTATCGTACTGATTATGTTGAACGAAACCAAATCTAATAAATGAAGGCGGTGATTAATTTTCTTTACCATAACACATAAATATAATAGAAAAGACGTCAACACATTTGACAAAATCCGATGAGAATTACAAATATAACATTAAACATTTAAACTAAATACATGAATTTGGGATAGACAAGTACCGTACCACGTCTTATAGTAATGCGAGTTCACACTCGGCAAAACAGTCACAATCGGGAATAAGTCACGTTTGGTAATTAAAAGATTAGACGACATTATGACAAATCACAATCTACCATGTTGTAAAAATGTCCTTAGCTAGTTTGGTTAACAACACATCGTATGGATCCACCAAATCTTGATGGTGTCCATAAAATTTACGGAGTGTCAATTTTAATCTGTCCTCCTCATAACTTTGTTGGAGCAGTTTCTGCGTAAGGAGCACACTCCTGTATATAAAGTCCGTATAGTGTGAACAAGCATTTTGTTAATATATATGTGTTAGATAGAAAAAATTTATTCAAAAAAATGCATAAGATTCAGAGCAGACTCCAACAACGATCCGAGCAGACTCCAACAACAATCTATAATGTATTTAATTTGAAGAAAAATTCTGTGTTAGTATATTTGTTAGATAAATGAATATCAAAGTGCAAATGGCAAGGTCAAAATATTGTAGAGACTCTTTAGTATTCTCAATTCATTTTCATGAATATACGTTAAAACGTGTTGTCGTACATAAAACTACATAAATATAGTAACTGCGTTCCAGAGATGTCAAGGATAATAATATGCAAGGTCAGAGTCAATAATAAGAATATGATATTCAGTAATATTATCTAATGATTGAAAGGTTTCGTAACCTAAATAACATCTATTTACGTTGCAATGTGTTTCTGGTCAGCATGGCACAGTTTTTTATGAATCATTTCATTGTTGATTCATAACTATTTGTGTGATACTAACTATTGGGGAATTTATGGAGATGAACCAAGAATGTAAATGCTCAGTTATTTACTTGAATGCAGAATTTGATAAAAACAAACAACCACCAACTACCCATGATAATACAGACCTCGAGAATAAATACCAACGAATTTATATGAATCTACGTGAAAAATAAATTTGAATAATCAGATTATGGATTGAATTAACAGTCATAAAAACATGATGATGTCCGGTATTTATGTAGACTAACTATAGGTTAAAAATCAATCATATATTCGAATCGAATAGTCGATCTCATGTTTAAACGACAGCATTCTGTACTTCTTGCTTTTTTCAGAATCAGGCTTAAGGTTGCACTTTGTAAAAACAGCTGTTTCTCAAACTTCGCCTTTTTTGAGGAATCTAGAATAGTCATAGAACATCAATTTTGTTTACATACTGGTTCCCAGTTATGCTCTCTGTGTTCCATCTCATAGAGACATAACTGGGAATGTTACCAGTAAATATACTGTGCATATTGTTTACATTGAAATCTGTGGTAACCCTTCATTCGAGGTAAGGTTAGTTAAGAAAGTTTGTGTTAGTTTAAACTCTGAAATGTTCAGGGCATATAAACGTTGAAAATATGCCGCACAGCCCTATATTTTGACATTTGAAAAAAATTGTAGTGTATATTAACTTTCAATTCCAGGATAAGATTTTTTTCAAAACTTGTGGTAAAAGTGGTAAAGTTTTAGCCGTAAAAGGAGTTCCTATGGAAAATTGCGTGGTCAATATTTACAGATTTTTAACTTTCCTAATTATTGTTTTGATGCTTTGATATCATACTTTCATTGAAAATGAAAGTTCGTTCGATTCTCTCTAGACCAGTCACACTTAATAAGTATAAATTTAGGATTGCCTTCTAGAAAATATTAATGACGGTATAATTAACTGACTGAATAAAATGATGGGATCAAACAGCGGTATAAATATCCTAACCCCAATGAGTTTCTTATAAATTATGTAAAATTGACATTATACTGACGGGAATACAATACTATATAAGATTTATGAATATGTATACCTATAAAGTCTAGGTAATAATATAATCATACAATGTAAAACTATACCTTAATTGGTTTTTATGCTATTATTAGGTACAACAAAACGAGACACAGTATATTAACCAAAGGGTCCATAAATGTTTAAAAAAAATCAGTACACAAAGTTCAAAACTAAAACGGCATTAATTTATAAAATACTTCGTAGAAATTTAAAACCTGAGCAGCATTTTCCCTTCGAATAACAATGTCATTTTTGAGGACTTTTATTTTTTGTTATTTAATGTGAGTCAAGACTCCGTGTTTAAAGCCTATAAAGGTCTACTTTTAGTCTATCCCAAATTCATGTATTTGGTTTTGATGTTATATATATATGTTATATTTGTTATTATCGTGGGATTTTGTCTATATGTGTTACATTTTAGTGTTATGTCGTTGTTCTCCTCTTATATTTAATGCGTTTCCCTCGGTTTTAGTTTGTTATCCCGATTTTGTTTTTTGTCCATGGATTTATGAGTTTTGAACAGCGGTATACTACTGTTGCCTTTATTTACTTATTAAAGTGCGAGGTTTGGCATGCCACAAAACCAGGTTCAACCCACCAATTTTGTCTTTAAAAAATGTCCTGTACCAAGTCAGGAAAATTGCCATTGTTATATCATAGTTCGTTTCTGTGTGTGTAACATTTTTACGTCGTGTTTCCGTTGTGTCGTTTGTTTTCTCCTATATTTGAGTGTGAATTCATATTACTATAAGACGTGTCACGGTACTTTTCTATCCCAAATTTATGTATTTGGTTTTGATGTTATATTGGTTATTCTCATCGGATTTTGTCTAATGCTTAGTTCGTTGCTGTTACATTTTAATGTTGTGTCGTTGTTCTCCTCTTATATTTAATGCGTTTCCCTCAGTTTTAGTTTGTTACCCCAATTTGGTTTTTTTGTCTATAGATTTACGAGTTTTGAACAGCGGTATACTACTGTTGCCTTTATTTGATACAGAGATGTTTCATAAGCACTCATACTACATCTTTTTATATCTATATGGTGAAAGATACCAGAGGGACGTTTAAACTCATAAGTAGAAAAGAAACTTACAACGGCATGGCTAAAATTTAAAAAAAATAAGAAAAAGAAACAAACAATCAGTCTTTAGTTTTCTATGATGTGTTTTGTGTAATATATTATTTGCTAGTTGGTCTGTTTTAGCCATCGCGCTGTCGGTTTTTTTTTTTTCAACTCATATATTTGAATGTTCCTCTAGTATCTCAACCCTCGGTTTGAAACAAAAGATTTTGCCATAGATTCAAAACTACATCTTATTACAAATTATTTTTTATATACATTCTAATCTAAAAAGTACACGTGTCACTAGCTAACTATATAGTACATCTTACGTTTTTGTCAATTGAAAAAGTTTCTGATAATATTTCGATTTGTTTAAACTTCTTACAACCGAACACCTTCTTGTAGAAAAAAACAACATAACTTTGGTGTGCTCCTAAAACAGGTATTAAGTGTACGCATTTGGAAAGGAGGTTTCAAAGTTCTTAACAATACGATAATAATGTAGTCTTAAACTTTGATAATAACATGTTCACCGATTATTTTCTTTTAAATCGATCACGCAACTATCAAAGACGCAAATGTCTCTCTTTTTATATTGAACGTGTTTATTTGATTGGTTTTGCATAGTTTCATAATCTTGAAAAGATCTGAAATTTGTATCGAATTTTGTATAGTGTAGAAATGAAACATTTCACTCAGGTTTTGTCTAGCTGAAATGGATACACTGCTACAAAACACACCTGTCCAGTGAAACAAGAATATGAAAAGTACCATCAGTATATGGTGAAAACGTTAATGCTAATTCCAAAAGTGCACTTGGATTTGGAAATACCAGAAAACAAGGTCTAGATCTTCAATAGAATGTGCAATTTTTTTAGATTAGTAGGTAACTCATGTGTAAGAACTCTTAAAATTGTAACACGATAATGACTTTTGTACACATATTTTGACTACTTGATTTAGCGATATAAAACCAGGTTTAATACACATTTTCTACATTTGAAAATACATGTACCAAGTCAGGAATAAAACAGTTCTTATCCATTCGTTTTTTATGTGTGTTGTCATTTGATTTTGCTATGTGATTATGGACTTTCCTATTATATTTTCCTCTGAGTACAGTTTTTTGTGATATTACTTTTTTTCTCATATATTATCTAAAAAATTTTATGTTGTAGATTACGCTTTATTGCAGAAAATTGTGTTTTTCATGCATAATCTATACACCGTGTGACCCATTCTTTTTTTTTAAATCATGCTATAAACTACATTTTGGCAAATAATTAAAAATTTCTATGGAGTATAATTTAGACACCCCATCTACCTTAAAGCAATAAAAACACATGTATAAGAAACTTCAATAGAAAGCTATAACCGGAATTAAACACTACTCTATATGACTTCAGGAATATAAGAAGACACTTCAATACTGACTGTCTTCCTCGAATTGATCCTGTTTACTACATTCAGCAGAATACTGGTATCTAGAATAAATAAGTTAGATGATATTTTCTCCAGTGCAATTTTCAATTAAGGTTGAAAAATATAATAGTTTCACAATGCACAGATCACATGACAGCGTATATACCGGGTACTTGACGTCAACTTAAGAATATATATTTTTTTTATCAGAAGAAATAATAACTCCCTCTGATGGTGAGAGGAAATGTCAACCGGCAAAAAAATACATTCTAAGAATACTACCTATATTAAAATGTCTTAATATATAACCGTACGTTTCAAACTAAAGAAACTTCATAGATGTCATAGGCTTAATATGTTTCTAACGATTGAAACTAACACTTTATAAAGTATCGATGTTTTGTATTCACCTTAATCAGGAACGCTCAAAGCCGCAAATAATAGCCACCTGACTATGTAAGGTAACATTTTACTGAGGGCAATGCAACCTTAGTTTCTTAATAATTTAAAATTTAAAAAATCTTTAGGCTCTAACGGCAAATCTATTGACCGCCTATATCTGTAAAAAAATCAAGGAATGCATTGTCGAAAACGTTTTTATATCTCGACATTGACACAAACGAAGAGCAATTCCTGTGCCTAAACATTGACTTCCTATCAGATATAATTTCACTTGTTCATATACAGGGAACAACTGACATTTAAGTCAGGAATATGACAGTTCTTGTCCATTCGGTTTTGATGCGTTTTGCTATTTGATTTTGCCACGTGATTAGGAACTTTCCGAATTTAATTTCCTCTTAGTTCAGTATTTTTGTAATTTTACTTTTTAAAAGTAGGGAAAATATTTGAAAAAAAAACATACCAAAAAATCTGAAAAGATGCCAACACATATAAAATATTGTAGTTGAAAGTACATACAGTATAGTAAAACAATAGTTCCATATACTCTTTCCCGATTAAGTATAACTTATAATGTAGAGCAAACAAAGTATTAGAATAAGCTAAATATCATGTACACTAGATAATCGCATTTCAACAACAGTGTTTGTGATAAGTCAATTTAATGTTGAAAACAGATTCTTTTGAGTAGAGAAAAATACCAATGATTCAAACAATATTTCTTTCTACTTCTGTCACGTACAGTTCATATTTGATATCGCAAACGATATTAAAATGATGTAATTATCTCACTTGTACAATTCATGTCCTATTAATTCGTATTTGTTGTAATATCAAAATAAATCTAACTTAAAAGTAATAATCCCGTAATAAAGCAACAAACAGGCATCGGCACATCAGTTAACAATAAAAGCTCTCTCAATTTTAGTCTAACAAAATATAAAAATTCCTATCTGTTTCTGTGAGTAAATATATATATATATATATATCAGTCTAAAAATTTGCACAACGGTTCTGATATAAGATGTTATTATACGAACATGTTGTTATTAAATCGTGTTGACAAATATTTCGAATCAACAAATGGCCTTCTTCTGTGTCACAAGTTTTAACAATACTTTATCAAAATAAAGTTGGTTGTTTTTCTAAAGCTGACTTTCTCAAACAAGTATAAAATATTAATGTACTTTTACAAAGTGATCTTCTGCAGTACAATTTTCATTGCAACGTTTTGATATTAATATATTACATGAAGCATAAGTCAATTGTAGGTGCAGTTATTTTTTGCTGCTATATTTTTTTTGCGATGTCTAATAATAATCAATGAGATAATAACAATTAAATTGACGTTAGTCTGTTTCATTAAAATGTGTTTCTTGTCTGATGCCGTAATACATCACTCAATAGGTGATAGAAAAACCTAGCTGACTAGGATAATACTTCACGTCAATATCAATATAGCTACAAGTATTATTCTATTTTATTTCTAATAATTGACTTAAGACTTTTATATTCCAATTTAATGTGCTTGGGTAAAAATCTGGTTTTGATGGCAGAATGTCCATAAACTCTATTACATGTTTATTGTAAAGACACTTGTGCTGTGTCATGTTGTATATATTTCGCTTTCTCAATTTATTTCAAGTGGTGAATGTGAAATCACATATTAATTAATCAAACGGACGCCAACACGGTTTGGGTTGTTCGTTATGTAATATTTGTTTCTCAACTGACGACTGAAATGTTCCAAATGTAGTAACCACAATTTGTATTTAAATAAGCAGCACTATAAATGTCATATGGAAGCAAGATAATTTTATCTTTTAGGAAAACCTGGGATCACGACTTGTTTTTAGGTGAGTTCATGTTGCTCTCTCATTCTTTAGTTTCCTACATTGTGTGTTTGTACTGTTGTTTGTTTGTTTCATCATCATTTTTTGCCATGACGTTGTCAGTCTGTTTTCGACTATTAATTTTGAATTGTTCTATAATACGTCTCTTTTATTCTAATTCCTTGTGGATTTTTGTCGTTAGTTGGATGTTTCATTGATGTGTATCCTATATTGAAATATGTAAGGCTTACACTTCTAAAGAGAACTGCTGTACCCCTATTTTTTGACATTTTTACCTATTGTGTCTGTTTGTTTTGTTCACGCATCGGTGACAATATAATGGAATTTGTCATAATGTCATACAAGTGAGAGGTTAAGCTAGCTATTAACTCAGGTTCAATCCACCATTTTCTACATTTGAAAATGCCTGTACCAAGTCAGGAATATGACTGTTCTTGTCCATTCGTTTTTGATGCGTTTTGTTATTTGATTTTTCCATTGATTACGGACTTTCCGAATTGATTTTCCTCAAAGTTCAGTATCTTTGTGATTTTACTTTTTAGTCATAGTGTCAGAGATTGATTGACATATAAAATGAAAAATAACAAAACATATATGATGAGTTCATTCAGTCAATATTATGAACAGATGCAATAATAAAACGACAAATCACATATCCACGAATTTGTTCATGATTATAAAAACATGTAGTACTTTAAGATTGGATGTTTCTATGTCATACGAAACAATGATGGAGCTTCGAAATGAGTACACACAATCCTTATATATTTGATAATAAAACATATAGAGTTATCTCTCTTGTAACATTGAACAGATATGATATCGTTTTAGTTTGATATGAATGTTATAACAAACAAAACTGAAGTGTTGATATAAAATGTTTTAGATGTAAAAAAATTAGGCACTTAAGTTGCGTTCTATAATTTGTATGCAGTTCTATGATAAGTACTTTTTCGCAACATACATTGTGCTAGAGATAAAGAATTACAAATAATTTAAAAGTACTTGTTTTGTAACAGATCAACTTAAAGTGTAAATAACAAACTTGAACTTATACCATTCTTATTCTGTAACAGTTATCCCACAAGGACGCTGTGTGTCAGTGTAAGATCATCCCGATGGCCAGATAGGATAACTATTTTACATCCCGGTTGACAAAACAGTTACAATACATAAAATATAGTTTAAAACGCCACACAACTATTATAATATACTTTATATATTACTTTTTAATGTATACCCTATATGACCCCCAAACACGAAAGTCATATATGAAACAATGTCAATTCGCCACAGTGGCCAATCGGCCCACATAAGATCGCCACTTTATAAAATATCGCCCCGGACTTGTTTGCCGACTCGCCCAACTTTTGAAAAAGTGTAAAATAAAATTGAACAATCAGTCTAACAACTCACTTATTTACGAAAAGGGTTTAAACCCCACTGAATAAAGGTCTGCCAAATCGCCCCTCTTATAAAAATATCTTTCTTCCTATAAGTATGTTTAATTACTGATAATCGGTATCAAGTCGTTCTGGTATATTGGTATGTGTAGTGGGATGATATACTTAAGGTCTTGGGTTCGAATCCCAGCATAGACACTGGGTTTTTTCTACGTAAATTTTGATAGTCTTTCTCGTATTGTTAATTATAAGTATTATAGTGAATTTAACATTCCCGCCAAAATGTTACAGAACAAAGGAAAGCATGCAAAACAAAGAAACTCAAGCTGGGATGATCAGTTAGGGGTGATCTACCTCAGATCACCCCTGTCAGTACAATCGAGTTGTATGTAAGTTTTGAGGTTACGAAAAGGAACCTGCAAGCGCTGTAAATAGAAAACTAATTCCATAGTATTCCTCAGTATTAAAACCTTAAAATCAATTCCTAATGATATAAGGAATAAAAGAATTTAAGGTATTTTTTTTTAAACTGACATACTTTTCTACAAAAATTGTGCAGTAAACACTTACTAAATGTGATTTTCTGCAGTACAACGTTGTTCTTGGCAAGTATTTAAAAACATTACTGCTTTAAGCACAGGTCACCTCAAAGTGTAAATTCTAGGTTTACATGTACTTTGCTCTCCTATTTGACCTTGGCGTTGATATAATGTTTTTGCATCAAATAATAACAAATGAATTGACGTCATTCTGTTATATGAAAATTGTTTTCCTTGTTTAATAAGATATTTTTCCCGCCAACGGTGAGTCAATAGTGAGAGAAATGTCATTTGACTAGGAAAACATTCAACGTTATTTACAATGTAAACATAATATTTTTGAAAGAATGTGAATCAGGCTATTTTGTTCAAAATACACCTAAAGACCTAAAGTTGATATTTTTGGATGAGCAGAATTTTCCATTTGATGTTGCTTGTTGTTTTGTTGAAGACAATGTGTTTTGTTGATATACTGTAATCTATCTACATGTATATAGTTATAAGAATCGGTACACACATGTATATGTCTTCCTTGTGTAGTATTGTCATTTTTAGGCTCTGGCATACTCATTTAGTGTGGGTAATTTTGTTTTTAGATTAAACTAGAATAATGTACATTTAAGATTGAATGCACATCATATTCCTCTTCTGTGATAGATAAAGTCCAGATGTCACCCCTTTCAGTTATTAAAGTATATGTATTAGGATACATATAACCTCTGATCTGAGATTTAACTTTCCGAACGCAGTTCTGACTAATAATAAAATGTGTGAAATTAACAAACCAAGTTAGAGTAAATAATATCGTGTGCATGGAATCAAGAAATGCTAACTCATTCGATCTTGATTTTGCAATTCAGCAGCTTTACAGACATGCCTTTCAAAAATATACAGTTATGTTGAGGTTATTGCAATCTTCAAACTTAGTTTCTCGCCAAATACTTAAATTGATTTTTGATTCTTTACATCATAAGCTGCAATTCAAAGAAATAAGATATAGGGAACAGAGAAAAATATAATAAACGCTTCTGTTTAGTTTTTAAATGCCCAGTTTGCAAACTAGTTGTAGCTAAGTCAGACTTAAGAAACAATATACATAAAAATTGTTAAAATTAATGTGTTTTACTATGTTTTTTTCTATTATCATGATTATTTTTATTTTATAATGTGGATTGTTTGTATTTCTAATGAAAAATTGATAGGATCAATAATTACCATCCAACTTATATAATGGCACATGTAGGGGATCTCATACAGTGGTTGTATCTTCCTTTTTCACATGTATTGCTTAGTCAGATTCACGTGTTTCGTATATTTTTGTAATGATAGGACTATGACATGTCCTGCTCAACCTTATTTCCGTTTACAAGCGACATAATATCAGGCATAGACTTTGGCCACGAGCATCACTGAAGAGACATGTATTGTCGAAATGCGCATCTGGTGCAACAAACTTGGTACCGTTGATTTTATTACTACCACTGGGTCGATGCCTCTGCTGGTGGACTATTAGTCCCCGAGGGTATCACCAGCCCAGTAGCCAGTACTTCGGTACTGGCATGAAAATACGGATTTTTTGTGTTATTAAAATTTGCTGTTACAAAATATTAGAAATTATTATAAATTAAGGAATGGATCTCCCTCATGCAAAGCTCTGATTCCTTTCACGAATTTGGCTATACTTTTTGGACCTTTTGGATTATAGCTCTTCATCTTTTATATAAGCTTTGGATTTCAAATATTTTGGCCACGAGCATCACTGAAGGGACATGTATTGTCGAAATGCGCATCTGGTGCAACAAACTTGGTACCGTTGATTTTATTACCTTAGCCGTATTTGGCACAACTTTTTGGAATTTTGAATCCTCAGTGCTCTTCAACTTTGTACTTGTTTGGCTTTATAGATATTTTGAAATGAGCGTCACTGATGAGTCTTATGTAGACGAAACGCGCGTCTGGCGTCCTAAATTATAATCTTGGTACCTTTGATAACTATTTACACCACTGGGTTGATGCCACTGCTGATGGACGTTTCTTTCCCGAGGGTATCACCAGCCCAGTAGTCAACACTTCGGTGTTGAAATGAATATCAATGATGTGGTCTTTTGTATGAATTTCCTGTTTACAAAACTTCGAATTTTTAGAGAAACTAAGAATTTTCTTATCCCAGGCATAAATTACCTTAGCCGTATTTGGCACAACTTTTTGGAATTTTGAATCCTCAATGCTCTTCAACTTTGTATTTGTTTGGCTTTATAAATATTTTGATATTAGCGTCACTGATGAGTCTTATGTAGACGAAACACGCGTCTGGCGTACTAAATAATAATCCTGGTACCTTTGATAACTATAATATGACTTTTTCTGGTCAAGCTAACAACAAGTCGGAAAATCCAGCGTCATGCTTATATACCAATGAGGCACACATGAAAGAATGCAATGTCTTATATTTGGAAAATACAATCAGTATTTCTCAGATGTAGAACTTTTTTTTTTTTGAACATCTGTAATTCGTAATGTTGCATTCTTTCATGGCGTAGTTCTGCAATTTAATTTGACTTTCCTTGTTTCAAACAATCAAATATCGTATATAAAACATTATAATTGAACCTTGGAAAACCAAAACATAGTCAGACAATGTCACACGTACTGTTATTTTTTTTTATTGTGGATGCTTCGTATTACTGTTACGTATTTGTTATATCTCACATCTTGACCTTCAGCTTTGCATTGGCTTTTCATATGTGTTAAAGTGGATTGTTGTCTAATCGGAAATTATATTCCATCTTAAATAAACAAAGCGATAGTTCTCGTTTTCTTACAGTTGACATCAGAATATGACATAAGTTGAAATAGAAGTAAATTCGGTGAAAAATAAACAAAAAATAATACAAGATTGATTCGTTGCTATTCACCGAATATGTGCCTTTTCACCCATTTAAGAAGGCTGAATGTTATACTAAAGTGTAGGTGGAAAGCAGTAAATCATTTGTTAATTTAGAGATAGATAAAATAGAGATTGTCTTGAAGAAATGTCAGACTGAGCGTATTGCAATCAATCAAGCAATAAAATTACTAGGCAAGTGCAATCGTATTCTCCCAAGATTATAAAAAAATGTTAAAGTAGTCTGATCAGATATATAGCACATATGAACCTTTTATCAATTTGTTTAGCACTAAGGGTTACGATCCCTTCAGAAATTTGTTTAGCCCCATAGCTTCGAAATGAGCCCATGATTATTGAATCATTATTCATTTGGAATATCACGTGGTATATATTGCTACTAGTAGACTATTATTCCCATGAGTTTCACAGGTTTTTGAGTCAATCTTTCGATACGGATGTAATATGTATTTCGTTAGTTGCTTATACATTTCGTGTAATGACCTGACCATTAAGTTTAACCGACGATTGGGCTCAAGCAAAAAAGACTATTAGGTGCTGATACTTTAATCAAGAGTCAATCTAACAAATGCTAAAAAGCTGAAAAACAAATAAAATACAATTTTACAATGTGTTCAATTAATGTTATTAAAACTAAATGTCAAAAGTAATAGATAGCACAGTCCGTTGAAGCGAGAAAATGTTGTACTTTCAAGAACGGTTAAATTTCCAGTATTTCAAGGAGAAAAGGTTCAATTATACGAAAGGCAATTTGAAGGCTTTAAATACAATGTCATATAAATAACTCACTCTGTGGTTAGCCACGAATTATGTTCAAGATGACGTCTCGACGAAATGTTCCTCGTGATTGTAATGACCTTGCAGTTTTTCTGTAATGGATACTTGTGAGAGAGGGAAAGGTAGCGACGGTACGATGTTTTAACGTTCTTATAAGGTTTAAGATGAATAATCCTCCTAGACTGGAACACATAAATAGATTAAGAATATAATCAAACGAACTATATAAATTACGGAACGGTGTAACAGAATACTCCCCGTCTGATGTCTATCTGATATCACTATTCCATAAATTTTTCGAATATGAATACAAGATTTACACAAATGAATTTATCCCAATATAAATTGAATATATACAGGTGAAATGTCCCCTATTTCGTGTAAGAAATATCAGATCTTAGCGACTTTTCACTATAAAGGTTCCTGAATAAGTACGTTCCACGGGAAACTGGGTAGGCACAGTTTCTTGTCCTGTAGAAGATGGGTGTCTCGGACGGCATTGTCTTGTTCTGTAGAATGTTCCATTACTACTGTATCGATAATGGGAACTGTTTTTTCCACCGTTGTTAGACGGCGATGACGATCGAAGATGATCCTCCGGTAAGTATAACAAGCTTTAGTAGTTGGTTGTCTTCCGATTTGGCGAAATGACACATCTTTGTGAGTATCAGACGAAATTAGGCGTTTCGTCATAGCGTTCAATCCTACAGATCTAGTCGCTCTATCTGTAGTGTTGCGTCCTCTATATTTGATTTTGTCTTAGTAATGTCCAAGAACAGGTGTTTCTCTGTGACAATGTCCAGATAAGACTATTGGTTCCTTTTCACTAAAATTCAAGTCAGATTTGGCAATACTGCTTCCTCCTCGTAGTAGACGTTGCTTGTTCAATGGCAGATTGAGATTGGCAATAGGTTCTTCTTTCGGAATAGGTTTGTGAATGCTATTGATTTCCTCTCCATGAACTTTAGGTCCTGTTGATTTCGGATTGAAACTTTCTTTATCTATAGATTTTTCTATAGAAGTCACATATTTTGCTTTTAGTGACACGAGTGCTGTCCCTTTAGAGGAATTTGTGCGTTTACCAGGCTTGGAACTAGGTTCTGTACATTCAATGAATTGTATGGAATACGACTTTGCAAGCTTGGCATTCGAATGAACGTATTGGTCGTTAGCCTGAACAACAATTGGATTATTGTCCTTGACGGCTATTTCCGGTCTTGAGGCAAGACGTTGTTTTGATTCCGTGATTGAAACGTTGGTTATCTTTGTGTTGACTTCAATAGGAACAGTTTGCTTGTCAATGTATGTATTTCCAATTATGACCCAACCAAGTCTCAACTTTTGGGCAAATGGAGTTCGGGATGGTCCTAGCCGTTGCTCAAGGACGTGGTGTGCCTCTATAAGGTCCCTTCCAATTAGGAGTAGAATTTGACAACGTTCCTCTATTGGTGGAATGCTTCCTCTGAGTTCTTTCAGATGAGGATGATGCATTGCAACTTCAGGAGTAGGAATTTCGTCTCGATTATTGGGAATATTATTACATTCTATTAATGTAGGTAGATCAAATTGTACGTCACTATGTACAGATTTTATGACGAAATCTTTTCCTCTTTTCCCGGAAGTAGCTACTCTGCCGGAGCATGTTGTAAGAGAGTAGTTTTCAGGTTTTTCTCGAACGTTGAACAGACTGAAGAATTCAGGCGAGGCAAGAGACCGGTTGCTTTGGTCGTCAATTAAGGCGTACATCCTGATAATTTTGTCTGTTTTGTCCTTGTGGTACACGTCCACAGGTAATATCTTGGCATAAGATTTCTCGCTCTTATGATCTTTGTAGATCTCTGTGCAGATCGAACTCACAGAGGTTAACTTTGTTTCAGCGGACTCTGTGTGCTCCCCGCCGTAGGCTTGCCTGGGTGAGCTAAACTGGGAACTTTCAGATTGTCGTGGTCTAGTGATGTGAAGTGCTGTGGTATGTCGTTCACTTCCACACTCGTTACAACTGATACTTGCGTTGCAGTCCCGACTTCTGTTTGTGGTTGACTCACAACACTTGTAGCACACATTGTTTTGTCTTAACAGTTCCTTGCGTTCCTCGATTGGTTTGGCTCGGAATGCTCGGCATTCATTCAAGGTATGCTTTGTCTTGTGTAGGATACACAGATCTTGTTGTTGACTGCTGTCTTCAGTTTGCTGTTCAACAGCCGTCTTGTGGACGTTGACTTTAGAGTACGTCTGAGGTGTGAACCTTGGCGTAGCGTCTTTTGTTGTTGGTGTTACCTTTGACCCAAAAATGAACCCATGATCGTTCTTAATTTTGCTAATTTCCCTGATGAAGGCAGAGAATTCTGTGAAAGGTGGAAAGGCAACTTCATATTTTGACTTGTATCTTGAAGCTCTTGTAATCCACTTTTCTTGGAGTCCGTATGGCAGTTTTTCCACAATAGGATTTATCCCGGACGAAGAGTCAAAATATGCTAGAAAACATCCCAGCTTGGGATTTTCCTTGTGATATTCTATTTCTGATAGAATATCAGACAAGTCATAAAGACGTGCGTTATCTTTGTTCGTCAAGGTAGGAAAATTGACGAGTTTACTCGTGATAGAGGCTTCCAACATTTCTGTAGCACCATATCGCTCATGCAGTCTTTGCCATAACCTATGTAGGCCTCTAGTAGGGTTGTTGGCATTTGATGCCCTAATACTCATGGCATGTTTACCAGACTCTGGCCCTAGCCACTTAATCAGTAGGTCTATTTGTTCCGAGTCAGAAACTTGTAATTCATCAGTCACGTTCTTGAAGCTTGCTTTCCAAGTATGGAAGGATTCTGCCCGATCATTGAAGCTTGTTAACCGGGAGAAAAGCAGGTCCTTACGTAAGAGGAATATTGTTATCTCCGATGTAAGGTTGATTTGTTGCTGGTGTGCAATAGGGATCTCTTCTTTAACTCCCTGTTTTTGGTGTTCAGCAGGGATCTCTTCTATGACACCTTGATTTTGGTGTAAGACAGGGATCTTTTCTGAAACGCCCTGTTTTCCTATGCCAGTTATAGTTCCCAGATCTGGGAATACATTAACATCTGGTGACTTAGTACGTGTAGGCAAGACCCTAGGTGTTTGTGATGGCATGTTCAGTGCCACAGATGGCACGAACGCTTGTGCTTCATGACTCAGCTCACTTTTTACAGGAATTTGTTTTTTCTTTTGAGGGCCTGTTACTTCCTTTACAGTGGTTGATACAGGAAGTTTATTGACAAAATCTTGCACACGCTGGAGCGGGTCTTCCTTTTCGTCAGGGAGATCGCTAAACGTTTGGCTGTTATCGTATTCCAGGATACGATCCTCGGCTTCTGCGGCTGCAGCCTCTCTGCGTGCTTCTAGAAGGTTTAACTTGGCCTTCAGCTCGGCTTTTTCTCGGATTAAATGTGCAGCCTCTTGTTTGATTTGTGGTTTTCTGCGTAATGCCTCTTGTTCTGCCTCATGTTCTATTTTAGCCTTTGAACGTGCGGCTTCTTGTTCCATTTTGGCCTTTTTAAATGTGGCTTCCTGTTCAATTATAGCTCTTTTGCGTGCAGCTTCCTGGTCCATCTCAGACTTTTTGTGTGCTGCTTCTTGTTCCATTTCAGCCTTTTGCGTGCTGCTTCCTGTTCCATTTCAGATTGTCTGAACAGGGCTTGTTCCTCTAACATTGCCTCTTGTTGTAAGATAAGTGAATGTTGTTCAACAAAGGCTATTTTTGATTTAGCGGCCTCTGCTTTGGCACGCTTCCTCCGTGCTAGACTTGACATGTCAGAGACATTGGAGCTACCGCTGTGCGAGCTTTTCTTACCCTTTGAGGTCTTTATTTTAGTGGATTTGGCCTTTGTTAGGGCGAGGCGATGCTCGTGTAAGGTTTCCATGACTAACTCCACTCTGGAAAGACAAAAATCCAATGAGAGATTACACGCGTCTATGTTTTTTTGACTCTCCAATGTCCTGGTCCTTTTCAGAAAGTCCAGATATTCGTCTGTGAGTCTACGATATTTCGTACAGGCTTTTATGAGTTTATCCTGTACTGTTAGCAGTTGCTGGAGTTCTTTTGGAGGCTTGATGGTCTCCAATAACTGTGATTCTATATCTGACCAAAGGATCTCTATTTCCTGACAGAACTTGTCACGTTTTTCTGTGAAAACGCCTTTACCTTTATCTGTGAGGTCACGCACTCGCCTAGTTTCGACATTTTCATCTTGAAGTGTTGGGTTAGACGGATTTTGTAGTAGTTCTAGATCTGGGACATTTCCCTCTGGGGGCTGTATCTCTTCTTGCTGTTCCGTGTGACTGGGATCCATGATGTAAATCAACTAACTGTAGGCAGTGTTTGTTCAACGTTGTCGGTTTGCTGCCTAGGACGCACAAGCTGTGTTGCGTAGTGTCAAGGTAATAAGTACGAACGATGCTCCGTTGTATTTCCTGTTCAGGAGATGTGTAGACAAGTTGGTGTCAATTTACTATGCGTCAAGGGATGACGCTGCAGGGCTCAACGGGTAGGTTGTTATGTAGCTGTAAAACTAACGTGGAGTGGCGTTATCTGTGAGACACAACAGGCAAGTTGTAGACCTTTTACTGTAATGGCCTGACCATTAAGTTTAACCGACGATTGGGCTCAAGCAAAAAAGACTATCAGTTGCTGATACTTTAATCAAGAGTCAATCTAACAAATGCTAAAAAGCTGAAAAACAAATAAAATACAATTTTACAATGTGTTCAATTAATGTTATTAGAACGAAATGTCAAAAGTAATAGATAGCACAGTCCGTTGAAGCGAGAAAATGTTGTACTTTCAAGAACGGTTAAATTTCCAGTATTTCAAGGAGAAAAGGTTCAATTATACGAAAGGCAATTTGAAGGCTTTAAATACAACGTCATATAATTAACTCACTCTGTGGTTAGCCACGAATTGTGTTCAAGATGACGTCTCGACGAAATGTTCCTCGTTTGCAGTTTTTCTGTAATGGATACGTGTGAGAGAGGGAAAGGTAGCGACGGTACGATGTTTTAACGTTCTTATAAGGTTAAAGATGAATAATCCTCCTAGACTGGAACACATAAATAGATTAAGAATATAATCAAACGAACTATATAAATTACGGAACGGTGTAACATAATATTTCGAAATCACTGAACGTTGAGTTTTTACCTCTCGCAGACAAAATGACCCTAAAATAGAGTATGCTCTTATTTTTTGTCTCTTTCTTGTTATTCGCAGATTAAATGATTTGTTGATGTTGAACGCCAATTCAGCGTTGTTCTATTTCGTGGCGTTAATATTTTTTTGATTTTTGAAAAGATAATTTACTTGATAGAACTAAAATGGCAAAAGGAGTTTGCCGTTGTTCAAACTAACAAACCTATCCAATTAAGTCGAGCGCACCTGCAACAATCGGGATTCGAACTGACGACTGATTTAATGAGCAAAAAGTTCGATCACTTAAACCATTCGGCTTCCTTGATTGAATTGCTCTGTATGTCCCTCGGTACATCCTTGGCTTCCAAATAATTTATTTGTGCGTTCCTAGTTAATGTAAAAAGGGAAAAGTTCTTCGAGTGCATAACATTATATAGTGTTCTTTAATTTATTTGCCAATATATAAGACAATTATCAAAATTATTAATAAGGATGTCCGACAGTATTATCTATAATTAAAATATTTTGTACATTTTGTGAATTTTTAAAACGTTTGTTGATGTGGTTTATAAGTGTTTCTCGTTTCTCGTTTTTATATGAGACCGTTTGAATGGTTTTGCACTTGTCTAGTGATTTTGTGGGCTGTTTATAGCCTGTTGTTTGGTGTGAGCAAAAGTTTCGTGTTGAAGGTCGTACTTTGACCTATAATGGTTTACTTTTACAAATTGTGACTTAAATGGAGAGATTTTTCAATGGTACTCATACCACATCTTCTTATATCTATGAACCTTGGTTTCAGATTCAGAAACCACACACAGTGGCTCTATCGTGCTTTCTCCTTGAATGACTGAAACCTAAGTCGATATAGACATGTACTTTATAGGAAGATGTTGCTTAACATGACTGTATTAAACGTAAAATATGAGAAAAACGAGTACTGAGGAAAACTCAAACGGAATGTCCATAAACAAACGGCAAAATCAAAATCAGTATATAACTGGCTGTCTGTGATTTCCCCTCTATGAATTATTTAAATGGAATTTGTATGTATGTACATGTGACAGCAATACAGGTAACAAAAAGGAGCACCCCTAATTTAAACCTTTAGATTTTTCATTGTTTAATTCTTCATCTTCACGCTTTGATCTGCATGTTGTCTTAAGTTAAATTAATTGGAAGTCATCGCATGTACACACTATACATCATCATGACTTGTGCAATAAATAATCAAGATTCCGTTAATGTTATATTCATCCTTTTGAAACACGTTGAAGTTCAATAAAGTTTGGTGGTAAAAAATAATACTTCTGTTCTGAACAATTGTCCATTCTATTTTAATTTCATTTTTATATATTATTTAATAGAAACTGTTTTAAAGGTAACCAGTGATACCAAGTCCTTAAATGTTCATTTGATACAAACATCACTGAAATATTTTCCATATTGGCAAAACGACAACTATACGTAGGAAATAAACTCATCATAGATACCAGGACTGAGAAATCATTCCAGGACTAGGAAATCATTCACATAAGATATTTATTACTTTCTTGTTTTTGTACCGGGTTTGTTCCAAATAAATGTGTCTTTGTTAAGCCATATGTACAATGTATTTCTTATTCATATAACCAAGGTTTTATTGCACATAATGAAAAATCTACGTTTGGACTTAAATTGTTTTTAAGATTTGAATGTTTTATATTGTTGTCGCTTAGATATGTTGGTGGTGATGCTTTGATAATACTTGTCATTTGTCCTTGAACGCTTTTTGCAAATTTTGTCACTTTTTCCAGGAACATTTTTAAATAAAAGAGAATGGACGTTTTCTTATATACAATGATCAAAATCGTATGATTATCTCTTCATTGAAATTATGCTGGAAAAATATTAAATTGTGATCGACCATGTCGAATTCTGTTAGTTTTTTTCTCTTTAAACATATTGAGTACGTGTTACAATATCGGTTAGACTAATTGAACAATGCTGGATGGTGTGGGTGTTTAAAAATATATAACAAGATTACAATTAGATGTCAATTATCATCCAAAACCTTTATAAGATACTTCGAAATTTCCATTTCAATGAATATTACTGATCAAAGTACCATTGGCGATATATATGCACATACTTATGTATTTAATTAGTCTAGATAGATCCTGAGAGATAAAAACAAGACATAAATGATTAGAACTATGTCAAGGTCTGTTTTTAGAAGTCATGTTTTTTTTCTAGTGGCAGCGTTTGCCGATTGGTCTTCAACTACTGTACCAAAGCCTGTTAATACTGTTAATACTGGTGTGGTATTTCAAACCGGAAATATGCAGGTGCTGACTCTGATTTAAATAAACAAGGAATGCCAGTTTTCCTAATAAAGGTCGCTGGTTTTCTCTGGATATATTGCCAATAAACTAACAAAACTGTCTATGAAAAATAGCCAATCATGCTTAAATTATCGTTTGAACACCAACAATTAAATATGAAAATCTTACAAAAATCCGTATTTTGTTTTTGTATAATTTTGAAAAAACAGTGTCTGACAAGATTGAATACCAGAAAAATTCTGCTTTTGTAGTTCATTCAACTGTATACTATCAATTCATTAGAGTATTTTCATTTTGGAGCATAGAATCGAACCAATTTTGGAAAACAAAACGAAGGTTCCAAACACAGTTACGATGATGAAATAACATATTTTGGATCCTTCTTGTTTCTAAATCACAGCTGAGATTCACACCCTTTTTGTGCCTTGTTTATCTTATAATAATCATATTTACAAAGCAGAGGCAACCAAAGGTTTAAAGTCAATACCAAAGATAGAAAGGTATAAGAAGATGTGGTATGAGTGTCAATGAGACAGTTTTCCAACCAAATCACAATTTGTAAATGTATACTATTAAACATGTATTTTGACCTATAATGGTTTACTTTTATAAGTTAAGACTTGGAAGGAGAGTTGTCTCATTGGTATGCATACCACATCTTCTGAAATCTATTAAACATATTGAACACTGAATTAATTTTGATTGTTCTGATTCGTTATTGAAAGCAATGATTTCGTAGTCCTGGTGTCACCCATGCTTCATGAGGGATTTGTGTTGGTCAACATTAAGCTATATATGAAGCGGGTTTATTTTGATCTTCATTGGTATTTTTTTCGCTTTTCGGTTTCATGCCCTGACACATAATTCAGATCGTCCATTTTTATTATTTCGCCTTATGTTAGCCTGGCTTGCAGTATATTTTTTGAATTTTATACTAAATATAAAAATAACAAAACTTTAGGTATATTGAAATGTATATAACATGTATAACGAGTACTAGTTTTGTTTGATTATTTGCTATTTTGTTTTGTTTTATCTTTCAAAATATCAAGATGGGGGAAGCATCCACAAAAGAATAAAATTCACAATCTAGTGTTAAAATGTAAAATGTTCAATCTTATATATAAAAATAATATGTGAGAGAACCCAAATACGCAATATTGTGTTTAAATATAAGCTGTTAAAAATGAAGATACGATTAAACTGATTGTCCTTTTCGTTTTAAGGATGTACTTAGGTGAGGTAAGGTAGAAATTATAAAATCAAGAATTTAAAATTGATAGTATAAGCTGGTAGAGCATTCGTTAAGGATGAAAACAAAGCTAAAAAATATTGATAGATCATGGACCTCTTTTTCGAGATATTTTAGATATAAAATATGGCGGGAAAAGACTGACTCAGACTCTTACCTTATATTTGCATTTGTATTATTTGGGTCTCAAAACAAAAGAAAGAAAAAAATCAAGAATCTTCTACAATTTTAGTAAATGACGTTTTATGAGCTATTTAGTCTTATATGAAAAAATAAATGGGTGTTATGGGGCACAATATTTTACCTTGTGTTGTATGGAAAAACACCAAGGAGTCCGAACATTTGACACAAATACCAAAACCTCACCTAAGTACATCCTTAAGACATAAAGTAGTTAGTTTTGCAACTAGTGAGTTTGAACACGTTGAATGTCCCTCTAGTTCTGTTGCCTTTCTTTTAAGATATGGATATTCAGACATATGAAGCCCAGCTGAAATAAAAAAATAATATCAGATGAACCAACTAATGTCAAATTTATTCTGTAAACATGTCGAGACCTTCCTTTAAAACTGTCAGTTATTTGAGTAGTAAATTAGGGAATGACTGTATCTTTATAAGGAATTGTGATGCATTTTCATATGATGAAGACCTAATCCTTCAATCAGTTTAATTGAAGTCTGGAGCCATCATGTCAGCCCTTGGAAAGCTAGTTATCATTTGTTGATCTATGTTTATCGTTTTTATAGTTTTTTTTATCTTGTGCTGTTTCACTACTGTCCAAGGTCAAAGGGGATGGTTTAGCGCTCCAAAACATTTTCACGTTATTTGCCTGTCCTAAGTGATTGTCGTTAGTTCTTGCCTTTCCCGTTTCCTGTTTGCTTTTTGCGAATTGTTTTGTTGTAACTAAGGTTATTAATATTTTTTTAATATTTTTCGTTGCGGAGTCATTCATAGCTGTTTATACGGTATGTGTTTTTTTTTTTTTGTTTTTTTTTTATACAGGTCGTGAGGTCGCCTATAATCCAAAATCGATTTTACATATACCCATATAGGTAAATCAATTTTCCAATATTAAGTTAAGAGGGGGAGGGGGGGGGGGTCAGTGAAAAAACTATGCGAATTAAGTTTTTTATCCTACATTGAACTTTTTAATGACGTCCCTAACAGCCTCGAGACTTAGGACAGGCACATGCATACAGACTGTAGTGGTGTTTATCATGTTTTGGGGCACCGTGGTTCATTTCAACATATGAACAAACTATAAAAAACAGTTGAATAAGTATGAAATCATCCGATAGGTACTTATACAAATACATCTATAAAAAACTCAGAGTGGACGTCGGGTACTTGTACCTTCCAACAACAGAAAGACAATACGTACAGACATAATAGTACTTTCATTTACTGACCGATAACTTGCATATACCAGTGTTAATTTCAAATAGTAAAGCACTAGGAACGATGATTTAACTCGGAAAATGTATACGAAAACATATTATGTATGTCACCTTTTGTTTAAAAAACACATTCTGTTCTTATTTTCAAACGATACAACAGCTGTTCGATGTACTAATCTGTCGATATCAGTTTCGTTTAATTCGTTTCAAACTACAACACGACTTGAAGTTAATCTTGCAGTAATTGAAGCAATGTGTTACTGTAATTGTATGTTTAATATTTGTTAAAAGTATATTTTTCAAGAAATAAGACTACCAGAATAATCATGTTTATTCGAGAACTCCAAATGAACCTTTAAGTACAGTTTAGCTTATGTTGGCATATCAATAAATATACAATTCAAGCTATAAATAAACACACCTATTTTCTCTCAGAGAGTTTTTTAATCATATTTTGAAACAGGTAGCCTCCAATTGTTGACGACAGTTGTACTGCACATTAGCCTTGTGGGACATATTTGCTGATTCAAAATGATTTCTGTCACGCATTTTCAAATCAATTCAGACTGCACCAGTCTTCATTGTATTGCCATATTCTTGTATCAATCATAGAGTGTGGATGTTTATAAATAGTAAACAATCATCATGTATATATCTGTTGGTCTAGTTTATAAATAGTATGCAATCATCATGTATATATCTGTTTGTCTAGTTTATAAATAGTATGCAATCATCATGTATATATCTGTTGGTCTAGTTTATAAATAGTATGCAATCATCATGTATATATCTGTTGGTCTAGTTTTCCAGACAAGACATAACGTTAAATGTTGTAAATAGCATTTTTCAACATACAAAGGATTTTCTAAAACAGTAACATATTACAGTTGCTGAAATTGGTACAACCTTTTGTAATTGTTTGTCGATACTGCTCTTCGACTTCTTACTTTGTCAGGCTTTAATTTCTGATGAGTTGACTGACAAAATGCGCGTAACGCGTACAATTTTAAAAGCAATTGTTGTGTACATGTACTATATGACTATATATTTCATGTAACCCTTAACGATCCTCAACTCACCTTCCGATATATAAATCTAAATGTAAACAATCAACACGTGGTAATTAATTATTCTTATTAATTGAGTAGCAGATCCAATGGGCGGATTAGACAGAATTAATTAGGTATTACTAATAACATCAGGATTTGACAACAGTGTCGGATTACGGAAGTAACAGGTTTTGGAACACACAAGGTTTTTAACAAAAATTATTATAGACATTTTTTCACTGTACTTAAGTAGTGGCAATATTTTGTTTTGCGTTATAAGGGATTGAATATAAGACAACATCAACAGCGTAAGCAGTTAACAAAATCCTTATGCAACGAATGGTACTCAAGATGCATAATAAAAGGTCAAGATGACAAAGTCAACAAATTATATAACATAGGATTTAGAAGAAACATGAAAATAATCAAACACCGATGGTGATATCCAGATGCTCCGGTGAGACAAACTTTGTAAGCCAAAGCGTCATACCATTAGTTAAGTAATCGATGATTTAAAAAAACTGGTAACTTATAGTCGACTTTGCTTTAAGAAGCGAAATTATGAATGAAAACTAAACGAATTATGAGAAGGTTAACAGAAGGTATATTTACATTTCTAAAAACAATAGCTTTCGAAATAATGGAATGTATAATGTAAAACGTTGTTTGCTATAACTCACACTGTATTACCTTTTGATCCTCTTCACTACTGCATGTTTAACATAATTATATGGATATTGATTAGGAATGAATTTTAGGCTTTAGTGATTGATTTAAAAATGTGAAATAAAAAATTTTGCTTGAGGCTCAACTGACTCTAATTTCTATACGAATTGTTTTCATTGCATCATGTATGTCTAATCAGGATAAAACATGGTGTACTCTTTTACATTCTACAAACCAAACTGCATATGATTGCACCGCTTGATCGTGCATCCATTGTACCGTTTGTAATGAAAATGAAATTATTATATTTGTAAAGGTACATTGTACAAAGGATATAAAAGAAATATATAACTTGGCGTACGTTACTGTTGTTAGCTTTGGTATGAAGTTTTGTTTTGTGGGAAAAACAGATTATTGATAACTTTAGTGTATATTATATAGACGTAAAGGTTGAATTGATGATTTTAATTTATCTGAACATTGGATGAACAGATTTCACAATATTTTTTTGCCTTGATATTTCAAACATGTTATAACGTAGGAAAATTTGTATGTATTATCGAGATATAACAGGTTCATTTTTTAATAAATGTAAATGCCAGACAGTCATCGATTGATGACTTTTTTGACTGATGAGAAGTGATAAATGTGCAAAATTAATGATTTTGCGTAGGTGAACTATAACAACGAAGAAGGCCAGCAATATAAATTGTACTAACCATTTCTAATCATGAAATGCCAATGGAAATGTTAGAACAGCAGGGAATTCATGTACTGTGTTCTTTCGAAATCTACAGGTGATATGTTTTGATCAACAAATTAAACATTTTTCGAATGCGAACAACCAAATTATACGTATCCCTAGATTTTGACTTGCAAACAGAATAAGATCTGTTCGACTATCCGGAGATCATTTAATGTTCCCCATTGTGTGATTCCTGTTCCTCAGCCTTTAGTTTTCTTGCTTGTGTTATGTAGACTCGTGTATTCTACTGGTCTTTTGTTTGTGTTGACCACCATGGCGTTGTCGGTAGTTTTAAACTCATTTCTTTGAATATCAATTTGGTATCACAATGCATGTTCGATGCCATAAAATCTTTAAGAAATGACCCCATTTCAAGTGTAGTCGAAATTGGATGTAGTTATTTCAACATACGAGGATTTCAAAAAGTTAAAAAAATATTCTGAACGAGGGAGAATTGCTGGAGCGAATATGAATTTTTGCTATAATTTCAATAAAGTAGAATAAGCGTGAATAGTCTGTTCAATTAACCTTGCTTGAAACCTGTGTTTCTTTTCAGATATGATAGTGCCGTATAATACACTTTCTATATGGTGAGCGCAACTTTAGAACAGAAATAAATACTTTGTAGTAAAAGTAAATTGTAACTTTAAAATCCAAATAGTAAGCAAAGTGTCTTGTCTCCACTCCAGCAGGATCATATTCCAACATCTACTGTTCTAAGTACTATATTTTAAATGCAACAGTTATATATCTACAATTAAAGTAGGCATTACAAAAAAAACGAAAGATACCAGAGGGACATTCACACTTATAGATTAAAAATAAACTGACAACGCTATGGCTTAACAAGACAAGACAAACAGAAAAAAAAAAACAATTGTACATAAGACAAAACATAAAAAAGTAAAAGAAAAACGACTTAGCAACATGAACCCCACCAAAAGCTGGTGGTGATCTAAGAGGCTCCGGAAGGGTAATCAGATACAAAGCTTTTGCCTAAGATCGAGAAATGCTTTTAGACAATACACGGTTTTGACGAATTAGATAACCATATCACTGTTAGAGTTGTCAGCCAATACAATATTTTGAATATTACTAACAGCAAAACTGAAACAATTAAGTGAGTCGTGACAATGCGACATGTACTCATTAACATATCGTTTTTATAACAACTCGCTTGTGTATTAACAACTATACATTCAAGTAGTAAACATGTAAACAACGAAACTAGTATAGAAAATCATTCAGGCGAAGACATGAATTACATCCGGATTATTGCAAATTTGTGTACTAACATAATTAACCATAATATATGTTCTGTACGAATCTTAACGAGGCCGGGAAAAGGTACCGGTATTTGTTGTATCTATTTACAAATGTAAATATGTTAATACAACTTAGTTTTAATGAGAAAAAAAGTAGTATACATGTACCTATGTGTCTATTTGTTTATCAAAGGACGAATTATATATGTCTTAAATGTATATTCTAATACGATAACAAAGATCGTGTAGCAAGAATAAATATAGGTTCGAGTTAACTGCTGATTGTTGTTATGCGTAACAGGACGGAAATCATTATTTTGGGGAAAACACTTTTTTTCATCTTTCAAAGGTATTTAATTTCACTTACTCATTTTTTGAGTCTTCCTGTTTTCGAAATCTGTACTTTAAAAAAGTTATCAAAGGTACCAGGATTATAATGTAATACAAAAGGCGCGCGTTTCGTCTACATCAGCCCCATCAGTGACGCTCAGATCAAAATAGTTATAAGGCCAAACAAATACAAAGTTGAAGAACATTGAAGACCCAAAATTCCAAAAAGTTGTGACAAATACACAATTAATGTGGCTTGAAGTCCATTGTGTCTTTCGTTTTGTTTTTGCTCACTTTAACATATATATTATGGCCCATCTGCATCTTTCAATTTACTTACCCATCAGCATTTTTATGACAATACGTTACAATGTAATGAAATCGTGTTAATTGATGTAGTGAATCGATAATCGACAATTGAAATCGGAATTATATCATGATAAAGACACAGTTTTGCTTGTCATTTGCATATTTAGTCAAAAGTGTTTCAATGAACGATATATTAAGCTTATACAGAAAGTTTAAATAGTACGTCCGTCGGTGAGATCAAATCAGTACAAACACATGTACCTTTTTGTGTTAGATGTGGAATTGACGGTTTTATATCTTGAAAGAAACACATCGTTATAGAATAAACAAAATCGTCCATGAACTATATATTGAAAACCTAAAGTTATATTTTGACCCATACAAGTTCGTATTTTTCTTATTTCATTAATGTTATAAAACCATTTGTTTCAACAAAATTGCATATTTAAAAAATGGATTTTTAATCAATGTAATATCTAAAGCAGACTGACCCCACCATTGGCTAGTAAGAAATTATTACCCTACGCCATCTTTCAAAACAGCAGCGGGTGGTACTAAGCTTGCTCTCGCCACTACTACATTTTTATCATTTACATCCATTTTAATTCGATTTTTTGTAGAATATGATAGGTCAAAAACTCTTTTTCAATCATCTTATCCAATTTCGTGTATTATAACGATCTTCTTATTGTAAACATATAAACATATTAATGTTACAATGTGTTAGCTGTCAATCCAGCTATTCCATTATTTTTAAGATTTAACCGGCAAAAGTTGAAATAACGTAATAGTACTTTGTTTGAAAGTTATTATTCCGCATTACGTCAAATTTGACCTAGTTGTTAATGTGACAAAACTCTTACTGTCTATAATCGCTTGAAAATAAGTGAAGACTGTATTTACAGTTTATCATAATCTATTCATGCTTATATTCGAAAATCGTATCATGAAGCATGGATATTGTTATTTGATATAATATTAACCTTAAAGTTACTAATTAAAAAGTGAAGTACCGATCGAGATATGAAAATAAGTATTTGAAACCATTGAAACGGATACTGTATGTGTCACGATAATACATCTAGCATAGTTATTATTATTTGATATTAAGCTGAATATGCCTACCCTTCCATAACAGCTTAGATCCATATGTCTCATCTTATTGTTTGGGTTCTTGTTGCTAAGTCTTCTGATTTCAATTCTGCATTTTATATATCGTTGTTTGTCTTAAGATCGATTTTAGCTTTGTTTATTTTGACATAGTATTGTCGGTTAGTTCTCGATTGATGAAGTTCCGTGTATTAAGAAAATTGACACTAAGCCTACATAAGGGAATACATGGTGTCTTCCGATTAAGCAAATCATTACATAGCAAAGGAAATTATACATATCAAAATCACAGATGGCCAATTGTGAGGTCATTTAGGCTAATAATGTAATGTAGATAACATTATTAATAAATCGGTCATATAATTTTTAATCGCACAGGTACACACTGAAGAGTTCATTTTGTTTAATTTCACATTTTTTGTTAGATTTTGTTAGTGGGCTTTTAATTCAGCTGTTTATTTAATTAGCAACTATTTAACCCTCTTCATGGTGTGGCCAGAAACGTGAAGCTATATACATTAACATAACAACGACCGCATGTTGAGAAGATGCCTCATGTCGCACTCGTGTGGATAATGTTTTGTTTCATATAACATGTACAAGTATAAACAATAGAATTTAAGAGCAAAACTCTAATGTATTTTTACATTTACAAGTTAGATACTAATGATTGTATAATTGACAGCAATTTCGATCTATTTGTTCTTATTTTCAATGAATGACTGACATATCCCTATTGAAAGCAAGGCATACAGAACAATAAATCATTTGGGATATCGCTAAAACTTGTCTACAGTAACTTAAAAGGTCGTTATCACCTCATTTTATAAATGAGTTTAAAGCTTCAGTTTATTAACATCCATATAATAGTATATGTTAATTTTAATATTTTGTGTACTAGTACTTGTTAACGTTAGGTCAATATCAAAATCCTAGGTATATAAATATATACATATAAAGTCATACTTGCTGCTGGAATCACTTTCAGCTGGTATAATTATATTAAATACATTCCAATCCCATAAATATTTAGCCTTTTTTAAGTCAAGAACAAATTAAAATGATTGACCGAATTAGTTGTACTATAGTTAGGACATATGTTTTTGTGTGTCATATGAAATCGTTCTATACATGCATTGAAAATGGTAAATATGACGTCATAATGCGTTTTTAATAGAACAAAAAAATCATTATACGGAGTTAATATCATTCAAGTTACATAAAATGGATAACACATAGCTGTTGCGGTGATAGGGCATATTGATACCTCGCACACACATTGGCAAAACAAGCGAAAGTTAACAATTTGCTATATATATTCGCAAAACTGATCAACTGCCTCCTTGAAAGATAATGCATTATAATTGGGACATAGACGAATGTCTATCTTGTTTTAATCAATCGAATCTGTTAATTAAACTTGAGGAATAACTGTATATGTTTTGTGTCGTAAAAACCTTCAACAGTGTGTATAAACGTAATGTCCTACTTAATGTTTAATCTGACTTATTTTGCTTTCATTTTCCTTGCTCACTATCATTGTCTCTTACTTCACCTATTTTTCAGTGTTTCAGAGACAAATGTCAAATCACGTAGACTACATAATTTCAGGTTTGTAGATGAAATGTTATCTCGGTCACACTGATCAAGAAATGGAAATACCAGGGTCAATTCCTTATAGACTAAATATACTATAATATAGAAGAAGCAAGGTCTAAATCAAATTACATACAATCAAATAACTATATTGCTTTACAGCAACTTCAATGCAACTTCAAAGTCACGCGAAGGTAATAGGAGGTCATGATGATATCGGTTAATGGACATTTGACATACAAGTTATAATATTACTACATTTGGTATGTACATTTCACTCAATATGTGCATAACTACTAAACACTAAACAAATTCAATTATTCCGTGAACAAATCTTGTAAAATTATTTCTCTTTATAAATTGTTTTTCTTTCTTGTCAAGTATTCATTTAATGGATTTCAATAAATTGAGGAAACATGTATGCATCTATATCAGATTGATGTTGTAGATTATGTTTTGAAAACAATCATTACAAGTCATGAATATGACACTTGTTTTTAATTCGTTAGATGTTGCTACTTGAGGATGTTCCGTTTTGATTTTTTGTCCTTAAATGCGATACTTTTGAGATTTTACTTTTGTGTGCTTTGACCTCAGGTTTGCGTCACAAACAAAGCTCCATTTAGTTCTTTCAGAGATACAATTGGTCGACATTTCTGGTTTTTCTGATTTCAAGTATAATCGGGCGTTTTGTTATGTTTGGTTTTTTTTTCTCAAAATTGTACAAATAATCTTCCAAACTAATCCAAATGTGATTTTAAAATAAAAGTGTAAATTTACTCGTTTTAACCTAGTGAAAAAAAACAACACTTTTTCCAATATGTCATATTGTGACGTCACGAAAATTAAATATATGTGAGAAACGTCATCACCAAGCCTTCCTTTCTGTAACTGTCTAACATATCGTTAGGAGTACGAAATGGGTTTATTAAAGAAGCTGTAGGTTCAGTTAAGTTGTTAATAAACAGATGCAACGTCAGTATAAACAATACTTAAAGTAGATAAAAGGAGGTGTTTCAAATAAAACAAATTATATTTTTTTCAAAATTTAGTTAACATCATACGTTTTCTTTATCAAAACAGTAATATGGATTTAAGGTAAAAATAAAACATTGGCCGTTGGGATTTTTATTCGCTATACGTTGTTTAAAATTGTAAGATATTGTTAAGATAATAAATGGAAAACCAAAGTATGTGTATAAAAACATGGAACCACATGACTACCTTTCTTGCTATATAATAAAGTAATTTCACAACACTTTCTTTAATAAAAGATTCTTAATACGAGTTATCTCCCTTTTAAAGAAGTTATCTATCCTTTAATGACAAAGTCAAAAAAAGGAATCAAGCAAAAATTTTCTGTTTTTGTAAAATGCAGCAGCAAATATAATAAAGTACATCCTTTCCTATATTAATATGAAAATTCATAAGAAATGATTTAAATACAAATCTCGAAATATGCACATTTAATTAAATATCAGACCGATTGTTACCTGATATTCCAAAATCCAAGATGGAGACAGACATCCCAGTCTCTTTAAATGCATTGTATGGTCTAAGATAGTAGTTATACAATATTTGAATTGCATAAGTATTGATTCAGTCAAAACTGACACATAAAAATATATAAATAATCGTGTTTACCACTCAGTTTAACATTGATGTGTCACAGAAGATTATTTACATTCATAGTGGAAGTATATTTTTATGTTTTACCAATTCTGATATTGTATGTCAAATTGATAACATGCAAAGCTTCACATAAACTTATCATAAATACCAGAATAACAATTGTGTATGCTATATGCGCGTTTCGTCTACTAAAATATTTACTAGTGAAACTAGAATCAAAATAGTTAAAAATTCCCCAAAAATACGAAGTTAAAGAGAAGTTTACCAAATACAATTATACGATACAGAAATTATATCAAAATATCGTAAAAATACAAAAGTAATACCATTATATATATATTTTGAATGTCTCAATGCTTGAGTGAGTAGGCATATATAAAATGAGTAGGCTTATACAAAGTGAGTAGGCTCATTAATCATGAGACAGGTAATGTGAGAAGAAACACAAATGCTGAACAGATATGAGTATGATTAAACAGTGTTATCTCACAAGCATGTTTATCTACGTATGTTTATCTCCTAAACAACTTTAGATGTGTAAAATCAGTTTCATATTAAAACCAACTACAATTCATTTACAAGATTTTGTTTCAAAGTAATAATTGAGTTTGCTTGGAATACATTATAAACATATTTTAAATACATTTTGCGTTGCAATATCTTGGTACCTTTATCTGCAAGTATGAACTGGAATTATAATATAGTTGATCAAATGCTATTTTTTGCATCCTATTATATGATTTTCATCAGCATGTAGGTTACGGCAGACGTTTTGAGAGATATTTTTTTCACTGTTTTCTGTTGGTTATATACTGTTTATCTGTAATCGATGGATAACAACACCCCGTATGATTTTTATGTTTTTTTCCATTATACAAGCCAAATGAACATTTTTATTTTGTCGAGCATCAAACTTCGTGGCGTACCTCTATCCACGAAATTCATAACAACTGGGTGCCTACGAAAATAAAGATGAACTCCCAGCACTAGTTATATCTTGTGGTTTGTGGATATGTGTCTTATTAGTATTCATATCATATCATAATAATTATTCTGTATTATTTAGTTGTTTGTGAATAAACGCAATGATTATAAATAATTGCTTAAGATATAACATATAACCCTCTGTCAAGACTCAGATTGTGTTTTGAAGTAATTAGCTGCACTGAGAAATGCCATACGTTGTATGGTAGTCTATGTCGAAATCGTTATTTGTTGATTAGATGTTACCTCTGAGAAATACTGATTGAAGCGTAGGTGGTGATAAAATCAATAATATTCTTCATTTTTACTGATATCTGTATAGCTGCTAAAGAAAAAAACATTGATGTTAATGCGCGACATGGATAAACTTTAGCTTCTCCGTGGGCTTTAAACTATGAATCTAATTGTATTGATTATACTGATGAAAAACAAGAAGATGTTAATGTCCATAATAGATGAGTAACCACATATTGCAAAGGCAGAAGAAATGGGTTAAGTTTATATTTATAGTCCGGGTAATTGTAGAGTTTAAGAATAAAAACATTGCAACCTCGAATGCCTTAGCTTAAATCTCTTAATTACTTGATAACAAATTGTAATGAGTTAGTTAAACTACTATTTTGACTTTAACTTTCTATTATAGAAAGTATTTAACAACAAAAATAGGAATTAATTTATACTACGAAAAAAATGAATGAAAGATATATTATTAGTACATTTTTAAACAGTAGTGCATACCTATATATTGTCATTTACCCGATTATGTATGCCTGGTTTGTTCGTGCAATTTTATCAAAATGGCGGAGCGTTAAACAACTGTCATACCAATGGTATGACAGCCTAGCTATTAAATCATATTACTTTCAGAACATGCCACGATGTCAGAAAAATGACAGTTTTGTGCAGTACAATGTAGTTCGGTTGGTTGATACAGACTAGTTTTTAATTTTGTCATCGGTTGTGGATTTTTTGTTTTCTAATTTAATATAATAGTATATTTTTGTTTTGTTAACACATTATTCACTCATATATGAATTCCAACAACAAATGAAAATAACGAATAAACATTTAGTGATTCTTTTATATTCTTAACCAAAATAGTTAAGAAGACATGTTTACCAAATAAGAGTAACACGATATATAGTTTACGGAACTGTCAATTTTTGAAAATCGCATGAGTTCAGATCTGTTTAAGAATGGGTTTAATTTTCTAACTCTTGAATTTTTGTCATCGGGGGGTTTGTAGTATTTATGTTGTCTAGTTTTCTTTTATTTTGTTTGGTTGTAAATAGGGATCTTTTGTTTTCTATTTCTAATACACAGCAGATGGCTTTTTGAATATACAAATAAATATGCATACCTATAGACAATTTCCCTAAGAACAATTATGGATTGAACATTTTACCAGCGGTAAAGTTATGATTGGCCTATTTTGTATCTTTTGTTTACCTCGTACATATGTAATTCCCTTGGAAACTTTCGGACAAATATGTGTTGTCGAATTGTCTTATATCTAAATTCTCAAAAAAAAAAGAATACAGTGATGTATGTCAGTAGGAAGTATTATCATTAATTACGACTGACAAAAAAGCTGGTCTAATGATATATAACCTACATACCAGCATGCAGCTCTTACAGTGATACAATCTTAGACGAAGCAGACAAAGAATGCATCACATTCCTCTCCATCAGCTGCTTTAATTCAAATGCAAAATTATTTGTAACGATCATTTTAATTAGATAACATCTCAAATTGTCATGGCATCAATTTACATTTAATGCTATGAAAATGTACGCGCAAGCCCAGACGACATATGACAGTGTTGTATACACATAGTAAGTATTATCATCATTTACGAGTGACAAAAACAGTTGGCCTTATAGATAATTAATCCACATGCCAGTACAAAACGTAAACACTAAAACAGTTCTAGATGGCGCAACAAATGAAACCATCACGTGGCTATCCCTCAGCATTGCATATGAATATAGTACGAAGATGTGATATGAATATCAGTGGAACAATTATTCACCAGATACCTTTCGACATAGAAGTTTACCACTATAGCTAACTACAAGACCTTTAACAATGTGCAAACCCATATCGCAAAGAAATCTATACAATGTCCCGAAATGAAAATTGTAATATTAATCCATTTGAACTGGTGGTTGATGGAGCTATCCTAAATACAGTTGTGGATTCAGCGATGTCATACATAAACGGGCTCCAATCCCGATAATTATTGGCAAAAATGAGGATCTAACATAGTTGGTATTAACTTTATACTAGAAGCATGGTATATATTAACTAGCATGTTTAACCCCGCAACAGTTTTATGTATCAGCCTGTCAAGTCAGGAGCCTGCAATTCAGTAGTTGTCGTTTGTTTTATGTGTTACATATTTGTTTTTCGTTCAATTTTAACATGTATATAAATTAGGCCGTTAGTTTTCTCGTTTGAATTGTTTTACATTGTCATTTCGGTGCCTTTTATAGCTGACTATCCGATATGGGCTTTGCTCATTGTTGAAGGACGTACGGTGACCTATAGTTGCTAATGTCTGTGTTAATGTGTTCTCTTGTGAAGAGTTGTCTCACTGATAATCATACCACATCTTCTTTTTTATATATAGGTGTCCCTTTTCAAAATTTAAATCAATGTTATGATAATGTGTTTAGGGTTTATTATACATGTTATATGTATGCCAATTTTCCATCGCATAGTAGAAGCATGGTGTTTATAATCTTAATGAACTCCATTTTAACATCAACCAATTTGAGGATAAAGTTTAGTATATATGCCCATTTTAAACTAGTAGGATGTCCACATGATTCACAGTGTCAATTACCAATCCATTATTGAAATTAACGTGACACAACTAAACTATAAACGAACTATTGATATATATATTATCAAACTCGTGCAAAAGTATTAATTTATATGCATCTTTTGTGTTCAATTTATTTCGGAAACGTTAACATAGTTATTCCGGTAATGCGTTGGTGTTTCGACTGAAAGGCATTATTATTCTAATTAAACCTAATGGTCCATTTCACAGGATCTTGATATGTTTACAAAGAAATAGAAATATCCGGACGGATGCTAATTTTACATTGATCTGCTGAGATTTCAGGTCAAGATATGGAAACCATAGTCTTAATAAGCAATAGTCATGAAACAAAACATTGCAGTTTATATTTAGAAAACAGGGGTTAATATAAATCACATGTTATTATAGTACATGGAAAAGTTTAATATGAGATAAGACTTATTTCAGTGGTTTACTTCAAATAATGATTTTATACTTGGCCAAATTTACATTCGTTACTTTAATGACAAAATCGGCATGTTTTTATTTGTTGACATATGCATTGTGTTGGCAAAACATTATTTTACCTAGGAGGCACAAAGTAAGTTATTCCAGCTAAAAAAGTTTCTATATATGTTATTTATATTGTTTGACAATCTATCTACAATTTGTAAAGTAACTAAACTAGATGAAATAAAACACAAGGCAGAATACATCAGTTTCACATTTTTCAGAATTTTAAAATCTTAACGTTTTTTACTTTTGTGTTTGATGCGGCCGGTTTTTCAAAACTGTTTTGATTGCAGTCAATTTTGGAAAAAGGAAAATTTGGACATGATTAATACTGGAAACTAGTTTAGTTACGTGAAAAACTATATATTGTACCTAATTTTGATAACCTATTTTATGTGGCACTTTCGTTTTTGCAATACATGTAGCTTTACTACACTGCTATTTTGGTTATTTTCTTTTATCAAACTGTAGTAAAAAAAAATGCAAACTTTTTAAAAACAAAACGATGCATATAAGATAAGAGATATATGGTTTGTTTTAAACCTTAAATTATACTGTAATATTAACTAAAACCTTATTATGAATTCATACATAAGAATTCGGTAATAATACTTTTATTCGAAAACACGCATGCGTCAGATATTTACAGTTGGTAGCAAAACACTTATTATGGATTGATTCATAATAAATCAATATTAAGGTGGCTTTCGACATTAAGGGAGATAACAACGTTTTACTGATGTAAAACTGGTTCCCTATTTTAATCTTAGGATATATCGCTTGCATGGGAACGTGTCAAAGCGACAACAACCCGACCATAGAGCAGACAACAGCCGAAGGCCACCAATGGGTCTTCAATGTAGCGAGAAACTCCCGTACCCGTAGGCATACAAGAATTCAATAATAATAATAGTATCACATGAATACGAAAACACATCAGAACTAACAGTTTGTAATATCAAATTATTATGAATTAATTCATTATAACTCGAGAGAAATAATATTATTCGAAAACACCAGTACGCATACGTCAGAATTAACAGTTGTTTATTCAAATCTTATTATCAATTGAATTGTAAGAATGCAACAATAATGGTGTTTGTTTCCAAAACATGATAACGTCAGAGTTAACAGTTGGTAATAAAATCTGCTGTGTCTTTTTATATTGAAAAAGCTTACGTGATGTCCTCAGTACTTGAATAGTTATACGACCTTTTTAAGAATTAAAAACAACTTTTTCAAGCAAAGCATATTTTGTTGATTGTTTTTATATACAAAACACGCTTAAAGATAACTTTAAAGTCACACAAGAGAAGTATTTAATTCTTTTAATCCATTTCTAAATCAATATTAAACATAGAAAAACGCAGTTAAATCAATTTTTTTCTTCGTTTTTCTATTAATACACCTTGTAATCAGGTTGTTTTAAACAGCTGCACTGATTGTAGATAAAAAAAACCAAATAAACACCTTTCCCTTAGCATAAAGACTTTTTCGTGTGGTTGTCTAATTTTTTTAACTATTAGTTGTCAAAGGAGATAAGAAAATGCAGATATACTACTGGCTTGCATGTCAACAATTCAATAACTTATCCTTTTTTGCACCCGTTCAAACTAACATGGTGTTGAGAAAGTGCACCTGTGTGCATCCTGTGGTCATTTAAAAAAAAGGATAGCAACATAATAAATGTAACAAGGAAACTAACAGCAAGGAACAGCCATTGTGTTGACTTATTCAACCAACAAATTGAAAACATATACAAGTGAAAATATGAATTGCATATATGTAAACCTATAACATTAAATAAAACCGACCTATAATATAAATCTGATAGCACATGCTCGCTATCTATTTATATGTATAATAATGTATATATCGGCGGATTATACCGGAATTATCGTCGACAGTCTGTAAGATCATCTCATTGCGTAATTAGTTGGTTTCGATGCCACTGCTGGTGGACGGTTCGTCCCCGAGGGTATCTCCAGCCCAGTAGTCAGCACTTCGGTGTTAACATGAATATCAATTATATTGTTATTATTTCCTGCTCACAAAAGTTTGGGTTTTTTTTCGTAATACTAAGGATTTTCTCATCTCAGAAATGGATTATCTTAGCCTTGCTGGCACTACTTTTTACAATGTTGGGTCCTCGATATAACTATTAAGATACGAGCGTCACTGATGAGTCATATGTAAACGAATGGCGCGTCTGGCGTATTAAATTATAATCCTGCTACCTTTGATAACTATTTACTAAAAGACATACCAACTAGTAATATATAACAGACACCACATGCATAATGGATTCTGTTTAAAGTATGTAAAGTGTTCCTCAATCATTAAGAGCCCAATGTAGTTATATTTACTTGGATAAAATGTTGGACTAGGAAACGTATAATTTTCCTTACGTTTTCTCTATTGAACAAACTATGTATAAGTATACATGTCATATGTTAACCCTAGTAGCTATTCTGTAATTATTCAATACTTAAATAGATGTAAAGGTAAAACCATTAAAAAGGACACAGACGTGGATAAAGAACACATATCTTAAGATGCCTAGGGAGTTATATATAAATCGCTTTCAAAACGCATTTTAAGCTATCATTTATCAATTAAAAAACCTCCTCCAGACTTCATTTTATCGTGTAGTGTTTGGCGAAAAGTTCAACGGTGAAAAAAATATTTTAAAAAGAAATGACAAGAATTTTTTACACAATATTGGTATATTAAATTTATTAATGAATAACACATGTATTTTCTAATGTATCAATTCAGTTTAAGAGAGAAAACAGAAATAAAACTCTCGTGTTTTTAAACAGCATGTACCGGAAGCGATTTTATAGAGTGTCAGCGATGCACTTTTGACTACAGCTGCATTATGTTCTGTATTACATTCCATACGCCTCTAGCAGATTAGATCAGTCAGATTTTGACATTTAAACACATTGACTTAATTAAAATTATTGTAATGATATAAGCTGGTCTCTCTATGAAAATAATATGTGCCTGCTTGAATAACTGAAAAAGTGTTGCAAAAGGTAAAAGTTTCCCTTTAAAGAGTAATAACGTTTCATTGCAATATAGGAGAAGACACAACTAACTTATCATACATGTACACTCATGTGCTCATCGCAAAATTATCATTCGGTGTTGGTTTGATACAGGTCATATAAATTATCAGCCAAATTTGCAATCAACAATAACCGATTGACATCTGCTAGTATGTGTTAATATCATATGTAAACAAAACCGAGGAATTATTTTAGTTTGAACCAAGGACCGAAACTTAAAACATTAAAAAATCGTATCTCATATATTTGTACGATTCCACAGGATATAGTTCTGCTTTGTTTATCACATAAAGTAAGAGAACGTTTGCTTTATGAAATTTGTTATACATATAAACGAATACATTTTTGTTAAATTGTAAGTATGTTGTTATATCTCCATTTTTATCTGAAATTATTTTTATCAATTTAACAGAGGGCAACTGTAGTATACCACTAATAGAAAGTCGTAAATGGATTGAGAGAACAAGCGCAGGTTTCAAATTTAAAATGAGAGAAACACATCAACTATTAGAAAACAACGGAACAACAGAAGCACTGAAGAGCATCAATAACAAACGCCAATGAAACATAAAACATAGAAACGAACTATAAGATAACAACTGCCATATACCTGAATTAGTACTTGACATTTATAGAAAAAATGGTGGGCTGCACCTGTTTGGTTTTTTTTTTTTTGGCTAGCCAGACAAACCTCCCTTTCAATCGACAATACAGATGTTTTAAATCTTTTGATCAAGTGTTGGTTTTTTGTGTTGATCAAAATATAAGATGTGTATAGTATTTATACTAAACGTTTGGCGTTTGATTTTTAAATATTGCACGACCAATTATATAATCCTTATAATAATGCCCATGTCCTACTGCTAGCGTACATGTATCAGCATAATATATATGTGACATTAAAAACAGACCTGGTCTTGAAGGCATAAAACAGTGCTCTGAGCACAAAAATCATGCTCGAAACATGAAATCCAGCAATTTGATTGGTTGATTTTCGAGTCTGAGTACAAAAATCATGCTCGAAAGTTTTATGACCGTGAGGCCTGTAGTCAGTATATAAAATCATATCTCTATGTATAAGTCTGTTTTGCTAATCACAAATAAAAGCAATATGTAATTAATTCTGCTATAACCTAAAGTACATTGCATGCTTGTTTCATTTACGCCAATAAAAGCTAATATGATACCTGGAATTCGCTTTCAAACAAAAATGACACTAAAGTACATACATAAGTAGAAGACAGTCATTGCATTTCATTGGACGATTCTGCAGGAAACAATGCATTTTGGTTTTTTTTCTAATTATTTTCACTAATGAGGAAAAGCTTATTCTTCAAAATTAATTGCAAACACTATAATAATTGAAAACATTTTGGAAATTTCAAATAGCTTTGTTAGCAGCAGTGTAGCAATATATGTATACCGCAAAATCATGAAGTTATCTAATAGCTATCAAAGGTACCAGGATTTTAATTTAATACGCCAAACGCGCGGTTCGTCAACATGAGACTTATCAGTGATGCTCAGATCTAAATAGTTATAAAGCCAAAACAAGGAAATCCATTCCTAAGATATGAAAATCCTTAATATTTCGAAAAATGCATACTTTTGTAAACAGAAAATTTATAAAAATTTCCAAATAATTGATATTCATGTCAACACCGAAGTGCTGACAACTGGGCTGGATACCGTCGGGAACGAAACGTCCACCAGCAGTAGCATCGACACAGTTGTTTAAATAGTTATCAAAGGTACCAGGATTTTTAATCTGTCATATATACTATAGCTAGATTTTGTATAGAAGTAGTCGAATGATGTTATCCTTTATCATGGATTACTTGCACGCGTTATCTCAGGTTATTAATCTATATAATTAGTTTGATATTTCGTTAGTTCAATGATATATAATCCGTAAAATGAGATTAACAATCAACAATATCGGTTAAGTCATCTGTTATTATGATCTAACCATCCATTATCACGAAATAATTTTCTATTTTGTAATCTCCGAATTCTAATTCTTTATTTCGAAAACGTATTAGTATCATCCCTATAGTATAGTAGATATAGTATAAACTGTCATGATAAGACCTTTCTAATGATCTGATCTCTGTAGTATAGTAGATATAGTATAAACTGTCATGATAAGACCTTTCTTATGATCTGATATCTGTAGTATAGTAGATATAGTATAAACTGTCATGATAAGACCTTTCTTATGATCTGATCTCTGTAGTATAGTAGATATAGTATAAACTGTCATGATAAGACCTTTCTTATGATCTGATATCTGTAGTATAGTAGATATAGTATAAACTGTCATGATAAGACCTTTCTTATGATCTGATATCTGTAGTATAGTAGATATAGTATAAACTGTCATGATAAGACCTTTCTTATGATCTGATATCTGTAGTATAGTAGATATAGTATAAACTGTCATGATAAGACCTTTCTTATGATCTGATATCTGTAGTATAGTAGATATAGTATAAACTGTCATGATAAGACATTTCTTATGATCTGATCTATGTAGTATAGTAGATATAGTATAAACTGTCATGATAAGACCTTTCTTATGATCTGATCTCTGTAGTATAGTAGATATAGTATAAACTGTCATGATAAGACCTTTCTTATGGTCTGATCTCTAATTTACATCCCTATAGTATAGTAGATATAGTATAAACTGTCATGATAAGACCTTTCTTATGGTCTGATCTCTGTAGTATAGTAGATATAGTATAAACTGTCATGATAAGACCTTTCTTATGATCTAATCTCTGTTGTATAGTAGATATAGTATAAACTGTCATGATGAGACCTTTCTTATGATCTGATCTCTGTAGTATAGTAGATATAGTATAAACTGTCATGATAAGACCTTTCTTATGATCTGATCTCTGTAGTATAGTAGATATAGTATAAACTGTCATGATAAGACCTTTCTTATGATCTGATCTCTGTAGTATAGTAGATATAGTATAAACTGTCATGATAAGACCTTTCTTATGGTCTGATCTCTGTAGTATAAAAGATATAGTATAAACTGTCATGATGAGACCTTTCTTATGATCTGATCTCTGTAGTATAGTAGATATAGTATAAACTGTCATGATAAGACCTTTCTTATGATCTGATCTCTGTAGTATAGTAGATATAGTATAAACTGTCATGATAAGACCTTTCTTATGATCTGATATCTGTAGTATAGTAGATATAGTATAAACTGTCATGATAAGACCTTTCTTATGATCTGATATCTGTAGTATAGTAGATATAGTATAAACTGTCATGATAAGACCTTTCTTATGATCTGATCTCTGTAGTATAGTAGATATAGTATAAACTGTCATGATAAGACCTTTCTTTTGATCTGATCTCTATAGTATAGTAAATATAGTATAAACTGTCATGATAAGACCTTTCTTATGGTCTGATCTCTAATTTACATCCCTATAGTATAGTAGATATAGTATAAACTGTCATGATAATACCTTTCTTATGATCTGATCTCTAATTTACATCCCTATAGTATAGTAGATATAGTATAAACTGTCATGATAAGACCTTTCTTATGATCTGATCTCTATAGTATAGTAGATATAGTATAAACTGTCATGATAAGACTTTTCTTTTGATCTGATCTCTATAGTATAGTAGATATAGTATAAACTGTCATGATAAGACCTTTCTTATGATCTGATCTCTAATTTACATCCCTAGAGTATAGTAGATATAGTATAAACTGTCATGATAATACCTTTCTTATGATCTGATCTCTAATTTACATCCCTATAGTATAGTAGATATAGTATAAACTGTCATGATAAGACCTTTCTTATGATCTGATCTCTAATTTACATCCCTATAGTATAGTAGATATAGTATAAACTGTCATGATAATACCTTTCTTATGATCTGATCTCTAATTTACATCCCTATAGTATACATGTAGTAGATATAGTATAAACTGTCATGATAAGACCTTTCTTATGGTCTGATCTCTGTAGTATAGTAGATATAGTATAAACTGTCATGATAAGACCTTTCTTATGGTCTGATCTCTGTAGTATAGTAGATATAGTATAAACTGTCATGATAAGACCTTTCTGATGATCTGATCTCTGTAGTATGGTAGATATAGTATAAACTGTCATGATAAGACCTTTCTGATGATCTGATATCTGTAGTAAAGTAGATATAGTATAAACTGTCATGATAAGACCTTTCTTATGATCTGATCTCTGTAGTATGGTAGATATAATATAAACTGTCATGGTAAGAACTTTCTTATGATCTGATATCTGTAGTAAAGTAGATATAGTATAAACTGTCATGATAAGAACTTTCTTATGATCTGATCTCTGTAGTATAGTAGATATAGTATAAACTGTCATGATAAGACCTTTCTTATGATCTGATATCTGTAGTATGGTAGATATAGTATAAACTGTCATGATAAGACCTTTCTTATGATCTGATCTCTGTAGTATAGTAGATATAGTATAAACTGTCATGATAAGACCTTTCTTATGATCTGATATCTGTAGTATAGTAGATATAGTATAAACTGTCATGATAAGACCCTTCTTATGATCTGATCTCTGTAGTATAGTAGATATAGTATAAACTGTCATGATAAGACCTTTCTTATGATCTGATCTCTAATTTATTCCCAGTGAAACACACCATCGCTTTATCGTAGACTTGTTACAGCATATATGAAGAGTTTAAAAAAAAGCGAAAACATGTGAAAGATTAACATCAAATATCCAATTATAATCATTTTCTTCTAAAACAAAGAAACAACAGCTTTAAGTTTATTTACTTCAAGGCATTGAAATAAACCTGATCAATTTATGGTATGGTTTAATTTAATTAGTTTTGATATCACCTTAAAGTACACTGTATCTCAGTTTCATCTGGCGGCAAGGAAGTTAATTATGAAGCGCGGGATTTGGTTGCAGACTATAATGGCACTAAAGTACGTATTTCAATGATGAAATCCCACGCGCGTTTCTGCATCTAGATTAAGTATTCATGACAAAGTTTGAGATACAGAGCATTTCCTGAATATAGATAATTTCTCGATCAAATTCCCCCTGAATATAGATAAATACTCGATCATATTTCCTAGTTATAAGAATTCCCAGGGTCGTAACCTAATCTGTAAGTAAACAATATGCATATGTACATGCTTTTGTATATTAAAATGTTATTGTAAAACAAGTTTAAAGGGAGGATAAAGACAAGACATTTATAACTCATGTATAAGAGAAAATGAAAATGCCATGTAAAAAAAATGAAAACGATAAAAAGACGAACAACGCACAACATTTTAGATCATATAATCTATATAAAATGTACAGAAAAACACGACTCCAACCAAAAACTGACGATGATCTCAGAATATCCGAAAAGGATATGGTATTCCGGTTTCAAATTATCAAGGGGATTTCTGTATTCAAGGGTCTATGATTATTTATCCAAAAATTGCATCAACAGAATAAACATAATTTTGAAAACTTCAAACGAAATGATTTGATAACACAGGGCTATTATCATATTTCTTCCATTTTATGTTTAAACTTTTACCCATGTACTGTTAATGTCATTGTCAAAATCGTAAACGAAAGAACTTTTCTAGCGAATTAAGTTGTCAATTTTTGCTTGAAGATAAAAAGTAAAAAAAAAGGAATTTGTACTTTTGTTACTTTCATAAAGCACAAATACAACGGCAGAGATCTAATGGAATAAACACAGATACATTAGGAATTATAAGAATGATTGTCTATGTAATTAGATAGTTTGGTTTGCAATGCTAACCAAACTATACAATATTGACATTCAGATTGTAGAAACGGTTGTCATGCATTGATATAAAAAAGATGTACATCCGAAAACGAGATAAAAACACAAAAGAATATGATCGATGAACTTAATGATTGATGATTGCATCAGCAGTTTGTTTTTATATCAACCATTGATATTACGTAATACTACGGTACATCTAAACACCAATAAATCATTTTCTCTTATAGTACTGTAGTGGTGAAATCTTTCGTGTCATTTTGTTTTTGATTTATATGAGAGTTCTCATTCAGAATAATATCTTTTGAATATTTATTACATATCTAATAATGTTTCCTCGTAGAATTTGAACAGGATGAAAAATTGTTAATCATTCGCCTGATTAGTTCCGCCTACAGCTTGTACCTTATTTGCGAGGCCATACAGGATTATATGAATTTAATTCCAATGGGTAAACATATTCATGCTATAAGCATGAAGTATAATTCGATTTCAACAATTAATGGAAATTCGTCATTGTAGGCAAAATATAAAATTTGTAATTTTCGGGTTAATAATAGAATAATGCTAAGTGATGAAGTGAGATGAACGGCTCAACGAGTTGCCATTTGATAAGGGGACTTTCCGTTTTTCTTATTTTCGTTCGAGTTCGGTATTTTCGTTATTATATTTTTTGCATACAAAATTTGCTATGTTTAAATACAAATCATATACAATTTTCTTGTGTTCTGCCCTGTAAATGTTCTTCTTAAAAGTAGTTGCAGTACAATCTTATTTGACTAGGTTTGTCATTTGTCTTACCGAAGGTTCGTAGTTCTGTCTTGGCACTCAGTCTTCCATCAACAATGAAAACTAACCGCCATGAAATATCACAATTGTGTTGAAAGTGTTGTTCTACACTAATCAATCGATCAATAAGTTAAAAGTAGTTGCTGGTTAAAGGACCGAACGATCTTAAATAATCTTGTAAAGATTAAATCATTGCATGTTGTTAGATCAACGCTTAGTTGTTTATATTTCAAGCATATTTTGTAAAATTAAAAATAGAAATAAAAGGGAAGTTTTAAAATCTGTATTGTGGACACGTATTTTCACACTCATTGGAAAATTAGAGTTTGATGGATTTTGATAGAGTTTTTGTCTTGTTACGTGCCTGTGAAAGAGTTAAAACACGGTTATGTTCTTGAAAGTGAAAAAAAAGTCTTCAAACACTAGTTTTTCACCACTATTTTGTATTGTATTATTTTTTTATATTGTATTTTTTCTGAAAAACATTGTACCTAGATTTTAGAAAATATTTCTCTTTGTATAATGCAGTGTGGAAAGATTCAATTAATTAAGAATAAAATTAAGAACGGAAATGGGGAATGTGTCACAGAGAAAACAACTCGACCATAAAACAGACAACAGCCGAAGGCCACCAATGGGTCTTCAAAGCAGACGAGAAACTCCCGCACCTGGAGGCGTCCTTCAGTTGGCCCCTAAACAAATTTGTACCAGTTCAGAGATAATGGACGTCACATTAAACTCCGAATTATATACAAGAAAATAAAATTAAGAATGATGTTGATACCTATGATTGTTTACATCTATGTCATATGGACTATATTGCATACATGTAGTTACCTTAGTATTTTCAATAATACTAAATCTCTGTATGCTTATATCTTCTGTGGAAGATAATGCATATTTTAAGGTTTTTATTATTGTATAAGAGAGGAACGAAAGATACCAGAGGGACATTAAACTCATAGATCAAAAAATAAACTGACAACGACATGGCTAAAGAAGGGGAAGACGAACAGAAAAACTATAGTATACAAGACACATCATACAAAACTAAAGACTATGCAAACGCAACCGAATTCTGGGGTTGCTACGGAAGGATAAGCAGATATATTGTACAACACACTACAGGGTGTCGAAATTAATCAAGTGAAAGACCGACCGTAAATTACATTTAAGTACTGGTATTAAGTTTGATTATATGTTCATGTATGGAACTACACTTTCTTTTTTATTTGGGGGGAGGGGATTTTGAAGAGTCTTCATTCTGTTTCACAACGATTATAGACTATCAATGTAAGTACAATTAATTTATCAAAATTTAGAGCAGTAATTCACTGAGAAACAAAGTTTGTAAGGTAAATGATATATAGAAGTCACCAACAGTTAATGATGTTCATGATGTTTGCTTGTCATGTTTTGGAACTTTTGTCAGATTTTCGAAATCCTCTGGTTTTATTCATTTGAATGCCTTAAAAAAAATTGGCCCATGAACCCCCATTTTTCTTTTCATAAATCTTTTACATGTATAATTATAAGCCATTTATAAAAGTCTTATTTATTTTTTAATGGTTTTTGACCACTTTAACTCGTCATTGATAAAGCTGTGAAAAATCAAGAGAGAACATTTTCCCGCCAAAATTCAAATGGCTAATATCTCGAAAACAAGCACATTGACCCTTATATATTTTTTTTTTTTTTTTTTGCTTTTTTGATTCCTCAATTAATTCCCTATTAATATATACTAGTTTTATGGAAAGTTATTTATTTTGAAACTGAGCAGCAAACATCCATAAAGATCTTTAACGATCCACACGTTCTCACACCATATGACAACCTGTACATTGAACTAAGTCTAGAAATCGTCAAATGAGAAGATAATTTGAGGCATATGTTATCTGTGGGAGGGATGGAGAGAGCAGAATGTTAAGGCAGTTATATGCAATTATTCCAAATGATGTGATAAACATCTAATTTGTTTAATGAAATGATAATATAATACATATGTTATCTGAGGGAGTGTGGGAGAGGGCAAGATTCTTAAAGCATTTATATGTACAACTTCCCAATGATATGATATACATCCTTGTTTTAATGAGAATTAAAATATAATATGAGACATGTATTATCCGAGGGAGTGTGGGAGAGGGAAATATCCGTTTAAATAGTTATAGGAAATACTTCCACGTGATATGATAAAATCATTACTGATGTTGTTTTTTTCGTCATATGCAAAACTGATAATATTTATTTAAGAATTGAATGCTTCTTTTTGTAACTTCATTGGGGTGTAAAAGTCTTGACTGAAGTACATTTTGTATGAAGCGTGGAAGCGCTTCATTCTAAAAATGTCAGCGCGGTCAACGCTTTTACAACCCTATGAAGTTACAAAAAAAAGCCTTCAATACTTATAATTACATTTTTTAGCAAGATCATGAAAGCACGAATTTTATTACTTTTTTATTTAATTCACCTGTGTGTGCACTTTATTGAGGGACCTCGTGTTATCGTGTATGATGTGTTTTATTGAGTAAAGCAATTGCTCATGGAATAACACGTGATGTACACTTAGCCAATCAAAATAACGTATTATAATGAAACATACATCTAATGTAATTATTGTATATTGAATTGTTGAGATAAATACAATGTGTCGACCCGTTAGAGACTACTGAAAAAAGCTTACTGAACTGTCAATACAGGACAATCACTTCTAGTTAAAACTAGTGTTTTGAGATTACCAAAACTTTGAACGTAAATGTTTACATATAAAAACTTTAACTAAATAACAACATTCACAACTGTGTAGAATTTTGATATTACATATTCATCCTTTATTATTATCAACTTTGTATTTACATTGTATCATATATCAAATTTATTCGTTCAGTGTTTTTTCATTTGTGTCACCACATCTTTTGATTAGTAAAGCCATTCCAATTGATACTTTATAGTGAGTATTTCTATGTTGTGATGTTACACTATTGTTTCAGATAAAGAAGAAGACTTGGTACCATTAAAACAATTAAATCTCGCTGCAATTGTTTGCACCTGTCCTCAGTCAGGAATCTTATGTTCAGTAGTTGTCGTTTGTTGATGTGGTTCATAAATGTTTCTCGTTTCTCGTTTATTATATAGATTGGTTTTCCCGTTTGAATGATTTTACACCAGCCATTTTTGGGACCTTTTATAGGTCGCTGTTCGGTATGAACCAAGGCTCTGTGATGAAGACCGTACCTTCACCTATAATTGTTTACTTTTATAAATTGTAACTTGGATGGAGAGTTGTCTCATTGGCACTCATACCACATCATCCTATATATTATATTTATACGACGTGTATTTCAAAAACAATCATCAGCCTTTCCATGTCACATATTTTTATAAGTTTCATTGTTCAAAAGCTGTGAACTTAAATTTAGGTATACAGACGTCCACTCGACCTTAAAATGATGGTGTCACAATTTTATGAAGAAACTATTTATGAAAAATCATGCATGGTCAGTACCTTGACAGTGATGAGTTGTACGACATTTTGAATCTGTTATTTTGATCCTTTCTGTTTGCCTATAATTCCTTTATTTTAAATGTTGCCTAAACCTTTGTATTTTGCAATACATTTCGCTCAATGCTTCTAAACATAATAAATTCATATTTCGCCAACAACTTGGACATACAACGTGTGTTCATTTTCTGAATCTGTAAGACAAATATCTCAGGTTTTCCAAAACTTTGAACAAGTTGGAATATGCTCAGTATGACAACGCGTGAATTCGTATGTTTGCACATATGTTTCATCATGATCACATGTAACAACATTCGACCTATGCCGATTAAAGTTCGAAATGTATCATATTTCAAACCAAGACTTTATAATCGTGACAATGGATTTATACTAGAATTTTATGAAAAACGCTATTACAAACCGTACTCGGGTTCAATTTTGATATTCACCATTATTGATAATCATCAGACACATTCTAAAATTGAAAACTACATCTGCCGATTTCTTTGTCCTTACTTTTATTTAACACCGAACAGATTTATATATTATATAACTTTCAATGCTATTGTGTTAATAAGAATACATGCCGACGATAATATAAAACTAGATATAAACAGTTGATGACACTTTTTTTTATTGATGAAGATTATTTTATATGTTATAACAATTCTAATGATAGTATATTACAAATTGATAAGGATTGCAAGGGCATTTTTTAACGTGGCTATGAATAAAACGATTTTCATCCATGATCATCAATTTAACATATTCAAGTCTCCAGTAGACCTCATTATATGATTAACGCTGTAATAAGTCATAAACTTTGCATGTTACTCGCAGTAAAAAAGACTACAATGTAACTAGATAAATAATTGATTTGTTGCTGTTTGATTGCCGCCTAGAGGTAAAAGTTAAGTGCCAATCTAGGACAAGATCTAATCAATGATGTTGAAATTAGAATATCATGTTTCTTTGCAGCAGGCTTTCTAAGAACCGTTCAAAGCGTTGATACAGTAAAGTGATCTTCAACATGCCAAAAGCCACAGTTCACGAGGCATTTGATTGAACACCATCGAATGCAACTCCATATCTATACATCTCAGTAATCGAAACGGACGCGTCTGTTAAGTATACGTTTTAATGCCGGAGGGGAGAAGTCCGCAATTATCATATCCAGGAAATGATATCTGCAAAGCAAACATTTACATAAACCAAGTATTCTGTCAATTTCCTCATTGTTTGGTAATGAAAAACAACCAGTTTTAAGAAATTGTGTTAATTCATCAATAATGGTGTATTTACAAAAACGACTAGCCCTTCCTGGTTCTGGTGAAGTGCATATTGTTATATTTAATTTCTTTATACTTCATACTAAATATTTATAACATTTTTTCTTCTTCATTTTACATAACCACACTACATGTATTACAATCAAACTTTTTTTTATTATATTTTTTTATTTCAATATCTAAGAATAAGAAGGTTAGGTATGAATGTCAATGAGACAACTCTCCACAAGCAACTACCTTACAGAGAAATTAACAAGTATACATCATAATACTGCCTTCAACAATGAGCAAAACTCACGCATCATAGTCAGTTATAAAATGTCAGAAATGACAAATGTAAAACAAGTAAAGCATGTAAAGTGAGAACATTTAAGGCGCGATTTATGTACAAAATAATGAATGATTCATAAAATTTATATGATATATACAGACACAACCGATAACCCCTTAAAAAAGGGGTTCGGACTTGGCACCGGCATATTACAATTGACCAGGTTAAACATGTAAAATGTCGCAAAATCCTACCTCAAATCTTGGGCTATAGTACAATGACATTATACAAGAACACACTATATAATACAATAAACGAAAAACTCATATGTACTCCGTATGCAGGCTCTGCTGATATGTTGCTACATAGAAATTTAACAAATTCACAATAAGGATGCTGACATCATCTTTTCGTCTTACAGCTTTGCGTCCAAATAACCCTCATTGTCAAAATTTAAATTAAGATGGATGTTTAACCTTTTGGAGAGTAGTATGGGACAAGCTCAGTTCTTAAAAATAGTTCATAACATATAATAATGTAATATAAATTTAACAAAACGATATCATTACACATGGGTTACCAGTCAACAGAGAGCAAGATCCGTGTTATAAGTTATATACAATATTTGCAAATGATGTGATCAAATTACATTTTCGAAATAAAAAGAGTTATGTATTACTGGTTGGAGAGTGGGAGGTGAATGAATTCATTCTATTAGTTTTATAATTAATATCTCCAAATGATGTGATAAAATCACTAATAATGCAGTTATAATTGTGCAATACTGATTACATTATATGTCTTGTTTATATAGATACAGTTTCACCACTTATGAAATAATACTGAAAGCAACTGACTCATCTGCCAATAAATGATACCAAATCCAGTTGCAAACTAATTGTTTACGCCTACCAAACAAATTGTGTCAAAATTTGGTAATTTCTGTGTCATTTGGTCTCTTGTTGAGAGTTGACTCATTGGTAATCATACCACATCTTTTTATATATATCTATATATATATATATATATATATATTTGTAAATAAGTTGGTGTGCTTAGTAACGAAACGAGTGGGTGTGTCCCGGAATTAAATGTAAGTATTTTCGCTCGAAAACTATGAAATCTATGAGTTCTGTTATCGATTTTATTTAAGATCTGTCAATTCTGATGTCGAGTTTACAAACTTATGTATACTAGTAGTGTTCATCGCTTCACGGGGAAAACAAGTAGAGGCGTAGGTCCAATATGCTAACAAAGATACTCATTAGCACTGACATAACTAGTACATGTACAACAGGTCACGAGATTGATATACAGATTTATATGAAATTGATTTCATTGTGTAAAAATATCCATGTTATGAGCAAAACATTATCAGATTTCAAGATGGAAATTTTCATGGTTGTAAAAACCTAATTAGTTATTTTAATAAGTTTAAAATTAAATTATCAACTGCTACTTAGTGAAGAGAGTTGATATATTCATATTAGTACAAACTGCAGTCAAACTACAAACTCTCTTTAATATAGCAGTGCAACAGATATAATTTGCTCTGTAGTAAAAATATCTACTTTCATCATCCGTGCTAATGTCCCTCTCAGTAGATTTGTACCAGATTTAGGACCTACTGAACATCTATTTACTTGCATAAGATTAATTGATTGATTCCTCTTCGCCTAACGCGTATTGATTAATTGTTGGTGCATATTTTCGACGAAATCTAACCATTATATATTCGTAATAATTTTAAAAGACGGTACATACATGTAAGAAGGCCGGAGAGGGATTTCGACTGTCACTGGTAGATTGAATTATGTTTGTTTGGCCATATAAATCATCAAGGATGCCCCTACGCACGAGTCAGCGAGTCGATTCAAATGTATTTTATTTAAAATGTCAGCCTCCAAAAAGCTCCGGATTGAAAATTTTCTGTTCAACCTGACGGAACTTCATATTTATTATAAAACATCTTATTTAGCATAACGGATGACACTTTTTAGTATCGGCTTTTTTGCTGGAAGAGGAAGAACTCGATGGTCATTTACAAAAATTAACCAAAATATTTACGTCGATCAAGGAAAATGGAAACTAATTCGTTTTTTTGTGATTACAAAAATTCAGCTTTTAGAAAATAAGTGTATTAAAAGAATAAGCGATCTTTTTTTCATGAATAATATCATTCTCAAATTGTCTTTTGAACAGTGTATCTTACATGTATGTACACCATTATTTCAAATTTCATTTTGCATTTGGCTCACTGTTTTTGTTTATTTCAACTTATTATATTTATGTTTATGGTGTGTTCCATTGTAAATTGATGCTCAATTAGAGAAAATAATGTCTACTAGTATTTATTTATACTCAAGGTCAGCAACTCCGAAGTTTCCACGTTTTGTAAATTCTTTGGATCTGTAAGACACATATCCCATTTATAACCAATCCTTTCAATAATGAGTGGGGATAATCTAAGGACGACTACTTGTGCATTCTTGTTAAATGTCTATCGCATGTTGTGACAGCTGTTTTAACAGGATCACATGTTACAACATGCAGCATTAGTCAGTGGATTAAAGTCTGAAGAGTATCACATTCAACCGCATGACTTGTTTTCCTTACCTTCGATGAATATCAGAATTTGATACAACACGCTATAACGCATATTATCTTAGTGCTATTTTGTTATTTGCTATATAAGAGAAATTTATATTCTGATTTCCATAGATTTTTATCTATATAAAAAAGATATTGTTGTATTTGTGAATTAACTATTTCTCGTTAAAAACTTTTATTCAAAATAAACTCACTGCTGTGTAACAAAATAAACGTTATTTTGTGAGCACAGGGATTTTTAAACATACACAGCCTGCTGGATAACAATGCAAATTGTCAGTTATATCAGTTGAACAGAAATTGAATAAATGAAGACTATCTTTTGTGGAAAGGTGTCTATGTGTTTTGAGAGTTTAATATAGACAATATGATGACAAACTCTTATATTTTTTAAGTGCTTAAAGACATTTTGGTACGTGCCTACAGTTTAAGCCTTGATATTTGTAATTTTATTTTACAATTTACAAGAATTGATATAGAATCTTAGGTAAAATCTCCATTGGCCGTTTCAGAATCTAAAGCATCATGGGTAATTTCATTGTTCGTACCCCAAAGTGAAAATAACGTCACGTCATTGGTTAAATTTCCATTGTTTATAGCGTTTTAAACCAATCAAAACGCTTTTGTGTACGCTTTTGAAAATATTACCCAGGATGCATTAGATTCTGAAACGGCGAATTAGTTGAATTTGACTATAAAATGTAGGTGATTTTTGGTCATATATCTTCTAAAGTTGCTTCCTGAGTTTTAAATGATTAGGTTTTACCATTACTGATGATTACGAATCCAGAAATAGATACTGTAAACGCACAAAATAAATAAAGGCATATCGGTTTAATTAACCTTAGAAATCAAATTTTAATAAAAATCAACGAGTGTACAAACAACACATTTTGTCATAAATACGCTTAAATCTTTAGAAATAGTACCTGTTGTTTGGCCACCAAAAGCACAAAGGTTAAATTTTAGCAAACCAATAGCATGTGTATATGTCATAGATTAATGTATAAAAAACAAATCAAATTATAAAAAAAACGAGATTGAAATGTTTTAACTTCGTTCATCGTTTCTTTCAGTAAGGATGTTCTTATTCAAGGCAGAAAAGCCAAGCCGTATTTGGCACAACGTTTTTGGAACTTTTGTTCCTCAGTGCTCTTCAACTTTGTATATGTCTTGGCTTTCGGACTTTTTGATCTGAGCGTCACTGGTTCGTCTTGAATAGACGAAACGCGCGTCTAGCGTATTTAATTTTAAACCTGGTACCTTTTGGTAGCTATTATTCGTGTGTGTCTCTGTCCTATCTGTTCTCCGATCTATTTTTGCTGTAGTCCTGTCATGTAATGTTGTCATTTTAATGTTATGTTTAACATTGCCATAAAAGCGGGTGGTTTGGCAAGCCACAAAATCAGGCTCAACACACCGTTTTTTCTGTACCAATTGAGGAAAATGGCCATTGTTATATTGTAGTTCGTTTCTGTGTGTGTTACATTTTAATGTTGTGTTTTTGTTGTGTCGTAGTTCTCCTCTTATATTTGATGTGTTTCCCTCCGTTTAAGTTTGTAGCCCGGATTTGTATTTTTTCTCAATCGATTTATAATTTCGAACAACGGTATGCTACTGTTGCCATTATTTAGTATACGGATTCTATGATTATTCAAAATTTGTTAAATTGAATTCTATGAAACATGCATTTCATATGAAATCTAAATCACAATATGAAGAATAAGTTAAAGGAAATAATGTAAATTTTGGCAAATGAGTTTAATATTTGATGGGCCAAAATGGGCCAAAACTAATCACAGAATGAAATTTGACGACTAGACTTCATTCGTTTTGTAGGCATTTTTATGTTATTGTGTTATTATGGTAGGAGTAAAACAAGGTATCTTTTAACACAAATAACAAATAGTAAAGTTGAAGAAGATGAACAAGAATGTGTCCATAGTACACTGACGCCCCAAACGCACTATCATTTTCTATGTTCAAAAGACAGTAAAATTGGGATCAAAAATCTAATTGGCCATTCAGACGCACAGACACACAGACCAGAAAGCATTATTCCCATAAATGGGGCATAAAAAATTAAAAAGCGCAATAAAGACAAAAATAAATTAAACTACATCCATATGATAATTCCCCGAGGGTATCACAAGCCCAGAAGTCAGCACTTTTTGTGCTGGCATGAATTGTCATTGATATGGTTATATTTATAAATTTACTGTTTACAAATTTTTGAATTTTTTGAAAAACTAAGGCTTTTCTACCTCAGGCATAGATTACCTTAGCTGTATTTGACAAAACTTTTAGGAATTTTGGTCCTCAATGCTCTTTAACTTCGTACTTTATTTTGCCTCTTTGACATTTTTGGATTCGAGCGTCACTGATGAGTCTTTTGTAGACGAAACGCGCGTCTGGCGTATATACTAAATTTAGTCCTGATATCTATGATGAGTTTATTTACAACCACTGGGTCGATGCCACTGCTGGTGGAGATTTATTTCCCCGAGGATATCACAAGCCCAGTAGTCAGCACTTTTTGTGCTGGCATGAATTGTCATTGATATGGTTATATTTATAAATTTACTGTTTACAAATCGAGCGTCACTGGTGAGTCTTTTGTAGACGAAACGCGCGTCTGGTGTATATTCTAAATTTATTCCTGATATATATATGATGAATTTATTTTTCATTAAGGTATACATGTTATAGCATGGGTTTTGATACTTTTATGATAATGCGCTGATAAAAAATAATAAAAATAAGATTGAAGGCGTGATTGACATAGATTTCACAACGACAAATACGAACCTCTAATTCACGAAAGCGCTAAGCTCTTGAGACAAAAGTAAATTTACGTGGTGTTTTGATACAAGCATATCGGTAAAATCACAGAAAAGCAACAATAAATACATGTATTTAATACCTTTATATTCTAATATCATGATAAACTCATTTTCACATCATCCACATGATTAAAATGTTAAAATCAATCTGTGATTTGACAACTATCATGTCGGTTCGGGATTATGGTAGCTTTTCTATTATTTTTTTTGGTTTTTTGGTTTTATAAAAAAAAAGTGTTTTCATTATGGCATCGCATTTCAGTGAGTTACCTAGGCACTGGAACTGAAATCCATTTCAGGTCAAAAATAAATCTAATAAATGATAAAATAATACATTGCTGTAAAAATGTGTTTTAATAATGTATATTGAGACACAGGCTGATGTTTAGAAATGTCAAAGCTGCACAATGGCCTTTTAAGTCCAATGATGCATAAATCCTTTGTGTTATAAAAACATCTAAATGATGACAGAAATCAACGTTAATTAAATGATTTTTCTTGTAATGAAAACTTATACGTAGAAAACGCATTTTACAAACTAAGCGGTGCGATTTAAAACATGAGTAGAATATATTTTAGATTTGAAGTGAACAACATTTTGAATAACATTTAAATTTCAATATAATCTAAATGGCAATTAACACGTTTTAAAACTGACAATGGCGCGTCACTGAGAAATTAGAAATACTGTCAAACGTCAACATGAGATTTAATATCACTAAAGTCTATCAATTAACTGATTTACTTTAAAAAATATAGATACAAAATTTATATAACAACACATAACATGTACAAAAAATGCAATTGGATATATTTGTTTAAAGACACCACAGTGTTTTTTCAGCAGATACATTGTATTCATATTTTATACGTTAAAAGTCAAAATCATCTGAAATAACACTACCGACTGTGTTCAACAATATATGCTTTAAATTACCAGTAGTTAGTAACATTATGTACTTGTTATCTAAGTCCATTATTTAAACTTTAGCAAGCCAGCAAGAACAGTGGGTAAAACATAATGGACAATTCAATTATCGCAATGTACCGGTGCTCAAAAATCAAAATTCGATTGAGAGAAAACATATCCGGGTTAAAAATTAAAACCAAGGGAAACACAGTGTTTTGCTTTTTTGAAATAGACACATTTCAAGACAATTGTTTGCAGTTAATATCCAATGCTTCTAGGATCAGAATAAGATTACAGAATAGAGAATACTGGATCAAATCAATGTATACAAATAGCTAAAAGAAAACAAATATAGAATAATAGGTTGCCAAAGTATTAAGTATAGAGCATAATATAATGGGCACTGCAAATACAGAATAGAGAAAACTAGTATAAACATTGAAATATAAAGACTCTCATGATATTATCAACATCGACTTATTTCTACACCCTGAAATCTAAGTTTACATTTACTGTATTTAAATCAACGCCTCATCGTTAAATCAACTGTTATTTAATGTACTAGTATAATGAATTAAATGCTCGACAACATCCAAACTCATTATAAAGTTTCTCCGTCGTGTATGTACCATTGGTGGCGTTCGTCTTGTATTTATGCTTGTATACAACATACTTGGAAACCCTTCAGATCCACTTTCTTGCAACAAAAAGTATATTCTGCTTTATTTTTGAGGTGTCAAACATTTGCATTTTTTTTACCGACATCATATATTTTTCAATTGTTAAATATAGAATCCAGGCGTTTCTTGAAGTATCCTGTACTTGCACTCTGATTTCCAAGATTAGCAATCAGCTATTTAATTTTTTCTAGTACAGTTTTTATAAAGTTTAATGCATTTTTTTTTTTTTTGTTATCTGTTCAGCTGTGATTACTTGTAATTAGTGACTCCAATTACTTAGTTTATTTCGTTGTTTACGTTTCGTGTTTTTGATCAAACCGTTTATAATTATTTACGTTTACAATTTCTGTGGCAAATTCATGTTAGTGTTTTTTTCCATTTTTTTTTTTCATCTGGATCTGAATTGCACACGCCATGGCCTATTTGCGAATGTATCGTGATCTATACTATTAAACGAGAAGACATCATTATGTGTGTCGCTTCTTTTCCTTCCTTGATTAATTAATCATCATGCCTCTGTGTTCTATAGGTAAAATGCATATTCCCATTTGTCATTCATTTTTATGATTATTCAGATTGAGTTATTTTTGGAGAAAAACGACAAAAAAGGAGACTGACTTGTAGTCAAGATAAGACTTTCGGTTTAAAACATGCACACTTACAACCAATCGTATGATAGATAACAAAAAATGAAAAATAAATAAGCCAAGCAGAGCGTTCTCCATATCATGGTGTTTAGATCGCAAGAACCACAACTATTATACTTCAATTATTTTTCGCGTTTATCTACATGTAAACTACGATTATACTACTTTAATATATAGAGACTCTCTGTATTCTGTCTGTCTACTGTTTTCTTTAAAATGTTTACTACTTAAGGAGTCATACCAGTTGCATATATATTAAAATAAGTAAAACATGTGGAAGCAAGAATGTGTCCATAGTACACGGATGCCACATCGGCACTATATTTACTAAGTTTCGAGTTGATTGGACTTCAATTTCGTCAAAATTACCTCGACCAAAACTTTAACCTGAAGCGGGACATACGGACGGACGAATGAACGAACGAACGCACGGATGCTCAGACTAGAAAATATAATGCCCATAAATGGGCCATAAAAATTTATTGTTGAAAGTGAAAGTAGTGATTTGGCAAAAATGAAAGTAGGGTAGAGATTAGAGGGAGGCATGACCTTTTTCGGAACGACGGGATCGTGTAATTTTAAGCTCGAGATTTGTGGATTGATACTTACGAGATGCGGGAATGTATTTTTCGATTTCGGGATATGAATTTCTTTAAATTCTGCATTGCGGGATTTCGGGATCAAGACCCCTCCGACCACCCCTCAAATAAGCCTTAGTCGGTCTTAGTCATTTATACAAGATTCATATCCTACCATTGACATGTTAGTAAGGCTCCCAAAAGAAAAAGCCCTGATTGAGTGCCCTAGAAGCATATTTTTTTTAGACTAATAATGGTATATATATAAGCAGTTACATTCATTTTATGTTTGGAGCGGTGCAAATTTTATAAATTTTATTTGACTTTAACAAAAGATGCATTGTAGGAAAGGAGAAGAATAATTGTGGTATGAAGCCAGAAACTTGAAAATAATTGAATTTAACAGAAAGGAAAAAAATATCGGATTTCGGAAAAAGGGAGAGGGCTTTTGATACCTTTAATAAAATTCTCCATACATAATATCTTTTACAAAAAAATCATCCTACACCAGTTCACAAGCTGTATATGTCCGCGATTTCGCGAGTGTTTTCTAGTACCAATATAAGTGAACAAACCTCCTCGCGACAATTGGTTATTATCAAGTATTACAATCACAGTATGCTTTGTATGCGAGCGATAATTTTTATATAGGTTGATGACTTAGAGATTTCTATACTTTATATCTTGTCGGTCTTTTATTATCCACGTTGTTCAAATGTCATATAAATATTTGAAGTATTTTTAGATATCAGCAGACTTATTAAATTGTTTAATACCACACGTATGATGCTCAATTTTCTATATGGGGTAATAAAACATATCTTATAACTGGTATAATACACAAAAATTAAACTATTAACAAAAAAAATCTTTTAAATCATTACGATTTTCAAAAAGACATATAAAGATTGATCATGATGAAATTGAATATTGTAAAAACGATTTGATGTCAGGTAATTAGACCAGATCAAAATATCGAAACTTTTTGTATCCAATGATATAGATATAGAGTACACTTCTTAAGGTGGTAGCCAACACTTTCACTTAAATAAATTGGCTCGTTTAATTTTCATAAAATTTTGACAATGTATTTACTTTTACCCTTTAACAAAAATATAAAAAATTCAAAAATTTGGAACCAACCGTTTTGTCAGAAATATTACACTGGTTATGTAGCAGTGTGACAAACACCAATTTTGATCATTGAGAAGCCTAATATTCGGTTTAAAATACTACGTAATTAAAACGTTTAGCTGACTTTACAGAGTTATCTCCCTGTAGTGTTAGGTACCACCTTAAGATAGTATAAACTTGTCACAAAATCATGAGCCTGTATGAAGTAAAGAACGTCTTCAGTGGTTGTCCTTCTGAAATACCATTTTCATTTTCTTGTTTGTGCTACCGAAACTTTGCTATTGATGGATGATAGCTTCCGTTGACCTCATTATATCTTCACATCTTTGTAATCTTTGTAATATGTTGTATTGATGTATACCCTATGGATTAACATTAAATTTGTATCTAATTCAAACAGACGTTTTTCTTTATTTTTCCAATATTAAACGTAACAAAATAATACGATAAATTGCGTCACCTTGTTTTGGTGTGATTAATAGATGACGTTGGTATTCCACTTCTTCATCAACATTCTTCGTTGTTGCAAGGCTAGTTTCTCAAATAGTTCCTAAAGGGAACGCAGCAACACAATCATCAAGCTTTGTGTATGTAATCTTCTACACGATGTAACAGCAATCAGAATATTCAAAAGCTTTCAACTGTTGTATATGAGTCAGACGATTTAGGTGATCCAGGAACATAACTTATTCCAAAGTTGACACTACCATAGCATGTAAACCTTGTGTTCCGTTTCAAAGCGTAATTTTCAAATCCTCATTTTATGTTGAAAGTTGTATCAGGTAAGAAAATCGTGTTTTATTCTATCATCATTTTCACATGTTTTGAGTAACATAAATTGATTCAACACATTAATGCGCACTATTCCAACTGTGTAGAATCATTTACATTTTGTATATGTACTTAGCAGATCGATTTTGCCAGTACCATCATTTCTTAACGTTTGAACACATGCTGCAGATTTCAAATGAACACATCATTGACATCTTCATCAAAAAACAGTCTCACTACTATCTTGAAACATAAACACTGCAATACTCATGATAATGTCATTATCAAAGATCAACTCCCTTGATTATCTTTGCTGTGTCCTCAGAAACCTTTCCATTAATGTATTTCTATTTTATTCATAAAAATATAAAGTATTACTTATATATATAGATGACAAAATGTATAATAAAGGGTAAAAACTAAATAGAATAAGGCGAAAAAATAGGTTAAACAACAAAGAATAAATCATTATTGAGTGTTAGGATCTAAATTCGTGTGATATAACAGAGATCAAATTATGTTTGCATAATGGAATCTGAGATTACATTTACGTCTTTACAAAGAAGCGCCTCCTGTTGTGTAAATTATTATGAAATAAGTGCTCGCCTACATGAAAACAGCTGTTAACGTTCTCTCCTACTTAATGTATAATGAGAAGTGTATTTTGATTGACAATTATGTTATTTATTTAGATCTTTTAGATTTACCTTGTGATGATGTATATAAGATAGTATACAAAAGATATCCGACTGTGCTGTTTCTTTGCAGTTCCGAGGTAACATCATTTAGTGTTGTTGTTGGTTTTTTTTTTTTTTTTTCGCGTAATGAAGATTTAAAATTTCAATTTTGTGAGGTTCTTTCTTTTTTCCCTGATTCTGAAAAACCTTTAAAAAAATATTCACGGTATTGATATAAGCGAATGAAATGGAAAAGTGATATAAATAGGAAAGAAAAAGAAAAAAAAATTCTTGCAAATGTGCGCCCCTATTCAGTATTGAAATTGCTGTATAAGCTCGCTTTTTTTTTGGTATTGATTGATGATGATGACGTTATTTTTTTTTTGACTTTAGGGAAATTTATAAATTTATATTAGGGTTCGTGTTGTTTATTCTTTAGTTTTCTATGTTGTGTCGTGTGTGCTATTGTTTTTCTGTTGTCTTTTTCATTTTTAGCCATGGCGTTGTCAGTTTGTTTTAGATTTATGAGTTTGACTGTCCCTTTGGTATCTTTCGTCCCTCTTTTATACCAAACACTTTCTCAGTCTATTAGTTTGCACGATTTTCTAAATGTCATATAAGTATCTTTTTTTTCAAATGTCACTAAACATATTGAAACTTCCAATACCCACACGCATAATGCTTGATTGCTATTATTGGCAACTTACATAAAAAAAAACGTTTATTATGCCATTTACGAAATATATCTTGTCTCAGCCGACGTCGTGGGGATTATTGCGTTTTTCAAAAAGACATGTTTAGATTATTATGATATAATATTGTTTAAACTTATATGTTGCATAATGTAATTAGATTTGATTTTATGTTTCTGTGTAGTTTTTATGACTTTTGTTTAAAAAAAAATGTAGAAATAGCCTGTGAATATTGGGGTCGCTAGTTCAATTACTGCACAAGGCATGGTCGTTTGACTGTAATCTTAATAAATATATCAAATAATGCTTAAAGTGGTGTTATCTTTTATCGCCATCATCTATGCTATTCCCTACGTTTCTTATGTTTTGTATTATTACCTGTATTATTATTTTGGTATGTTCTGCTTCTTTATACATTGCCATATTAGCGGGAAGTTTTGCTAGACATATAAGAAGGTTCAGTCCGTTTCTATGTATGTTGGCGTTGATGTTTGCTTTGTTGCAGGTAATTTTTGTGTTGTTCTGTTGTTTTCCTTTTAAAATTGGTTTGTTTCCTTCGGTTTTAGTTTGTAATCGGGATTTGATTTCGTTTACTCAATTTATGACTTTTGAACAACAATTTACTAATTTTGCCCTTACTTGGAGTGGCTATGTGACATCATGGGCTAGTTGCGAAATACAAGTGAGCTCAGAGGTGCTAAATGTAGGATATGCGTTAACATTTATAATCCAAAATGTTATTTACTGTTTCTACACCAACAAAAAAATGGACTATACTACACATAAATTTAATGGAAATCTTAAGACAATCCATAATGAAATGTGTACATCTTTAATATATTTACAAACCCTCTGTGAAGTTCTGGGTAAAAAAATAAAATCAACATTTTGCCGAAAGATTATTTGATTCATTATTAGCAAAAATGACAAAAATAATCAAACCATTTATAAAATAAGGTATGACATACTAACATAACAATCTGTCTGTGAATATCCAGGTGTCTTTGTTGAAAATTGATAGGGGAATTGATTACACATAAAGGAGTGGCAAAAGATACGAAAGGCACTGTCAAACTCATAGATCGAAAATAAACTGACAACGCTATGGCGAAATAAAAAAAACAGACAGACAGGTTACAAGACACAACATAAAAAAACTAATGGCTAAGCAACATGAAGCACACCAAAAACGGGAAGTGATCTCATATGATCCGCAAGGGTAAGCTGATCCTGCTCCACATGTGGCAGTCTTACTTTTGTTATTAGTATTACAAATCCGGTATGTAGTCTTATTTTGTTTTGGCATTTGATTTTGCCGAGTGATTATGGACTTTCCGACTAGATTTTCCTCTCAGTTCAGTAATTTTTTTATTTTACTTTTTTCGGTAGATCACATTCGTAAAAAGGGAAGGCAATGGTAGTTATAACATAAGGAACATATCCGATATCATCTGTGAAACGGTTATTTCATAACGGTCAACCAACTGTTGAAAGCGTCCGTAAAATTTACGAAGGGATGATTTCAACTTCATCATTTGGAACTCTTGGCTTAATAGTTTCCTTGTGAGCAGCAAGCCTCTATCAAGGAAATCATGATAGGGAATACAAGCCCAGGAATATCGTACCAATTGGGAGATATATACTTCGTATTCAGGCTCCCCTGGATGTTGCTACATATAAATGGAAAGTTCACAATTGGGAAGCTGAAATCTCTTTTGTCGTAAAGGTTTGTTTTAAACTGACCCTCATCGTCAATTTCTAGATATAAGTCGAGATAGAGACACACTTAAGTGTATCTGTAGTATCCTTTATATCTAGTTCGTTGCGATAGTTTCGTTCAACATTTTCACAAAAGTTTGAATTATTTAGCATAATTTTTATTGAGAGAACATCATCTACATGTATAAAGATGAACGTAAAGTTAAAGGATATTGATAATTCCTTATCTTTCTTCCAACGAAGTTCCTGTATGAAGTCAGCATGATAGTAATAAAAAAAAAAAGTCGACAAGAAGAGGGGCACATTTGGTTCCTATTGGAATTCCGAAAGTCTGTTGAAAAACACGTCCTCCAAACGTAACAAATATGTTGTTAATACAAAAAACATAAAAGTTGTAATCCCAATTGATGGATAAAGGCTTACGATATTTCAGACTTTTGAATAACACATTTCGCAGGGCAGTGTTATTTACAAAATTGAGGTCACCGGTAATAACTTTGCCAGACGGATTATATGTGAATTGGGGACAAGCAAATTGCAATCAGGTGGTTTAGTCTTGAAGTCGTCAAAATAAGTTTGGTATAGGTATAAGAAATGATTGGTACAGACTGATCTTTAGAATGAGGAGGTATTTTCGACTGAACTAATTCATGATGGACAATTTTGACTAAGTGTACGCCATCGAAAGCTTGTTGGCAAATGTAATTTTAAGAATAGATCTGTTCTCTTTTCATCATTTCTAATGCGAACTGGTAAAACAAATCTGTGACTTGCAATATCCGAATCATTCATATTTGTAAATTTGTATTTGTTTGAATGAGGGTTTGTAACAGTGGTTGCCAAACTTAAATTGAACAGACAATGAAGTTTGGAAAGGTGTAATGAATAAAGTTCATGTGAATGTGTTAATTACCTATCGGCTTTTGTATAAATGGCCTCAAGTCATTAATAAAGAAATCATGCAGAGTAGATTATGTATAATGACAATGACCTTGACGGCGTCTTCGTCGAGGAGTAGAGTTGAAAATATTCATCACATTCACCGAGCTAAACGAAGGACTAGATTGAATACCTATACCATCAATTTTGTCATTGAAACCATATGGTGTCGCAGTTCCCAATTGTCGAATCCAGTAGTCAACTTTTTATCAACTATTTATCAACTTGTTCAAATCCACTTAAGTACATTCGTCATGTTGATTATATTAAAAACACATGGAAGTAACGAAGATTGCAATTCATTCAGCTGCACAAGTTACTAAGTTCTTAAAAGAGGCAACATATGAGAAAGTTGAATCTAAAATAAAGGATGCACACCTTCTTCTTATGTACGATTAATGTTCCAATGTTGTATCATGTTGACGATAAACTGTTATTAGAGTAATGGATCACACACGTTATGTACTTGTCCAAAACAGGACCAAACAGTTACTACACTTTTACGTGACTCTCGCAGATAAAAACACGTGAATCATGGTAAGTATCTGACTTACACCAATACAAAGATTAAATTTGTTCAACTCTACAATTTATTCGTAATTTAGTTTTTAAAATATGGTTTTGTTCATCTAATCTTTTTTTTCCTAGTTAAGAATTAAGCTATTGGTAAAATTCAAAACATCGATTTTTTTATTATAATTTTGTTGATACATATAGAAAATTTGAAAACTGCTGAAGGGAAAATCATATGCAACCATGCTACTGTTTTTACTACCGACAACAGGCACGTATCTTGAATTTGTCTAATTATTACCACATGGCATACCTTCAGAATTGATAAAAAAAAATGTAACTGTCAAAACGTCAAAATAAATTATTAATGTGCAGATGCAATTCACTAAAGTAGTAAAGAGAACACAATCCGCTTAAATAAAACAGACATTACAAGGATTCATCTACATTTTTTTAAACAAATTGATCCTCCTTCACAGACAGTTAGATAATCCTATTTGTCATATTCATTCATATCATCAAAATTTTAAATATTTATGAATTTCTCCCACATGAACCACCTGAAGTGCTATTTCAGAAATAAGTGATACTACTTACATGAATTGAGGATGTCATTATCTTTTCGGCTCAAACAGTTGTCATTGCCAATCTACATATACGCCTTTGGGGGAATCTGATTTCCATCCGCGATTTCGAGTGTTGGCAGTACTGAAATCGGATTCGCGCTTAGTAGTGTTGTAGATTGATAACTGATTAAAGTTTCCATTCTAACGGGGGCGCGTCATTGAGGACTACGATAATAAGCTGGTATAACCAGGTAAACTGCGACTGTTAAAAAATTCATCCGCCAAATATGTCCTTAATTTATTACAAATTTCTTTTATGAATTCATTATATATGATGTTGATACTGTACATGTAGTTCGTGTGTTACAGAAAACAACACGTAAACCGTCGGCACATATGGCAAACACAAATATCGCACTTTTCTCCGGATATAACCTTTTTACAAATCATTTTTCAAATCTTACCACCATTTTTATCTTAAAATGTCTTTACCAAGTCTGGAAAATGACTATTGTTATCTTATAGATCTTTCCTGTGTGTGTTGCATTGCCCCCCCCTTTTTTTTTTGTTACACCTCTTTGTTTCTGTCGCATCATTGTTGTCCTCTTATATTTAATATGTTTCCCTTATACTTAGTATTTTACCCGAATTCGTTTTATCTCAATCGATTAATGACCTTCGAACAACGCTTTGCTACTGTTGCCCTCATTTACCAATGTATGCTTTATAATGTATTCTTCCCATATCATTAATGTACATTAACATAGAGAATTAAGTTCATGCAAACAATTGAGGTAATATACGACAGTTATATGGCCATTGCATGTTCTTTCACCGGGTCATTACTACTGCTGTTAAAATGGATAAATTATACGCCGAGTGGCCTTAAATTACGACTAGTGAACAGTCGGAAAATGTAATTAGTTGATAGTAACATTATCGGTACATCCCTTGGATGGCAAAAACTTCCAACAAAACCGTGTATGGTGTAATAGTGTATTTCATATGGTGCAATGGTATAAGGTGTATGGTGCTATGATGTATGATGTAAGGGGAACAGTGTAATAGTGTAATGAAATGAATGCATGGTGTACGACATTTATAAATGTGCAAATGTTTTACATGAATTTACAATATTGTGAACAAAATTCCTTTTGTAACGTTATGAAATAGTGGCACAGGTTGTGTGGTGTAATGGTGTATGGTGAATAGTGTAATGGTGTATGGTGAATAGTGTATTGGTGTATGGTGAATAGTGTACTGGTGTATGGTGAATAGTGTAATGGTGTATGGTGTATAGTGTAATGGTGTATGGTGAATAGTGTAATGGTGTCTGGTGAATAGTGTAATGGTGTATGGTGAATAGTGTAATGGTGTATGGTGAATAGTGTAATGGTATATGGTGAATAGTGTAATGGTGTATGGTGAATAGTGTAATGGTGTAAGGTGTTAGTTAGAAGTTTACAAGTTGTATTGCGATCAAAGTGACGTTTTCAATTGAAAGTCAATTTATTGTTGGCAGCTTAAACGTCTAATGATATGCAATCAAAATTGACAAAGGACTAAATCTGACTTTAAAATTAGATGTTATCAAAATGATTGTTTCGGCCTCGGTGGCCGATTGTTCTGAGTAGTTCCAAACTGTACTTCTGTAACACTGAAGTTGTGAGTTAAACCCCGCTCGTGCGGATGCACTGGACCCCAATCTTGATTGTCAGTTTTGATATCGAAGGTCGATTGTTTTCTCCGGGCACTCCGGTTTACTTCACCAATAAAAACTGGCAACCACAAAATAGTCCAAAAGTGGTGCATTACATGTAAAAGTGGCGTTATAACACAGAAAATTAAATTAAAAAAAAAATCAGTTCAAAACTGATTAGTAGACAGTGCTTTTACCTTTTATTTAAATATTCAGAATTCTATATCACTGCAGGCATTTCAAAACGATTAATCCTAGATGATTTGATGTACAGCAAAGCAAATTTGTAAATACACATTTTCTTATTACAGATTTCTAGTTTCAATAAATAATTGATCATCCGTGCAACTCAACGTAGCAACCTGTGTTAAACGAAATACTTGATTATTAACATCATCATCAAAGACAATCTCATTTTCATTTAGATTCATAAAACTACAATAATGTCATTATTGAAGATCAAACAACCAGATCATGATAGCAGTGTCTGTCAGGCAGATTATTATTTCCATGACATTTAACATATCATTGAAACAAATATATCAATTAAAGTAACTCACTTTTATTCCTTAGAATATAGAGTACTACTTATGTGTTCATATTTACTATATTCATCTGCTTACTATAACAAAAAATCACAAAAATACTGAGCATCGAGAAAAATTGAAAAATTAAAGTTACTAATCAAATGGCAAAGTCAAAAGAACAAACAAATCAAACGAAAGGATAACAACTGTTATATTCCTTGGTACAAAGGGTATTGATGGGGTTTACAGCTTGGATAATTTTGGGATAAATAAAGAGCAAATAAATAAAGAAAGCGCAAAATAGGACTATCAAATAAAGAACAGAGAAACTATGGTTAACAAAAAACAAAAATATAGGCTAAAAGTGTGCAAAATACTAACGTAGGAAAAATACTGAGGTGCAGAAGTATAAAGAAAAGTGAATTACGAGCATATAATATAAAGAATGGTGAATATAGAATTGAAGTACCTGCTATCCAGATCATTCTCTATGTGACGAGTAAATGACCGAAGGATCATACATATCAAACATGTATTCACTTTTAACACATTAAGATGACTGACCTACAATTTACACTCAGTCTGTATATAAACTAAATTTTCTGATCTCTACCTTATTATGACGTTTTGATGTAATTGTAATAGTCTTAGGCGAGTTATAACCTAATTTTATTATCTAAACCTTTTAAGACACATATTTATCAATATATTAGGACATCAATGCAATCTTATTCATTGTTAAAACTAACGAAACTTTTTGAAAAGCATTTGCTTGTATCAATAATAATCTCTTTCGGTTACGGAATTGAAAAAGAAAACAGTCGTGAGGCTTATCTTTTCCGAGGAATTAATTCAATCATGTACAAGAATACTAGGTAAATTGATATACAAAACTTGTTGCCTCCTGTCCCATTCTGTTTTTCGTTTTTAAGTATGTTTTTGAAAACCAAGCACAGTTTTGCAACGCAGTTTTTTTTTTATTTGGCATAGTATATCTTAATTTAGAAAAGTGAAAATAATTAAACAAACAAAAATCCGAAGGAAATATTTAAACGCCAAGTCCCTTTATAAATGGCAAAAAAAAGTTCAAAGACATTACTCAAATGAAAAATAACTGTTATATTGCTGACTTGGTATATGATTTCCTCATGTAGGAATGGTGGATTAAACCTAGTTTTAAATTGTCTTATCCAAAGCATAGATTACCTTAGACGTATTTTGCACAACTTTTTGGATTTTTGGGGCATCAATGCTCTTCAATTTTGTACTTTCTAACTGCATTGATCTGAGCGTCACTGGTGAGTCTTAAGTAGACGAAATGCCCGTCTGGCATATTAAAATATAAGCCTGTTGCCTTTAATAACTATTATTACTAGCTCATCACACAGGTCATTAACTTGTTGACGCATTTGGATAAAGATTACTTGCTCGTTATGTTCATCTTAATGTTAAGGTAAATTCATAACTTAGTCTAGATCGATGCTTAAAGAGTGCAAAATACCAAGTTCATAACCACAACTTATCAGTCGACTAAAGTTGACATTGGCTTTGTATTTATAGAACAACATCAAATGTAGCTGGCTAGAATTTAAATGGGAATCTTTATCAGAAAGGAAGCTAATTAAAATGAAAAAGCTTACTAATATATATGTTATGAAATCCTCTTACATTGTAGGACAAGTACTTAATGTAGTCTCAAAACAGATAATTATAAATGACGCCCACATATTTACTTCTAACACTAGGTACTCTTAACTTCACTGTACAATCAAGTATTCCTAATTAGTATGCTTCGAATACATAGATTAATTGGGCAAATCTCAAACATCTCTCAAACTGGAAATTAAACTCTTGAGGATGATAGTGATAGTTTTTAAGTTTATATTAATTAACAATTTACCATCTATTGTATAATTAATTTTTGTCAGAAACTGCCCTTGACACAGTTTGTTTTCAGTATGCAATCATTACAATGTTAACCTTTTATATTCACAGTTTTATACTTGTACTCCCTTTGTATGCACTTTCGTGAATTGCATACTCTCGAAAGACAAATAATTCCCGTTTATGTACTTTCATGAGAAGGCTCTCTTCTTTCAAGTGTATAATTCATTGGTATTTGTACTGTTTCGGCCATGAAACAATTGTCATGGTAATTTCAAACATTATGTCTCTAGTTGAATGTTTTGCAATTAAAGAAAAAACTTGAATAAAGAAAATAAACATTGATCATGGCAATTTTAAAACTTAAAGATAAATCATGGAAGTTGCCTGAACCATATATTGTAACCATGAGTCATGTTAAAAATCGTTACTGAAATAATGGATTTCAGTCAAACAGTCATATAAAAGTCCATCTTAGCCATACAATAGTTAAAACGTCATTTGAAAACGACATTATTAACATCGGAAAAGACGAGGGCAATAAACTTACCTTATCACGGCGTAGCTGTGCGAAAATCTGAGTGAAATTATTTCTTAATTCATTGTGTGCTGGAATAAAAAAACATTGCAAATATGAGTTGTCATTTAGTTACGCCCAAAGCTTTAACACTTCAGTTCTATACGCTATATCGCCATCTAAATTGAGATCAGAATGACAGTTCTCCTTCTTGAATATCATATATAGCTTTTATAAACAAAATGATATTTACAAAGCCAATTGATTATAATTTATACATTTTAATCAGGGAAATGTTGGTTACACAACTGTATATAACAGAACAATTAAACCATCCAGGTGTCAAAACTAGTATACTGGCATCACCAAGATTTTAAGGATGTACTTAGGTGAGGTTTTGGAATTTGTGTCAAATGTTCGGACTCCTTGGTGTTTTTCCATACAATACAATGTAAAATATTTTGCCCCATAACACCCATTTATTTTTTCATACAAGACTTAATAGCTCATGAAAGGTCATTTACCAAAATTTTAGACGATTCTTAATTTTCTTTCTTTTGTTTTGAGACCTAATAATACCAATGCAAACATAAGGTAAAAGTCAGAGTCAGCCTTTTCCCGCCATATGTTAAATCTCAAATATCTCGAAAAGGAGGTCCATGACATATCAATATTTTTAACTTATTTTTATCCTTGGTTGATGCTCTATCAGCTTATAGTATCAATTTTAAATTCTTAATTTATTAATTTTCACCTAACCTCACCTAAGTACATCCTTAAGATGTTAAAAATGAAATAAGGTTATAACATTAAATAATTTAAATATGTCAGTCTTATTATCTTGTTTTTTTGTTGTTTTTTTTTAAATAAACTGTTGCTTTGTTCATTTAGACTTTATTTCATTTTAAAAGATTTAGGCTACATGCAAAATTAAACCATCGAATTTGTTTCATTATAATGTTGTTGATACAAATAGGTGTAAATTGTGGAAGAGGAAATGCATACGCACACATACTGATGGTTACTATCGACAACATGTCTTAAATTAGACTAGTTATTATCACATAGTATGACTTTAGAAATTGTTAAAATGTAACTGTCAAAAAGTCAACAACTTATTGAAAATCAAGGGCAATTTATAAAAGTAGTAAAGAGAACCTAATCCGTTTAGATAACATAGACATTACCAGAATTAAACTACATCTTTTTTAAAACATATAGTTCACTCACCATAGTTATGACAGATTTTGATAATCCTATTTGTCATATTCATTTATATCATCAAAATGTTAACTATTTAAAAATTTCTCCCCCATACACCACCTGAAGTGTTATTTCAGAAATAAGTGTTACTTCTTAAATGCATTCAGGATGTCACTATCTTGTATTCTCAAACAGTTTTCATCACCAATCTTCATATACGTCTTTTTCCATTCTGATTTCCATGCACGATTTGGATGCTGAAATCGGATCCACGCTTGTAGATTGATAACTGCTTAAAGTTTTATTCTAACGGGGCCTATCATTGAAGACTACTACAGCACTCAAGTTTACCGACTCGCCCACTCGTACAAGTGTGTATTACTGAAACTGTAGATGTAGTTCGTTTGTTAATAAAAACACATAAACCGTCGGTTACCACATCTTGCGAACAAAACTATTCTGCCTTTCTCCGGATATAACCATTTTTTTTTTTTTTCAAATCTTACCAATGTATGCTTTATGTATTCGTCCTATAGCAAAGGTATATCAACAAAAAGAATCAAGTTACTTGCAAACAGTTGATGTTATACAGTAAATAATCATAAATTAATGCGATGTTTTTATTTTTGCGAAAAATATCACAGGATATGAGTTGAACATAATTTTTCTCAATATCGCAACAATTTAACTTGCGTTTTAGTCTAAAATGACAAAATCGCAATAATAAATGAACGCAATAATTTCTGAATATACAAAAGTCATAAGGCCATTGTATGCTCTTACACAAGGCCTTTACTTCTGCTGATAAAATGGATTGACTATACGCCGAGTGGCCTGACAGTCGAAAAATGAAAGTAGTTGATAATAACATTTTCGGTACCTATTTTATTGTGCAATCTAACAAATAATGTCTTTTCAGTGATGTTTGAAGTCATAACAATGAATGTCCTTTACAGATGGACTTTAAACAACAGGATATTCTTAAAAGAGTTCGCTTCTCAGTTTCAAAATGATTAACTTTTCAAAACAATAGTTTATAGTGATAGAGGATTAATAAAGGATTCAAAATAGCAAAACAAAATATATAGGTCAATGTGCTTGTTTTCGATATATAAGCCATTGAAATTTTGGCGGGAAAATAATCTCTCTTGACTTTTCATAGCTTTATCATTGACACAATTAAGGAGGCTCGACTCGCGGGTACAAAAATTTTAGCAAAAAAATAAATATTTGTTTTCTAATTACAAATTTTATTTATTACTCTTTTAGTTCTTACTTTATGATATGGTAAAAAAAAATCAACCAAAACAATCGATTCGGATTGGCCCCAGATGACTTTTAAAATGTTTATAGCATTGAAAAAGCTCCAAAATTATCTCCCTTTGGTGGAAAAATGCCAGTTTTTGGAATTAAAATTGAAATATCTTTTTTAACTCATCGGTGACCTATAGTTCTTTTATTATTGTTTTCAAATAAGCTGTACATAAACTAAATAATTGTAAAAATTTAGCGATTTCTGTAATTTATTTCTTTTTTTTTTATTTCGATATTACTTTTACTTCTCCTCAAGTTCTTAGTTCAACAGAAAAAAATGACACTAACCAAAATGTATGCTTCTTTCGGAGGCAGATTGTGAGCTTAAATGAACGGTGACCCCATGTTTTTGTTTCATTTATCTAATAAGTATATAATAAAGTTCATTTATAAAAAAATATAGCAAAATCAAATATTTAAAAAAAAAATGACTTATACCCGCGAGCCCCCTTAAGTTCTCAAAGTCAAAATATAATTAGAATTGTATTAGACTTTTACACTTTTCTTATCATTACACATGTAAAAGATTTATAAAAAGAAAAATGGGGGTCAAGGGCATTTTTTTGTATAGGCATTCAAATGGATAAAACCAGAGAATTACGAAAATCTGACAAAAATCCCAAAACATGACAAGCGAACTTCCTTAAGTGTAAACGTCTTATGATATGCCATCAAAATCGACAAAACGACTTAACCTGACTTTAAGATTAGATGATTATCAAAATGATTGTTTCAGCCTCGGTTGTCGAATGGTCTAAATAGTTACAAACTGTACTACTGTGACACTAAGGTTGTGAGTTCGAACCCCGCTTGTCAGGGTGCACTCAACCCCAATCTTCATTGAATAGGATTGTCAATTTCCATATCGAAGGTCGGTAATAGTGACAAACAAAAAGGTAAAACATGGTACACAAAAGAACAAGTGGTCAGTATGCTGGAGTTTCTTATCGACAACATATTTGTTTAGTTTGGAGGTAGACTTTTTCAAAAATTATCGGCATTCCTATGGGAACGAACTGCGCGCCTCTCCTTGCTGACCTCTTCTTATTTTCATATGAATCGGAGTTCCTTCAGACACTTGTCAAAAACAAGAAGATCAAAGAAGCCAGGTCATTTAATTTCACATTCAGATATATTGATGGTGTTCTTTCCATTAACAATCCGAACTTTTCTGAGCTCCTACTCAGACTTTGTAGAACGTCACCAGTGTCTGAGCAGAAAGTTGATGAACCAGGGGTATGTCAAAGAACGTCTCGTCCTTTTTCTAAAAAATTTCATCGGAAGGTACCCAGAACTTGTTCATAAATATTCCGTATCAACTTCACAAATAATACACGATGGTCTTGAAGTATAAATTTTGCGTACTGACGTTGTTTATTATCTTAATAAGTATTAGATACAATACAAAGGTAACAAAGAAACAGTCCGGTAACAACCGTTGCCGGATAGTTGTTCTGCACGAGTAGTCAGGTCAGGTCCGAGGCGCTAGCCGATGACCTTGACCTGACTACAAGTGCAGAAAAACTATACGACAGTTTGTTTCCGGCCTGTTGTTTTGTTACTTTTGTTTTGTATCTGACTTGTACGACGTTTCAAGGAAGAAGTATTACATTTTGCAAGCTTAATATTTGAGAAACTTAAATGGCCTCAAATCAGTAAATGTAAGTTATAGAATAAACACATTTTTTTCATTTTCCGTCAACGGAGTTTTTTTTCCAGAAAAAAAAATCAGGAATCTAATAATTTGATAAAAACAAAAGAAACCATTTCAAGTATAAGATTTATGTTATCAAGTTTGAGACTTTTTTAAAATGCAACTTCGTTGAAATGTAATATATTTAAGAAATATTTTAGTGGTAAGTAAGCTAACGTTTAATTTTATGGGTGAAACGGAAAGCGGGAGGGGGCCTTAATGGATTTGAAATAAACAGGCTGTGATCTTTACTTTGATGAAAAAATGCAGGATGTGCCATTTCATTTCCCCATTCCCCCTTTAAACATTTCGTGAAAATCGCACGTTTGCTGTCAAATACATGAATTTAATATTCAGTGGGGGGAGGGGTGCCGTGGGTTGGAATCCCTTTTTTTGGACGATCAATGCATGTGAATGTGGACAAATAGTGGAAACCCCCCTTTTTCTTGGGTTGGGAACCCCTTTCTTAAAATGACTGGATCCGCCCCTGATAGATTTGAAATCAACTTATAATTAAATTTAATAACAATATAAATGTATCAAAAGAATGAATTTTCTACTTCATTATTGAGTGAAATGTTATATAAAAAAGGATTTTGTTCTGTTATTGTATATATTAAGACAAATACTTAAAAAAAATATAATGCTCAGTCTCTGCAAGTGTTGATCGCGATTAATTAAACACGTGTTACTATATGACCAATCGCAGCCAACCGTCCAAAAGTGAGGCCTGACATAAGTTGGATGATTTTCTTCAAGAGTTGCTGCTTATTTAGACATGTATTACACGAACACTTTTTATTTATAGGATCAATCGTGCATTGGTGAGTTGATAGGGATTTTATCTTTTGATGAGATTTGTTTCTTATTTACATAGTTTCTGTCTTTTTTAATTGAAATATAAACGTCGGTATCATCATTTCTTCACTTTCAGCATTATCTAAAATTACTATTCATATCCATGCTCCATAAAAAGGGAGGAGAGGTATGTACTTTTCTAATTATATTAACTATTTACCTTTACAACACCATCACCCAACATATATATATATATTTTTTTTTTTAAATTAGCACTATAATATATATATACGGTATTCGAAAAATCAGGAATCATGCAGATCATTAATTTGTTATCTGCTTGACCATAGTAATTTTTTTCTCATAAAATTTGGGATCAAAATATCTCTTTAATTCGAAGAAAAACATACCCCCCCCCCCTTTTACGAATCTATTAGTATACTGATATGAATAGTATTTTACTGGAAATGTTTTAAAAATTATATTGATGATAACGGAAATATTTATTAAAAAAAAGACAGGAAATATGTCGGTGAACCAAAAAGTTCAAATCTAATTGAAAGTTAAAGTGCCCATGAACTCATTGTTCATGCACGAGTGATTCTTTTCATAAAAAGTGTCCGTGTAACAACTATAAAGAGTCCGTGTCTCGTCTAAAAAGAGTCCGTGTAACACCCGTTAATGTACTGTTTTTCTATAGCTCTGCGGGGGGCAAAGTCGTACAACGTGTTATATTATTATTTTATTTGTCTTTATTAATATTACTTTTACTGTTAAGTCTGTTTTTTTAGATATCCTTTTTGACGGAACTCTGTGCTTATGTATCCCATCATACTTTGAACGACAAAATTATTTTATGACGTGACTCTGTACCTATGTATCTTGTCATACTTTCAATGACAAAATTATTGTATTTATTAATAGTACTTTTACTGTTAACTATCTTTTTTTGTGATATACATTTGATGTGACTCTGTACTTATGTATCCCGTCATATTTTGAACCACACTATTATTTTATTTATTATTACTTTATACTGAACGACAAAATTATTTCATGTCTACCTGTGCGAATTTCAAACGCGCAATTTTACACAAGTACTCAAAACCCTTCTTCCTTGATGGGTGCATTTTACATAGACAAATAAAATCGTATAATATAATCAAAATGAGGATGTTAATTTGATGTATGCCTTTTTGTGCTTCTTCGTTACATTTGTTGTTTTTATAGTTAAGATGATAACACAATGTTGACTGCTGTACCCCTATTTTTGACATTTTAAACTATTGTGTCTGTTTGTTTTGTTCACGCATCGGTGGCAATATAATGGAATTTGATGGGACTGTCATACAAGTGAGAGGTTTAGTTAGCTATAAAACCAGGTTCAATCCACCATTTTCTACTTTTGAAAATGCCTGTACCAAGTCAGGAAAATGACAGTTCTTGTCCATTCGTTTTTGATGCGTTTTGTTATTTGATTTTGCCATGTGATTATGGACTTTCCGAATTGATTTTCCTCTGAGTTCAGTATTTTTGTGATTTTACTTTTTTCTCCGGGCACTTTGGCTTCCTCCCCCAATAAAAACTTGCCGCCACGAAATAGCCCAAAAGCGGTGCATACAAGTGATGTTAAAACACAAAAAATCAAATCAAATTAAATCAGTTCAAAACTGGTTAAGTAGACAGTGCTATAACCTTTTATTTGAATATTCAGAACTCTGTTTGACTAAAGGCAATTCAAAACGATTTATCCTAGATGATTATATGTACAGCAAAGCACATTTGTAATCATATTTTCTTATTATAGATTTCTAGTTTCAATAAATAGTTGCTCATCCGTGCAACTCAACGTAGCAACATGGATTTAGCGAAATACTTGATTATTAATATCTTCATCATGCGACAGTCTCATTTTCATCTAGATTCATAAAAACTACAATAATGTCATTATTATATTTGTTATTCTCATCGGATTTTGTCTAATGCTTAGTCAGTTTCTGTGTGTGTTTCATTTTAATGTTGTGTCGTTGTTCTCCTCTTATATTTAATGCGTTTCCCTCAGTTTTGGTTTGTTTACCCTGATTCTGTTTTTTGTCCATAGATTTGAGAGTTTTGAACAGCGGTATACCACTGTTATCTTTATTCATGATTGCAGATCAAACAACTAGATGAAGATAGCGGTGATTATTTTTTCCATGATAGTTTAGAAAGAGCAAATGAATGAAACAAACCCTATCAATTACTGTAACTCGCTTATATTCCTTAGAATATAAAGTACTACTTTTATGTACACCTTTACTGTGTTCATCTGATTACTATAAAAATATAAAGTCACAAATATACTGAACTCCGAGGAAAATGAAAAAAGGAAAATAAACTAATCATAGAGACCAGGATTGAAGTCATATTTATGCCAGACGCGCGTTTCCTCTACAAAAGACTCACCATTCACACTCGAATCAAAATCTTAAGGTGGTACCCAACACTTTCACTAAAATTAATTTGGCTCGCTTAATTTTCAAAAAATTTTGACAAAGTATTTATGTTGACCCTTTAACCAAAATATACATTTTATGAGAAAAATTACACTGGTTATATAGCAGATTGACAAAGACAAATTTTGATCATTGAGAAGCTTAATATTCCCTTTACAACACAACGTTATTAAAACATTTGGCTGATTTTACAGAGTTATCTCCCTGTAGTGTTAGGTACCACCTTAAAAAGGCCAAATAAAGTACGAAGAATTTCTTCAGTTTTGCCAAATACAGCTAAGGTTCCTAATCAAATGGCAAAATCAAATGCTCAGACACATCAAACGATAATATAACAACTATCATATTCCTGACTTGGTACATAGGGTATTAATGGAGTTTATAGATTGAGAAATTTGGGGATGATGACACAGAGTAACATCAGAGAAATAAAGAAAGAGCAAAATAGGGCTAACAAATAAAGAAAAGAGAAAATATGGTATACAAAAACAAATAAAATAGAATATTAGTGTACAAAAAACAAAAGTAGGTAAAATACTTGGGTGCAGAAGTATAAAGAAAAGTGAATTACGAACACATAATATTAAAGATGGTGAAAAATTACCTATCCATGTTACAAAATATAAAATTGAAGTATCTGCTATCCATATCATTCTTTATGTGGCGTGTACGTGACTGAAAGATCGTATCAAACATGTATTTTTGTATGTCTACCATCTTACTTTTATCACATTAAGATGGTAGACATACAATTTACACTTAGTCTGTCTATAAATTAAATGTTCTGTCCTCTACCTTATAATGACGTGTTGATGTATTATTTAAACTTTTAAAGAGACATATTTTCAAGAAAATGAGAATAACAATACAATTCTGTATATTGTAAAAGCTAACAAAACTTTTAAAAAGCATATGCTTGTATCAATAATAACCTCTTTCGGTTACGGAATATAAAAAGAAAACAGTCGTGAGACTTACTTTTTCCAAGGAATTAATTCAATCATGTACAAGAATACTAGGTAAATTGATATACAAAACTTGCTGCCTCCTGTCTCATTCTGTTTTTCGTTTTTAAGTATGCTTCTTAAAACCCAGCACAGTTTTGCAACGCAGTTATTTTGATTTGGCATAGTATATCTTAATTTAGAAAAGTGAAAATAATAAAAAAAAAAAAAAAAAATAAAAAAACGGAGGAAAAATTTAAACGGTAAATCCCTTTATGAATGGCAAAAAAAAAGTTCAAACACATTACTCAAACGAAAAATAACTGTTATATTGTTGACTTGGTTTATGATTTCCTTCAAGTACAAATAATGGATTAAACCTGGTTTTATATTTTCTTATCCCAAGCATAGGTAACATTAGACGTATTTGGCACAACATTTTGGACTTTTGGGGCATCAATGCTCTTCAGCTTTGTACTTTCTAACTACATTGATCTGAGCGTCACTGATGAGTCTTGTGTAGACGAAACGCCCGTCTGGCATATTAAATAATAAGCCTGGTGCCTTTAATAACTATTATTACTAGCTCATAGCCCAGGTCATTAACTTGTTGATGCATTTGGATAAAGATTACTTCTTATAACCTTTAGCATAGCACACTACGGTCACGTTCTATAAACAAGTGCTCAATGATTACTTTTTAAAACATATTTGCTCTTTATGTTCATCTTAGGTAAATACATAACTTAGTCTAGATCAATGCTTAAAAGAGTGCAAAATACCAAGTTCATAACCACAACTTATCAGTCGGCTAAAGTTGACATCGGCTTTGTATTCATAGTGCACCCAAGTATTCCTAATTAGTATGCCTCGAATACATAGATTAATTGAGCAAAATTCAATCATCTTTCAAACTGGAAATTAAACTCTTGACGATGATAATGATAGTTTCAAGTTTATATAAACTAACATTTAACCATTCATTGTATAATTTTTTTTTCAGCAACTGTCCTTGACACAGTTTATTATCAGCATGCAGTCATTACAATTTTTAACATTTACAAAATACAATGTTTTTAAAAGTTTAATACTTGTTCTCCCATTTTGGGTACTTTCGTAAATTGTTTCCACTCTCAAAAGGTATTCTTGTCTTTGTTCAAGTAGTTGCCTCCCCTTTCGTATACTTTTCTGAATTGGCTCTCCTGTTTTAAGATTGTAATTCGTATATACATGTACTGTTTCGACTGAGGAACCATTGTTATGGTAGTTTCAAACAATATGTGTCAGGTTGAATGCTTTGCAATTAAATTAATATCTTAGATCAAGAAATAAAACAGAGATGTCAACTTTAAAACTAAAAGATAAATCATGGAATGGAAGTTGCCCGAACCATATATAGTAGCCATGAATCAAGTTAATAATCGTTACTGAAATAATGTTTTTCAGATAAAAAGTCCATCTTAGCCATACTATAGTTACAAAAAAGACCATTTAAAAACTTACACTATTAGCATCAGAAAAAGAGGTGACAATAAAATTTACCGTACCACCACGTAGCTTTGCAAAAATCTGAGTGAAATTATATCCAAATTCAATTTGTATTGCAAAAACAAAACATTGCAAATATGATTTCTCATTTAGGTACGCCCAAAGCTTGTATACGTTAGTTATACATGTTATAGACCCGATATCGCCATCTGAATTTAGATCAGCATAACATATCTCATTTTTTAATATTATATAAACAAAATGATCATACAAACCCAATTGATTACAATTGAAACATTTTAATTAGGGAAATGTTGGTTATACAACTACATAAAACAGAACAATTAAACCATCATGATGCAAATACTAGTCTAAGTCATCCCCAATAGGTGGTGGTCATATTATATATTATTCTCAGTCAGGCTTTTCAAACACGATACATTTCTATTTTAGCTTTGTATAAAGTCGAAGGATCACTGACTTGGCTTTTAACTTAATAATCATTTTCGAAATGTTTTTTTATATTTTGCGTGCGTTCTCTACCAAAAACTCATTATAAATACTTGGCTTTTGAATTGTGTACCCAGATGTTTAAGCATCATAATACTCATCAGTGACACTCGAATTATAATGTCAATAATAAAATTGAGAATGGAAATAGGCAATGCGTCAAAGAGACAACAACCCGACCATAGAGCAGACAACAGCCGAAGGCCACAAATGGATCTTCAATGCAGCGAGAAAACTCCCGCCCCCGGGGGATTCCTTCAGCTATGAAACACGAGCGAGAAAATTCCCGCCCCCGGGAGATTCCTTCAGCTATGAAACACGAAACTGAAGGGCATTAAATACCCCAAAAAGTTTTGTTTCAAACTAAACTAAGGTAAACTACTGTCGATTCATTAATTTTCGTTGGATACCAATTTTCGTGGATTTCGTGGTTACAGGTGAACCACGAAATTAAATGTCCCAAGAATGACAGATTTGCTATAGGCTTGTATGTAGACTGCATCAAAACCACGAAATTAAATATCCACGAACATGGAAGTTTTCCCTAATCCACGAAAATTGGTACCCACGAAAATAAATGAATCCACAGTATTCAAGGAGTTGAAAATCGTAGGTATTGCATTAACTTCTAGGTTAAGTAGACAGATGATTTATAATGATGACAATGATAAACCATATCAACAAGGGATTGTAGACTATTGGACTGATGATAACTTCTTCGAAGAAACTCTACCAGCAGTGGAATCGACCCAAAGGTTCCAAATAAACGTATAAACTTCTCTGTGTTGACATGAATTATCATTGATATTGTCATATTTATAGATTAAGTGTTTACAAAACTTTGAAATGTTGAAATACTGAGGTTTTTCTACCTCAGAATATATTACCCTAGCTGTATTTGACAAAACTTTTATGATTTTTTAAATTTTTTTTGTATTTGCTCATCACTATTATGCTGTTATTCTAGTGCTATATTAACATTGTTATCAAAACGCGAGTTTGAGCATGCTTAAAAAACAGGTTCAACCCACCATCTTCATTGGCGGATTCAGGGGGGGTCCGGGGGTTGGAACCCCTCCTTTTTTGGCCGATCAATGCATTTTAATGGGAGCATATAGTTGGAACCCCCTCTTTTTACTCTGGGTTTGGAACCCCCCTTTTTCAAATGGCTGGATCCGCCCCTGATATTTTAATTTCCTGTACCAAGTCAGGAGAATGGCAGATTTTTATCTTATAGTTCGTTTCTGAGTGTGTTGCATTTTAGAGTTTCTGTTGTGTCTTTGTTCTCCTCTTATATTTGATGTGTTTCCTTCAGTTTTAGTTTGTAACCCTGATTTGTTTTTTCTCAATCGGTTTATGAATTTCGAACAGCGGTACACCACTGTTGCCTTTATGAGTCTATTATAGACATAACGCGCATCTGGCGCATAAGCAATATTTCAACCATGGTTTCTATGGTCAGTTTATTATCATATATATATGTAACATTAATAAAATTTACTACAAAATAGGAACTATTTAGAAAAAATTCATTCAATCATGGAAAAGTTAAAAAGTTCAAGTAGTTCAATCTTACATAAATCTGTGACATCACATTTTTGTGTATGACCATGAAAGACGTGAAAAAATAGTGAAAAAAAATACATGTATATACTATAAATTTCAGTGCAGTTCATATCATTTATCATAGATTGCGTTGTAAGTCAAAATTAAACTGTAAAATGAAGTTTTCTTTCTTCTTTTTTTTCGCATTCGTGGAAACAAAGAACAAAGGTTATCAATAGTTCATTCGATATTGTGTTATCCGTGATGAAGAGTGATCGCAGGATTATTCTCAAAATAAATGTACACGTAATAAGTCATATGTAATTAGGTCTTTCCACCTTTCCGTGGAAAGACCTATTGAATTTGTTCTGATTATTAGGTCTTTCCACTTTTCCGTGGAAAGACTTATAGGTTTTGTTCTGATTATTATTAGGTCTTTCCACTTTTCCGTGGAAAGACCTATAGGTTTTGTTCTGATTATTATTATTATTATTATTATTATTAGGTCTTTCCGTGGAAAGACCTATTGAATTTGTTCTGATTATTATTAGGTCTTTCCACCTTTCCGTGGAAAGACCTATTGAATTTGTTCTGATTATTATTTTTTTTTTTTCTTCCGCCTAAATTTTTTTCTTGCGTAGTATTGACGTTTCAAAAGATGTCGCTTAGATATTTGGAATATGATGTCGTATAGTTTATACGCTTTGAAAATTTACAACTGCGTAACAAAATACTTTACGTTGTAAGAGTTATCTCCCCAAACACTGTTATTCTTGTGGCCACTACTCCTTTGCAACCGTAAAAGATTACGACAAATTTGTTTTACCAAATTGCTCGTTATATCTTCAGGATTAGGCAATTCATTTGGACCGAAGCTTTCCAGGGACTCTATATGAGAGTTATTTCCCCTCATGTATTTGATATAAGTGATTTGCATTTCTAACTGGTAAACCATAAGTTATAGAGACCTAGGGTCTTTTGATTTGAGATCCTTGGTCCAAAAAAAATAAAATTAGGTCAACGTCGAAGGTCAAGGTCATATTTTAAATTTTTATTTTGGCTTATTTTCACCTATTTTCATATGTCGTATGACATATCGACAAATAATTTTTCATAAATTGTTAGTTGCGACATGTCCTTACTTGTATATTTTGGTTGAAAGGGTGCGCAGACAATAAATGGGAGTTTTTGCCCATCTTACATTTAGAATTACGCGTCAAGTGATATTACTCTTTAACCAAACATATTAAAGACCTAGGGTCTTTTGATTTAAGGTCCGTGGTTTGTGACCTTGAAATTGAGGTCAAGGTCATAGGTTAATAGGACGTTCTAGATTTTGGCCTTTGCTTTAAATTCATATAAATACATCATAAAGCCATAGGAAATAACATTTTAAACTGATTTTCATATTTCGATATCAAAATAGATCTTTACTAGTGGAAAGACCTTCAATTGTTCTCTGAACAATTGGTTTTTAATTATTTTTTTTTTTTTTTTTTTTTTTTTTTCTTCCGCCTAATTTTTTTCTTGCGTAGTATTGTTGTTTCATAAGATGTCGCTTAGATATTTGGAATATGATTTTGTATAGTTTATACGCTTTAAAAATTTACAACGACATAACAAAATACTTTACGTTGTAAGAGTTATCTCCCCAAACACTGTTTTTCTTGTGGCCACTACTCCTTCGCAACCGTAAAAGATTACGACAAATTTATTTTACCAAATTGCTCGTTACATCTTCAGGATTAGGCAATTCATTTGGACCGAAGCTTTCAAGAGACTCCATATGAGAGTTATTTCCCCTTATATAAATGATATAAGTAATATGCATTTCTAACTGGTAAACCATAAGTGATAGAGACCTAGGGTCTTCAGATTTGAGGTCCTTGGTCCAAAAAAATGAAAATGAGGTCAAGGTCAAAGGTCAAGGTCATGTCCTAAATTTTGATTTTTGCTTATTTTCACTAATTTTCTAATACCGTATGACATATCGACAAATAATTTTTCATAAATTGTTAGTTGCGACATGTCCTAACTTGTATATTTTGGTTGAAAAGGTGCACAGAAAATAAATGGGCGTTTTTGCCCATCTTACATTTAGAATTACGTGTAAAGTGATATTACTCTTTAACCAAACATATTAAAGACCTAGGGTCTTTTGAATTCAGGTCCTTGGTTTGTGACCTTGAAATTGAGGTCAAGGTCATAGGTTAATAGGACGTTCTAGATTTTGACCTTTGCTTTAAATTGATGTTAATACATCATAAAGCCATAGGAACTAACATTTTAAACTGATTTTCATATTTCAATATCAAAATACATCTTTACTAGTGGAAAGACCTTCAATTGTTCTCTGAACAATTGGTTTTTAATTAGGTCTTTCCACCTTTCCGTGGAAAGACCTATTGAATTTGTTCTGATTATTATTTTTTTTTTTTTTTTCTTCCGCCTAAATTTTTTTCTTGCGTAGTATTGATGTTTCAAAAGATGTCGCTTAGATATTTGGAATATGATGTCGTATTGTTTATACGCTTTAAAAATTTACAACTGCGTAACAAAATACTTTACGTTGTAAGAGTTATCTCCCCAAACACTGTTTTTCTTGTGGCCACTACTCCTTCGCAACCGTAAAGGATTACGACAAATTTATTTTACCAAATTGCTCGTTACTTCTTCAGGATTAGGATATTCATTTGGACTGAAGCTATCCGGAGACTCCATATGAGAGTTATTTCCCCTTATGCATTTGCTATAAGTGATATGCGTTTCTAACTGATAAACCATCAGTGATATAGGCCTAGGGTCTTTGGAATTAAGTCCCTTGGTCCAAAAAAATGAAAATAAGGTCAAGGTCAAAGGTCAAGGTCATATTCTAAATTTTGGCTAATTTTTTCATTTTCAACAACCGTGAAAGACAATGACAATTTATTTTTACTGAATTGTGAGTTGCGACATGTTGGATCTTATAAATTTTGGTTGGAAGGGTGCGTAAACAATAAATGACAGTTTTTGCCCATTTTATATTTAAAATCATGCCTAAAGTGATATAACTTATTAACCATACATGTTACAGACCTAGGGTCTTATTATTTGAGGTCCTTGGTTGGTGACCTTGAAATTGAGGTCAAGGTCAAAGGTTAATAGGACGTTCTAGATTTTGACCTTTGCTTTAAAGTCATATTTATACATTATAAAGTCATAGGAACTGACATTTTAGATTGTTTTTAAATATTTTGATTATAAAATAGATATTTACTTGTGGAAAGACCCTCAATTGTTCTTTGAACAATTGGTTTTTAATTATTTTTTTTTTTCTTCCGCCTAATTTTTTTTCTTGCGTAGTATTGTTGTTTAATAAGTTGTCGCTTAGATATTTGGAATATGATGTCGTATAGTTTATACGCTTTAAAAATTGACAACTGCGTAACAAAATACTTTATGTTGTAAGAGTTATCTCCCCAAACACTGTTTTTCTTGTGGCCACTACTCCTTCGCAACCGTAAAAAATTACGACAAATTTATTTTACCAAATTGCTCGTTACTTCTTCAGGATTATGATATTCATTTGAACCGAAGCTATCCGGAGACTCCATATGAGAGTTATTTCCCCTTATGCATTTGATATAAGTAATATGCAATTCTAACTGGTAAACCATCAGTGATATAGGCCTAGGGTCTTTGGATTTAAGTTCCTTGGTCCAAAAAAATGAAAATAAGGTCAAGGTCAAAGGTCAAGGTCATATTCTAAATTTTGATTTTGGCTTATTTTCTCTTATTTTCAACAACCGTGCAAGATTTGGACAAATTATTTTTACTAAATTGTGAGTTGCGACATGTTGTAACTTATAAATTTTGGTTGGAAGGGTGCGTAAACAATAAATGATAGTTTTCGCCCATCTTATATTTAAAATCATGCCTAAAGTGATATAACTCATTAACCATACATATTACAGACCTAGGGTCTTTTGATTTAAGGTCCTTGGTTTGTGACCTTGAAATTGAGGTCAAGGTTATAGGTTAAAAGGACGTTCTAGATTTTGACCTTTGCTTTGAATTCATAAAAATACATCATAAAGCCATAGAGACTCACATTTTAAACTGATTTTTCATATTTCAATATCAAAATAGATCTTTACTAGTGGAAAGACCTTCAATTGTTCTCTGAACAATTGGTTTTTAATTATTATTATTATTATTAGGTCTTTCCACCTTTCCGTGGAAAGACCTATTGAATTTGTTCTGATTATTATTATTAGGTCTTTCCACCTTTCCGTGGAAAGACCTATTGAATTTGTTCTGATTATTATTATTATTTTTTTTTTTTTTTTTTTTCTTCCGCCTAATTTTTTTTCTTGCGTATTATTGATGTTTCAAAAGATGTCGCTTAGATATTTGGAATATGGTATCGTATAGTTTATACGCTTTAAAAATTTACATCTGTGTAACAAAATACTTTACGTTGTAAGAGTTATCTCCACAAACACTGTTTTTCTTGTGGCCACTACTCCTTCGCAACCGTTAAAGATTACGACAAATTTATTTTACCAAATTGCTCGTTACATCTTCAGGATTAGGATATTCATTTGGACCGAAGCTTTACGGAGACTCCATATGAGAGTTATTCCCCCTTTTCCCTTAAATTAAGTGATATGCATTTCTAAATGGTAAACCATAAGTGATAAAGACATAGGGTCTTTAGATTTGGGGTCCTTGGTCGAAAATAATAAAAATGAGGTCAAGGTCAAAGGTCAAGGTCATATTCTAAATTTTGATTTTGGCTTATTTTCATTTATTTTTAAATACCTTATGACATATCGACAAATAATTTTTCATAAATTGTTAGTTGCGACATGTCCTTACTTGTATATTTTGATTGAAAGGGTGCGCAGACAATAAATAGGAGTTTTTGCCCATCTTACATTTAGAATTACGCGTAAAGTGATATTACTAATAAACCAAACATATTAAAGACCTTGGGTCTTTTGATTTAAGGTCCTTGGTTTGTGAACTTGAAATTGAGGTCAAGGTCATAGGTTAATATGACGTTCTAGATTTTGACCTTTGCTTTAAATTCATATAAATACATCATACAGCCATAGGAACTAACATTTTAAACTGATTTTTAATATTTCAATATCAAAAAAGATCTTTTCTAGTGGAAAGACCTACAATTGTTCTCTGAACAATTGGTTTTTAATTATTATTATTTTTTTTTTTTTTTCTTCCGCCTAATTTTTTTTCTTGCGTATTATTGATGTTTCAAAAGATGTCGCTTAGATATTTGGAATATGGTATCGTATAGTTTATACGCTTTAAAACTTTACAACTGTGTAACAAAATACTTTACGTTGTAAGAGTTATCTCCCCAAACACTGTTTTTCTTGTGGCCACTACTCCTTCGCAACCGTTAAAGATTACGACAAATTTATTTTACCAAATTGCTCGTTACATCTTCAGGATTAGGATATTCATTTGGACCGAAGCTTTACGGAGACTCCATATGAGAGTTATTCCCCCTTTTCCATTTAATTAAGTGATATGCATTTCTAAATGGTAAACCATAAGTGATAAAGACATAGGGTCTTTAGATTTGGGGTCCTTGGTCGAAAATAATAAAAATGAGGTCAAGGTCAAAGGTCAAGGTCATATTCTAAATTTTGATTTTGGCTTATTTTCATTTATTTTCAAATACCTTATGACATATCGACAAATAATTTTTCATAAATTGTTAGTTGCGACATGTCCTTACTTGTATATTTTGATTGAAAGGGTGCGCAGACAATAAATGGGAGTTTTTGCCCATCTTACATTTAGAATTACGCGTAAAGTGATATTACTAATAAACCAAACATATTAAAGACCTTGGGTCTTTTGATTTAAGGTCCTTGGTTTGTGAACTTGAAATTGAGGTCAAGGTCATAGGTTGATATGACGTTCTAGATTTTGACCTTTGCTTTAAATTCATATAAATACATCATAAAGCCATAGGAACTAACATTTTAAACTGATTTTTTATATTTCAATATCAAAATAGATCTTTACTAGTGGAAAGACCTACAATTGTTCTCTGAACAATTGGTTTTTAATTATTATTATTATTTTTTTTTTCTTCCGCCTATTTTTTTTTCTTGCGTAGTATTGTTGTTTAATAAGTTGTCGCTTAGATATTTTGAATATGATATCGTATAGTTTATACGCTTTAAAAATTCACAACTGCGTAACAAAATACTTTACGTTGTAAGAGTTATCTCCCCTAACACTGTTTTTCTTGTGGCCACTACTCCTTCGCAACCGTTAAAGATTACGACAAATTTATTTTACCAAATTGCTTGTTACATCTTCAGGATTAGGATATTCATTTGGACCGAAGCTTTACAGAGACTCCATATGAGAGTTATTCCCCCTTTTCCATTTAATTAAGTGATATGCATTTCTAAATGGTAAACCATAAGTGATAAAGACATAGGGTCTTTAGATTTGAGATCCTTGGTCTAAAAAAAATAAAATGAGGTCAAGGTCAAAGTTCAAGGTCATATTCTAAATTTTGATTTTTGCTTATTTTCATTTATTTTCAAATACTTTATGACATATTGACAAATTATTTTTCATAAATTGTTAGTTGCGACATGTCCTTACTTGGATATTTTAGTTGAAAGGGTGCGCAGACAATAAATGGGAGTTTTTGCGCATCTTACATTTAGAATTACGTGTAAAGTGGTATTACTCATTTACCAAACATATTAAAGACCTATGGTCTTTTGATTTAAGGTCCTTGGTTTATGACCTTGAAATTGAGGTCAAGGTCATAGGTTAATAAGACGTTCTAGATTTTGACCTTTGCTTTAAATTCATATAAATACATCATAAAGCCATAGGAACTAACATTTTAAACTGATTTTTCATATTTCAATATCAAAATAGATCTTTACTAGTGGAAAGACCTTCAATTGTTCTCTGAACAATTGGTTTTTAATTATTTTTTTTTTTTTTTTCTTCCGCCTAATTTTTTTCTTGCGTAGTATTGATGTTTCAAAAGATGTCGCTTAGATATTTGGAATATAATATCGTATAGTTTATACGCTTTGAAAATTTACAACTGCGTAACAAAATACTTTACACTGTAAGAGTTATCTCCCCAAACACTGTTTTTCTTGTGGCCACTACTCCTTCGCAACCGTTAAAGATTACAACAAATTTATTTTACCAAATTGCTCGTTACATCTTCAGGATTAGAATATTCATTTGGACCGAAGCTTTACGGAGACTCCATATGAGAGTTGTTCCCCCTTTTCAATTTAATTAAGTGATATGCATTTCTAAATGGTAAACCATAAGTGATAAAGACATAGGGTCTTTAGGTTTGAGGTCCTTGGTCCAAAAAAATAAAAATGAGGACAAAATCAAAGGTCAAGGTCATATTCTAAATTTTGATTTTGGCTTATTTTCATTTATTTTCTAATACCTTATGACATATCGACAAATAATTTTTCATAAATTGTTATTTGCGACATGTCCTTTCTTGTATATTTTGGTTGAAAGGGTGCGCAGACAATAAATGGGAGTTTTTGCCCATCTTACATTTAGAATTACGCGTAAAGTGATATTACTCATTAACCAAACATATTAAAGACCTAGGGTCTTTTGATTTAAGGTGCTTGGTTTGTGACCTTGAAATTGAGGTCAAGGTCATAGGTTAATATGACGTTCTAGATTTTGACCTTTGTTTTAAATTCATATAAATACATCATAAAGCCATAGGAACTAACATTTTAAACAGATTTTTCATATTTCAATATCAAAATTGATCTTTACTAGTGGAAAGACCTACAATTGTTCTCTTAACAATTGGTTTTTAATTATCAATTGCATTCTTATATTACATGAATATTTAAGTGATACTTAATAAATCTGTAGAAGCTGTTATTCAATATCATCGATAATAAAGTAAGGATTAAATCAATTTATCTAATTTTGATTTAAAAATCATAATTATGTCACGCCTACAAACCATCTTTCACGCAATATATCACTGAAGACCTTTTCACAAACATAAAAAAAGTATTAGCATAAAAAGATTTACTGTTTGAAGTCATATTCTGAGTTTCACGTGGTTTCAAAATATATTCTGAGTTCGTTTTGTTTTAATGTTACACTCAGGGGTTTCAAACTATATTCTGAGTTATATTGTTTTTAATTTTAACTCGACTGTTTCGAAATATAAGTCTGAGCTCTTTGTTTTCCACTCATTGGTTTCAAATATTCTTAGTTCATTTCAATTTTCAATTTCCATTCATGGGTTTCAAAATATATCTATTCTGAATTCATGTTTTGGCGTTGGTTTTTTTTATTTCCACTCATAGGGTTTCAAAATATATTCTGAGTTTAGTTACCCACTAATGGGTTTAAAATATGTATTCTTAGTTCATTTTTGTTTTCCGCTCATGTTTTTTAATCCACTCGTGGGTTTAAAAATATATTCTGAGTTCATTTTGTTTTCCCCTCATGACCATCCACTCAACTTTGCCTCTAATGTTTGAGTAAGAAGACGATAACCAGCTCGTTTGAAAGACATTGTTTTAATCTGAAACCGCGCAATAATTATTTCTAAGCATTGGACAAATAAGTTTTCGGATTATTGGGTTGTCGGACTAATGACCAATGGGCTCTCGGAACAATGGGCCATCGGACTAACGAGCTGTCGTAAAATGGGTAGTCAATGTTGTTAAAAACTCATCTCTAATATGTGAATATTACCAATAATGATTATTCAACGAATAACATTTATACAAAACATTTAAATAAATTGGAATAGCATGGTTACATATGCAGTATGATATGAATAACCTATCTGCACTGTGGAGTTTACAGTAGGAGGTAAACTTAACAGACAACATTCCATTTATAACCAAAATAATGATTAAATAAAAGTGAGAGGTTTAGCTAGCCAAAACAAAAAAATAAATCCACCATGTTCTACATAGGAAAAATCCTGTACCAAGTCAGGATTATGACAGTTTTTATCCATTCGTTTGATGTGTTTGAGCTTTTGATATTGCCATTTGATTACCGATTTTCCGTTTTGTATTTTCCTCGGTCAGTTCTCCCTTTTTTGCTATTTTACTTTTTACAAGTAATGTTGTCATCGGAACAAAATAAAATAGAAAATTGAAATGGGGAGTGTGTCAAAAGAACAACAATTACCCAAAGAACAGAAAAAAACACAAGGCCAAAAATTGTTCAATATACTTTATATTGTATTAAAATTAAGAATGGAAATGGGGAATGTGTTAAAGAGACAACAATCCGACAAAAGAGCAGAAAACATCATAAGGCCCTAAATGGGTCTTCAACACAGCGAGAAAATCCCGCACCCGGAGGCATTACACACATTAAAAAGCGCTTTTCTTTACGTGACAATCGTCCCGTTCCCATTGACAGTTATGCAACAATAACAATCGATTGTAAGGTCACGTTAATACGATATCGTGATGGTTATGGTTAAGTTCCGTAATCAATAGTACTTCAGTGTCCTGTTACACGGGGATACAAATGGCTTTTATATTTGGGCCAATATATAATTAACAATTGGTATTGCTACACGACATGCAACTTTCCTTTCAATATAGAACTTTTTGCTTGTATATGTGCAGCAAGTTAAATGCAACTTTTTATGTCTTACTATATAATTAGGAAATTTCCTTTTGAGGACATATTACATCTTATTATATATGTATATCAAATTATATATAACCTTTTATTGCTTCGTATGCGGTATGGGTTTCGTTCATTGTTAAAGGTTGTACGTTGCTCTTTAAAATTGTTTACTTCTTTTTATGTCTTACGATCTAATCAGGAAATTCCCTTTGTGTACATATTACGTCTTATCTATATTTATGCATCTTTTTGATGATGTGATAATATTATGTCTACTGTATTTATATCAAATTATATCTAACCTTTTATAGCTTCCTATGTGGTATTGGTTTTGTTCAGTGTTAAAGGCTGTACGTTGTTCTTTTGCTGTTTACCCATACGACGTTTGGTTAGTGATCGCGAGTTATCTAATTGGCAATCATAACACACCTTATTTCTATAGCAGATACTGTATACAGTAGTTAATCGTATTTTGACATAGAATTATTCGGTTTTCGTTGACTTATGAGTTATCTCCCGTTGGTATCTTCCGCCCGTGTTTTACAATGATTGAACCTGTAAGGGAGCAATGAATATAGAAATTGAAATGCATTACTGGAAAACATTAGTAACTAAGTAAAATTGATGTACATGTATCATATTTAGTATTTTGTACACTCTACGCACCTTTTACGACTAGTGAGACAGGATTGTTCAACTTCCAAATGGTTTTAGTAGTTTACAGCTATTTTATTCAACCGTTTGTCCCAATGTATATTAATAATACATAAGATGCCGACCATTTATGTTTTGAGTTGGAAGGTTTTTCTAAATTTCTTTAGAAATAAATGCTTCAGACGGAAATGAAAAAATTCGTTTGCTACAATTAAAAATTAAAAGGGAAAGCTATTTGGGTCAAATGCTCTTTTAAATGAGGGTTAGGGTTGATGCCCTTCCTTTCTGTCTTTTAATTTCTTTTAGAAATGTTTCTCTTCTCTTTACTTTGTTACGCACGTGTAAACAACTCTCCACAAAAACACCAAACTACACAGAAATTAACAACTATATAGGTCACCGTATGGCCTTAGAAATGAGCAAATCTTATTCGCATAGTCAGCTATGTCCGACCCTAAAATGAAAAATGTAAAACAATTCAAACAAGGAAACTAAAGGCCTAATTGATGTACAAAATTATGAACGAAAACCAAGTACATATACGTTACACAGCAACAAACGACATTTTGTTCATTAATGTGCGGTTATCTTGAAACACGGAACTAAAATGTTTCTTTCGGTAGCAGTTCTGTTTTGTTAAGTAATTGCAGTTCAATAGTGCTTATATTATAACCTACCATTCAATTTTGCAACCATGTTTTCAGAACCTTTCTAAACTAGCTGCATGTATGCAGGATTGGCGTTTTCCAATGAAACAAAAATGTAGCCAAATGTAAATAGTTTAAGATTGTTAAATGAAGGATACTTCAAACCAATTTTACACGAAATTATACTCTGTTTTTCTTATTGTCATCTACACGAAGAAGAATATAACTTTATATTGCAATTCTGTATTTTATTTTTATCTATTTGTTTGCGTTTTTTATTATATTAGACATAGGAAGATGTGGTATGAGTGCCAATGAGACAACTCTCCATCCAAATAACAATTTATAAAAGTAAACCATTATAGGTCAATGCACGGCCTTCAACACGGATCGATGGCTCACATCGAACAACAAGCTATAAAGGGCCCCAAAATTACTAGTGTAAAAGCATTCAAACGGGAAAATCTATATAAAAAACGAGAAACGAGAAACACGTATAAATTACATAAACAAACGACAACTACAGTACTGTACATCAGATTCCTGACTTAGGACAGATACAAACATTTGCAGCGGGATTAAACGTTTTAATGGTACCAAACCTTCTCCCTTTTTCTGAAACAATAGTATAACATCACGACATAGAAAAACACACGATAAAATATCAATCGGAAGGCTTAACTCATCAAAAACGTAAATTAACACACTATGAACGAATAAATTTGATATGCGATACCTGAATGCAAATACATAGTTAATAACATTATTAGGGACAAACATTTAAGGCCAAAAGCAAACAAACAAGTCCGAACAAAGCCATGGCAAGACACCACCGCGAAATATTTAACAACCCTTAGACAATGATCACTTTTAAAGACAAAAACGGCTTCATAATATATACAGGTAAATGAAAAGTAACTTTTTTGGTATACTACTTCTGTGTATATAAAATCTTCCAATAAGGAATACCAAGAAAATTCTGTAATATAAATACACAATGTATACCTTATTTAACACTTGATACATATGGAGTGAATATCAACAATAAAACTATACAATTAGAGCTAGATGAAACTTCCTGTACAGATTTAAGGAGAATAATTTTGATGTTCTTAGTACGAAGAAGTGAAAATTGGTAGATATTCAAAATAATCAAACCTGGTATATAGACAATATCCATATTAATATAGAATAACAAAAAAGCATTACAAATAGTATCAACAGGTCAAATTAATGAGTTTATATCTTAAATGAGTTATTTATAACACTTAAAATATCCCGTTCACGCTATGCTTTTTTGAACCGGGTTCGACCCGAATTATTTAATCTGGATTAAAATTAGGTACTACTACTAGTGTGACCGCTTTCTTGTCTTATCAGCAAAGAATTAATTTTAGTTTTTTTCGACGAAGTTTGTTATCAAACCTTTTTTTCGGGCAGAATTTTCCTTTTTTATTTTTATCTTTTCTGTATATCCTGTTGCTATAAAGGGTGTTTAATTAATTTAATTATTTCCTTTCGTTTAATTTAACGTTCGACTACATGATTACAAACGGTTCGTCAAAACAATTAAAGATTCCTTGAAATATCTTTAAATGCAGATTATATGAAAAATCAATTCGATTGTTTGTTTGTCTCCTTTCAATCAAAACTGAAAGCATACTATGACGTCTGTCAAACAGCATTATTGATCATTGAAGCGTTTGTTATAACAACATTTACACCATATTTAACAAACTTCTAATGGATCACTGCTTTTACAGAATCCAGTCTTGATTCCATAGTATTATCAACACTCGACAATAAACAGATCGATACAATCAGAATAAATACAATTCGGTTCCCTCTGACCTTTTCCTAACTGTCACCATTGAATTAGCAGCATCTCATCATGGTAAAAAAATTAAAATTTTGTCCAATCAAATATTAGACAACTCTGATATCCATGGAAACGGTCTGCGCAAATGAATCTATATTAGGTTTTACAGATTAAATCGTACAGTTAGTTATTAGTTTAGTAGAGATAAAGAAACGCTAGAATATTATATTTTTGATAAGAGCCCGAGATTATTGTATTGGAATTATAAGAACTTTGACAAAACAGCATTTAGAAACTTCCAAACGTACGAAGGAGAACAAGTTAAGAAAAATAAAGACTTTTAAAGTTTAAAAAGAAATCAACAGCTATGAAAATCAGTTTGGAATCGTTGTGTATACTTGTGTTTGTGTGTGTGGTAACGGTTTTATCAGCACCCGCCAAAAAGAATATTGGTGAGTAAAATATAGTAGATTTCATCTTTATGCATTACAATTTGTTGTGAATTTTTATATCTTTTATATATGGTATCCGGCTTTTTTAAATTTATATTGAATTAATCTTAATTGTATTAGGAACAACATTGCTTTAGTATAAGTAGCCAAATAACATGGTATATATATGACAATTATGACAGAATACAGAGAACAATTAATGCAGAGATAACTTAATATATTAACACATATATGTGTACAACATGTTTAGTGATGAATTAATTGAGATCTTTATTTCCATGCAGCCTTTAGATAAATACATAGTTTCTTAGTTAAGCTTTATGACCCACATTTTAGGAACTTAAAAGTTGCCTTTGCGTATTTGGCTATGAAAAATAATATGACTATTGACCTTGTAGTAATCGGGCCTATGTCATGTACGAGTAAAATGTATACTTCATTCTCAATCCACAGTATGCGGTTTGGTAGCATTTCAGTAAATCGCCGTTGTTTTTACGAAACAATATTGTTGACAAATTTTTAACACATACAATTGAAGTCCTCTCATGAAAAATCTGTATATATCTAGATGCTTTGTAGTATGAACCTATTTTTTTTTATTGTTTTTAAATTCCGAGGTACATGTATTACATAATGTTATTTTTTTTCATTGATTTTCTTCTGATACTTCATGAATATAGACTTCCTCTATATTGAACTACATTGGGGAAGAGTTTTAAAACAAAGAAGAGATAGGAAAAGAGTATATGAATAAATTACATTGTTAATCTAAGTCTCGGAAATTCTTATCAATCTTAAAGTGTTGTATGTGGTGTTTTTATGTTGTTTAGAGCGGCGGAATTTGCGTTTGCGATTCCTCAATTCTGTATTGGCCTTTAACCTTTTAGGTCATTTTTCAATTTTCTTGTTTTTTACGCAAAAATTTCGTTTGTGCAAACCCCATCCATTCCATCCTTTACGTTTACCTAAAAAAAATCTCCATTTCTTCTTATTCGGTACTAAGTATTCCAAGATAATTTGATGAGATGAAATGCATTGAAAACATGATGTTAAACTTTACTGATGACATGAGCTTGGTAAATTTTGACATTATAAGAAAATGAAGCATGATGCAAATTGCTGCTTCACACACTTCATTAATATAATGGAATTCTATACAAGTAAGAGGTTTAGCTAGCTATAAAAACGAGTTTTTAATCCACCATTTTTTACATAGGAAAATGTCTGTACCAAGTCAGGAATATGATACATGTAGTTGGTTTCCATTCGTTTGATGTATTCAAGCTTTTGACTTTTCTATTTGATTAGGGACTTTCCGTTTTGATTTTCCTCGGAGTTCAGTACTTTTGTTATAATTTTACTTTTCACACTTCCATATCTTGACACCATATTGTTAATTGGAGACTTAACATTTAACAAAGATCCAATACATATTAACATATACATGTACTTTATTCCAACCCCTGTACTCTTTAAGACGACAGCACATGTAACTCTCTGCATTTTATTTTTAATTTGTCGTGTATCTTTTAAATTAAAAAGACCTCTCACAATTCAAAAACATTTCCACTTTCCCATTTTTATATGCAACATATATTGTTGTATTTTTATACACTTAACGTGTTTGGCTTTAATTTGGTCTTTTTTTTGTCAGATTTCGCCATGGCATTATTAATTCGTTTTTGACATTAATTTAGTCAGTTTTCGTCAGTTTTCGCCATGTCATTATCAATTCGTTTTTGACATTTGAGTTTGACTATCCCTTTTGTCTCATCCGCCTCTCTGAACTTTTTCAGGGACAAAATTCATTTATTTTAAATTTTAAATGACTGTATGACTCAAATGTGTTTATACATGTAAATGTCAAACTCGGAACATGCAAGAAATTTTAATCATTTTCAATTAAGGCTAATATATAAAAAAAATTTTTTTTTATCTTTTTCGTGATACGAATATTTCTATTCAGATTATTATATTTTTTAATTTGTTTGAATCAAATCTGTCAGTGGAAGTGCAAAATATTAATTAATTTTGAATATTTTAGTTTTGAACAGTTTACGGCCGTTTTATTTGACACGATAGAATAATTAATTTGGGTATGGCAGATGTTTCCTTACATGTAATATCCGTTAATACGACTGTTGATGACGCTTCTCAGTTATCAATACCTGACAAATTAATTATTCATGGAAATATAATACAAGCATTATTTTCCTGTTAATTGAGACGATTTGTAATAAATTTCACATTTTATTGTTAATCTTATCGATGATATGTTGCCCAATGTCATAATTTTCTGTTCAATTTTTACTTGAGAGTTTTCAAATACGGATATGTTAATAACTGTGCACTTGCTAACGTCAACTCAACAAATATAAGATTGTTTGGTTTCTATAATATAAATGTGTTCTTTATGCATTGTTATAAATCATAATACCATTAAAGGTACCAATTGTATTGCAACAGTTGCGCATTTCAACAAATAATTGCTCATACAAATGTTAAAGGGTCGATAAAACCCCAAAACAATAAACTAAAAGTAAAGGCAATTACAGACTCTACGAATCAGACAGATACATTCCTTATTTTTTTTTTTTACAATTTTGATGTGGAATATTTAATGACAAATTTCATTTTTCAAGTAGGTATCGTTAAAAAAAAACACATCATATGTATACATGTATGTACATTTTAAAGCGAGTTATCCTATATTCTTATTGAAAACAATACACATTGAACGTAAATAATTATATGTTTCTATTTGTTCTCGTCAGCCATATTCAGCTGTTTTTGTTCGTGTTGAATACGAACAAGTTTCGCCCACCTGATACCTGGTTATGACTTTTTGTCAGGTTGCGGTTAACTCGAAACAGGTGCTTTACACAAAAATAAGTTGCATTCACCTTTTTCATAATCTCAAGCCAAGGCATTTACGTACAAATTAATTTATAAAACTGTTTCCATGATCTAATTGTAAAAAAAAGAGATGTGGTATGATTGCCAATGAGACAACTCTCCACAAGAGACCAAAATGACACAGACATTAACAACTATAGGCTAAACATTCATTAAAACGTTCAAGGTAAACCATACATTGCTGAAGGACGCCTCCGGGTGCGAGAATTTCTCGTTGCATTGAAGACCTGTTGGTGACCTTCTGCTGTTGTCTGCTCTATGGTCGGGTTGTTGTCTCTTTGGCACATTCCCCATTTCCATTCTTAATTTTATCTTGGATTTCGTAAGAATCTAAATATTAGGATAGCAAAAATTAAAAAAAAATCAGTGTAAATCAATGAGGTTAAGAAATAACAATACACTGGAATGAAACATTCCAAATAATATTCAATTTCATTGGTTACCTAAACAGGGAATATGAACCCATATACAACAGTCAAGGACAAAACAACTATACAAATCGTAGTTTTGAATAAGGACACTCTGCTGTAATACAATTTTTATTCGGGCTTTATTGCAATCTTCAATGTGGTTGTGCAATAATTAGTACCAACAATTTGATTGTTCATATAGGACCCGGAACACGATGAGCACAAAAAACCCATATTAAACGTGTGCGTTTTGTTAGAGACATGATAAATTGCACTATTGTACTTAATGTTTCTGTTTTTCTCAATAATTGTTTAACTCTTCAAACAAAGAAACATGTAAATTGAATGTGAAATATAAAACCAAAGAGGACTGTCAGTAAAAATCACCGATAGTGCATGCATCAACCAAGTTCGTCGCATGTACTACACGTGATCACGTTGTCAGATTATATAAGGTCACGTGAGTCTTTTCTACAATAGTAGTACTTGTCTCGAATTGACAGAAAATCGAAACATTTACTATAATCAATTAAACAGAAAACAAAACAATATATTGTATCCGACTGTGTATCTGACACGTGATTTGTAATGGCGTTATATATAGTCACGTGGTTTATTGTCCGTATTATCCTCCTTCCGTAGTTTCTAACCAAAGATATTACAATTTGTATTTGAGTTTTTTCTTGTTTTTTCACCAAACAATGAATGAGATCAAATGAAAATTGGTCTCTCAAAAAGATGTTTATTTTTTCTCGTTTGAATTGTTTTACATTTGTGATTTCGGGGCCTTTTATAGCCGACTATGCGACTTTGGCTTTGCTCATATTTGAAGGCCGTACGGTGACACATAGCTGTTACTTTAACGGCATACGATACAGTTTTGATCCCGTATTTACAGTTTGATGAAAATTTCTATATAGGCTATTTTTGCCTTATTAAAACAAATATTTAATAAAAAAAATATACCTTCATGTGCTACTTTTTGAGTTAAATGAGGTCGAAATTGTGTAAATTTGCTCAAAATTCGGATTTGTGGCCGTATTTTCCCTTTCGAAAGACAACCATAAGTTTTTTGTTTTAAAAGATAAACACTAATTGTCTTTTGTTAAGTAATTTGTAATATCTGTATTTTATAATTGTCCTAAACACTTATGCATTTTTTATTCAGAAATAACTCATATTTATCAAATGGTCATGAATTGAGAAAAAAACGTAATTTTTTGCTGTATATTTATCAACATTAAAAAATTGCACTTTTTGCAGTTTTATAAAATTTTGTTCACACAATCTCCCTGCAAAATGAAACAAAATGTCTTTTTAAAAAATAGGGGTCCATGCACTTGTTTTCAAATTAAATCAGTTTGAATGATAAAAATCAGTCGAAAAATGCATCTTTTCCCGGTATGTCACAGTTTGACGTCGCGAAAATAACATTTTACGTTAGCAACGTCATTACCTCCCCTGTTACTGTAACGTATGCCCTTAAGTAAATAAATCAGGTTATGTTATAATAATTACAATTTCGAAATTCCTATTATTCGCGATGCTTTCTTAAACGTTATCCATAAGTTTTTTTTCGTGTAGATCGAAGTAAAATGATACAAATTGAGATATATATTTTTGTCATTTCCAACTCATTTTGCTGGAAAAAAACTTTTGGTCTCTTGTGGAGAATTGTCTTATTGACAATCATACCACATCTTCATTTTTTTTAATAAAAACTTAACATGGTTCCGTGAGTTTGTCCAAAGTATAGAAAATCATTAGTTGCTTTGTCATATCTTAATGAAGTTGTCTTTTTGTAACTGTATACATATTCTGTTTGAAACTAAACTATGGCCAAGCAAAAGTATAGCGTGGGATTTTTTATGTTGTTTGTTGTATCTGTCAAGTACTTAAATCTTGTAATAATTTCAAACACAGCAATAAACTAACATAATATCTATCATTAATAGTTATTTTATTCATTTATTGTGTTAAATTTCCTTTTAAAGTGGAATTATATGTCTTTACCAATATGTCACGGAAGCCATTGAAAGCTACATAGAAAATAAACAATACCGTTGTTTAAAGTTGACACGGAACAACGGAAAGTGATCAGAAATCAAATAAAAATCGCCGTATGTATCAGTAACGTCAGTGTCAAGAATCCGTTATTAAATAAAGCTGTTTGAACTTCTAACTATTACTGATTTTCAAGGTTTTAATTTTAATTTAATCAAAATCCCTGCGAATGTCATTTACCTTTTAACCTCAAGATAAAATCATAATCAAGTTTAAAATTCATTTGTTTTATATATTCACCTTTAGTTGATACTAGTACATTCAAAGATGAATATAAAAAGAAAAGACACTTCTATAAATTGAAAGCATCCCAAGCTGGGAACGCTGAAAGTATAATTAATATACAATGTTTAACAGGCAGGCGTACACGAATAAAACAGCAAGATATCGATACAACTCTCCATCCAAGTCACTATGTGCAAAAAGCAAAGGGCTCATACTGACCAGCAAGCTATTAATGACCCCAAAATGACTTATGTAAAACAATTCAAACAGGAAAATCAACGGTATAACTTATAAAAAAAAGAGAAAAATACGAAACGATGCATAGTTTAAAGACCCTCTAAAATGTCAATTGCCATAAGAACGTTTTTCATTGGTCAAATAAAAGAGAACAACAAAAGACATCAACCAGAGATGAACAAATTGTTAGTTTTATCATATTGACAAGATTGATATCTAAAATACATCAATCTCATGTAGCTTCTTTGACATTAATATACAATGTTAGTCCACAGAAATGGCGTATGGTGAGGATCTAATGAAATTAACAATGAAATCCGTAAGAAATCTTTGTGTAAGATGACACTGTAAGTCTAGACAGACTCCAAATGACTTGATACGTCGTGATTTAACACATCACAGATTTGAGGGTCTGTATGGTGTTAATAGAGAATATAGAATAATGGGGAAAACGTGTAGAATAAAGAATATAGAAAAATAGAAAACAACAAAAATAGAAATAGAGATAAATGGGGTGCCCAAATATCAAGAATATTAGCGAAACTTCAGAGATCAGAGAAAATGTGATCTAGAAAAATTAGAAATAAATGAGGAACCTCCCATTCCGACCCTCAAATTGTAGGATTGATTTCTTGGAAATAACTCAATAATCATGGGAACATCTTACATCTTATAATTACATTTGTACGGAATAATCTAATTTATGTCACAAATTTTGTCTAAAATAGATTCGGTATTCTATCGTTGGCATATTGGTAAAGATTTATTCTTTCTATAAAACTTTACGGGAATGTTTGTGATGAACAGTAATGGTGGGAAAATCGAGATAAACCTTTACGGTATCATAATTAAGATTAATAAATGTATCTTACAACAATATTTTGGAGTATACGATCATTATTATTCTTTAGTTATTTAAATGTTAATTATCGTCGCTGCGACATACTCCATATGGACTATTATTTGGATGGGGAGTTGTCTCATTGGCACTCATACCACATCTTCCTTTATCTTATGACGTTGTTTTAAACCAACATCAATCAATTCAATAAAATTTACAAGACATTTAAACATTTTAACTGCAATTTATTTACAGGAAATTCCCCCTTACTTCATCGACATCTTTATACATCTATATGTCTTATATAGTATATGACAATATATAAATTCCTAACATACAGGGAACTGGAGTGCCCTAAGAAAAACCACTGAACTTCGGTCGAAAATCGTATAATAATGTTTGGGGCGGATTGTGGGTGATATCTTTATTCATGAACAAAATATAAGAATTTCGTCACGTCATTGCTGGAATATTGTTCAAGCAAGATATCAAACAATCGTAATGTTTTGGTAAACGTCTTTTAAGATATGGCTCAAAATACGTCATATTCTTAAACTGTGAACTAATAAAGATTTTCTTGGCTACGCTACAATAAATAGTAAGCCCATGCTGATCTCTATGGAGATGACATTTACATGCGCCATTTTATAATTTACACAATCCTACAGCTTCAATTTTTTAAAACCTTATTGTATTTTAGTTCTGTATCCCAATGAGTTAACGAGATCTGGTAAAAAAATCTATCTCAATTCCATGCTTGTCACGTAGCGAAGTAGCCGTTATTCAGTAGGTGTACTTATTGCTAATCTAAAGAATATCGATATAAAGAGAATAACTAATGATTGTATAAAACGCGGGGGCGACGCTTCTAGCAGATTCTGTCTCTAATGATCTGAGTTGTCTTTAATACACCAAGATCTGATAAGCGTTTTTTTGTGTCTGTCTGAATTTGTGGCATTATAAAAATAAGATACTGCATTGTTATTACGTACATAAAAGGCACGTTGATATTATCAATAAGTATGGTAGATTAACAGAGACATAAAGTAGGAATAAAAAAAAATAAGATGCTGCATTGTTATTACGTACATAAAAGGCACGTTGATATTATCAATAAGTATGGTAGATTAACAGAGACATAAAGTATGAATAAAAAAAAATAAGATGCTGCATTGGTATTACGTACATAAAAGGCACGTTGATATTATCAATAAGTATGGTAGATTAACAGAGACATAAAGTATAAATAAAAAAAAAGATTATGTCTGATCTTACAAGTAGAGTTCACTTGAAACTAAAGTCTGAGGTGTTGTAAATCGTATAGGCGTAGTCCACTTGAAACTGTAGTCTCTACTTGTTTTCTGATATTTAAGGTTTTATTCAGTTGAAACTGGAGTCTCGAGTTGTGTTCCCACATAACGACATGTTACCCTCGTTTAGCCCTGAGATAACATGTATACATATACACGTTTGATTTTGATGATTGAATCACGTAATTTTGCGATTTTTTTTGGGGATACTTGTACCAATTGTCCAGCAGGGTGCTATGTATTTTGTATTCAGAGACACTTTGTCCTTCAATATTCATTAACCCATCACAATTATATTTAAAAAAAAGTCTTGCCTTTTTTTTTGAAAGGGTTCAGTAGAACATTTAGCGGTTGGTATGTAACAGTACCTAAAGTATATAGTGAACAAAATAAAAATATATCAGCGTATTTAAATTATAGATTTTTTAGTACAATTGTTTACACAATAATTAATTTTCCTAATCATTCGGTATGGTTCAAGGTTTCATTCATTCAAGGATGAATTGATCGCGTACGATGTTAATTAATTACTTGCTACAAGATGTCATTAGAAACAATGAAGTCGTATTCGTCATTGTCACACTAGAATAAACACTACCAATACAAAATAACGTCAGCAATTACAACTTTGTACTGATCAATGATTTTTTTTTTCACCATTTTTTATTCCATAAAGACTTTTCTTTATCCCACGTAATTCCTTTAGGGGTCTGTTCATTGGCGATATATCATGAAAAGTGAAATGAGAAATCTGTCAAACGTATTTTATGTATAGATGGCGCTTTACACCATCGTATTCACATCAACTGCAGATGTTGTTCGATTAAATATACCACTTGTAAATACAATTTTACAGTTTCTTCAGAATTTATGAAAGAAGGAGCAATTTTCTTGGAATAAATACAGCTGTAAAATCTCTGGAGCCAGTAAAATGCGTAGGAACATCAACATCTATAATACATCACGTGATGTGTTCTTTGTCCACGATTATGAATGATATACAGTCATTTATTCAAACTGTTCATATTGATATTTCATTTAAAGATGGGGTTTTCAAATGTTTTGTTATTATTTTATTTACATATTTCTGATAAGTAACTCCGAGGATATTTCAAAACGGAAACCATATGTTTTAATTCTATTTTTCTACTCTCTTGTATAATGTCATCCGTAACTTGCATGAAATATTTGCCACTGGGTGTTACAAAAAATCATCAAATCAATATTTCTTATAAAGAGCTGTTGTTTTTTCTGTCGTTCTTTCCTTTTAATGTTTTTTTCTTACAACGTGACGATATTGCTTTGTTTTGTTGGGTGATTTTTTGTTTGATTTGAGGTTTTGAAGTTATTTTGAATTTTTGAGTGTTTTTTGTTGTTGCTTTTATTGACATTGATTTTGTCCGTTTTATTTTAATTGTTATTAATTTACAGATTCAAAGTTTAAATGTTATTTTTGGATAATACAGTTTTTTGTTTTCCAATTATCGGTATTTTATACTTAATTTTATATTATATATGTTTTTATTTCAGATTCTGTCCAAAAGTCATCATCGTCATCGGTAAGTATACATAATCACTGTAGATCTATCCATGGCAATCATACAATATCTCTTTATCTATACTATTAAACGAGAAGACCTCATTTTTGGTGTCGCTTCTCTTCTTTCCAGAATAAATTAATCAACACGCCTCTGTGTTCTATAGGTGCAGTGCATAGTCGCATTTGTCATCCATTCACATGATTATTCAGATTGAGTTATTTTAGGAGAAAAACGAGAAAAAAGGCATCCGGATATTGTCCCGTCATTGTACGAAATTTTAAGTCGGATTAGTCTTCCGGTTTGCGTTTTTCTGTATACTTTGAACATACATATACTACGAATAAGTGTATTTTCAGAATTTTATCTGCTATCATTTTCAAGTTTACTATCCACGGCGGTCACAGAGTTTATTAAATAGAGAGGGTCTGTATACTATATCAATGATCACCATGGATCGATTAGTAAACTTAGAATTGAAAGTAAATACGCTTTATTTATATAGTAATGAATGTTCATAATATACAGATAAGCGCTAAAATTATTCATGTGAACTTTTGATACTTTTTCTGAAATTCTCCAGTCATTAAATCTTTTACAAAATTCATTGATTACATAAAAAAAAAAAAGATGTGGTATGATTGCCATGTTAAGACAACTCGACAAACGACAATCAATGAATTGCAGGCTCCTTACTTAAATAAATGTTCATAACATACTAAATGTATGTTCATATTGAAATTGATAGAAAACCAAAAATTGGGAACTTTGGAAATAAAGGTGGAGGGTAAAAAAACATTTTCCTGTCCCCAATAACCTATGACTTATGATACTTTTGCTGAAATTCTCCAGTCATTCTGTATTTTACAAAATTCTTCCAACAACACTTTACATACTTTAAACTACGCTCTGAATGCCCGCGATTTCGCGGGTGTGTTCTAGTATATATAATAACAGCATTACACCCTAGAAATTAAAGACCCGAAAATAGTTTATTATAATTCGAGATTTGAAATTCAGTATGTCAAATTGATTTTCTTTGATATATATTACTGTGAGTTCGTATTTAAAAGAAGTAAATATGAGTTCTTGTTGCTTTTCTGAATAAACTTGTTATATTTCAAAAAACATATGTTGATTGTTATGATTTTCTTTCCGATATCTTGGATATGATTGCTTAACATCGACACATGATGCCCATGTAAATCTATGACGTTATACTGAATTTTGAACTCAACAAATTCATTATGTTTTATTTGATTTCAGATTCAACAGCAAGAAAAAGAACTTGAAAAGCTAGCAAGATTAGCAGGTATTTTATGTTAATTATTTAATATTACTTTCCTCTGCCTATCAATCTGGATCACCTTTTTTGTTTGCTATATTTTTTTTGTAGACTGCTGTTTGTCTTTTGCTTGTTTTGTGGTGTGTTCGTGTCCGTGTCAGCTTGTCTTAGAATTATCAATTCAATTCAAATATTCTTTTGGTATCTTCTCTTGTTCATTTTTGTAGCATCTATATGCCTTACTTTACATGTGTATCTATTGTACCAAGAAAGTATACTAGAAACCCTCTATAAAGGAGATTGTTATCTTACTATTTTTCTCCACCCATGACTATTCAAAGTGGTTACCTTTGTGTGAGCATGTCAGCCATACAAAACATGCGAATTGTGTGATCCATACAAAACATGCGAATTGTGTGATCCATACAAAACATGCGAATTTTGTGATCCATACAAAACATGCGAACTGTGTGATCCATACAAAACATGAGAATTGTGTGATCCATACATCTTTAACTTGAAAAGGAACTCCAATGATAGTATTAGATTAGCATGAGGCTGAGAATGAAAGTACTAGTTTTCTATTTTGTGTTATTTACCTAAACCATTGCCATGTATTAAGAGGAGTTGTTTCCCTTTGTAGAATTGTATATGTGTTGGAGGTTGACCTATCAGTTCTTATTATTCATTTAAATAGTAGAATGTTACATTTCAAATAACAGCATTATAAGTATCCGATATCATGAAATCTAATAAATGCGTCCCGTAAGTAAATTCCAACGAAGTACATGTTTTTCATCATTCTTATTTTCTCTTTTGTTATTTTAAAATCAACTGCGCTTCAATGAAACACAGAAGACATAAATATCAAACTAATCCTTTAAAAGAAACAATGAATTATTGCTTATTACATCAAAAGTGATGGAATTTCCTGACAAAACAAAGGAGATAAAAAACCTTTACTGACAGAAATTTTGATTAAACAGATGAGCCAATAACTAATCAGAATTTTCCTTTCCATTTACTCCGTTAACAAACGGAAGTCATAAATCTGATCTTATCTATGGCAAGAAGTTCATGTCATAAAACAATTTGATTGCTGTTTCCCTCTATGATGTCAGCCATTTACGTTCGATTAGTCAGATATATATCAAAAATTGGAACGAAAACGTGATTTACTTCATTTTCTTTATAGAATGTCATGCACTAAAGTCTGAATTCGTCGAATCAGAATTGAGCTTACTAATGATAATTTCAACTTTTCGAACCACACAATTAAAAACAAGTCACGTCATTGGTTGAAATTCAATTGCTTTGGACGTTGTTAACCATAGCTTTGGACGTTGTTAACTAATGGTGTTCCTATCTAAAATTAGTGCATAGATTACACAAGGATCCAAAATTCTATAATAGTCTTTCCCGTTTCCAGTAATACAGTACAGTTACTACTAAGCAATTTAAAAAGTAACCATAGTATCAATAATTTAGTTAGATATATCATAAAAACGACATTAAAAGCACAACATTTGAAAGGGAGACAACTCTTCATAACATATTTTAGGTACCAGTCTTGTATTACAACTCCAGTTTCCGGTGCATGTCAAAACATGGAGGGAAACAAAATAGTGCATTTTTTCTGAATTTTTTTCTGAACTCAATTTTTTCTGTTTGATTATAAGTTTGTGCTGAAACATATATATAGACTTTAAAAAAAATCTTGAATCTTTTGGGGATATCAATCCAGGAAAGTGGAAGGATATCATGTTTACTGGAAGTGGTGCGGCCTAGTAAAAATAGCAAACAGAAAGTAGAAAAAAAATGTTTTGACTTCAGGATTGCGTAATTTTTACTCTTCGTGGCAAGACCCCCTTTTTTTTCGATTAAATCACAATTTCACATTAGAACATACATGATATGAACATGAAATTTTTTTTCTATGTAGCATTTTTTAATTTTTTATTTTCAAAGATCAGCTGTTTTGCATGTAAGCCTATGGAGCAGTCAATTACTAGACTGCAACCTTTAGTGTCAACGGAACAAATGCTTTAGTACTCGTTTTTTTTAAATTATTTATTGGAAATTACTTTTTAAAGTATAGTCTATTTTATGTTTCATTAAAATGATTGCATAAATATCTTGACCATGCAAACTTGCTTGAACATTAAATAAGAGTAAAATTGATCGATTATAGATAATTGATTTTATATAAATATTTTATAAGGGATTACTTATTGAATTTATATGTGGAATTCGAACATATGTAAGCTATTCAGTAGTAAAGCTTAAAGTTAAATTGTATAAAGAAAATGTACATGAGTCTGCAATTACGTCTTTTGTATAATCCTCTTTGAAAAAAATAAGCCTTTCCATTCGGATAACCCTCGGTTTTTGTCTGTCTCTTGATGACGCAAAGTCCACCAGTAAAGAAAGTTAATTAGACGTTATTCTCCCGGGGTTGTAGATTATTCTCCCATGGTCGTAGATCAATCTCTAGAATATTTAGTATTGCCAATTCATAGCGATAATATATTGCTTCGATAACATTGACAAGAAGTCATTGACACATACCACGTGACACCGACCCGGGAGACAATTTGTATCAGGAACAGATTCCATTTCATCAGACACGACAAAAAATCGTCTAGCTTGCATCAGACTCAAGATTTAATTTCAAGGGTTTTATAAGATTTACTTCTAAGATTTATTGTTTATTTTGGAATTGGAATTTTTTGCTTGATCTGTACCCACCGCATGACTTCAGTACGAGAAAAAGAACTGAAAGGTTTAGTTTTCCGTCAAGCAGGTGACTGGTTGGTTGTCTTTCAAGTTTTGATAGTTCTGCCGAATTATAACTTTTTTTATATTCTCCATTGGGAAAACTAGAATTTATCAAGAAACCAAGTTTTCATTTTTTCAGACTGAATTTGGTGGATTTTGCTATGCTCGATATATCCCTTCTGATGATATAACGACTCAATAATTCCAATATATTTATACATGTACATCTTTGTGTTTCAATCAACTGTTAAGTTTGCGAACAACTGTTAAATTCATGTAAAAAAAAGCACTTCGGACAAATCATGTTTATAAAGTGTAATATCTACCGTCTAATAGAATGTCAAACAGTATGTTTCATTTCACGTCGACCATTGTTTGCAGTAATGTTGAACCAAACGTTAGAATTTTGACATTAAATCAATACCTCGTTTTATCTGTGTAGATTAATATTAACTATTTTAAAACATGTACAATTTTCATCTTCTTTATATTTCTCAATATTTACACTACAATTAATCGCTCTTAACTTGTTTTCCCCTCACATTAATGTTGCCATTTGTTTGATTTACTCGAATTTAAGATGAATCAATCACATTACGTGTATTGCACAATAAAGACTCCCAGGGGTACAATTAATAATTAATGATTTATAACGAATTTGAGAAGAACAATTTGTTATAATGTAGGAGTTCTTGTAGATGTTCCTCATTAAATGTACAATTCACGCCTCCAGCCTACGAGACAGTTATCAAATTCACAATTTATTATTTATGATGACCTTTAAAAGAAGAACAATGCGTTACCGTGTAAAAGGTCTTGTGGCTGTTTTCTATTAAATATATCACAATATGAAAATAAGAATATATGTTATATAAGACAAAAACGCTCCCCCAAAGACACAATGACTTTGTAACTTATCAACTATATATAAAGGTTACTGTGCGGCCTTCAAAAACAAGGTAAAAGTCATCGTATGGCCTTCAAAAACAAGGTAAAAGTCATCGTATGGCCTTCAAAAACAAGGTAAAAGTCACCGTATGGCCTTCAAAAACAAGGTAAAAGTCACCGTATGGCCTTCAAAAACAAGGTAAAAGTCACCGTATGACCTTCAAAAACAAGGTAAAAGTCACCGTATGACTTTCAAAAACAAGGTAAAAGTCACCGTATGACCTTCAAAAATGACCAAAGCTAGTTGAGAGCACATATGTTTGTGTTGACAACATTTTATTCCTAAAAACATGGTAACATCACAGTTTGTCACACTCGGTGTTCTATCAGAGCTAATTCATAAAGGTTTCTACAATAACCGACAGTATGCTAAATGTAATGTCCATTTAGCAGATTGATGCTCACGTGACATTAAGGATCAACATACTGTAGAATATAAACAGCTGTTATCACAGATTTTATCAAATTTGCACATTTTATTCCATAACATCCATTGAAAAAAGTTATACAGTTTACAACGTACTTTAAAGGGAAAAAAAGGATGACGCGCTGTCTTGGATTTACTTACAGCAAAAGATGTCTAGGAACCAACACGTCGAATAACCACAAAGGTCCTAAATATCAAAGCAGGCAATTTTGTAGACAGTCATATTGATTGAATTAATTTATTAGACGGAGAAGCGACAAACAAATCAAAACTAATTTCTCCGTTTAGTACATTTTGTGTATTATAAATGTGCTCTACTCAATTTTATTTTCTATGGGCTTTTTTATTTCCTTTTCCCCCTTTCTGACACTCTGTTATTGCTGATCTTGCGCTACAGACATTGCGCAGAGTGAAACAGGCACTACGATACGAAGTTGACACTTGCATCAAACATTGAAAAAATGGTGTGTTTTACCGTTGATGTGATAAATGTATTTCTTGACTTAAACGCACGTATATTCTAAATGGCTTTCTTATTTTGCGAATGCTCATCCATTCTTTTTGTGGAACAGTTTAACTTGTTTTTATGAATATATGCGGCTGAACTTTTACCCAAACGAAGGGCAAATACATGTTCTTTTTGTTTGTTTTACGTCCGATATCTGTTAGATTTGTAAAGTATCATGGACCAAGCACAAAATTATTTTTTTAGAAAATTCAATTTAAAAAGTATAAAGGTTGGTAAGATGAAATTATACTGAATTCATATTAGCGTCAGTTTATATGCATATCTGAGTAGGTGTTAATGAGTTTGTTTTTATTTTTGTGATTTGTTTTTTGTACTGGCTGACTGGTAGATTTGAAAATTTGATTTGACGCAAAACAATTTAAAAAACAATCACGACCTCGCATTCAAGTTCTGTATATGACAACCAATAGAAACGTCGAAAAATCGATGATAAATATCTTCTAATGCCTTTGGAAGAAAGAGTAGCTTCAATTTACTTCCCTGTGCAAATTACATTTGAGCTAAATTGACGATAAAAAAATCTAATAAAAACAGAGGCTTTCCGAAAGAAAATAAGTTGAATAATCCAATGAACGTTAATTTCCGGGTTAACATCCTCCGAACGGTTAATTCTAAACAACAATGGTCTGTAAGCTGTCGTTATGCTATTATGGTCCAACAATGGAGAACGTATTGGTCATTTTACTAATCGGAGATTCAAGGACAGGTTACTGAAGTCACATCACCATCAGGTTGGCAAGTTGAATTCTTCATTGTAGCAAAAGATTATTCTAGAAAAAAATCGTCTTACGCTCAAGCCAATCGATACCATGCGTTATATCTTGGGTTTTTATCTTCTATTTGTAATCTTGAAATTACGTGAATTTTCTTTTTCTTCGTGACATGGACATGGTTAACCAGGAGTATTTAAAATTACTGAAGACCGGCATAATATAAATAGGTCATTCCATGACGCACTTGTAAATAAATAGTACAGAATAAAGAGGTAATAACGTGGCGCACGTGTACTCTTGAAATTACAAGTTTGGGAATTTTGCTTTTCTTATATAGTTGACATGGACATGGTTAACCAGGAGTATTTAAAATCACTTTAACCAGCATAGTGTAAATAGGTCATTCTATGACGCACTTGTAAAAAAAAATGGTATAAAGACGTAATTACATGGCGCACGTATAACTTATTGAGTGGTGAGAACGACTGAGTTAGTTTCTTCGAAGGTTTCATGAAAGCCGTCATGTTTTGTTAAACCAGAATGACGGGTGCCACTGATGTAATAGCAACATTGTTAATCCTTTGCAGGACCGGAGAATACCTGCGGTTTTTTTGGGGGGTTTATGTTGCGTATATTATTTATTCTTTTATATTCTGTGTAATAAACTGCGAAAAAATGTTTGTTTTTTTAATGTGTTTTTGGGAGATTTCTGTCCATGTCTGTCTTTTGATTTTTGATAGTCCATTTCTTTTTCATAATAATTTTGTGAATACTAAATACCCAATGTAAAATGTTGTTACCAAACAAGTAAACATATACGTGGTAATTGAATTGTTGACGTTATTGACACAGAACCTATTTGCTGATGCGTATTCCTGTTCAATCTCCATTAACAGGGAATATGATGTAAACAAAATCGACATTAAAAAAAATGACATTCATAAAATGATAGTAACATACGTCACTAGCCTTATCATTATTCAATTAGTGAAGGCTACATAAGTTCGTCTGTTTAAATAAAGAAATATGAATTCTCTAATGACGCGAACAGTAACACATATGGACAAGCAATATCCTGTATATTCAAATATGGAAAAACGTATAATATATAAATACGTAGTTATATAAGGTGAATGTATTTTTGTCTGTCAAAAATACGCGCATGATATTATTTTAGTCTCTTTATGTTCAGATCAGCAGATGTTAAATAAATGAAATGACGTCATTTACGTCACACAAATATCAGAGAATGAAAACAGATGCTTTATGGTTATGCTTTATGGTTTGAAAAAAAAAACCAATGTTTTACCTAATGTTGTACATTTATATTTTCTGTTGTTGTTTTGAGTTTGCGTCGTATGGTCCCTTGTTGATAGGTGTCACATTGGCGATAACACCATATCAGTATATTTGTATATTATAGGTAAACGGGAAATATAGAGATTGGCTTCAAATAACCATTTTGGTACATAAGTACAAACAAAAAATGCATGTATATATTTTTGGTGGTTTTTTTTGATGATTTTTTTCCCTTTTTTAGCACAAAGATTATCCCATAGCATTGGTGTGCAGAAACAGAAATCTTTTCACTACAGTAATTTAAATGGAAAAGAAAACAGCAAATCGCAAGCAGAAGAAAAAGGTAATATAAATTATAAAATGAGTGGATATTTTGTCAAGAATTCTAAAGAGAAACTAAAACGTACATGGACTAAATAAATCCGTTCTTTTTTTGTCAATATTGAAAATCACATTCAAGTCGAACATTTATACAATAATTTGACTAAGCCATACAATCGGAAAACAACAGTCGAAAAACTGAAACTGCATGTGCATTAAAATTGAATTAGTGTTTATTTATGAAAAACAATTCTTTCATGTTTGATCATGTTTTGAAGTATGTATGCTCTAGCAAACCCAATATGCCGGCATTATGCATATTAACATCGACAATAGCATTCTAATTTCCTCATTTCAAATTACAAAGGAAACTAGTTAGGAAATATCAGTTTCAAATTACTGCCATTTCGTTTTCAACATCCTTTTTGGATTTTATTTTCCAAATCGTTAATTTTAGAAGTATGTTTCCTTCCTTCACGGATAAAACTTCCGACACTCTGAATACTGAATTTCTAATTACAAATACTCACTGGGAAGTACTTTAACATACTCACTGGGGAGTACTTTAATAGTGTGTTTGGTGTGTTATTTGTTTATGTTAATACTTGCGTTTTGATACACGTATAATAAATCACAAGAAGCTTAAATAGTTGAATTAAATCAAAGCGATTTGTATTGGACAACACTTTTATAAACAATTTGAAATCCAGTTTTCAGCACACAAGAAAAACTGCGATATTACAAAACTTATCACTTTCAATTTCTAAATAAAATTATCGAAACTAGGTAAATGTGAGAAATATCCATCGTATACGTGTACATGTAAATAAAAGAAAACAAAAACACTTTCTATTCCATTTAATCGCTACCCCCGATTTACTGGAAACTCACCAAAACTCAATAAGAAGCGGAACCCAACTATCAACGGATATTACCCGAATACCCTATATTTTATAGTACACTACTGCTTTTGGGAATGTTGGTCCTCAATGCTCTTCAACTTCGTACTTTATTTGACCTTTTAAACTTTTTTGGGATTCGAGTGTCACTGATGAGTCTTTTGTAGACGAAACGCGCGTCTGGCGTAAATACAAAATGTATTCTGGTACATTGTATCTATGATGAGTTTATTTATATATATCAATTTAAATATTTGTCATTTTTACTCTATAAAAGTATAAATCAAATTCAGGTACTAGTATTCGATTTGTATGCCTTGTATCTATGTTCTTTGTAAGCAATATGACGGATAAATTTATTAAAAAGAAAGATAACTCTCGGTAAAAAAAAATACTGAAAATTAGGATTTTTTTTCTTCTAGTTGTCAATCCAGACACTGGTGACCTTGTCAGCGATATTAAACAAGAAACAAAACAAGATGGCGACGTAATGACAGAAACGAAAATAAATATTCCATCAGAACACATAGAAAAGACATTTCTTGAAACGCAACCAGAAAGTATCGAGAGTGTTCCTTTAGAAGTAAGTAAATTTTCTTTACTTTTTTATCACGTCTTCTTTTCTTTAACCTATATTGGATACCATAGGTACACAAAGTACGGTATAAATTTAACAATACTATCAGTCCAAGAATCCTTCTAGTATTCAGATTTTTTAAGACTCCGATGATATCCGAAAATGTGATTTTCTAATTACATGATTTACAATTCAATGCGAATTATTTCTATTCTTGGTTATTATTGGTTCCCTGCAGTGAAAAGTTATGATGAGAAGTAAAAAGAAAACGATGTGTTACTTCAATTAACGAGCATTAACAACTTATTAATCGAGTTGATTACAATTATAATTGACGGCAAAAGACCGTTAATAATTTCAAAATTTTCACAAATATTATCTTTAACTTCTACTAAAGGGGCCATGGTTATGATAGTGACTACACACGGCCGGTCGAAATGCTTTTAATCTTTAAATTAATATGATATAGAACCCGCTAATCTTCATTGTGGAGAATCTTGTCAAATGCCCGACACGGGAATCTGTTGTTTAGTGGTTGTCGTTTGTTGTTGATCTATACATTTTTTTGTAATTGTTAAGTTTTTATACATTGTGACTTGGATTTAGAGTTACATCTTCTTATTTACAACCAGCTTTTAAATTAAATAACTTCAGAGTAATTTTCATAATTCCTGTATTGAGTTTCTAGAAATTGCTATACAGATAGATCCGTATAACATTCAATCACTAAAATTCAATCACTAAAAGACGTAAATTAACTTGCTGAAATCAATACCATGAATGAAACGTATTCCTTTATAATCTTAATATTCAACTGATACAATGTAACGTATTGTGGTACTTTTCCCATAAACTATAAACATGTGGGTGTTATTTTGATAAAATAAACGAGCTAACATTATCGGATTTTTGTGTGAAGATCAAAATAGCTACAGGAATTGAATAATTGATTTTGCTATTTTATTCAAACTTAATTTAAACTGTAAAGACTGAAAATAGCAATTGTAAATAAATTACGACTTTTGTATTGTCAAACATTCAATTAAATCCGTATTTAATGGGCGATGGATACAAAACAGGAAATCTTAATGGCACCAAAGCTGTTTGTTGTTCGACACAGTTTTCATCAAAGGTCGGAAAGGAAGCAATTATCTGACAGATTTTTGTTCCACCCCGCATAATTCTGTAAGTGCACGTCCCAAAAGAGTGGCGAAAGATACCAGAGGAACACTCAAACTCATAAATCAAAAATAAAATGACAACGCCATGACTAAAAAAGAAAAAAACAGACAGACAAACAATAGTACATAAATCACTATATAGAAAAATAGACTTATCGGGGCCTTTTATAGCTGAATATTCGGTTTGGGCTTTGCTCATTATTGAAGGCCGTACGGTGACCTATAATTGTTAATGTCTGTGTCATTTTGGTCTTTTGTGGATAGTTTTCTCATTGGCAATCATACCACATCTTCTTTTTTTATATTATCAACACCAACCCCACCAAATACTGGATGTGATATCATGTGCCCCCGAAAGGTTAGCAGATCCTGCTCCCCATATTGCACCCATCGTGTTGCTTATGCTAGTTCAAACCATGTTAGGAGGTTGTATTTTTTTGCTGTATTATGCCTGTATATCATAACGTTTTACTTTATAAATGAGAAAAATCAACCCGTTAGTTTTCTTGTTTGAATTAAATTACATTTGTCGTCTCATATGATAGCCTTTTATAGCTTACCATGCGCTATGGTTTTGATCATTGTTGAAGCCCGTCAGTGCCTTAAAAGTTGTTAATGTCTACGTTATTATGTCTTTGCTGGACAGTTGTTTCATTGGCAATCATACCACATCTCCTTATTTTTGTTTAAATTTTTATTGGCCTTTTCCAAAATGAAAATAATACTTTATAGTTTTGAAGCGTCTGACATATTTTTCTCTATTTACCTTTGTCATACGGCATCCACTGTAATATGGTATGTTCATTTAGAATAAAACTCTTGCTTAAAGTACTAAGATTTTAAAAAAGTTTTTTTAATTATTGTTGTCTTTTATCAACCAAATAAAAGTCTGATTGTGAGTTATCAGAATACTGCCATAGTAAATAGTTGAAAAAGACATACTTTATAAAGCCAGTGGAAAAGTAGTTGAAAAAGACATACTTTATAAAGCCAGTGGAAAAATTGTTGAAAAAGACAGGATAGCCAGTGGTCAACCATTTGAGTTAGACAGAATACCCAGTGGTCGAAACGTTCGGAAATGTTTTTGACACAACAGTAATTGAAAAACATACAGTAATCGCAAACAGAATCAATTAATATGCTGTCGCCTCGGTACTTACTCTGAAATTAAATGTATCAAACAATCATTCAATATCTTATAATCTGTCAATAGCTGATTTGAATTGTCAAGATTTTATTGGAACATTCACATTTGGTCAATAAATTTTAACAAAATTATTTTATTCTTTAAAGTAAATTATAAGGCCAAGCAGGTGTTTTTAATCTTAAAGTAGTGATTTCAAACTGCCATTTAGATACCAAAAGAAGCACTTCAAATTAAGAAACATAAAAACTAATGACAGAAACTGTTTCCCGAAACCGTCTATCGATCGAGTCTAAAATTACAATTGACAACCGTAGCGGAAATCATGCCAGCATACATTTTTTTTGTACGTAGGAGTCTCGAGATTTTAGAATCAGCTTCATGCGTCATCACCATTAATAAAAATCTACTTGGTGCTATAAATAGATATATTAACGATGCTTGTTCAAACTAAAATCAGATTGCTTTCTAAGGTAAAGTCGCTATACTGGAATAAGTAAGCTATAATGTGACATTTTCCCGCAATGTTTTTTTATTTATTTCAAATTACTCTATGGAAACATTAATTAAGATTATTTTCAAAGAATAAACGAATGTCATAGCGGAAATTAATCAATGCAGAAAACACGCATAGAGGTTCTTTAATATCTAAAAGTTGAAATCTAAGGATATCAGGTAAATAATCAATATGGCTTTCATCTAACGACTGCAGTTAAGGAAAAGGTCAGGAAACGTTTAATCATTGACAGACAGTAAAAGAGACGTTTTATAAGGTGATAATAAAGTATATACCTGTGAAACTACATGTAATTGTATGCTTATTTGGTAAAACTGAATAAGTCAAATTTTGTTTCAAATATGATTCCAATGCAAGTCTACAACTGCCATAGTATAGAATTGAGAATGGAAACTTGGAATAGATTCAAAACAGACACCCATCCGACCAAAGATCAGCCCAAGATCACCAATATTGGTCTTGTATGCTTTCCTTTCAATGAGTATCAATATTTACTGCAATGTCTTGTTTTTTTGTAGTATTCGTATTGCTTGGTCTGTTTTGTTTGGACAATATTCGATGATTTGTTTTTATTAATATTTTTGTCATCGTCATCTTACTTCGTTTTATTCAACAACTGTTAATCATTCGTTTGTATTCCTCAAATAAAGTTGGGAAAGGAAATGGGGAATGTGTCAAAGCGACAACAATCCGACCATAGAGCAGACAACAGCCGAAGGCCGCCAATGGTCTTTAATGTAGCGAGAAACCCCCGCACCCGGATGCGTCCTTCAGCTGGCCCCTTAAAAAATATGTATACTAGTTCAGTGATAATGGACTTCATACTAAACTCCAAATTATACACAAGAAACTAAGATTAAAAATAAAAAAGCCCTTTTTAAATTACACGTAGCCAACACGTACCAATCAACTGAACAGAAAACCATATACTTTATATTGAACCTAATTATTAAAAAAAATTAAATAGTTATTAATCCCATATGGTATATCCCTTGCATCTTAGGTATTCATGTGTGTCCTCATAAGCTAAAGTATTTATGTGTATATCATATACCCTTGCAGCTATAGTACTTATGTGGGTATGGGTGATTATTGCTTTGTAAAATAAAGTTGATTTTATATGTTGATTTTGTTATTGCAGAAAGAAGACTACAGCGACGCATTTCAGTTTACTCCTGTTGAAGTTGCCAAATATTTATACCAAACGGGCAATTTCCAAGAACTGACCCAAGCTTTGTCGGATCTAGTTAATGCATCTATTGTAAGTATTTTCTCGTTTAGGTTGTCCTCTGTAGAGATTAAGCAAAACCTTTCGGAAATTTGGGTTCTTAATGCTCTTCAGCATCATACTTTATTTGGCTTTTTTAAAATAAAATGGTTCGAGCTTCCCTAACGAGTGTTTTGCAGATGAAACCCGCGTCCTGTTCCTGGTGTCTATGATGAGTTTATTGTGGAAAAAGATGCTATATTTTTATTTTTTTTTATTTCTTATTGACTATTGACAACTTTTTCTGGATATTTAGGATAGTAACATACATTTGTACAACAACAAAAGAAATAAAATAGAATAAAATAAACACTGCTCTTTAGATGTGTAGGTTATTTCCTAAATGTTGACTTGGTCCTTTGGTCCTTTGCTGCTTTGTAGGTTACAGTTTTGCAATTGACTGCGCATGCTGCAACATGCAACACAAGAAACTTCTATTCCATGCCCTATGCACGGGGATGTCAACTCTCATATGTTGACTATGTTCGCCTGCTAATCATGTCAATTTATATGTTAACTACATGCACCTACGAAATAGCTCAACATATATGTTTACTTGGTGTACATGTTAAATATGTCAACTCATATGTTAACTACGTGCGCCTGTTTTTAATGTCAAGTCAAATGTTAACTAAGTGCACCTGTTAATTATGTCTATTCCTATTTTAACTACTAGTGCTTGTTAATTCATGTTAACTACGTGCGCCTGTTAATGGTGTCAAATTAGATGCTAACTGCGTGCGCCTGATAATCATGTAAACATGCGTTAACTATGTGCGCCTGGTAATGTCAATTCATAATTGTCTAATACAAGTGTGCATTTTGATGCCAACAACATAGGCATTAATGTAAAATGTCATAACAGAAAAAAATTGACGAATTCAGGTTTTTTTTAAATATACGATTTAAGCATAAAATCAATTATATCTGGTTTTAATTTGTTTTTGTATCATATATGAAAGCACATTTCATTAAATATAAAACTCAAACATGTATTCATTTGAACCAATCACACTTCTATCATGATGTCTCTATCATAGCAAATTTAAATTTAAATGAAGTTTACCCACAATGCCATTGGGATTGGTAGTATCTAATTTCCTCTTTAGACTGTGAAATGAAATCTTGATCAAAAAGTGTTTCATTTCAACATTCCGGAAATTGCAGATGTTGTATTGTCTTTTATTGACTATACAATTTTAAATAAGACCAATCAAAGTTCTTCTGATTAAATGTTGCTGCGATTTCTGGTTCACTTATGTTCTACTTTTTCTTTCAAGGAGTTCTCCCTTAGGTCGTAAATTTTATATCCGGTCTATGAATGGATGTTTGATTTCTGATCTGAGTTAACCAGATACTTGATAGATTACTTTCAAAGTATTAAATTTGTGAGACGTATTTCCGACCAAAATGATGAATGGATTTGACAATCTGTAACCATATTTAGCTCAGATAGCAACAAGAAAAAATGATTTATACTCTCATGACGTTTTCCCGTTAAAATTATCATTCAGTTATTCTAATAAAATTACAAATAAGGATTGGCTCCGGCCATTATACAACAGTTACGATCTATATATGGAACGTCTTGTTTAATTTGTGGTTTTATCTAATTGTACGTTGTCATGTTTGACGGAGTAACCAGCAGCCAAGAAACACATTTTGATCTAAATATATATTAGCTCACAAACCTATTTTTTATAAATTTTAACGCCTCATAGCATATGAATGAATTAAGTTATGGATAAAACATGAAAGTAAACGTTATATAGGGCCTTGGGGATATCAACAAATAGGATTTCCAATAATACGAGATGACTGTGTAACTTTCACAGATGCTAAATCTGGATGAGCTTTTCTCAATTTATTTTCGAAACAACACATTTCACTCAACACCTGTACAGTTTTGTGTTACCTATATGTACTTTTATCTCGTCAAGCAAGCGAATAGCCTGTATATTGCTATATTAATAATATTCTATATCGGACTTTAAGCATCGTTAGCGTTGTAATTTGATAACGTGCTTCGTTTGACCTGTAGTATATTTGAAATGACAATTCCACAAGGGTTCTATATATGGACAATTTTATTAATATTGGTGTCTATTCCACTGTTTGTTAATCCATATCGTTGATTAGTTTTTCTCTCAAATGAGTTTATTGCATATTATTGTTTTCATTAAATTTCATAAATAATGCAAACCATGCTTATTTCTGTATCATTTTTCAATTATTTTAGGCAAGACATCTCCCAATATTTACTTGTATAAAACAGAGCTCTACATAATTTAAACAATTTGATTTTTAAATTAATGATTTTTTATTGTTTTTATTCATAGTTTCTTGAGAGTATGGATGGTTGGTCCTAGATTTCGGTGTTAATTTTTTTATAACATTTTACTCTATGATTCTAGTTTTCCATTATTCTCATTTCTTTAGTTTAAACATATTTATTTATAGTGGATTGGGAAACAAGTTTTGCATCTTATATTAATCCCTTTCCACTTTGCGGGTGCGAGTGCTGCCTTGTAGCGGCATTAGCCTGCTCTTTTTCGAAATCTACGAGGGTGTCTTTAACGTGCAAGAGATATGGCTCTCTCTTAACACGGGTAAGCCACTTATCGTCCCCATCCGACGGACTATCATCGTTTCCTCGAGACCATACTCGCAAATGGTGTCAAGGGAGAGCCGAAAATTAAATCCCTGAAATTTTCATCCCAGACGGGAATCGAACCAGGAACCTTTGTGTTAGTAGTCCGATACACAAACCACTACACCACGTCTCTTTTCTTTATAATCAACATTATTTATTCTCCAGTCCTTGTTGGGGTCACTGTGGGGATATATTTTTCATTTCTTTATTGTTTCAGCGCATTATTATGCATTTAATTTTCCTTTTGTTTACAATATCCTCTTCAGTTTATATTAACCAGTTAAAACTTGAATAATCAAAGAAATTTAAAAGGGTCATAATATTTCTCTCATCGAACTGAATAGACACCTTGGGATACTTCTTGCGATATAAGAACAAATGTTACGTGATGTTGATGATGTATAAATGTTCCGTCTCTCAACAATCTACGCCGTCCGCTTGAACTATGAATGCCTAACTATGTGTTAATATGTCGCTTTGTATAAACTTGTGAGCTCCAACTATCATTGTCTAATCAGTGTTAATAGGTCGCTTTACGTGAATTTGTCAGCTTGAACTTAAAAATATAGTAATGACTAATTCTGTGTAAATAGGTCGCTTTGCATACATTTGTGTTAATATGTCGATTTGTATTAACTTGTGAGCTCCAACTATCATTGTCTAATTCAGTGTTAATAGGTCGCTTTACTTGAATTTGTCAGCTTGAACTTGAAAGTATATTAATGACTAATTCTGTGTAAATAGGTCGCTTTACATACATACAATGACTATAAATTCTGTGTAAAAAGGTCATTTTACATACATTTGTAGACTAGCTGTTTATCAAAATCAATTTTTCATTAAATAATTTTTATTTAGTTAGAAAAGACGCGAACTTGATATATTTTGACAATTAGAAAAAAACGTTTATAATTGTATTTGACAGTTATACAAGTGAGAGGTTTAGCTAGCTATAAAACCAGGTTTAATCCACAATTTTCTACTTAAGAAAATGTCTGTACAATATGACAGTTGTTGTCCAATTGTTTGATGTATTTGAGCTTTTGATTTTTCCATTTGGTATGGGACTTTCCGTTTTGAATTTTCCTTGGAGTTCATAATTTTCTTAATTTGTCTCTTTATTAACTCATGAAATTTATTTTCAGATGACAGAAAAACAAGCCATAGAATACAAAGACAACGTCAGATCTGTTTACAACAAACTTGTCCAAGCATCAATGCTTTCTGATTCTAATGAGGTAAATAGTTTTAAAAAAAGACATCATGTTTATATAAAAATAAGCAAAAATTGTATTACCAATGAAGTGGATGTAGGCATTTATAGGCAACCCATACCACTCGTCTACTGTAGTACTTTTAAAATGCATTCATGTATAGAATATGCTCAAAAATCTACACTCCAAGGTTTACAAGCTTAAAAGTGTCTCATATTAATTTTTCTAGAGCACATAACATATCTGATCATAAGTTATTATAAGCCGCTTATGTCATTATACGTGTCGACAGGTGGTATATAGAAAGAGAATAATGGACAAAACAGAGAATAATAAACTAAAGAAATAACTGCATAGAAAAAAAGGAAATACAAATAAAGAGTAGAGAATAATGGGATACGAAAATATAAAGAATGAAAATAACCGGATAGAAAATCGAGAATATAGCCGTACTCTCAATTATAATATTTTTAATTTTTCGTAATTATAATATTTTTAATTTTCTTAGGTTCCTCTTTACAACACTGGGTACGAATCACAAGACAATATGCTTCCAACCGAAGTACTACCTGCTTACAACTATTACAACGAATTACTGCCTTACGGAAGTGCTGACACACAACAAAATATGCTCCCGGAAGTTGACGAAGGGAATGGAATCAGTGACCTTGTAAACACACTAATGGACGAATGGCTGACCAGAACTGTACTGACAGGTATTGTTGATTTATACAAGTAGCAAACTGTGATGACCTTTCCTTGGCATTTGATGTGACACAAACATGATCAGTTTTAATGAATGATAACGCAATTTAGAGAGATGTCTGGGAGTCTTACCATTTACAAATATAAATTCTGGATTCCCAATGTACAATGTATTCTTATGAGATAGCGTAGACGACTGTTGCAGAAATATCCCAAACCCCAACATTTTCCCTTAAACTCATATGGACGTAATCCTTTATAGTCTTCTTAGTTTGACACTATATGTATTGTAGTTCCCTACGTTATCTGATGAAAGGCACAAGTAAACAAAGTCACACACACACATGTACATGCACATGCATAATACCAACATTTTCATTCTTTTTTGACTGACTTTTTTAATATTGTTTCTTACCCTTTCAGGAGACAGAGACGCTGAGACCATGTTGAGTGAGATCTGGGATAGTGTATCACAAGACGACAACCCTGATGATCTGGGACAAATGAGAGATATTTTAGGTAGGTTACGAAAGCAATGTCGGCAATGATTGTATGGAATATACCCACAGTATAACATATTGGGGTCTGGGTTGGGGTTTACAGAATGGCGAATAACGGACATCAAAATTAAAGAACTTTGAGCAATCAAATAACTTAGGATAAAAAACAAATTAGTGCTGAAATATAAAGAATACGAAATGATGGGGGTAATGTGAAGGATGTCTTCTCTATAGTATCCAGGCTGTTGTTTGCTCTATGGTAGGGTGGTTGTCGCTTTGACATATTCACCATTTCCTTTCTCAATTTTATCTCCCAATAATGACACTCTTTGTTGTTCGCTTCTGAAGAAAAAATGAAATTTAGTTATGGCAACTTTTGTTATGAAAAAAAAGCTTACGGTTATTGATAAAACATTAAAAAAATATATACTATTGAGTTTTTTAGTCGTTTGGTTGCTGTCTCATTGACAACAAATAATTCTTTATACATATATGTTTTGTTAATAGTTGACATATTCACGAGTGAAATCATCGAGGGACTGACATCAGATGTCCAGGGAGAAGTACCGTATTATGCTGACCTGTTGACAAACGAAGCAGACGACAAACAAATGAAAGTTGCAGATATAGATGAAAGTGCTGAAGTAAAACAAAATGGCGGCGAGGAGAATAAAACAGAAAACTCAGAAGAAACAGAAAACAAAGGTATGTATTGGAATAAATTGTTTCGTTTTGTTTTTCTTGACATGTAAGGCAGGAAGGCAGTTACTGTATCCTAAATAAAACAAATAAAATACAATACAATATTTAAGCAAATATAAACCTAATAATTGTTGAAATACATCTCGTGTTACTAATTTATACAATTAGCAAATGGCATTAGCACACAATACTGAAAGATAAGTGACAACTAATCAAACTATCCCATAATATGAATCTGGTATATTACTTATATTTTTGTATGCTATTTAGCAATGTTATTACGTATTCTAATGCAATTTGTATGTAACAATTTTTTTTCATTGGCTAAAAGTTGCCGTCAAATCCACAGTTGACCAGGCGTAACTAAGGATTGACCCGCCATTTTGAATTGTTGAATCAACAAATGTTCGATTACTACTATATAATCGAAAATAAAACAACACCTACCTCGAATTCGCCGTTTAAATGTAATTTTATCCGAATTTGAATCGTACAGGTAACGTAATAATCTCCAGTTTGTAAGTTTTCATTTGTATGACGTCACGTTTAGCCATGACGTCTTTGCGCCAAAATAATGATTTGATAATGATATTAAAAAATGCTTTTCATTTTTAGATGACAGCAAGGCAGAAGAATTGAAACCGGAGGAAGACTTAAAACACTTAAAGATGTAAGCTGCTGTCAAAATATGTTGGGTTAATTTTTAACAAGCTTGTTTCAAGCATTTCATTTTTGATTATCGAGTACTGCCTACAGTATCTGAAGTAAATTTCGTTCAAACATTGGATATTTATGTTGGCCTTCGGCAGCTCATAACATGGACAAAAAATATTGTGAGAACACAAATAAACTGAAGACACGGAAATAGCAGATCTTTCCGTGATTGATTTTATTTATTATGTTTTGTTTAAACAATGTTTTTATCCGAGCAGAAGGCCGTTTTCGAGTTTCTGTTGCTCATTTAATGTGTGCTTTATGACGTCATTCGAATTTGTTGTTACCTAAAATGGCTTGTTTGAATTAAACGTCCATGATCATTATATAATCATATTTAATTAGGTATATATGCTGTGTGAAACAAAATTCAAACAAAATTCAAGTTTGTTTCACTCAAATTGAGACGGTAACGAAATGTGTACGAGTCGAATTAAAATGACGTCAATTCAATCTAAAAAGTTAACGGAACTACAGAAAACTCGAAAAGTGTTCATTATTATATATCATTATAGCGTAGATTTTACTCTGCAAATATCGAGTTCAGTTAAAGTCACTTTACGCTAAATCAACATAGAGGGATGGCTATTCTCACATGCTTTGAAGAAAATTCGTTATATTTTAAGAACGCCAAAATTACAAAGACTGGTAGTGTCATTGTCTTCAAGTGCATTTGCAGTTCCATATGCATACTATGTATAATGCATGTAATGGCCTTTTTGCTTGGCTCGATTTTATATACCTTTTAAATGCCCTGTTTATAGATTAAGAAATTCTTCGAAAACTAAGGTTTCAACTCTGTCAGGCAAAAATGATCCGAGATAAAGTCGGTTATTCTTTTGGGTCCTTACTGGATACATACCGTTGATGTGTTGTAACGCATCCATGATTTTTGAATGTTTTGGTGTGGGCGTTCACAATCAAGAAAGGCGCTTCGAACGCGTGAAATTTATAAATCTGTTTTTTCAATTTTTTTTCAACGATTATAATTTTTCGTACGTTTTATGATGTAATGCAATACACCTGTTTACAGATAAAAAAAGTAAATGTTATCTTTAATTTAATATTAATTATATTGCCTAATCTGTTACATACTGTAACAGAATATATGTATAAATGATTTCGAAATAAGACGGGTAATGTTGAGCAATATTAGCTTCAAATGACTCTGGGCTGTATTATTTCTACAGTTAAGCGTATTTGTCTTTTATTTTGTCGCTTAACTCTGTAATCATTTGAAAGTTACCCCCTGTATTAAAGAAGATAGTATAGTATACACAAAGGATTAAATATGAGTCCAAAATAAAATATTCTGTTAGTTGCATTTCACTTAAACTCTGTTTTTTTTTTATTTGTATGCTGAAACAGAGTTAAATAACACGCTGTTAATTACAAAAAAAGATTAACAAAAAAAATATTTTTATTTTTGTTGAATTGAAAAGAACATGCATATATTAAAAAAAAAAGATATGTGCTCTTGTCGTTAAATTTAAATATCCCCTTTTTAAAAATGATTTGAGGGTTTTCGGAATTTTTTAAAACTTTAATTGGTATCTAATAGTTCGGGAATTGTTTGTCCCCAAACGCATGAAGTATTGGCAAATGTTCCAAAATAAAACATAATGACACTTCATATATTTTGTTTGAATGATTTGGATGTGTTATATATACATGACCAACAAGGATGTATTGTGAAGGTTTAAATGGTGTTTTCAAAATAGGAAAAATCAAGAATAGAGAAAAATAACTGAGAAAAACGAATATAGAAAGGAAAACCCCTTAATCAGACCTCAAACCTTCAAATATGTGTATGTGTGTATTCAAACTTTGTAAGTTTTATGAATATTCCTATCTGTTTTCTTCCTTTCAACATCGTGTCTGTTGTCCATTCATACATAGGAAACTTTTGTATGGATCGTACCGGTGTCGCAGAAATAAATCTGGGGATTTTTTTTTAACAACCGCGTAAAATTTCTAGTTACATCTTAACAATTTAAACTAACTTGAAGGAATTTTTTATGTGTGTTTCTACTAATTAGGCAGAATAAAAGCTAAACACCTAGTATTTGGTTTTCAATGAACAACTTACTATGTCACGTGTAATATTTGTCTTTCTTACAAACAAACAAAACATTGGATGATTTTTTACATTTGGGATATCAAACAAATAAGGGATTTCTAAAACTACCTTAGACAATTTCTGACATGTACATCTACAGGCCGATAACAGTGTTTTGCATAAATAATAATTTTCGCTGGTCGAAATTTTTGTTTGGCTACGTGCTTTTGGAAAAAAAAAACACTATTTTAAGTTTTCGTTTGAACAGGTTAAGATGACCATATAGGCAAAGTTGAATAAGATGAATTTTGCTATTTTATAACCCTGTTGGTCATTTAGCACTTCATGTATCTTAAACTTTATTTCCTTTTGAATGAATTTGGATGAACGTTCTAGCTGAATGTAAAAAAAAGAAAAGCGCGTTGGACGCACGATATTTTTTGTGTTTATTTTTATGTTATAACATATAACAAATAGATTTTTTATGATATTTGTTATGTGATTTTTATTGAATTTGATATTTTTTTCTATTGAAATTTTATTGATATATGTTGTGGTCAGAGGTTTCAAAATATCTTTCAATATGTCCCGATCTCGAGGCCTTCGTGTAGTTTCTAAGTAAATAATAACAAGCTTGTTAACGGTTGTGTCATCACGTTTCAAATTATTTAAGTTACATTTTATTACAAAACGTCAAAGATTGCATCATTTTGTAAATAACATTTGTCAGTGAGTGAAAACAAAATTGTAAACATGGTATATAGGGGATAAAAATACATTTTATGAAATATATGATTTAAAATTGACTATTTTGATTTAGACACAAGTAACGCTATAGTATATTGGCGTATATTACAATTACCATTGTTCTGCTATCGATCTTTTGATTACAAATAAAATCATACTATTCTCGATTTTTATATTACAATGAATGTTTCACTGCTATTGGTTTTAAAATTACAAATGACTCTTATTTGTATTCTATTATCGATATGTAGATAACACGCAACGTTGTTCTGTTATTGTTATCGGTATTTATAGCATAAGCAATTGTTATCATTCTAAAAACAACATGATACTGTAATTGGTCCCTAGAATACAAATGACATTAAATTGAATCGATCTTTAGATAACAAATAACAAAATACATTTATGATAACGTTGTATTGTTATCTATATTTAACACACAATTAACGCTATACTGTTATCATTCTATAGATAACAAATAACATCAAATTGTTATCGATATTTAGAAAACAAGCCACATAATACTGTTATCGGAATGTAGATAAACATAAAACTATTGTGATGTGTACATATTCTAAAGTTGTTATTTTTATATGTTGAATGAAAGATATATGAGAGAAGTTATTGTTAAATAAAGTTAATAAAACATTATTTCATAGTTTCATTTTGTATAACTGACTAACTTGTGGACTCAAAAGAGATCCGGAAAAGATGGTTTCGTTAAAATCAGTTTTATTCTTTGGTTTAAATCAATAAAAATAGTGCGCGAAAATGACTTCTTTTACACTACTTTCAAAACGTTTGATAAATGTTAATAAAGAAAGTCAATGCCCAAATTAAGTCAAACAATATTAAAATAAATGATGTGGTGTGAATGCCAAGGAGACAACTTTCCATGAAGAAAGGACAAAGAAGTTATCAGCTATTTAGGTCACTATACGGCCTGTTACAATAAAAAAAATTACTAAAACACATAGCAAGCTGTAAAAGGGACCGAAATACCAAATGTAAATATATTCCAAACAAACGGCCTTATTTATGTTATTAAAAAACAAACATGATAACAACTACAATAAGGGGGTAATGCGTTTCTTATTAAGGTAAATATGCAAAAATAATATTCGAGGATTATCATACTAGTAGTAAAGCGGCACAGTAACTATATTACCTATAAAATACATAATAAAATATGTTCTATGATATTTTACGGTCAACTCAAATTATGATCCAAACAAACAGACACATATCAAAACTAAACGCATCAATAACAGTATTAATGGACTCTTCTGCTACATCAAATTGCAATCCTGAAAAGACAGGCGAAAGATTCAAACGTATTAGAAAGACAAACCCAAACAGAGACACCGTAGTTATGTGTAGTATAGCGACACGAGAAATCAGACATGTAAATTTGGTCAGCGAGAAATCGGACTTTGAAAACGCAATGTATTGCGTTAATAGATTTAACGACGTAAGAAAATGGGACACTTGTGACATTGACTGTTACGTACGTGACATTCCAAGGATGGAAAGATACGCGGAGAAATATAGACTGTGTTCATGATGTTTCGATTAATAAACAGTTAAGATGGAAGACAATATATGTTTATACACGGAAATTTTATTAAATAATTTTTGTGCCGGTGAATCAATATTCTGGTCTGGAAACCAACCGTTTTTTATGTATCACATGGAAAATAAAATTAAAATAGAACTTTTGCGTGTGTAAACATTTAATGTTTTTTTTTTCTTGAATTGTTTCAAATGTTGTTTTTTTTATTGTTTTATATAAAAAGAAAAAAAGGAAAAAATAAAGAAAAAGTTTTATAATCTGACAGTGAATTCGAAGTTAGTGGAAAATATTTCACGCAATATTGTTATATAAAATGTCGAATGTTATCATTTCAGAGACAGGACAATAAGTTATATGAATGTTTTCATTTATATGTGTATTTTCAAACTGTGATATGTATATATGAAGTGTGATCATAATAAAGATAAAAAAAAAAAAAAGAAAGACAAACCTACAACGCATATGGCAAACACGAAAACGATTCATACAGCAGACAATATAGAATAATAAAGATTGCAAAACCAGCTCAACAGTAACCATAATGTTATTACATTCCTCATATTCAAACGGATGTTAGCAATTGAAAACAGAGCTGACAAGTTTTCCCATAATTTTCAGATATGATTTTAAAATCCATGTAGAAATATATTATTGTCAAACAGGATATCAAAATATGGAATATGACATCATACCAATTTTCTTGCTATTGTTTTTAATAGGAAACAGCTAACAAATTAGAATATCGTAACAAGGAACGTTACACGGTTTTGTCTAGAAAGAAACAGTCATGTTTATTGATAAATATAATAATAAATTGTGTTAGCAATGACAACTATCCACCAGAAAGCCAAGGACGCAAATTAAAGCAACTCTTAAGTCACAGTACGGCCTTAAACAATGAATTGACCCCGAAATGTTATAATACAAAAGTCCCGACATGACAATCGGAAAAAAACATCTCAAACTAGAAAACCAAGAAAACAATATACGAATACAAATATGAAAGACAGAAATCAACAAGAAACCTGCATTACAGGCTCAAGACTTAGGACAGGTATGTACAGAATGTAGCGGAGTTAAAATGATTTAAAATTTATTATGTCTCAACCCCGGGCCATCCTCTACAGGCAGTACAAGACGAACAAACTGTAAAAATCATTTTAAGTATAATAAGAAAGCATGCGCCAAACTCTTCCCTTACATGAGACAGTGGTGTTAAAGCAGAACATCCAATAAAACTGTGAACACGATGACATTGATATCATAGATAAAACTGTGAACACGATGACATTGATAGCATATATAAAACTGTGAACACGATGACATTGATATCATAGATAAAACTGTGAACACGATTACATTGATAGCATAGATAAAACTGTGAACACGATTACATTGATAGCATAAATAAAACTATGAACACGATTACATTGATATCATATATAAAACTGTGAACACGATTACATTGATATCATATATAAAACTGTGAACACGATTACATTGATAGCATAGATAAAACAGGGACTTATTTTCCAGTGGTTTTCGTTTGTTAATGTGGTTCACAAGTGTTTCTCGAGTTTCTTTTGTTTATGTAGATTAGACCAATGGTTTCCTAGCTAGTTTTTGTGAGCTAAGGCTTTTACCTATAATTGTTTACTTTTGCCACATTGCAACTTGGAGAGTTGTCTCATTGGCACTCATACCACATCTTCATATCACTTATTTTGCGTATACTGTACAATTACCAATCTATAAAACTTAAGTGATAAGACAGAAAACATTTTTTTTTCATTTTTATTTTTTTGTATCAAACAATAAAAATAAACTCGTATGGTTCTTCACAATATATAGCCAGTCTAGGTCCTTAAAATCTCCCATCATCATTGCCAATGAGACAACTCTTCACAAGAGACCCAATGACACAGAAATTAACAAACACTTTTTTCGTTTCTTTTAGGCCATTTGTGAAGTAGTTATTTAGAATGTTACATGCTCATGTGCACATCCAGAAATATCAAATTATTTTTGACACATACATTCCATAAATACATGTCGAGGATGTATCGGAAGAATGAATGATTCTCAAAATATACAATCATCGCGTTAGTCATTAATTTTGATGTGAAAATGTCCACCTATGTTGAAACTAATATTTGTTTAGTGCTACTCTTATTTTTAGCTCTGTTGGTATAATCACTCAAATGCAATCAGACCAAACAGGATTATTTATAGAAACGACATCGTTAATATAGAAAGCACTTCATTTTTTATCTCAATTTCATGTTTTATACTGGAATTTTAGTGGCAAACCTTTTTGATACAGTCTGTTTCTTTATATTCACAATAGTTGTTATATATTTTAGATGATTAGGGGAACAACCACCTAATCTAAAGGGTGATATTTTTTTTCTGATTTAGAAGCGCAAATTGCTGGGTTTTTTTTACTTTTCGACAATATCAATCAAATATATTTTTTAAAATTAAACACTATAAGGCATTGGGATTAGCAGGATTCAGAATGCTATTTTTGTTATCTTATTGAACAGAATAAGTTAAGGGATCAGAATATTTTTTCAAAAAAAAAATAAGAGGGGACATAGTCTTTTCCTCAGAATGAATAAACTCATCATAGATACCAGGATTAAACTTTGTATTAACACCAGACTCACGATTCGTCTACAAAAGACCCATCAGTGACGAGCGAATCCAAAAATTTAAAAAGGCCAAATAAAGTACAAAGTTGAAGAGCATCGAGGAACAAAATTCCTAAACGTTTTGCCAAATAAAGCGAAGTTAATATTTCCCTGAGGTAGAATATCCTTAGTATCTCAAAAGTTCAACATTACTGTAAACAGTTTATTTATAAATATGGCCATATCAATGATAATGCATGTCAACACAGAAGAGTTGACCACTGGGGTGGTGATACCCTTGGGAAATTAAAACTCCACCAGCAGTGGCGTCGACCTAGTGGTTGTAAATAAACTCATCATAGATACCAGGATTATATAAGTTAAAAAGACTAAATAAAGGACGAAGTTGAAGAGCATTGAGGAATAAAATTCACAAAAAAAATTCCAAATACAGCTAAGGTATCAATTCCTGAGGTTGAAAAGCCATAATATTTCACAAATTCAACTTTTTGTTAACAGTTAATTTATAAATATGACCATATCAATGATAAATCATGTCAGCACAGAACTGACCACTGGGCTGGTGATACCATCGGGTAATTAAAACTCCATCAGCAGTGGCATCGACCCAATGGTTGTAAATAAACTCATCATAGGTTGCAGATAAAATAATTTAAAAAGGCCAAATAAAGGACAAAGTTGAAGAGCACGTCAGAACAAAATTCCTAAAAGTTTTACCAATTACATCTAAGGCAATTTTTCCTCAGGAAAAAAATCCTTTGTATTTCAAAAATTCAAAATTTCTATAAACAGTTAATTTATAAATATGACCATATCAATGATAATTTATGTCAGCACAGAAGTGCTGACTACTGGGATGGTGATACCATCGAGGAATTAAAACCCAACCAGCAGTGGCATCGACCCAGTGGTTGTAAATAAACTCATCACATACCACGATTGATATTTTGAATAAATGCCAGACGCGCGTTTCGTTTACAAAAGACTCTTCAGTGGCGCTCGAATCCAAAAAAGTTTAAAAGTCCAAAAGTACCAAGTGAAAGAGCATTGAGGAAATAAATTCCTAAAAGCTAAATACCGCTAAGGTAATCTATTCCTGAGGTAGAAAAGCCTTAGTATTTCAAAAAATCTTTTTTGTAAACAGTTTATTTATAAATATGTCCATATCAATGATAATTCATGTCAGCGCAGAAGTGCTGACTACTGGGCTGGTGATACCCTCGGGAAATTAAAACTCCATCAGCAGTGGCATCGACCAAGTGGTTTTAAATAAACTCGTCATAGATATCATGATTGATATTTTGAATAAATGCCAGACGCGCGTTTCGTTTACAAAAGACTCATCAGTGGCGCTCGAATCCAAAAAAGTTTAAAAGTCCAAAAGTACCAAGTTAAAGAGCATTGAGGAAATAAATTCCTAAAAGCTAAATACCGCTAAGGTAATCTATTCCTGAGGTAGAAAACCCTTAGTATTTCAAAAAATCTTTTTCGTAAACAGTTTATTTATAAATATGACCATATCAATGATAATTCATGTCAGCGCAAAAGTGATGACTACTGGGCTGGTGATACCCTCGGGAAATTAAAACTCCATCAGCAGTGGCATCGACCAAGTGGTTTTAAATAAACTCGTCATAGATATCATGATTGATATTTTGAATAAATGCCAGACGCGCGTTTCGTTTACAAAAGACTCATCAGTGGTGCTCGAATCCAAAAAAGTTTAAAAGTCCAAAAGTACCAAGTTAAAGAGCATTGAGGAAATAAATTCCTAAAAGCTAAATACCGCTAAGGTAATCTATTCCTGAGGTAGAAAACCCTTAGTATTTCAAAAAATCTTTTTTGTAAACAGTTTATTTATAAATATGACCATATCAATGATAAATCATGTCAGCGCAGAAGTGCTGACTACTGGGCTGGTGATACCCTCGGGAAATTAAAACTCCATCAGCAGTGGCATCGACCAAGTGGTTTTAAATAAACTCGTCATAGATATCATGATTGATATTTTGAATAAATGCCAGACGCGCGTTTCGTTTACAAAAGACTCATCAGTGGCGCTCGAATCCAAAAAAGTTTAAAAGGCCAAAAGTACTAAGTTAAAGAGCATTGAGGAAATAAATTCCTAAAAGTTTTGCTAAATACCACTAAGGTAATCTATTCCTGAGGTAGAAAAGCCTTAGTATTTCAAAAAATCTTTTTTTGTAAACAGTTTATTTATAAAAATGACCATATCAATGATAATTCATGTCAGCGCAGAAGTGCTGACTACTGGGCTGGTGATACCCTCGGGAAATTAAAACTCCATCAGTAGTGGCATCGACCAAGTGGTTTTAAATAAACTCGTCATAGATATCATGATTGAATTTTGTACTTGCGCCAGACGCGCGTTTCGTCTTTAAAAGACTCATCAGTGACGCTCGAATACAAAAACGTTTTTAAAAAAGGCATTGAAGAACAAAATTCCTAAACGTTTTTTTTTTCAAATACAGCTAAGGTAATCTATTCCTGAGGTAGAAAAGCCTTAGTCAGTGACGTAGCTTGCATGTATGCTCAAATGCTTAAGCATCCACATCATTTAGACCAATCATTTGTTTTAATAAATATATAATTGCATGCGTTCGCAGCAGATACAAACGGTGGAATCCGAAAGTTACAAGGGTGGGGATATGAAAATACCGTCCAATCATTTACGAAGCAGTATGCGTGTTTTTTTTTGGGTTTTTTTTTGTTTTTTTTTTTTTTTCTTAAGGGTCATTTAGTTTATGTAAACAAGATGGATAAATCGCCGAAAAGTGTTCTTGACTTTTCTTAAAAAGTCTACATCGTAGTTAAAAATTAAACCATCATATCCTGATATCGTTTCCTGTGACACGAAAGACGACGTAATAAAAAATATGCTCGTAATGGAGTGTTATCATTCCTGTTCTTATAAATACACTTCTCCGTCTAGTTACAATCATTAATTTTATTTTGAATAAATGAATAGAGTCCCAATGTCCCCACTTTGCACATCTTATCTATCCAAGATACAAGAGCAATAAATAAAAGAAGTACTTTTTTTATTATTAATATCTCGAGAGAAATAAAAGCTTCAGAACAAATACAATTGGGTTTCAATTATTTTGTTTCAAAAAAATCTGGCAGGAATTGTATACATGACAGTGCTAACAAGACCAGACGGACGCGGGACGCCCGGTATTTCCATGTCCATTGCAACTTTACAATTAATCCAAACCTCATTGTGAGGCTCATATTCCGGGAAATGGGATCACTTTGGTTCCTATATTCCTGGCGAGGTTCCATATACAGAGGTGCCGCTGTACTTGTTCTGTTTTTGAGATGTCAAATATAAGATTGATAGTGTAACTTTTACAATAAATATTTCTGAATTGGATGATGGTAGTTTCGAGAAAACAATAAAATTCTGTTGGAAATAGAATATATATTGGCTGGTATTTATTAATTAAATAAAAATCTAACTAGTGTCGACTTCTAGGGGAGTACTCATGCATACAGGAAAAAATGTCAAAAACATATAATTTTTTGCATAAAATGGTCCCAAAATTTTTTCGACAATTTCTCATCCACATCGTTACAACCCTGGCTACGCAACTGTAATAGTATTTCAAAAATTCAAAATTTTTGTAGATAATTTATTTATAAATATGACCATATCAATGATAGTTCATGTTAGCATATAAGTGCTGACAACTGGGCTGGTGATACCAATGGGGGAATTAGAACTCCATCAGCAGTGGCATCGACCCAGTGGTTGTAAAGAGACGGTGATTGTACATGCATGCTAATGTTTTTGTGTATTTTGCTTGATAGACTGTTACACTTTATACTTACACATGCAGGTAATCAACATTTCAAATAATAAAATTAGCATAAAGGTTTAATGGGAAATAATACGCTAGAATTATGAAATATATAGTTAGAGTTCGTATATTTCGTATATGAACATACATGAAGGAAATGGACACAGGTTATTACATTATTTATATGTAAATTGTGTTTGGGACACATTAAAATAAGAACAGTGATCATAGTTCATGAACAATGATTATCAACGCTGAACCTTAGAAAATATCCTATTTAAGAAAAAAATATCTCATTTTCAAATGTTTTGCCAATTTAAGAAAAGTTAATGTTATGGAGTTCAAATCTACCTCGTGGTAAGGTGTTTTCGACACCAGTATATTAAGTACTTTTCGATATGTACATCTGTATAAATCCTTTGATGGTCTGTCAATGACGGGGTTATTATATCTTTATATGACAACATACATGTATAGTGGCGAACCCAGGTGCGTAGAGAACAGGGTATACGCCATCCCTCCTCCTTTTGGTCGCGTAAACAAATCTCAATTATTTTTTAAAAAGTTGTTCACCTCGATCCGTTCGGTGGCATATATTCTGTTTTCTGGAATTACGCCCCCACTATAAAAAAAATCCAAGATCGGCCCCTGATGTACGCATATATTGTGAGTGAAATCTTTTAATCCTTTGCTCCAGATAATTTTGTTCAGATCTTTCAAAGATAAGCTTTAGAAGAAAATTGACATTTATAAATTATGCAAAGAATCAATAAACGTAATCTGTAGAATGAAGGTTTCATTGGAATTGTTCACTTTAATAATGTCATTTATTCCACAAGTTAAACATTGTTTTTAAAGGTCACTTCTCTGGAGGATTCATAACCAGAAGATTTTCGTAATTTATTTCTCTATAAGGTTTAATTATAAAGGGTAATCCGATTGCTTATTTAGGGATATAAACTTCATATATTTGAGCATCAAACAGCTGATAGTACTCATGAATAAAGCTTTGGCATTTAATTTATTGAATAAAGTAAGGCAATGTGGTATGATTGTCAGTAAGAACTTTTTTCATCATTTTCTAGACATTTATCTTATCCTTCTAAACTTATAGTTTGCGTGATCTCTCAACGGTTTGCATTATATTGCGGAAGAAATGTTTACAAAAAAACAGTTTGCGTGGCGCTAATATATGTGCTTCCGTATGTGTATCTATTTTTGAAAAAAAATCGTCAATAGATGTTTAGCTTGGTCTCAAAGTAAATCGAAAGAAACATATTTTAAAAAGATTTACAGAACGATACATGTAGGTCGATGGAGGTTGGAATTTATAAAATATAGAAAATTATATGGAAAATATATACAATTCCTGACCAAGGCACCGACCGCTTATCGTGATTTTACTGATTTAAAAAAAAAAACAATTTGGACCCAACAAAAGATTAACTCAGTGCCTGATGAAGACTATTCTGAAAAAAAACATGACTAGCTGTTATACATCTGTAGCATAAGGAATCATAAACATAAAATGCGGTATTCTACATTTTTTTTTTCTTTCAATAACATGACTAAAACTAAAACATGAATCGAAACAAATGAAGATTTTACTCCTTTTTAAATGTCGTATATGATGTCTCTTTACAAAACAAATATTCAAGTCTAAAGTATCTTTTATTGTAATGAACGCTTACAAGTTCAGTCATAAGTACGTCCATGAGAGAACAACCCTCAAAAACCCCTCAGAAACATCTCGGCAAATCTAATAAGCTTACACTAGATGTAGGGTAGCGAAATCCGCAGAGGATTGCCAATTGACAAAAAACTCATATTAAAGCCATAAAATTACAAGAAAATAAAGTTGAGAATGGAAAATGGGGAATGCGTCAACGAGACTGCAACCCTACCAGAGAGCAGAAAAAAAGCCGAGGTCACCAATATGGGTCTTCAACACAGCGAGAAAATCCCGCACCCGGAGTTGGGCTTCAGCTGGCTCCTCAATCAAAATGCAAACTCGTCCAGTGAAAATGGACGTCACAATAAACTCAAAAAAATATAAATGAACTAAATTAAAATATCATACATGACAAACAAAGGCTAGAGGCGGAGTAAGCTATTGTAAACGGTATATATTGGTCCAGACGAGCAAAAAAGATATACACATGCAAATTGTCAGTTAGTTTTTGTGACAAGATTTCCAAAAGTAACATTTTCAAGAACATTACATAAATGTACCAAATAACCTATACATTATACAACCTGATTCGTCCTGATAAGTCGGGTTTTGAAAAAAATATATTGATACAGTTGCCGGTGAAATCACAATTAATTCTGAACAAAATCTATAAAAAGATAATCTTTATACGACACGATGTGCACCGACACGAATGTAATTAGCCTACATTCAGTTTTATCTGCCTTTACTGATCTCACAGGAGACACACGCCTACACAGAAATCTTTCTTCTATGGTATTGATAATGATTGGATGTAATTAACATCAAGTACCTCACTCAGACGGGAAAATAATATAAAAGGTATTACAGATTTAATCTAATCAATGCTAACGTGGAATTGTAAGAGTTTCTAAACTAAGCAGACTGATTAACCATCACTTGTGTCAGGCAATTTAAATTTAGTTTCATTACTTCATAGTATATATAGTTGAAATTGTCCCAATTCGGAAGTTTATTGTTATATAAAAGTCCACAAAAGTAGTTTGTTAATGTCGTTTGCTGAATGTATTTGAATTGTATGGAATTTATGGGTTAAAAGTTGAATTTTCAAATTGAGAGGTCCATTAAAATCCCCGAAACATCTAAATTTTGCACGCACATTAGTTTTTCTGTTTAACTGATATCATACAAAATCTGGAGAGGTTTTAGTTGGTGTTAGCTTTGAATAAGCTGTCAGTAACTACTGCGAGTACGCTCAGATCGTACTATATATATATTTGGTGTGGTTATGTGAAAGTATATCCTGCCATATACACTCTGTGTTTTTGTTGCTTGTTTATATCCTTTGTATCGATCTGATGACTTTAGCCCTTATAAACTTATCTTTTTTGTTTTAAATTTGAGAATGGAAATGGGGAATGTATCAAAGCGACAACAACCCGACCATAGAGCAGACAACAGCCGAAGGCCAGCAATGGATCTTCAATGTAGCGAGAAACTCCCGCACCTGGAGGCGTCCTTCACCTGGACCCTTAACAAATATATATACTAGTTTTGTAATGATGGACGTCATACTAAACTCCGAATTATACACAAGAAACTAAAATTAAAAATCATAGCAGACTAACAAAGGCCAGAGGCTCCTGACTTGTGAGAGGCGCAAAATTGCGGCGGGGTTAAACTTGTTTTTGAGATCTCAACCCTCCCCCTATACATCTACCCGATGTAGTGCGTTCATAAGCTGTACTGTTACACCACTGTCCCCGGTTTTGCGCCGCTAATATGTTTAACCCCGCCACGAATGTTCATGTCCCAAGTCAGAAGCCTGTAATTAAGTGGTTGTCTTTTGTTGCGGTTCAAGTTACATATTTGTTTTCGTTCATTGTTTGTACATATATCAGGCCATTAATTTTCTTGTTTTAATAGTACAACATTTGTCATTTCTGTGTCGTCTATTCGGTATGGGCTTTAATCATTGTTGAAAGCCGTACGGCGATCTATTGATGTTAATTTCTGTGTTATTTGGTCTCTTGTGGATAGTTGTCTGATTGAAAATCATACCAAATCTTTTTATGTTTATGATTATCCTTAAGGATTAGTACAGTGCATATAGATTCAGTGACCAATACTGGTTTTATTTTTGTTCTGTACAAAGTAGTTTTTCCCAATTTGATTTCATTTAATAATTGTAAGTTTGTGTTGAAAAGCATGATTGTCAAAAAAAGTAAAATCACAAAAATACTGAACTTAGAGGAAAATCAATTCGGAAAGTCCATAATCACATGGCAAAATCAAACAACAAAACGCATCAAAAACGAAAGGACAAGAACTGTCATATTCCTGACTTGGTACAGTCTCTTACAGTTGACACAAAGTAATATTCTAACAGATCTAGCTAAATACACGAGTTGAATCTGGTGGAGAAAACAAAGACTCCTTTTATTACTAATAAAACTTTTTTTATTTTACTTTGAACTCAAATTTTCATTTTACATGAAAGAATTTGACATTTGCGTGTTCCTGCTAAACGTGTCTAGCACGACACTTTGATATTAAAAGATTGTTATTAATATGTAACAATATGCATGTAAATTTAATCATCTTTTTGTATGGTATTATCCCTATTGAAATTCAATATTCATTTGTATTGAAAAATTTCTTTTCAATACCATCAATACAGTTGCTATATAGAAATGTATTGGCATGTCACGACAACGAGTCAAATTTCTTACAAAAGTTTGAACTGATAATAAAACTACGTTATTTGAATGGTAATCTGCAGTGACAAAGGGACTTTCAGAAACAACCAAAAAAAAAAGCTAAAAACAAAATGTTATTAATAAAAGTAAAAAGATATGAACCAAGATCGACAACTCTAACATGTATGCAGGACATTTAACTGAGTGTATTCAGTCAGGATCCTACTTCGTCAGAATTATCTCCCCATTACGCCAGTTCATTTTTTACAATCGTAGAAATGGAAGCCATTGTAAGGATGACGCGCTACCAATTTTGCTCATGGAAACCGATAAATTTATCCACATTGCACCATTACGATCCTTATATATCAGTTGTATTTTAAAAGACAAATGTATCAACTAGCTAATGAGCATCAGTTAATGATCTTGTCTGCATTGATTCAACTTAAAACTATTGTCTGATCGGTTGTCAGGTGGAATTTTCGAAAATTCATAAACATTTAAAAAAAATTCTAATTAAAAATTTCGGGGAAGGGCAGACTAGATTTTATTAGTGTATGAAGACTATAAACCCTAGTTTTCACACACAAAAAATTATATTTTTTCAAAGATATGCATTTTCATCATCCAACTTGAAAGACTGTCGTCAAGTACTTTCATTAAAAAATAGCTGTTCGAACACACCTTCTCTGTTTTTGTGACTCATTAGATAGGTATTTCACTTGACCCATATATTTCATCTTTTAGTACTGTTATTTGTTTGTGTTATAAAGTCAATCTGAAGCTTTGATATAGAAAAATAATAGAATCTGAAGCGAGACGATGTATGAAATAATCTTACATTGTACGATATCAAGACAAAATATTCAACTCAAACACGCCCTAACATGAAAAGGTGCACTCGATTTTCTCTTTTCGATACAATTGTTACCCATTTTTAGGAATTTTTTCTTGAGTAACATAATGGAAGGGCAGACACGAAAATTTTTGAACTAATAGATTGATATGTTATAGGTCCTTGGTAATCTTTTCAAAAAAATCGGAGGTTATTCATTTTCTTCATCCAACTTGAAAGATACCCATGTCGTCGACTTGAAATCTAATTGTTCTGTTTAACTATGTACTAGATAAATTGAAAACTTATGCAAATGGTGTTTTTAAAATAAAACACCTCGTAATTGAGAAGAAAATTGTAATTTTCTTTGTTTCTATTAACTTTTACAAATTTTGTCACTATAGTAAACAATACAGTACACATTTATCGCCTTCTCTAACAAAGCGCTTCGATTCTTTTGTTCTATTTCAACCGGGTTTCCGACTGTATTATGGTATGAGTTTGAAATAAAGAATGGTGTCACATTTGTAGAAAGGTACCACTTCTTTGTCGTTGTAAATACGACTGAAATTTGTTTACTTTGTTAATTTTAATAGTAATACAAACCATTAACCACTTATGTTTGTTCTCTCTTGGTTTCGTTCCAGTTTTTTCCATTGTTGTCCAAGATATACATTTTGTTGTTTATAACGTTTGAAGAAAACGGTCGTATTTTGCCGTTGTATAGGTTTGCTACGTTTAATAGTTATACAAATGAAGGCAACAGCAAACAGTAGTATACAGCTGTCCAAAAGTCTTCAATCGATTGAGAGAAAACAAATCCGGGTTACAAACTAAAACCGAGGCAAACACATCAAATATAAGAGGAAAACAATGAACCAACAGAAACACTGAAGTGAAACAAAAAAAAAAACATTTATGAATAATTTAATTTTGGATGTAACGCGTCTTCTGACTGGTTGACGTTTTTTTGTTATGAGCCCATAGACATAATTTAGTCATGTGACCGTGACGTGATCAACATTTTTTCATGGTTTTCTACGGTTTAAAATGGAATTTAGAATTAAATTATAAGAAATGACTGTAATATTTTTTCTGTCTATTCGAAATAACATTAAAAATGTGGTGCACACACTGTTAAATATCCCGCTACGCGCGTTATTCAGTGTGCACCAAATTTATAATGTTATTTCTTCATAGACAGAAAAAATATTACAGTCATTCCTTAATTAACTGTCATTCTCTATAATTTTAACATCATGCACTTCCCATATATACATGATGGTAATGAATAAGTTCTTATTGTCCATTGTTTGATTTGATACAATGCATATAAAAATCAGTCTGTTTGTTAGTCTGTCTGTCCATAGTTGATTCACCAACCGTCAATCAAAAACAGACAAAAGATACAAAGTTCCCGTGTCGACAAATACATTGGATTATGTATTATTCGAGGTGATCTTGATGGACTTATATTTTATTCAATGTATTTGTATTTTTAATCCCTCATCAAAATGACCAATGTTCTATCTACATTTTCACTGTAAATCTTTTGAATTGATTTAGTTATATTAGGTATGGCAACTTTAACTTAGTGTAAGATGTTGTATAAAAATTCCTCGAGTCTTTTTTGCCTATTCCTTTCTATATTACTATAATGTATAAGGCCTTTAATTGTTCATTGACAAGTAGATAGATAAAAACCCTATATATAGTGTACATGATCTTCCAACTGGTTCTTTTTCTCGGAAAAAGTATCAAAACAAATATCTTGACGTCACGATGTCCCTTGACACGTCCACCCTGAAATACCCATAGGGCAACTAGGGCAGATTTTTATGAAACCGAATTTATCATCATGGGTTACCACAAGCACACTAGAACTACAAAAATAAAATATTTTATTCAGTTTGAGAAGATTTGATTACAAATAATAAATAGACCTTTTCATGGAAATGGATTATTTATGTACATGTATGATCGCCGCACATGAATTGCAAAAATGAACGCAAACTAGACTGCATGATTAATAAGCTAGGCCGACCTTCAGCATATATATCTAAAATAAATTACATACTTTTGGAAAGTAATATCTGCGACAATATTGAGTGTCAAAATGTGACGAAAATAAACTTTTCTACAATTTAAAAAAAAATGCTACACATTCTTTAGACGTACAATTTGTACAAGTGAATAAACTGATATTTTATTTTATAAAATATTCTAACATTCCTATTTAATTTTGTAGCATGCACGAATATATTACTTAGAGCAATACACGCTATCAAAGAATTAATCCGTTCAGAATCCTATTAGTCATTGCTCTTTGTAGAATTTCTTCATAGTCAATTTCGATTGGTTCAATACGAGGCCTAACAACAGCAGGTACTGGATGATGAACAACACTTCCGGCAATGTTGTGAGCATGCGCAGCTGCTATCTTGTTAGATGCTACGGGAGATAACCCGGGAGATGCTTTTGAGGCAATAATATTGTTAAGACTTTGTATTGTGTTATTCAAATCAATATTGTTAGCGCCCGGAAAACCTGCACTTCCGTTTCCTGCGTTGTTCCTTGTACTAGTTGAAGCAGTCACCAAAGATGTATTTATCTGTCCAACAGAGTTTGATAGATGAGTAGCTAGGTGATGATTCTGTTGGGAATTAGCTTGATCAATAACGGCTTGCATAGCTGAGATCTGATTTTGTTGGTTACCTAGGTCTAACATATGATTGCTGGCTATGGCATTACTTAGGCCATTAACCATTTGGTTATGAGATTTTTGAACCTGTTGGTTAGAGAATGAACTGCCAAGATTTGTACCTTGACTTAAAGTTCCTGTTGACAAACCATTGACATTATTTAGACCGTGATTACTAGCTTGTTTCCCTAAAACATCACCAACTAAAGAATTCGTATGTAACCCAACATTGTGTCCACTTGTAGCTGCCGATAGGTCAGGCAATCCGGACGTGGCTACTCCGTTACCATGGGGACCTAGATTAACCCCATTGGCATTGAGTAGATTATGGGTATTTATCCCTGAGTGTACTGCATTCAGTCCAGAAAGGCCAATATTTCCATGTGTACCTGTATTCACTGCGCTATGTCCGACAAGACCAACATGTTGTCCAGTGTGTTCGTGTGTTCCTGGTTTAAGTGCAGTAATTGGTGACAATGAATTCGATAACTGACCAGTCTGATGATTGACTGTTTGGTCAAGAGGAACTGCATTAACTAATCCAAGAATTTCAGAATTGATATTTACATTTCTAGGTCCTGATCCTAAATTTCCATTTTGTGGGTGATTAGATGCACCTAATGCAACGTTATTTGCGGTCACGTGATGCTTATTTGAATGGCTGCTAAGATGAGGGTTATCACTGATTGGTTGATGAAGGTCATGTGCTATATTTGGGTGTGTTTGTTGGTGATTCTGTAAAGACATGCCAGCAGATAAGTCATTAATATTACCATGGTGAGAATCGACGAATGCGTTATTTTGATTGTTTTGTCTGAGGTTGTGACTACCTATGCTGTTTTGACCAACTCTATCATTATTAAAACGATCTCTAGACTGAAACTGACCATTGTTTTGAGGAAATCTGTCATTGTTAAATCTATCTCTAGACTGACCATTGCTTTGAGAAAATCTGTCATTGCGAAATCGGTCTCTGGACTGACCATTGCTTTGAGAAAATCTGTTATTGTTTAATTTGTCTCTTAACTGACCATTGCTTTGAGAAAATCTGCCATTGCCTAATCGGTCTCTAGACTGACCATTGCTTTGAGGAATTCTATCATTGTTCCATCTATCTTTGGACGGAGCGACATCTATTCTATTTCCGGTTCTACTCTGGCTTCTGGAATCAAGATTCCCCTTATCAAATCGGGAATTCACATCAGTATTTTTCCATTGTCCTCCTCCGTTATTTCGGAACTCAATTATAATTTCAGGCGTTTGTCTTGTAGAAGCTCTTGGAAGCTGGGGAGAAGTTCGTCGTCTGCTATTAGCACGAGCTGGCTGTCGACTGCTTGTTCCCAATCGTGGACCATTTCCGAAAGAACTTCTTCTATTTGAATTTGATTTGGATGGAAATTGAGGTCCCCTGCCTCTACCAAACTAAAACGACAGATGCATAGATTTAGATAAAATTTGTGTAAAAATACATCAGCCAGAAAACACAAAAACATTAAAGCAAAAGCAAAAACTACACACTTAATACATTCAGATCCGGCTATTGTTCACAATTCAATATACTAGTTAGTTGGGTAAATGTATCTTCATAAAGCAGGAATTCTATAGATATATCCTTCAATTGAAGGACATTGTTTTAGTTATTATGAAGCTTACGTTAGTATGCATGTCCTTCATTAGTACGTTAGTACGTAAACTATAATTTTACTTGAGACCTGAATTTGAATTTAATTTAAGAAATTTCATTGGCAGTGAAGGCACTTATAATATCAGATCAGAAACTACTATTTATATAAAAAAAAAAGATGATGTGGTATGATTGCCAATGAGACAACTATCCACCAGAGACCAAATGACACAGAAATTAACAACTATAGGTCACAGTACGGCTTTCGACAATGTGTTAAGCTCATACCGCATAGTCAGCTATAAAAGGCCCCGAAATGACAACTGTGAAACAATTCAAACAAGAAAACAATTATATAACACAGCATCAAATGACATCCACTGAATTACAGGCTCCTCCCCTTTAGTACAAAAATGTTGACAGTTTACAGCAATTATTATGAAATACATTTATTATTTATATTTTTGCGATATCACTATTCACAGGCAAATATGTGTTTCTTCACACACACAAAATTCTCAGTAATGACATGTCATAGAAAGAACAATTTAAAAATACCTGTACATATTTATGCATTAAAAGTTTCAGTGTTTCAGATAAGGATGAGGGACTGGTACCATCAAAACGTTTAAACCGGTTGCAATTGTTTGCACATGTCATAAGTAAGGCATCTGATATTCAGTTGCTGTCGTTTAATAGTTGATGAGGTTCATATGTGTTTCTCGTTGGTTTTTTTTTTTTTTGTATAAATTAGGACGTTGGTTCTCCCGTTTGAATGGTTTTACAATAGTAACTTTTAGGGGCCCTTTATAGCTTGCTGTTCGGTGTGTGCCAACTTTTGAAGGCTTCGTATGGGAAAACGTACTTTGGCCTATAATGGTTATTTTTTTTATAAATTGTAACTTGGATAGAGAGTTGTCTCATTGGCACTCATATTATTATATCTATTTATATGTAATACTAGAGGAATCTATGACCTCAGACTGTAGAAGAAACAACTTCTGGGAATTTCTATAAAGGTATAAAATAAGGGCACGCAATCGTACATAAACCATAAGACAACAAAATGAACAACTACAGGTGCACGCACGGTCTTCAACCATGAGAACAATGTTTTCGAACACTGTTAGAGACCTGGTACAGTAGTAAGCCATAATCTCTCAGTGGATAGGTGTATTAAAATTGGCAATCATAAATTAAAACTATGTCCCTAAGTGATATTTATACAACAGTAAATTTAAACTGTATAGTATCAATGTTAAGCTTGTTATATAAACTATTTACAGTAAATGACAAATAAGTGGTATGGGGTCTTTGGGATATTGCAGCCTTTCCTAATTCCCCAAAAAAGGCGTTAACCTTTCCTTCCCATGGTAGGCCGTAACCAAAGAGTGGTCCCTTTCTCTCCTCGACAAGCCGTAAACAGGCAGGTTGATCCTTTCCGTCCCTCTTTCAGCCGTTAAGCAGAGGTGGCCCCTTCTTTCCCTCAAAAAGCCCTTTAGCATTGGACTGTTTTTCTTCATTCGACCCCTTGGCAAGCTGTTGAGATGGTACATAAAAATACGGAGATAACTCTGTAAAATTTTTCCATGTTCTGACCAAACATTTATATATCCTATGAAATTTTCTGATGAAATGTGTGGTTTAAGTTTTTATTTGAAATTTATATATTTTGGTCAAAGGGTCAAATATCTTGTCAAAATTCTACGAAAATTAAACGAGCCAAATGCATTTTATTCAAGGTGTTTGGAACCACTTTAAGCAGCAGATCATTTAATACCTCTAAAATAATAAGTAGTGCTATACATTAGACAATTTTCATAAATAATCTTAATTAATCTTACCATATTTCCTCTTTGACATTCTGCAATTGATAAAAATATTCCAACAAAAAGAAATGTTAACAAATTTACTCGCATTTTTTTCACGTTACATTTAATGCGACTAAAAGAAACAAAATAGCGAGAACGTTTCTCGCGGTAACGTTATATAGTACAATATAACAGTCTAACATATTAGCACATTGTAATACATGTATGACATAAGTCATTGTGACACGTGATAGACTGCCCACTGCAGGACAATAAAATCTGCCAAAGTTATGTATTAATACATGTATCTTAAATATGGTTTTCATTTTTAACATTTATATAACGGAGAGACATCAATCTAATGTGTAATAAAGATTTATTCAATACAAAATTAAAAAAAAAGTCACACATATTAGTATCAATTGTATTCCTGATATTTTTTGTGATAGAGTCGCCTGGGCTATTTCTAAAAAAATCGTCCATCAAAAATGGATCGTAAGTTACTAGTATACGGAAATGATTAGGACATAGGAGTATCTGACTTTTTAACAAAGTTATCCCGTCCTGTAAATTGTCTTTTGCATCCTTATTTTCCATTCAACCGACCGGTTTTTTTTTCTTTGAAAGATCGCATGCTACATAACGGTGGTTTAAAACATGTTGAAATATTTTCCGTTGGACGTTAAAGGGGCACTATAGTGATGTGAAAGTTTTATTTTGTTCCTTGAAGACAAAATTGCATCCACTTATAACGAGGAAATTGCTCAAATTGCTCTTGAACCCAAATCTTAAGTGTATTTTTATTTTTATCTTATAAATCTTAGATGATGACGTGTTTAACACGGACTGAATATTGCCCAAGGCATTTACACGACTATTAATGTTAACATGACATTAACATATGTACCAACACTTGCAGACAATCATTGACAGAAGAACATAATAGTTATGTATGTATCATGAACAATGATGTAATTTGGTGAGAAGGTGAGAATTTTTAAAAAATCTTGCGCAAGACGGAATGAACAGGACAACATGTTTAATGAATATTCAACAAAAAAACATGCCAATCCGCTCAGCCTTCATGAAATTCAAGTTGTTGTTTCCTAACCATTCTACAGAATAAACATTAAAATAAAAATAAGATCATGTCAATAGGACAACATTTCCTGCGTTTAATATTACAGTTCCCGTTTGCATAATCACATTTCCTCTGTGTACTATCACATTTCCCGAGTGTACTATCACATTTTAGGTGGTACCTAACACTACAGGGAGATAACTCTGTAAAATCAGCTAAACGTTTTGATTACGTTTTGTTGTTAAGGGAATATCAAGCTTCTCAATGATCAAAATAAGTGTTCATCAAACTGCTATATAACTGTTCCAGACCATATGAGTATTTGACCGTACGCGTACGGTCCGGACCGTATACGTATACTCGTACGGTCCGACCATACGCGTACGGTCGGACCGTATGAGTATACGCGTATGGTCCAGTACGAGCTGACCATACATGTTATTGGATCATCTGGGTTAAATTTAAACAAACATTAATCACAATCTTTATTTTTAGTTTTATAAATTGTCATTACAATTAGATGGATAAAATGAACAAATGAACAATTGAAATTAAATATTTGTTTAATTGTATATATCTGAATCCTATTTTGGTTTTCTCGCCCAGGTGACACTTGCTACCACAAGTAATGTAATATGTTTTACATTTAAATGTTTGCAGTTCATTCATGTCCCTTTACATTTGCATTTTTTTGTAAAGTTTCTAATATTCTAAAACAATTGTCCTCCCACATTATGTTTACTTCCGATATCATCAATTTCAATGATCATAATTCAATTAATGTATTACTGATCGACATGCTAAAACAAGATATTAACAGATTTAATTAGCGTGAATTTTTTAAATAGTTAAAAAAAAAAGTTTTTATTTCAATTACAATTACAACTTTTCCATATTAATTTGAGAGTTAAGTTATGTTGATCTGTTACATACATTTGTAACTTATAAACTTAAGCAACTTCTTAGTGATATTAATCAGACCGTACGCGTACGGTCCGACCGTATGAGTATTTTGAAGTACGGTCCAAATACTCATACGGTCTGGAACATAACCAGTGTAATTTTTCTGATAAAACGGTTGGTTCAAATTTTTTGAAATTTTTATATTTTTCTCAAAGGGTCAAAGCAAATACTTTGTCAAAATTTTAAGAAAATTAAACGAGCCAAATTAATTTTAGTCAAAGTGTTGGTTACCACCCTAACATGCATTTTAAAAACTATTGCAACGTTTGGAGTGCAATTCAAATTATTATATGCTGTATTAAAGTTATTAGTACACGAAAAAGAAAAAAAAAAGAAAAAATTATTGATTACAAATTTTGTATATGCAAGAAAATACATAGATTGTAATGACTTACGACTTTGATTTGTGGGATTATGAAGTGAAAATGTGTCTTAACATTCCAAGTTTCCAATTACCTCAATATTTTCAATTATACCTTATTTTTTGGCAGGACAAACTGTATCCCTGTCTATTCAAAGTTCAATGAACGAGCATGGTGAACTGTGTGCGTTTTCATTCCTTTACATTACACATTATAATATATTATGGTGAAAATTGCAAAAAAAGAAATAACAAAATAAGAACCTATTATAATGTCTTACGAATTAATATCAAAATTTTCAAAAACATGCTTTTTCAATTAGGTTTAAATAGTACCTACATATAAACTGTTAAAATCTAAACGTTTGACTATTTATTGGAAAGTAGAATACTTCTGTTACAAATATAGTCTGTTTTTGACAATACATTACACATATATTGGGTACTAGCATCAGTAAGTCAAGCTAAATTAACGATATCTTCACAATTGTGGTATTTGAGTTTAATTTTAAACGGTTGCCGTTATTACTTTTTTGAATTTTCCTAAATTCCTCTGGTTTATTCTGAGCGACAACCAGTGTAGCAATGTTTACGAGCCAAGTCTGAAAAATGATGCAGATATAATTAAGACATTGATTAAAAACTAATTACTTGTACCAGTAAACGACATCTGTTTAAATGGTGTATTTAAGATTTCGGAAAGGTCATTAACATTGTTATAACGTAAAGTTGATGTATTTAAAACCCTTACTACAGTCTTCTTTCTTATTGACGTTACGCAAAAATTACATTGCATGACATAAGTCACAAATTATGGAAAGCCAACAGGGTCAAAATTCTTAATTCGTAACTTGTCAATTCGTAACTTGTAACTGTGTCATTTCTAAATTGTTAATTCTTAAATTGTTAATTTGTAACTTGTTAAGTACTGTGAAATTCCTAATGCTTAATTCGTAAATTGTCAATTTGTAACTTGCACCTTTGTAGTTTCAGCATTCTTAATCGGTAAATTGTCAGTTTGTTACTAGTAACTGTGCAATTTCATAATGCTTCATTCGTAAATTGTCGATTTGTAACTTGTATCTTTGTATCAAAATTCAACATTCTTCATTTGTTAATTGTCAATTTGTAACTTGTAGATTTCAAAATTCTATATTGGTAAATTGTCTTTTTGTATATTGATGTTTTGTAACTTGTAACATGTGACTTGTCGATTCGTGAATTGTCGATGTGTGAGATGTCGAAGTCGGAGTACCTCCATGTGGAATATATACCTAAGTAATTTTAATCCATTAATTACAGCAAATGCGTCTAAAAAAAGCAAAACAACAATTGCATGTTTACAGGATCCCAGTTTTATTTTTATTACTGACGTGGACTTTCGTTCGGAAACTATATAAAAAAAACATCCCGACTAGTTCAGTCCCTCAACATGATTGATCTCTCCTAATTACGAGGTTAATGAACTAGTCGTTGGTCAGTGGAATATTACGACTGGATTATTCAGGTATATGCAATAAGGAGATGTGGTAAATTAATAAACCGTATGATTACCAATGAGACACCTATCCACCAACGCGAAGTACAATTAAAGTCCATATAAGCAACTATATGCAACCTAATGCCTTCATCAATGACAATTTTTAAATCCGTATACCATATAGCTTTCGACTCTGTTATTCATACAGGTATACAACTTTAACTACTCCAACACAACATATGCTATAGTTAAAGATATTATGTATAATAAAAGTAAGCTATGTGTCAAAATTGACAACCAATCAACTCCTTTATTTAGATCATTTATTGGAGTGAGACAAGGGGATGTTTTAAACCCCAATTTATTCAAACTTTTTATTAATGATCTCCCTGATGTCTTTTCTTCTTGTGCTAACCATGTCAATGTTAATAACCAAAGGGTTGATTGTTTAATTATGTTGATGACATTGTTATTCTCTCAGATTCACCAGAGGGATTGCAAGAGAGGTTAACCATGCTTAACAATTACTGTTCTAAATGGTGTTTAAATGTAAATGAGAACAAGACAAAAGTTATGATTTTTAATAAAACAGGGAGACATTTTAATCTCCCTTTTTACTTAGGTGAAAAAGCTATTGGTTGTACATATAATCATAAATATTTGGGCATCACTTTTATACCCAGTGGAAAATTTTTTCAATGTAGAGATGAACTGTACAAAAAGTCTATGAAAGCATGTTTTAAATTACAACAATGTATGTCATCGTCAAAACGACCTAGTGTTTCAACTTTACTTCATTTATATAACCAATTTTAACCTATGGATGTGAAGTCTGGGGTATGTTTTCTGTAAAATCAGCTGCATGTAAGAAAAATGATCAATATATTTTAGAAAAGGTGTTTTCAAATGATACATCTGAAAAATCACATATTAAATTTATGAAATATGTTCTAGGTGTAAATAAGAAATCAAGTAATCTTGCTGTGACTTCTAAACTAGGGAGATACCCAATGTATTTTTATATTATGTTAGCAATGTTGAAGTATTATCATCGACTCGTTAATTCTAAGAACATGTTATTATATGATGCATATTTATGTAGTAAAGAACTTCACAATAATAAAGTGAATACATGGTTTTCAAGTATAGACAGCTGTATTTTAAAAAAGCTGGGCATTCAAACATGTAATTCAAAAACCAGTATCTACTCTTTCACAAAATTTTTCAAAGATAAGCTATATAAAAACTATCTCCATTTCTGGAAGGAAAATAGAAATAAAGTTTTACAATCAGATCAAGGTAAACTTACTACCTATTTTTCCTTTAAAACTCTATTTTGTTTTGAAAAATATTTGGATCTAAAAGATTTTAGATTAAGACAATCAATCTGTAAAATTAGAATAAGCGCTCATCCATTAAGGATTGAGACTGATAGATATGCCAAACTTTATGTGAATAGGACACTGAGAAAATGTTTATACTGTACTTTAAATAAAGTTGAAGATGAGATACACTTTGTAACTGAATGTCCACTATATATTGATAACAGAAATGAGTTTTTTACTGAAATTTCTCTAAATTGTAATAATTTTCAATCTTTAGACAATTTTTCAAAGTTTTTATGGCTATTTACACTAGAAAATTTATATGTGTATAAATGTTTAGGAAAGTATTTATCTAAAAATCTAGAGATAAGGAGAAGTTCAAAAATAATAAATGCAAATTAGCCACAAATATACATATTTTAAGTGGTATATGATTTTAAATGATATATTTTAAAGATGTAAATTGTATTATCTGGTTCTGTCCTGGCCTTTTATAGCATTTTAAATAGTATTAAACAATGTTGTTTTCTTATATTATATGTCTCTAATGTATGTCTAATCTTACGTACTTGTATGTAATGTCGTGCAGGCTCTTTATAGGGCCCTTTAATTGGAAATAAAATATTCTTATTCTTATAGTCGGCTTTAAAAGGCTACATCATTACTGAAAACCCCAGGTACTAGTAATAAACGATTTCTATTAATCATAAAATGCTATTATCGGACCATTTTATTCTGACAGGAGAGGGCTGACATATATTTTCTATTCTGCTGTTGTCGGTTATATGGTCGGGTTGTTGTCTCTTTGACACATTCCCCATTTCCATTCTCAATTTTATGTATTAATATATATGCCTACTGAATTTTTCTGGACAAGAAGCTTGAAAATTGCCTCTACCAGATTTCCTACAATAAAAATGTTCCCTCGATCTCAAAAGCTGCTTAATGCCCCGTACTCCCGATATGAACCCCACCTGGTGCCACACCTCCTTATAGCCCGGCAACCTTACTAAATCTAACATGTTGTTAATCGTTAATTAACTGAAATGATTCACGATGTTAATCAATATACCTAAACAAAAAATTAATTTGTATGTAAAATATAAAATAAAAAATCATTTGCAATGAATTCGTAACATCCTAATATCCTATTGACAAACCAGGTTGTATTCCGCCTGGGTCTTCTGTCTATCATTTTACTCTAAAAATGACCAAATACATACTCCTTTGACCAAACCCCAAATAACGTGCAAATATTTTCGTGGAGAAATAAAATTAAAGAACCTAAATTGTGCGAGCTCACATCCCCACGTCCCCACCGTTTGATTGTCACTGGAGAAATAAAATAACTGTAAGAAAAAAAAGTTGTATAAGAAAAAAAAATGAATCATAATTTCCTGTCGATATGTACATCTACATAGTAGGGGCGGATCCAGCCATTTTAAAAATGGGGGGTTCCCAACCCAGGATAAAGGGGGGATTCCAACTATATGTCCCTATTCAAATGACCCCCCCCCTCTGGATCCGCCACTGCATAGTATGACTTGTCCTTATTATCTACAAGATTTCATGATATTCTGTGGTGTGATTTCAGAGGAGTTGCGACGACAAACTGTTGCAGAGGTATATCGAGAAGTTCAAAGGGGCGTAACTTCTAGAAAAAAAAATGAATTGTAATTTCTTGTCGATATGCAAATCTACTTAGTATGTCCTTATTATCATGAAATTTTGTTGTGTGGTTTGAAAGGAGTTGCGATGACAAGAAACAGGACCGATGGACTGACGTACGGACGGAAAGGCAGACAGACAGACGGTCGGGTCAAAACATTACACCCTCCTCAACTTCGTTGCGTGGGGTATAATTAGTGTAAGCATATAAGAGATAATTGCCTCTTTCATGCAAATGGCGATATGGCAAGATCTTTTCTCTGCTGACAAGTCAGAGGGAGAGGGCGTCAATTTGTTTAAAAGTGGGAGTATTAAGAAGGGGGATTTGAGATTTTTTTTAAAAACCAACACTGGCCTTTGTTAGTCTTGTATGATTTTTAATTTTTGTTTCTTGTGTATAATTCGGAGTTCAGTATGACGTCCGGTATCACTGAACTAGTATATATTTGTTTAGGAGCCAGCTGAAGGACTCCTCCGGGTGCGGGAGTTTCTCGTTGCATTAAAGACCCATTGGTGGCCTTCGGTTGTGGTCTGCTCTTTGGTCGGGTTGTTGTCTCTTTAACACATTCCCCATCTCCATTCTCAAATTTATGTAGGTGACGCGTGTAGTAAAAAATAAACAGTTTCATAGTTTAACGATCATGGTCATTAAAAAATATATAGAGGGGACACCTCCTAGTATATTTCGATCTTGTACCATGATTCTTTTAGATCTGTATCTGTAGGAGAACGTTTTGGGTACAAATACCGGCTTCAATACAACGGTAGAGAGAGCACCGTCGATGTATTGACAATGCACGAGAGCAGTTTCATAACGGCTGTCAACGCTCGGTGTACGCACTACGCTTCTTCAATGTGGTTCTATTCAAATACTGTTTATACGAAAAATGAGTTAGAATATTGTTGTATTTTACTCGTTGAGATCTCAAAACACTTCGTGTAGTTTTTTATCTACATGTTTGTTCACAACATTTCTTGACTGATAATTGTCAAATCGGGCCCTTGACAGCAATTTAGTGTTCTTTTTGGACGAGCTTTTTTTTAAATTGTCTGGTTCTATAGCACTGCGACCACCTCGTACAGAAATATTAGCTTCTGACTTGAGCGTCTTGTCTGTCTGTCCTGTAGTTTCAGTTTGGTGAGCGTGTTTGAGACGCAACCAACTTCTCTGGATTTGTACTCTCCTGTTATAAATCTCACAGGTTGTCGCTGTATTCTTTCAAGCTTATTGATGATTGTAGATGTGAACTGGTCCCATACTATTGACGATATGATATCCCATTATTGACCTGACCATTAGAATATATGCGGTTTTCTCGCATTCCGGTTGACAATATCTCAAATTTTAGGGCCCCGATTAGTTTTTCTGGTTCCTTTAGATTTTATTACAAAATAGCGCATATTCAACACAGTTTTGATATATAGTATACATTAACTAATGGCCCATTTAAAATATTTTTCATTCAGTTTGTTTTACAAAAACCTTATATGATATCATTAAACATTTTTTATAGATATAGGAAGATGTGGTATGAGCGCCAATGAGACAACTCTCCATCCAAATAACAATTTATAAAAAGTACTCATTATAGGTCAAGATACGGCCTTCAACACGGAGCCTTGGCTAACACCGAGCAATAAGCTATAAAGGGCCCCAAAATTACTAGTGTAAAACCATTCAAACGGGAAAACCAAGTCTAATCTATAGATAAAAAAAACAAGAAACGAGAAACACGTTTAAATTACATAAACAAACGACAACTACTGTACATCAGATTCCTCATTTATGTTCATTGCTCAGGAGCCAAATAAAAAAAGACTGTTCGTCCATTTGTTTCTTGTATTAAAACATATCATTAGATAATTATATTCTTTTCTGAAATTTTAATATTGAGATTATAATATTAATGAATGATGGTTGTCAAACCATTTCTGCCATTATACATTGAGTCCTAATTTCCGGGCCCAGGACAATATTATTATTTTTCCAGCACCGTCTTATATTTCATGTGTTTGGTTTTGACCCGGTTAAATATTAAGACGTTAATGTTAAGTGACAGTAATATATTTGCGAAGTTGATAAGGAAGCCCGTTCCACCGACACATCTATATACCTTAATAAAGGAAGTGACACACCTCATTGCAGGTTTGGTGACCAGTACAGTAAACAAACATGTTTATACGAGGTTAGCTCAATATAAAACTGAGTCCCTTTTATTCATGCCATATAAAACAAACAATCATGTATTTATCTATTTGTTATCTTTTATATGTATACGCTGTACATAATTGATTTATACTCCTTTTCAGTAATGATGTAGCCTTTTAAAGCCGACTATATGGTATACGGTTTTGTCGTTGATGAAGCCGGCAGTATGTTGCCTATAGTTGCTTACATGGACTTTAATTGTACTTCGCGTTGGTGGATAGTTGTCTCATCGTCAATCATACGGTTTATTACCACATCTCCTTATTGTGTATACCTGAATAATCCAGTCGTATGATTCCACTGACCAACGACTATTTCATTAACCTCGTAATCAGGGGAGATCAATTATGTTGAGGGACTGAACTAGTCGGGATGTTTTTTATATGGTTTCCGAACGAAAGTCCACGTCAGTAATAAAAATAAAACTGGGATCCTGTAAACATGCAATTTTTGTTTTGCTTTTTTTAGACGCATTTGCTGTAATTAATGGATTAAAATTACTTAGGTGTATATTCCACATGGAGGTACTCCGACTTACAGGAGGATTATACACCGACGAAGAACACGAGCGCCATCTGTCGTCATAATGATTTTTAGCATAATACAACGATGACATTTAACACTTCGACATTTCACACATCGACAATTCACGAATCGACAAGTCACATGTTACAAGTTACAAAACATCAATATACAAAAAGACAATTTACCAATAAAGAATTTTGAAATCTACAAGTTACAAATTGACAATTAACAAATGAAGAATGTTGAATTTTGATACAAAGGAACAAGTTACAAATCGACAATTTACGAATGAAGCATTATGAAATTGCACAGTTACAAGTTACAAATTGACAATTTACGAATTAATCATTATGAATTACACAGTAACAAGTTACAAATTAACAATTTACGAATTAACACTTTAGAAATTACACAGTTACAAGTTACGAATTGACAAGTTACGAATTAAGAATTTTGACCCCGTTGGCTTTCCATAACAAATGGTTTCAATTATGATGCCTAATTTATTAACAAAAGAGATGACATTTCTGTCATTAAGTACAGCAAATGTCTGAAAAAAAACCAATACATTACCGCCATAAGCACCAAATTCAAACTAACAATAAAATTAACCTGACATTTACTGTGTTTTAAAAGAAGAAGAAAAAAAAAGATTTTGGTTATGAAGACAAAGTGCAATGTACACTCCGTCAAACGTTGATCTCGGTTTACGCTTTAAGAACCAATACAAAATAAGGAGATGTGGTATGATTGCCAATAAGACAACTTTCCGACAAAGTCCAAAAAAACGGATTAATGCAATTGAAGATCACCGTACAACTATTGGCGTCGATTCTATAAACACACAGCAAAAATAATATGTAACAAGGTCTTTCAACTAGTCATAATAATGTTGTTATATTTAAAAAAAAAAAAAAGTGTCTCATGACAGCAAAATCGCCTCGAATAATGCAGTTCGCAGATTCAACCATTGGGGGTTAAACCATAGACTTCAATGCTTCTTTGATAAACCCACGACATTCATGCAATGGTACAAAGACGGACGTGTTAGGAGTCAAAACAATATATTCGATGGATGAATTTTTCCTCTTGCGAACTGTTACCTCTCGGGGTATATAAAATCGCTGGACAGTTGAATCCCGTCTCTTTTTGTGCTGTGATATATAAATTGAAAAAGTAGATTCTAGTATCTACCATTTTGATACAATTAAAGTCCAGTTATTCAGACAACTGTTGAAATTATTGTCACATCACAAGTTGATGATTAAGGTTTAAACTTTACCTCTGAGTCTTGATGGGAATAGGGTAAAGGGGGAGGGGCTTCAAGTCTATATTCTTGATTTTTCAGGATATTTTCACTATTCTTGATTTTTTCCCATTATTCCATATTCTTATTGTTCTCTATTGTTGTTTATAAATGTAGTCAAACATTCTCTATTTTTTATGTTTTACACATTATTATGTATTTTGTTTTATATTTAATTCTCAATTCCTGTAAACCAACCTCACAAAGACCATCAATCGTCTATGCACTGACTTTTGAGCGAATTTTACTGCCATGGACTTATGGTTAATCACCAGCGGTACTCAAATAACTGTATAGAAAACAACCAGCTTAACATTATAATGTGTGGGTATCTAAAAAATGATGCAACAGTAACTTCAAAACAACAACAAACTTTGTCTGTTTTCATATATCTTCAGAAAGGTCATTCGCATAGTTTGAACTGATTCACAATAGGTTGGTTATAAACTTTGATATCAACCTGATTGACCCGCCGTTACGTAAATGACATTGCAATAAGTCATAAATGGTCTTATTATTTATAGCTGTTTTAAGAATATAAAAAGGCCTGTAAGTCAATACTAGAATACCTGTCCCCATTGAAATCGTTATTTATTGTTTGTAATTACAAACAAATAATTCAGTAGCGCCATAAACAACAAAAATGACTACACAATTCCAAAATTCTGACATTTACTGTGTTTCAGAAAAAATAATATATTATATCGGTTAAACAATGGAAGTTTAATGTACACTCAAACTTTGCTCTCTGACGTAGTAACACAAAGATGTTCTTGATTGTTAATTTATAGCTATAGAAGACCACATTTTGTTCTCAAGCGAACCAACATACATCTATAATACTAAAATTACGAGGTCCAATTTGTCAGCCGTCATCGGGTAAAAACGACAAATCAAAGAATTCAACTCTATATATAACTAATATAGGGCAATGGTGTAGATTAAAAAAATTACACCACTCCAGACCCTTTTGTTTTCCACATAATTAATATTGCCAATAATTAACAAGTTCCGGGTCGAATCCGATACCGATACCAATAGTATATTCACCTGTTAGCTATTACCTTATCTGTACGTTCCGCATTTGACAGGCGCACCACCAAAACGGTGTATTTAGGATTTTGCTATATACACGGGTCAAAATCAAAGGGCTGACACTACTAAATTCAATCATTGTCAAATTGTTCCCTATTGTAGTTTTATTCAGCAATCAGCAAGACTTTCTAAGATAACTAATATAGGACAATGCTGTTGATTAAAAAATACTCCATTCATTCCTGGATAGCCAGGACCTTTTGTTTTCCAAATAATTAATATTACCAATAATTGATAAGTTCCAGGTCGACGGGTTCAAACAGAAAGATTTGAAAGCAGAGAAGACTTTGTATCTTATAATCGACATGACTTTATCAGATGACAATACTAATTACTAAAATAAGGCTTAGACATAGTTATATACTTTAATTCAGTCACGGCCCCGCGATATCACGGGTGTGTACTTGTTTATATTTATTAATATTAATATTAACGTTGATGTCAATATGCTGAAGCCTTCAAAATGTATATCAAATGACGTACTTCAATCAAAAGAGTCTAAGAATTTGGTGTTTTGTGAATTTGTGTTCCGCTGTTTTGAAGGGTTCATTTCACATAGTCTTTAGTCTTGATATATAAAACGTAGTTGCACTTGCACCGAAACATGCCGGAAAATATAGGCGAGTCTCGCTTTCGTTCTGTTTCTCAAGCTCTTACAAATAATTTCTAAATGTTCCTCCAATGCACGTTTATTGTATATGTTCTTGCAGAAGCAACCCGATGGGTACCACATGTTGAACATGAACTGCCTACTCCTCGGTAGCACATTAGTTTACCTGATTTATTGTGGTGTTCCTGTTGCTTAATCTTTAGTTTTCTATAATGTTTTGTAGACCTTACGTCGTTTTCCGTTTTTTCTTCATTAGTTTGATATCAAGCTTTTCTTCGACTTATGAGTATGTAATATCTCCTTGGTATCTTTCGTCTTTTTCCAAAATTTTCGATACATATGAATGAAAGGAGAAATGGAATATACATCAATAAGAAATTAACCCAACGACACAAAACAAAAATCTGGCCTTGAAGGCATAAATCTTTGCTCAGTGCTCGGAGCACAAAAATCATGCTTGAAACATGAAATCCAGCAATTTGATTGGTTGATTTTCGAGCCTGAGTACAAAAATCATGCTCGAAAGTTTTATGACAGTGAGGCCTGAAGACAACTTTCTTCGACTCCTTATAGCATAATATATTGTAAAGGTGCTATGTTGTCTATTATTTAGTACAATGTGTTGACCCTCTAGATGTATTATTGTTTGATTCGCTGTGTTTCTGTATTATTGACGAGCATGTATATGTCACATCTCTGATTCTCATTTTATTCCTTTCAATAAATCAATATTTATTTTTGATGATTTTTGATTTTTTTTTTATGTTGCAATGGACAGAACCAGCCTAATACAAGTAATTTAACTAGTCCCATGTTCATTGTCTGTTTGGCTTTAACTTAGAAACCTTTATGTTGCAAGGAAGATGACCAACTGAGATGCGTTGGGAATACTTTGATTGTTGCATTTGAACAGACGACAAATAATCCGACAGTAATACTCCAATAAGCAACAGTGGTGGATCCAGATTTATTTTATAAGAGGGGATCCACTGACTGTCTAAGAGGGTTCGCTCCAGTCATGTTTCAGTGATACCCTATATAATCAACCAAATTTTTCCCCAAAAGAGGGGACGGGCACCCTGTCCACCCCTAAATCCGCCTCTGAACAAAAGCATACAGAAACATCGTAAGATCATATACGTCTGTAAATATGATAATTTGTTTGTCATGCCTCAATGGGACAGCAACAATTATACATCTCCACAAATGACCAATTGACTAGTGCATCTTCGTTATATGAATACTAGTGGATAGTAGTCTCATTAGCTAGCATACCACATCTTCTTTTTTTTATACAACAGGAAACATTTAGATTTTGTGAATCGATGTATGTTTAGTGATCTTGGCAGCCTCCATTCTTCAACACAACCTTTTTGAACAGAGGACATATTACCAGGTTTGTGATATCATAAGCAACATGACGGTTGCCACTTGAGGAGCAGGATCCGCCTACGCTTCCGGAGCGCCTGAGATCACCTGCAGTTTTTTGTAGGGTTCGTGTTGCCTAGTCTTTAGTTTTCTGTGTTGTTTGTTGTGTACTGTTATTTGTCTGTTTGTCTTTCTTGTTTTTAGCAATAGAGTTGTCAGTTTGTTTTCTATCTATGAGTTTGACGCCCCTCTTTAATTTTTGTATACATATAAACACCAGCCGCAAACTAAGTCACAGGAAAGTTTATCGTTTAGTTATGAATATAGGTTATCGACCAACGCATTAGGCTGAGCCTAATATCCATGTCATAGCAGTAAAGTTGAATATGTTTGCGATGGTTGCAAATTAATATTTTTTTATTTTGTTCGGCTTATGTTGATGTTTTGGAATGTGAGTATGCTGCATAAGATAAAGATACAAATCTCGACAAACAATGCTTATTTGAAAATACTGTACACATAATTGGATGTTAATATGATGTATTTTGGCAAACCTCGGGTGAATGTGGGCTCTTCTTCAAATACATAGAGGTGAAGAATCCAGGAGACCAAACAAATGGTTTAACAAACGTTTTACTTGTAAGCACAAATTCAATCGATATGTTTTCTTGAATTTGTATACATTGTTTTCTTCGATTGTCATACTTGTATATTTCATTCTAGTTCACAGTTTAGTTATGTGCAAACCAAGGCATTTTGTGATATACTCATACAGCAGTAACAATAATTTTATTTTCATTCCATTTTATTTTATTTTTCTTTTTCTCGTCATAAAAATATTTGACATAACAACAAAAAAAAAAGCATTATGAAATAATGTTAACAGAACAATAAAATATGTAATTATATACAAGTGAGAGCAATACACAAAATACATTAAAAGCACTTGAAGTCACAAAGCTAAAGCAGTACCAACGTTACTAATCTTCTCAAAATAATTGGAACATGCGCGTTCGTATATTGGTTGATATTTTGAATTGTCGCCCTAATGTGACGTGAAAATTTGCTTCTTTGTTAATCATCAAAGTATAAAGAATTGTCTTTGACAACAAAAATTAAAACTAATGTTTTTAAAAGAAAAGTAATATGCTCTAGTTCACAAATTTGAAAAGAAACTTAAATAATTTAAATGGATTTAGAATTAAAGTTAGGTAATGAAACTTTTTGTTAGAAAATTAAATATAAAAAAATATACCCTTCTCCGAAAAAACGTGAGCGCCATTTTGTCCATATGCAACCGAGTTGTCATAATTTGGAATACAAAAACTTAATCACAGTGATTACAAATAATGATCGCATATACGAAAACTTTACCAGTTGAAAGTGAGGAAGGCTGTTAAAACATGAAAAATTCTATCAAGAAATAACAAAATAAGGATATATAGCTGATAGACGAAAAATGAGAGAAACTTTCCTTCCGAAAATATTTGAGAAGATTAAGATGAAATGCCAAAAAGTATTTTTACATGCCGAGCAGATATAAAAATAAATTAATTTTATAATGTCTTTCTAAATAGATAGAATAATTACAGTAAAAACATGCTGAATAGCAATATGTTTTCTTGTTCTCCACTAATACTGAGACACGAAACACAAAGTGCCAAGACAATCAAATGTACAATCAATAAGGGCCTATAGCTTGTGTATTTTGAAAAAGATGTAAAAGCTTTCTATTTCTTACGCCGCTGGTGTGAATAAGCCAGACCGATACAAGTTATCTGATCAATGTTTAGTTTACACATTACGCATGCGTTACGAAAATTAACTGATCACTACTCTTGACTCGTGGTCTTCTTGGCTATAACAAATATGGTCGTAACTTCTCATCCATGTTGCACCTGGCCAGCTCAAGCAACAATTCCCATGGTAACTGAACATGAGAGGGTTTGGCTTTTAGGGAGCCATGTGTGATTCAGTGCTATAACAACACGCAAGAAATGTAAAGGTGTTAAAAGACGCATCGAGTTTTCCACAATGAAAAGGGACTGTCAAATATTATGCAAACTTAGCTTCTGGATGAAATTAATGCTCGCATAATTAGTTGTAGTATGATTTTAATCAACAAAATGCACTTGAATCATACCCCTCCTAACACTGGTAAAATACGCATAATTTCTTCGGCATCTAATCCGGCTTGTTGTAATGCAAATACTTGAGCCACCGGATTTTGTGTGGGATTTTGTTGAGCATTTAATTTACTACCACCCGTGGCACTAGCTTTGTATCCATTTATGTTGTTATTTAGATTGTTATTATTATTGTTATTGGTATTTGAATTTGATGGATTTATAACAAGCTTTGGTTGTCCTGATTGTCCCTTATGAATTCCAATCTCAACTGTCCCGCCAGATGAAACCACGATAGGTTTTTTACTAGCGCCACTTGATACAACGCTTGCACCGTTTTGTCCACCTGCAGAAAAAATACTTGGTCCTCCAGGACCACCTGCAGATACCATGTCAGGACCACCACCCATTCCTGCTGATTGTCCCATTAACATTTGAAGCAATCCTCCATTTCCTACTCCCGACGCACCTCCAAATGGTCCGTTTCCACCTCCCGGTGCCCCTCCAAATGGTCCATTTCCAGTATTCACACCGGCAAGTTTGGCCAATTGTTGATTGGAAAACGTACTAAGTAGTGATTCGAAGTTTTGACCACCAAATGCATTGCCTTTAGATCCAGCAACACCAACAACTGCTCCTAAACCTGCATGCCCTGTTCCTCTATTCCCTCCCATATGTCCGCCACCATTACCGCCATGACCACCACCATGTCCTCCTCCGTGACCTCCACCATGTCTGCCACCATTACCAACACCGTGACCACCTCCATTACCACCATGTCTACCTCCCATTCCATGACCGCCTCCATTGCCACCGCCCATTCCATGACCACCTCCATTGGCACCGCTCATTCCATGACCGCTTCCATGACCACCTCCATTGCCACCGCCCATTCCATGACCACCTCCGTTTCCACCGCCCATTCCATGACCACCGCCATTGCCACCGCCCATTCCATGACCACCGCCATTGCCACCGCCCATTCCATGACCGCCTCCATTGCCACCGCCCATTCCATGACCGCCTCCATTACCACCACCGCCCATTCCGTGACCGCCTCCATTACCACCACCGCCCATTCCGTGACCACCTCCATTGCCACCGCCCATTCCATGACCACCTCCATTGCCACCTCCCATTCCATGACCACCTCCATGACCGCCTCCATTGCCACCGCCCATTCCATGACCGCCTCCATTGCCACCACCCATTCCATGACCGCCTCCATTGCCACCGCCCATTCCATGACCGCCTCCATTACCACCGCCCATTCCATGACCACCTCCATTGCCACCGCCCATTCCATGACCACCTCCATTGCCACCACCCATTCCATGACCGCCTCCGTTGCCACCTCCCATTCCATGACCGCCTCCATTGCCACCACCCATTCCGTGACCACCTCCGTTGCCACCAACCATTCCATGACCGGCTCCATTTCCACCGCCCATCCCATGACCACCTCCATTGCCACCGCCCATTCCATGACCGGCTCCATTGCCACCGCCCATTCCATGACCGGCCCCATTGCCACCGATCATTCCATGACTGCCCATTCCATGACCGCCTCCATTGCCACCGCCCATTCCATGACCGCCTCCCATGCCACCGCCCATTCCATGACCGCCTCCGATGGCACCACCCATTCCATGGCCACCTCCATTTCCAGCATGCCCAACGCCCATTCCATGGCTACCTCCATTTCCAGCATGCCCAACGCCCATTCCGGGACCTCCAGCATGCCCACCGCCCATTCCTAGACCTCCAGCATGTCCACCGCCCATTCCGGGACCTCCAGCATGCCCACCGCCAATTCCGGGACCTCCAGCATGTCCACCAAGTGGACCTCCATGGCCACCTCTCATTCCATGTCTACCTTGACCAGCACCGGGTCCAGCTCCATGTCCAGCTGGACCAGCACCAGGTCCAGCTCCACCTCTTCGACCACCTGGTTTACCGCCAGCTCCTACTGGAACACTGGCAGTTTGTACATTTCCACTACCTTTATTGTTAATTGCACTTGGTCCATTATTTTGTGTTCCCATGGGCGAGAAAATATTTGCTGTTTTAGCAATAATAATGGTCTGGTTGAGATGTCTGTTAGATATATTGTTTACATTCTTCCTGATACTCTGCCTGTTGCTCTTCCTCAAACTTTGAGCTGTGTTTGCAGATTTTCTAATTGGTATTAATCTAATGAGTCGTCTACCTGTTCCACTGGGTCGACTACCTGTTCCACTGGGTCGACTACCACCATTTCGATTTGCAGTTCCAGAACCTCTAAAAGCTGCGATTTGTCTTCTTGGTGAAGGTACAACTAATCTTACATTTTGAATATTGTTTAATGTCAGTCCAGGTCTTCGTCCTTTTGGTGTTAGCCGCCTGAGATATCTTGATCTTGACCCCTAAAAATAAAATATGAAATGTTTTTTTAATTGTACTCAACTTTTTATTTGTTGTTGTAAGTAGATCTATCAATACGGTTTAACTAGTTAATAATTTGTTATTATATTTCGGTAGTTATATTGTGTTGGTACTTTCGATGTTTTGTAAACCGGCATGTGTAAGGCTATGTGGCACAATCAAGGGGGACGGGTTCACGGTAGGAGGCTGGAAACTGCAAATAGTACTCCAAAATCAGCAGCATTTCTAAACGTCGATTGATGAAGATATGTCAATTGTCGACATGCTAGAATTAGTACCGTAAATGTTATAACAAATGGTTAAGACTAAAATTTGAGAAAATCAATATGTCTCCTCTTCTTTCCATTGTCTTAAATAATAAATGTGACAACGTAATCCAAAGTCAAAAGTGAAAATAAAAATATTCTGTGAACGACTTCAACTTTTTTGTTTTGGGGCTAAGAAACGGAGGAAGAGCGTGGTTCTTTCAGTACTTCAACATTTTGTTACCGAATACGAAAAAGGATAAATTTTCAGAAATTGGTCTAATATTGTTAAAGCTATAAAGCAAGCTTCCTTAAAGATTGGCTATTATCATTTTATAGCTTAAACAATATTAGACCAATTTCTGAACATTTATCCTTTTTCGTATTCGGTAACAAACTGTTTAAGTGAAATAAAATAAATATAATGAAATTTAATGAAATTTGAATAAGATAAATAAAAAATTAAATCAAATCACTTAATTTCATTTCATATTTTTTTCATTATCTTTCATTGTCGTTTTCGTTTTCTAAAACGTTTAATGTAGGAGAGGTTAAACTTGAAGATGGATATAAAGTTTATTGTAAACTGATTAAAATTGTAATACTAGTACTAAACGTCACTGGTTTGACAATTGTAATGCAGCATTTATTTTCGGTTGAACTCATTAATAAACATAGATTGAAACTTTTAGCTCCAACAATGCTTTATTGGGTAGCTACAATGTATAATGTTCATGCCAATCGAAAATCAGCTGATGTCCAGAAATTACATTACAAATTAAATAAAGGATTGAATTAAATAAAGTAATTCACAGTTTTATAAGTGACGTTTTGTAAGCATAACATTTAAGGTTATCAGTTAAAATTTCTTAGCTACTGAATAAAACATACATGTTGAAGACCGTACTTAGACCTAGGCCTGTAATGGTTTATTTTCATAAATTTTGACTTGGGTCGAGAGCTGTCCCATTGGCACTTCTTCTTTGATTTATGTATTTATCAAACTTATTTACTCGATCTATGCACTTCCATTTTAATATTTTAGAGAAAATTATATGATAATATATTTAAAACATATTCATATATGCTTTATGTTTGCAATTTTTTATTTAGAGTTTGAAAAATTATTTTCAAGTTTTCATATTGAACTACTTTGTGGACAACAAATGATGAAATTATCAAATAGCTCAATCAACTAATAACAGTGCAAATAAAAATGACCAATAAAAGTGTAGTCATATGTCAATAAATATCTCTAAATAAGTGGACCGCACGATCACTCACTTTTTATTGTGACAAATCGTAATAAAAACACCGAGTGTAATGTCATTAAAATGTCAAGTCCATTACAGCCACTGGACAGTGGTCATGTCCGGGTGTTATAATAAGCTGATCGAACATAATTCGCTAGTGTTGATTTTATGACGGATATTGTCATCGGACATGTATTAAAACTCCCACATTAGCATATTTGCAAACCAAGCGATTTGTTTATGGGCATGCATAAACTGACCAGGAGGACTCCCCCGATGTGATGATTTTGTTCCCTACATTTTCAATAATACAACGCTTGCAAAATGTAACACAGACACTGACATGCGTTTCTTCAACATCTGACTCGACAGTGACGCTCAAATCAAAACAGCTTGAAGGCCAAATAAATTACAAAGTGAATGCAATGATTTTTCACCACATTTTCAAAACCTTATCAAAAATACAATGCTTATGATAAAGTAACATGCGTTTCGTCATCATCCGACTCGTTAGTGACGCTCGAATCAAAGGTTGGAAGGCAAAATCAATTACAAATTTGAAGAGCACTGTAATGCAAAAGTACCAACCAGTCCCGCCAAAACTGGGTGGATTTAAATTGTGAGCCAATCACAACGTAAAATGTATTGGTGTGCGCTTTCTGAAAACATTACCCACAATACACTTTATTCTGAAACGACTAATCGCGTTACAGCATTCTTCTTTCTTTTTTGTGTGTGTGTGCCAACAATGAAATAATTTATAAAAGTTTTGATTGTTAACACGCAAATTAAAAATGGTTGCTTCAAAAAGCCAAATATGAAGATTTTCATGCTGTCAATGTCAAATAGGTTCGTGTACCTAGCAAATTAATCTCAATCATATTCAATGTTGTCAATAACAACTGTTTTATAAATAATGTTTCACGAATGAGAAAATTTTATCATGTATGGGGAAAGTGAAACAATTGATAGTCATTCAATAAATAATGGAAGTTATCTGACTTTAATGGCCAATCTGGTAAATTGCCTGAGTGTTGTATATTATATTACCATACAAAGTACGTCCCAATCTGTTTTATAGGTAAAATATACCATTAACTCTTTAGTAGATGTCATTTGGCCAAGGACAAAGGACATTAAATAATCATATTCGATTTATTAAACCCCAGTATTATTATTTGCTAATTAACTATATGTATGAATTTTACTCGTACCGTTTTGTTAATAGAAAAAAGATAAAGGTGTTCCCCCCAAAAAATAAAAAAAATGGTAAAAATAAATGCATACATTACAAAAATGGAAACATTTGTGTAGTGAAAGAGGGACGAGAGATACCGAGAAGTCATTCAAAGTCATTAGTCGGACCACTGACAATATCATCACAAAACGACCAGGACAAACGGCTGTAAACAAAACACAATATTGAAAACTTAAGACTGAGCAACACAAACCACACCAAAAACCAGGGGTTATCGCAGGTGCCCCAGAACGGTAAACAGATCATGTCCCATATGTGACACCCGTCATCAAGTTAGAAAAAGACTATTGTTTAACAGTGTGCTGCTTTTATAGTAAATTTGCATTTTGTATTGAATACTTTGCCTCCATTGCCCAAATTGCATAGAACTCATTTATTTTATGTTTCAGTTCGCCATATATTAATTATCACTTCACTTTTATATATATGCTTTTCTGAAGTTGCTTTATTTTTATATATATGCTTGCATTACTAACCTTAATGTATATGTATTTTCCAGACCATATGAGTATTTGAACCCTACGTATACGGTCGGACTGTACGCGTACGGTCTGCCTAGTTTTAAGAAGTTGGTCAAGTGTATTAGATACAAATGTACATTACATATCAACATAACTGAAATCTTAGATTAATACAAACAGTTTAATAGCAATTGCAATAAAAACTTAAAATTTTAACTATTCAAAAAAGTCACGTTCATTTAATATGATAATCTCCTGTATTTAGCATGTCATTAATAAACGAAATTGAATTATACTCGCTGAAATGGAAGTTATTGGAAGTAAACAAAAAAAACAAAAAAAAACATTTCAATTGATTAAATGTTCGCTTATTCACTTTATTCATGTAGTTGGAAGATTATTAATTTAAGATTTTAACAAATGCCTGTATAAAAAGGTATAAAATCCAACCATACATTATGGTCCAAATACAAGTTTATGGTCAAGCTCGTACTGAACCGTACGAGTATACAAACAGGGTTTGGAACATTTATATGATCATCCATTGCATTATCATAATATATATATGTATATTCGCTGTTACTGAAAGCTAATTAAAGACCAACTACAGCTAATAGATAAATCATGTTCTTGAAGAATATAGTATCAATGAGTACACATTCAGCAGATTTGAAAAAAAGACGTCATACTTGTCTGAGTGTCGCATAAAAGCTTTACAGATCGTATGTTTCCTGTAATTTGTGTTCATGACCGAGTTCAAATAAAACTTTTGTGTCTTTGATTTATTATAATTGTCTTTTTTAATCATTAAACTTGTATAAAATAAGTTGATGTGGTATGATTTCCAATGACGCGAATCTAAATGAGCCGTAAAAGCACCAGATACCTCATATTTGACATTGTTCAAAAGGTGAGAAAAAAATCCCTCCCCCCAAAAAAAAATGAAAATCTAAAGCCTTTGATTAGATTGGTCAATATAAGATTATTTAGCTTCAAAGTGTGTTTAAATAATTATTGTTTTTTTTTTATTTGAATATAGAGGGAAAATGCAAATATAAGGTGATGAGGTATGATTTACAATGACAACTATCCAACAGAGATCAAAATACAAGTGTGTAAACAACTCTAGTTAAACGTACGGATATCAACAAAATACAAGTGTGTAAACAACTCTAGTTAAACGTACGGATATCAACAAAATACAAGTGTGTAAACAACTCTAGTTAAACGTACGGATATCAACAAAATACAAGTGTAAACAACTGTAGTTAAACGTACGGATATCAACAAAATACAAGTGTGTAAACAACTCTAGTTAAACGTACGGATATCAACAAAATACAAGTGTGTAAACAACTCTAGTTAAACGTACGGATATCAACAAAATACAAGTGTGTAAACAACTCTAGTTAAACGTACGGATATCAACAAAATACATGTGTAAACAACTCTAGTTCAACGTACGGATATCAACAAAATTAAGTACACTATAACTGGCACAATGTCAAAACTGTTAAATAATTCCCAATCATATTGTTTGGTCGTTACAAATGTATTCCAGTGTCAGCGATAAATACATTCCCGAATAATTATAAACATAGTCCAGAGTAAGTATCAACTACAGCCAAGAGAAAAGGTAAAGTGCAGTAAAGAGTGAGCACCCAACGCAGTCAAGAGTAAGCGCTAAAGACAGTCAAGAGTGATCACACAACTCAGTCAAGAGTAAGCACCAAATGCAGTCAAGGGAAAGTGACAAATGAAGCCAATTGTACGAGCCAAATACATTTCAGAGTACGCGTTAAAGATATCTTTCTTTGATTTTAAAACACAATATTGAATGAGTGCCTCTGTCTAAACATCATGATATCTTTTTGTCTAAAATAATAGATTTAAAATATTTCTGATGAAATGCAAAAAAGTCCTTATAATTTATGAAAAAAAGTCTTACTTAAAAGAAGCCGTTGGTTTTCTCTTTTAAATTGTTTCACATATATAATCCTAAGTATAACAAAAAAGATGTGGTATGATTGCCAATGAGACAACTCTTCACAAGAGACCAAATTACTCAGAAACTAACCAGTATAAGTCACCGAATGGCCTTCACCAAAGCCCATACCGCATAGTCAGCAATAATAAGCCCCGAAATAACAAATGTAAAACAATTCAAAATAATGTTTAAAAAATGAACAAAAACAAATACGTTACAAAAGAAACAGCTGAATTACAGGCTTCTGACGGGATTAAACATGTTAGCGGGATATAACCCCTCCTCCTAACTTGGGACAGTGGTATAACAGTACAACATAAGAAACTGTTACAGCTGAATTACAGGCTTCTGACGGGATTAAACATGTTAGCGAAAAATAACCTCTCACCTAACCTGGGACAGTGGTATAACAGTACAACATAAGAACAAACTATAAAAATACGTAACAAAATAAACAGCTGAATTACAGGCTTCTGACGGGATTAAACATGTTAGCGAAAATAACCTCTCACCTAACCTGGGACAGTGGTATAACAGTACAACATAAGAACAAACTATAAAAATAAGTTGAAAAAGGCTTAACTCATCAGATGGATACAAATAGAAATACTTAAACAAAAACACAATGTAGACGTTAGCGGGTACTTATACATCCAAACAACTAAAAGACACTAAGAACAGAAGTGTAAAGCTTATTATAACCTCACAACGATATGGGTTGTGTTTATTAGTGAAGTATTTATTCGGTGACATAATGTTTTCATTCATTTCATATATTTTAATATTTAATTGTAATTTTCATAGTTCGTCCAATGATGATAACCTCAGAATTCCATTCACAGAAAACCACTTTTCTATATACAGTAACCACCTTCTGATTATTTGATGAGCCAACAAGCTTGGCAATTTCTTAAGAATTCGGTTGAATCACAAAACATGAAATTGTATTGTGTGAATATGGGAGCCTTGTATAGCTTCCGTTGTTGTATGAGGTTTGCTCACGGTTGTAGGTGAACTTTGACCTGTAGTTGTTAACGTCTATGCCATTTGATCTGAGGTGGAGAGTTGTCTTACTGGTAATACTGGTAATACTGGCAATACTGGCAATCATAACTCATCTCATTTGTTTTTATGGTTTCATGTATGCATATCAGCAGCGTGTGGATTTCTTTTCTTTTCAACTAGCATGATTGATTCAAAATATTTGGAATATCATATAGCAAATAAACTCAAAACCCTCAGACTAAGTTCTCCTAACAATAAGGGGTTCTCTTTTAGTCAAATATTTGCTGATAATCTACGTTTTTCTATATATTCCTGGCTTTTAAGAGATTCGATTTAAGTTCCTGTGAAAGGCAAATCAAGAAAAGTGTATCGAACGCTCTTAATTTAAAAACTTTTATTTTCTATTAAAAAGGTTGTAATATTCAGAAGCTTTATTCGGACTAACTATTGATATTTCAACATATATGAGCATAGTCGTATAGAAATTTACTTTTATTCAGTACTTTTAAAATGTTCAATAATCAATCAAAGTCTTTAACATTGTACATATACAATATACATAATTTCGGGGCCCTTTAAAGCTTGTTGTTCGGTGTGAGCCAAGGCTCCGTGTTGAAGGCCGTACTTTAACCTATAATGGTTTACTATTTAAATTGTTATTTGTATGGAGAGTTGTCTCATTGGCACTCACACCACATCTTCCTATATCTACATATACGTACACTTACATGAGGTCGATTTCAATCCGACACAGCTCATTTATTGAATATCCAAGAAAATAATATTCTTATTGTTATAAAATTAAAAAGAAAAATTCAAAAACTAACCTGGGTCCTAACTTCTACAGAGAATTGAACGACACAAATTATAATCCCAACTACGAATAGTAGAAAAGTACGACTCTGCATTTTCACAGAAAATGGCAAGTGTAAACTATACTACAAGCAGCTGACCCAAGAAGTGGATAAAATGGTATATGTTTAATGTTTTTATATGAGGAGCCTTATTAATATGCGTCTGTTTATCCTATGAGTTAGCCATAGTGACAGATTCATTGGTCTTTTGTTAGAGAACTGTATATAATTGACACTTTTCACGGACTGATACACAGAAGATAGGTAAAAAAGCATTAAATTCTACTGTATTTCCGGCCGGCAAAAATGATCGATTGTCCATTAAATATTATTTATTCAATATTTTTTATGTCCTAATTTTTATATTTTATTAGATATTATAGTTTTTCCAATGTTCTTTTAACATGTGAGTTACACTTGGTTGTATATGAATATGATTATCTTACATTATATGAATGACGTCCCCAATATGGAATTAGAATTCAAGAGTTCATTTCTGTACACGGTAAGTATTAGTCATGAGACAAGAATCTTTGTGCCACATTTACACTATAAATAAAGCAGTGCTTATGCAACTCGAAGAAGAACACTCATTCTACCATTCTATTTGGACAATACCTGTACCAAGTAAGGAATATTGCAAAAGTTTAATATAGTCGAGCGTTCGAAGTGTTTTGGACTTCTCAGGGGCCTTTGGAATTTATCTTGGAGTTCGGTATTTTTGTTTAGTATACTGTAAATAGGCACATATATTTTTTTTTTGAGAATTTAGAATTAGCTCTGATCAACTAATGCAATAATGGATAGGTTCCTAGCTTATGACAGGCCCAAAACACGTAGCTGCGCAAAGCACTTGTTTAAGAATCAATATTCCACTTTTAATTTGCATCAGTAAAACACAAAATATAAATTACAGCCGATTCCATTGAGTGTGTAGACAAAGGTAATATCTATGGTAAGCTTCCTTGCGAGCTGAACCGTGAAGTCATTGTTAGGTTAGGTAAACCATCCTCTAAGAATAGACAACTTCACGGTTAAGCTAGCAAGCAAGTTAACCAAAGATATTACATTTGTCTACACACTCAATGGAATCGGCTGTAAAGGTTACCTATTCCTTGTATTTGGTCTTTATCAGTGCTAACATTGATTTTCTTTTAAACTTAGAATTCCTTTACAGTTATTAATGATCTAATTGCATCCTGTCGATAATTGTAACTCACAAAAAGCAATGCTTTTCTCGGGTTGCTTGTGATGTTTTCACACTAAATCCATTGTTGGTGTCATGATTGACATTTTATTCAAGGACAACATGGTTTTTTTGTTAGTTCACCCATGGGTTTGGATCCATGTTTAATGTATGAACTTTTAATTAGATTTTGCCATTTGATAAGAGGTTTTCCGTTTTTAATTTTCCTTGGAGATAAGTATTTTTGTTATCTTATTTTTTTAGTAACTGTGAAGAGTTTTTAATATGTGTTTCTTGTCATTTCGTTTGTGCTTTGTTCTGATCTAATGAAGCATCCTCTTTTCAAAATTATTTTCACCGTGTTTAACCTGTTTAACCTGTTTAACCCTGACATATTCGTTATGTGTCTGTCCCAAGCAGGTTTTTGACTCACTGTCAACAATATAAAAATAGGGAGATGTGGTATGTTTGCCAATGAGAATAAAATCTATAAAAGTTCAAATGAAGTGGATGTAAGCAATTATAAGCAACCGGAAAGCCATCAACAATGAGAAATGCCCATAATTAGTTTTCGTTTAATATTCTTCATTTAAAATGGACCGTTAGTTTGCTCCTTCCTTTTATTTCACATTTTCATTCCCCAAGAACCTTTTATTGAAAGGGAGCAGCCATTTCACTTCAAGAAGGGGTAGGGGTGGTTACGTTTTTTTTTAGTTAAAAACTTTTTTTAAACGCAATCAATCAAATTATATTTTTTCAAAATTCAACACTATTACATGTAGGTATGGCAGGAATTTACAAACACAATATATTTTTGTCATTAGCTGACCAGACACAAATTGTTTCCATTTTCCTTTTTCGATATTTAAATTTAGAAAAATACTGACTTTTTTTTTTCCTCAAATTTTTTTTTCTCAAATTTTTTTTTTCCTAAAATCAAATTTTCTTTCCTCAAATTTTTTTTCCCCTCAAAATTTGAATATCGAAAAAGGAAAAAGGAAACAACTTGTGTCTAGTCATCAGCTGCTGCATTCCTTCGTTTTTGTAATTAATTGTATGTTAGTTTGCTTTTCTTTAAATTAAAAAATAAATAAATTTTGTGTTTTAACTGTCTTCTGATTGGTTAAAATTATTAGTTTTATTTTCGACGTTGTCAATTTTGATGGCGACACGCCCACTTTGACGTTGTGTATTCATACGCCAACATGTGTGTACGTTTTTATTGTTAATATAAATAATATAAAAAGTTCTTTGAGTCTTAGTTTTGATAGAAATTTATTTATAATGAATGGCAATAATTTATTTTGATTTTATTGAACCATAAAACTAATTTTTGACTCTTCACATTTTACATAATCCGCTTCGCGGATTATTCAATGTGAAGAGTCAAAAATTAGTTTTATGGTTCAATAAATTCAAAATAGATAATAGCCATTCATTAAATGTTTTGGTTCTTTTCCAGTATGTTCGTGAAATAATTGCGGTAACACAATCTATGTTAATGAATTAAAGTTTCCCTCGAGATAAAATAAAACGAAGCCATGCAAGGACTATTGCGAATTTTCTAGAAAACTGTGTAAATGATTCGTGTTCATTAATTATGTAGAACAAGGTGTTAGAGTGTATCTCATAAGGAAGACGGCCGTGAAATGGAATAGATAAAATGTTGATATATATTTATCATAGACAGGTTTATTATTTTTAATTATGTACATCCCTTCAGTGTGACGAAATAAATCAATTTGGCTTTATTCACATGCACCATTCATATCATAAAGGTGTAAGGGGATAGGTGAATGTTCAAAGGAAAAGTATGGTCTGGTAAGAAATGAAAATGAATCATTTTGACAAAGACGGAGTGGCGGATTTAGAATTTTTCATAAGAGGGGGCCCATTAACTGCCTAAGAGGCCTGCTCTAGTCAGGCGTCAGTTATTCCCTATATATGCAACTAAATGTTTTACCTAAAAAAAGGGTGCGGGCCTCCCATCTCCCCATAGATTCGCCTCTAGGACGGGATGAAAATGAAAATCCTGCAACATTAAATGTGTCAAAAAATAGAAAATCTGGCAATAGGTGAACTGCACCTGTCGCCTACCATATAAAATGGTCGTTCTCTTACATAACCCCCGTTTTTTTAAACAATGTAGACCTATATTGTACATGCTTGATTTCTTCATAGTTCACAGTTGATAAAAAATTGAAAAGCAGGTAAAGAAAGAAATAAGACAAATAGACAAACCATTGTGCACACATGGACAAAACAAGAGAGAATAACGAGCAAAAGACGAACAACTATTACGGTATACAAAACGCCACGGGTGCGGGAGTTTCTCGCTACATTGAAGACCCATTGGTGGCCTTCGGCTGTTGTCTGCTCTATGGTCGGGTTGTTGTCGTTTTGAAACATTCCCCATTTCCTTTCTCAATTTTATAGAAATAAACTGATTGAGCAACATAAATTCCAACAAAAGTCCGGGGCATGTGTCAGGTAGTCCTAAACCGGGACTGGTCTCAGGTAGTCCTAAACCGGGTTTGGCATATTGACATATGATGCTGCACAAATGTTTTGAGAGTTACACCAAATGAAACATGCAATAGAGAGAGAAAATGCAAGGGGGGGGGGGAATAAATGAGAATGATAGGATGCTAAGCATAAGGACAGGAGCGTAATTGTCCTTTTTTGGTAAGAAAATGGTCAAAACATTTAAAGAATATAGAAATGAAGACTCACATCTACATACCCTTGTTCATTTGTATCTTATTTAAACGTGGACATAGACTCGTCCCACGAGTATTTTTTCCAAACCATATTAACAAAGATCAAAGGAAAAGATTGATGAAGTCAAGCAAGATCAAAATAATTAATGACTGAGGAGGTTACGTAACAAAATATGATTGAAATCTTTATAAATTGGTACATTTTCTGTTCTATAACTCTCGTAGATATATCAATTCACACAAAGAAGTCCAACTTACAAAAAAAGATATGCAAATAGTAACATACACTATAATTAATTTTTTGATTGAATGTACTATCTTTCTTAAAATATATCTTGACAGAAAATCAGCTTCATATCAACAGACAACTATTAAATATAAATAAATATTTGTATTTTACCACGTGATCTTTAACAATTGAAAATATGCGAAGAAAACAACCATTTAAATTCAGAGGATGGGTGGGGTTTGTTGTAATGGAATTTGATGCGACTGTCATACAAGTTAGAGGTTTAGCGCTATAAAACCAGTTTCAATCCACCATTTTCTACATTTTTAAATGCCTGTACCAAGTCAGGAATAATTATGATGGTTGCTGTCCATTCGTTTGGTATGTTTTATCATTTATTTTTGCCTTTTGATTCGGCACTTTCTGTTTTGAATTTTCTGTATTTTTTTTATTTTACTTTTTTTTTGCAAGGAGTCAAGGCTCCGTGTTGAAGGCCATATTTTGACCTAAAAGGGGTTACGTTTTATTAATCGTGACTTAAACTGAAATTTATCGCATTGGCACTCATACCACATCTTTTTATTACTACATAGATTAATTTTTGATTTTGCATATATCCTTACCACATCTTTTTATTACTATACAAGTACACACCCGTGATATCGCGGGTCCGTGACTGAATTAAAGTATATAACTATCGTGCCTAAGCCTTATTTTAGTAATTGGTATTGTCATCTGATAAGTCATGTCGATTATAAGATACACAGTTTTCTCTGCTTTCAAATCTTTCTGTTTGAACCCGTCGACCTGGAACTTAACACTTATTGGAAATATTAATTATTTGGAAAACAAAAGGTCCTGGCTATCCAGCTATCCAGGAATGGAGTATTTTTAAATCAACAGCAATAGGGAACAATTTGACAATGATTGAATTTAGTAGTGTCAGTCCTTTGATTATGACCCGTGTATATAGCAAAATCCTAAATACACCGTTTGGTGGTGCGCCTGTCAAATGCGGAACGTACAGATAATGTAATAGCTGAATATACTATTTGTATCGGTATCGGATTCGATCCGGAACTTGTTAATTATTGGCAATATTAATTATACTGAAAACAAAAGGGTCTGGAGTGGTGTAATTTTTAATCTACACCATTGTCCTATATTAGTTATATATAGAGTTGAATTCTTTAATTTGTCGTTTTTACCCGATGACGGCTGACAAATTGGACCTCGTAATTTTAGTATTATAGATAGATTAATTTTTGATTTTGCATATATCCTTTTGTCACATATATTTGTAGCTCCTCAAGTATAGATATGTAGATGCGAGATTTTCTCGCTCTATTGAAGACCCATTGGTGGCCTTCGGCTGTTTTTCTGCTCTTTAGTCTAGTTACAGTTGTTGTATCTTTGACAAATTCTCCATTTCCATTCTCATTTGCTTTCGTAGTATTTTGTATTGAGCCTCCAGTTGAATTTGAATCCATAAAAGCGATTCGGACGTACCAAATGTGTAAGTGTTATTTTTTCCTCATCCATTTTCGTGAAGTACAAATGTATCTACCGCAGTCAGTATTATGTAACATACAATGTACATGTACGTTTGTGTAATGAAAATTTCTATTATTATTTCTTTGTTTTCAGAAATCGTAATGGTTATTCACTGAATATTACAACAGAACAAGAACCTTACAAAACGAAAATGACACAGACAAACGAGAAAAACAACGGCCTGATTTATCTTAAAACATGACATGAAAAACAATTATATCAAATAGCAATCAACTACAATGACTGGATTACAGGCTCCTAAATAGGAATATTCATCTAATGAACTTTCTTTTGAATTAACAAATACAGAGAGAACAAGTTTTATTATGTAAAAAAGTCCCCCCTACTATTAATTATTGAAATATGAAATAATAATGAATCTGTTATGATAGATGAATAAACATATAGTTTCAAATTGTTATGATAAATAAATATATGTAGTATAATTGCTAATATAACAATGGTCTTTTCATAGTTTTTAACGGTTCTAGCACATTTCAAACATGCTTTCCATAGATACTTTTGATGTGATTATCTCTCTTTATCACTGTAATAGATGTGCCTTGATGTGTCTAGGTTAATTCCCCTTAATTTGGACAGATTAATTATTTAGTATTTAAATGTTTATTTTAAGTTTAATTTTATTTAAACACAGTAAAATAAAGGTAAGGATTGTTAATTTAACTGTTTTAGTATTTAACTTTCGATGTTTTTATAATGTTTTATGAATATTTATTTATTCAACTTTTCTTCAGTACCGTTTCAGTTAAAGTTACCCTGTTTAATGACAAGTTTAGAATATCATTTGATATTCAGTCGGAGTCGGCCTTGCACAGGCCTTCAAATACTCGCCGGACTGTATCAGTTCACTTGAGTTTAGAGTTAGCCACCACTTCGGTGCAGTTCGCCACAGTTAGTCACCCCTTTATGGTGCAAATCTCACTACTTTAAAAACACAACGCGAAGCAAATTTACTTTACTTTTAATACTAACTCTGAGAACACTTCAATTTCATTTTACCTTTGAAATTACTCTATTTTTGAACTTCAGTTTAGAAAGTTTTCTGACTCCTGTTTATATCCGACTTTGTTTAATACATGCAATTATTGTACATATGTGAATAAAATATAGTTTCGTTTGATCATTGTCTGTTGTTCAGCCATAATCCGATATCAGGTATCCCAATGGTCGAATAGGGGCGAAGTACTGGCCGCTACACGTCCCGGAAGGTGTCGTCACCGACCCCCTCCGTTACAAATGGTGCCGTGACCAGGATATCTGATCCCTCAGGTTTTGGTTTGAACATTATTTTGATTATAATTTCTTTTGATTTTCAAATTATTTAAATTTTTGATTTTTAAAATGATAAAGTTTGAACAGAAACCTTATACTTTTGACGGTGTTAGTGCTGATGTACAAGATTATTTTATTCAATTTGAAGCAGTTAGTTTTTGGAATAACTGGAATTTTTCTGAAATGGCTCTTCAGTTAGTAATAAATTTAAGAGAAGAAGCACGAACTATTTTACGTCTTCTTACTCCTGTTCAGTTGCAAAGCTACAGTTTTTTGAAAAGGTTGTTAATGCAACGTTTTAATCCCAAGGAAAGGATACTTTTTTATAAATTTCAACTGAAAAATTGTACAATTTTGCCAGATGAATCTGTGTTTGATTTTGGACATAGATTAAAACTTTTATGCCATCGTGCATATCCAGATAATTTCCATAGTATGGAACCTTATGGTATGGACATTTTCATTGACAAATTAGAGAAGGAAATGGGAGAGTTTGTTCGTTTTAAGCATCCTGCAACTTTTGATGATGCTATATTTTTGGCTACAGAGTTTGAGTCTTTTAAGTTGACAGTTGAACCTGTTGAATGTGAAATTAAGGAAAGTGAAGAAAGTTTAGATTTTAGTTGTTTGAAGTCTGGTTTTGATCAAATTGTCAAAGTTTTTAAGAAGCTTGTTTATAGGAAGTTTAAAGTTAAAAAAATGTTTTAATTGTTTGGTAGTTGGACATATCAGAGCTAATTGTCCCAATAAAGTTTGTAAAAGTGTCAATTCTGTTCATGTTGTTGAAACAGAAAAACCAGTTTTTATTTCAGTTCATACATGTCATAAGAATGTGAAAAAAGCATGCAAAGTTGTCAAAAGAGTTCAAAGTTTATTTCCATCTGATTTGCATAGCTATTTATCTGATTATTTGACTTCTAACATGGATGAGTTTTCTTGTTTGAAGGATAAGCCAGTTAAAGTTTTCATATAGTATGTTTTATTTGTTTTAATTTGTATATTTAGTATTTTACTTATTTTGTCAATTATATTATTGTTTAATAGGTATGGTTTCAAAGTTTTTGGATTTGTTGTTTTTCTTGGTCACGTTAATGAGCCGGTTTTGTTATCGAAACCACCCTCAAAAACGTTGTTTGATTAGATTGTGTTTTCTTTAGATGTTGGTTTGTTTAGATTGTGCTTAAGTTTTTTGTTTGAATAGGTTTATTAATGAGTTTGCTCATTTATTTGGATTTTTAACCTCTCTGAACAAGTTTTATTGTTATAAATTTGTTTCATTGGGTTATGGTATTCCTTTTGTGACTTTTTGAAGTCATGGCAGAAATCTATTGAGTGGCAGTTAGTTTATGTGCGAAGACAACCAGCTGATATAGTAAGCCGTTCTTGTATCGAGAACACCTTTCTTACTTTTGGTACAACGTTTGATCATCTTGAACCCGGAATCACATGTTAAACGTGATTCTGTGAGATCTACAATGGTGGACTAAACCTGGTACAACGATGGACTTTAAGAACAAGAAAACACATGTTAAAAGTGTTTTTTGTGAGATCAACAATTGGTGGACTATACCTGGTACAACTTGAACCATGCAGATTAGCCGTATTTACATTCCGTTTCCGTTTGAAGGACTATTTGTGGAATGCTGTACATATGCTGTGTCCATTTACCGTTGGATATATATGCTATCGATTATTGTACTTTATAAACTGTGTTTACCGCTTATTCCTGGACGTTTATACCGTGTGGAACTTTCCTGATGGTTGGGCCGTGTGTTAGTTTGACATTTTTGTGACATTTATTGACATTTTGTTTGCATTGTTTTATATTGTTTATTGTTTTCAACACATCTATTTTAAATATTTTTTTTCCCAAATATTAATTTCTTTTATTATTAAATTAATATTTGTCCTTAGGGGGGAGGAATGTAATAGATGTGCCTTGATGTGTCTAGGTTAATTCCCCTTAATTTGGACAGATTAATTATTTAGTATTTAAATGTTTATTTTAAGTTTAATTTTATTTAAACACAGTAAAATAAAGGTAAGGATTGTTAATTTAACTGTTTTAGTATTTAACTTTCGATGTTTTTATAATGTTTTATGAATATTTATTTATTCAACTTTTCTTCAGTACCGTTTCAGTTAAAGTTACCCTGTTTAATGACAAGTTTAGAATATCATTTGATATTCAGTCGGAGTCGGCCTTGCACAGGCCTTCAAATACTCGCCGGACTGTATCAGTTCACTTGAGTTTAGAGTTAGCCACCACTTCGGTGCAGTTCGCCACAGTTAGTCACCCCTTTATGGTGCAAATCTCACTACTTTAAAAACACAACGCGAAGCAAATTTACTTTACTTTTAATACTAACTCTGAGAACACTTCAATTTCATTTTACCTTTGAAATTACTCTATTTTTGAACTTCAGTTTAGAAAGTTTTCTGACTCCTGTTTATATCCGACTTTGTTTAATACATGCAATTATTGTACATATGTGAATAAAATATAGTTTCGTTTGATCATTGTCTGTTGTTCAGCCATAATCCGATATCAGGTATCCCAATGGTCGAATAGGGGCGAAGTACTGGCCGCTACACGTCCCGGAAGGTGTCGTCACCGACCCCCTCCGTTACAATCACCACAACACATGTTTTTTCGCTAGAGAACTTTGAATCAATTTCTGTAGTATTTTTATTGTCAACCAAACTGTAAGTTATGTTATTTTTTGTTATATTATGTATGTGCTGATATGTACTGTTAGCTTCATAAGGATTAATCTGTGATGATTATCATTTGAAAACCCTTTCCAAACACGTCTTGATTATGATTATCTTATAGCGTTTCAATATTTGGTAGTTTTATAACCAGTTAAATACACTTCACAGTAGTTCAATCCCTTTTTGTTTGACGGTCTGAATCACCTAAACAAATAATATACTTTCAAATTACTTTGTTTAAAAGTTTCCCTTTATTTTGTTATTTTTTTCTATGGAACGCCATTTTTGTCATAGGTTTTTTGACATGACATTGTACTTCAATTTGAATATCAAGTCCATTTCTTGGGGTTTCCGATCATCATAGTTTTGATAGAGAACTTCCCCTGCTGACAATGACGTTATTGAATCAATAGTTCTGAATATAAGAAGATGTGGTATGAGTGCCAATGAGACTACTCTTCATCCAATCACAATTTGTAAAGGTAAACATATAAAGGTCAAAGTACGGTCTTCACAATGGAGCCTTGGCTCATGCCGAATAGCAAGCTATAAAGTTGAAGTAATCCAATCAAGAATTGTACGGATGTCATCATAATTTGGCCTTTTGAAAATTTATAAAAATAAAATCATTTTTAAGCCTAGTGTAACTTACCTTTTTGAAGACGCTATTAAAAAAGTTCGTAACGAGTATATTTGGAGAAGATGGAAGATTCCTATATGACACCCAAAACTCATTTATCGAAAAGAAACGGACAACATAATGGCGGAGGAAATCAAAATCATGACGAAAAGTACAAAAAACACAACATTTCATATATTGACATTTTTTTCTTGGTAAACTAACGAACTATATTCAACGGATATCCGATCCAGGGGTGTTTGTTATAAAAACATTGCATGACGTCGTGTAGGAGATCTGTTTAGAAACCATTTAATCATAATAATTGTAAAGTTACATGATAATAGTTCAATTATATGATGATTGACCACAATCTATTAAGTACGGTAGACAGTGTTTACCGTTTTTGCAGTGTTTTATATGTTATTTTGTTGATATGTATAAGATAACAGTTTTTCCGTTGCTCTGCATTATGTTTTTCTAAATCATATAGGTCAATACGTTATTGTTTAATTGACATTTAAAGTTCTAAGGACTCAAAAGTAAAATCACAAAAATACTGAACTCAGAGGAAAATACATAAATGAAACATCCTAATCAAATGGCAAAATCAAAAGCTCAAACACATCAAACGAATGGATTACAACTGTCATATTCCTGACTTGTTACACGCATTTAAAATAATGAAACTGTATAAGTAACTGTGACAGTCTAACCTTTCACACAACAGCTTACTCTTTGAGGACAATTGCATTTAACGCATTCCTATAAGTCGAAGAAATACTGACAAAAACAAGGTTTTAAAAAAAAAACAGCTGAAGGACGCCTCCGGGTGCGGAAATTTCTCGCTGGATTGAAGACCTTTTGGTGACCTTCTGCTGTTGTCTGTTCTAGGTTCCAGGTTCAATCGACCATTTTCTATATTTGAAAATACCTGTACCAAGTCAGGAATATGACAGTTCTTGTCCATTCGTTTTTTATGCGTTTTGTTATTTGATTTTGCCATGTGATTATGGACTTTCCGAATTGATTTTCCTCTGAGTTCAGTATTTTTGTGATTTTACTTTTTTCTATGGTCGGTGAGTTGCCTTTTTGACACATTCCCCATTTCCATTCTCAATTTTATATAATTCTAAACACTAAATAAAAACTAAAGAGTGAGCAGTACCCACCAAAACCGGAAGTGATCTCATATACTCAGGAAGGATGAGCACATCCTGCTCCAAATGTGTTCCAAACAACATCTTAATTTCTTCTCAGTGCATATTCCATTAAACGCGGAAATTCACTTTTAACTTAAATCTATAAAACGCGACACTATTTTATTTCTTCTGCTTATCTCTTACTCATTTTCAATTTCTTGATTCTTAAAACAACCTTTTTATAATTATTTATCATCAATTTATTATTTTGATTTTGAAGCAGCCGAAGGAGTCATTGAAAAATACGCATCCATACCTCTTTGGGCAAGTCCTTTTTAGATTTCTTGTATCTCAAAAACAAGTTATCAAAGTTAATTTTTTTTTAACATTACTTATAATAAAACGTCATTTTATTATTTTGAATTTGAAGCAGTCGAAAGAGTCATCGAAAAATCTACCGATCTGTTTTACCGAGGAGGAATTGTTCAGACTAAAATCCGGATCGCACCTGTTAACTTTGTAGAAATTCCGGGATTCCCCTTCTTGTAAGTAATACAAAACATGCCTCTTTCTCGATAATAAGTATCTGGTTGTCCATCTATACACAATTTATAGTGTGGTCAATTATAAACTATTCTGATTTACCGCATTAGGATAAAAATACTAGAGCATGCTTGATAAGACATTAACATGTATCAAAATCCTGTCAAATGTTTACACAGAAATGAAGTGATTCGAATTATTTACATTTGTATTTACTGTTTTTATTTTTGTTTTATTTGTTTATTATTGTACTTTTATATTGTAAAGTCTACAGCTTTCCTATGACCCTTTTCTGTTAACAATGACAGTGATCTACATTGTATACATGTCTTCGTCTTGTTTGATATGCAAGTGCATTAAGGTCAGTGATATAAAATTCAAACAAAAAAAATGTATTCGTGAATTTATTACAAAGCTAACACAGCAGTAATTTTGTTTAAATCTACAAAAGGACAAAAATACTAGAGCATGCTTGATAAGACATTAACGTGGACGAAATAAAATACATGTATCAAAATCCTGTCAAATGTTTTACACAGAAGTGAAGTGTTTCGAAATATTTATTTTGTTTTATTTGTTTATTATTGTAATTTTATATTGTAAAGTCTACAGCTTTCCTATGACCTTTTTCTGTTAACAATGACAGTGATCTACATTGTATACATGTCTTCGTCTTGTTTGATATTCAAGTTCATAGAAGTCAGTGATACACAAATTCAAACTAAACAATTTTAAATCGTGAATTTAGTGTATTATGTAGCTTGCTTTTGATCAGCAATGCAAATAAGGCACATATAACGTAAAAAGTGTATTATGTAACACTGATCATTAACAAACTAAACACACCAGTAATTTGATAAAAAATATGCAAATCAATCATTTGTCCCTTATTTTTTCTATCCCTCTACTTTTAGATGTCTTTTTTTATAATTAAAAACCTAACTGACTATTAACCTTTTTACGTTATATGTGCCTTATTTGCATTGCTGATCAAAAGCAAGCTACATAATACTCTAATTACGTCTGGTTCTCTTCGACAAAAAAAAGTTTAGACATTACCGCCAGCAGACAATATGAACCAGTAAAAAGATTATGAGTTCTGTCTGTAAGTAATAAGTAAAAACAACGAAATTCATTTGTATTCTTTTGATTTTAATTACGACAAACAAAGTATATATTAATTTAGTAAACGATTTTAAAATGTATCATATTATTTAACCAAACAGCCTATATTAGGCCGTGTTCACACCAAAATCCATGTACAGTAAACTTGTTTACAATTAGTTTAATGAACTGGACACTGGTTTCACATTAAATTTGTTCACATCTATACACCTTGTTTAATTACCTGTACACTATTGTGTATTAATAGGGGAAAGCCGAAGCGCGTCTCCGAATACAGGATTTTTTCGGTGCGTCTAAGACCCATTGGAGGCCTTGAGCTGTTGTCTGCTCTTTAGTCAGGTTGAAGTTCCTCGACACATTCCCCGTTGTCTGTCTCTATTGTATGTACTGTTTTCTGATTCTTTCTTAAACTGACACACAAATCAATGAATGTGTTTGTAGATTGATGTTTTTGTGTTCTGTTAAATTGTTCCTTTTAAAATTGTTATACGATAAATTCTATACATAACTTTTGGACTATTTTCAATCTCGGTCTATTTCTGAAATCTATTCCTTCATACTTTTGATTTTTTAACCCTATATGCTAACATTGCCTAGGAAAATTTTTAAATTGTTTGTATGCACATTGAACGACAAATATATTTATTATACTTCATGTCAAAATGCCAGATTTTGATTGGCTAATACGAGGGTGTCAATTTACTCTATTACCCTTCATGGAGACGCTTGATCAAGTGTGGGCTTTATTAAATACGACTCTCTGTTCTATGACAAATACTCTATCACCCTTCACAGAGACGCTTGATCAAGTGTGCGCTTTATTTAAGACGACTCTATCCTATGGCAAATACTCTATTACCCTTCACGGAGACGTTTGATCAAGTGTGCGCTTTATTAAATACGGATGGTTATGTACAAGATCTCATAGTTTATTACTTTGAATTTTAAATTTAATCGACAGTAATAACAGAACATTCAGTATAATAAATTAAATAACACATAGCTGAGAGGGTGATAGAGCAGATTGTTACCCCTCGAAAAGACATTGTCAACCTTGGCTTCGCCTCAGTTGACAATGTTTTCTCGGGGTAACAATCTGCTCTATCACCCTCTCAGCTATGTGTTATTTATATAGTGACGTATACAATTTTTTGACGTCAGACACAAAAATCAATGAATGTGTTTGTAGATAGATGTTTTTGTGTTCTGTTAAATTGTTCCCTTTTAAAATCGTCATACGATTAGGACTGATGTACCCATATTTTGACTATTTTATTCATTGTGTCTGTTTAGTTAACGCATCAATGTAAATATAACGGAATTTGATGAGACTGTCATCAAAGTGAGAGGGTTAGCGCTTTAAAAGAGGTTTAATCCACCATTTGCTATATTTGAAAATGCCTGTACCAAGTCAGGAATATGACAGTTCTTGACCATTCGTTTTTTATGCGTTTTGTTATTTGATTTTGCCATGTGATTATGGACTTTCCGAATTGATTTTCCTCTAAGTTCAGTATTTTTTGTGATTTTACTTTTTAATGTATATGAATGACCAGTTCGGTAAAAAATTGTACAGCTAAGGTGCTTATTTAGCAAACTTTAATATTTCGTCATAACCGTCTCAGATATTACCAAACGATTCACTTGAATGATCAGTTCTCTATGGAGTTTATGACCACACACTTTGATTTTAATTTAGATAAAGATTCTAAATAACTTCTTGTAACACATGACAGTTACAGCCATTTTAATATTTTCTATCATTCCTAGTGATAAATTACAAATGTGACAGTTATTAGGTCTTGACCGAAGGGAAGCGTTTGATTTTCCTTAAAGGGTGTCAGGACGAGTATTAATGTCACAGAGATCGAGGCATGATATACGTCACATTAAACGTACTTCGCTCATAGACAACAGTAAAAGTTCAATCAAGTGAAAAGTGACATACTTCTATAATAAGAATATAATGTACACCCTAATATCTCTTTTTCTAGTTTGAACTTATTGTACTCGTCTGCTGATTGTTTTCCTTACAATTCATATTTAATTAAAATAAATTTTACCACCGAAGATCTAGATCTTTTGCTTTGTGAAGTCAATTGTTAGAATGATTGTTTAATTATATGCAGTAATATATCTATTCATTTCCATAATTAAAAACACATTCGTTATTCCTGAAATATAGTTTCAATAGCTATTCGCTACATTAAAGTCACAAAAACGGCTTTACACGTGCAATGATTGTATAAATCAGTTGTGCACACGGCCAATGCTCTAGTCAAAAACTAGGGGTGATCTCAGGTGCTCCGGAAGGGTAAACAGATCCTGCTCCTCATGTGGCACCCGTTGTGTTGTTTATGAGATAACAAATCCGGTAAATAGTCTTATTCGGTAGGTCACATTCATGAAAGGGAAGTGGATTGTAGTTACGGCGTAAGGAACATATCCGATATCATTTGGGAAACGGTAATTCCATAACGGTCAACCAACTCGTGATGGCGTCCGTAAAATTTACGAAGAGATGATTTCAACTTGGAAATTTGGAACTCTTGATTAAATAGCTCGCTTGTGAGCAAAAACCCTCTATCAAGAAAATCATCTCTTTTGTCGTAAAGTTTTGTTTTTCATCTAGGGCTACCCTCATTGTCAATACATTCTTAACATAGTTTTTTTTCTCTCAATATCCAGGCAAATACTGTTGTGATAAGCTTTCCATGGGTCAAAAACAACATATTTCACAGGCCATACAGCGTGCTACTAGAAATACATTTTACAAATCCCCAAATTAAGATAATAACAGAACGTTGACGACTATATCCTATTTTTGAAATTTTAACCTATTCCGTCTATTTGTTTTGTTCACACAACGTTGTAAATATAATTGCATTTTATACGACTGTCATACACGTGAGAGGTTTAGGTACCTATAAAACCAGGTCCTATAAAACCAGGTTTAATCCACAATTTTCTATATAAGAAAATACCTTTAACCAAGTCAGTAATACAATAGTTGTTATCCATTCGTTTGATGTGTTTGAGCTTTTGCTATTTGATTAGATACTTTCCGTTTTGAATTTTCCTCGGAGTTCAGTATTTTGTGATTTAACGTTTTTACTATTGTACTAATATTTAATGCTAATAATTGTGTTTGTTTTTGGTTTGTTTTCTCAATCGATTAACGAACTTGAAGATCGATACACTAGTGCTGCCGTAATGTATTCATAAATATGTTTTTTTTTTAAATAACATTAAAAATCTGGAAAAGTTTTCATTCCTAAATATGCATTATACAAGCCACAATCCGATGTTATAATATGTTTAATTGATCACTATATAACTATCATTTCGAATAATTCAACTGATCAGAACCTTGAAAAATTGCAGCATCATAATACTTTACATAACTGTATAGTTTTGGTTTTTGTTTTTATCAGGCATTCAAATTTATTCAAAATTTGTCTTCCTTCTATGGGAAAGGTTATTTGTTCTGTTTTGTGTAGATTGTTCTTCTTCGGAATCTACGGGGTGTGTTCCTGTGACAGGATTTGACTGTATACCTTATTATTGTATCTTACATAAAAACAAACAATATGCCAATTTACCCTACAATCTCTGCCCACGTAGAAGGTTTTGAGTGGGCTTCAAAGCCTTTTATGGAATTTATGTTCTTCCATGTTTTACATATTTGCTTCTCAAAACCTTTTGGTTGTTTACTTTTTGTTTGCTAATCTTCCAGCATTTATATTTCATGCATGTTCTAGTAAAAATGAATTAATTATATTACAATACCACGTATGCATGACCTTGATAATAGTCGACCAAGTATATATAAGAACGATGCTTTTAAAATGAACATTGCTTTTTTAGATTAGGACATATATTACCTTGCATCATGCTACATTTTGACCCCTTGCAGAGTTTTTGCGAGGGTTCTTAATGTGCAGTGAGCGTGATTCTCTCTCTCTACAAGATACATTGGATGTAACATTTCAGTTCTGACAGGAAATGAATCTATACATCACGCAGAGGCTGACGAACGATCCACTTAGTGAAAGGTTTTAATGCTGGCAGGAAAAGGACCATATTACTAGATCATTTTCACCCTTTTTTGGGTCAATACCTATCTTATGTACCATACATCGTGAAAGCTATCACGTATCACAAACACTGAACTAGTTTATTTAACCAGAAATCAATGATTTTATCTTAACAACAAAATATCGTAAACCCGAGCTATATTACCAATGTGTGATAATATTGAGATTGAGTTTAAATTAATAAATTAAGATACATATAGAGATATGAATTGTTTATGTTAAGTTGTTTAGAACATAAGCGGTACCAATTGGTCTGCACCAGATGCGCAATTCGACAATCAATGTCACTTCAGTGATGCTCGAGACACAATTTGAAAAACAAAGCTTATCAAATATTTGAAGAGCTATAGACAAATACAAATGAAAAAAGTATAGCCAAACCCGGGCAAGGAATCAGAGCTTTGCATGAGGGAGATATGTTCCTTCATTTTTAATAATTTCCAAAATTTGAAACCGCAAAATTTTATAACACAAAACCGTATAATGTGTACTTGTAAGATGAGTAGTGTTCCAAGTGCAGACCTTTAAAATGCTTCCGATGACCTACATCATTTTGGTGTCTGAAAGGCGGTTGTCTCATAGGCAATCATACAACATCTACTTATTTTCAAATTGCACCAATACGTTGTTTTTGTGTAGCACTGGTTAGCTGGACACGTGTTAATTATCAATGAAGTGACCGAATAAGTATTAGATCATACATTGAATATATTTGCATATAATTTTACAAAAGAACACAATAAACAAACCAAGGTCGACCAAATAAAATATATCATTAATCAATGAGGAAGGTCGAAATTATTTTTTTGAATAACTTAAAGAATTGTCAATCTTGCATATTTCTTCTGAATGCTTAAATTGTCCTAACCTAATAATATTTATATTTGTAACCTATTACCAGAGGTAATTATATAAGATGGCGGTGGATTCAGTTGTGTTTTCTTTGATTTGTAAGTTTATGTATCGCTCTTTTTTATCAAATTCGTGCATAATTCTCTAACCTTTTTTTTTTAAATATTCGCAGTTTTTATAGTCTTTTTATTAGGGACTTTCCGTTTTGAATTTTCCTCGGAGTTCAGTATTTTTGTGAATTTACTTTCCTCTTTATTCTTTATTTAGACCTAGTGGGTTGGTTTGAACACAAAAAGTCACCAACGAAAAACTAGGTTGACTTGGATGCATTTGGGGAGTTCGTTGGCCATGGTTAACCGTTGAATATTTTGTTGCTTCTCCAAGACCCTTTTTGAGTAAATAAGAAGTAAAAGACAATCTTTACGTTTGACATGGAGCACAAAGAGAGCTATCAGGGAAACATTAGGTTGCAACTTTCTGAAACTTAGTCAATTGTTGGATATTTGTCTGCTTCTCTAAGACCCTTTTTGATTTGTTAAAATCCTAGTTGTTTTCAGTATAATGTATTTTGAACTTTTGATATTAAGCACATATCGTTTGTATTACAGCAATACAATTGATTACCGTTTTACTAGTGATTAAAGAATGTGTGCTTACGTAATCAGTTCATTCCGAAGAGTGATTAATATTTTTAAGATAAAGTGATAATGTATACGGAATTGTCAAATAAAGCTCAGTATATGCATGATTTGTTCGTACAACATACGTTTATTTGGAACGTGCCAAGTATCCTGGAAGTGACAGCGGTTTGATGGACACGTTTTAAAGTATCAATGAAGTGACCGAAAAAAAAGTATTTGATCTATATACAGAACATATTTGCATATGACTCTTCAAAAGAAAACAATAAACAAACCAAGGTTGGTAATATACAATATATCATTAATCAATGTTAAGTTCGTGGCACAGTTTATATTAATGACATAAGAATAGCCAATTCGGCATATTTCTGCTGACTGATTAAATCAACTCACATTCATTTTCTGACCACACACGAGGGTTTGGATGAAATTGGATTATTTTTTTATTCTTTCAAATTTTAATTATTGTTTCTCAATCCATTATCTACTTTGGCCATTATTCTTCATTTTTTATATTTTCACACTTCATTGTACTGTATTTGTTTTTTATTCAGACCCACAATTCTGTATTCTTTCATCAATTATTGTTTTATCTGTAAGCGCTATTCATATCCTTACACACAATAATGGGTCGGCTCTGTGTGTTTATACACAAATACATGTCGGTCTTGTTTTCAGACGGATATTTATATTAAGCAAACATGAGGTACCAACTTTCTAAGGTTACATTTTTAAAAAGTTGTTCCCTTTTGTGGATCGTTAAAATAATAATTGTACTAAGTATACGACAACCTAGACGTTTGATATTTATCAAATGTAGTAAGTCAGTGGCGGATCCAGCCATTTGAAAAAAGGGGGGTTCCAACCCAGGATAAAAAGGGAGGTTCCAACTATATGTTCCCATTCAAATGCATTGATCGTCCAAAAAAGGGGGGTTCAAACCCCCTGAACCCTCCCCCTGGATCCGCCACTGTAAGTAATATAGTAGATTTATGTTCAACTAGAGATAAGAGATTAAAGAGTTTGTGCTAAAATACTCAGTTCATTTGGTGGTCATATTGATTCTATCTTAAACACTTGGGGTTTTTGCGAGGGTTCTTAATGTGCAGTGAGCGTGATTCTCTCTCTCTCTACAAGATACATTGGATGTAACATTTCAACTCTGACAGGAAATGAATCTATACATCACGCAGAGGCTGACGAACGATCCACATTGTAAAAGGTTTTAATGCTGGCAGAAAAAGGACCATATTTCTAGATCATTTTCACCCTTTTTGGGTCGATACCTTTCTTATGTACCATACATCGTGAAAGCTATCACGTATCACAAACACTGAAATAGTTAATTAAACCAGAGATCAATGATTTTATCTCAACAACAAAATATCGTAAACCCGAGCTATATTACCAATGTGTGGTAATATTGAGATTGAGTTTAAATTAATAAATTAAGATACATATAGAGATATGAATTGTTTATGTTAAGTTGTTTAGAACAAAAGCGGTACCAATTGGTCTGCACCAGATGCGCAATTCGACAATGTCTCCTCAGTGATGCTCGAGACACAATTTGAAAAACAAAGCTTATCAAATATATGAAGAGCTATAGACAAATACAAATGAAAAAAAAGTATAGTCAAACCCGGGCAAGGAATCAGAGCTTTGCATGAGGGAGATATGTTCCTTCATTTTAAATAATTTCCAAAGTTTGAAACCGCACAATTTTATAACACAAAACCGTATAATGTGTACTTGTAAGATGCGTAGTGTTCAAAGTGCAGACCTTTAAAATGCTTCCGATGACCTACGTCATTTTGGGGTCTGAAAGGCGGTTGTTTCATAGGCAATCATACAACATCTACTTATTTTCAAATTGCACCAATACGTTGTTTTTGTGTAGCACTGATTAGCTGGACACGTGTTAATTATCAATGAAGTGACCGAATAAGTATTAGATCATACATTGAATATATTTGCATATAGTTTTACAAAAGAACACAATAAACAAACCAAGGTCGACCAAATAAAATATATCATTAATCAATGAGGAAGGTCGAAATTATTTTTTTGAATAACTTAAAGAATTGTCAATCTTGCATATTTCTTCTGAATGCTTAAATTGTCCTAACCTAATAATATTTATATTTGTAACCTATTACCAGAGGTAATTATATAAGATGGCGGTGGATTCAGTTGTGTTTTCTTTGATTTGTAAGTTTATGTATCGCTCTTTTTTATCAAATTTGTGCATAATTCTCTAACCTTTTTTTAAAAATATTCGCAGTTTTTTAATAGTCTTTTTATTAGGGACTTTCCGTTTTGAATTTTCCTCGGAGTTCAGTATTTTTGTGAATTTACTTTCCTCTTTATTCTTTATTTAGACCTAGTTTGTTGGTTTGAACACAAAAAGTCACCAACGAAAAACTAGGTTGACTTGGATGCATTTGGAGAGTTCGTTGGCCATGGTTAACCGTTGAATATTTTGTTGCTTCTCCAAGACCCTATCTTAAACACTTGGGGTTATGCATATCATATTATCAAATAACGTTAAAAATACATCGACGTTTTCGGGAACATGTCAAGTATCCCAGAATTCACGGTTATTTGCTGGGCATGTGTTTAGTATCAATGAAATGACTGAAAAAGTGTTTGATCTATATATTAAATATATTTGCATATGATTTTTCAAAGGAACTTAATAACTAACCCAAGGTCGATTATATCATATCACAGGAATGTCGTATTAATCAAGACTGAAGGCCGAAACATAGTTTTTATTAATGACGTAAATAACACAAATCTGAATATTATATACCGGAAATAAGGTCACATGTCCTGCTAACACGTTTTCAAACAACGACTCACCATGCCGGTCTCCTACAGCAACAAAATTCCATGGGACAGTACGAAATTATAGATAGAAGATACGGATACATTTAAACTCAATCAAAAAGGTAATACCAATCGTAACATGCGTGTACTTTTATTTTCTTGTCAGTTGGCTGCTGAATTCATACATATTTACACGTTTTGGTTCTTATACTTATAAGTCTTTCAAATATTTAGCTCTGCACGTTCCTGATGAAGCTAAGGCTATTCCTGGTGACCTTTTTAAAATGATAGAATTAATGAAATGTTCTTATCATAATGTTTAGGATTCCTTGGTCAATATCAAAGCTTTTATACAGTGGAGATCACTTCTAACCTCTCATTAGAACTGTCAGAATATTCTGTCATAGAACTGTTCTAACCTGTCCTAGAACAGTTCTACCTAGAACAGTTCTACCCTAGAACTGTTCTAAGTAGAACTGTCAGAATCAGTTCTAGGTAGAACTGTCAGGATCAGTTCTAGGGTAGAACTATCAGTTCTAGGTAGAACTGTCCAAATCACTTCTAACCGTAGAACTGTCAGCAGAACTGACTAAATCAGTCAGGACTGTAGAACAGTTCTAAATGACGTCGCTGCAGTAAGGGCACTTTAGAATTTAGAAGAAATAAATCACTTCCAATTACTTTGCTATATAATAGCAGATTTTCTCTATTTTTTACTGATCAAACGTTCCATGTACAAATATCGTAGTGAATAGAAGGTTATCCAACTCATCGGAGAAATATTTTTATAAGATTGCATACGGAAACATCATTGTTTACGTCAGAGACATATATACATGTGTATATATGTCTCTGTTTACGTTTCTTCGTTCCCCGTTTTTAACAGTCTCTTCCTAAATATAACCAGAGATATGTCTCTGGTTCTGCTGACAGTTCTACGGTTAGAAGTGATTTGGACAGTTCTACCTAGAACTGATTTAGACAGTTCTACCCTAGAACTGATCCTGACAGTTCTACCTAGAACTGATTCTGAAAGTTCTACTTAGAACAGTTCTAGGGTAGAACTGTTCTAGGTAGAACTGTTCTAGGACAGGTTAGAACAGTTCTATGACAGAATATTCTGACAGTTCTAATGAGAGGTTAGAAGTGATTTCCACTGTATATATCTTCTAACGATTTCATCGAATAAGTCAGGGGCGGACCCAGTCATTTAAAGAGGGCGGATTCAAACCCAGCACAAAAGGGGGTGGGGTGGTTCCAAACACATGTCCCCATTCAAATGCATTAATCGTTGCAAAAAGGGGGGTTCCAACCCCGAACCCCCCCCCCCACCCCCAACCCTGCTGGATCCGCCACTGTAATTACTTATTTGTAGGTCTTGTCTTTTGCATATCATTTATTAAAAAGTGTTTATATATTATAGTTTTCAAGATAATAGGCATAAACGCAAGCATATATATGTCTCTGGTTCTAGCTAGAACTGACTAAAACTGTTCTAGGGTAGAACTGTCAGGATCAGTTCTAGCTAGAACTGTCTAAATCAGTTATAGGTAGAACTGACCAAATCAGTTGTTAATTATAGATCACCGTACTTCCTTCAACAATGAACAAAGCCCAAACCGTAAAGTCAGCATTAAAAGACCTCGGTATGACAAACATTAAATCCTTCAAAGGATAAAACTAACAGCCCTGATTTATATACAGAACAAGTAACGCAAAACGTATAGGATATCCAGCAACAAAAGACAACAACTAATGGCAGATCATATACATTATAATTTAATTTTGGATGTAACGCGTCTTCTGATTGGCTGACGTTATTTTGTTATGAGCCCATAGACATAATTTAGTCATGTGACCGTGACGTCATCAACGTTTTTTCATGGTTTTCTACGGTTTAAAATGGAATTTAGAGTCAAATTATAAGAAATGACTGTAATATTTTTTCTGTCTATTCGAAATAACATAAAAAATGTGGTGCACACTGTTAAATAACCCGCTACGCGCGTTATTCAGTGTGCACCAAATTTTTTATGTTATTTCTTCATAGACAGAAAAAATATTACAGTCATTCCTTAAATAATCAAGTTTTTCAAACTTAAAGTTCATTAGTTTCTTGGACACCTCACCTGTAAATTTATAACGTGTCGCAATTATTGTTGTAAACATAGATTTGTGTGTAGAGCAAAATGTAAATAAAACATTTTCCCAAAAATTCCTTAGATCCCTACTGGTCCCTACTGGTCCCTTATATCCCTACTGGTCCATACTGGTCCCTTAGATCCCTACTGGTCCCTACTTAAAAATGGATAGAATTTATAAAAGAATGAAATGAATTTGTTATCCTAAAAAAGCTTGCAGGGATAAACGATAATGTCGAAAAAATAAATAGGACTATTTCATGAGCCAAAGAAACATAGAAACACTATGAACAGAAGAAGAAAAAGGCTATAAGGGATATGGTAACAATACTGTTGTCAGGTCATTAAAGATTGCATATTTTGGCGTTAACATTGATTCGCTTTAGGGTCTTTGCATCGGAACTATAAAGTGTGTGATAACATTGTGTGAGGGAATTCGACGTTTGATGTACCACTGTTCACTCCAGTGCAATTTATGACAATACCACTGCATCAATCAGAATTATTTTTTTGCAGTGTTTTAAGAAATGATTTTGCTTTGTTGTCGCGTATTATTTGTGAAACATTCAATGTTTTAAAAAAGCGAATTTTCTTTATAAAGTCAATGATTATGTTGACTTTTGAAGGCCAAACTTTCTACAGCCTTAAATACGCTAATGAAAGATCCAAAAACTATACCAATACATAACGACATGTTTATGAAATTATAACAAATCTATTGGTTAACAAATGTTTACTCGTTATTGCAAAATAATGAACTTAATATATCTGACATTTTCTCCCTACCCAGTTTACCCCTATACATTTTTATGATGTGGACTGGTCATTGTTATTGAATCGTAGGCAATTTGATTGGATTAAGTTGTTATTAGTTTACCTTCAAACTTGTTAATGCTTTTCATACATGACTATTGATTAATTAGAACGTGCATGAATGTGTACGGTAACTAAAATGACCTTCAAACTGGACACTGGACGAGTCAATATTATGTTTTATCAATGAAAGTTAAGGTATGAAAGGTAAGAATTGCCACTTATTCGATTTTCACAAAATTTTCGGAATATACAGTTGAAAGGTTATGTTTTAAAAGCCTATTGTGAAGAGCAAAGAGAAAGTTTACAAATAATACGTTTTGTTCCATTAAACAAGTCATTTTCGTAAGAGAAATACCGAAATATATTTTACGCACGACTACGGCAGGTAAAATTATTATTTATCATAATAAAAAAAAAGCATTTTTCAGTCTCATTGGAATATGTTGATTACAATTAATCCCAAACTTAAGAAGTAAGTAACTAAAGTCAAAATATGTCCGATCTGCCTATTTCTGCACATCAAAAGTCAATACGATCGTTTTAAAGTCAATTTCGTCTACCTCACAAAATCTTGTTAGGCACTATAAACATATTTATTTAAAAACCAGTTGTTGGGATGACACGGGTTATGTTCTAATCATATATGTTATGATGGTATGATACTTAACCCCTAACGGGAAGGATTGTGCCTGATATTCATATGATGAAGACATAATCTTTTAATCAGTTTAATTGAAGTCTGGAGCTGAAATATCAGTTAACTGCTAGTAGTCTGTTGCTATTTATCTATTATTGTCATTTTGTTTATTTTCTTTGGTTACATCTTCTGACATCATACTCGGACTTCTCTTGAACTGAATTTTAATGTGCGTATTGTTATACGTTTACTTTTCTGCATTGGCTAGAGATATAGGGGGAGGGTTGAGATCTCATAAACATGTTTAACCCCGCCGCATTTTTGCGACTGCCCAGGTCAGGAGCCCTGGACTTTGTTAGTCTTGTATCATTTTTAATTAGAGTTTCTTGTGTACAATTTGGAGTTTAGTATGACGTTCATTATCACTGAACTAGTAGTTATAATTGTTTCGAGGTCAGCTGAAGGACGCTTCCAGGTGCGGGAATTTCTCGCTTCATTGAAGACCTATTGGTAACCTTCTGCTGTTATCTGCTCTATGATCGGGTTGTTGTCTCTTTGACATATTCCCCATTTCCATTCTCAATTTTAATAAAAAAAGATTGAGAAAACATTCAACGAAACAAGATTGGACAAAAAGAATCACACCAAACAATTTGGAATTTACTCGGTTGTATGGAACATGTAGAAAGCGTCGGATATTTGTTGTCCTCTTTGAAAAGTAATAACTGATGATAAGACATGAAACAGTAGAAAATTCTTGAAAAGCTCCTGTTAATATCTTGAACATTATTAACACAAAAAATGTTCTCACTCATATATATATATATATATAGAATTGCAAACGAACGCATTATATTAGTAAAATGCAGCTTTTTGTGACCAAGGTATTAGTAGGACCGTTAAATAAACAGAACAACAAGCAAAAACAAATCTAGAATAACAAATGTTATAGATGAATAAAGGATATGGTGTATCCATCCACGATATAAAATCATTACAAAAACGCGTGAAAATCAAAGGAACAGTGTAACGTTCTAGGATTTTCTTGTCAGGATACCCGTTGTTACTTTTGTGGGCCTCTGTTGAAGGAAGTATTTAATAAGCATCATATTGGAGTACAGAAATTGTATCATTTTTATTATTTCTGTTTAAGAATATAACAAATACAGTATATGATATGAAATAAAATACTTATATAAAAAGCAATACGGCAAGGTGCATTACTTGCACCGAGTTTAATGAATTATAGTTCTAGCACTCGTTGCAAGATCTTCTAGGTGCATTGTCACTAACAGTAATCAAATACTCTGCATATATACTTGGTGCATAGAAATCAACTTGGTGCACTAAATTTCAAATACTCTGCATATATACTTGGTGCATAGAAATCAACTTGGTGCACTGATTTCAAATAATCTGCATATATACTTGGTGCATTGAAATCAACTTGGTGCACTGATTTCAAATACTCTGCATATATACTTGGTGCATAGAAATCAACTTGGTGCACAGTAATCAAATACTCTGCATATATACTTGGTGCATAGAAATCAACTTGGTGCACTGATTTCAAATACTCTGCATATATACTTGGTGCATAGAAATCAACTTGGTGCACTGATTTCAAATACTCTGCATATATACTTGGTGCATAGAAATCAACTTGGTGCACAGTAATCAAATATTCTGCATATATACTTGGTGCATAGAAATCAACTTGGTGCACTGATTTCAAATACTCTGCATATATACTTGGTGCAAAGAAATCAACTTGGTGCACAGTAATCATATACTCTGCATATATACTTGGTGCATAGAAATCAACTTGCTGCACTGATTTCAAATACTCTGCATATATACTTGGTGCATAGAAATCAACTTGGTGCACTGATTTCAAATACTCGGCATATATACTTGGTGCATAGAAATCAACTTGGTGCACAGTAATCAAATACTCTGCATATATACTTGGTGCATAGAAATCAACCTGGTGCACTGATTTCAATTACTCTGCATATATTCTTGGTGCATAGAAATCAACTTGGTGCACTGATTTCAAATACTCTGCATATATACTTGGTGCATAGAAATCAACTTGGTCCACAGTAATCAAATACTCTGCATATATACTTGGTGCACTGATTTCAAATACTCTGCATACTTGGTACATGAAAATCTACTTGGTGCACTGCATTCAAATACTCATCATACTCGTTGCACGGAAAATCTTCTTGGTGCACTGCAAGCAGATTACCTGCTTGCTTGGAGCATAAAAATCTACTTTGTACACTGCATTCAAATACTCTCCATACTCGGTGCACATAAAATCTACTTTGTACACTGCATTCAAATACTCTCCATACTCGGTGCACATAAAATCTACTTTGTGCACTGCATTCAAATACTCTCCATACTCGGTGCACATAAAATCTACTTTGTGCACTGCATTCAAATACTCTCCATACTCGGTGCACATAAAATCTACTTGTTGCACTGCATTCAAACTCAGCATACTAAGTGCATTAAATAGTATCACCAAGTACTCTCAATTGGTGCTGCATGGAGGTTCTTGGAGAGAAGTTCCCAGTTGGAACATGCATTGTGTATTTTATCAAAAATCGTCGTTTTTTTGGAAATCAAAATCATTAATCCATTTTTTTTTATGAATGAACTACACATCCCTTTAGTAAATCGCACGTGGTAAATGATCACTCGACCGGAAATTAAATGTAATTGAAATTAACATAACAAAAGACTTGATATACGATAAGATTGAAACTGCTTAATAAATACAGGTAGCCTTTGTGAGAAATAATAAAGATAAAGAATATACTTTATTCAAAAAATTATATATGATGAGAGGTAAAGATATATAGATCGATAATGATTGCAGGTACATGTACATTTGTACAAGGATAGAGTTTTTTTTTTCTCATTTGCTTTTTCCCCGACAAATGAGACTGTAAAAATTGGGGCCCCCTTAGTGCTCCCCTGGGCAACTGAAGGCTGATGTAACAGGTGATTGTTAATAAACTATGTTTAATATTTAAAAAAAAATCGTCGTTACGTGTGACGTAAATTCACGTAACACACAAGTTATGCATAAACGTTACTTTTGTCGTGTTTACTGAAACTAATACTATACAAATACAAAATGAACAATTGCACACATGAATAAGTCTATGGGTGTGTTTGGATATACGCCTGAGGAATCCTATGGTTACCCATAGATACCTATGGTTTGATATTTTGTGTATAAAATATCAAACCATAGGTACCTATGGGTAACTATAGGCCGCCTCAGACGTATATCCAAACACCCCCTATATATAGATTTAAAGAAGTCATTAAGGAAGTTCGCTGCTCAGTTTCAACATAAATAGCTTTCCGTGACACTAGTATATATAGGTAGGGGACTAATTGCGAAATCAAAAAAGCAAAAATAATATAGGGGTCAATGTGCTTGTTTCAAGATATTAGCCATTGAAATGTTGGCGGGAAAATGTTCTCTCTTGTTTTTTCTTAGCTTTATCGTTGACCTGTTCAAGTTCTCAAAAACTATTAAAAGATAAATATGATTTTATAAGACTTTTAAAAATGACTTATAATTATACATGTAAAAGATTTATAAAAAGAAAAATGGGGGTCCATGGGAAATTTTTTTAAAGCATTCAAATGGATAAAACCAGAGGATTTAAAAAATCGGACAAAAAAATCCAAAACATGACAAGCCAACATCATTAAATAATGTTAGCTCCAGATACGTAATTACCATAATAATTGATAATACAACACAGAATGTTGCGATTTCCAAAGCAAAAATAAAAATACCATCAGTTTTATTTTGGTCGAGTCTTCGACTTTTGTCCTCGTTTGGCCGTCGTCATCGGCCACCGCCGCAAATAATCACTCTGTGGTTAAAGTTTTTGAAATTTTAATAACCTTCTTGAACTATCCTGGGTTTCTGTTAAATTTGTAAGAAAAAATCCTTTTTATCCGTAGTTTACTTATAACTTGACTTAATGTTTGCAGCCAGTTAACACTACATCATTCACTCTGAGGTTGACGTTTTTCGAATTTAAATAACTTTCTTAAACTATCCTAGATTTCTTTGGACAGTAGCTTGTTTATGATCATAAGATAGTATCCAGAAGTAAATTTTGTACAGAAATGAATCCTGTTTGTACTCATAAATGGACGTAGAGTGTTTCTGCCAGTTAACATTACATTCCCTCTGTGGTTAAAGTTTTAGAAATTTTAATATTAACTTTCTTAAACTATCCTGGATTTGTACCAAACTTGGACAGAAACTTGTTTATGATTAAAAGCTAGTATCTAAAATGAAATTTTGTAAATTTTTATTACTTGTTTTTCTGTATATTAATTTTGAAAAGTTTTTATCCAATTACCAAAACATATAGTCTGCAGTTAAGGTTTTTAAAATATTAATTAGAATTATAAATAAACTCATCATAGATACCATGATTAAAATTTAGTATCTGCGCCAGACGCGCGTTCCGTCTACATAAGACTCATCAGTGACGCTCGAATCAAAAGAGTTCAAAAGGGCCAAATTAAATACGATGTTGAAAAGCGTTGGGGACCAAAATTCCTTAAGAGAGAAAACTTTAGTAATTTTTACCCCATTTATGTTGAGCCTGAACTAACATCAAAAGTAGTCGAGAAAGTGGGTATCGCGGAATCCATACCATTTTTTTTTATATCGCATGCGTCTTAATGATACTTCAGTCATTTTCTGTGAAAATGAAATACCTAGCGAACAAGAAGTTTATTCAAACTCTCATACTTTTATTTGATTTTCTCCATGTAAAACTCTGTACATTATTCAACTTATTTAAATTATCAAACTTATATTATTTGTAATTAGTTGTCAAATGTACCAGGCTTATAACTTTATACGCCAGACGCGCGTTTCGTCTACATAATACTCATCAGTAACGCTCAGATCAAAAAGGTTATCAAGCCAAGCATGTTAGTGTAGTTAAATTTCGGTCAGACAGGGTGAATGTCTATATGTATAATTTACATAAGCTTATCAAAACAGAATGGACACTAGAGTGATTTGTGACCATAAATAATAGTTATTGGTGTGATTTAAAGCTAGTATCTGACTATAACTTTCAATCACTCACAAAGGTCACATAAGAAACTGAATATCATTGAATTCATTATTTTCCAAATATAACTAAACAAACACAAAACAAAACAAAACAAGTCGCATCAGACTTATATAATAAAACCGAGTATACCAACTTTAAAGTATATATAAATTAGGACCAAATGATTTTTTACATCAAAAAGTCAAAAGAGCCACTAAAAACATTAATGAATCTGATCAAAACAATTGTAGGCAACCGTACGCCCTTAAAAATGAGAAGAATCACTGGACCAAATGATTTTTTACATCAAAAAGTCAAAAGAGCCACTAAAAACATTAATGAATCGGATCAAAACAATTGTAGGCAACTGTACGCCCTTAAAAATGAGAAGAATCACTATTAAAATTGATATATTACGTACATTCTAATAAATAATGAATGGAATGACACTGGTGACGTTATTATATATGCTATCATCATACGCTATTTGAAACATGACGTCAGTTTAAATTACACATATATACATTTTATATTTTTGTAGGCAGTACGGTGACCTATAGTTGTTAATTTCTGTGTCATATTGGTCTCATTTGGAGAAATGTGTTTTTGCCAATCATACCACATCTTCTTCGTTTTACATAAATTTAATTTCATATGTTATATACTTCACGCAGTTTGATACTTAGATGTGGGCATGGTACCAGTATGTAAAAAAATGAAAAGGTATTGTTTACGTATGTCTTTTCTCAATTTTAATTCATTTCACAAATTATATATTTAAGTGTAACATGTCGGGATTTTCATCATAAAAGAACAAAGAAATTTACGTGTAATCTCTTTATTTCTCAATACATTTCAAAAGCATATATTTCAGATAGATTTATGACACAATATTGTCATTTTTAAAGGACAAAATAGTGCTAACATCATTACTGCTACTGAACGTTAGCTGAAGCTAAGCGACGTAACCACTGTTTTGAAATAATGTTTTACATTTGAAAATCAAAATTTACATTCATACTCACACACGAAATATATAGGACCATCCTGCCCTTAACAAAATTATTAGTCTCTTTTTTTCTATATATACTAGTCAACAAAAGAAACGACACACGACTTTGGAATAAAATTTATCAAAAAGTATTAAATGTAAAACAAAATGAGATACACTATTTTAAAAAGCTTTCATTTGCAATCTATGTACATATGATAATGAATATCAAAACCTGTCGGAAAGTAACAAAAAATCGGCGTTAACGACCAAAGGGTGCACATCATTTTTGCGGAAAGTTTGATGAAAAATAGACACATAATTTTCTAAGCACTAAATGAATTTTCAAATTTGTCTAAAAATATTCAATATGCTAATCAAGTTATGTTTATGTTTATGTGGTAACTAGTGGGTTGAAATATCGTTTTTTCTAAATTTTTGGTAAACAAAGTGTTTTTTGAAATCTCAAAAAATTAAATTTGGAATCTTTCGGATAAGTTTTAAGGTTGTTGCCGTGTATTGAATTTCATTTTACACATACTGTCTATGGTCAATCAATTCATAATATATATATATATAAAAAAGAAGATGTGGTATGATTGCCAATGAGATATCTATCCACAAAAGACCAAAATGACACAGACATTAACAACTTTAGGTTACTGTACCGCCTTAAACAATGAGCAAAGCCAATACCGCAAAGTCAGCTATAAAAGGCCCCGATAAGACAACATGGACAATGTAAAACAATTCAAACGAGAAAACTAACGGCCTTATTTATGTTAAAAAAAATGAACGAAAAACATACATTAACGATTTCTTGTAGGACCGAACTTTGCTTTATAAATAAACGAAGAAACTTCATGATAAATAAAAAACAATTGCTGGCAAACATTGTCTTTACCTTTAAATAAGAGGTTGGCATCATTATTTTGAACTTCTGTTTTAAAAATTGTCGTTTTATGTAAATTTTGTAAAAAAGAATAAATTTCGCTAAATGCCATCTTCAAAGCAAAAACAAAAATATTCTTAAACGGATCATTATTTCAATGGTCATTAAGTATTACTACCTTCAATTTTGGTCCTATAAATGAAAAACTTCATCTTTAATTTGAAAACGAGTCTTGTATCGTTTCTTTTGTTGACTAATATACAATCACACACTATAACATTTATTAAATAAATGAAATGACTAACAATTTATTGTCTTTATGGTGTAGTTGTATATATTTTCAATCATATTAACAAAAGGTCTATAACCAACGGAAGGTTAACAAAAATAAAAAATGGGATTTTTTTTCCAAAACATGCTTGAATATATATGTTTCGAAAATAAAAAAAAAGCCGTGCGATGCACAATCATTAAAAGCAAAGAGTAAAGAATAGAAACGTGTCCAAAGAGCCGAAGAAATTTTAAAGCTATAAATCATGCTTTAACAAAACGAGAAATCCCGCAATGAAAGGTCGGCTTCAGCTGACACCTAATCCATAATGTATACTAGTTAGTGTAAATGGCTCATCACTCAACTTTAACACATACATGTGATGTGAGTATGCCATTTTGTGACTTCTGCTAAGCCACAAAGTTATGTTTTTTGTATTTATCGCTGATAATAAAGTAGCCCTTTATAGCTTGTTGTTCGGTGTGAGCCATAACACATAAACAAAACTCATTCACGACCAGCTTTTATCGAGAGAGGATAAACCTGAAATTACATAAAAGTTTAAGGGGTGTTTGCGGACCATTAAGGGGGAGGAGGCTGACAATGTTTTTCATACGATGGGTATGATTGAAACTCCATATCTTCCTTTAGGATTTTTTTCTAAATGTTTAAAGGAAATGGTACGGTAGTAATGGGTATGAATTTTGCTAATCCCGCACTCGAAGGCGGATTTCAATTGGTCAATAAATAAAGTGTGTACTAGTTAAATAAAATTGAACGTCACACAAAACTTCAAACTATATTACAATGTTAAGTTAATGTTTTATTTCTGTTTAAACTTTTCTTCTCTTTATTATAAACATATAACAAATTAAATAAGCATTTTGAGTATTTGTTCTTCAATTTCTTCACATTTCAGGTACTATTTGAGGTTAATATCAAGATGAAAAAGAATAAACGTAACTTTTACGCTCTGAACTTGACCTCTATCTAAAATAGATAATCATAGTCAGAACTAGCTTTAAATCACACCAATAGGTATCATATTTGGTCACAAATCAATCTGTGTCCAATTTTTTTTAACAAGCTAAATGTATATCGTTCATACAATACTATTAGTTACATAGTGTGCTAGTGACCTAATACAGTATATATGGGGTCAGTAAATTCCATATGGGGTGAGAGCGAAACCCCATATGGAATTTACTGACCCCATATATACTGTATTAGGTCACTAGCATATTATGTAACGAATTTATCTAACCGACCATCTTAACGTGTGAAATTTAGACTAGTGACCTATCAAAATGAGCAAGTCTTCAATACTGTTAGCATTAAGAAACTACTTCCATTGATCCCACAATAACAGATACCAACAATAACAACTTGTTAGGTTTAAATGTGTTTTATCAATTTATTTCAATCGTAATCATCACTCTGTACGTCTGTTGAAACCTTTTCGATTTTTTCTCAGTACCGTTTTGTTTTTATAAAGAGACGAAACACTACTACTAACCGTGTATGAAATAAGCCCCGTCTCCCTGCTACCTTATAAGGAATATAAAGGGACGTAACACAACTACTAACCGTGTATGAAATAAGCCCCGCCTCCCTACTAACCTAATATCAAATATATTCGGTCTCCACGAGGGCCCTTTTAACCAATCACATTCCTAGAAATGTATAGGAGGTAAGATAAATATATTTCCCTGTATGACGAACCAAATTACTCAACCAATAAATCAATGTATTGTTAAGTACACACAATTATATGTTGACTTTTTTGTAAGATTTGCTATCTTTTACAACAACTTTTTTATTGGCGTCTATGTCAGTTTTTTTGTATTTTTTTTTTTTTTTTTGTATTTTTTTTTTTTTTTGTATTTAATTTTTAATTCAGTTGTTTTGTAATGTCTGTAATGTAGGTTATCATATTTTTGTCTGCTGGATTCAAATTATTGTCACTTTTGCCAGTTGTGTCTGTTCGCATTGTTTACCAAATATTGTCAACATAACGTAACTATAAATACAGGCAACAGTAGTATACCGCTGTTCGAAAGTCATAAATCGATTGAGAGAAAATAATCCGGGTTACAAACTAAAACCGAAGGAAACTCGTCAACTATATGAGGAAAACAACGAAACCACAGAAAAACTGAAGTGCAACCAAAAAAAAACGATAATGCAACACACAGAGAAACGAACTATAAGATAACCAGGATAACAACTGCCATTTTCCTGACTTGGTACCGGATATTTAAAGAAAAAATGATGGATTGGACCTGGTTTAAACAACTGTCTTATCAGCGCAAGATTAATAAAGTCAGTTGTTTCCCTTCATTGTATTGATACTAAGGTCTAACGTTTGTATTTGCCGGTATTGTCTTTTACCAAGTCAGGAATATTGAAAATGTTATCAATAAGTTTGTGTCTATGCATGTTTGCGTTTGTTTTGTTTTGTTTTGTTTTATTTTTTTTGTTGCACGTCGGTGTTCCTGTTATTTCTTTGATTTCCTCATATAGTTGATGTTTTTCCCTCGGTTTAAGTTTGTAGCCTGGATTTGTTTTCTCTCAAACGATTTCAGACTTTTAAACACCAGTATACTGCTGTTGCCTTTATTTATGGACTACCCTTTTTTAAATTAACCTTTGAGCTCGGTATTTCTGTCAATACGTTTTGACAGGCAATAACTCAAATAAAACCATCGTTTGAAAAATGATTTAAAAAAAAAGTTAGGGCAAAATTACAATCAATTCTTTTACATAAGTAATTAACATTACGCTCGACTATGAGTGGCCGGTCGTGTAATTGGCGGTATGAACATACTGTATGAAATTTTCAACGCGTTGGTTTTTATTATCAACGCGTTGGTTTTTGCTTTCAACGCGTTGGTTTTTATTATCAACGCATTGGTTTTTACTTTCAACGCGTTGGTTTTTACTTTCAACGCGTTGGTTATCTATTTCTAGGCGTTGGTCTTTACTTTCAACGAGTTGATTTGTAATTCATACGGTATGAAAAACCAACACGTTGGTTTTCAATTCCATACCGTAAGTTTTTCATTCCATACTGTAAGTTTTCATTCTATACCGTAAGTTTTGTACTTTTGTCAACCAATCAAAATGTTTGTTACAAAGTATTTTCTAAAAATATCTAGTCGTCATCTCACTATTCGGAGAGCCCCCGGAGTTTTCTTAAGATTGGTGGTAAAGTATAAATATGGCTGAAATGTCCGTAGCCCGTCTGCAAATGTTTACAAGTTGCTGTCTTTGAAAATAAAAGAAATGCAATCGTAAACCCAAATGTTTGTTTGGCATAAAATATTAATAATTGTTTTAATAAAGATGCATTATTTTTGTTGTATAAGTATTAGAAACAGACATTGATTGTTTACTTAAAGAAACTATATACTGTTCCGAATGTTGGGTGAAATATACTTGTTGAAGGAATCTTTGTTAAAGGAATATTTTTTGTTTCTCTCTTCTCTCCCGAAAGACAGCATGTTAAGTCACAACTACTGGATGTTCAATTCTAAGGTGCTGGTTTTTGTTTTAGATAAGAGTTAGTTTTTACGCTAAAGTTCAAATGCAAATGTAAAGCCTCGGTCACACCTTACCGGATAGCTCGAACGAACGCCTAATGGATAACTTTTTTTTCAATCCGTTCATGTCCGTTAGACGTTCGTTCTTATCCGTTAGACGTCCGTCCATATCCGTTGCATGTCCGTTAAGCGTACGTTTTATCCGTCGACGTCCGTTCTGTCCGGTTGAAAATTTTGAGCATGTTCAAATCTTTGAACGGACGTCAAACGGATAAAATGTCCGTTGAACGTCCGTTAGACGTCCGTTTTGTACGGTTCTCGTCCGTTTCGTTTCCGTTTTGTATCTGTTACGTGTCCTGGAAGATAAATTCACCAACGGACTTCTACCGGACGTGTAACGGATAAAACGGATGTTGAACGGATGAGAAACGGACTTCTACCGGACGTTTAACGGATAAAACGGATGATGAACGGATCTGAAACGGATAAATGCCAATTGAAAATTTCGCGTCAGAAATGCCAATTATTGGTATGTCAGATTTCTTAAGTTTCATGAATTCTTATTATTTATAATCGATCTTAGAGTATAGGTACGTCTTCTCAATCAAGCAGTTCTTATTCAAACGCTGCCCTTTGGCGGAATTTTGAAGAACAGTTACACAGAAACATTTTGAATAGTTATGCGATTTACATGTATTATTATTGTCGCCTTTAATTTTTCCGTATATCTTGTTCATCCGTTTTATCCGGTACGCTTCCGTTATGTGTCCGCTTTATGCGGTACTCGTCTGTTGGATGTACGTTCGACATCCGTTCTGTCCGGTACGTTTCCGTTTCTCGTACGATGCATATCCGGTGTGTTCCATTTGCATCCGTTACACGTCCGTTTTATTCGGTCAGTACATCAACGGACTCCCAACGGATAACAATTTTTTTCACGGACAACTTTTATTTTCATCCGTTAGGCGTACGTTCGTGCTATCCGGTAAGGTTTGCCCGAGGCTTAAAGAAATTTAATCAATGATTTTTTTGTGTTTAAGAAATGCAATACGTGAACCTGTAAAAATGCTGTTTTTATTGAAATTTGAGATTTGTTCATGGTTATTTGAACAATGGCTTGGTATTGGTCAATATTAAGATCCTTACACCTGCTCTGCACGGTTTTTGTGATGCTTAGGGTATAGAGCATTGACAGTTTGAAGTTGTGTGCTTTGTGCTCTTACACGTTTTAGATGACAAACCTCTTTTGTTAAAAAACAAATACTTTTTAAAACCTTTCACTCGCTTTGAAGATATTTTTTTTGTATGCTGCAAGGATTTATTTAGATTTAATTATTATGCATGTTTCATTTACAAGTGAATATTTATAAGTACTACAGCAGAGTTCCTTGTCATATAAATACTTATTTCTTCATTGCTACTTTGAAAATATTCTTGCTTCAATTTAATATTTAGTTTCTACAGAAACATATATATATAGATACATAGTTTGTAAATATTTTTTTTATTTCTAATAAATTAATTAAATTGAATGCTTTTGATAATAACATTATCTTTCTGTTTTCCAATCAAACAAACACATTTAAACCATCCGAATATTTTCTCCTTAATCTATGATGCAAATAAACACGTGGTTAAATCTTCAAATTTAAACTAAAACTTTTGAAGGAGTTTTCCAACTTAATATTTTTTGTTGTTGTTTGAATGTAAGCTCTGAAGAGAACTCAGACTATCAAGAAGTATCATGTGGGTTTTATTAACCCTAAACATATATCAAACATGTGTACATTCCTCGAACATTTTCTGATGTATCATCGTCCATTGCATCTGATGTGATAATTCGGCTGCAATAATTCACCATTTCCTTGAATCGATCTAAAAATCGCTCCGATCTCCCCTACATGTAGCCATGTAGCAAGTCAGTATAAGTATCTTCAACAACGGAGAATATATTTTTCCACCAACCTTAACAACAATCTGGAGTCCGTCCGAACGGTTGATAAGATTGCACTTTGTTACAAAGATGTTGATTGGTAGACAGAAGTTAAAAACTTACGGTATGGAATTGAAAACCAACGCGTTGGTTTTTCATACCGTATGAATTACGAACCAACGCGTTGAAAATGAAAACCAACGCGTTGAAAGTAAAACCAACGCGTTGAAAGTGAAACCAACGCGTTGAAAGTGAAACCAACGCGTTGAAAGTAAAAACCAACGCGTTGAAAGTAAAAACCAACGCGTTGATAATAAAAACCAACGCGTTGAAAGTAAAAACCAACGTGTTGAAAGTAAAAACCAACGCGTTGAAAGTAAAAACCAACGCGTTGAAAATTTCATACGGTATGTACATACCGCCAATGACACGAACGGCCACTCATACTCGACCTCTAGATCAATTTCATATATTGTTTTATAACACACTAAACGAAATAATAGAGAATATAAACTGGGAATGTATCAAAAAGACAACAACCCAACCAATGTGCAGAAAACACCCCAAGGCCACTAATGAGTCTTAAAATCTCGTACTTTAGATATTAGTAATTTTTATTATTAATATTATCAAGATCGATCAGTATTCATGAAAGCTCAAAATTCCTTATTCACGAAATTTGTTTTCTAATGAAATTACTTAATATGTTTTCCGTACGATGAGTTTTTTTGTTGTACCCTCGAATAATAGGTCACAGTTTTTAAGATCCGATGAATCACCTATTATCTACAAAATTCGAACAATTATACAATGTATACCCAAATATAATATCATACATAAAGGCAACAGTAGTATACCACTGTTCAAAATTAATAAATCGATAGAAACACAACACCGAAATGTAAAATTCCAAATGTCTTCAGAATCTTAAACAACATATTGATTGTCTATCTTTTAGACAATCATAGTCTTGATAGCTCCAGTTTAAATAAAGTCTTTATATATACAAGAATTCATGTTGTGTACGCCAGTCGTGCGTTTCGTGTACAAAAGACTCATGGGGGACAATCGAATCAAATTAAGTTAAAGAGACCGAATAAAGTATGATAACTGAAAAGCCATGAACAATTCAATTTCGAAAGGTTTAATTATGTTGCATTAATTCTGTGACACATATATAAGGTTTATTTATAGCAAATACGAACCTGTTCATTTCAAGTAACATAATTTCTAAATATGAAGAAAATTTCAAACTCTGAAGTCTTTGATGAGTTTTGATATGAGATATATAAAAAAAGAAAATATGGTATGATTGCAATGAGACAACCGTCCACAAGAGACCCCAATGACACAGAAATTAACAACTATATGTCACCGTATGACCTTCAACAAAGAGCAAAGCCAATACCGTAAAGTCAGCTATAATACACAACAATACACTGTGCTAAAAATTAAAGATACAACGGCAGCTATTTATCATTTCACTTCCAAATTGTGTTTTGTTTTCTGTGTAGCGTCATTTATGTAGCATCATATGTCTTTTGCTTGCATTTGATGCCAATACATGTCATATACACTACAATGATATTTCCAGAGTTTTATTCCTTGCGAATATGTGAATCTGTACGTGTATCAGCCGATTGGTCTGGAATGATATACCTTTTTTCTTTGTACTTCTTGCCTATGCATAATTTAGCATATTGTGGGGGTTTTTTTTACCGCCGACCAGTACAATATTGATGTAACGAGCAGCATATTCATTCCTATTGAGAACAAATGATATAAACTTTTTTTTAAATGAGACAGTTTGTCTCACTTTACAGATGTGTCCTCATAATTGCGTTTTGATATACCTATATTAAGAAAGAATCGTCCTTTGTATATGTAATTTAAACTGGCTTTGTATCACAAAGTGAGTATCCATGACCGCTTTTTAGTACCTTTGGGGATGACCAATATTTAAATATGTCAATGGCTTAACTGTACTCAGTTTCATGTACCTACTCACACTGCTGTATGTATCATAATTATATATTCAGTCGTAATAGTAACCAAAAAAAGGAATAAATGCATACCATTTTGATCAATAATGATGGATTGAACTAGCATCTGTTATGGTAGTAACAAATCATTCAAATTGTGTCTTCTTTTACGATAATAGTGTTATAACATCTGGCATATGTCCTTATAATCACTTACTATAAACCAAAAAGTATATGGCAGTACTATGTTTTTATATTTATAATCAAAGAGTTCGGGCTAAGTACAAATAAACTCATCATAGATACCAAGACTGAAATTTTGTATATACGCCAGACGCGCGTTTCGTCTACAAAAGACTTATCAGTGAGTCAAAAAAATTAACAACATATATAAAGCTTAAAATGAATTATTAAACATGTAGTTAATAGCTGTGCACACATACGAAAAGAATAGATTTGATAAAGTTTCACAAAGGTGTCCTTATTTTTACCTGAATGTGCATATCATTAAGATTTAGTTGAACTACAACTTCGTACTTTTTTAGCTTCAAATGTTTTAATTAGAGCATATTTTTTTAGACGTAACGCTCGTCTGTCGTTCAAACCGATATGCCTGGTATCTTTGTTACAGATTTATTCTAACTACCAGAAGTGTCTTTATGGCGTCAATTATCTTCTGATTTACTATTTAGCAAATATATCAAAAAAAATATTAAACCACAAAAATACCGAACTCCGTGGAAAATTGAATTGAAAGGTCCCTTATCGAATGTCAAAATCATAATCTTAAACATATCAAACGAATGGATAACAACTGTCAACCCGAGTTGTAACAGGCATTTTCTTTTGTAGAAAAAAGTGGATAAAACCTGGTTTTAAAGCTGGCGAAACCTCTCACTTGTTTGGCAGATATTGACGTATTTCAGTTAGGGTTGAAGACCAATACACAAAGGGCATGTGTCGCCAAAATAGATTTTGTTATACTGCATTTGCTATATTGATCGTTGTAAATTAAGATTTTGAAAACCTGCAATTATGTTTCTAAAAACTAAATTAATTTAAATTAGAAAAAATGTATCAGCTCTAATCATACTTATTGCTCTGAATACTTTCATTGGTCATAAAAACGTCTATTCAAATCTAATGTACGGATATTTATTTGAGATTGGACAAAATGAATCATGCGTACAGGTAGATATTTGACAACTGTATTTACAAGCTTTTAATAGCATGTCACTTTAACCATGGCATTATCTGTGCTGGTCTACACAACTTTAGTCATATAAATGACCAGTAGACAGTTCAGATAAATACTATAAGAAATTTAAATTAGTGTACCAAAAACTAAATAAACCATAATGTGTATTTATTAATTTTTTTGTGTACATTAACTAACTAATTTGTTGAAATATTTTGTTTAATTTGTACTTTAGAGGGGAAAAAATCTTCAAACAATTAATATATTTACATGGTTTATAATTATAAAATATTTCGAACTAAAATTCGAAAAAACATATAAATACATATTATATTAATATATCAATAACTGATCTTTATCAATCTAGGGCATTGTCAGAAAAGACTTCCTTATGATCGGGGTCAAACCACAGCACAAAAGACATCAACATTATATGTCAATCATAAAACTTGAAATCCGAAATAAAAAAACAATAAAACACACAAAAACAGTATTTTCCTGGGAATATGTATTTACAGATTATTAGATAGCATACTTCAAATTAAGGTAGATCATAGGTATATATTTCCCGAGACAGAATTTTCTTATACTTTGCCGAAATGAAGATTTTACTATGCTCTTTTCAAAAATATGATTAAAAGGAGGGGTCCCCGTGCTACTTTTCAAAATTTGAGTCGTTGAATGTTGCCTAAATTTGCTTAGAATGATCTTGAAAAACATTTTTTTGTTTTAATAATTTGAATAATGCAATAAATCAGCAAGTTTTCTTCATATAGAAAAACGGTCTAATAATTACACATCTGTCTACAAATTTGGAGATTTGGGTAAATAACTAGACTGATTTTTTACTGAAATAGTACAATCCAAAATGGCGGTAAACAATGAATCTACCTTCTGTAACTATGGCAAATTAACTTTAAGTCATATCTATGAAAAAAGTAAAATAACAGAAATACCGATTCCGATGAAAACTGAAAACGGAAAGTTCGTAGTCAGATGGCAAAATTAAGCTAAAAATAAAGGCAACAGTAGTATACCGCTGTTCAAAACTCATAAATTTATGGACAAAAAACAAAATCGGGGTAACAAACTAAAACGGAGGGAAACGGATGAAATATTAGAGGAGAACAACGACACAACATTAAAATTAACACACACAGCAACGGACTAAGCATTAGACAAAAATCCGATGAGAATAACCAATATAACATCAAAACCAAATACATGAATTTGGGATAGAAAAGTACCGTGACACGTCTTATAGTAATGTGAATTCACACTCAAATATAGGAGAAAACAAACGACACAACGGAAACACAACGTAAAAATATTACACACACAGAAACGAACTATGATATAACAATGCCCATTTTCCTGACTTGGTACAGGACATTTTTAAAGAAAAAAATGGTGGGTTGAACCTGGTTTTGTGACATGCCAAACCTTGCACTTTGATGGCATTGTTAAAGATAACATTAAAATGACAACATAATAATACAGGACTACAATACAAATAAAAAGGAGAACGTATTAGGCAAAGAAACACATGAGTAATAGATAACAAAACGCATCAGGTTTAAAATTCATTACGTCAAAAACGCGCCTCGTCCAAACAAGACTTAGCAGTGACGCCCAGATATAAAAGTTCGAAAGTCAAAAAAGGGGTACAAAGTTGTACAGCTCTGAGGATCAAAAGTTGAAAAAGGTTGTGCCAAATACGGCTAGGGATTTCTGCTTGTGATAAAAACATCCTTATCATATAGAACAATTTATGCTATTGCAAACAGTAAATTTTATCAAATGAATATAAAAGATTGACGCTCGAATCAAAAATATTTAAGAGGCAAATAGAGTACGAAGTTGAAGAGCATGATTACCAAAAATTCCTAAAAGTTTTGCCAAATACAGATAAGTTAATCTATTCCTGAGGTAGAAAAGCCTTAGTTTTTCAAATGAAAGAAATGATTAAAGGAAGTATAAACATTAACCGATCTGTCCATTTTATTTTATCATTTATATTCAATTTGATCATGTAAAGGTAGTATTTGTCAATCTCATAAATTCTTTCAAACACTTACGTTGATCAGACATTAGTCCAGCAATGGTCGAAATGACCGAGTACTGATCGGAAATTTTGTTGTAATCCGACCAATCTCGATCTCTACAAGATCCTTTTCCGATCAATTCGACCGCTACTCGACGAATTCTCGATCTCTTCTCGAATGACTTGCTTCTCGGTCCTTACTCGATTGTTTTTGAAATGTCAAAAACTCTCGGGTAGATGGTCAGATCGATGACGAGTAGGGTAGACTATCCCGAACATCCTTGTCGATTGAGACCAGTCTCCCGATCACGTAATTTGTCTTGATCGAGTTGATCTGATCGGCAGTGTGAACCTAGCTTTATATACATTTTGTTGTAAGACTACGATTATCCCGATGAAATAAACCTGAATTCCAAATTCATATTTATGTATGTTAACTATTTTTTTTTAAATCAAAATAATAATGTGTGTTCCAAATGTGCATTTATAAAAACGTTTTTTGAAAATTGAATATATTAGCAGGGGTATTGATTTTATCAACTTATCTAGTATATTTAATGACTCTACCGTTCAAAACTTTAAACCTCCCTATTTTGATGATATAGAACCAACTATAATTTCATACACATACAAAAAAAACAGCAGAAGTTTAATTTTTAATTATACGTCGGTACATCAGACGTGAATATAGATAGTAATACTCCTTCAACTTGAAACTGTGAATCGTCGAAGTTTAGATATGTTCCCTACGACCATGTTATTACAGGAGACCTCAATATCGTCCAGGACAGAGAGGTTACAAACTTTTTGAAAAAAGGACCAAAATATCGTCCTCCATCTAAAATACATTGGAAAGAGTGTCGTCAAGTCATCAAAGATGCTCTTTCCTCGTTTTGTAAAAAATGGTGTAAACGGGAAAAATCTGATAAAAAATCTTTTGATTCTTATTTAAATAAATGTATGAACGTGGGAGATAAGAGAATATCACATTTTGAAAATAATTTAGAAGTAAATAATAGAGTACATAACACACCTATTTCCAGAATAAGAAATACACTTCAAATTCTTTCAAAGCGGTTTGTGTTTGTACCGGCCGACAAAGCAGCCAGCAATGTGGTGGTGGTATGCCGTAAATACTATACGGACGTTCTAAAGAATGAAATTTTAAATTCATCTACATTCAAGTCCATCCGCTCCACAGAGAGTAATATAGTAAACACGCATATCACAACCACATCAAAGCTTAAGGCTTCTGAACATTTGAAGGTCCCTACTATGTATTGGCTACTTGTAACTCATTTAAAGCCTTCTTCTCTAATGAGAAAGCTAAATATGCTAGTTATACTTACTGCAGGTGTGATGAGATTATTGAAGCTGTTAATGTTCTCCTTGATAATATTTATGTACGTTTCGGCAACAAAGTTTATCGACAGGTTGTAGGTATCCATATGGGCACTAAATGTGCCCCTTTAATAGCAGATTTGTTTTTGTACTGTTACGAATCACAGTTCATGACTAAACTCAGTAAAGACCCGTCGAAATTGCATTTAATTGATAAATTCAACAACACTTGCCGTTATGTTGATGATATTTTTTCGTTAAATAATCAAGAAGTTTCTCAATATACTACGGAAATTGACCCAAAGGAACTAACTTTAAATAAATCAAATTTATCCGGTAATAACTGTCCTTTCCTGGAATTAGATATTTCGGTTTTAAACGGGAAACTCCACACTAAAATTTACGACAAAAGAGACGACTTTTCGTTCCCTATTGTTAATTTTCCATTTTTAGATGGTGATGTTCCTTTGACACTATCTTACGGTGTTTATATTTCACAACTTGTTCGCTATGCCCGTGTCTGTTGTGACGTTTTTGATTTTAACGAACGCAACCTATGTATTACTGGTAAATTATTAAACCAGGGATCTCGTTACCATAAATTACTTAAAACCTTTACAAAATTTTTCCATAGATATAAAGATTTGGTTTTGAAGTTTGGCTGTACCTGTATTTTAAACGGGATAGCACATCCTCATTTTTACGGACATGTTGTTAACCGCGCACGGAAATTTAGAAGTGATCCATGTAAACTTGTCGCTCCTTTAAATAAACTTATTCTAAAAGGTTACCTATTCAACACTGTAATAAGATCATTGAATATTGTTTTTATTGGTAAAATATTGATTTTGTTATCATTAAATTAAAAGCTAACTAAATATTACTAGTATGTTATATACATATACATATTCATAGATCAACAATCTGTCGATACCTGTAACTTGGCATTGTACAAAGTCGTGTTTTTCTCTGGCTGTTGATGACGTCTTTACACTAAATCCATTGGATGTTGGGTGTGTACGGATTGATAGTTTAGTCTTAGTTGCGTGATTTTTTTATTAGTTGTTAGTGGCTTTCAACTAGCTTTCAGATAACTGTGAGTACTCTCAGATCTGTTCATTGTGTCTTTTTGTGTCGGGATGTATAAGACCCGGGCCACGTCCACTTGCATTTTTGTTCATCTGATGAGTTAAGCCTTTTTCAACTGATTTTTATAGTTCGTTCTTATGTTGTACTGTTATGCCACTGTCCCAGGTTAGGGGGGTTGGGATCCCGCTAACATGTTTAACCCCGCCACATTATTTATATATGTGCCTGTCCCAAGTCTGGAGCCTGTATTTCAGTGGTTGTCGTTTGTTTGTGTGTTACATATTTGTTTTACGTTCATTTTGTTACATAAATAAGGCCATTAGTTTTCTTATTTAAATTGTTTTACATTGTCTTATCGGGGCCTTTTATAGCTGACTATGCGGTATGGGCTTTGCTCCTTGTTGAAGGCCGTACGGTGACCTATAGTTGTTAATGTCTGTGTCATTTTGGTCTTTTGTGGATAGTTGTCTCATTGGCAATCATACCACATCTTCTTTTTTATACACACTAAAAGTTAACTTGTTTGAATTTGAAACAAAGACATCAAAACAGGATGTACTCCGACAAGCTGTACATCAAGGTTTTGTGATAATTTGCGTTTTATCATCTGTTGAAGATTGTTATATATATGACCTCTGTTATCTTTGCCAGCATTTTATCAGCGTAATGTCTCGTTGACTTTTACCAATATTATATCTGAATTTAACATGCAAGACCACACGATGAAACGATAAGAATTAATCAGTTATTTATGGATATTTTTTCTATTTTTATGTCGATATTGTAATGAAGATATTTCATTTTGACATAATAAAAACGTCTTCTTCAGTGATTCACGTTTAGCAAGTATTCCAAGGCCTCAAAAAGGACTAAAAACATTATCACATACTATTATAGTGTATAGGTACTTTTGTACTTTAAAATGTATACACAGCAATATTCTGGCCACTTTCCACTACAAACAGACTACAGTATGTGTGACATTAAAGAAATGTACAACAATATGTCCCATGCAGAATATATGTTGCCTTCATCGTTGGACGGATTTAATCAAATCGTGTCATAATATACAGAGAAAACGTCGATATCCCCCCAACCCCCCAAAAAGATGCAACAATTTGGATAGGAATTTGTGTAAAAACATTAATGAAATGAAAGTATGCAAGCATAATCAATCCTCGTTTATGTACTAATTGATATACTAGTCAGACCTAGCACGGTACATATGAAGTAAACTTACAAAAAAACTGAACTCAGAGGAAAATTCAAAACGGAAAACCCTAATCAATGGCAAAATTAAAAGAACAAACGAGTAGCTAAGAACTGTCATATTCCTGACTTGGTACAGGCATTTTCTGAAGTGGAAAATGGTGCATTGAACCTGGTTTTATATCTAGCTAAACCTCTCACTTGTATGACAGTCGCATACAATTCCATGTTATTGACAACGATAAGTGAATAAAACATTCAGACAAATAGGTAAAAATGTCATAAATAAGGATTCAGCAGTCAACATTGTGTTATGATCTTAATCACTATAACAACAAAGAAATATGCAACAACGAAGCACAAAAAGGCATATAGTAAAAACTTATTAGCAAAAATAAAGACAAAAATACAAAAAATACCATAGCACAAATTTAACACAATGACGGTTAATGTGACAGTTAAACTTTGATACAGATAAAAACACTCTGACATTTTATGTTCATTAGGAAAGCTAAAAGCTAAACAAATAAAAGTTATCTTTACATAAGGATAAGGTAAATTCATAAAAATACTGAACTCCGAGGAAAATTCAAACCGGAAAGTCCCTAATCAAATGGCAAAATCAAATGATAAAACATATCAAACGAATGGACAACAACTGTCATATTCCTGACCTGGAAAAGGCATTTTCAAATGTAGAAAATGTTGGATTGAACTGGTTTTATCGCACTCAACCTTTCACTTGTATGACAGTCTTTAACAAAAGAGCTTCCTCAAATAGGAATCGACCTTATGCAAAAGAATATCATAAAATCTGTTAACCTATTTCGAGATGAAAAAATCTCTCCAAAAAAAATGTAACAGTGTAAAAATTTGAATTTGATTGTTATAAGAACCCTTCAAAACCGAACAAAACTAATCTTATACTTAAAATTAACAAGCACAATCACTGGTCCATCATATATTGCGTATTCTAGTTAAACTCAGCCTGATACATATGAATGTTAATTTGACAGTTAAACTTTGATAAAGATGATAACACTCTGGCAATTTATCTTCATAAGGAAAGCTAAAAAATAAAAAAGATAAAAGTTAATCATGCATAAAAAGCGCCGTTCTATCTGTTCAACCACATTTTGCAATTTTCACAGCTTTCTAAATATTTTATCTTAAGTTGAACTTTATAGAAACTAGGTATATCCTGAATTGTACGTGTATCAGCTTTCTATATGCCATTTTTTAAAATGCCTAAAGAGCCTTCTAGGGAAAATAACTGACCATCGAACAGAGGTACTTCAAAAATAACCTCTGGTTTTCTGGAAATCTTAAATTAGTATACTATGGAGCGCATTAATCCTCAATTTTTAGTGCAAAGTTATAGACATGTAATGTTGGCTAAAAATGGTCTAAATTTATTTCTCTTTCACCAAAAGTTTCATTTCTGCATATTTGTTGGTACGTTTTAGTAAACAAGGACATCAAAAGTACTTTTTCGTGTCATAGAAGGCCTACTTTTACATTCATTGTAAATTGGTGGGAGCAATTGGTGGTCTCACACCCAAAAGAAACAAACTTTAACCTATAATTGTTTACTTTTACAAATTGTTAATTGGATGGAGAGTTGTCTCGGGTTTTCATACGAAACTTTTGATATTTAAGTAAAACCACGTGAACAAATCTTGATTGAGCAGAAAATAACTAATATTCAATTTACGAATAGCTATCCTTTCTACATAACTGACAAGTCACGTTAAATAACATAAGGAACACGACGGATGCCACATGTGGAGCAGGATCTGCTTACCCTTCCTGAGCACCTGATATTTACCCCAGTTTTAGTGGGGTTCGTGTTGCTTATTCTTTAAAGTTATATGTTGTGTCTTCTGTACTATTATTTGTCTGTTTTTCTTTTTTATTTTTAGCCATGGCTTTGTCAGTATATTTTCTATCTATGAGTTTGGCTCTCCCTCTGGTATTTCGTCCCTCTTTTTTAAATCCTAGGCAAACAGAAACTTTTTTTTAGCTTAAAAATAGAATTATGAACAGAGTTCTTTTTTGAATTTTTTAAAATAATTTCGCTATCCTTATTTGTTTTTCTTTCTTGAAATATATTTTGTTTGTGTTATAATGATCCAGATTATCACATAATTGCTGTACTATTTTTGACATGTTTACCTTTTAAGTCTCTTTGTTTTGTTCACAAATTGTTGTCACTACGATAACATTTTATTCGACTGTCATAGACGTGAGAGGTTTAGCTACAAAAGCAGGTTTTATCCATCATATTCTACACAAGAAAATGTTTGTACCAAGTCAGGAATGTAAACGTTGTTTTCCCGTTTTTTATGTGTTTTAGCATTTTTCGTTTGCCATTTAATTAAGGAACTACAATTTGATATTTCTTTGAGCTCGGTATTTTTGTTACTTTTTTCATTCTTTTGATGCAAAACGGTATACCTCAAGCGAGTTTGCCTGTATAACTGCTCAAACAGATCATCTATTCTAAAATTATAGTTAATGCATATTTTTTTATAGACGACGTGCATACTTATAGTGCTTAATGAATCAAAAAAATACTGCAGTATGTCTGAACTAGTAGCTTTCAGTAATGAAAATTCTTGTAAACGTTCACTGTATATGAAATGTATAACAGCTAAAATTGATAACAATATCAAACCAGTCCTACGCATTTTTATATATTATATCATTGTAATATGACGAGAGACATTCAATAATGAATATTCTCTAATTACTAATGTGTAATACTGAAAACGATCAGATTGATTCTCACTTCAGAATGTGCATATCTGTATGTTTTTATTGTACATCGAACGTATTATGCAAACACATATCAATTGATTATCTGAACAACAGCTTTACCGTTCATTGCTTTTTTGTAAAATTATAATGATTCATTATAAATATGATATCCACGGGATTGTTAAATTTTCTTCAAGTGTTATGATCAAAGAGTACACTATCCCAAAAAATTTTGAATTATATTTGAACAGCTTAAACGGATTAGACTGTGTGTAGTCCATGTACTTTTGTCAACGCGATAATTGTGTAACGTAAATAGCATTATATTATAAAATGTACCATAAAAGAGTCATGTGTCGCCATAAAAGATGTTTCTATAGTTTATTGTGTTGAGATAAAGACCCTAAAAAGACGTTTTATCGACTTATCCTTTTATGCACCATATATAAATGCAATGGTCAGTATCTTGCAGTTACAAGCATTCTGGCACACTACACACAATACTAACAAAAATGATTAAGTATTTGATTCCGCTTTCCTTGATTTTGATCTGCGTCCATCAAAATGCTGGTGGTTTAGGTAAGTTTGCATATATGTTCTCTACAGTTTTTACATTAAATAATGATCCAACTGCTCTATCTATAATTAAATATTATATTATTGAATATAATAGTAGCAATCAGGTTAAAACACTGATGAGTCGTGTAGAGAAGAAACGCGCTAGATAACTATTAACACCACTTGGTCGATGCCACTGTTGATGGGCGTTTAGTCCAAAAGAGTATCACCATCCCAGTAGTCAGCACTTCGGTGATGACATGAATATCAATTATATGGTCCATTTTATAAATTAACTACTGTATGCAAAGTATGAATTATTCTAAATACTAAGCATATTCTTATACTAGGCATAGATTATACCTTCGTCGTAGTTACCACGACGTTTTTGGAATTTCTCTTCAACTTTATACTTGTTTATTACTTGTTTTCTTAACTATTTTGATCCTAGCGTCACTGATAAGTCTTATCAAGACGAAATGCGTGTCTGGCGTATTAGCCTGGTACCTTTCATGACAAATTTAGCCCTGCATCATTATGTATGTGCCTGTCCAAAAAAATGTGCCTGTTATTCAGAGGTTGTCGTTTGCATATCATATTTAATTAGTGTTAGTTTGTACATAAATACCGTTTGAATTGTTTGAAAAAAAAATCATTACCTGACCTGTGATAACTTGCTGTGCAGTAAGGTTTTTTGCTCATTTTTGGATGCCGTACAGACAGTGACCTGCAGTTGCTTATTTTGAGTTCATTGTGGAGTAATTGTGGTCTCTGTAGGAAAATTTCGTATTAGCAATCCTACCATAAGTCTGTTATACCGTTTGATGCGTTTTCAGATTCATCACTCGACAACTTCCTGTTTACCGAACACTTGTATTATTTTACACATAATAACCCAGTTGAAAATTTTCGTCACATTTTTCTCAGGAACATACAAGGATTTCTGAAATTTGGTTTCAGGATTTATACAAGTCAGCTATATCGTGTGCTGCGTTTACAGATTAAACAGTCAACAACTTCCTATTTACCGAACACTTGCATATTTTTAAACTATTAAAATTATCCACTTGCGGCGGGGTATCATTAGTGAGCAGTAGCTCGCAGATTCACTTGTTTCAAATGTATTTGCAAGAAATACTTTACGAAATTTACGAACACATTGCAGCAATTTAATTTGAACACATTCAAATAAGATTTGATAGATGAATCTCTAATCGTAAAATGTATTTATGGAACGACCATTTCATTTCAAGGGAGAAGGGTATGAATATTTGCTTAAAGAAATATTCTGATTCAAAAATTGTGGGCAAGCAGATGACAAAAAAAATATTCTGAATCTAAATCATCATACATTATAATAGTGTTAAATTTAAAAAAAAAATAGTTTGATTAATATTGTCCAAAATTTTTAACCTCCCCTTCATTCTTTTTTAAAGTTAAATGGTTGTTCCCTTAATAAAATAAAGGAACTGTATAGTATTTGACATAAGAAAGCAACCCAATTGAATGTATACCTAAAAGGTATTTTGCTATCAATATACATATTTCAATACTAGACACCTATAGCTAGTGTTTTTAACTAATTGTCCTTCTCTAAAATCGATGACAAAATGCTTACAAGGTAATTACACAAATGTTTATAGGAAATACAACATTGCACTTAAAAATATAAGATAGTCAATTCAAAACTAAATGAAACATAAAGACTTACACAAAAGTTCGTTGTGTTGTTGTTGTTTTTCAATCGGGGGCTTCATTTGTATCGTCTGTTGATGTTATCTTTTTCCAATATTTGTTTTATAATTGAAATTTTCTGTTATATTTGTATTTCATGTCATAATTGTTATCTCCTGTTATAATACACATTATCGCTATTTGTCCGCCATTACTGAATATCACACAGGTTCCCGTAAAATTTTGACGTCATAAAACAAAATCTCTGACGCCACAATGGAAAAGTGATTGTTGTTGACGTCAAAAGTTCAAGCGGCCGGGTCAGCCGGTAATAGCGAAAAGTTGTATTGGTATATCCTGTTCTAATTGATATTTCCTGTTATGAATCGGTATTTCCTTTTATAATTGATATTTCCTGTCATAAATTGGTATCTCCTATTATAAATAGTTTTTCCAGCTATATTTTGTATGTATTTCTATAAATTATTAGTATTATTTATCAATCATTTCAGCCATAAGTAAACGGAATTTGAACCCTGACTGCAGCGTAGAAATAATACAGGACTGCAAAGATAGAGGACTTGAGGTTATAAACGATGAGAAAAATTCATGTGTGTGTGTCATTCCAAAAGCTGGTTAGTACAAGTTTTCCTTTTACTTTCTTCTCGTTTAAAAAAAAGGTGGAACCTTAAGAAAGGTAACAGTAGTATACCGCTGTTCAAATGTTACAAATCGACTAAAAGAAAAACAATCCGGGTTTTAAACTTAATCTGAGGGAAACACATAAACCAGAGGAAAACAACGAAACAACAGAAAAACTGAGGTACAACAAAAACCCAAACGACAATGCAACACACACAGAAACGAACTATAAGATAACAACTGCCATAAGCAAGGAAATATCATTAGTTGAAGAAAAACTGACAACGCCATGGCAAAAAAAAAAAAAAAAAAAAAAACAGAAAGACTTTTTTCGTTGCAGTTTCGTTAACTGTTGAACTATGTCACATCCGTTTCATCCGGAAACATGGGGTCAAAACATTTCTAAATGCTTAAGATGAATATATAGAACCATACTGCTAAATAGATTCAACAATAGTATAGACACAACACACTAAACTCTGTCTGTTAATGATTATACAAAAACTGATTGAATATATTAGTCATACTTTATGATATCCCCAAAGGTTTTTTTTTTTTATTATTTTCTGTACCCCTCATTCGTCGTCTTTATCAAATTGATATGTTTTGAGAATTGGTAAACTAATGTTGCATTAATTTAGATTGTTAGCTAAAATTAATCATTACAACACATACATATGCAACAATACAGTTTTTACGTAAATAGTTATCAAAAGTACCAGGATTATAATTTTATACGCCAGACGCGCGCATTAATTGTCGTTATTCATTGCAATTTTCGAAGCCAATTCAATTTCTGTCTTTTGCGAAAATCAATATGGAAGATGGAGGAAATAGTTTTGTTAAGTTTGAAGATGTGATCTCTCAGTACCACCTTACAACATTTTCACATGTTGCAAAATAGAACGCTTACATTATTTGTTTTCTTGAAAACTGGCCTTTGCCTGCGTTTCCTCTATTTGTGTCCCCAATATGACCAGTCCGTGTGCAAATATATATAGGAAGATGTGATATGAGTGCCAATGAGGCAACTCTCCATCCAAGTAACAATTTTTTTTAAGTCAACAATTTTAAGTCAAGGTATACTTTGATATATTCTGGTTAACCACAACTTCATCTACTATCATAATTGTTCGATATATAAAGTCATGGTGTGTTTGTTTTATTTCAGATGATAAGCGATGAATTAAAACAGAAAAAGGAAAGGCATAACTGGATTTGTATGACTGTTTGTGTAATGATTTGAATATAAACGCATTTGTAAAGTTTGCTCAATATGTTTGTCCTGTATTTTGTGTCTTCCAGTTTTATTTACCTAATAAAAAGTTAGGTAAATGTGGATATTTTTTCAGTTAGACATCAACCCCACGTCAAACATTAACCACGGACATTAAGAGATCAGATACCTAAACAATAGACAGTACGTTTAGCCGGGTTAAGCACAAACGTATAGGATATCGGAGCACTTGCCCCTTTAATTGCAATTAGCAAACTAACACAGTTTGATAAAAGAACACATTATTAATTCAGATATAAAAAAAAAGAAGATATGGCATGATTGCCAATGAGACAACTCTCCACAATAGACCAAAATAACACAGAAACAGTTTTAAGAATAAGAACATTATTTATGAAAATGGAATAAGTAGCCAGCACTCTTACAAGCAAAAACTGTAAAAATATAAGGACAAACACTACAGGCACCAATAGTTTTTTAGTGACAGGCGTACTGAATATCACAAACCGATGCACAATTGTACCTCATGGACTGCGATCAATTCAGTAATGATAAGTTATATCAACGGCTCCATATGGTTAAAATATTTCCTCTCTTTGCGTCCAACTAGCTTTTTATTTAATATTTTAAGTTATATTTCGTATAGCAATAATTTGATATCGCTTGTCCGTTTATTATGTTGTACAAACAACAGTCGGTACAGAACGATAAACGTATGCTAACAAATATAGTAACATGCATGTTCCAGTGACTCTTTCCATAAAAAAAACCATTAACGAATAAAACGACCAAAGTATCGTACGGTGTTTGATTTTGTCATGTGTTTAGCTAACTAATTTGTGTTTTATTAACTGTTGTTTGTTTGTTCTTTTTTGTTTTTTGTTGTTTTTTTTTTTTGTTGTTGTCTGTCATTCTACGATATACGGTTTTTGATTCAATCGTTTTTTTAAATGTTTTACTTTTTGTAAACATTTTGGTTCTTTATGTCAATTTTGGATTCATTTTTCTTCAATTTGTTTCCTGACATAATCAATACCCATTTGAAAGCCACATTGCGAATATGTTCTTGAGTTATGGTTGACAATTCAATATGTATTTTAGGTACTACATTGAATATATAGGATAACCAATATAACCAATTATTGCATGTACCAATTGTGTTAATGTCGATAACACCAGTTTGACACTAATCAGATATACTGTTTGGCCTTATTCTTAAAACTTTCTATACAGTAAAATGTGTAATGTAAAACAAACTATCGTTCCCCCAAATTGGTCACTGAATCACGGTGGGTATGGTTGTCCTGCGAGAGAACGTACTGTGCTGGTGATTTGGTCCTGACGGGTGCTGGTGGGTCCTGATTCTGTGCTGGTGGGTTTGTTTACATTGTATCAGAACGGCAATACAACGACTGTTTTGTTGCTTAATTTTTCTCTGATGCGTCATAAGTACCATGCAAAGTATATTACAACAATATAAAATTGCAAAAGTCGTGCAAGTTCGTTAAACGGAATTGTCCTGACGATGTGCTGGTGATAAGAAAAACGGTTCTTTGTTCTGTGCTCCTATGTCCTGGTTCTGTGCCTTTATATTTTAGTTAAAAGTGGCAAATATTCAGTCAAGATCATTGATGCTGTACTGTTATTGACTACTAGTAATTAACTGTTGTCTGCTTTCTTGAAATTGACATTGTTATGAATCTGTTTACTGTTATTATGAGAGAAAAAAAAACCTATTTTTTATTCTTTTTATAGTTAACTGTGATTTTATTTATTGGCCTGTTAATGGAACCCTTCTTGCCCCCTTTTAAGATAAGAAAATATGTTTACGATTTTCGGGATTACGATCATTTTGCAAGATCACCAAAATACGTTGTAATTTATACAATACTTATATAAAGTAGATGATGTTGTATGTTTGTTGTCAATGGACAAATTTCCATAAGAAACCAAAGAAAGTATGTGTTAACAACCATACGTCATTGTACGACCTTCAACAATAACCCATAAAATAAAAATGTAAAAGGTTTTGTATAAAAATGGAGAGCAAAAATATAGAAGAAAGGCCTTTCTGAGCGTTTGAATCATATGTCTTAAGCAGCTTAAAACACATTTGTTTGTGAAAAATTGAGTGCTGACTATAAGAATGACAATAGTATTGCGGGTTTGTTTGTTTGGTTTTTTTTGGGGGGATGGGGGATAAGTTAGAGCGAGGTTACAGTGAAAGTGTTAAGCTTGGAATAGTTTCCCGTAAGATTTAAAAGTTGTATTTTAAAAGAAAAATGTATCTTACAGCTATTAAGAATCACTTGCTGTATCTGTAAGATTTTTTCAACATATTTTTTTTGTCTGAACGGTTATCAGGTATTTTTTTCGAAAGTTCGATAGAACACTAAAAAAAATCACTAATTTATGAAAGGGCAGACTAGAATATGTCAGAGAATATGTCAGAGAATGAAGACGAGATAACCTAGAGAACATTAACAAAACTAAGATTTCTTAGCTTTTTCATTTCAAAATTCCAAAATAAATAAATATTTTTGATAAAGAATTACAGGGGAGGAAGTGAACAATGTGTCCTACTTTTCTATATTTAAATATTTTTATGAATAAAAAATCAAATGTGCCTTAATTATGATTGAAAATGAGTAAATGGAAAAACTACCAAACTAAAATACATTTTTATTTTAATATTGGTAATATCACTAAGCTTTTAAGTTTTGTGTGTCAAACACACCATCTCTGTAGTAATGACTCCTTATTAAGATATTTCACATCTCCATTTTTTTTCTGCATTTTTTTATATTGTGAATTCTTAGTATTATTATATTAAAATGTAGACTTAATTTATATTTAAAAAAACTGAATCTAAAGCCAGATAAATCAAACATTTTTGTTTCTATCCATCCGTTTTCAGGACTTTAACAATCAACGTAAACACGCCTGGAAAGTAAAATGCGTACTCGGCTGTCTGTAATCGACCATTTTTAGACACCCTCCTAAAAAACAAGCCGGGGTGGGGGTTCAGAGATGCAAATTAAGTACTTAGATCAATATTTTATATTTTCGTGTATGGTTTATCACCCCCTCCTGTGGCCTGTCAATTACGAAAATGTGCAAACTGCAATAGTATCAAAACAGCACAGACAATGAATAATAGAGATATAATTTTGTACATATACATGTATCAAGGGGAAACTTCTTGCAAAGAATTATTATTTATAGTTCATTATTGTATTTAGTAGAAAAAGAGAATTTAGTGAAAATAAAATCACTATTTTTGTAGAAAATTCACAGACCTTTGTACAGAATTTTTTTTTTGTTATGTTTAGCATGGGATCAACACAAGGGTACATTATCCTTAAAAATCTATTTAAAAGTATTTGAAACTAACGTTTGCTTTGTTAATTGTGCCTTCAATTTCAAAAATTAAAATATCTCGTAACTTCATACTACCAATTGAGTATAAAACAAGTTAATAAGTTTAAAAAAGAAATTCTTAGATTAAACACCTAGATTTAACTTTAAAAAGTCATAACAGTTTAAAACAATACAAATCTACACACACAAATAACTGGCTTAATTTCAACTGATTTTCAACCCGAATCGCTATAAGATCATATATAAGCTCAACTGTGTCGAGGGATCGTGTGAGGTTCATTTATTGTCTTGACGTCCGTATTACAATGACCAAATGTTACCAAATGATTTTTTCAAGAGTGAATCTAGGAAAAACAATATTCATCAACAAACCAGACCACTGTCTGTTAAAATGTATTCGAGTTTTTAGTTACAGCCGATTGATTCCATTGAGTATGTAGGCAAATGTTATGTCTTTGGTTAGCTTGCTTGTTAGCTAAACCGTGAAGTCATTGTAAGGTAAGGTCTATACCCTCCTTTCATAAAAATAAATGCTAAGCATAGATCTAGAAAGCGACAGATAATCATGGCATTAAAAAAACTCTCTTCTTTTCGACTTTTTTCGAACAAATTGACACATAAAATGAATTGTATAGTATTATGGAATTTTTAACTTGTGTTCAATTCATTGGTTACACCTTTTACTAGGATAACAGTCCTGTCAAGTATGAGCTGGGTAAAATATTTCAGAAAAGAAGATGGAAATGTGAAAGTTTCCGTGCGTCAGGTGCAACAGCATACGAACAGCTAACATGTCTCGTCAGGGTGGAAGCTAAAAAGTCCACGAAAATTTGATTTAAAACCTTTATTCGTTCCAACAAAGATATTGTGATTTTGTTGAGGATTTAACCATCTACGACAACAAAATTTCTTTTTTTTTTAAGAATTTACAGCTCTTCTATAAATATATGCAAAGCAAACCATTGATTAAATTGCTTGCTATGATTGTTTGGATGTTTGTAAACGACAGGTAAGTAGTCTGTTTACTATATACTACAATTTATTTGGAAAATAAACATTAACTTCAATTCCTGTCAGTTTGTATTTGTCCAATCAAATCCCAGTATGTATTGAAACTCCGCCTACCTATTGTTTGAAAACATCCAAGCAAACATAGCAAGCAAGTCAATCAAAGTTTTTTTTTTGCATGCTTTTATAGAAGAGCTGTACTATATAATGCAAGGAAGCGTTTAAGTCTTTCGCCAAAAAATACTATCAATTTCTTTTTGTCCTATGTAAACTTACGTACCATTTCCTTCCATTCATGATCATTAAATTGAACTGTAAAATATTGCTTGGTACCTTCTTAATTCCTTTATGAGTCTTATGTAAACATAATTATGACAATAACTGTTGTGAGAACAAGATTCACTGCACACTTTTAAAGTTCTGCTTCATCAAACATTAAAATGTGAACTTAAGTTTTGAGACTTTTTTAATCTACACGATTGGGATTTTTGTATATGAGAACATGGTTTATCTATTAGTTGAAAATGCGGCTTTGAACTAGCTTTCAGTACCTGCAAGCATTCGTTATTCAATAATGTGTGTCTTTGTGTTATTATTTTATGTAATAAATTGTTGTGTTGGTACACCACTGTAACAATGAAGGAGGAAATGAGGAGGGTTGGTTGGGTGGAAGTGGGGAGGGGTATGCGGAACGCTAACAAACATGTCTATGCGGCATTGGCTTTGATCATTGTTGAAGCATCAATGTAAGGGGCATTTAAAATATCTTAATAAAACTATTCTTATTTTAGATACTATATATTGTTATCTGATATTGGACGAAAGATGTTGCCCTTTTATGTAATTATTTAATACAAGTTACGATCATTTCAAAACACATATTAAACAGCCAAATGGATGCACAAGAGCTAAAATGGTTTGGGTATTACAGCTGTTAAATATTGGAAAGAAAAACAGAGAAGCAATATCCAGTCGTTTTACCATCGATTTCATTTTAGATTCCGTAAAATTCATTTCGGAAAACAATACATTTTATTTTGATGGGAAAAATTACACACAAACGAGAGGAACTGCTATGGGTACAAAATTTGTCCCAACTTACGCTACACTAGTAATGGGTTTTTTACAACAGAAATTGTATCAGGAGATTGAGAATACATTTGATATAGAAATGGCCAGTCAATTTGAAACCTCCTGGAAAAGATATGTTGACGACTGCTTTATCATTTGGATAAAATCCGATGAAGAACGGATATTCCTAACAGTCTCCATACATCGATAAAGTTCACTATGGAAGTAAATTATCACAGACTATCATTCCTGGATATTATGGTTATTAAAGGAGGCACTGGTTTTAAAACGGATACGCATTATAAAGACACTGACACACACCAGTATTTAAACTTACTGTCTAGCCAGGAAAAATATGCACAGTGGTTTTGAATTTTCTAAGAGTTCGGTATCTTTTTTTATTCAACTCCTTAAACATATGAATTATTTTAAAACAAGAATGTGTCCAAATTACATGGATGCCCCACTCGCACTATCATTTTAAATAATCAATGGACCGTGCAATTGGGTAAAAAATCTAATTTGGCCTTAATATGAGAAAGATCATAGCGTAGGGAACATGTGTACTAAGTTTCAAGTTGATTGGACTTCAACTTCATCAAAAACTACCTCGACCAAACACTTTTACCTCAAACTCTCACTTTCATTTTCTATGTTCAGTGGACCGTAAAATTGGGTACAAAAGTCTTATTTGGCTTTCATATCATAGGCAACAAGTGCACTAAGCCTCAAGTTGGTTGGACTTCAGCTTCATCAAAAACTGCCTTGACCATAAACTTTAACCTGAAACGGGACAAACGGACGCACAGACGAACGAACGGACGGACGCACAGACGGACGCATAGACCAGAAAACATAATGCCCCTCTAATATCGTAGGTGGGGCATAACAAACATACATTATCATGATTATGTACAGACAGATAATTTAGCTTGTACGATTTGCGTCCATACAATAATCAGTATTCGAAAGAGGATTGTACAAACAGGGGCAGATCCGGGGGGGGTCGTAATTCCATTTTACCAAGAGAGAAAAATTATTTGAACGATTTTATGCTAAAAACGTTATATGTCTTTCCTAATTTGTTGGTGGCATACACCCTCTACGATTCTCCTGCCTTGCATCCGCTACTGTTGTGTAGATCTGCTATATTACAAGCTGTCGATAGCCGTATTTCGATCTCTTTAAAACTGATTAGTAGAATTTTAAATAGTGATATATAAATATATTTATTAAAGTTATTGGTCACATGACGTTGTAACCGTAAAGTGATTGTTTACTACAAACACGTGTGTGTGTGTTTATATCAAGCACGTGGTGTGTGTTTATGTTCAATTTGATTGGATGGCATTTACCCGTAATGCCGGTTTTACGGGTATATGCCCTCATGATTTTCGACAAAAGCATGAGTAGGTATTACTTAAGGGGTTAGTTTGAGAAAATAAAGTTTTTCGAAGTTTGCCTATAGTTCAACGTAATAGCATTCGTTATTTTGTTAACCCACCCACCGTTAATAGGAGTATATGCATATATTACATTATATTATGAATTTGTATATTTTAACAAATTTGATTCGTTTAGGGATAGTCACATGTTAAACTATATTTTCGAAGGTAGAGAGAAAACGGCGGATAGCAAAAATCATATTGCACGGTTATTTTTAGAATATATAAAAACCGATTTACTTTGTGACGTCATGTAATGAATTTCAGGATATCGTTAAACGTTTTGAAACAAATGATATCTATGATCGATTTTTTGACGAAAAAATATCTTGAAATACATTAGATGAAAAACAAAAAACAAATAAATTGAATAACAACTAATTTGTTGTTATTGTCAAGGAGACAATATGATATCTATAAAATTCAAACAAAATCAAATGACGATTTAGATACAAATATGAATAATGGTCTGAAATTAATAATATAACAAATATAGCCTTTGTAAAGTGTCAATACAGGACATATCGACCCAAAGAAGTATATCGACATCGGACTTCGTCCTCAGTCAATATTATACTTCTTTCAGGTCAATATAATATGAATTTTTCCTCTTTTGTAGATAGTTTTTGATTGTGTTACTGTATATTGCTGTTCTATTGTTACTGTATGATTGGATTAGTAGTGTGCCTGAATTTATAATGAAGGACTTTAGTTTGAGAATCATATTGAATGTAAAATTAAAATTAAAGGCTTCTACAGCTGTAGACACACTTATCCTATTTATGTGCTGTTTTATTTATTAAATAATTTATATTCGTTTGAGCTCGCGAATTAGAATATAATGCCTGTAATCCAGTAGTTGTCGTTTGTTTATGTGTTACATATTTGTTTTTCGTTCATTTTTTTATATTAATAAGGCCGTTAGTTTTCTCGTTTGAATTGTTTTACATTGTCATTTTGGGGCCTTTTATAGCTGACTATGAGGTATGAGCTTTGTTCATTGTTGAAGGCCATACGTTGACCTTTAGTTGTTAATTTCTGTGTCATTTTGGTCTCTTGTGGATGGTTGTCACATTGACAATCATACCACATCTTCTTTTATATATATGTATATATATATAAAGAAGCATGTTTCAATGGTTATTGAAACACTCGGTTTATTTTTTTACGACTGCTTTTGCTTATAATCAAGTATTAACATATGCAATACTATTATATTCGTGATCATACAAATACCTGGAACTGAACAAAAAAAACAAATGAAGATAATATTACAAATACAATTGTTACGAATATTGTTCCTTTAATAAACAAAGCATGGGTTTGTGTTAATAAACAAAATTTAGCATAGCAAACAACCAATCCCAATAGAAAAAAGATAAACATTAAGAAGTAACAACATTCAATTATTCCCCCATTTGGTGTACGTAAAGGTCTTACTTAAAAATTGAATTTTTCATTTTGCAATAATTAATTTTAATGAAGCATCTTTCAAAAACCTTTTAAAATTGTTACACTATGATGACTGCTGTACCCGTATTTTGACTATTTTATTTATTATGTCTGTTTAGTTCACGCATCATTGTAAATATAACGGTATTTGATGAGACTGTCAACAATGTGAGAGGTTTAGCGCTATAAGACCAGGTTTAATCCACCATTTTCTACATTTGAAAATGTCTGTTCCAAGTCAGGAATATGACAGATCTTGTCCAGTCGTTTTGTATGTATTTGTCATTTGATTTTGCCATGTGATTATGGACTTTCCGATTTGAATTTCCTCTGAGTTCAGTATTTTTGTGATTTTACTTTTTTTTGTCAATATAATATATTTGTTTTCCTTTATGTGCATCTACTCAAAACTGGTACTAAATAAGTGTTATGTTGTATTGTTTTCAAATTTTGAAATATAATAAAACCTTTCTGTTATATTTAGGTTCGCTTTCTGATTTTGTTGAAATTCGTATTGCTCAATCTGTTTTCTATCTAGTGTGTGCATACGTTTTGTTTTATGTTGCTTAGTTGTATTTTTTTTAGATTGTCTGTTTTGTGCTATGTAACTATCGGAATACTAGTTCTAGAATTTGTCCGCGACATGTACCAGTGTTTTTTATTCATTATTTCTTAATGTATCCATCGATTTAACAATAAATAAATGTCCCTACCATTCTACAAATATCTGAAACACACACACATACCAAACTAAAAATCTGCAACAACAACCTCTTCCTTCTCCCCCCAAAAAAACGTTTCGTGGACAAAACTATCGTACATTTACATTATTTCAATCATTTATATCTGTATGTAATAAAATTGAATTTGTTTTGATTTTTCGTTCTGAAATCATAACGTTTAATGAGGATCGTGACAACTATTGACATCTATTGTTTGTATATCTGTAGACAGCTGGTATTGCTTCATCACAGTTAATTGTGGGGGATGTTTGACTTTAGAGGTATTGATTGGGCATCATATTACATTATATTACAATGAGAATCATATTTTATCGTTTTAATATATTTTTTTTTATTTAGATTGAGGTCTCCGAAACTGCTGAAAAAGATAAAAATTCGATTTTCAATAAAATGTAACATACAGTGTACTCGTTCATTATTCGACGTTTGACATCAGTATCAGTTAGTAGTTCTGATAATACCGTTACAACATGGCAAGAGCAATGCTTCTTTTGATAATAGTATTAGTCTGTGTTCAACAAGTAACCAGCGGGATATGTAAGTATTTTTTAGCATTAATGCTCTAATATTAGAGGGTTATTTCCTTAAAAGAAAAGTGGTTAAATCTAGTATATCTCCTTTTATCCATATTTTCTACATGAAAATACCCCATACTGTACAAAATGACAGTATATAAATTATGTTTTCTAACAGTGCAAACAATGTATATTTTAGCTCGAAAACCCATGTGTAATCAACTATATACTTGGAACGTGGGAATGTTAAATAATTACAATAATATGATTCTAAACTTCTATCAGTAAATTTAACAAGTGGATATTCCAAATATTACATGACAAAAAATAGTACTTTGGATTCGTTTATTTTCGAGGGTATTGTTTTTCGTGGATTACTAAAATTAGCATAATCGTTGATATTTGATTTTGTGGTTTTGCTAAATTTGCCTATTCGTGGATATTTTATTTCGTGGTTTTTCCAATCTCTGTATACTAAGCCTATTGAAAATATGTTATTCTTTGAGCATTTAAGTTCGTGGTTCATCTGTATCCACGAAACCCACGAAAATTAATATCCAACGAATATTAATGAATCCACAGTATATAGTAACCAATTTAAACAAAAAAGGACATGAATTATATGACAATTCCAAAGCAACCTAATAAGACCAAAAATATATATATTTTGATTCATATTTGAAACAAAAATATAGTTTATACCGTACATAAAAATATTACGAGAATTGTTTTGACTTTATGAATAAGAAACCCACAGGCAATCTACTACGTACGTAATGAAGAACATCCGTAATTTCATGGTCATATTTTGTTTAAATCTTTTAGCGTTGTTTTTTGCGTCTGGTTTGGTTTATTTTCGGTACTCTTTAGTTTTTATTGTTCATGAATTTCTACATCTAAATTTCTATATATTATTTCTATTTCCAACATTTTAAAATTACTTTCGGTCTATTCAAACTGCACAACATTGTAAATCATACAGGATTAGTGACACCCGTCTTGATGTTAGTACACATTTGTGTCTATGATTAGTTTATTTACAACCACTGGTTCGATGCCACTGCTTGTGGAGATTTATTTCCCCGAGGGTATAACCATCCCAGTAGTCAGCACTTTTTGTGCTGACATGAATTATCATTGATATGGTTACATTTTACATTTATAAATCAACTGTTTACAAAATGGTGAATTTTTGAAATACTAAAGCTGTTTTACCTCAGGTATAGATTACCTTAGCTGAATTGGGCAAAACTTTTAGGAATTTTGGTCCTCAATGATCTTCAACTTCATACTTTATTTGGCCTTTTTTAACTTTTTTGGATTCGAGCGTCACTGATGAGTCTTTTGTAGACGAAACGTGCGTCTGGCGTATATACAAAATTTAGTCCTGGTATCTATGATGAGTTTATTTGTATATCAAACTCGTAATTAGGAACGCTAAGAGATTGTTTTAATTGCTTAGTTGCATTCTCGAAGTTTCCTAATTTAGTTCTAAACAAAGTACTGAAGGAGTGTCGTACATGTTAACATTTCTTTTCGTTGAATAAAATAAATCTATGTTTTATTCAGTGCCCTTTTGAAATGATCTATTCAAGTTGTGCATTTCATTATGATTATCTTCATTCTAGCTGTTGAGAAAAGAAATGCAGAAGAAGACTGTTCCCAGGGAATCAAAGACGATTGTTCCTATAAGGGATGTAGTTATATACCTAATGGAATAGACTCCTGTGTTTGTTACTGTCCGGTACGTACTTAACTTTTATCATTTGTCCCACTGATTGCAGGGTTTGAATGAGAGTTTGTTCGTTCCTGTATGATTAGGTTTATAGTATTTATTCTCTATTCTTTATTTACCTTTTTTCTTGCCAATTATACTCTATTCTTTATTTGTTAGAAACCAACTCTTTTTTTTTTTACTTTTTTAAGGCTGTTCTTTAATGTGTTTGTCCTTTATTCTCTGGAGGTTTCTTTCTTTGTTCTCCCCTCCAGAACCTAAGCTATAGGGTATAAATGTAGGTTACCCTGATTAACTGATGTTAAGGTGGTAACTAACACTACAGGGAGATAACTCTGTAAAATCTGCTAAACGTTTTAATTACGTTGTGTTGTTAAGGGAATATTAAGTGAAGTGTTGGGTACCACCTTAACATCTCATAAATTAATTTAGAAATACAAATCAGGAAAAGTAACAAAACATTAAGCAAAATAGAAAAATGAATACGTTAAAAAAATGTTATTACATATTGTCAGTTATAATGTTTTAGATATAAGAAGATGTGGTGTGAGTGTCAATGAGACAACTCTCCATCCAAATAACAATTTTAAAAAAAAGTAAACCATTATGGGTCAATGTACAGCCTTCAACACGGAGCCTTGGCTCACACCGAACAACAAGCTATGAAGGGCCCCAAAATTACTAGTGTAAAACCATTCAAACGGAAAAACCAACGGTCTAATTACTTATAATGTTATGATATATAATAATGCGATTGATTGTTTTTTGGTTTTCAACTTTGATAGTACATTGAAGACTACTGCCATTTTAGCAATTTTAAATTGTTTGGTATTTTTTTAATTTCACCATGTACTAAGTGACTGCTAATCATTTTAAAATATGTACGTATAGTTATTTTAGCGCTTTTATACCAGGTTCAATCCACCATTTTCTACATTTGAAAATGCCTGTACCAAGTCAGGATTATGACAGTTGTTGTCCATTCGTTTGATGTGTTTTATCCTTTGATTTTGCCATTTGATTAGGGACTTTCCGTTTTGAATTTTCCGCGGAGTTCAGTATATTTTTGTGATTTGACTTTTTATCACCAATAGAAGGGGTGTGGGCTATCACTTGTTGAGACAGGAACCCGACGAAATTACATAAGTCGTACATATGTCAACGTACCGACAGTATTCCATGTAAAACGTCCTGAGTCTAGAAAAATGTGAATACAATTTATAGGGACTATCAAACATCTACCGTCAACACCGATATTCCGGAAATGAAAATAAACATTAAGATTCCACGTAAGACATCCATTAAAGTGGCTTGTGTAATTTGGTGTTATTGAAAGTCTGTATGAGCATGCAATGGTATAATACTGTTATACGTGAAAGAATTACATTAGTTCATTCTCTTTTGTTTTCCAGGGTGTTGATGAAGAAAAAGAAATAATGAAGTGAATAATTTGTCACATGTGCGGACTGTCTTGAATGATCTTACCTGAGCCTTTAGATGTCAAGTGCACGTAATGGATGCATATAATTTATTAAAAAGTTTTTATTTCATTTCTGTTTGCTGTTTTAAGGTCAGTGTATTGAAGGAAAACCTTCATAAAGTCTGTTCCGCTCGGATGAAATCGAGATTCAATTGATCACCCAGATTAAGTACTTCCGCAACAGAAATCCTTAGTATATTTTTTAACAAACTGGTACCCGGTTGTTATTTGACAAGTTTGACAATATTACTGTATGTATATTCTAAAGGCGTTCTGAATGTTTTACGGAAAGCACCAACCAAAGTTTTGATTGATTGGTGACTTCATTATCTCCAGCGGCAAATATAACATGCAATGCGATTTTCATGACAATAGCATGTTAACTATATTTGAATATACCATGAGTTTACCATATTACCCTATTCATACACTGCATTCTGAATACGAGTCATCCCTCATCTAACTCCTAAAAGTTTTTTTGTATGTAAAATTATCTAAAACGATATTTTTCAATTTTAAAAAATCTCAACTATTCAATCATTAACTTACTAGTAAAAAAAACGGAAAGTTGTGTCTCATTCCTGATTGGGCTGCATACATAGTTTTCCCAAAATATTTAGGACTTGATATCAATTGTTTTTGTTGATGTTTTATTGTTTCGTTGATTTATTTGGGTCAATATCTTTAAATTAATTGTTTTTTCTATAGGCGGTAATAGAAACGTTTTTTCCTGTAGCTCAATCCATATCGTAAACTTGGATATGTATGATAGCTAGTTTCGAAGCTGTGACATTTTCACATTTGTGGTTAATGTTTGGGGTACGAAGAGTGATTACCGTTTCCATAAATTTGCAAAACCCGAAAATCCTTCCGTGATGCGGCTCCTCGTGGTAAAAAAATTCCTATTTCAAAACAATAAGTTATTTCAAATTTTATTACTTTGAACACATGTAATAGCTCCATAGTGTTGACACATTTATTTTATGTTCCTCTTCTTTCCTAATCATCCCAAATGGTTAATCTCAGTCATTTGTAAAAAATAGAAACATGTCCAATATCACTACACTGAGATTTTTGGTATACACACAACTTTTTTCATTTCGAGGCGCATTAGGGATATTGATCCATTTGGATGTCCTTTATTCATTTTTGAGGTTGTGTTGATATAGTTTTATTTATATTAGAGGCAAAATAAGTTAACAGTTGTTTATTTTACCTGTTACCTAATCTATAAATTCCGTCTCTGCCAGGCGCACCATCATACGATGTAACTTCGGAATTGCTAAATACCGGGCCTCAATCACAACCTAACTACATGATTTATATTGGGATTTCAAAGTTGACTTTGTATTACCGGATATATACAATTAATGACCAAAAATGGGAAATTAAATATATACTTTAAAACGTGTATGTACATGACTCCTCTACTAGCTATCCATACTTCTGCTTGCAAAGTTTACAAAAGTTCTCCAAATGGAATTGTTCACAATTTAACGGTTTTAAGATTATTTGCACTCGTATACTGAAGATAACTAAGTTATTTGAGGAAGTAATGCTCTTCTCTGATGTAGTATATAGCAATAACCTCTCTAGATAAGCATACAATAAGAAATGGGGATCCGACAAAATCTCAAAAAGATGATAAAACTGGGATGTCCGTTGAAACTTTAACATAATTTATCCAAGAGACAAAACATTAAAAAAAAACATTTTGCGTAGTTCTTTAATTTCAAATTCAGATATATTGACGACTCCTCACTATAATCAACATGTCAGTCAATCTGTAATAACATTGCATATGCCACCGTGAGTTTGTGATAAAAGAGACTACAGAAACTAAGATGTCTGCATCATATCTTGACATTTTCTTTAATATTGACACTTCACAAAAATCCATGTTTCATGAACAGGGGTGTGCTAACATCAACATGCTTAATACAGGCCTATGATATCAGAGAGATATTGAAACTTATTAATCGACAACAATATCACAACGTCATAGCAAAAGTTGGAGAACGAAGTAAAGACAAATAAAATTTAACAAAACACTACATAGAAAATTATCTACTCGAACCTTGCTGAAAACCGGGAGTTATCTCTTGAGTCCCCGGAAGGTGCAGCAGATTCTGCTCCACATCTGATACCTAAGTCGGTGGGAATTATGAGGAAGAACCGGCGGTTATCTCGTGTGCCCCCGGAAGGTGTAGCAGATTCTGCTCCACATGTGATACCTAAGTCGGTGGGAATTATGAGGAAGAACCGACGGTTATCTCGTGTGCCCCCGGAAGGTGTACCAGATTCTGCTCCACATGTGATAGTCGGTGGGAATTATGAGGAAGAACCGGCGACTGAAATAGACACAAAATAAGTTTTAATGTCGCAATCACGAAAAATGTTACCTTTAATATTTACCGTGTCTCAACTTACTAGCAACATCTTTTCGCGGTTTTAGATCTTTAAATACTAAAGTACCAGATCATATTTGAAAATTTGCCATTTGTGTCCCATTCCTTTTTATAAGATGTTAATAACTTTGAATTGCTTGGTACGTGATGCATGCATATGGTGTTGACGCGACTTATCTGAACTCTTTTTGAAGTTCTTTGAGTTCCACTCGTTTTTGTTTGAAAAAATTGAACATCGGTAAACTACTGTTGCCTCTAACGTTTGTTATGGACTGATTAAATAGAATAGAATCCGGCTCACGTCAAGAAATAGAATTCACGGGTATCAAGTGTTGTGTTTTGTGTGATATTGTTTGTCTGTGGGATTTTTGTTTTTTGGCCATGTCGTACGCTGTGACTTTATTTTCGTCTTATGAGTTAGGATGTCCCTCTGGTATCTTTCGTCTCTCGTGTTAATCGATTGATATATTTTCATATTCTTGCATATATTGTTATAAAAAAAGCTACAACCAAGACAAGGGATTACACACTCTAAAATAATATATTCAAGCAAAGGCTGTGCAATGCTTACTTATCAGTCAACCCCTGAAAACTTTACTGGGATTCAAATTTTATTAATTAATTACAGAGACAAATTTACAGAAACAAGTTGTTAACAATCAGCAGTGCGATATCATGGTGAAACCAAGATCAGTTATCAAATTAATTATACAGACCTGATCGTAGGACAGAACAATCACTACAATCGGAAATATTCCACAGACTACAGTCATGTTATCATGGCAAGTGTATACTGCCGATCAGAGATGTTTTTTCATTACTTTTGTTGAGAGATATTTATAGTTGCAAGCAGCAGGACAAACCATTCCTTTATGGACAGGGTTAATTTGACGTTTGTCTTAGAGTCGCCCCAATGTTACAGCTGTTTTATACCACCCAATTTTAGATTGATATCGCCAAAGCGTATTTTAAAATGACAAAATGTTTTGAAGTGTCCAATGATACTGGTTACATTTGGTACACAAACATTTGACCACCCCTCTATTCCAATGCACAACAGGTTTAATATCCGAAGCTTACCATTCATATTTGCAATATTATAGGATTTGTGGTTTAAGAATTTTGACGAGTTCTATAACCAGTTTGGTATTCCAGATTTGCTAAACCTTCCATGAACGACCATAAGTATTCCAATCAAGGGTCACATTCCTGTATTAATGTTCCCACAATACAAAAATCATTTTAAATCTGAAATACTTATTTAAGTTACAATTGAGAATGGAAATGGGGAATGTGTCAAAGAGACAACAACCCGACCATAGAACAGACAACAGCAGAATGTCGCCAATAGGTCTGCAATGCAGCGAGAAATTCCCCTACAAGGAGGCGTCCTTCAGCTGGCCCCTAAACAAATATATATACATTTGTACTAGTTTAGTGATAATGAACGCCATACTAAACTCCAAATTATACATAAGAAACTAAAATTAAAAATGATACAAGACTAACAAAGGCCAGAGGCTCCTGACTTGGGACAGGCGCAACAATGCGGCGGGGTTAAACATGTTTATGAGATCTCAACCCTCCCCTATACCTAGCCAATGTAGAAAAGTAAACGCATAACAATACGCACATAAAAATTCAGTTCAAGAGAAGTCCGAGTCTGATGACAGAAGATGTAACCAAATAAAATACGTATGTTTAGTGCTATGTTAAACTATCCTATATAGAAGAACATTTCTTATCTTCTGTCACTCAGTTTCAGATTGAATAAGTGACACTTTCTCAATTTTTAAACGAATAATAGGTGGTTCTATCCTTAAAAATGTCTGTTTAAAGTTGTTAGTCTATATTGTAATGATTTATATTCTTATTAATACCTTGTATTGCATACAAAACGTCATGACATTGTTTAAACTAAATTATAAGTCAGTTTTAAAATAATTGTATGTACCGAGTTCGACGTACATGTATATGCCTTAAACTCAAGTTTCCACTTTTATTGTGGTATAATAGATAGTTACATTATTAGATACATGGTGTGTTAGTGACCTTATACGATATATATATGAGGTCAGTAAATTCCATATGGGGTGAGAGCGAAGAAAATAGATTCGAGTTTTCCAATCATTCGACTGCAAAAATGGTATTTAAATTTGAAATAGATATTCAATTGTGTTTTTCCTTGAAAACAGCATGTGAGCTATAATCATAAAACTGCACTATATTTTCTGTTGACGACTAAGTTAATATCAAAGTATTTTCGAATCGAATAATATATGATATAGCCGTATAAAATTTTTGACGATTAAACTTTTACAATTCCAACTTTGGTCATCGGTCTAAATATAAATACCCGAAAACTTATAGATACAACGGCACATAACATTGTTTCGAATCTGGTTCCTTTTGTATAAGAAACTCTTTGGACAAAAAGTATAACTCTGGTGTTGACTTACATCATTTTTTATATCTCAACACCCATATGGAATTTACTGACCCCATATATATCGTATTAGGTCACTTACACCATGTAACTAATGATATGCTACTTCTTGAATATGTCTGCTACATTTCTCAGTGTTTATTCTACTCAGTGTTCTTTGATGTGTCCATCTCTATACCAATATTGCTATAGCATTGTCACTGCCAATATACACACGCACATATAAAACTAAACGAACGCTAAAAAAATCCCTCCCCTCCCCCCAAGAAATCGTTCAGTGAACGCAACTACAGTACTTTTACATTAATTCAAGCATATATAATCTGTATGTAACAAAATTGAATTTGTTATGATTTTTCGATTTGTAATTATTGCGTTTAATGAGCCGTCGTGATCATTATTGGCATCAATTGTTTGTTTATCTGTAGACAGCTGGTATTGCTTTATCCTAGTGCATTGTGGGGATATTGAACTTTATGCGCATTGATGGGACAAATGGTCATCAGATTACAGTAGAATATATCACAATGAGAATCATATTTTATCGTTTCAATAATTTTTATCAATTTAAGGGCACTGAAACTGCTGACAGAGATAAAATTTCGATTTTCAATGAAATGTATCATACAGTGTACTCGTGAATCATTCGACGTTTAACTTCAGTACTGGTTAGTTGGTCTTACAATATCGTTACAACATGGCAAGAGCAATGCTTCTTTTGATAATAGTATTAGTCTGTGTTCAACAAGTAACAAGCGGTATATGTAAGTAGTTTGTACAATTAAAAGATTATGGTTTAGTAGAAAAAAATACAGGGACAAAACCTAAAAAAAAAAAAAATTCATATTTTCCCCAAATAATTGTTAGCGGGTTTTTTTTTCGCTATTCTCTCGATAATGTAAAATTAACGAATATAGATTGTACGTAAAATAAAATGTAATCATCACCTTTTGCGTACATGTGATTTGTTTTTTTGCGATATCAATGTGAATATCGTTCCTCTAGCACGAATAATGTATTCAAATCAATAACTTTAATGTGACAAGCTCATTTATCATTCAATGTACAAATAGAAACCTGGGTCCCCATTTAGAAATGTTCATCCTCAAATATCACAAAAAATTGCAATTAAAACTGCAATTACGTTTCAACTACAATATGATAAATCAGATACAGTAACGCTCTATAGAAACGGAAAAGCCACAAAATACTGCAAATAATACTTCAGATCAAACAACATGATTCCAACATATAAACCTCGTATGCTCCAGTTAAGGTAGCACAATACAAAGATGTTTTCACTCCCAATCAGACAACTTTAAACTGATGTAATTCATTTCATCCTTCTTTATATTTTATAAATGAGGTACCAAAAGAAAGAAGAAAGATTAATCTTTCAAATTGTGATAATTTCATTATGACATAATTATTACATAATTAATTATTATGTAATTAGTTGCTATATTGTGATGTCCACACTTGAATGAATTTAGCGTCTTTGTTCTTCATAGCATCTAAAAATATTTTATAGATTCTTATACTACACAGCTTGACCTCCAAAACTGTGTCTCAGATTTCCAAAAACATCAATAGAACAAATTTTATACCCAATTGAATTTAGTGGTCTCTTATGAATTGATGCTGCAAATTTCATTGAAGATTTATGAGAGAATGAAATACAATAGGAAAAATCTGAGACACAGTTTTGGAGGTCAAAATGTGTTGTGCAAGAATCTATAAAAAATTTTGGGATGCTATGAAGAACAAAGAAGCTAAATTCATTTAAGTATGGGCATCACAATATGGCAACTAATTACATAACAATTAATTATATAATAATTATGTCATAATAAAATTATCACAATTTGAAAGATTAATCTTTCTTCTTTCTTTTGGTGCCTCATTTATAAAATTTAAAGAAAATAAGTGGAATTACATCAGTTTAAAGATGTCTGATTGGGGATGAAAAATCTTTGTATTGTGCTACCTTAAATAGACTACTGCTGCTCTAATTGTGGCATCCGTCGTGATTGTCATTAAAATTACACAGATTGAAAATGTATATACAAATCGTCATTAAAACTACTTGGAAACAAAACAAGTCATTAATCCGAAGTCTGTAAATTACAAATAAACCAGGCCACATATAAAGCCTAAAAAAGAACATCGTTTATAATCAGAGACAACTATGACGGAGTAATGATGATCAGTTTCAGAAAAAGAATAGAATTCCTATTGTTATATATACATGTAATGATATTGTCTGTGATAGCTCTTGTCAATGGATAAATATCTTTTCAGTGTTTGTTCCAAGGAGATCAACATACAGTAAATATAAAAAAGAAGATGTGGTATGATTGCCAATGAGACAACTCTCAACAAGAGACCAAAATTGCACAGCAATAAACAACTATAGGTCACCGTACGGCCGACCTCATTATCGCTATCTCTTTCCCCTTCCGACTTTCTCCCGAGTCAATGCTTAACATGTATGAACTGATCATCAAGGCATATGAGAAATAAAAAGCTTGCGGAGTAATGAAATTGAATCATAATACATTTTATATAGCAACACGGTCCCATCAATTTTACTTTACGGAAATTGGATTGTTTTAATTTGAATCTCGAAATTTCTGACTTTGTTTAATTCGACTGAAAGTGTTGAGTGACGTACATGTATACATTTCTTTTCCTGGAGAATTTAGATATTGAATTTATTAAGATAACTATTTTTTTCTGTGCTGTATCAAATTAATATAATTCGTATTATGTCTTTAGATATATATAACAAGATGTGGTTTTAGTGCCAATGAGACAGCTCCCCATCCAGGTTACAATTGGTAAAAAGTAAACCACAATAGGTTATAGTACGGCCTTCAACACGGAGCGTTGGTTTACAATGAACAGCAAGCTGTAAAAAGCCCCAAAAATGACAAGTGTAAAACATTTCAAACAGGAAAACCAACGGTCTGATCCATATAAAAAAACGAGAAACGAGTAACATTTACAATTTTCGAACCATACCAACAAACAACAACCACTGAACAACAGGTTCCTGACTTAAGTTAAGGGACAAGTGACCACAAATGCAGCGGGTTTAAACGTTTTAATAGGCGCAAACCTTCACCCTAACCTGAAACAGTAGTATAACATTACAACATCGAATGTTTCACATATAATTTATTATTATTTTTATCATTCTAGCTGTTGAGAAGAGAAATGCAGATAAAGACTGTCCCCAGGGTATCATAGACGATTGTGCTAAAAAGGGGTGTAGTTATTTACCAAATGGAATAGACTCATGTGTTTGTTACTGTCCGGTACCTATACCTTAATTATTAGTTTATGTATCCCACTGATTGGAGGGTTCTTTATTTGTTCTCTTTTGCCTTTATTTCTCTATATAGTTTACTTTTTGTCCCTATTTCTCTATATAGTTTACTTTTTGTCCCTCTTTCTCTATATAGTTTACTTTTTGTTCCTCTTTCTCTATTTGTTTTTGTGTGTACTTTTCTCTATTCTGTAAATCCAATTCAAACAATAAGATATAGTCAAAAGTGGCTTATCGATATACTTAGGTCAGGTTTAGAAACTTATGTCAGATGTTCGGACCCCTTGTTTGTTTTCTAAGAGTGTAAATATGTTTCCTCATAACACCAATTTTTCTTTTCATAGAAGACTTCAATTGCCAATAAAAGGTCGTTTGTCAAAATTTAAGCAGATCCGAGATTTCCTTTCTTTCGGTTTGGTTATAAATAATACCAGTGTTAATATAAGGTAAACGTCCGAGTAAGCCTTTTCCAACTATTAAAAAAAGGAAATGTCTCTTCCGACTTATTATATCAATTCTATATTTTAGACTTCAAGTTGTTTTTTTAATTTCACCTTAGTACAAGCAAGATACAAAAATGACTATGATCATATTTTTTTTCGTTTAGTTATTATTTTTATCTTTATATACGCGTAATAATTATTTAGATGTCTTTTTTTTTTTCTTTTCTAGGGTAACAGAGGAAAGTGAATATGTTGACACGTGATATATGTAGACTGTCTGAACAATACAATCCAATTTAGTTGATGACAAGTGCATGTAATAGTTGCATAACATATATTAAATAGTTTTCATTTCTTCTTTTTTGTTTTGAGTTGGATATTATCAAGGAGATCCTAAATGAATATAAAAAAGATGAATATGTGGTATGATTGCCTAGGAGAAAACTCTTCACAAGAGACCAATTGACACAGAAATTTACAACTATAGTCACAGTACGGCTTCAATTAACAATGAGCAAAGCCCAAACCGTATAGTCAGCTATGAAGGATGTTTACGCTGTGATTAAATTGAGACATCATTGAAAGTCATCATCATGATCACTAAGATAAAAAAAAACAACATGTTATACTAGACTGGTACCCTGTTGTCCTTGACAAGTTTCATCATATTCACGGCCGACACTCGGCTAACCGAGAGTTTGGTCGGTTAATCTATATTGAGTATGCGGCTATATCGGCGGTTGGTCTGTTAATCGGGTTGGCTAAAGTCTGTTAATCAGGTATTATCGAGAAAATCATTGAAAGTTCAGCATGTTTCACTGTATAACTTTTTAAATATATGTTTATCATAAAAAAATATTCATGTCTAACAAAACAATTCAATGTACTGAATCCAGTGGTGTAATTATTTTTTTTCTAGCTTCAATGCACGATCTATAAAATGAAAAGGTGGGTTACTCATCAATAAATTTATACACATTTTACACACACAAACTGTACGCAAAATGACACGTTGGTTGAAATTACGTGCATGCAATATTTTAAACATCGAAAAAAGACAGGCATTATGTTTGTTTACCATACTGAAATCATTGTGTGAAAAATCTTCACGAAAATCTGTATTTTGGTGACATAAATCAATCTTTAATTAAAACCTGGTCTGTTAATGGGTCGGATGTATAAAACCCGGTCTGTTAATTGGTCTGTTAAGAGTTATGAATGGCAATAAAAGTATAATTTTATTGCTATATGGGGTGTTATCGGATCAAATGGGTTGGCTCAAGACAAGCGGCTAAAATATACGGAAACAACACATGAACCATTATGGAACCCCCTTTTTTTTTGCCGATCAATACATTTGAATGGGAGCATATAGTTGGAACCCCCCTTTTACTCTGGGTTGGGACCCCCCTCTTTTTAAAATGGCTGGATCCGCCACTGTGAACAATGAACAATTTAAACAATGGAAATAGAAAATTGATAAAAACGGTTTCAAAAAGTGTAATATTAAAGTAATGTAAATTTTATCCAAGAATGGTCGCATATTTCATGTGGATTCTGTTTAATTGTCATGCATGACACCAACTTGTCATCTACATTGGTAACCAGTACATGTATATAAATCAGAGATAAACGTCGTAATGTAACTAAACATCAGTAAGTAAAACATATTGGGATGCTAAAATATCAAGAATAGAGAAAGAATAATGAGTAAGATAAATAAAAGGTAAAAGGAAAAAACGTCACGAAAGAAACGTGACATAACAATTTAAAGAATACAGAAATAAACAACACCCCCAATCCGAACCCTCCGATGGTATACACGATAATCTGGATGGAGTAGCAGAATATAGAATAATAGATAAGGACAGTAGAGAGTGATGCATTGCTAAAAAAGAGAGAAAAAATAATAATTGTTTAAGAATACACACATGAAACACCCCTGGGTGTTGAAACAGTAACGGATTGCGATGTACTCATATTGGTGACAAATGCTAGAAGTTTACATGCGGACAACTGCCGTTCTCCTCTACACTTATGAAGAAAGGAACTAAACGGAATAAAATGTATTAAAACTTAAGATGACCAAATCTAGCTGCATTCGCTCCTTTCCATTTACTTCTTGAGAATGACTAACATTGCCTATGTAAAATTTTAAAATCGTTTGTATGCACATTGAACGACAAATTTATGTGACGTATACAATTTTCTGATGTCAGACACTCAAATCAATAAATGTGTTCGTAGATAGGAGATGTTTTTGTGTTCTGTTAAATTGTTCCTTTTAAAATTGTTATACGATGATGACTGATGTACCCATATTTTGACTATTTTATTTATTGTGTCTGTTTATTTAACGCCATCAATGTAAATATAACGGAATTTTATGAGACTGTCATTTAAGTGAGAGGGTTAGCGCTATAGAACCAGGTTTGATCCACCATTTTCTACATTTGAAAATGCCTGTACCAAGTCAGGAATATGACAGTTCTTGTCCATTCGTTTTTGATATGTTTTGTTATTTGATTTTGTCATGTGATTATAGACTTTCCGAATTGGTTTTCCTCTAAGTTCAGTATTTTGTGATTTTACTTTTGTTTGTAAACAACATATGATTAAGTAATAGAAATAAAGAACCAATTGGAGGATGCTTACGAATTAGGGTTTTTCGTCCAGTGACAAATATCATGTGCATATGAGAATGACAACACGTTATATGCACTGGACAGATGTACAGTTTATATTTATTTTACCGGTACCCTGTGTTGTATTAGAAAGACACTTTCAGTCGGATTTGAGAACGTACTACTTTGAACAGACACAAAAATTGAGGCTGATTGAAAACATTAATAATAAATTCATGCATTTTCCAGCGGCCAATTTATATCACGCTATATTGAAGTGACACCCTTCAATAAAATGCAAAGAAAGTCAAAATAAAAATGCTCTTACTAGTAAATCACAACCGAATGAATGACAGACGGACATTTTTTACAAAACTTAATGAACAATTGCAATCAAGATATTTGAGGTTTGCGTTGTAACGCAAATATAGGAAGAATTTTTTTTTTAAAAATGTGTGGCGCTAATTCGCTTCCGTAGGATACTGTTGCACCGTATTATCATTTTTTTATTACTTAGGAACATGTCATTCTTAACTTTTTCTATGGGAAAATATAAAGGTAGCAAAAATAACTGTGGCTAAATAACTCTTAACTGACACAATTTCAATTGTCCAACCCATTAACAGACTTTATTCCCATAATTTTCACTTAAACGTGGTAATATTCACGTTATATTACAATTATGAAATATTCACCAATGCAAATTTATTTTTTAGACCCAAAGTACTATTTTGTGTCCTTTAAATGATATCTAAAATTGTTTGTTTCGACTTTTATTAAAAAATTCCTATGCGTATAAGCATAAATACTACATACTTGCGCGACGCCTTTTAATTTTACTGAAAACTGCGTAGACTATGAAATGTTTTTACAAGTGGAAAATGTTCTATGATAGATATCATTTTGTCAGACACTTTTCTTTTTTTGATTTGGTTCTTATAATATGCCAAAAATCTGTATATTTGATACAGTTTAACATTAAATTGTGCGTTTTACTCTTAACAGACGTATAACCAACCCGATTAACAGACCAATCTCCCATATAGCCGCATACTCAATATAGATTAACCGACCAATCTCTCGGTTAGCCGAGTGTCGGCCGTGATATTACTATATGTATATTCCAAATGCATACTGAATATATTAAGGAGTAAACCAATCATATATTTTATTGACTAATGGGTACTGAAACACTGGATGAATTTTTAATTTAAACATATTTATTTATAGTGGATTGGGAAACAAGTTTTGCAGCTTATATTAATCCCTTTTCACTTTGCGGGTGCGAGTGCTGCCTTGTAGCGGCATTAGCCTGCTCTTTTTCGAAATCTATAAGGTGTCTCTAACGTGCAAGAGATATGTCTCTCTCTTAACACGGGCCAGCCAATTTTTGTCCCCTTCCGACGGACTATCATCTTTTCCTCAAGACCATACTCGCAAATGGTGTCAAGGGAGAGCCGAAATTTGAATCCCTGAAATTTTCATCCCGGAACGGGAATCGAACCAGGAACCTTTGTGTTAATAGTCCGATGCCCTAACCACTAATTTTGAATGTGCTAGATCAAACGGTACAGGCAATTTAATAATAAGATGTGGAATTATTGCCAACGAAACATCTCTTCAAAGTCAGTCAGTGTAACATATTGTTCTGTTAAGAAACACCATTCTAATTTTTTTGTTATTCTTGATCTTACTCCTCCAAATGGCATGAGCCTGGCGAGAAAAAAAACCCAATCAATTACGGATTTTTTTATTTTGATTTGCACTAGTCGGGATCGAACCTTCAATCTTATGTTTCCCTGAAGATCATGCTACCTCGAGACCACCGAGTCGATTCCTAGTGGATTGAAGTCAGACGAATATAATTAGCATGTCGACCACTACAAACATTTTGATGTTACTGTGAAGCAGGTTTTCCCCTGGATCAATTATTTTTTCGCCACCTTTTTCGCAAAAACAATAAATTTTTCGCCACTTTATTAAAAAAAAATCGCATAACATGTCTAAGTTCTAATATGCATTATTGATAAATGTTTAAACTGTGGTAGCAAAAAACTATATACATGTTTTGTGGACTTTCGTAAATCCTGTGGTAAAGTAAAAAAATCAATGAATATAAAATTTCATGCAGGAAAAAAGCGATATTTTTTTAAACTAGATGTGTCGAAACGACACGAACGGCCTCATCTCAAAAAGTTGAAAAACTGCAAATTCAACAACACATGTCGACACAAACATGATGGTAGTCTCACATATTAAAAATCAACTCACAATTTGAAGGCGTATAGAAAAAAAAGACCGTATAATTGTGATTTTCAACAATTTTCAAAGTCGAAAACCCTGAATTTTGACAAAAATCAGCGGAGCGGAACCTAACTTAAACTAGATCTTTAACTCATCATGGTTAATTCACCTACCCTAATATCTGAAGGCGTTTAGATAAAAAAAAAAAAACAAAAAAAAAAACAGTCCGTATAACTTTGATTTTTCAACAATTATTAATATCAAAGTACAAAGCCCGTAATTTCGGCAAAAATTATCGGAGCAGAACGAAACTTAAACTTGATCTGTAACTCATCATGGTTAACTCACATACCAAATATCTGAAGAGGGTGGTAAAGGGGGGTGCTTGCACGAAAAACACGTGAAATAAGACATAATTTCACGTTGAACGTGAAATAATTTCTGTAATGAACGTTGCACGAAAAACTTTTATTTGAACCTTTTGTGACCTTCTTGTATATATTAACTCTTTGTTTTACTTGATATTCCCGATTTAGTATACACATTTATGATATAATTGGTTTACGGCTTTTAAAAAAGTATTTCTTGACGATCCCTGCCAAGTGTTTGAATTTTATTTGAAAAATACCGAGCTCGCAAAATAAGACTTTGAAAATCACGATGCACGTAAAATTAAATAAGCAGAACACGTTGAACGAGGTACCCGTCTTGCACGACTGTACGTCAAATAAAAAAGTAAAAACACGTTGAACGTGAAATAAAAAAACGGCGATCACGTTGCACGGAAATAACCCTTTACCACCCTCTCTGAAGGCGTTTAGAAAAAAAGTCCGTTTTATGGTTTGTTGTGGAATGACGGAATGGCAGAATGACAGAATGACGGAATGAAAGAATGACAGAATGACGGAATGACAGAATGACAGAATGACGGACAAGGGTAAAACTAAATGGCACCGACAACTCCATTGCGGGGCCATACAAAAAACACGTCATTTAAGTAGCTACCATTTGACTTTAAGGGGTGATTTTGAAAAAAAAAAGACAAGAGAGGAGATATGAGTGAAAAAGGGGGAGACGCATTGTATTTAAAATAAGGCAAAATGACAATTTATTTAAAAAAGGGCAAGATAAACTAACAAAAAAGGCAAGGCCGAATAGAGTGAAAAATAAATAGGCAGGATAGATATAACAACTAAAAAAAGCAGGACAAAATGAAGTCAAGTTAACTTAACTTAAGTGTAGCCCCATCCCATAAAAGTTTTAAACCATATGGTAGCTTCCTTATATTCTAAAATGCGTTTGACAATTTACTAACAGACTCTTTTCTTAAAATATTACCACACAGAATTTATCAATTATTTATTTCCGAAGGACAGAATATGCAAAAATGTTGAAGACTTGTAAAATAAAAAAGGCGTCCCTGACCTTTCAACGTGATTTGCCTGACAGCAATTGTACTGATATAACATTGTCTGCACACAATATTTTATGATGAATTACTGCAGTCCATCACAATGTTTCATTATGAAATATTGCCATTCCCCATAATATTTCCTGAATAATGTGTCTCTGTAAAAATGTTAACTTTAATTTTCTGTTCTTTCCAATATTTCACAGTGAAATAGCTACCAATGACTATATATTTATCAAATTTTGATTCCCTTAGTAATCATACGCCATGAAATTGTAGTCACGTTTTTGGAATTATCATTTTAATATTGATCTTCTTGAAAATATGGGTATACCACTGAAATTTATACTGCATCAAATAATTATCATCTATAGTACACAATCATGAAGCACTAACACATTTGTACTTATATATAAAACCGTCAACGTTTAATTCTCATAATTTTTGACAGTTTTAAATACTTCGGCTGTTTGCTGATGTGTGTCGGCTTTGTTGGTGTCTCTTTGGAATCAAGGTAACACACATAAAAAACACAGGCAAACCATCCAGTATAACCATGAAGTAATATATTGACGCAAAACAGTATTCAATATATTCAAATTTACAATTAAATATATACCGAATTGCAGTCTACCACGAACCTTCTTCATTTCTATTCGCAGTTTTCAAATGATTTTTGGTCCTATTTGATCCAATGTCATCCTTTCTTTTGCTATTTGCTTTACTGATGAACTGACAGCAAAAAGGAAATAACAGTCGTGCTTTGCCTAGTATTGTCGATGAGGTCACAAGTCAATCATGTATTTTTTTTATATATATTATTGAGGCTCCTCTTTGGGGTGTCCAATTAATCACGTCATGGTTCACGTTTTGCAATTCTTTTTTTTCTTAAGATTGTTGAGTTTCCGGAAACCAGCCGAACCGTGATCGACTTTAAAACTATTTGCAGTAATCAGTTTCCGGTCTTTTCTAACTCGTTTTATCTGGAAAATTTCCACCTTCTATAAATGAAAATTAAAACCTATAGATAGACAATGCGTGCTTTGAGATATATGAAACGTTTTAGCCTCATTGGTTTGTCAGTTTGTGCCGGCTGCTCGTTGAAATGGATGATACTTGACAGCCGAGTTTTAGCTTCTGTAACTGAGGTCAACAATGACAGCAGCAGTGAGACTATGCGTTTGAAACATGTACAGATCTTGTTTAGACACGGAGCACGAACTCCACTTCATTTGACTCCTGGTATAGAGCAGGTATTTATTAAATTTTTATTTCAGATCTTGTTTCAATTTTACATTGGAAATTTTTCAGGGTTTACTTTCGGGTGCCTATAAAGTGCGAAACGAAAATTATAGAAACGAAAAGAAACAAAACGAAACGAAAAGAAACTAAATCAACATAAAAGGAAACGAAAAGAAACGATACGAAATAGGAATAAAACTTTAATCAAATTGAATATTAGCCTTAAAATTGAGAACAAAACCTGTGAAATTCAGTGAAGCTGTGGTTTAGGAATGACTTAAACACAATATATACATGTATAATATTTGATTATGAACTCTATATGTTATACTAGACAGACACGATTAGGCACGGACCACACCATTTGACTTAATAAGGGGAAAGGGAGGGGGGTAGAAAAAATCTCCTGGCCCTGATTTAGGTAAAACAATTATCTGTCCAGCACTTGGATTAAAAAAAAATTAATCTTGCCCACATTTTTCCAATAAAAAAAAATGGAAATTCCCAAATAAATTTTCTACATTGAACAATGAAAACAAAAATATGTCCCACACAGCGCTCGAAACCCTCATGAAAAACCACAAAATAGCGGAGAAGCAGCAGATAACAATTTTCCGTACAACAAATTCCTATAAGCACCATGACTGAGACCACTCTTGAAAGCAGATATCATCTGTTTGATGACAAATTATTGTCTTCTTGGGAGAGGTAGCTAGGCGAAATAAAAAGAACGTTGGAACATACAAATCACGAAAGAAAGTTATCACCCTGGAAATGCAAAACTTTAGACTGAAGACGAACTTGATGTGAACCAAGGCACCAGCCACAGGGGTAATATATCCGATACTCCGAAAGGGCGAGTAGATCTTGATTCACAAGCTACATCCTTCGTTTTGCTCATGCAACTACAAATCTCATTTAGTACAATGACGTCAAATTTAATTAAAAGAACGACCATTGGAAGATATCCTTCGTCATCTGTTAAAAAGGCATCTCAAAACGTTCAAAGGAGAAGGTTCAGTAAGAACCCTTTTTGGCCCCAAAATATAGCAGTTTTACAAAATTGTTTAAATGTAAACTTTTAGTTATTTGTTGAAAGGTGTAATGCCTCTGCTACATAAATATGGGCTGTTTTTGGCAGTACAATGTACTTATATCGGGTACTTGCATCAATAAGTCATGCTAAATTACTGAATTCTTCACAATTTCAGCATTTTAGTTAAATTTTAGACGGTTTCCGTCTTAAATGAAATTGGCCTCATTCGCGTTCATTCTTGATATTGAAATGTAAGTTGTGTTTAATGTTAATACATAACATATTTATTATAAAGGTCGAGGATGAACACGGATGCGGCCACTTTCATTTTTGACAAAAACCATATGAAAAGTGACAGTTTTTTGGCATATTTGATAGATTTTTCATATTTTAGCTAGAATCGGAGCGTTTTTAATGAGTGAATCAGTTAAAATCTTCCACAAAAAATAATTGAATCAATTGAAATAGACATTTAACATGTTTAAGTTTTTGAAAAGTGTCCAAAATCTTTTGTCAGATGAACTTGAAATTTGAGGCCAAAACAGGCCCTTACCGGACCTACTCCTATAAATGAACTTCCTTTTTGTTATCTTATCAAGAGAAGAATGCAGCACTTGTAATTAAAGTGCTCAAAACAAATTTGGGATTCGATGACATCATAATTCTTAGAACTATGCCGCTTTAACATAATCAAATGATAATGTTGATCAGAAACCTCTAAATCTTGTCAATACTAATACTTTTATATATATTTTGAACATCAACAAGCTTCATCTTCTTTTCTTTTTCGTTTCGTTTTATGTTGATTTCATTCTGTTTCGTTTTGTTTTGTTTTGTTTCTTTTCGTTTTGTTTCTTTTCGTTTCGTTTCGTTTCGTTTCTTTTCGTTTCTATTAATTCGTTTTACACTTTCTAGGCACCCTTTACTTTCAGCAATGTTCAGTTTCACCTTTTGGGCCTCACCTTTTGTCTTTTCTCAGCAATACGACTGGGTACCGTATGATGACCATGCTAAAGCCTAAATGTATATCATGATTTTATTTATCTCTGTATTTTGACACTCAGTCACAACATTAGCTATTATTATTATGTGCTGTTGCAAGCGTTACAATTTATAAGAAATAAACTTTTCAGTAAAAATATATATACACCTCATCACTAATAGTCTATTTGAAAATCTGTCCTGCTTGACCTGAGAATCTGTCCGGTTTGAACTTTTGACGTCATACAACAATCCCTCTTCCATTGTGGTGTCAGATATTTTCTATTATGACGTCAACATTTTTCAGGAACTTTTTTATGTCTTGTAACATGTGTAATGGTGGATGGACTAATAGCAATAAGATGTGTCAGCATATGTCTAAATAGTTATCATGCATTCATGGTTATGACGTCTTGAAAGGCTATTTTATTTAATTTTTTTCTGTGACGCCTTCCTACGACGGTTGTAGAGCAGATACAATTTATTAAATAAACACTTTATGCCATGAACTGTTATTCAAAGGATTGCTGAGGTTGGAAGTATATGTATGTTTCATGGTACTATTGAATGCTGATAAAATGAGAATTGATAAGAATCTTTATTGGTTTGTATTTGTTTATGTCATGGTTGGTATGCTTATGCCTTTTCTGAGGTCTGATTTAATGAGAAGATCTTTAGGATAGATTGCTAAATGTTCGTGTTTAAATTTACAGAAAACCAGTCTTGTTTGTACATTTTATTTGAGCATATTTGAACCAACTTATCATAATGCATTATCTGACATAAAAAAAAATCTCACACATAGCACCATAGTATCATGCAACAGACTGACAGGAAAGTCATCATTTTTTAAAAGCCCTGCCCCAAATGTAGGAGTCTTTTAATTTTGTTTAAACTTTTTGTGAAATGTTTAAACAAATTTTAAGCGCAGTGGTGTGTTTACTTTTGTATATTTTTTTAAATGTAGACAATTATTATATTTAGATCATGTACACTGTAGATATTTCCTATTTTCTCAGAGAAACATTTTTTTCCCTATGTACCTAAACCTTAAACCAAATTCCTCTGTCTCTATACCAGTATACATGTATATGATTCCTGTTCTTCATTTGCTCTTACATTGTACACTACAATCTGTCAAACAAATTTTTTTCATTCTACTCAAACATTGTCAAAGATTATAAAACTGATATTTTACAGGCAACTTATCCAGCCAACATGTTGATACGTCCTGCACCACACACTATGGTCAATATGGAATTTTTCAACAAAGAGGGAATAGAACTGTTACCATCGTTACCGTCCAGATATGATCTTCATTATCAAAAAACTAAATTGAAGGTAATCATGTTAATCAGGTATTTTCTTCAAGAATTATTTTTAACATATAAACAAAAGTCTCATAGAAAATAACAAGAAAATCAGTTTATCTGTATATAATTTATTTTTGGATGTAACACGTCTTCTGATTGGCTGACGTTATTTTGTTATGAGCCCATAGACATAATTTAGTCATGTGACGTGACGTCATCAACGTTTTTTTTAATGGTTTTCTACTGTGTAATACATGTAATATTGAATTCAGAATTAAATTATAAGAAATGACAGTTATATTTTTTCTGTCTATTCGAAATAACATAAAAAATGTGGTGCACACTGTTAAATAACCCGCTACACGCGTTATTCAGTGTGCACGTACCACATTTTTTATGTTATTTCTTCATAGACAGAAAAAAAAATATTACAGTCATTCCTTAAATCACCATTGATCATGTACATGACGATAGACAGCTTTCACAGTAGTACACTAAAGACATTTGTTAAAGACCATTGAACATGCTTTTAAAAAGTGAAAAAACAAAGCTAAATTTATATTTAAACATGATAAAAGAGTGGTTTGATTGCCAATGAAGCAAAGAGACCAAATTATTAAATGACACAGAAATTAAGATATCAGTTTGTTACATTGTACTTGAATTTACAACATCACATCCTCAATCTTTTTTAGAAATTCATATCAGATATCATCATACAAGCAATACTAATTGTTTATTATGCATCACATAATGCCTGACTATGGGAAAACTCTGTCATCATTTTAATTGAGTTTTATTTTTTACAGGGTGGGTCTACCAGCGGACTGTTGACCACCTATGGCCAAGATCAGATGTATTTGTTAGGAAAAAGACTAAGAAAAGAATACATAGAGAACATACAATTTCTAGACTCGTTTGATCCAAACTTGGTAAAGTATGTTAGTTTGTTTATTTCATTTTTTTCTAGACCATTGTAGACTGAATATATATATGTAAATGTTTTTCAAGGGTGTCCTCTGATCGGTGAAAAAAACCCATATATTTTGCCATTATCTTTTTTTTAAATTGTTGTGATTGTGCCAATGTCATAATGTGACAATTATCCACTGGTAGAGACCAAAATAGGAAAATGTGTAATAATTATTGAATAACTAATGGAAGAATTCAAATAGAGAAACATCTTCAACGAGTGACTGAACAACACATTAATTCATGAATGTGCTTAGTGCATGAGTTAATTATCAGTGTTGTTCGGTCACAAGATGAATATTTTTCGACATTTGAATTCTGTAATTAGTTATTCTTTTTATTACATTTTTTGTGTACATTGGCAAATGGCTTTTTTTTAAGAAATTAATGTAAAACATGTACATGATGTAAGGAACTATATCTTTTTTCTACCCATTCACAATTTGTTTTGATCTGCCGTTATCGACGTCTTGACAATGCCTTTTGTAGTATGACGTCAGAGAGTGAATGTAATAATAGAATATATATGATAACTTGATAATCATGATAATGTCAGGGGTTGAAATTGTGCTGGTCCTGTGGTCCGAGATCAGTAGATTTTGTCGATAAAAATTACCTGCAAAATCAATTACATGGTCAATGATGGTACATGTACTTGGGGGACTTAGTTTTACAATTGATCAAGTTAATTACTCATTGCCCCCTGAATCTATTTTTAGAAAACTGCACTGTATTCCTGATAAGATTTTCAACAGCAGCATCTCTCTCCCTGAAGGAAAATGGCTGCCATAGATTGTAAATATAGGGTGTATTTAAAAAAATAATTAAAATTATTTATCAAATATATATAATTGTTGTGTTTTGTTTTTTGTTTCAATAATATGTTATATTTTATAAATAAAGTAAAATAAAAATTAATACATTCTTACTTTTATTTTTATTTCATTGTTTATTGCACTCTATCGTAGTTTTGTACTGTAAAAAATTTTTCATATATTTCTCCATTATTTCTTGTGAAATTCTCTGAAACAGCTCAGACAAAGAAACACATGACATCCATTACGTTTAATTTTAACATCTTTTCTCCCTTAGTTAGAAAAACATTGTTTGCAACGTCCCCTTTTCTCATTTTCACAAGGCCATTGTTTACGTTTCACAGATCGATGACTTTGTAGTAAAATTCCAATGTGTATTTTATGAATGAAAACTGTGCCACATGTTAAATCTCATTAATATTCATTAGAGAATCATGTGACTCTAAAGCCATGCTCCTACTAGGAACCAATCAGAAGAGGTTTAACAAAAATGGGACCCAACCTAAATGACGCTTATATGCGTCATTCGGGAAATACAAAATGGCGGATTCAGACGCACATATGCGTCACCAGGGAGAAAAACGAAAGTAAAAATGACGCATATCCGTGTCAACAGGGGCCAATGAGTTTTAATATCTCTAGTGAGTTAAATTAAAGCAATCTTTACCCTTCAATGCTTACAAGCACTTTGATTTAGCCATGGCTTTATCAGTTTATTTTTTTATCTATGAGTTTGAATGTCCATCTGGTATCATTCTCCTCTCTTTTGAGCTACATCTGTATTATTTCGTATAAAAAAAAAGATGTGGTATGATTGCCAATAAGACAACTGTCCACAAGAGACCAAAATGACACAGACATTAACAACTATAGGTCACTGTACAGCCTTCAACAATGAGCAAAGCCCATACCTCATAGTCAGCTATAAAAGGCCCCGACAAGACAATGTGAAACAATTCAAACGAGAAAACTAACTGCCTTATTTTTATAAAAAAAAATAAACGAAAAACAAATATGTAACACATAAACAAACGACAACCACTCTACACATATATGCAGGTGTACATATTTAAATCTATTGATAACAGACACCAGAGCAAGTTTTTACCATTTGTACACAGACACTTGTACATTACAAGAAAGATTTCTGTATTCACCTTTATCTTTACTTATACAGATTAAAAACAACTCATATGAAAAGAACAAAGGAATCATTACGATGTGTCCTGGCAGGATTTTTTGGTGCAGAAAATCTCAATAAGAATGGTAGGTTTTTTCTATAGATATAAGAAGATGTGGTATGAGTGCCAGTGAAACCCATCCAAGTCACAATTTGAAAAGTAAATCATTATAGGTCAAAGTAGGGCTCTCATCATAGCAGAGCCTTGGCTCACACTGAACAGCAAGCTATGAAGGGCCTCGTAAATGACTAGAGTTAAACAATTCAAACAGGAAAACCAACATTCTAATCTATATATTATTAGAAACTAGAAACAATTATGAATCACATCAAAAAATGACAACCACTTAACATCAGGTTCATGACTAATTGTCCAGATGAAACATTTTATACATCATAATGAACAGGTTTTGCAGTAGAAAAAGGAAAATTTAACCTCTTAAAAATATTTACTGTAAATTTGGTAATTATTGTGATGTTTTTATTATTGTGAAAAATCCGACAGGCAATGACAGGGTTATCATGGTTATAATTACAATAATTTAAACTTGCATTTTGAAATTTTTCATATGGATTTTTCTCAATATCTCAAAGATAAAATCGCATTGTAGTCAAAAATGACAAAATCACAATAATAAATATACGCAATAATTTGTGAATTGACAGGATATTGATGTTAAATGTTTCTCTTTATTTGCAGGTCCAGTGAGAGTTGAGAGTAACGATACCCAAGATGAATATCTGGTACCTTGTCCTAATATTTGTCCTGTGTTCCGACAGATCAATCATTCGGCTATGATCCATGGATCAGATATAGCAGAGTTCAATGAGGATAGAACACTATTGGAGGAAACATTAGGTAAGGGCTATTCCATTAAAAGGTATGTGGGAGGGTAGGGAGGGACTTTCAATATATCCTGTAAATATAGAGGGGAAAAATGTCCCTCTATAAAATTTTGAGTGACCTTTTCACTGTATAAACTTTATTTTTTAATTTCTAACAAAGGTATATTGATAATTCTGCACATTTTTTTATGCCACCGAGGGGGCACTAAGTTTTATCCTTGTAAGTTAGTCCGTACAAACAATTGTGCTGAAATTAGTTGTCATTCACTATTGTTAGTTTGCCTCAACCAATGTTATATCACTTTACAAATGGAATAAATGCTGATTTTTTTTGCTTCCATTCTCTTAAACAGGCTATTATTTGAACTTGGAATTATTTTTAATTATGGAATTTGCATAATTTCTTGTGCTGGAAATTTTTTAATAAATTCCATGTTTATTCTGTACTTTAATGTTCTGTGCTGCACACAACACTTTCTAAAACAAAGAAGATAGTACATTTTCATTAGAACGTACTATGCCACGCACAACACTATCTATACAAAATACATTGTATTGAAAGTGTTATGATCCGCTCAAAACATTATAATACATTTTTTTACCAAATAAACATCTGAACATGAAATTTATTAAAAAATTCCAGCACAAGAAATTATGCAAATTCCATGATTAAAATAATTCCAAGTTCAAATAATAGCCTGTTCTTACTAAACATGCTACAGTTTGCTTCAATCAAATGTGATGAAACTTATTCACAATGCTTATAACCACAAAACCCAGATCAAGTTCGATTAGGATGGCATCACTTTTACTTTTCCTTGAGTTATATCCCTTTATAACACTACAGGAAAGGGAGGGCATCATCTGTGTTACATGGTCACATTCTCCATCTACTGTGGATTTATCTATTTTTCATGGATATCAGTTTTCCTAGATTATTCAAAACCTGCATATATTTGGATATTTGATTTTGTGGTTTTGCCAATCTCTGTATACAAAGCATATTAAAAATATGTTAAAAATATGTTATTCCTAGATAAAATATGTTAAAAATATATTGAGAATATGTTATTCGTAGATCAATTGAATTCGTGGTTCACCCATGAGACCCACCAAAAATTGGTATCCAACAAATAATAATGAATCCACAGTATCATATAATGCCAATTTAACAAAGACTTATAGTAGTAATTCAATTGTGTTATTACTCTTCATGTTGACTTCTGGGGGAGGATAGGAGGGGTCCTGATCCCGAAATCCCGGGCTTAAAAACACCAGATCCCAAAATCCTGGGTTTAAAAACACGAAATTATGTCCCGAAATTAGAAAAAAAGAATTCCTGGATCGGGAAAGGGTCAATCCCGAAATCCCGAGCTTAATAACACCCGATCCTGGAGTCCCGATAAAGGTCCTATCCCCCCTCACTTCTCCTTCATGTACTATACTGTTAATGAAGAATTTTTCACAGGATGTTTTTCATTTGATCACCTAGGAGGTTCAGTTTAATTTTCAGAATTATAAAATATCTCAATAATTGCAATTTCATATACTCTGTCTTATCAAAAATGCAAATTTTTAAAAGTTCTATTTTCTGTTAATTTGCAGGTAAAAAGCATTTTTCAAAGAAAAGGGTACGGTTCATAGATTGTAGGGATGATCTTATAGCAAGAAAGGTAATTTTACACCACAGTCAATAAGACTTGATGAGTATCAAGCATTTTTTAACATATGCCATAATTTTTTATTTGGTACTTTATCATGTTTATTGACAATGCAAATTTGTGTATAAGATATTATTTTTCAAGAAAATAATTTACATATTAATCATGTTAATATTGTATTAACCATAAGAATTGAAGTATAACATTATTGAAACTTCTTGTAAATGATTCCAGAACACTTCACAATTGTTAGAATAAGTCAAAATCACACAAAAAACAATTTAGAAACTTGTGTATACATATAAATTATATATGTTTCACCGGAAGTTTAAATAGCACATGTAAAAGAAAATAATTTGGGTATTAGTGTACAGAAAATCCTTACTTAATAGATATCACTAGAATACCACTTTATCAATAACTAGATTTTCAAATATAGGGAGCTATGAATACAAATAATGAGCACTGTTTCACAGTATTTCTGGTTTTATTAATACCTATTTATTTTAAGACCCATGGCTTGCCGTTTCCAGAACGCATAACTCCAGAAATTATAGATATGGTGGACAAGAATGCTACAAAACTTCTCTTTTATGCCGTATGTGGACAACACGAGTAAGTTTCTATGCCTGGTATTACTATGTGGCCATGTGAAAGTCACTTTAAACATATAAATTTTCATATCCTTGTAAAAGAGAGGCGAACGATATCAAAGGGACATTCAAATTCATAGATCGTAAAATAAACTGACAACGCCATGTTTAAAAAAAAAAGGACAAACATACAAATAATAGTCCACAAGACGCAACATAGAAAACTAAAAACCATGCAGCACGAACCAAATTTTTAGATTGTACACACGATCATTCCAAATATGTATAGTCTAATATATAAATATGTTTTATTATTTTCAGAGCAGAAAGATTAGTAGCCACACGTTTATCAATAGGAAGATTAATTCAAGTATTCCTTGACAATATCCAAGATGTTGTAAAAGGAGAGAAGTAAGTCAAATTAATTACAGTCTAGATATATATGCTCTGTATAAGCCTCCTCTTTCAGGAGCACCACCATGAGATATGGTATAAAGCAGGACACTAAGCACACTGTAGTATTTCTTAACAAATCTGTTATGTTATCTGTCTGACTAGTCTACTCTTGAAGAGGGGTAGTATTCCTAAACTAATAATGACTTCATGGCTCAGCTAGCAAGCAAGCTAACCAAAGATATTACATTTACCTACACACTCAAGTTATTTGACTATAAGTTAATATTTACATTGTATCTACACATAGCAGGCCTAGGTATAGTAGCAAAGTTCTAAGACTTAGCACTTTCCCATATAAATTTAATCTCTTCAGAAATGTTGATGTAACTTGAGTGTCTCATGTTAACAAATTCTCAACACAAAAAGTTTATTTGTGTACAAAAAGGCATTTGGTACATATTTCAACATCTATCATATCAAGATTTGGGAATTTATTTAAAAAAGAACACAAAAATCTTACATACAATTGTTTGGACATATATTTCATATTAAGAATTTGCTTATAATTATATTTTGTCCCCTTTCAGCAAGGCTAAAATGCAGATGTACTCAGCACATGACTCTACTGTTCTTCCAGCAATGAGTGTGTTTGGTCTAGATGTGACCCAGTGGCCTCCCTTTGCAGCAGATTTAATACTGGAGCTATATGAAGATAATGATAAAAATCATTATGTACAAGTTAAATATCTAGGAAAGGTAAAATTAAAATCAAATTGAATTGAGCAATTGTTAAGGATCATAATCTGTTTTGAAAATACTCAAACATGATGAGGCTAAGAATTTTAGGAAGTTAGCAAATTGCAAGATAAATTGCTTGAAAAAGATACAGTTTGCTAGTTTTGAATTATGTGTGTCTAGTTCTTAATTGAGCTTCTTCAAAATACATTATTTGGTAATTGTGTATACTAGTGAGTTGTAAGTTTTTTGCTCACTGAATATTTACAAAGGGTTTTCCCTAAGGCAAATCAATAACTCCTGGTCTCAGGACAATCTGTCTGCACTGATCATTTTCAAAACTAATGAGTCTAAAGTGGCATCAAAGTTGTAAAATTTTGCATCAACTGAGCACAACATGCACTAATATAACCCCAAAAAAATAAAAAAATTAATGTCATTGCCATGCTTTATGTTTTCATTTATACTGAAATTATAAATTATATAGAATTTTTTTTTTATCTAATCAACGTACTAAAAATCTTTGTTTACCTGGTGGTCCTTGAAGAAAATCTGCTGGTCCTTCACTGTTATTTCTATTGCAAATTACCAAAGTTGTGTCGGCCCTTTGGAAAACCCAGACCTTCTGACAACCCCATTTCAAAAACTCTAAAATTGGAGAACGGAAATGGGGAATGTGTCCAAGAGACAACAACCCAACCATAGAACAGACAACAGCAGAAGGTCACCAACAGGTCTTCAATGCAGTGAGAAATCCCCTCACCCGGAGGCGTTCTTCAGCTGGCCCTTAAACAAATATATATACTAGTTCAGCATGTTCAGTGATTATAAACACCATACGAAACTCCAAATTGTATACAAGAAACTAAAATTAAAAATAATGCAAGACTAACAAAGGTAGAGGCTGTCTACTCACTGTTGGAATAGCCATGGTCATAGATGATTAGTCATGGTACTTGTCTGCCTTATTGAGGACTATTTGTTGAAGCAATAAAGATAGTATATTTACATTTTTATAAACATGAAAAATGCATCTGTCAAAATTAAATACCTCATTCATTCAGACTGCAGGATAGTTATAACACTTGCTTGATGATATTATTCAATTGTATTTTCTTTTTTATCAGCCACAAATTGTGAGAGGTTGTGATAAAGAGTTATGTCCCTTAGACAAGTTTTTAGAAGAAATATCACCATTTGCAATAAGTGAGGATGAGTTCCAGGAAGTTTGCCATTCTAATATCTTGGAAGTTATAGCCAAAGGTAAATTAGTGTAAAAATAATCTTCTTATTGAAGTAAAATTCAATGTCTAGATGAATTGAAATAGTTATCAAAGGTACCAGGATTATGATTTAATTCCATGAATAATCTTGGCACAAAAATGTCATTTCCAAAAATTTCAAGCACAAAGTTATGAGCTGTGATAATTTGGCTGTTATTTTTGAAAATTTATACCTTGCATTTATAACACTTTTATCCAAAAGCAGAGGCTTGCATGAATTATTTCCTAATTAGATTTAATTAGATTACGTATGGACTGATTGTTGAATTGTTGTTAAAATTTCAGCTTTGGCACAAAGAGGTAACTTGTGAACACCGGTTTTGTTTGTTTTTTTTGGTTGTTTTTCTCAAAATATGTGTCTGTTATTCAGTGGTTGGTTTTTTTTCAAATTTCACAAAGAATTGGTTATGATATTACTATTTATACAAAAAACTTCCTTTTATACGACCGCAAAAATTTTAATTTTTTGGTCGTATATTGCTATCACGTTGGCGTCGTCGTCGTCGTCATCCGAATACTTTTAGTTTTCGCACTCTAACTTTAGTAAAAGTGAATAGAAATCAATGAAATTTTAACACAAGGTTTATGACCACAAAAGGAAGGTTGGGATTGATTTTGGGAGTTTTGGTCCCAACATTTTAGGAATTAGGGGCCAAAAAGGGCCCAAATAAGCATTTTCTTGGTTTTCGCACTATAACTTTAGTTTAAGTAAATAGAAATCTATGAAATTTTGACACAAGGTTTATGACCACAAAAGGACAGTTGGGATTGATTTTGGGAGGTTTGGTTCCAACAGTTTAGGAATTAAGGGCCAAAAAAAAGCCCAAATAAGCATTATTCTTGGTTTTCGCACAATAACTTTAGTATAAGTAAATAGAAATCAATGAAATTTAAACACAAGGTTTATGACCACAAAAGGAAGGTTGGGATTGATTTTTGGAGTTGAGGTCACAACAGTTTATGAATTAGGGGCCAAAAAGGGGCCCAAATAAGCATTATTTTTGGTTTTTGCACCATAACTTTAGTATAAGTAAATAGAAATCTATGAAATTTAAACACAAGGTTTATGACCATAAAAGGAAGGTTGGGTTTGATTTTGGGAGTTTTGGTCCCAACAGTTTAGGAAAAAGGGGCCCAAAGGGTCCAAAATTGAACTTTGTGTGATTTCATCAAAAATTGAATAATTGGGGTTCTTTGATATGCCGAATCTAACTATGTATGTAGATTCTTAATTTTTGGTCCCGTTTTCAAATTGGTCTACATTAAGGTCCAAAGGGTCCAAAATTTAACTTAGTTTGATTTTAACAAAAATTGAATCCTTGGGGTTCTTTGATATGCTGAATTTAAAAATGTACTTAGATTTTTAATTATTGGCCTAGTTTTCAAGTTGGTCCAAATGGGGGTCCAAAATTAAACTTTGTTTGATTTCATAAAAATTGAATAAATGGGTTCTTTGATATGCCAAATCTAACTATGTATGTAGATTCTTAATTTTTGGTCCAGTTTTCAAATTGGTCTACATTAAGGTCCAAAGGGTCCAAAATTAAACTAAGTTTGATTTTAACAAAAAATAAATTCTTGGGCTTATTTGATATGCTTTATCTAAACATGTACTTTGATTTTTATGCCCCACCTACGATAGTAGAGGGGCATTATGTTTTCTGGTCTGTGCGTCCGTTCGTTCGTTCGTTCGTCCGTCCGTCTGTTCGTTCGTTCGTTCGTCCGTCTGTCCCGCTTCAGGTTAAAGTTTTTGGTCAAGGTAGTTTTTGATGAAGTTGAAGTCCAATCAACTTGTAACTTAGTACACATGTTCCTTATGATATGATCTTTCTAATTTTAAAGCCAAATTAAACTTTTGACCCCAATTTCACGGTCCACTGAACATAGAAAATGAAAGTGCATGTTTCAGGTTAAAGTTTTTGGTCAAGGTAGTTTTTGATAAAGTTGAAGTCCAATCAACTTGTAACTTAGTACACATGTTCCCTATGATATGATCTTTCTAATTTTAAAGCCAAATTAAACTTTTGACCCCAATTTCACGGTCCACTGAACATAGAAAATGAAAGTGCATGTTTCAGGTTAAAGTTTTTGGTCAAGGTAGTTTTTGATGAAGTTGAAGTCCAATCAACTTGAAACTTAGTACAAATGTTCCCTATGATATTATCTTTCTAATTTTAATGCCTAATTATATTTTTTATATAATTTCACGGTCCATTGAACATGGAAAATGATAGTGGGAGTGGGGCATCCGTGTACTTTGGACACATTCTTGTTGATTATGGGCCCAGTTTTCAAGTTGGTCCAAATCAGGATTCCATATCAAGTATTGTGCAATAGCAAAAAATTTTCAATTGCACAGTATTGCACAATAGCAAGAAATATCTGATTGCACAATATTGTGCAATAGCAATTAATTTTCAATTGGAGTTATCTTTCTTTGTATAGAATAGTAGTTGATAATATATGTTGGAAATTTGCCAGACATGACTATGATGTCATTTTCTATTTTTATTTGCCAATAACTTTATGTAAATAACTTCATTGGAAATTTGCCAATATAAAATGTTGCTGATGAAGCTTTTTTCCCTTATCTTATCTAAAATGTTTTTAGATAATGTATGTTGGACATTTGCCAGACATGACTATGATGTCATTTTCTATTTTTATTTGCCAATAACTTTATGTAAATAACTTCATTGGAAATTTGCCAATATAAAATGTTTCTGATGAAGTTTTTTTTATTGTTTTATACAATAAACAATTTATATTCACTTTTACTACCAACCAATCTTTACCATTCAGTGATAACAAGCACTTTATTTTACATTTTAATATTTTATGATGTATTTAAAAGAGTAGTTATTGTTGCAAACTCCATTAGAAATTTGAATTGATATCAGTTTTGGAAAAAGGGAAACAGGGATGTGAAAAAAAAATGGGGGGGGGGGGGGGGGGGTTAAATTTTTCTCATTTCAGATTTCATAAATAAAAAGAAAATTTCTTCAAACATTTTTTTGAGAGGATTAATATTCAACAGCATAGTGAATTGCTCAAAGGCAAAAAAAATTTTTTTAAGTTCATTAGACCACATTCATTTTGTATCAGAAACCTATGCTGTGTCAACTATTTAATTTTAGATTTAAATAAGTTTGAAGAAGAAATCTTTAATTGATTTGTAAAATTTTGACATTTGTTTTGTGTAAAAAAAACCATGTAATGTCAAAAATTTGATCACAATCCAAATTCAGAGCTGTATCACGCTTGAATGTTTTGTCCATACTTGCCCCAACTGTTCAGGGTTCGACCTCTGCGGTCGTATAAAGCTGCGCCCTGCGGAGCACCTGGTTGGACCCTGGAATTATAGATAATGAAGTTTCGACCCAAAAATCTGCATGATGTGTGTTTTAAACAGTTAAACATTAGTTTTAGTTAAAATTTCCATGATTTATAACATTTTTTAGCTTTGACTTTGGCTGCCATCCCCAATCCAGAACGTTTTTGACAATATCTCCAAATTTTCTGACTTATAAGCCTATAAATAAATTTGGTGTTTTTACTGTCTTCTGATTGGTTAAAATTATTAGTTTTATTTTCAATGTTGTCAATTTTGATGGCGACACGCCCACTCTGACGATGTGTATTCATACGCCAACATGTGTGTACGTTGTTATTGTTAATATAAATAATATAAAAAGTTCTTTGAGCCTTATTTGTTGATAGAAATTTATTTATAATGAATGGCAATAATTTATTTTGATTTTATTAAACCATCAAACTAATTTTTGACTCTTCACATTTTACATAATCCGCTTCGCGGATTATTCAATGTGAAGAGTCAAAAATTAGTTTTATGGTTCAATAAATTCAAAATAGAAAATAGCCATTCATTAAATAATGTAATACCATCTAAAGATTTGTTTTACTTAAGAATCAAGGTCATGTTTTGCCAAATGTGAACCTTGTTCCTTCTATGTATAGTCTTGTGTGCACACATACAAAACCATGAAGTCAGAAAACTAATATTATGAAGAAATAATATCTTGCCAGATAGTGCTTCCCTTAACCATTAGGTAAGCTAACTTGAGGGATACTAAGATTAAAGCTGTAAACTTAGTAAATTGTTACAGCAAATATACAATAAAGATATTATGTTGTAAAAAAAAAATCAGAAACTAACCAGAAAGCAAGTCTTTCTCAATCAATCCTTGAAAATAAAATAATCCACTGTACCTCAAATAGACATACAACAACAAATGACTCAACTAATATATATATCATGTATATACTCAAATTAAACCTTCCCTTCTACCCCTACATTTATTTAAATGGAATGTTGTTCCTACCACTACATTAATTTTAATGGGAAAATGTAAATTCACAAAAATACTGAACTCCGAGGAAAATTCTATCGTAAAGTCCTTAATCAAATGGCAAAATCAAATGACAAAACACATCAAACAAATGGACAACTGTCATATTCCTGACTTAGTACAGACATTTTTAAATGTAGAAAATGGTGGATTGAACCTGGTTTTATAGCATTAAACCTATCACTTTTATGACAGTCACATCAAATTCTGTTATATTTACAACGATGCGTGAACAAAACAGACATAATAAATTATATTCCTTACTTGTTGCAACATAAATTGGACATCATCACTGTGTATTGTTTATTTATAGAAATGTTAGAACAAGAAGTAGGAGAGATAGAAGATGAAGAAAGTAAAGAAAGATCTGACCTGGCTCCAGGTCTTTGATGAATGCTGGAACTCTAGACTTTACTATAGGACTTTAACTAACAGTGCTACTTTAGACTTTCATGAACAGTGCCACTTAAGGGGTTGCTGTCAGGACTTAAATGAATGGTGTTACTTTAGACTTGGCTTTAGGAATTTAATTAACAGTGCCACTTTATACTTTGATGAGCAGTGCCACTTAAGACTTTGATGATCAATGCCACTTTAGGGGTTGCCAACAGTACTTAAATGAATGGTGTTACTTCAGAGTATGCTCCAAATTTTGCTGAAAGATGTTACTTCAGTTATGCCTTCTTTGTTACAAATTATTTATGAATGACTCTCAACATTATATTTTTCTATGAATTAGTCATACATTTATAAAATTATTTAGAAATTTAATTGTAGAACAAAGACTTAATAATTTGAAACAGTATTTGTTCATATATAAGAAACATGGGACACATCTTTAATTGGTTACAATATTAATTTTTGGCATTCGCTTCTGTGAAGTTTATATATAATGAAATGATAATTAGTTATCCCTGATCTAATATCATGCAATTTTAGTGTGCAATTATTTAAAAGTTATGAATTATCTCCCTTTGTGTGACTTCTTGCTGTTTGTTTTTCTGTATTTTAGTCATTATTTTTAGAAATATTTTCTTGTGAAAATTCTGCTGAAGAAATAAAGACAATCATTCTTTAATATGTTCAATATGGCTTTTAAGATTTGTAAATCATTTGTAAATCATATTTGAAGTTTTAATTTAAACATACATGTGTATTGTACAGTTTGAAAGTACAATTTATCAAATTGGCAATCTCCACATATTTAACAGAATATCAACAGAGAATATTCACCCCAGTTGCCTCGTGGTAGAGTGTTCACTTTGAATGCAGGAGGCTGGGGGTTTGAACCCTGTCTTGGTCAAACCCAAGTCCTATTAATTTGTATCTGCACACAGCATGAGAGCAAAGACTGGTCTGCTTTGAGTCAAAATAATGTGTCTTGGTAGCTATAGGGTGATATGTCTTCCTACTTACTGTTACTTTATGAACTAGCACATATAAAATCCCTCTTAGTATGTCAGTATAGTCCAAAAATGTATGGTTATTAATCTGATGCAGACCAAGCGGTTTCTGCGCAAGAACTTTAGAAAGTTCAACCAATAGTTTTCACATTTTTAGCTCACCTGACCTGAAAGGTCAAGTGAGCTTTTCTCATCACTTGGCGTCCGTCGTCCTGCGTCCGTCGTCCGTCATCTGTAAACTTTTACAAAAATCTTCTCCTCTGAAACTACTGGTCCAAATTCTATCAAACTTGGCCACAATCATCCTTGGGATATCTAGTTTAAAAAATGTGTGGCGTGACCCATCAAACCAACCAAGATGGCCGCCATGGCTAAAAATAGAACATAGGGGTAAAATGCAGTTTTTGGCTTATAACTCAAAAACCAAAGCATTTAGAGCAAATCTGACATGGGGTAAAATTGTTTATCAGGTGAAGATCTATCTGCCCTGAAATTTTCAGATGAATCGGATAACCTGTTGTTGGGTTGCTGCCCCTGAAATGGTTATTTTAAGGAAATTTTGCAGTTTTTGGTTATCTTGAATACTATTATAGATAGAGATAAACTGTAAACAGCAATAATGTTCAGCAGAATAAGACCTACAAATAAGTCAACATGACCAAAATTGCCAGTCGACCCCTGAAGGAGTTATTGCCCTTTATAGTCAATTTTAACAACTTTTCATCATTTTTTGTAACTTTTCTAAAAATCTTCTTCTCTAAAACTACTTTGCCAAATTTAATCAAACTTGGCGACAATTATCATTGTGGTTTATAGTTTAAAAAATGTGACCGATGACCCAGCCTACCAAACAAAATGGCCGACATGGCTAAAATTAGAACATAGTGGTAAAATGCAGTTTTTGCTTTATATCTTTGAAACCAAGACATTTAGGGCAAATCTTTCAATATTTTAATGTCCATCAGAATAAGATATATCCCCTCTCACATTTTCAGTTGAATCGGACAACCTGTTGTTGGGTTGCTGCCCTTAAATTGGTTATTTTAAGAAAATTTTGCAGTTTTTGGTTATTATCTTGAATACTATTATAGATAGAGATAAACTGTAAACAGCAATAATGTTCAGCAAAGTAAGATCTACAAATAAGTCAGCATGATCAAAATTGTTAGAGGACCCCCTAAGGAGTTATTGCCCTTTAGAGTCAATATTAAACAACTTTTCCTCATTTTTGTAACTTGTATAAAAATCTTTTCTAAAACTACTTGGCCAAATTTAACCAAACTTGTCCACAATCATAATACTAGGGTATCTATTTTTAAAAAGAGTGTCTAATGACCCCGTCTACCAACAAAGATGGCCGACATCAGTAAACACATTAACAGGTGAGCGACACAGGCTCTTGAGAGCCTCTAGTTAACATTTTGGCATTGTTGACAAACTGGAGGTCATGTTTAATATTTCCTGTCATTTTTGGTACCGGTAGCTTCCTTTATGTGATGAGAATGTCTGTTAATACTCCAAATGAATCGATCAATTTCTTTTTTTTTCTACATTAGAATTTTTCTATAAGTTGTATAACAGAACAAAGTCCATATGAATTTGTTACAATATTTTTACATTTCTTTCTTTTAGTCAATTTAGGCAGAACATTTGGGTTTAATATTGTGTAATTTGGTGAAGAAAATTGGTCCTGTTAATGTAATTGACAATACATGTACCAGTTAAGTGTGTATTTCAGTTAAATTTGTATTATACAGTTTGTGTTTGCATACCCTATTCTCAGGACTGTTCCAAAATTTATCAGGTGTGGAGTTTAATTTGGATGCAATGAAACTAATTCAATATGGATGGTCACAATTTTCTTAAAAGTTTTAAGTAAAATGAAAAGTTGTATTTTATTGTTTGTATTTTTTAAAAAGCGCCTCCCTGGCTTTCCATACATATAACTTTGGAACGGCCCTTATATTTATTCCCCATACATAGCTTACATAAGTCCTCAAACTCCTAAGTGTAGTATAGTGTTAATTCAGAAATTAATGTGTGCATTTATTATTGCGATTTTGTCATTTTAGACTAAATTGCAATTCTTATTTTTGCAATATTGAGAAAAATCTGTGTAATTCATATAAAAAAAAATGTGAGTTTGAATTATTGCCATTATCACCCTGTTGCATTTTTCCCAATAATAAAAACTTTGCAATAATTACTGAATTTAGTTATGTATTTATATAGTCTTTCTAAATTTTGTCAATTATTTTTTTATTTCTTAAAAATTAAATTTTTACAAGCAATGGAAGTGGGTTGATGAGAGGCCGAATGATTCAGTTATTTAATATCACATTGTTAAATGTTATGTACTGTAAAATAGGTCTAAGGTTAGCCTTGTGGTTACAAAAAGCATGTGTAACCTCAAAGTCATGCACAAATTATGGTGAAGGCTTACTAAAACTATCCTCAGAATCAGTTGCAGTGTTTGAAAAGTACATTGTCCCAGTAGATAAATACAATAGATATTATTCTTTGTTAAGTTCATTTAAGAAACTTTCACCTTGAGAAAACAATCATTAATTAATTTGTGTGTACAAAAAAAATCCTTTGTAAAAATTTAAACAACAACTGATTTTGGTGAAATGTTTGATTGCCTTCGAGAGAGGGAGTGAGATTTCAAAATTCTAAAATATTCCTGCCAAATATTTATTTGCCTCATGACAGGAATCTCATTTGTGAGTCTCCTCATGGGGGTTCTGATTATGTGATTTCTTGACAAAGTATTTCATTATTTTCTGATAATTTTATAATCTAGGATTGTATTTTTGATTATCTGAATATCTTGTTTAAAAACATAATTAATGTACAATGTATATGTGATTTTATTGGCCAAAAAATTGTGATTACCTGCACATCCCCCATACAGGACCTCATTTGTGATTGTATCGCATCATAAGGTCTTTCCACTTTTCTGTGGAAAAGGTCAAGGTCATGATTAAAATTTTGATTTTGGCTTGTTATCTCTTATTTTCAGAAATCATATAAGATATCGACAAAATATTTTCACAAAATTGTTAGTTACGACATGTCGTAACACATAAATCTTAGTCGAAAGGATACATAGACATTTGACGTGAGTTTTCCCCCTTTTTATATCTAATATCATACATATGGTAATATAACTCATTAACAATATAAAGTAGAGGACTAGAGTCTTTTGATTTGAGGTCCTTGGTTTATAACCTTGAAATTCAGCTCAAGGTCATATGCTTAATTAATGCTCTAGATTTTGACCTTTGCTTTTACCTCATATGTACACATGATAAAGCCATGGGACTTTTTGCATTAGGTTGTAAGCAATGTGGCCTTTAAAAAGATAACCGGAAGTGACATTTGTCAACGGAAGTAGCTATTTTTTGTACTAAATCAATGTAAAAGTATATAGAACCATATACTTTTGGAATCAGTGGCAAGTAAACTATCAAACAATACTGAAAGTAAAAGATTATCTCCCTTTTTTATATATTTTTCTATATAGAAACCATATATTTTTGGAATCAGCGTAGAATAAGCCGTCATTTGATGCTGAAACTGACATTTAAAATCAAATTTTAATATTTTCATTTTTAGATAGATTCTTACTGGTGGAAAGACCTTGAATTGTTCTGTGAACAATTGGTTTTTAATTTCTTTATATATTTGTTACTGTAGAATATGAGGGTCAGGGTGGGATTTATAAAATAGAGAATACAGACCCCAAAAAATAAAGAATGGAGAATAATAGGCAAAATTTAAAAAGAATAGAGAATTGTAGACAAAATTTATTAAATAATATAGAAAATAGAGGAAACAGTATTATACCTCTGTTCAACACCGGTATCAGTATACTACTGTTTCCTTTATTAATTTAAAGAGAGTAGATCATTTGAATTAAAGCAATTTTCAAAAAGGCTCTCTAGACTCGGAATGGTCAATAATTTATGTTGAACATATACATGTATGTCAGAAATAAATGGACAAAGGTATAGATTGTTGGTAAAAGTACAAATACAACACTAAGTCTTCATGTATTGATGTTCCAATAGTCTTCACATAAATAAATTATTTTTCAGCTTTTCTTCTTTTCTTCTTAGAATGGTTTAGTACCCAGATTTGTTTTGTGTATGGAATTATTCACATGCGTTTTAGACAAAAATAAATTTTGAACAAATTCTGGCAAATTGTTTTTCATGCCCCACTTAGGAGCATTATGTTTTTTGGTCTGTGGGTCCATTCCTTTGTCTGTCTGTCCCACTTCAGGTTAAAGTTCTTTGGTCAAGTTGGTATTTGTTTGTTGAAGTTAAAGTTGAAGTCCAATCAACTTGAAACTTAGATCATATGTTCCATATGGTATATTCTTTCTTATTATGATGACAAATAAGAGTTTTGACTCCAATTTCACAGTCTATTGATCATAGAAAATGATAGTGCCCACTTCTGATTAAAGTTTTTTGTTAAGTTAGTATTTGATGAAGTTGAAGTCAAATCAACTTGAGACTTACATGTTCCCTATGATATGATCATTTTAAATTTAATTTAAAATTAGAGTGTTTACCCCTATTTCATAATCCACTGAACATAGAAATTGATAGTGCTAGCATGGAATCTGTGTACTTTTGACACATTCTTGTGAATGGGGGGTCCCCCTTTAGTGATCAATCTGTCTGTCCTTACGTCTGTCTGTAACAAATTTTGTCCCCTATTTATTTTTAGAACTAATATAATTGGACAATTTCCTAGCAGAAAGGTCATGTTAAAAAAACTTAGGATTCAGTTTATAACCCCAAGACCTATGGTAAAGATTGTGTCTGCTCTATATGTTGAGAACCCTTATGGTTTAAAAGTATATATATATACTAGGCATGTATATTAACCAATACCAGAGGGTGTGTCATAATGTATGTACAACTTTTAGGTCAAAGGTCAATATAAAAAAAAACTGGTTTAAGTTGACAACCCCATGTTCAATGGTAAAGATTGTGTCTGCTCTATTTTGAGAACCATTATGATTTCGAAATTTATACTTGACATGTATATTAATCAACACCAGAGGGTGTATCATAATGTATGTACAAATTCCTAGGTCAAAGGTCAAGATTAAAAACTTTCTTTCTAGTTGACAACCCCATGTCCTATGGTAAAGATACAAATTTTTCACCACACCTTATTCACAGAGATGGCTTCCATTTCAACTATGTCTAGTTTTCTCTGTTACTCTTATTTCAGGCACTTGTCATTGAAATAAATACTTAGTATATACTAAAGTGTGTGCACATCTCTAATTTGTTTGATATATGACCTTGACCTCATTTTCATGGTTCATTTGTCAATGTTAAGTGTTTGTGTTGGTCTCAGGTACTATAAGCAATAGGGCCATAATAATTGGTGTATAAAATGATTGTAAGGAGGGCATTACTGCCAATGAGAGAATTATCAGCCAAAGTTAAAATGAAGTGAAAGTAAACAGTCATTAGGATAAAAACCATACTGTAGTCAGCTATAAAAGGCTAAGACATTAACAAAATAGTGAAACAATTCATATAGAGAAAACTTAACCACAACATGATTTATGAAAAAAATATTACAGACAGGAAACAAAGACAACTGCTTAACTACAGGCTCCTTACTTGGGACAGGCATATACACAATGTTATGTATTTAGACACGTTTGAAGGCGCCAACAATCCCCTACCTGAGTCAGTGGTGTAGACCACAGCACGAGAACAAACTAAGAAAAACTAGATGGGAAACTGTAAAAAAGGCAACCACTCAATTACAGGCTCCTGACTTTACATCAATCCTTCTAACCTTTGACACTGGTTCAACAAAAAACCACAAACAAGCAATGACAATAGCTTAACTCATCAGATCGGTCCATAAGAGCTCAAATATATGGGATTCTTGCAAGGTCTACATGTCTCTCAGACAGGGTCAACTGATCTCTAACTAGTTTAAATTTATTGATCAGGGATCAAGGTTTAGATTTCGTGATAAAGTCAATTTTGCACTGAAAAGCATCCAATAATAAGCCAACAAAACTATAAGTTTATAAATTATTTCGTGCATTTATTATTGCGATAATGTCATTTTAGACTAAAATGCAATTTAGGAGATTTTATGCGATATTGAGAAAAATCCTGTATAAATCATATAAAAAAAACCTTCAAAATGACATTGGAATAATTTCTTAATTTAGAATATGGAAAGATTAAAATGTATACATGTCAGTCTGTCAAGGTTTACTTAAGGTTGGCCTCATTTTCTTGATATACTTGTCAATGTTAAGTTTTCATGATTACGTCGGTTTCTCAGATACTGTAAGCAGTAGGTAAACTATGTTAGTGTATATGGAATCATTGGAAAATAATCATGTATGTCTGGAATTGTTCATCTGACTGTGAACTCATTTTTATACGACCGCAAAAACATGTTTGCGTCGTATAATGCTATCATGTCGTATGTGTCGTCGTCCGAAGACGCATTTAGTTTCTGGACAATAAGTATAGTTTTAGTTAATGGATCTTTATGAAATTTTACCAGAAGGTTCAATACCACTAAAGGAAGGATGGGATTGATTTTGGGGTTAAGTTGAAGGAATAAGGAGCCAAAAAAGTGGGCCCAAAATAAGCATTTCTGTAGTTTTCGAACAATTACTTGTGTCTAAGTGTTTGAATCTCTCTGAAATTATACAACAAGTTTCCATACCATGAAGGGATGGTTAGTATTGACTTTGGGGGGTTATGGCTCAAAATGTTTGGGAATTAGGGGCACAAAAGGGGAAAAACTATGTTTTTATGGTCAATTGACAATTAAGACAATTTAAAAGCAGTGAAAGGGAGGTAACTCAAAAACATTAAACATATAATGTTTGGTATGTAGGGATTTACCTCCTTTGCACTACTTGTAAAATATATATAAAGAAATGTCAGGTTTTGGACTAATTGCCAAAAAAAGGGGGTGGTAGTAGTTTTTCAAATTTTTTTTTCCAAATTTTTGAAAAGTTTGAAGAAGAAATCTTTAATTGCACAATATTGCGCAATAGATTTGTAAGATCTTGAGATTTGTTTTGTATAAGAAACCCATAATCCAAATTCAGAGCTGTAATTTTAAATTTCCAGTCACGGGTTTTACATTATAATCCACTGTGGGTAATTAATTCATTACTGTTCAGAAAATTCGTTTGCAGACAGTTCCGTCTTCGTCGTTGTTATTTAAGTACCTGTACACACAGGCACTTGTTTCTATGCATGGGAAGGTCGACTATCCGTATATAAGCGACTATATACATGGATAGACTAATCGACCTTCCCATGGATAGATGTAAGTACCTATGTGTACACATCAACTTAATGCTGAATTTTATGGAAAAGGAACACAGTATTAAATTGTCCGTATTCAAATTGTGAAGGGTATTGAATTTTCAGCAGTGGATCAGTATAAAAATTGAATGAAGACTATACAGATGATCATGTTTAATAAGAGAAAAATGACCGTTAGACTTACATTGTTTTCTAGTGACCAATGATAAGCCGATACAAGCAAGTAATTACTGATGGTTTATTCCATATAGGAGATATCATCCCTGTATGGTGATTTTACCCAAATTTGTGTTTTTTGTGTGTGCAAAAATATTTAACAGGTAATAATATTAAAAATATATTTATTTTGTGTCTGAAAATTATGATGTGTCAAATATTTAATCCCAATCCAAATTCAGAGCTAGGTGTATTAAGTTTAAATGTACTGTGCACACTTAAAGTTGCGCCCCGCGTAAATTTTTAAAAAATGCGGTACTTATAGGTCCAACTGAGCTTTTCTGTTTTCGTTAACTTGTACAAGAACCTGAATTCTCCACTCAAACATTAATGTGCCACGTACATTTAACCAATTAAAGTTGGCCAGAATCATGATAAGGTATTGTGTTTAAATAATGTACGTGTCCCGCGATGACCCTACCTCCCAACCAACATGGCTTAAAACATGAAAACCTCTATTGTAATAGGGAAACTCTGAAAATGGCAGAAATGTACAGTGGACTCTTTATATGAACTCTTGCTCTTTATTGAATATTTTGCCTTTTTTGCCTTTGATCTCGAAAACAAACCGTAAAAGACAGATAGAAACTGTAAGCAGCAAAAGTGATCAGGAAGACAAGGTTTGAATAGGGAGATGTGGTATGAGTGCAAATGAGACAACTCTCGATTCAAGTCACAATTTGTAAAAGTAAACCATTATAGGTCAAGGTACGGTCTTCAACAGATAGCATTGGCTCACACCGAACAGCAAGCTATGAAGGGCCCCAAAAATACTAATATAAAACCATTCAAACGGGAAAGCCTAAATCATATACTAGTATTTACTTTTTTATATGCTCTCTAGACTGTAAAACTGACAAGTGAAATTTTAAAAACATTTCAAACACTTTTTAAAAAAAATCGCTGATGTTTTTTTTAAACGTAAGTGTTTTGGAATAAACATGTGTGCTTTTGACAATTTTTTTCTGTATATCATTAAACACTTGTGTTTTATTTTAAACAGTTTAATGTTAACCATGCCCGGAAATTTAGGAATGATCCATGTATACTTGTCGCTCCTTTAAATAAACTTATTCTAAAAGGTTACCTATTCAACACTGTAATAAGATTATTGAATATTGTTTTTATTGGTATAAATATTTTTATTTTGTTATCAGTAAATTAAAAGCCAACTAAATATTACTAGTATGCTATATACATATACATATTCATGGATCTACAATCTGTCGATATACCTGTAACTTGGCATTGCACAAGGCTATGTTTTTCTCTGGCTGTTTATGACGTCTTTACACTAAATCCATTGGATGTTGGATGTGTACGGATTGATAGTTTAGTCTTAGATACATGTTTTTTTTTTATTAGTTGTTAGTGGCTTTGAACTATAGCTGTCAGATAACTGTGAGTACTCTCAGATCTGTTCATTGTGTCTTTTTGTGTCGGGATGTATAAGTACCCGGCCACGTACACTTGTATTTTTTGTCCATCTGATGAGTTAAGCCTTTTTCAACTGATTTTTATAGTTCGTTCTTATGTTGTACTGTTATACCACTGTCCCAAGTTAGGGGGAGGGTCGGGATCCCGCTAACATGTTTAACCCCGCCACATTATTTATGTATGTGCCTGTCCCAAGTCAGGAGCCTGTAATTCAGTGGTTGTCGTTTGTTTATGTGTTACATAATTGTTTTTTTCCCTTTTTTTACATAAATAAGGCCGCTAGTTTTCTCGTTTGAATTGTTTTACATTGTCTTATCGGGGCCTTTTTAGCTGACTATGCGGTATGGGCTTTGCTCATTGTTGAAGGCCATACGGTGACCTATAGTTGTTAATGTCTGTGTCATTTTGGTCTTTTGTGGATAGTTTTCTCATTGGCAATCATACCACATCTTCTTTTTTATAATGACAGTTAAGAAATAGCCCAATTTATAATAGTTTAGCGATTTGTCAACATAAAGTCGAGTGATCATCTTCAATAGCAAAGCCAGACACTTTGAATAGTAAGAAACGTCATTAAACTAAATCTTTAAACCATGCAATTCAGATAAAGAAAACTTAATTCCTGTTCTTTTTGGTATATGATTTCCTATGGCTTTTATATATAGGAGTATTTCGATATAAACTACATAACTGTTTTTCTGAAATGTACAAACACAGAGCAAAATAACCTGCAATACAATAAAACAAGGATTTTCAACGGTCATGAATTATATTCTATTGCACCATGCCAGTACTTGACTGAGAGAGTGCCAAGGTTCACATAGACCCAGGTTCGAGGGCACTCGGGAAAATGAGGGTCCTTAGCACGTCTAGCCAAGTTTTACTTTATAATTAGTATTTACAAATAAACTAAATGTTTATTTTTAGCCGCCATGGCGTTATTAGTTTATTTTCAATCTATAGATAAGTTTGACTGTCCCTCTGGTATCTCAGTTTGTCCGTCTTTTATATACTTTTGGACAATATACATATAAAATTAATGTATGTTGATAAGCATGTATCAAATAGTTTATCCCCAGTAATACATGCTATAAATGTTTTACGATAATTTCTGAATGATCGATGTATAGAAAGCAGTGCTTGTTTTAAATTCCATCCATCCATCTCTGTGTCTCTATGATAAACCAGCTTGAAGCGATGGCTTTAAAGTTAGGACTATGAACAAAGCACAGAAACATGTATCATATGGGTTAGTCCAAATAATTATGACGTCTGGCAAGGCTATTTTAACTTTTTTCTGGGACGCCTTCCTACAACGTATGATCACGTATGGGTTAACCAGAGACATATAATAACCAGAGACATAATATGTCTCTGGGTTAACTTACAGATTCAAGTAATTCATATTCAGTTTTAATCTCATTCTGAGCCTGACAAAGTTAAGTGCCGGAGTAAAGTTAATTTTCAAAACAACTATATATCTTCGTTTTGTCATTAGCCCAATTAATTTTGGCAAACAACAAATTCAAAGTCATTATTTTTGTAAACATGGTAAACGTGATCTGTTTTACCGCGTACAATCGCACCGAACGTTTGTCACAGGTCATTTGTTTCAATGTATACTGAAACGTGACGTGTCTATTCCTACTAACATGCGCGTTTTATTTACTCCATTTCAACAACTTCCTGTTTGAATATATAATATACAAGGTTATAGATATTGTAACCCGGACTGTAACCTCGCATTTGTGCGCATGCGCGGCCGGAATTGGGCGGATCCGGTTATTTCTACTTTCACTTTTTGAAAAAAAATCTCCTATGTGGAGATAGATTTGTACGCTTTTATCTATACTATTAAACGAGAAGACCTCATTTTTGGTGTCGCTTCTCTCCTTTCCACAATAAATTAATCAACACGCCTCTGTGTCCTATAGGTACAGTGCATAGTCGCATTTGTCATCCATTCATATGATTATTCAGATTGAGTTATTTTGGGAGAAAAACGAGAAAAAAGGCATCCGGATATTGTCCCGTCATTGGACAAAATTTTAAGTCAGATTAGACTTCCGGTCTGCGTTTTTCTGTATACATACCAAGAACAAGTGTATTTTCAGAATTCTATCTGTTATCATTTTCAAGTTTACTATCCACGGCGGTCACAGAGTTTATTAAATAGAGAGGGTCTGTATACTATATCAATGACCACCATGGATCGATTAGTAAACTTAGAATTGAAAGTAAATACACTATATTTATATAGTAATGAATGTTCATAATATACAGATAAGCGCTAAAAATATTCATGTGAACTTTTGATACCTTTTCTGAAATTCTCCAGTCATTAAATCTTTTACAAAATTCATTGATTACAAAAAAAAGAAGATGTGGTATGATTGCCATGTTGAGACAACTCTCCACATGAGACCAATATGACACAGAAATTAACAACTATAGGTCACCGTACGACCTTCAACAACGAGCAAAGCCCATACCGCATACTCAGCTTCAAAAGGCCCCGAACTGACAATGTAAAACAATTCAAACCAGAAAACTAGCGGCCTTATTTATGTACAAAAAGTGAACGAAAAACAAATATGTAACACATAAACAAACGACAACCACTGAATTACAGGCTTCTTACTTAAATGTTCATAACATACTAAATGAAAATTATGTTTATATTGAAATTGATAGAAAACCAAAAATTGGGAATTTTGGAAATAAAGGAGGAGGGATAAAAAAAAAAAAAAGCATTTTCCTGTCCCAAATAACCTATATATGACTTATGATACTTTTGCTGAAATTCTCCAGTCATACAAAATTCTTCCAACAACACTTTACATACTTTAAACTACGCTCTGAATGCCCGCGATTTCGCGGGTGTGTTCTAGTTTACATTTATCTGCGAAAGAAAATACACGTCGTGCTCATTTGCTGAAGTGGCTCTCTTTCGAGTCCTTAAGAGCACACATAACAAAAACATGTGAAAGGTTTGAAAAATAATGCATTGTAACAATGAAAACATACATGATCAACTCAAAATGCAAAATAACATTTTAACTAGGAAAGGAGGCTTCACCCCCCCCCCCCCCCCTTTTCCTTTTCCTTTTCAAACTACAAAATGTGATCTGGTTCAAAAGAGTCCGACAATAAATACTTTTCATGTGTAATTATCATGTCAGTGTTCATAGGAGGTGACCAAATGATTTCTTGCGGCGTCCAGGAAGTTTTAAAAAGATGGATATGGATCATGCATGTATATGGGGGGAGAGGACCTTTATCGGGACTCCAGGATCTGGTGTTTTTAGGCTCAGGATTTTGGGATCTATAATGAGATACGGGAATTCTATTTTTGAATTTCTGGATGTCAGAATTTAAATTTATTTAAAAATCGGGATTTCATGTTTAAGGGATCAGGACCCCTCCTACCCCTGGTCATGTATGAGGGTGATACTTGTAATCCCTGGGAAATCTGGAAATCACAAATAACCGTAAAAAAAATTGGCAAATGACGTTTATAACAGTAGTTTTGGGTGCATGACTATAAAAATGTACACATTCCTTTAGGTGATATCAAAATCAATTAATTTTGACACTGTCAAGAGTGGATAAATATGGTATTGCAAGAGATTAGGTGGTGAAATCTGTTTTTCTGTCTTCATGTCGTCACAATGGGAATTTCAAAAGCCTGAAAATTTGACATCATAATCAAATATTGACCAATGAACAACTAAGATAAAACTAAACACACCTAGATTAAATGAAAATAATCATCAGGTCGGGAATGCCATAAAACGAGTTGAAAAAATCTTCATAATAAAAAAAATATTTATTTTTTATCACCAATGTAAACATATATTACCAATTGTATATATATATATCACCATTGCAAACATCTATCACCAGTGTATATATCTATCATCCTTCTGTTTTTATATGTATCACCAATATAAATATCTATCACCTCACTTTATTTATCACTACACTCTATATCACCAATATATTAAAATCTCCACACTGAATATATATAACACCACTCTGTATATTTATCACCACTCTATTAATCTATCAACACACTATTTAATCATCACCATTCTGTATTAATCACCACTTTGTTCAACACTGTATATCTCTATCACCATTCTATCACTACTCTTTATATATCTGTCACCAGACTATATATCTATCCCCACACTTTACATATCCATCAACCCACTATATATTTTTCACCATACTTTATATATCTGTCACCATACTTTAAATATCTGTCACAATACTTTATATATATGTCATTACACTTTATATATCCATCACCTCACTATATATATCTGTCACTATACTTTATATATCTGTCATTACACTTTACACTTTATATATCATTCAACACACTTTATATATCTGTCACCATACTTTATATATCTGTCACTATACTTTATATTTCTGTCATTACACTGTATATATCAATCACCAGACTCTGTCACCACACTTTATATATCTGTCACCAGACTTTATATATCTGTCACTATAATTTATATATCTGTCTTTACACTTTATATATCTATCACTACACTTTATATATCTATCCCCACACCTTATATATTTATCACCTCACTATATATATGTCACCATACTTTATATATCTGTCACCAGACTTTATATTTCTGTCATTATACTTAACATATCCATCACCACACTTTATATATCTACAATCACCTCACTATATATAGATCCGTCACCAATATATCCATCACCACACTTTATATATCAATCACCTCACTATATATATCTATCACCTGATCACTTTATATATCAATCACCTCACTATATATATCTGTCACCATAATTTATATATATGTCACCACACTTTATATATCTGTCACCTCACTATATATATCTGTCATTACACTTAACATATCCATTATCACACTTTATATATCCATCACCTCCCTATATATATCTATCACCTCACTTTATATATCTGTCACTAAACTTTATATATCTGTTATTACACTTTGTATATCTGTTCCCATACTTAATATATCTGTCACCAGACTTTATATTTCTGTCAATACACATAACATATCCATCACCACACTTTAAATATCAATAACCTCACTAGATATATCCATCACCACACTTTATATATCAATCTCCTCACTTTATATATCTGTCACTTTACTTTATATATCTGTCATTACACTTTATATATCATTCAACACACTTTATATATCTGTCACCATACTTTATATATCTGTCACTATACTTTATATATCTGTCATTACACTTTATATATCAATCACCAGACTCTGTCACCACACTTTATATATCTGTCACCTGACTTTATATATCTGTCACTATACTTTATATATCTGTCATTACACTTTATATATTGTAACGCCTCTGGTCTAGCATTACGTAGCTCATATTTAAATGTGTGTGTGTGTGTTTACTTGCTTAACACTAGAACCTTGGTAGCAGGCCTTTTATGAACTTTCACTGGTAATCGTGAAACATGCAATGGTAACTTGCAAACCTTGGTAGCTGGACTGAGTAATCTAAGACACCGGTTTCTTATTCATTTCAAGACAAAATATAACAAAAACAGTTATAAGTTTAGCAATGACTATTTAATCAGTCATAAATCAATATATATATGTTATATATAAATATCCCAAAGCAAAAACGGTTCAGAGCCCCCCTTGGATGTTAATCGTCGTGCGTAAACATGGGAAAGTGGTTTTACTATTTATAGTATTATAGTAAATAATATAGGTCACTTGTCAGGTCGTAAATATCCTAAAAATCGGGGTTAACATTAACCTGGTAATGGTTCACAAGTGGTATATGGCTCTGGTAATCATGGTATCTCTATCAAAATGGTCAAGGTAATGTGAGCTGAGCTGTCCAGAATCGTCTGCTACAACCGTTTATATAGTCCGGAAGTCCGCGGACACAGAAAGTGTGTCCGTAAAATTAACGTAGCGATTGGTTGTAATTCTGAATATACATGATACCGGGTTCTGGAAACTAGGTTATCTCTGTCCATTCCGATTGGTCCTTAAAACCGGAAGTTCCCACGGCAATAATATGGAACATGGCGCAAAAACAAATAGAACTACACAACTGTCGAGGGAAAAGGGGAGATATGGGCTTATCAAGAATAACCCTTAGTGGGAACGTACCCTGGTTACAATATAGACCCTTAACGTGATTGAATAAAACAGGTGAGCAAAAGGGACAAGCGATATACAGGTCAAACTAAAGCTGGGATCATGTCAAAGTACCCCCCTGGTCAAACAGTGAGAACGAACCCTGTCCTATCAATATTTCCCATAAACAATAATATAATACATACAATACAATACGGCCGCGATACCTGAAATATAAAGTGTTCATAGGCATAGTCCTTCCGTTCATAATATAACAGTGCAGCTCAGAGTAACGGAATACGAAAATGAAAGTAAAGTAGAAATGAACTCTCTGAGCAACACAAGAAAAGAAAGAAACATGATACATGTAAACCTATCAATCTTAACTCCTACCCTTAGGCATAACAATATCTACCCCTACACTTAATATATTTAACACCTCACTATATATATGTCACCATACTTAATATATATGTCACCATCTTTATATATCTGTCACCATACTTTATTTATCTGTCACTATACTTTATATATCTGTCATTACACTTTATATATCCATCATCTCACTATATATCTGTCACCATACTTTATATATATCTGTCACCATATTTTATATATCTGTCACTATACTTTATATATCTGTCATAACACTTTATTTATCCATCACCTCACTATATATATCTGTCACCATACTTTATATATCTGTCACCAGACTTAATATTTCTGTCAAAACACTTAACATATCCATTATCACACTTTATATATATCAATCACCTCACTCACTCACTATATATATCTATCACCTGATCACTTTATATATCAATCACCTCACTATATATATCTGTCACCATACTTTATATATATGTCACCTCACTATATATATCTGTCACCATACTTTATATATCTGTCTCCATACTTTATATATCTGTCATTACACTTAACATATCCATCACCACACTTTATATATCCATCACCGCAATATATATATATCTATCACTTCTCTTTATATTTCTGTCACCAGACTTTATATCTATCCCCAAAATTTATATATCTACCACTTCACTATATATCTGTCACCATACTTTATATATCTGTCACCAGATTAAATATATCTGTCACCAGATTAATTATATCTGTCACTATACTTTATATATCTGTCATTACACTTTATATATCCATCACCTCACTATATATATCTGTCACCATACTTAATATATCTGTCACCACACTTCATATTTCTGTCAATACACTAAACATATCCATCTTCACACTTTATATATCAATAACCTCACTATATATATCCATCATCACACTTTATATATCAATCACCTCACTATATATATCTGTCACCATACTTTATATATCTGTCACCATACTTAATATATTTGTCACATACTTTATATATCTGTCACCACCCTTAACATATTCATCACCAGATTTTATATATCCATCACCAGACTTTATATATCCATCACGTTACTATATATATCTATCCCTACATTTTAAATATCTTTTACCACACCTTATATACTGTCACCGGACTTTATATATCTATCACCACACTTTATATATCTGTCACCACACCTTATATATCAATCACTCTATATATCTATCACGTTACTATATATATATATATATATATCTATCACCTCACTTTATATATTTATCACTACACCTTATATATCTCACCAGACTTTATATATCTGACACCACACTTTATTTATCTGTCACCACACTTTATATATCTGTCACCACACCTTATATATCTGTCACCATACTTTATGTATCTTTCACCCAAATTAATTTATCTGTCACCCCACTTTATTTATCTATTACCACACTTTTTATATCTATCACCACACCTTATATATATGTCACCATACTTTATATATATGTCACCACACTTGATATATCTGTCTTCACACTTAATAAATATTTCAGCACACTTTTTATATCTGTCACCAAACATTATATATACATCACCACACCTTATATATCTATCACCTTACTTTATATATATGTCACCACACTTTATAAATCTTTCACCACACTTTATATATCTATCACCTCACTTTATATATCAATCACCTCACTTTATATTTATCTCTCACTAAACTTTATACATCTATCACCCCATTCTTCATTTATCACTACACCATTCATCTGTCACTACACATTTTATATCTGTCACCACACTTTATATATCTGTCACTACTCTTAACATATTCATCACCACACTTAATATATCCATCAGGTCACTATATATATATATATCTATCAACTCATTTTATATATCTATCACTATACTTTATATATCTATCATCAAACTAAATACATCTATCACCTCACTCAATATATCTGTCACCACACTTTATAAATCTGTCCCCACACTTTATATATATATATATATAGATATAGGAAGATGTGATGTGAGTGCCAATGAGACAACTCTCCATCCAAATAACAATTTAAAAAGTAAACCATTATAGGTTAAAGTACGGCCTTCAACACGGAGCCTTGGCTCACACCGAACAACAAGCTATAAAGGGCCCCAAAATTACTAGTGTAAAACCATTCAAACCGGAACACCAACGGTCTAATCTATATAAACAAAACGAGAAACACGTATATATTACATAAACAAACGACAACTACTGTACATCAGATTCCTGATTTAGGACAGGTGCAAACATTTGCAGCGGGATTAAACGTTTTAATGGATCCAAACCTTCTCCCTTTTTCTGAAACAATAGCATAACATCACAACATAGAAAAACATACGATAAAATATCAATTGGCAGACTTTACTCAATCAAAAAACGTATGATTACACAATATATTATATATATCACCACCCTTCATATATCAATCAACTAACTTTCACCTAACTTTATATATATCTGTCACCACACTTTATAAATCTGTCACCTTTTTTTATAATTTGTCACTACACATTAATTAACATCACCTCATATATCTATAACCATACCCAATATACCACTTTTTATACATTTGTAACTACACTTCATATATCTTATGACCTCAATTTATGTATCTATCACCACACTTGCTATTATCTATCAACACATATAATATATCAATCACCTCTCTTTATACATCTGTTACTACACTTTACATATCTATAACCCTACTTTCTTTATTTATCACCTCACATTCTTTATATATTACCTCACTTTCTTTATCTATCACCACACTTTTTTTATTTATCACCTCAATTTTTATATCCATCACCTCATATGATATAGCCATCACCACAGTCTATATATTTATCACCTAACATGATATCTTAACTTCATTTATCTATCACCAACTTCTATATACATATCACCTCAATTCAATTTATTTTTGTCTATCCCCATACTTAATATGTTTGGTTTATCCTCTTACTGTATAAGGCTATCACAACTCTATGTGTATCTGTTAAAACCATGTTTATACCAATTTGAAAATGTATATAAGCATACTAATGACTAATGTATATTTACAGCAATCTGTGTATGTTTGCTGAAAACTAAAAGTGATTCAGTTCGGCACCTATCATTGTAACTATTTGTTTGTCAGTATGGTTGATTATGTTGCACAATCATACACATTTCAATTTTGAAAACTATTATTGTCATCGTAGAAAAGACTGGTGTTTGTGTGTGTATCTTTTCAGAAAATGGATGGGATTCTCATTGCTATATAGAGATATTTGAAAAACAAACAGAACATATTAAAGCACACCACATGACTGATATCTGTATAGTATATAAATACAGCCTAGCGATATATGTAGGACTGTATCTGTAGGACACCAAATTGAGGAATAGATATCTATGACCACACTCTACATATCTATCACCACTCTGTATAATTAATCACCTTACTGTATATATCTATCACCACTCTGTATCATCAATTGTCATAGTGTATATATCTTTCACCACTCTGTATCATCAGTCACCATATTGTTTATCTCTATCAGTATCACCACACTAGACATCTATCCCAACTCGTTATCACCAATTACCATACTGTATATAGCTATCACCTCTCTGTATGTATCTATCACCACTCTGTATCATCAATCGTCATAGTGTATATATCTTTCACCACTCTGTATCATCAGTCACCATATTGTTTATATGTATCACCACACTAGACATCTATCCCCACTCTGTATCACCAATTACCACACTGTATATAGCTATCACTTCTCTGTATGTATCTATCACCACTCTGTATCTTCAGTCACCATATTGTTTATATGTATCACCACTGTGTATCATCCTTCACCACTCTGTATCATCAATCACAACATTGTATATATCTATTATCACTCTGTATCAGTTTTCACCTCTCTGTATATATCTATCACCACTCTGTATCATCAATCATCACACTCTATATTTAAAAAAGAAGATGTGGTATGATTGCCAATGAGACAACTGACAACTACCAACAAAAAGACCAAAATGACACAAACATTAACAACTATAGGTCACCATACGTCCTTCAACAATGAGCAAACCTGATACCCCATAGTCAGCTATAAAAGTCCCCGATAAGACAATTTAAACGAGAAAACTAATGGTCTTATTCATGTTAGAAAAAAATAAAAGAAAAACAAATATGTAACACATAAACAAACAACAACCACTGAATTACAGGCTCCTGACTTGGGACAGGCACATACATATATAATGTGGCGGTGTTAAACATGTGAGCGGGATCCCAACCCTCCCCTAATCTGGGACAGTGGCATAATCTAGTATCACTCTATCATTAATCACCTTACTTTATATATCTATCAACACACTATATACATCTATCACCTAACTCATCATATGTCACAACACTTTATATATCTATCACCACACTTTATATATCTATCATCACACTTTATATATCTATCATCACACTTTATATATCTATCATAACACCTTATACATCTATCACCTAACTGATCATATGTCACAACACTTTGTATATCTATCACCACCCTGTATATATGTCACCATACTTTGTATATCTATCATCTCAGTCTATATAAGTAAGACCTCATTTTATTAATATACCACCTCATTTTATATCACCTTATTTAATATATCTATCACCACACTGTACATCTACCACTACATTTTATATCTCTATCACCTCACTTTATACATATAGCACCACACTGTTTATCTGTCACCACAATTTGTATATCTATCCTCTCACTCTATCATCTCACTTTATATATCTTTCACCTTAATTTATATATCTATTTCCTCATTTTATATATATACTAGAACACACCCGTGATATCATGGGTCCGTGACTGAATTAAAGTATATAACTATGCGCAAGACTTATTTTTGTATTAGTATTGTCATCTGATAAAGTCATGCCGATTATAAGATATAGCTATCACAGTTTTCTCTGCTTTCAAATCTTTCTGTTTGAACCCGTCTAACTGGAACTAATCAATTATTGGTAATATTAATTATTTGGAAAATGAAAAGTCCTGGGATGGAGTATTTGTTTTATCAACAGCATTGTCCTATATTAGTTATAAATAAAGTTGAATTATTTGATTCGCTGTTTTACGTCATGCCCGCTAACAAATTGAAAACTGTACCTATACGCCTTATTTTTAGTATTCGTATTGTTATCTTATAAAGTCTTACTGATTAAAATACTACAATAGGTAACAATTTGACAATTTAGTATTGTCAACCCTGTGATTATGACCCGTGTATACAGCATATCCTGAATACACCGTTTGGTGGTGCGCCTGTCAAATGCAGAAAATTAAACAGATGAATATACTATTGGTATCGGTATCGGACTCGACCCGGAACTTCTTAATTATTAGCAATATAAATAACGTGGAAAACAAAAGGGCCTGGAGTGGTGTAATTTTTAATCTACACCTTTGTACTATATTATTTATATATAAAGTTGAATTCTTTGATTCATCGTTTTTACGTGATGACAGCTGACAAATTGGACCTCGTAATTTTAGTATTATAGATGACATCCTTGAAAATATTTTCTTGACCTCACTGTTGATAATTTTTCACCATATTTTATATATGTATCCCCTCCACATATGTATCTTTTAACTAAATGCACTGCTTAAATCAATCACAACACCATTGCTATATATGTCACCACACAGCATATATATATATATATATATATATATATATATATATATATATATATATATATATATATCATCCTTTTGTTTATATATCATCACACTGTATATATCTTTATACTATTCTGTGGATCCTTTACCTCACTGTATATATACACATAATCCCACTATAACTAAGTCCACACTTATCACCTATCTATATCTTTTTATCACCATCATATCATATTTATAGTAACACAATGATTATATCTATCATCATTATTTATCTATTTTTCACCAGACTGTATACTATAACTTGTTGTATCTTCTATAAGTCAGAGAAATGTACTGGTCATTGTATAATTTACAGTGGAAGGAGATATGCAGATATGCAATGTCCACTGAGATATGTTTGTATAAGCTTGTATACTAATCATGTAGCAATTATCAAATTGATTATTTATATTTGTGTTCTTCTTACAGAAATACCAAACAACATTTTGCAAGGATTTAGAGGTCATTGGTGAAAATGGAAGAAAGGACATAGGTACATCTAATTTTAAATGAAATAACAAGAATAGTTAAATGATTTACAAACAAGCAGCACTCAGCAATAGTGATGGTAAAGTATTTTTATAAAATGATACTCAAAAAAAGATATATAAAGTGTGGTGTTTAATATATTCCTCCATTGCTACAGTCGCTGCATTCATCACCACACTCTCCATATATATCCCAACAGTCTCAATAGCTACCCCCATACTATGATCATTTATCCCAACAGTCTCAATAGCTACCCCCATACTATGATTATATATCACTACAGTCTCAATAGCTATCCCCATACTATGATTATATATCACTACAGTCTCAATAGCTATTTCCATACCATGATTATCTATCACTACAGTCTCAATAGCTATTCCCATACTATGATTATATATCACTACAGTCTCAATAGCTATCTCCATACCATGATTATCTATCACTACAGTCTCAATAGCTATTCCCATACTATGATTATATATCACTACAGTCTCAATAGCTATCTCCATACCATGATTATCTATCACTACAGTCTCAATAGCTATCCCCATACTATGACCATCTATCACTACAGTCTCAATAGCTACCCCCATACTATGATTATCTATCACTACAGTCTCAATAGCTATCCCCATACTTTGACCATCTATCACTACAGTCTCAATAGCTATCCCCATACTATGATTATCTATCACTACAGTCTCAATAGCTATCCCCATACTATGATTATCTATCACTACACTCTCCATTCTGATGCCAACAGTCATTATGTATATATCATAATAATCTCTATGTATATATCAGGATAATACAAAAGCTTCCCTTTTACTTTATTTATCAATCACCTCACTTTATATATCAATCACCACACTCTCTATATATATCCCCATACTCTCTATATATATCCCCATACTCTCTATATCTACCCCAAAAGTCTCTCTGTATATCTCCACATAATAAACACCTTAGATTACCTTACTTTATTTATCAATCACCTCACTTTATGTATCAATCACCACACTCTATATATATATCCCCACCAACTGTGCAAGGGCTGTATAGCCAGTCAAGGTCGCTAAAAACTTCCATTTGTTTGTTATATATCCCCAACTCCCAATATCTGCCTCAAAAGTCTCTCTGTATATATCTCCACACAATAAACAACTATCACCTTACTTTATATATCAATCACCACACACACACTCTCTATATCTATCCTAAAAGTCTCTCTGTATATCTTCACATAATAAACACCCATCACCTCACTTTATTTATCAATCACCTCACTTTATATATATCAATCAACACACTCTCTATATATATTCCCATACTTTCGATATCTATCCCCACAGTTTCTATGTTTATGACTGAATTATATACACCTATCACCTTACTTTATTTATCCATCACCTCACTTTATATATCAATCACCACACACTTTCTATATATATCCCCATACTCTTGTTATGTATCCCCACAGTCTCTATGTTTATGACCACATTATAAACACCAATCACCTTACTTTATTTATCCATCAACTCACTTTATATATCAATCACCACATACTCTCTATATCTATCCCCATACTTTCGATATCTATCCCCACAGTCTCTATGTTTATGACCACATTATAAACACCTATCACCTTACTTTATTTATCCATCACCTCACTTTATATAACAATCACCACATACTCTCTATATCTATCCCCATACTTTCGATATCTATCCCTACAGTCTCTGTGTTTATGACCACATTATAAACACATATCAACTTACTTTATTTATCCATCACCTCACTTTATATATCAATCACCACACACTCTCTATATCCATCCCCATACTCTCAATATCTATCCCACTAGTTTCTATGTTTATGGCCACATCATAAACACCTATCAGTTTCCTGTTTTTATCAATCACATCAAACTCTCTATATACGTATAATATGCCCATAATCTCCATATCTATCCCCACAGTCCATATGTTTATGACCACTTTATAAACACCTTTCACCGTACTTTATATACTTTCACCTCGCAAAAATTATCAATGACCACACACTCTCTATATCTAACCCAGAAGTCTCTATGTTTATCTTCACAACATAAACACCTTTCACCTTACTTTATTTATCAATCACCTCACTACATATATCAATCACCACATACTCTCTATATATATCCCCATTCTCTCTATATTTACCCAAAATTCTCTATGTATATATCCACACAATATATCATATCACCTTACTGAAAATACCAATTACCTCACTTTGTAAATCAATTGCTCATTTTATATGTATCACCTCACTCAAAATATCTATCAGCTCACTGTTAATATTTTCACCTCAATATATACATTATGTCTTTCACACCACTGGGTATATCTCTCAACTTCCAACTTGAAAGTGGATATGAGTATGATAATAATCCATGTTTCTGTACAGAAATCTGTTTATGTTAATTTAGATTTTAAACTTAAAATGACTCAATGTGACACCTATCATTGTTATTATTTTTTTTCTTCAGAAAAGTGAAACAAGATTTTTGATAGATAGAAAATAGAAGAAAAGGAAAAGGTAATCTTCATTGAAATTTAAAGTAATATACATATGTATGTAAAGAGTTAATTAGCAAAGTATTATACATACGTATGTAAAGAGTTAATTAGCAAAGTATTATACATATGTATGTAAAGAGTTAATTAGCAAAGTATTATACATATGTATGTAAAGAGTTAATTAGCAAAGTGTTATACATATGTATGTAAAGAGTTAATTAGCAAAGTATTATACATATGTATGTAAAGAGTTAATAAGCACTTAAACAATCCTGGTTGAAATGAAATAATTTAAAAGAAATGTTTTTTAAGGTATAACCGCTCCAAAATGTCATGCAATATTTTATGTAAATATCATGTCAGGCATCTTTTCAGTAAAAGCAGCAAATATGATATACTAACTGGGGGTCAATGATTGTAACATTCAAAATGAGTAAACCTTATAAACATATTGTTTCAGTGTTATTGCACTTGAAGCATTGTCTACAGTATACATCTGCTGGCACACACATAATGTATATAGCACCACATATTATGTATCTACTGCCACACATAATATAATTATGGCCACATATAATATATCGACCGCCACACATAATAAATCAACACACTGTGTATATCTATCACCATATTATGTTTGTCTATCACCACACTATTGTTTATCACCACACTATTGTCTATCACCACACTATGTTTGTCTATCACCACACTATGTTTGTCTATCACCACACTATGTTTGTCTATCACCAAACTATTGTCTATCACCACACTACCTTTGTCTATCACCACACTATCTTTGTCTATCACCACACTATGTTTGTCTATCACCACACTATGTTTGTCTATCACCACACTATCTTTGTCTATCACCACACTACGTTTGTCTATCACCACACTATGTTTGTCTCTCACCATTCTATGTTTGTCTATCACCACACTTTATATTTTAATCATCACAGTTGTAAAGCAAAGAAAAGTAATTACCCAAGAAAAAAATGATTTGAACTTTAAATGATTGGTCGCACAAATGAATTGTATTTCTATAAGTTTTACATTTTGATACTGTCTTGGGATTCTGCCATTGCAGTGATGAAACACTCCTATTTGTCCTTAGATGGAAAACAAATGACAACTGTTTGGGACTTTTAAATTTTGTATTGTTTTGGAATAATTATTTATTCAACTGAACCATATTGTTATGTTTTAGGTTAAACAAGATTTAGTGCCTGCCACACAATTAAGAAAGAATGAGAGGCAAGAATGTCTACAGAACAGAGGAGATTATTTGTACTGCACTTCGATTTGTGTTATAGTTATATTCAATTAGTATTAAAGAGTTATGTACAATAAATCATGTTATATTATGTTCTTTAAAAAATACTTTATGTCAATTCTCCTTCTCATGCTTGGTGTTCTTTGACAACATTGGATTCTCTTAGTAAAGTGACAAATGCATATCTTTTTTAACCATTTTCTAACATGTGTATCTGTAACAACTAGAAGATGCAGAAGCAGTTTTAATATACCTTTATACTTGATTACCCTTTAACTGAATGTAGCTCCTAGGAAAGTTAGTGTTTAGAATTCTTTTTATAGGGGAGTCATATTCAGTTCCAAATAATTATTATTGAAGGAGCTATTCCCCTTGGAAATATAAATTATACGAAAAATTGCATGGAAAGCCTTTTCAAATCTACATCATTCATAGGATTGCTACGAAATTTATATTGAAGGTTTATCTTAGCAAGTATTAGGGTTAGATTGAAATTCATTTCAAATCCACTTTTTCACTATTAGTAATGTCCCTTGGAAATTAAATTTTTATAGGAAATTGCCTTATACATGTTTTATATCAAATGCACTTTTGGCAATTACAGAATGATTTTACATCAGACTAAACTGGATTGATTTTAACCTACTCACTTTCTAAATGTGTTGTCTACACTAATGACAGGGTTGGTTTTCTCCTTTGAACTACATTATACAATATTGTATGTGTTTTGCCATTGTTGAAAGTCTCCATTGGATAGTTATCTTCTTGATAAACATATCACATTTCAAGTTTTTAAGTTTTAAGCATGTGTAAAACAATGTTTAATTGAAAGATTACTTCAAGATTTTCTTCATGTATTACAATAACGCATGATATGGGTCTCCTTCCGTGACACAAATTAAGAACATGCAGAGCAAAAAGAATATGCTTGATTTGTATGAAGTAAAATAAAAAAATACAGAGCTCCTAGGAAAAGCAGAAATGGAACGTTCCTGATCAAAGGCAAAAACACATCAAACAGAATGCATAAAAGGTGAAATAAATGAATACTGAACTCCGAGTAAAAATTCAAAAAGGAAAGCAATCAAATGGCAAAATCAAATGATGAAATACATCAAATGATGAAATGCATCAAATGAATAAACAACAACTGTTATATTTGTATTTGTATTTGTATATTCCTGATTTTGTACCTGCATTCTCAAATGCAGAAAATGGTGGATTTAACCTGGTTTTATAGCGCTAAACCTCTCGCTTGAATGACTGTCACATCAAATTCCATTTATTTATAACAATGCTTAAAAAACGGACATATTTGGTATAATACCTGTCTTTTTACTGAAATGGTACAGACATTTTCTGATTTTGAAACTGGTGGCTTTAAACGAAACTGGTTTTATAGCTAGCTTAACCTCTCACATGTATAAAATTCGATTATATTGACAACAATGTGTAAAAAAAACTTACATTATAGTTGGTCGTTAATCCGCTCAAACTTGTATGTATTGCATGTGTTCTTAAGTATTGTCTAATTGTAAGGTACGTTAGTGTGTTTTGTCTGTGGTTCTCCTTCACAGTCTGAATGTATTGTCTGTGGTTCTTTAAAGTTATCTGAATGTAAATAGTCTGCACATGGTTTTTAAAACAGTCTTTGCATTTCTATGGTTGTAAGACACATCTAGTCTTTTTATTGTCTGTGAATTCCATATACAGTCTGTATATGTTTTGTTTATGGTTATGAGATATAGGCAATTGGTATTGTTTCGAATTCTAGGAACCAGTTTGTATCAGCCGTGGTTCTGAATATTTTTTTGTTTATTTGTATGTACTGAAACCATTGAAGAATTTATACAGTTGATTAGTTAAAACTTGTTTGTTACTCAAAAGACGTTATTTCATAATTTAGGTAATACTTGGATTTTATTATAAAGTTAAATATCTAATCCCGAAAGACATATGTCGAAAGAGTTGATCTCTTCATACTAGCATTGAGAAAATCAAGTCTTAATTATTCAAAGCAAAAAAATCATAAAGGTACCGTTAGATATTTTTAACTTGTTTGTAGTGAATGGAATCTACACGGTCTTTACTGTCTTTTGATAATACATGTTTGTTCATAACAACACCTGTGCACGAGCAAATCTAAGGGTAATTGGGAAAAAAATACAAAAAAATAGTCATGCGTTTATTCACTTTTTTTGCCGAACATTGATATTCAGTTTTCATGAAGAAAATGTCTTTTGATAATACACTTTTGTACAGAACACACGAACAAATCTATGGACAATGGCGAAAAATACGAAAAACTACAGTCATGCATTTTAACTTATTTGCCGAACATTAATATACAGTTTTATGGAGAAAATATATAGCTAACATGATTTCGTCATAGTTCTTTACAAGTATATATGCCGTATTCATCATTTTCCTGACCGAAGTGGACATACAATTATTAGTTGCTGATAATAAATGGCTATTTATAAGAAAAACTTCTATCATTTGATTGAAAATGTAGTATAGCGATTCAAAAAGTCACAACTATCAATCGATTTGAAGGGAACATACAGCAGATGCAGTTATTCAAAACCTCGCAGAAGTTAAGCTTAAGAGAGGCGATCGATAACAAAGGGACTTACAAACTGAGACGTAAAAAATAAAGGGACAACGCCAGGGATAAAAAAAGAAAAAGACCAAATCACAAACACAAACAACAGTTTTAAAAAAACATAAAAAAACTGAAGACTTAGCAACACAAACCACACCAAAAATCTTCACTGAATATATCTTTTTCCGTGGGTGGTTTAGAATTATTGAAGAAAGACTGATATTTGTTAATAATAGAGATACAGATAAAAAGATAAAAAAATATATATGTTGTGGAGTACCAACCAGAAGCCGCAAATATTTAGAGGATTTGATTTTTAACTGAAGATAGTCATTTTATTTAAGCAAATTGTCGACTCTCTCATATACACGGATCGTTGAATGTTCAAGGCATGATTTAAGCTCAGATCTGGTTGTGATATAAAATTACTTGACATAGATAACTTGCTATCATGAATAAAGATAATTTCACTCTTATGGAATTTAATTAAGTATTACCTCTTACGACTACCACATTTGTTTGTTACTAAATCATTAGCTGGAACAACTTTTCTACGTTTTCTGAGTACTTGATTTTTTTAATGGTATATATATTGATTAATTCCTGTTGCATAAAATTGAGAATGGAAATGGGGAATGTGTCAAAGAGACAACAACCCGACCAAATAAAAAACAACAGCAGAAGGTCACCAACAGGTCTTCAATGTAGCGAGAAATTCCCGCACCCGGAGGCGTCCTTCAGCTGGCTCCTAAACAAATATATACTAGTCCAGTGATAATGAACGCCATACTAATTTCCGAATTGTACACAAGAAACTAATATTAAAATAATACAAGACTAACAAAGGCCAGAGGCTCCTGACTTGGGAATGGCGCAAAAATGCGGCGGGGTTAAACATGTTTGTGAGTTCTCAAACCTCCCTTATACCTTTAACCAATGTAGAAAAGTAAACGCATAACAATACGCACATTAAAATTCAGTTCAAGAGAAGTCCGAGTCTGATGTCTGAAGATTTAACCAAAGAAAATAGACAAAATGACAATAATACATAAATATCAACAGACTACTAGCAGTTAACTGACATGCCAGCTCCAGACTTCAATTAAACTGACTGAAAGATTATGATTTCATCATATGAACATCAGGCACAATCCTTTCCGTTATGGGTTTAGCATCATACCATCATAACATATATGAGAAGAACATAACCCGTGTCATGCTAACAACTGTTTTTAGAACAAATGTTCAACGCCCAGCGACGAATATTTCACGCACAGAAGTCAGTAGTAAAATTAGTTAGAAGTTCAACTTGATACGTGTACATTTGTCATGATACATATGAATAAACTTTAAAAAAAATATATGACTAAACTTTGTAATTTGTTAAAACGTACAAGATACAAGATTTGAAGAAGTTTTCAATATATTTTTCTGTTTGTTTGCATTCAGTTATTCTATCAGTAATCATAGAAATGGATGTAGCATTAACAGATTTGCTTGACTAAAAATTAATTTAGCGTCTGTCCGATGTTCAGATTTATAACATATTTTACAATGAAATGAAGAAAATATCTTAATTGCTTATAACACTCTGTTAAATGTTTCGATGAATGATGATACTTTATAAACTATAACCTGTCGATCTTAAATGATCTTGAAGTTTGGTGTGCGAACACCAGCTGACATATGATTTACCCCTATAATGTTGGACTTTTCAATACCATGTTGAAAAAGGGTCAAGTGCTATATGGACAACTGATATAACTGTCGCATAATTAATTAAAAATTACTCCCCAACTTGGAACAAGTGTACCTGCTATTCAAAAAAGGAACACAGTGTGAAACGGCGTATTAAATTGAAGCAATATCGGTTATTCTGAAGACAAATCCTTTCTTGATTTAAATCAATACGACAGAGAGAACAGCCTTTCGTGTAACTGTATATTAACTCCTTAAGATTTAACCTAATTTATATAATAATTGAGATATAAGTAATGCCAAAACGAATAAAGATAACTACAATTATATTTTGAGCTTGCGTACCTGTTAATTTCAGGCTTTTCATTGGAATATAAGTGAATCTCCAAGTGTATAAAGTATACGCTATAAAAAATCTGATAAAAGAATGAGATGCTTAAAGATTATATGGTTAAGATTATGAGAAATTTTAATTTATTGTAATGGGAAAGTTTGATTTATTGTAATATAGGGTTTCAGAAAATGAGTGTAAAATCCATTAACATGTAATATGGTTAAGATTATAAGAAGGTATAAATTATTGTAATAAAGGGTTTTCAGAATTTATGGATAAATATTGGCAAGAATTTGTATAAACCGCAAAATCCTTCTTACTATACAAATCCTTAACACTGTGTATCTCTCAAATAAACCTATTGTAAAATACGTTCATGCTTCAAAAAATCTACTACAATATAAATTGCACTACAACATTAGAAAGTTAACATTATGCCAAAAGATTATTACATTTCGGTTAGGATTTTTAGAGTAGATGGTGATAATTACAACGAGTAATATAATGAGCAGATACATGTCCTACAAAAGTAAACACAAAGACAACTTGAAGATAAAAATCAGATAAAGAACTAACGGTTTATGTTTTGTGGGTGGTGCCAACATAAACGATACAATAGTTTGTGCAGATTCACAAATTCTGACCATAATCCTGCAATTTGTATTATATCAAATGTACACAAAGGATTGTAGGTGTTGTTTCTCGAATTAAGCTCATCCTGTCTACTGAACAAATTCTGACCATTATCCTGCAATTTGTATTATATCAAATGTACACAAAGGATTGTAGGTGTTGTTTCTCGAATTCAAGCACATACTGCCTACTGTATAAATGTACATTGATAGATTTCAGTTATACCTTAGTATCAATATAGCTCCTGTAGTCGGTAAACTCCCAAACGTGATCCTTTACAATAAAGGTTGTGGTTATCCATGTGAAATTGTTTAACATATAATCCCTTATTCTAATGATTTTGTATTATCATTGTGGCATATATCAAACTCATTCCTTCAGTGTATACATTCAAGTTTGTGGTTATATGTTTTTTGTCGAGCCTTCGACTTTAGTCGAAAAAGCGAGACTAAGCGATCCTACATTCTGTCGTCGGCGTCGTTGTCGGCGGCGTCCACAAATATTCACTCTGTGGTTAAAGTTTTTGAAATTTTAATAACTTTCTTAAACTATACTGGATTTCTACCAAACTTGGACAGAAGCTTGTTTGTGATCACAAGATAGTATCCAGAAGTATATTTTGTAAAAAAATAAATTCATTTTTTCCGTATTTTACTTTTAAATGGACTTAGTTTTTCTGTGGCGAAACATTACATTCACTCTGTGGTTAAAGTTTTTAAAATTTTAATAACTTTCTTAAACTATCCTGGGTTTGTACTAAACTTGGACATAAGCTTATTTATGTTTATAAGATAGTATCCAGAAGTAAATTTTGTAAAAAGATAACTCCATTTTTTCTGTATTTTTCTTTTAAATGGATTTAGATTTTCTTCCAGTTAACATTACATACAGTCTGCAGTTAAATTTTTCTTATTAGATTCATTAACTATCCTAGATATTTACCAAACTTGGACAGAAGGTTCTTACAATCATAAGATAGTATCAAGAGGAATATTTTTATTGATTTTTTTCCTCATTGTTGTTGAGCCTGCGATTTACAGCAAAAGTAGGCGAGACACTGGGTTCCGCGGAACCCTTAGAAATTTTTTTATTAAGTTAACCCATTTTAATTCATATTTCATAGTGAGTCTTTCTATGTTGTGATGTCACACTGTTGTTCTGTTAAGGGTTAAGCTTGGTACCTATCTAAAAAATTAATTCCGCTGCATTTGTTATTCGCCTGTCCTCATTAGGTACCTGATGTTCAGTGGTTGTTGTTTGTTGACGTGGTTCATAAGTGTTTCTCGTTTTTTTCATTTAGATAAATTCGTTTGTGTTCCCGTTTGAATGGTTCACAATAGTTTGGGCCCTATATAGCTTGCCGTTCGGTGTGAGCAAAAACTCTGTGTTGAAAACCGAACTTTGACTTAAACATGTTATAATTGGTTACTTTTACAACTTGGGACTTGGATGAAGATTTGTCTAATATCACATCTTGTTATATCTATATATGAAGGATTGTAGATGTTCCTTCTCAAATATCAACACTTACATCCTCCTTATTATAAAAAAAGAAGATATGGTATTGATTGCCAATGAGACAACTCTCCACAAGAGACCAAATCGACACAGAAAATAACAACTAAAGGTCACCATACGGCCTTCAACTATGAGCACAAACCACAGCTTTATAATTTTCCTGGAAATATTTCATATTCATGTTTTTTTTACATGTCTTGTAGTCAGTAAAATACAAAATGTGTATGAAGGATTGTAGATGATCTATCTCAAATATGAACGCTTGCAGCCTACTGCATAAATGTTGATGTAAAGATTTGATCCTTACTAATGTACCTAAGATTTTCTATTTATGAGTTTGACTGTTCCTCTTGTATATTTCGTTCCTCTTTAATATATATCTTGCAGTTGGGAAAATACCAAATATGTATGAAGCATTGCAGATTTTCCCTCTCAAATATCAACACTTGCAGCCTACTGTATAAATGTTTGTGGAAAGATTTCATGTACCTATATATCCCTTGCAGTGAGTAAAATATCAAATGTGTATGAAGCATTGTAAATGTCCTCAAAGTTTGACACTTGCAGCCTACTGAATAAATTTTCATGGAGAATTTCAACACATACAGCCTACTCTATAAGTGTCTTTTGGATATATTTCACCCTGACTAAAGTACCTATGCATGTCTAACCACATCTTCCTATATCTACTAACAGTCGATAACATATAAAATGTGCATAAAAGATTGTAGATGTTCCCTCTGGAATAATCTGAATATTTTAGGAAACCACTGACTCTATTTTATGAGCTTCATATACAATTATTTCAAGATTTTCCAAGTCTCCCTATCATAAGACTGTTTACATTTTCTTATCATCATCATAGACACAATTTTTATTTCTTGTCAATAAAGAGATGAGGAATTTCATTATATATACAGAAAAGCAATCATATAGGATTGTTGCTGGAAAATTGTCACATTGATACAAAGTACAGTTGGGTGCAGACCAAGCATTACATAAAGTAAACGCAAGTTAACGCGGCGTGCACATATTTCGTTAGTTAACTTTAAATTTCGCGTTTACTAGTAAACGCCCGTTTACTTTATTTACGTTAACGCGGTCAAAATGGAAATTTCTAATGTCTACTCGAGTAAACGCGCGTTTACTCTGTGTCCGTTTAGTCAGTAGTAAACGGCCGTTTACTTCAGATTTCACAAGTTTAATTTTACGTGCACGTAAAAGTAAACGGGCGTTTACTACAGATTTCTAAATTGTATTTTTACGTGCACTTGAAAGTAAACGCGCGTTTACTTTTCGCGTTAACTAATTGTGTATATTATAGAATAATCGTCGCGTGCATTTGTACATTTATTTATGTTGTTAAAATGACTTAATATTTTACGTATTTGTGTTTTAAACCTTAACATTCAAAAACACTTTTTATTACAAATATAAACATTTATTAATTGCAAAAAAAAAAATCAGTTCCAAAAACTTTCAACAGCAGCTTTTCTACTTTTTCTGTTCAAAATTTACATGTACAAATATCAACTTAAACTTAATATCCTCTCACGAATGTAAACTGAAAGTTTTGTAGGTTTTACAGTTCCAGGACGAATTTCCATTTTGTTCTTATATGCAATTATTAATTTTCAATAAATTAATTAATTAAAGAGGTGTCATTTCATTAAATGCAATCGTCAATATGTTGATCGAAAATGGACAGATGGATATTTTGATGTACCTTATCATGTGATATATTAGGTCAGTGTATCCAGGATACGAGGACAATCTGCGTTAACGCGCGTTTACTACAAACAGTAAACGGGCGTTTACTTTATTATACAAAATTGGAAGACACGCCTTTTTCGCGTTAACGCGAAGTAAACGCCCGTTTACTCTTTACAAAATTAGAAGACGCGCGGTTTTTGCGTTAACGCGGAGGTAAACGCGAAAGTAAACGCCCGTTTACTATTTATGTCTACTAAAATTTCGGAGTTAACGCAGAGTTAACGCGGCGTTTACATGAAGTGCACGCGAGTAAACGCCGCGTTAACTTTTAAGGCCCGTTTACATGTAATGCTTGGTCTGCACCCAACTGTAAAAGTTATAATAAAATTTTAGAACTTTTTATTTCATGAAAATCAAACCTAAATAACATAGAATGAAATATCCACTAAACTCAATACATGCATGGTACAATTCTAAATATTCAAATACATAAATGCATGAACAACGTATACACATTCTTAACTACACAATAAAACTGCTTTGATTTGATTTTAAACAGCCAGGAATCTGTTTACTTTCACCTTTTAGATAACATTTTATACATAGAACATAAAATGTATTCATGTAAATGAATTCTATGTTTGTTTCTTTAATGATAACCATTTTCCGAGTAGTAAAAAGTTCATCTTAAATGCTTTTTAAATCATTGCACGTCTTCAATATATAAGAACACAGTTCAGTTGTCCTCCACATTGCAGATATTTTATCCAAGAACAAATTACAATATTAATTAATTATAACAAAAACACAGATCTAAGCACAGTAAAATAGTCTCCCCTGTTCTGTAAAGAATTCTTGTTCGTATTCTTTCTTAATTGTGTGGCTGGCACTAAGTCTTGTTTAACCTACAAAATAATATATGGTTCAGTTGAATATATAATTAGTCCAATACAATACAGAATTTCAATTCCTCAAACAGTTGTTATTTATTTTCCATCTAAGAATAAAGCGTGTTTCATCAGTGCAAAAACAGAACATAATCCCAAGATTGTATCAAATTGTAAAATTTGTAATGCAGAAATACAATTCATTTGTGAGACCAATCATTTAAATGAAAAGTTAAAATTATTTTTTTCTTTAGTAATGACTTTACACAGAACCATGACTCAAATGATTTACCTTTTTGTTTTATGAAATGACAATGTGAGAGAAAACAAGGCTTCATCATAACTATTTCTTTTTATCAAGTATTGGTAATAAGAATGTGTTGGTGAATATGTAAACTGTGATGATTAAAATATATAGTGTTGTGATAGACAAACATACCGAAGTGATAGACATACATAGTGTGGTGATAGGTAAACAAAGCATGGTGATAGGTAAACAAAGCATGGTGATAGACAATAGTGTGGTGATAGACAAACAAATTGTGGTGATAGACAAACATAGCGTGGTGACAGACAACACATAGTTTCTTGATAGACAATAGTGTGGTGATAGACAAAAATATTGTGGTGATAAATACACAGACTGTGGTGAATGACTTCTGTAGTGTGGTGATTGATTATGTGTGGCGGTAGATATATTATATGTGGCCATAATTATACTATGTGTTGCAGTAGATACATAATATGTGGTGGAATATACATTATGTGTGTGCCAGCAGAAGTATCATGTAGACATAGTTACAAGTACAATAACACTGAAACAATATATTTTTAAGGTTTACTCATCTTGAATGATAGAATCTTTGACTGACAGTTAGTATACCATATTTGCTGCTTTTATTGAAATGATATCTGACATGATATTTACATAAAATATTGCACGATATGTTGGAGCAGTTATTCTTTAAAAAACATTTCTTTTAAATTATTTCATTTCAACCAGGATTGTTTAATTGCTTATTAACTCTTTACATACATATGTAAAGAGTAAAGTGTCTGTGTTGACATGAATATAAATTATTTGGTCATTTTTTATAAATTTCCTGTTTACAAAACTTTGAATTTTTCGAAAAACTAAGAATTTTCTTATCCCAGGCATAAATTACCTTAGTCGTATTTGGCACAACTTTTAGAATATTGGATCCTCAATGCTCTTCAACTTTGTATTTGTTTGATTTTTAACTATTTTGATATGAGCGTCACTGATGAGTCTTATGTAGAAACGAAACTTGCGTCTGGCGTACTAAATTATAATCCTGGTACCTTTGATAACTATGAGTAATACTTTTAATTTTAATGAAGATTACCTTTTCCTTTTTTTTCTATGTTCTATCTTTCAAAAATCTAGTTTCACTTTTCTGAAGAAAAAAAAATAATAACAATTGAGTCATTTTTAGTTTAAAATCTGAATAAACATAAACAGATTTCTGTACAGAAAGGTGGATTATTATCATGCTCATATCTACTTTTAAAATGATATAAATAGGGCTTTGAAAGGTATACCCAGTGGTGTGATAGAAATAATATATAAATTGAGGTGAAAATATACAGTGAGGTGATTGATTAATAAAGTAAAGGTGTTTAATATGTAGAAATATACATAGAGACTGTGGGGGGTAGATATAGAGAAGGGGTAATAGAAATAGAGAGTGTGTGGTGATTGATATATAAAGTGAGGTGATGGATAAATAAAATGAGGTGATAGGTGTTTATGATGTTGTCATAAACATAGAGACATTGGGGATAGATATTGAGAGTATGGGGATAGATATTGAGAGTGTGTGGTGATTGATATATAAAGTGAGGTGATGGATAAATAAAATGAGGTGATAGGTGTTTATGATGTGGTCATAAACATAGAGACAATGGGCAATGATGGGGATAGATATTGAGAGTATGGGGATAGATATAGAGAGTGTGTGGTGATTGATATATAAAATCAGATGATGGATAAATAAAGTAAAGTGATTGGTGTTTGTTATTTGGTCATGAACATATAGACTATGGGGATAGATATTGAGAGTGTGGGGATAAATATAGAGAGTGTGTGGTGATTGATATATAAAGTGAGGTGATGGATAAATAAAATGAGGTGATAGGTGTTTATTGTGAGGTCATAAACATAGAGACTGTGGGGATAGATATTGAAAGTATTGGGATAGAAATAGAGAGTGTGTGGTGATCATTATATTAAGTGAGGTGATGAATAAATAAAGTAAGGTGATAGGTGTTTAAAATGTGGTCATAAATATAGACACTGTGGGGATATATATTGAGAGTATGGGGATAGATATAGAGAGTGTGTGGTGATTGATATATAAAATTAGATGATGGATAAATAAAGTAAAGTGATTGGTGTTTGTTATTTGGTCATAAACATAGAGACTATGGGGGTAGATATTGAGAGTTTGGGGATAGATATAGAGAGTGTGTGGTGATAAATATATAAAGGGAGGTGATGGATAAATAAAGTAAGGTGATAGGTGTTGATAATGTGGTCAAAAACATAGAGACTGTGGGTATAGATATTGACAGTGTGGTGAGTGACACAGAGATTATGGGGATATATATAAAGAGTGTGTTGATTGATATATAAAGTGAGGTTATTGATAAATAAAGTGTGGTGATAGGTGTTTATTATATGAAGATATACAGAGAGACTTTTGGGGTACACAAAAAAGAGTGGGGGATAGATATAGAGAGTGTGTGAGTGGTGATTGATACATATAGTGAGGTGATTGATAAATAAAGTAAGATGATAGTTGTTTATTTTGTGGAAATATACATAGAGACTTTTAGGGCGAATATAGAGAGTTGTGGATATATATAGAGTGTGGTGATTGATACATAAAGTGAGGTGATTGATAAATAAAGTAAGATGATAGGTGTTTATTTTGTGGAGATATACAGAGAGACTTTTGGGGCGGATACAGAGAGTTGGGGATATATATAGAGAGTGTGGTGATTAATATATGAAGTGAGGTGATTGATAAATAAAGTAAGGGGGTAGCGTTTGTATTATCCCGAGATATACATAGAGAATATTATGATACTATTATGATATATACATAATGACTGTTGGCATTGGTATGGAGAGTGTAGTGATAGACAATCATAGTATGGGGATAGCTATTAAGACTGTAGTGATAGATAATCATAGAATGGGGATAGCTATTGAGACTAGTGATAGATAATCATTGTATGGGGATAGCTATTGAGACTGTAGTGATAGATAATCATAGTATGGGGGTCCCTATTGAGACTGTTGTGATATATATGAAGAATGTGGTGCTAAATACAGCGACTGTAGCAATGGAAGAATATATAATTTATAAAGCACCACACTGTATATATCTTTTTTCGAGTATTATTTTCTAAAAATACTTTACCATCACTATTTCTGAGTGCTGCTTGGTTGTAAATCATTTAACTATTCTTGTTATTTCACTTAAAATTAGATGAACCATTTCCTTTTTTCCATTTTCACCAATGACCTCTAAATCCCTGCAAAATGTTGTTTGGTATTTCTGCAAGAAGAACACAAATATAAATAATGAATTTGATAATTGCTACATAACAAGTATACAAGCTTATACAAACATATCTCAGTGGACATTGCATATCTGCATATCTCCTTCCACTGCAAATTATACAATGACCAGTACATTTCTCTGACTTAGAGAAAATACAACAAGTTATAGTATACAGTCTTGTGAAAAATAGATAAAGAATGATGATAGATATAATCATTGTGTTACTATAAATATGATATGATGGTGATAAATATATATAGATAGGTGATAAGTGTGGACTTAGTTATAGTGGGGTTATGTGTATATACAGTGAGGTAAAGGATCCACAGAATAGTATTAAGATATATACAGTGTGATGATATATAAACAAAAGGATGATATATATATATATATATATATATATAAACGAGTCTAAATTGAAAACTACGTTCAAACCTATGATTGCGTTGGATAAAAACCGCAATTTTTATACGTGTGCATGTCAAACAAATTTCGTTGTAGAAGGGTCTAAAAACAGCACAAACAACATTTTCCAAAAGACCAACAAAGTGAAAAAGTATTTTTAAACAAAACGCATTTGACTAACAGGTCGAACAACTGATGTTCTTTAACCCTGCTGATATATATATAAGTACGTCTGAGTCAGTGACAACTTTCCAACAGATTAATCCATCGGATCGCCATCAATGATGGTGATACATGGCTGTGTACATAATGTATATACAACTCATCTAAACATCAATCCAACAATGTTAGATCTGTAAAATATATATATATATACTATGTGGTGACATATATATCAATGGTGTTGTGATTGATTTAAACAGTGCAGTTAGTTAAAAGATACATACATGACATATGTGGAGGGGATACATATATAAAATATGGTGAAAAATTATCAACAGGGATGTCATATATATATAAAATGAGGAAATAGATATATAAATTTAATAGAAAGATATATAAAGTGAGATGATAGATATACAAATTGTGGTAACAGATACACAGTGTGGTGATATATGTATAAAATGTAGTGATAGATGTACAGTGTATTGATAGATATATTAAATAAGATGATATATATATAAACTGAGATGGTGTATCAATTAAATGAGGTCTTTCTTATATAGAATGAAGTGATAGATATACAAAGTGTGGTGACATATATACAGTGTGGTGATAGATATATAAAGTGTTGTCACATATGATCAGGTAGGTGATAGATGTATAAAGTGTGATGAAAGATATATAAAGTTTGATGATAGATATATAAAGTGCGGTGATAGATACATAAGTTGTTTTGACATATGATGAGTTAGGTGAAAGTTGTATATAGTGTGGTGATAAATATATACAGTGTGATGATAGATATATAAAGTAAGGTGATTAATGACAGAGTGATTATTAAACAGTGTGATAATTGATGACACAGAGTGGTAATATATATATACAGTGAAGTGATTGATGATACAGAGTGTTGAAAGGTAATACACAGTGGTGATACATATAAAGGGTAGGGTGATTGATGATACAGAGTGGTGAAAGATATATACACTATGAGGATTGATGAAACAGAGTGGTGATAGACACATACAGAGAGGTGATAGCTATATACAGTGTGGTAATTGGTGATACAGAGTGGGGATAGATGTCTAGTGTGGTAATAGAGATAAACAATATGGTGACTGATGATACAGAGTGGTGAAAGATATATACACTGTGACGATTGATGATACAGAGTGGTGATAGATACATACAGAGAGTTGATAGCTATATACAGTGTGGTAATTGGTGATACAGAGTGGGGATAGATGTCTACTATGGTGATAGAGATAAACAATATGGTGACTGATGATACAGAGTGGTGAAAGATATATACACTGTGACGATTGATGATACAGAGTGGTGATAGATACATACAGAGAGTTGATAGCTATATACAGTGTGGTAATTGGTGATACAGAGTGGGGATAGATGTCTAGTATGGTGATAGAGATAAACAATATGGTGACTGATGATACAGAGTGGTGAAAGATATATGCACTATGAGGATTGATGATACAGAGTGGTGATAGATACATACAGAGAGTTGATAGCTATATAAAGTGTGGTAATTGGTGATACAGAGTGGGGATAGATGTCTAGTGTGGTGATAGAGATAAACAATATGGTGACTGATGATACAGAGTGGTGAAAGATATATACAGAGAGGTGATAGCTATATACAGTGTGGTAATTGGTGATACAGAGTGGGGATAGATGTCTAGTATGGTGATAGAGATAAACAATATAGTGACTGATGATACAGAGTGGTGAAAAATATATTCAGTTTGGTGATTGATGATACAGAGTGGTGATAGATATATACAGTAAGGTTATTAATTATACAGAGTGGTGATAGATATGTAGAGTGTGGTCATAGATATCTATTCCTTAATTTGGTGTCCTACAGATACAGTCCTACATATATCGCTAGGCTGTATTTATATACTATCCAGATATCAGTCATGTGGTGTGCTTTAATATGTTCTGTTTGTTTTTCAAATATCTCTATATAGCAATAAGAATCCCACCCATTTTCTGAAAAGATACACACACAAACACCAGTCTTTTCTACGATGACAATAATAGTTTTCAAAATTGAAATGTGTATGATTGTGCAACAAAATCAACCATGTTGAAAAACAAATAGTTACAATGATAGGTGCCGAACTGAATCATTTTTAGTTTTCAGCAAACATACACAGATTGCTGCAAATATAAATCAATCGTTAGTATGCTTATATCCACTTTCAAATTGGTATAAACATGGTTTTAACAGATACACATAGAGTTGTGATAGCCTTATACAGTAAGAGAATATACCAAACATATTAAGTATGGGGATAGAAAAAAATAAATTGAATTGAGGTGATATGTATATAGAAGGTGGTGATAGATAAATGAAGTGAAGATATCATGTTAGGTGATAAATATATAGACTGTGGTGATGGCTATATCATACGAGGTGATGGATACATAAATTGAGGTGATAAATAAAAAAAGTGAGGTGATAGATAAAGAAAGTGAGATGATAGATAAAGAATGTGAGGTGATAGATAAAGAAAGTAAGATTATAGATATGTAAAGTGTAGAAACAGATGTACAAAGAGAGGTGATGGATATATAAGTGTGGTGATAGATATAGAAATGTGGTGATAGATACATAAAGTGGTGATAAGATATATAAAGTGTACTTACAAATGTCTAAAGTGAGGTGATTGATATATAAGGTGTGGTGATCGATATAGAAAGTGAGGTGATTGATATATTAGATGTGGAGGTAGATATATAAAGTGTGGTGATAGATATAGATATAGTGAGGTGATTGATATATAAAGTTTGGTGATATATATGTTAAGTATGGTGACAGATATATAAAGTGTGTTGATATATATATAAAGTCTAGTGACAGATATATAGAGTGTAGTGATATATATATAAAGTGTTGGGATAGATATATAAAGTCTGGTGACAGATATATAGAGTGTAGTGATAGATATATAAAGTGAGGTGATAGATATATATTGTGAAGTGATTGATATATAAAGTGTGATGATGTATATGTTAAGTGTGGTGACAGATAAGGTCTGGTGGATAAAAATAAAGTGTGGTGACAGATATATAGAGTGTTGTTACAGATATATAAAGTGAGTAGATAGATAGATATAGATATAGTGAGGTGAGTGATATATAAAGTGTGATCATGGATATGTTAAGTGTGATCATGGATATGTTAAGTGTAGTGACAGATATATAAAGTATGGAGACAGATATATGTAGTGTGGTGATAGATTTATAAAGTCATAAATAATGGAGTAAAATATATATCAAGTGAGGTGATAGATATATATGTAGTGAGGTGGTGGATATATAAAGTGTGGTGACAGAGTCTGGTGACAGATATATAAAGTGTGGTGACAGAGTATAGTGACTGATATATAAAGTGTGGTGACAGAGTCTGATGACAGATATATAAAGTGTGGTGACAGATATATAAGGTGTGGTGATTGATTTATGAAGTCTGGTGACAGATATATAAAGTGTGGTGATATATATATATATTTATCATATACTTAGCATTGATATGATAGCTTTTGCATATGTGTAATGAGCGGAAGTGCACAAGCCATATCTTCCCACCCGGGCTGATAACCCATATCAGGTGCATCTCATGCACAAAACCCATATCAGTGCCTCTCGTGCAAGTTACTTCCGGTGTTTCCGGTATCGGTTGTTTACTTTTCCATTGTGACGTCAGATAGTTTTTATGACGACGTCAAAATTTACGGGAACTTTTGTGGGTAGTTTAGTACTTGCTAAAAAATGCCAATGACAATTATGAATCATTTTATAGTACAACAAACATGGAGACTCCGAGTAGTGATGATCATAAAACTCTTCCAAAATTTCAATGTTTCAAAATGCCTCTATAGGAAATGTTACTATTATTATATAAGGAGGTAGTGCTGCTGTTGTTGAACAATTATAGTATATTTCATTCATAATTTAACTTCTTTATAAAGTTTTTGACTGTTTTAGTTATTGCATTTATTCATTTGCCTTACATAAAACTATTGTCGGAAGTATATGATAAAGCGATTAATACATGGCCTTTTCCATATCAGCCTGGGTATCATCCCTCGACCCATATCAGCACCTCGACTCCGTCTCGGGCTGATATGGGGGTCTCGGGATGATACCCAGGCTGATATGGAAAAGGCCATGTATTAATCTCTATTTATCATATACTTAGCATTGATATGATAGCTTTTGCATATGTGTAATGGGCGGAAGTGCACAAGCCATATCTTCCCACCCGGGCTGATAACCCATATCAGGTGCATCTCGTGCAAAAAACCCATATCAATGCCTCTCGTGCAAGTTACTTCCGGTGTTTTCGGTATCGTTGTTTACTTTTCCATTGTGACGTCAGATGTTTTTTATGACGACGTCAAAATTTACGGGAACTTTTGTGGGGATAGTTTAATACTTGCTAACAAATGCCATTGACAATTATGAATCATTTTATAGTACAACAAACATGGAGTAGTAATGATCGTAAAACTCTTCCAAATTTTCAATGTTTCAAAATGCCTCTATAGGAAAAGTTACCATAAATATATAAGGAGTTAAAATGATGCTGTTGTTGGACAACTATAGTATATTTGATTCATAATTTTAATTTTCTTTATAAAATGTTTGACTGTTTTAGTTATTGCATTAGTTTATTTGCCTTACATAAAACTATTGTCGGAAGTATATGATAAAGCGATTAATACATGGCCTTTTCCATATCAGCCTGGGTATCATCCCTCGACCCATATCAGCACCTCGACTCCGTCTCTGGCTGATATGGGGGTCTCGGGATGATACCCAGGCTGATATGGAAAAGGCCATGTATTAATCTCTATATATATAAAGTGTGGTGATGTGTATAAGGTGTGGTGATGTATATATAATGTGTGGTGACAGATGTTAAAAGCGTGGTGAAAGATTTATGAAGTGTGGTGGCAGATATATAAAGTGTGGTGACATATATATAAAATATTGTAACACATATATAAAGTTTGGTGAGATATATAAAGTGTGGTAACAGATAAATAAAGTGTGGTGATAGATATATAAAGTCTTGTGACAGGTATATAAGGTTTGATGACAGATACATAAAGTGTTGTGATAGATTTTTAAAGCGTGGTGACAGATATGTAAAGTGTGGGTATAGATATATAAAGTCTGGTGACAGATATATAAAGTCTGGTGACAGATATATAAAGTGTAATGATAGATATATAAAGTGAGGTGATAAATATATATTGTGAGGTGATTGATATATGAAGGGTGATGATGGATATGTTAAGTGTGGTGACAGATATATAAAGTGTGGTGATAGATATATAAATTCTGGTGACAGATATATAGAGTGTTGTGACAGATATATAAAGTGTGGTGACAGATATATAAAGTGTTGTGATATATATATAAAGTGTGGTGACAGATATATAAAGTGGGGTGATAGATACATAGTGACATTATGGATATATAAAGTGTGGTGATGGATATGTTAAGTATAATGACAGATATATAAAGTGTGGTGACAGATATATAAAGTGTGGTTATAGATATATAAAGTGTGGTGATAGATATATAAAGTCTTGTGACAGATATATAAAGTGTTGATAGATATTTAAAGTGTGGTGAAATATATATAAAGTGTGTTGATTGATATATAAAGTGTAAATATAGATATATAAAGTGAGGTGATAGATATATATAGTGAGGTGATTGATATATAAAGTGTGGTGATGGATATGTTAAGTGTTGTGACAGATATATAAGGTGTGGTGACAGATATATAAAGTGGGGTGATTGATATATAGTGACATTATGAATATATAAAGTGTGGTGATGGATATGTTAAGTATAATGACAGATATATAAAGTTTGGTGACAGATATATAAAGTGTGGTGACAGATATATAAAGTATGGTGATAGATATATAAAGTGTGGTGACAGATATATAAAGTATGGTGATAGATTTATAAAGTGTGCTGATTGATATATAAAGTGTGCTGATTGATATAAAGTGGTGATAGATATAAAAAGTGTGGTGATGGATATGTCAAGCGTAATGACAGATATAAAAAGTGTGGTGATAGATATACAAAGAGTGGTGACAGATATATAAAGTGTGGTGACAGAAATATAAAGTATGGTGACAGATATATAAAGTGTGGTGACTGGTATATAAAGTTTGGTGACAGATATATAAAGTGTGGTGACAGATATAGAAAGTGTTGTGGCAGATATATAAAGTGTGGTGACAGAATATAAAGTGTGGTGACAGATATCTAAAGTAGTGATAGATATATAAAGTGTGGTGATGGATATGTCAAGTGTAATGACAGATATATAAAGTGTGGTGATAGATATACAAAGTGTGGTGACAGATATATAAAGTGTGGTGACAGAGTCTGGTGACAGATATATATAAAGTGTGGTGACAGATATATAAAGTGTGGTGACAGATATGTAAAGTGTGGTGATAGATATATAAATTGTGTTGATTGATATATAAAGTGTAATTATAGATATATAAAGTGAGGTGATAGATATATATAGTGAGGTGATTGATATTTAAAGTGTGGTGATGGATATGTTAAGGGCATACGATACAGTTACAGGGAAGGTAATGACGTTGCTAACGTAAAATGTTATTTTCGCGACGTCAAACTATGACATATCGGGAAAAGATGCATTTTTCGACTGATTTTTATCATTCAAACTGTTTTTATTTTGAAAACGAGTGCATGGACCCCTATTTTTTAAAACAGCAATTTGTTTCATTTTGCAAGGAGATTATGTGACCAAAACTTTATAAAACTGTAAATAGCGCATTTTTTTAAATTTTGATAAACATGCAGCAAAAAATGACGTTTTTTCCTCTATTCATGAACATTTGATAAATATAGAGTTATTTCGGAATAAAAATTGCATAATTTGTAATGATACTTATAAAATACAGAAATTACCGATTATTTAACAAAAAACAATTTGTGTTTATCTTTTAAAACAAAAAAGTTATGTCTTTCTTTCGAAAAAGAAAATACGGACACAAATCTGAATTTTGAGCAAATATACAAAATTTCGACCTCATTTTACTCAAAAAGTAGCACATGAAGGTATATTTTTTATTACATATTTGATTTAATCAGATAAAAAATAGCCTATATGCAAATTTTCATCAACTTGTAAATACAGGTTCAAAACTGTATCGTATGCCCTTAAGTGTGGTGACAGATATATAAGGTGTGGTGACAGATATATAAAGTGGGGTGATAGATATATAAAGACATTATGGATATATATAAAGTGTGGTGTTGGATATGTTAAGTATAATGACAGATATATGAAGTGTGGTGACAGATATATAAAGTGTGGTGACAGATATATAAAGTATGGTGATAGATATATAAAGTGTAATGAGAGATAAATAAAGTGTGCTGATTGATATATGAAGTGTGGTGACAGGTATATAAAGTATGGTGATAGATATATATAGTGTGGTGATAGATATATAAAGTCATGTGACAGATATTTAAAGTGGTGATAGAGATATAAAGTGTGGTGATGGATATGTCAAGTGTAATGACAGATATATAAAGTGTGGTGATAGATATACAAAGAGTGGTGACAGATATATAAAGTGTGGTGACAGATATATAAAGTTTGGTGACAGATATATAAAGTGTGGTGACAGATATAGAAAGTTCAGTGACAGATATATAAAGTGAGGTGGCAGATATATAAAGTGTGGTGACAGAATATAAAGTGTGGTGACAGATATATAAAGTAGTGATAGACATATAAAGTGTGGAAATGGATATGTCAAGTGTAATGACAGATATATAAAGTGTGGTGATAGATATACAAAGTGTGGTGACAGATATATAAAGTGTGGTGACAGAGTCAGGTGACAGATATATATTACGTGTGGTGACAGATAAATAAAGTCTGGTGACAGATATATAAAGTGTGGTGACAGATATATAAAGTCTGGTGACAGATGTATAAAGTGTGGTGACAGATATAGAAAGTTTAGTGACAGATATAGAAAGTGTGGTGGCAGATATATAAAGTGTGGTGACAGAATATAAAGTGTGGTGACAGATATATATTAAGTGTGGTGACAGATATATAAAGTGTTGTGATGGAGTCTGGTGACATATATATATAAAGTGTGGTGACAGATATATAAAGTCTGGTGACAGGTATATAAAGTGTGGTGACGGATATATAAAATGTGCATGTGGTGACAGATATAAAAGGTGTGGTGACAGATATATAAAGTGTGGTGACAGATATATAAAGTCTGGTGACATATATATATAAAGTGTGGGAACAGATATATAAAGTATGGTGACATATATTATATATATAAAGTCTGGTGAAATATATGATAAAGCGTATATAACATGGCAAAATCCGTATCACATGCCGCATCACCCTCGACCAATATCATAAAGTGACAGAAGAGATAAATCAAGGTCCTAGATATATAGCAATTATCTATCATATTGAATACACCTTAATTATTGGTAACACCGGTTGACCCGACTGCATAGAACTTTTGACGAATACAACAATCATTTTTCCTTTGTGGCTTCAGATATTTTTTTTTACTTCAAAATTTTACTACAACCTGTGTGATATCCAGTAATGGCGGACAAATAGTGATAAGGTGCAGTGGCGGATCCAGGGGAGAGTTCAGGGGGTTGGACCCCCCCTTTTTTAACGATCAATGCATTGGAATGGTGACTTATAGTTGGACCCCCCCCCTTTTTCAAATGGCTGGATTCGCCCCTGATAAGGTGTATGAAAAATTACCATCAACATCAAACCACTCTCGTTTTACAAGATTTGTTACATTTTCACCAGTTTCAAGTTTCATGTCCTATTAACACAAATCTATCTCCACATAGAAGATTTTTTTTCAAAAAGTGAAAGTAGAAATTAACGGATCCGCCCAGTTCCGGTCGCGCATGCGCACAAATACGAGGTTACAGTCCGGGTTACAATATCTATAACCTTGTATATTATATACCTCGAGGTATATTATATACCTCGTTTGAATCAAAACAAATATTTGAGGTTTCAAGGCCATATTTCCTGATAGTGCGCACGATCGTTCAACGTGTTGACATCACTTAAGTTGCTAAAATATTGAAAGCATAAACAATGAAGAGCATGAAATTACTAGCGGTACTTCCAGGGAATTGTATTCAAAGCCTATCAAAGAACTTTTCCACAGGACCGGCGTCCTTGCAGCGACAATTTAAAATTCTTGTTGTTGGTGCCGGTGCCGGTGGATGCTCCGTTGCAAACAAATTTGCACATCACGTTGGTGGTGAGAAAGTTGGCGTTATTGAACCTAATGATGTATGTATTGCTTCATCTCAGCTCAAAAACATAGTTAGCATTGCATTAATTATGAAACCGAAATAATATGTAGGCAGTAGCACATGTTGCTCTATTTATTGACCTGTAAAAGATAAAAGTCAAATTTAACCTTGATCAATTAAAATAGTCTTATTTTTAGAAATCTCAAGTCAATTTCTGTGTCATTTGGTCTCTTATCATGCTTATGGAAAGTTGTCTCTTTGGCAATCACAACCACATCTTTTTTTTTTTTTTTTTTTTTTATATAAGTTACTAAATTAGCTTATCATGCTTATAGAACCCTCTCTGATGATAAATACATTTTACAAGGGATTAAAAAGTGTTGTTTTTTTTTGTAGGGAGGGGAATTTTATAAACTTTAGATTTTACATTTCTGAGTTATTGGGTTTTACATGTATTCAATAAACATGTTAAATAAAATTGCATTAAACTTTGGTGAAATTGAATTGTTTATACATGTATCTATTGATGTAAGTTCCCATTTAATTTTCATAAATTTTTGATATGACATTGAACATGTTGAAAAGTAATTGAACTGTATTCTTAAAAAATATGACTGGCATATAATGAGCTCATGGGGCAGCTAACAACATATTATTATTTACCTAATTTTCAATGTTGCTCTATCATGATCATGTTTATGCTAAATTTAAATAATGAATTAATTGCTTATGATGCTTTCTGACATATGAACTTTTCACACAGTTTCAGCAAAAATGTTTAGAGAATTTTGTTAATCATGTTAATGTTTAATTATCAGACTTAGTCAAAACATGTAAACAACTAAAATGGAGAAAAACTTGTTTTATTTTTCATCAAATGGGCTCACAAAGAGTATGTTACAATAAATTACAATAAAAAAAGGTTAATATTTTAGATTAAAAAAACCCACCCAAGTAACAACAGCATGTGAAGAGCATGAAGAGTATTTGTAAATAACACTTTAAATTACATGTAGGTTGTTGTCTCTTTGACACATTCCCCATTTCCATTCTCAATTTTACACAAATCTGCTTACACTATGTACCCATACCTTACTTTAATCATGTGTTAATATGGACAAGATTTTGTTGGATATAAGTGAACATTAAATTTAAATATCCAATGAAATATTTTTTTTCTATTGGCTTGTATTTTTTACATTCTTAGTTATAACACCAAAATCAGTAATATTTGGTCATTGTTGGTTGAGGCAAACTTAAGTTAGAGAACTGAAACTAAAAATTCAACAATTTTTCCATTTGTAAAGGCATGAAAGGGCCTTAACTCTAGAAAGATACAAATTTCTGAATGAACATACGTACAGACAGACAAACAGATGGACACATGATAGACATGGGTAAAACTCAATGCCCCCTCCGCTACGACAGCGGCATAAAAAATATTTTCCTTAAACAACTATGACTTTGTGTATTAACAGGAGCATTACTACCAACCAATGTGGACTCTGGTTGGGGGTGGTGTCAAGAAATTACAAGATTCTGTACAGAAGATGTCAAAGTTACTACCTAAGAAAGGAACATGGATGAAAACCAAAGCAGTGGCCTTTGACCCTGAAAAATGTACAGTCACTACAGCAGAGGGGGAAGAGGTAGAAATCTATTTTTATATTTGGTGAAGTTTGATTTACACTGATATCAGATAGAAAAAATATAAATGTTGTTGAATTATCAATGTAATGCATGTAACTTCCAATGTTAGTGAATGGCAACGGGCCCAGGCTTGTAAAAATGCTGTCGGCTGGTAAAAATCATCTGTGTACAAGTCATGTGTGTACAAGTCATGTGTGTACAAGTCAAAACAATCTAACTAAAATTTTTAGTAAAAATCAGCTTTGGGCCTGTAGATCTGAAATATTATGAAGACAGATTACTTCATTGATACAACTGAACAACTATTAATGTTATGCATGGGTAAACCATAATTATTTACCTTAATTTCATATTCTCAACCATCAATCATATTGATAAAACAAATTGAAGATAGAATAATGTTATTTTCTATTTTAAAACTGACTTCATCAGCTTGAATGTCAGCTCAATCTAGAAGGCACAATTGATGTTCTTGCAGTTAATAATGTGTCTGTATTAAATGAAAGAAAAATGTAATTTTTCTGTATGTAGGACTTCTTTGAATAACTTTTAACAGAACTACTTTGGACCAAAAGTTCAGAACAAAATATATAGAAAGTTTGAGTGTTAAACCAAAAAGTGCCTAAACAGAGCATTTATTACCTTCTGAGGTTTGATTTAATCTTATTATTTTAAACTGTACTTTCTAACACCATGTTTTTTGTTTGTTTTCCAGGTTAAATATGAATATCTAATAGTAGCAACAGGCTTACAGCTGAATTACAATAAGGTAAAATAGACATGTTATGTTTCATTAAACTGAGAACTGCTGATGCTTTGCCTTGGAAGCTGTGTAATAGCTTCGCAGTTTGATTAATGTTGTGTCAGTTAAACAGTTTTACATTGTATTGATAAAAACATATTAAAACAAGAGTTAATTTTTTTCATTGGTTTGTGTTCTTGCATGTAAACCATGTAAATATAAAAATAAGGAGATGTGGTGTTATTGACAATGAGAAAACTCTCCACTAGAGTTCAAATTTTGTGTATGTAAACAATTATAGGTAAAAACAATACATCCTTCTACAAGGGAAAAAAGCATATATATCATGTATATAGTCAGTTATTAGAGGTCAGACATGAAAAATGTGAAATGACCTAATTGAGGAAACCACAGTCTAATTTGTAACAATATAGTTAACGAAAATGAATATGGCTGACATGAACCACCGACAGCCACTACAGGTAATTGTTCAGGCACATATAGAACTTGGGTAACAGACAATAGAGACTGTTTGCATTCACATGCATTTATTTTCAACAAAACTGCAAGTTCCCCAAAATAGATAAATGCTTTTTATATTTCATGTATTTCTGAATAAAAAAAATAAAGAATATCAGCATAAGATTAATCAGTATATCATCCCAGTCTCAGTTAAAAAGAGGAATAACTTTTTTTTATGTTTATCAATATGGCAAAAATTTAACAGTAAGCCTATGTTTTTTTATTGTAAATAATGATTACATACAGTACATCAAATGTGTGTTGTATTAAATTCAAACCCATGACTCCTCCATACACCTTGGAAAAAGAACATTGACCTATAATGGTTTTCTATTACAAATTGTGATTTGGATGGAGTTTTGCCTCATTGGCACTCATACCACATCTTCTTATATCTAAATACAGTAAATTTTCTATATGTTTTTTGTGTAGATTAAAGGTCTACCAGAAGCTTTTGACACTGACCCTACAGTGTGCTCTAACTATGATTATAAGTACGTACAGAAAACATGGCCAGCAATCCAGAACTTCAAAGGAGGCAATGCTATATTTACTTTCCCTAACACACCTATAAAATGTGCAGGAGCACCACAAAAAATAATGTATTTAGCTGAAGATTGGTGGAGAAAGGTAACATGATTATAATGATTATAGTATTGTCAATTTGCTCAATAGACAAAGGAAAATTCAAATTTATGTGTAAGCTTTCACAAGTGTCTTACATGACTTATTTTTTCTCGATATCTGAAGGACGTTTAGAAATAATTTTTTGATTTTTCAAATTCCCATGGTGCATCAGTGGTGAATGGTTTACATGTTGATCTACTGTATCACTAAGCTGTCAATACTGAGGTTGTGGATTCAAATAAAATTGAGTATGGAAATGGGGAATGTGTCAAAAGAGACAACAACCCCACTGAGCAGTATGGAAATGGGGAATGTGTCAAAGAGACAACAACCCCACAGAGCAGAAAACCCCACATGTGATAGGTGGTTCCTACTTCAATCTTAACTGACTAGAATTATTAGTTTTCCTTGGAAAGTCTTGTATCTCTGCATACACTCCAGCTTTCTCCACCAATAAAAACTGGATGTAATGGTACAGCCAGTAATGCTGAAAGTGGTGCTAAAAACCAAACAATCAAATTCACAAAAGAAACAAAAAGATGAAAATGATTTTTTTTTTTTTCAGAATGGTATGAGAGAAAAAGCCAATATTATATTCAATAGCTCATTGGGTGTGATCTTCGGTGTAAAGAAATATGCTAACAGTCTAAATAAAGTGATTGAAAGTCGGTAAGTCTGTCATCACCTGTGTGAATATTGCTTGATATGCAACATCAGTCTTCATGATATAATTGTTGCCTGCAGGTGTGAATGAACCTTTTGAATTTATGTTGAGATTACCTTGGCATACCAGTGAAGGATCAAGGTGTCATAATAAAAATAAGGGGGAGGCTTATTGTATTTTAAGCTATATGAAAATTTCCTCTTCATAAGATGCCCATTGAACATGTTGAATGAAAAAGTTAAATTGCCAAATAATGTAACACATATTTGTGGGCATACTTTTTTCCGGAACACTTATTTTAGAACAAATCTTAGGAGTGCAAAATCAACTCTATACAACCAAGTTGAAACCTTAGTAATGATTTATCACTTAAAAATTACAGAATATTGGTATTTGAGAGGAGAAAGTATTAGCAGTTTTACTCACTAATTTCTGTTGTTAAATAAAAAATTCGTAAGGGTTCCGCGGAACCCAGTGTCTCGCCTACTTTTGCTGTTAATCGCAGACTCAACAAAATGAGGAAAAACATCAATAAAAATTTCCCTCTCGATACTGTCTTTTGATTGAAAGAAGCTTCCAAGTTTGGTAAAAAATCCAGGATAGTTTATGAATCTAATAAATGTTGTATAAACTTTAACTGCAGACTGTAAGTAATGTTAACTGGAAGAAAAACTAAGTCCATTGATAAGTAAAATACGGAAAAAGTGAATTTTTTTTTTACAAAATTTACTTCTGAATAATATCTTATGATCAGAAACAAGCTTCTGTCTAAGTTTGGTAGAAATCCAGGATAGTTTAAGAACATTATAAAAATTTTAAAAACTTAAACCACAGAGTGAATGTTTTGTTTCTGGCAAAAAAACTAAGTCCATTTATAAGTAAAATACGGAAAAGTGGAAATTTATTTTTACAAAATTTTCTTCTTGATACTATCTTATGATTATAAACAAGCTTCTGTCCAAGTTTGGTACAAATCAAGGATAGTTTATGAAAGTTATTAAAATTTTAAAACTTTAACCACAGAGTGAATGTAATGTTTCCTCGCAGAAAAACTAAGTCCATTTATAAGTAAAATACGGAAAAAATGGAATTTTATTTTTACAAAATTTACTTCTGGATACTTTCTTATGATCATAAACAAGATTCTGTCCAAGTCTGGTAGAAATTCAGTATAGTTTAAGAAAGTTATTAAAATTTCAAAAACTTTAACCACAGAGTGAATATTTGTGGACGCCGCCGACGACGACGACGCCGACGACGACGGAATGTAGGATCGCTTAGTCTCGCTTTTTCGACTAAAGTCGAAGGCTCGACAAAAAGGGATCCTCATTCTCTTAAACTGATATAAATTTGAACCTCAACATATTTCATGATGTATATAATTATAATAATAAAATACATTGATCTTACATGTTATTTTGTATTGTAGAGGTATGAAAATAAACTACAAACGAAATTTGATAGAAGTCCATCCAGAAACTAGGGAAGCTATTTTCCAAAATTTAGACAGTCCAACTGGAGAAACAGAAACCTTTAAGGTAAAAACCAGTAGTCAATTTCACAAAAAGTTGTAAGTATAGAATTGGTCGTTAGTCATGATGTCACAATGAAAAATAACACTTACAATCAATTTTACATTTATGACTTTTTATGAAATTGCTCACAGATATTGAAAATTTGAAAAGTGATGAATACAGATAAAAGAGAGGCTATTTTCCAAAAATTAGATAGTCCAACTGGAGAAATAGAAACCTATAAGGTAAGCAGAGGTGGATCCCAGGGCGGGGGTTCTGGGAGTTGTAACCCCCATTACTTTTTATATAATATATGCATTTGAATGGGGACAAAAGTTGTACTCCCCCTTTAAAAAATGGCTGAATTCGCCCCTGGTAAAGCACAATCTATGACAGTTGCGATCTCTTTTCAAATTGCTCAAATATTGAAAAACCTCTTTCAAGTTTAGGAAGAACTATTGATTAACATCAGCATCAATATAATATGTATGGGCTTTCCTAAACTTTTCTATGATAATAATTCACACAAAAACATATAAGTGAAACTTAGAGAAACAGATCATGCCTATTCTTATAAAAAATACAAAAAGGTATTCTAAAGTTGAAAGCATTATTTTTATTATTTTTTTTCAAATTTTTATTTTTTATCAATAGTCTTTTTCTTCATTATTGTCGAGCCTGCAACTTTTGTTGCAGAAAGCTCGACATAGGGATAGTGATTCGGTGGCAGCGGCAGCGGCGTTAGCTTACTTCTTAAAAGCTTTATATTTTAGAAGGTGGAAGACCTGGATGCTTCATACTTTGTATATAGATGCTTCATGTTACAAAGTTTCCATCAGTCACATGTCCAATGTCCTTGACCTCATTTTCATGGTTCAGTGACCACTTGAAAAAAAAGTTCAATTTTTTTGTAATGTTGAATTCTCTCTTATTATAAGTTTTAGGATAACTATATTTGATATGTGCGTACCTTGCAAGGTCCTCATGTCTGTCAGACAGTTTTCACTTGACCTTGACCTCATTTCATGGATCAGTGAACAAGGTTAAGTTTTGGTGGTCAAGTCCATATCTCAGATACTATAAGAATAGGGCTAGTATATTCGGTGTATGGAAGGAATGTAAGGTGTACATGTCCAACTGGCAGGTGTCATTTGACCTTGACGTCATTTTCATGGTTCAGTGGTTATAGTTAAATTTTTGTGTTTTGGTCTGTTTTTCTCATACTATGTGCCATAGGTCTACTAAATTTGTTGTATGGAATGATTGTAAGGTGTACATGTCTAGCAGGCAGATGTCATGTGACCTTGACCTCATTTTCATGGTCCAGTGGTCAAAGTTAATTTTTTTTAGTTTTGGTCTTTTTATCTAATACTATATTTGGTGTATGGAAATATTTTATGATCTTTATGTCAGTCGCGCAGGTTTTATTTGACCGTGACCTCATTTTCATGGTTCATTGCACAGTGTTAAGTTTTTGTGTTTTGGTCTATTTTTCTTAAACTATAAGTAATGGGTCAACTATATATGTTGTAAAGAAGCATTGTTAGCTGTACATGTCTGCCTGGCATGGTTCATCTGACCTTGACCGCATTTTCAAGGTTCATTGGTCTTTGTTTAGTTATCTTGGTTAAAGTTAAGTTTATGTGACAGTTGTAATAAAGCTTAGCTTTATACTTAGGACTATCAACATAATATCACTGATTAGTATAGAAGGCGAGACATTTCAGCGTGTGCACTCTTGTTGTATATATTCAAGACATTTTTTTTATTTTATTTCTTTATTTGTTATTCTGAAAAAGTTTGTTTATCCTTTTTTATTGAATACACAAGTACTGGTGTGATATTCTGCTTGAATAAACTTAAACTGTATTAATTTGTCTGTGTTTTCAGTATGAGTTTCTCCATGTGACCCCACCAATGTCTACCCCTGATGTGGTGAGAGAGAGTCCACTGGTAGATGCCGCTGGTTTTGTTGATGTTGATAAGAACACGTTACAACATAAGAAATACTCCAATATCTTTGGAATTGGTGATTGTACCAATGCTCCTACCTCAAAGACAGCGGCTGCAGCAGGTATTAAAATTTAGGTATTGTGATGTTACACTATTGTTTCAGGTAAGGGTGAAGGTTGGTACTCCAATATATTTGGTATTGGTGATTGTACAAATACTACTACCTGAAAAACAACTGCAGCAGCAAATATAACAATAGAGGTATTATTGAACAGTGCTGAATCATGAATATGAAAAAAGGGGGGTGGGGTGGACAAGATAATATTAGGAGTGGAAAGTATATGTGTTTACCATATAATGAGCTCCATAAGGGGGAGTCACCTTATCATACCTCTTTTAAGTCCTGTGAATCAATTGAGATCAATGTTTAGTTTGAATAAAAAAATCATAAATATTAAAATCGGTTTAGATAATCCACTTTACAGATACTATAGGATATATACATGTACATATGATAAAAACACTTCTTGTTTTTTTAAACTGAATTTTGACCTCAAAATGTCTTGTCTTCCTTGTTACATATGGTATGTTGACTTGGTGTAGTTGGGTTGCTGTCTCATTGATGTATACAACACTCCTCCTTTTATTTATAATGTCAACTTAAATATTCCTCATTGATAATTTCTTTAGTCCATGTAAATTTCCTAAAGGGGAAACAACTATAAAAATCAAGTTATTGTACTATTCAATTGTTAAATTTATTCGTTCATCTGTTTTGTGTTTTTGTTATAAAGTAGTCAAAACTAAGCATGATGACTATACATGTATTAATTATGTTATATATATAATTGTAGCTGCACAGTGTGGGATTCTAGAGACAAATCTACGAGCTGTGATGGCTAACAAACCAATGACTGCACAGGTAAAGTTGGATCTTAACATGTGTAAAATATGCAGGATTGATAACATCAAAATAACTTCTTTAACTTATAAAAAATAATGCCATATTAAAGAGTTTGAAAATTTCTCCTTTACAGTTTCTATATTGTGATATATTGTGCAAGGCTAGGAAAAGCAAACAATGAACAAAATTTAACTGTTACAAACTTGTAACAAAACCTGACACGAAAACAACCTGGTATGGAGCATCACAGAGAATGATATCTTCAGAACTGTAGTTAAGTTAGACCTAAAATTTTCTTACAATGTGTGGATGGTCCATATTTACATTTATACATTAACATACACAATTTCAAAAAGTGACAATATTTGATCTTACATTTTTGTCCATTGTTCAACAATGTAAATAACTCATGCATGCAAAAAGTTCTAAATCTGCAGTAATTAAATTTTGTAATTATTTTCTCAGTATGATGGTTACACATCCTGTCCATTAATCACAGCGAGAGGTAAATGTATTTTAGCTGAGTTTGATTTTGACGGCAATCCCCTGGAAACTTTCCCAATTAACCAGGGGAAGGAGAGGATGACAATGTATCACATGAAGAAAGATGTGATGCCTCAGATATACTGGCATATGATGATGAAGTAAGTAAAAACAAGAGTGCACACACTGAAATGTCTCACCTTCTTTACTAATCATTGATATTATGTTGAAAGTCCTAAGTATAAAGCTTTATTACAACTGTCACATAAACTTAACATTAACCAAGATAGCTAAACAAAGACCAATGAACCATGAAAATGAGGTCAAGGTCAGATGAACCATGCCAGACAGACATGTACAGCTAACAAAGCTTCCATACAACAAATATAGTTGACCTATTACTTATAGTTTAAGAAAAATAGACCAAAACACAAAAACTTAACACTGTGCAATGAACCGTGCAATTGAGGTCATGGTCAAATAAACCTGCCGGACTGACATATAGATCATAATATATTTCCATACACCAAATATAGCTGACCTTTGGCATATAATATTAGATAAAAAGACCAAAACTTAAAAACTTAACTTTGACCACTGAACCATGAAAATGAGGTCAAGGTCACATGACATCTGCCCACTAGACATGCACACCTTACAATCATTCCATACAACAAAGATAGTAGACCTATTGCATAAAGTATGAGAAAAACAGACCAAAACACAAAAACTTAACTATAACCACTGAACCATGAAAATGAGGTCAAGGTCAGATGACACCTGCCAGTTGGACATGTACACCTTCCAGTCCTTCCATACACCAAATATACTAGCCCTATTGCTTATAGTATCTGAGATATGGACTTGACCACCAAAACTTAACCTTGTTCACTGATCCATGAAATGAGGTCGAGGTCAAGTGAAAACTGTCTGACGGGCATGAGGACCTTGCAAGGTACGCACATACCAAATATAGTTATCCTATTACTTATAATAAGAGAGAATTCAACATTACAAAAATTCTGAACTTTTTTTTCAAGTGGTCACTGAACCATGAAAATGAGGTCAAGGACATTGGACATGTGACTGACGGAAACTTCGTAACATGAGGCATCTATATACAAAGTATGAAGCATCCAGGTCTTTCACCTTCTAAAATATAAACCTTTTAAGAAGTTAGCTAACGCCGCTGCCGTAGCCGCCGCCGCCCCCGTAGCCGCCGCCGCCGCCGGATCACTATCCCTATGTCAAGCTTTCTGCAACAAAAGTTGCAGGCTCGACAAAAAACTGCATTTGGTTTGAACCTGTCCTAAATGAGGCCCTTCATGGGAGTGTCCATGTAATTATCACATAATCAGAAATATCTTGCCAATATAATTACATAATCATTTATTATTTTTTTAAACAAGATAATCAAATAATTAAAAATACAGTCCTAGATTATCAAATAATCGAATAATCATAAAATATTTGTCTGGTAATCAAATAATTACTATAAAAAAACAACTAAGTAATCACATAATCAAAAACCCCATGAGGAGCCTCTTAAGACTGTTCAGTGGTTGTCATTTGTTGGTGTGATTCATTAGTTTTTCTTGTTTTTCGTCATATATATATAGATTAAACAGTTTGTTTTACTGTTTGAATTGTTGTACACTAGTCATTTTAGGGACCTTTATAGTTTTCTGTGGGAGCCAAGGCTCCATGTTGAAGGCGGTACTTTGACCTATATTTGTTTACAGTAAAAAATATTGAGTTGGGTGGAGAATTGTCTCATTGGTACTCATAACACATTTTCTTATATCTATTGTTTATTGTCTTCAGTTGGTTTATTTGTGGTCTTATGAAAATAAGATATTGTAGTATGATTGCCAAAGAGACACCTCTCCTCCAGAGACCAAAATAATGAAGAAGAAAGTAACTGTAGGTCACCATATAGTCTGCAACAATGAATAACATTCTATACCCCATAGCAAGTTATAAAAGGACTGTTAATCACATTTAAATAAACTGATCATAGATACAAGGATTAAAATTTTATATTTACGTCAGTTAATTTAAAACAATTTAAACGAGAAAAATAATAGCAAGAGACAAATGATGTACAGTAACCGAGAACAGCCACTAAGTTCTTGTAAATTCTTTTTTTTCTATATTTTATTGTGAATTTAGACTCAAATTTTCAATTTTGATAGAGATATATGTAGTTACCTTTTCTTAAGTCACAGTAGCTTATCTCTCATGGTTAAAATATAATAAATACAAACAAAAAAATCACAAAATTACTGAATTTTAGGAAAATTCAAAACAGAAAGTCTGCATTTTCAGGAATTTTTACTAAGAAACTTTAAGATTGTTAAATAAAAATGAAATACAGTGAAAAGTGTTTCAAAAGAAGTCTTTTTTAATAGGAATGTCTTATTTTCTTTTTCAGTGGTCATTGGAATGGGCCTGGTGTTTATAGAAAGTTAATGCACCTGGGAATGGATGGTCCAGAAAAACAGCCAGCCTCTGCTTAGGATATAAGAGACTATATGACCTATGGATGTTTTGGAGAAGATCAAGTTTATTCTACTGTGATTAAATATAGATTGATACAAACACTTTGGAGTTGGTTTAAACACATTTTATTGTTGGAAATAATAATTATATCATTTTGAACAATAAAATATGTTAAAAATAACTCCAGCACTTTGGAGTGATGAGTGCCTACTAAACTAAAGTCACAAAAGTTGTATTTTTTTTATTTACCGGTAATGAAATCGTTATTCTTTTATTATTGAATTAGAGAAAGTTCTCTTACTTTATGTCCCAAAAATAGATTTTCTTGAATCCTACCTCCTGTTTAAAAGGTCAGGTTAGCTTTTTTAAAAACTGTTTTGTATAACTATTACCTGACTACCTGTTTGGACAATTTCTAAACTTTGAATATCTGTTAAAATGTTTGTTAGAGTAGGCATGAATATTTAGTAAAGTCTAGGAAACAGGAAAAGAAACTATTTTTATTAGCTTTAAAAAGAAATGCAGGCCAGTTTTATAAATTGTGTTACACCTTATTATTATTTTGTAAAATGTTTACATTGTTATGAATTTACAGTATTTAAGATTGATTAAGTAGATAGAAGTTTATAAAGTTGTTTTTGCAGAAAAACTACCCACTGCATGTTTAGATATGATTATTTTGTATGTTTTGTCTTTTTGTATAGGACTATATTAAAGTCACAATTGTAAAAACATTTTGTTTTGTGAGAGTGCCATATAAATGTTCTTCTTGTTAAACAAATGGTATGCCATGCAGTTAATTGTAAATTGAACTAGTTTGAAAGTTTATGTATAATACATATAAATCTTGTCTAACCAGATTTTTGTCAAGCTGAATAATGTGTTATTGTGAATAGGAATTATATATGTTTATAAGATTTACATGGTTTTCTTTTAAACAAGTCATCCTGAGGCTGAGCTGAAAAATTAGAGAGATACTCTGATTTTATAACCATTAATTTTCATGGATTAAGGAAAATTTGCAGTTTCATGGATATTTATTTCATGATTTTGCTAATGTGTGCAACCAACCCTATAGTAAAGTTGTTGAACATTTGTGGTTTACTAGTACCCACAAAACCAATGAAAATTAGCATCCAATGAACAATGATGATACTCTGATTTTCTCACAACCCCACATTCCTAAAGATTTTGCCCACTTTTTGCTAATCTGAAAACCCCCTCAGGTTCCTCAATTAAATGTATTTTTTTTTTCACAATTTTTTTCCTGCATCAGGAAGTAAATTAAAGATTTGTTTTATCAAAGGTTGTCAACATAAAAAACAACATTAATTAATAAACGTTTGAGTATTGCATGCAATTTGTTGTGTGTTTGATTTGGTTTAACAGCACAATTTCAAAGTTTTTACGCAATGAGTTATTTCAATCAATACACTTGTTCCAAAGTCATGATTGTGCTTTTATTTTGTTTTTGATTAGTTATGTTGGTTATTATTAAAAAGAAAATGATTGTTATTTGTTAAAAAGATTTAATGTAATTTTGTTAGTCTCACGTGTGATCATGATGATAAACTCACAGATCGCATGACTTGTGCCCTTGGGGGCTATTTATGCAGTGATAGAAGAAATGTATTTATTTTTTTAAGCTTTAAATTTACATTTTACAAGGTTAAAACTCTGATACCTCATATCTTGCTTTGTATACAGATGTCTTATTTTCCGAAATTACGATATGCACAAAATTTTGCAAGGTCAGAAATCAACTTGGATGTTTCTTCCATGATCCAAAATATAGAAACATAATGCATATTTTTGTCCATCTGATTGATTTTAAAGATATTTTTTATATACTGTTGCTGTTTTTGAGATAGTTTATATTTTACCTCAACTGTAATTGTATTTAAATATTTTGATACCCATTTATTATTGTTGTATATAAAGAGGTCTCCAGTAGAATACATCTCATAAGTCACATGGTCACATTAAAAAATTTATCAATTATAAACTGATTTAATTCTCCATTTCAGACATATTTAAAAGCAACATGTTCTTTGAAGTGAGATCTCAGGTTATAAGCTTGCCCTCCAAGTTCCCATTTGACCATGTTGTAGCCTCATAAAGTAGCATTTGATTACTTTATTTAGCATTTATCAATAAAGAAAATGTAAACACCAAAAGTAGCAAATAAGACAGTCTTAATGTCATATTTTTTTTTTTATAAATAATTGTAGGTAAACAAATATGTAATTGAGTAATGTTCAATAATAATAATTAAATGGTGTTTGAAACCTTATGTCCATGTTATTATAATTGTTAAGATACAATAAATTATTACATTATTATACAGCAATTTGTTTGTTTTCTTTCATATGATTTAGCTCCCTCATACATGTATATATAGATCATTGTTTTTTTTTTGAATGGTTTGACACTATATAACTATAGTAATTTTGGGGCCCTTTACAGCTTGTTGTTTGGTGTGAGCCAAGGCTCCGTGTTGAAGGGCGTACCTTGACCTATAATGGTTTACTTTTATAGATTGGTATTTGGATGGAGAGTTGTCTCATTGGCACTCATACCAAATCTTTCTGTATCTACATAGATAAGTAGTGATTCATCTGCATGAATTTTTTAAATGGCTTGTTTATAGGATTTTTTCTTCTTTTGAAAATCTAAGGCTCTCTTGTTTAACTACTGTTCCAGGCAAAAGGAGGGTTGAACAATGTTAACTACAGTGTAACCTGTCTATTCAACACATAAGTATTCCAACATCCTTATTTAACCAACACATTTTCATGGTCCCAAAATATGCCTATCATTGCAGAAAAAAATTGAGTATTCTGACACCTTGCTTAATCCAACATTTTTTTCTGGTCCTCAAGTGTGTTATATTACACAGGTTTTACTGTAGTTATATCTGGTTGTTCTGACATCTCATTACTCTGTACTTGTATTAGTAGTATTATTTGTGTGTGCATGCCAAATCTTAATGCATTGATGATAAGTGTTATTTAAAAAGTGGAGATGTGTAATTACCAATGAGACAACTATTCATAAAACCAAAGGACAAACATCAGATATAATACTGGTCACTGTATGGCTTTCCATAATGAGCAATTCACCAATAATGTATAGGTTTTATAGTAAACTATATGCAATGTTGATGGTTTTCTTTTTTAAAAACCTTTTTTAAGTTCCTTGTTGAAAATGCAAGTTTATCACAGTTATTTCACCTTGAATGTTGGGGGGCCTTTGGTTCAATCTCTGGCTTTTTCAAACCAAAGATTTCAAAATTTGTATTTAGTACTTTTCTGCCAATTACACACAATATTTAGGAGTAAAAGCAAAGATTTGTTGGCATGGAGTCAGAACAGGCCTGGTGGTTAAATTTTTAGGTTGAGCTGAAGGCCAGACACAAAAAAAAAAGACTTGTGAGTTTAATAAATGGGTGATGTCTGTATTGGACCCAAACTTGGATAAAATTGAAAATGGAAATGAGGAATGTGTCAAAGAGACAACATCCTGACCAAAGAGGATAAAACAGTTGAAGGCCACCAATCAATCTTCAATACATGGTTTCATTATAAGAAGAAGACCACTCTCTTATAATTGCTAAGGATTGATTTTTCAGACTAGGATAACATGATTCATTTGATATTTGTAATTTCATGTAGCTTTCAGTAACTACCAGTGCTTTGTATCTATTGTTATTCTGTTAGTTGACCAAGTGAGCTTTTCTCATCACTTTCAACTTTGTGTATACTGTCGTCTGTTAACTTTTACAAAATTGTTCTTAAACTACTTGAGCAAAATTAATTAGGGCCCGCCTTTAGGCGTGTCGCCCTATAGTGATCAGTCTGTCCGTCCGTCCGTCCGAATCTAGAGAACCATTATGATTTCATACTTTATACTCTACATGTTTATTAACCACCACCAGAGGGCGTGTCATGATGTATGTACAACTTCCTAGGTCAAAGGCGGGTCGCCCTATAGTGATCAGTCTGTCCGTCCGTCCGTCCTTCTGTCCATAACACTTTAACTTTGTGTCCGCTCCATATCTAGAGAACCATTATGATTTCATACTTTATACTTTACATGTTTATTAACCACCACCAGAGGGTGTGTCATGATGTATGTACAACTTCCTAGGTCAAAGGTCAAGGTAAAAAAACTTTGGTTTCAGTTGACAACCCTGTGTCCTGTGGTGAAGATCGTGTCCGCTCTATATCTTGAGAACCGTTATGATTTCAAAGTTTATACTTGACATGTATATGAACCAACACCAGAGGGTGTGTCATAATTTATGAACGACTGCCTAGGGCAAAGTTAAAGGTCAAAAACTTTGGTTTCAGTTGACAACCCCATGTCCTATGGTAAAGATCGTGTCCGCTCTATATCTTGAGAACCGTTATCATTTCAAAGTTTATACTTGACATGTATATAAACCAACACCAAAGGGTGTGTCATAATTTATTTACAACTTCCTAGGTCAAAGGTCAAAAACTTTGATTTCAGTTGACAAACCCATGTCCTATGGTAAAGATACAATTTTTTAATGCACATTATTCACAGCGGGGCCCACAGAGATGGCTCCCATCTCAATGATATCTAGTTAAACTTGTATTTGATTTAATAAATGTGTCCAATAACCCTGCCTGCAAACCATCATTGACAACGTTGCTAAAAATAGAACATAGGCCTAGGTTAGCAACACAAGATCTTTAGAGCCTCTTGTTTTTCATACTAGATAATTAAGCAAGCCATTTGCAACTCTTTGTTTGGTCTTGTCTTGACAAAGTCAAAATAATAAGACTTACACATGCTGTTTCTGGCATCAGCTACATCAGCAATGTAGTTGGTGATTATGTTAGTTTATGGTAACCACTGATAAATATAACACTGCATGATGATGAACAAGTATGTGTCCATAGTACACGGTTGCCCCACTCATACTATCACTTTCTATGTCCAGTGGACTGTGCAATTAGGGTCAACACTGTAATTTGGCATATATATGATGAAGATCGTGTACAGGACAGGAAGTTATATATACAGTAACTAGGATTAGCGTTATACTTTATTGAACAAGCAGTTAATAACACAGAAGTAAATAATATTCTCCACCAGTAAATATCTCAACAAAAATTAAACAAGTTTACAAATCATAACAACCTTTAATTGCACTAATGGTATTTTCTGCAGTATTTTAAAATGTAGCAAAATTTGAGTTGGATTGATTTCAATAAAAATCCAAAAAAAATTAGAAAAATATCAAATTTGTAGAAAAATATTAATCTTTATTTAATTTAAAATGTTTAACTATATCAGTATCAGAAAACAGTTATTAAAAAATAATCATGTCAGAAAATAAGTAGAATAGCCAGAATATGGTTTATTCAAATGAGAATAAAGTGAAATGTTTTATGCTAGTCTCAGTAAGAAATAAAAACAATCTAAACACTTATTGGAAAATCTTTAGAAGCAAATATTTATTCAACCAATTTAAAATTATCTCCCTTGTTAATATTTTGTAATCCTTATTAAAATCATTAGAAAAACAATTAGACACATAACCAATTATTTGTTTAACAAATTTAAAATTATCTCCCTTATTTTGTTCCTTAATAAATGTTTAAATATAATAAAAATCAGAAAAATGCAACTATATATTCTAATAATTTTTAGAAAATTGCTTTTCGAAATATTCCAATAAATGTTAAAATTTATTTGAAAAATACTTCAAAACAGTTAGTAATTCGACCAACCTAAAATTATTACCTTTTAATTATTCTGTAATAAGTGTTCAAATTCAATGAAAAATACTTAGAAAAACACTTATTTATTCAACCAATCGAGAATTATTTCCCTTTTGTTATTTAGTAATAAGTGTTCATTCATTGAAACATTTAAAAGAAGAAAATATTTATTCAACCAACCTATAATTATCTCCCATTTTGTTATTTCATAGTAAGTGTTTTAAAATTTATTGAAACAATACAAAGGCAATGATTTATTTGGCCACTAAAAAAGGATATTTTTTTTATTTATGCCAACGATTTTAAAACAATTAAAATTATTTAAGTATAAGGCTACTAGCAGGAATGAAAATAAAATATATACAAATTTACAAATTCTCAGAAAAAAAAATAATACAGCAGATTGTTGTAAGTCAGAAAGGTCTTTTAAAAATGTCTGATTTTAAATACCACAGAATAATAAATAGAGTTTGTATCATGTAAAGATAAAGCTTAACAATATATGGAACACAAATTAATGGCAACACATATAAAAAAAACAATATATGGAACCCATGCTTAAAGCAAAACATATTTAAAGACATGCATAGTATACATTAAGGCTCCTACAGTAACACATGTAGTGTCTTTAAAAGACTTCATTTTTAAAAAATGATTTAAAGAAATTTTATAAATAAATTCAAGTGCTATGGCACTAAGCCTTTAAAAGACTTCATTTTAAAAAAAAACAATTGTTTAAAGATTCATCATAAAAATTTTCAACATTATGGCACTTAAGTTAAGACTAGAAAAAAAACATATGCAAAAGCTGAAAGGTATTTGTATAAAGGAGTATACTGGATGAAAAACTTGTTACAGAAAAGTACATTGTAAGGGAAATAACTCCATATCTTTTTAAAAAAAAATCAGATCATTCCTAGATTCTTACATTATATTAGGTTCTAAGGCATTCTATTCTTACAGCCTTGAATTGTTATAGCATGATTATGAAACAAAAGCAAAAGTTAATAAAAATAACTTGCCCAAACAATATGGTCATCCATCTTTAAAAAGAACCAGCAACCTCGTTTATTAAAATATCAATATTCATCACAGGCAATTTATCTTTATTAGTATAAAATAAATGAAAGTTATTATGGAAAAAAATTCCGAAAATTAATATAAATTACTGGGGAAATAGCCTTTTAGCACTAATGCAATGTAAAGCAATCATTCCCTATTTCCATTCTCAGTTTTATCAATCAATCCTGCACTATGAGGTGGAACAAGGGCACAATAGTATTATTAATAAGTGAACAGGCACACAGTTTTAAGCAGATTGGTCATTGAACTTCCTCTTTTTGAGGCCAGCACCGTACTCTAAATAATTACTATTGCATACAAATATATAATAAAAATAAAGCTATCTAACCTAATTGCACAATTAAATAAAATACAGAATACAAATTATGATTATGAAAAAATACAAAATACATCAATGATACAATATCGACGGCAATCTAACAACACAACATAAAAATAAAAAGATGTGGTATGATTGCAACATGAGACAACTCTTCACAAGAGACCAAATGACATAGAAGTTACAAATATAATAATTTTCAACTAACAAACAAAATACTGTATAATAGATTTGTTTCTACAAGTTTTATAATGCCTATTTTTGATACAGCAAAAAGGGGTGGTAGGTTGGGTCTCATCCCATTTCCCAAGGAAAATAAATGCTAAATTCCCACTTCTAGTTAAAATAATGTGTTATATCAAGCATCATGATATCATCAAAATCTTAAAATCAAATATTCCCAATGATTGAACTAGTCATTCCTTAATTCCTGCTCATTAAATATCTCATGAAAAAGGCCCTTCGACCCCTCAACAATTAGTAGAGACACTTCTGCAAAAACTTCAATAATGTTTAATGAGTGGAGGGTAATATATTAATACTTATGTCATAAAATCAATATGTAGAATAAACAAAAATGGCAGCATTCATTTTAAAAGAAACCAAAACATATTTTTCAAACTTATGAAAAATAATTTGAAAAAAAATGGGACAGTATCAATTTATATGAATGTAACAGATCTCTTTTAAAGGATTACACATATATTTTTCTAGAGGTTATCAAGTTGTTAACTGAGTCATATAACTCATAAACTGAATAATTATCTGAAGGACTTTAACTAAATTTGTGAGTTAAGGGTCCAGTTAACACACACACAAAAAGTTTGTTAAATCCTCTAATAGCTAGCAAATCAAGCATTCGTTATTTTTATAGATCTCAACTTTCTTGGAGGAAACTCCAGAATTCTTTTCAATGAACAAATACATTACAGTGAAATCAACATACCATAGTTTTTACATAAGTTAAGAAAGTAGTCTCAGCAATGTCTATAAAAGAATAAACCAAGGACAAAAGTTCTAGCAACCAATCGCATTCAAGTATTTGTAGATATGCTAATCATTTACAAATTATTATGCACCAATTCACCAAAAGAAATGTAAATATATTAATTTTTAAACAAACTTATGGAATATTCATTTGGTAATATAAACTGAGATTCGTTATATAATTATCAAAAGCACAAATTATCTCCCTTGATTAGTTGATAATTGGAAATACTGTTCTTAAAGACTTTTTGTTTAATATGAGTCTTTTAATTTTTCTGGACCATCTGTTCCAAAATGCATCAATTTTCTGTATGCAGCTGGTCCGTTCCAATATCCCCTGAAAAAGATACATGGATTTAAAATTTTTTTTTTTTTTGCACATTCAAATTCTAAGCAAAATAAATAGAATCTTCAGAACTGATAAAGTTATGGGTTACACAACCCTTGCAACAACTATGTAAGGGCTTTGTTGGTTTTCTTTGGAAATGAAAATGTTCTGCCTCTATACAACATACCCTAATTTCAGTGACAGTCCAAAAGAGTAGGGGCATTAAGGTTACAATGTACCAAATAGAATTACATGAGCGCAGCCATTTTATGAAGGGAACATGACATAGAGATAAAAATAGATGGCTCTCTGTGATTGGTTGTTATATCATTTATGTATTTTTTTCCTGGAAAGCCTTATGAATAAAGTTTCACGCAAGCACAAATTTGTTCTTAAATGTATAGGATGAAGGGTCGGATTTTTTTTTTTTAATGTTGATCAAAATTAGGGAAAATTTACTGCGAAATCGCAAGGTATCGTAAAATACGCCAAAATTCACCAAGAAAAGCCATGGGACCATATATATGTAAGTGCGGTAAAATCACAATTAGATATCACGCTCCAATTAGACAACAGCAGTTTTTCCATAATTAGTTTATTAAAGACGCCTTTTAAGGAGATAATTGCTAAAAATAGCATTGCCGGTAATGGGGCCCCCATTTAGTACTTTATAATCTTAAGGTGGTACCTAACACTACAGGGAGATAACTCTGTAAAGTCAGCTAAAGTTTTAATGATGTTGTGTTGTAAAAGGAAAATTATGCTTCTCAATGATCAAAATTGGTGTTTGTCAAAATGCTACATAACCAGTGTATTTTTTTCTGACAAAAACTGTTGGTTCAAAAATTTTTAAATTTTTATATTTTTATTAAAGTCTCAAAGTAAATACTTTGACAAAATTTTATGAAAATTAAACATGCCAAATTAATTTTAGTGAAAGTGTTGGGTACCACCTTAAGGCCAGGTTTTGGCCCAAGAAAATAATTTCAAGCCATTTTTTTCTATTCGTCCATCATTCCCTAATGGTTAGTTTTTAGTACAATAAATATTCTCTTTATGTTATTTTTTATCTATTTTTCTCTTTTCTTTCATTATTTTAACACATTTATTCTGTATAGTAGTCTAATAATTATGACCCTCCTACAACAGCTTAACCAATCAACAAATTTGTTTGTAACCTTAATTTTTATTAGATATTCGTTGTCAAATATGGTGAAGGGTTAAAGCCTCGGTCACACCTGAATGGATAGCTCGTACGGATGACTAACTGATCATTTTTTTTTCAATCCGTTCATGTCCGTTAGACGTCCGTCCATATCCTTTGCAAGTCCGTTTAGCGTACATTTTATCCGTCCACATCTGTTCTGTCCAGTGAAAATTTTTGAGCATGTTCAAAACTTTGAACGGATCTCCAATGATGAAATGTCCATTGACAGTCCAGTAGGCGTCCGTTCTGTACCGTACTCGTCTGTTTTGTTTCCGTTTTGTATCCATTATGTGTCAGTTATACATCCGTTGAAGGTCTGGAAGATAAATTCGCCAACGCACTTGTACCGGACATTTAACGGATAAAACGCATGTTGAGGGAATGAGAAACGGACTTCTACCGGACATTTAACAGATGATGAACAGATCAAAAATGGATAAATGCCAATTGAAAATTTCGCGTCAGAAATGCCAATTATTGGTATGTCAGATTTCTTAAGGTTCATGAATTCTTATTATTCATAATCGATCTTAGATTAAGGGCACATCTTCACAATCAAGCAGCTCTTATTCAGGCCAGACACTGCCCTTTTGAAGAACAAACCAAAACCAGTTACACAGAAACATTTTGAATATTAATGCAGTTTACATGTATTATTATTGTAGCCTTTAATTTATCTGTATATCTTGTTCATCTGTTTATCCGGTACACTTCCATTAGGCGTCTGTTTTATGCGGTACTGGTCTGTTTGATGTACATTTGACATCCGTTCTCTCCGGTACATTTCCGTTTCTTGTACGTGCATATCTGGTGTGTACCTGTTATGCATTTGTTACACTTCCATTTTATTAGATCAGTACATCAACGGACTCCCAACGGATAACAGTTTTGTCAACAGACAACTTTTATTTTCATCCTTTAGGCGTCCTTTCGTGCTATCCGGTAAGGTGTGACTGAGGCTTAAGATTTGTAACTATAACTATAAAGGAAGCCATCATTTTGAACTCCAATTCTTGTTTTTTGGTATGTAATTTCTAAAATATTTTTACAAAAATGTCACATTTTGTGCCTTAAAATCTTCTTCTTGTCATTATTGAAACCCTTCAGAAACAATTAGCATGGAAATAACCATGATAACTATATTGTTTTTTAAGCTTAAGTACTGTCTCAAATATCCATTCACCCAGCTTTGCTACACACAACTAAGTAAACTCAATTTTCAACAGTAAAATCTATTTTTCACAAAGGCCAAACTTAGAACACAATACACATGATACAGTTATCTTCTAATAACTATATCATCAGTCTTACTTTAACATCATATTCCAGTATATTATAGGTATAATATCTTACTTTAACATCATATTCAAGTATATCATTGGTATAATATCTTACTTTAACATCATATTCCAGTATATCATAGGTATAATATCTTACTTTAACATCATATTCCAGTATATCATAGGTATAATATCTTACTTTAACATCATATTCCAGTATATCATTGGTATAATATCTTACTTTAACATCATATTCCAGTATATCATAGGTATAATATCTTACTTTAACATCATGTTCCAGTATATCATAGGTATAATATCTTTCTTCACATGGTACATTGACCGTCTCTCTTTCCCTTGGTCAATGGGGAAGGTCTCCAGTGGCAAACTATCATAATTAAACTCGGCCATTATACATTTTTCACGTCCAGTTATCAACGGGCAGGAAGTGTAGCCATCATACTGAAATAAAAATATTCACTGTAAATACTTATACAATATCTAATGGGAGAATTTAAATAGAGAAAATTTTTCAAAGATAAACTGAACAACGCATTAAATCACAAATGAGCGTAGTGTTGTTCGGTGACATGAGCGAAATATTTTTCAATTATTTGAAATCTTCTATTAGTTATTTATTTTATTACATTAGCAAATGGCTAATTTTCTTAATTTAAAGTAGAATATAAAATGAACTATATCTTTTTCTAAACATTCACAATTTGTTTTGATTCAACATCATCAGACAACCCCAATTTTTGTATGACGTCAGAGGAGTGAAATAACCAAGTTTATTTCACATGTGAAATTATTGGTTTTTATTTCACTGAGAAATCAATGTAATTCATTGCAACCAATGTAATTATTGCATTTATTATTGCAATTCTTTAACAACATACAAAATTTGAGATTTTGTTATTGTGATTTTATTAAAAAAAATCTAGTGTAGGTAAATGTAGATCTTGTCATGATGATCCTTTTGCAGTTTTAACTATTAATTATACTTCGTAAATGTTACTCTTATATTTTTTTTTTATTTAAATTTTATTCTACTGCTTAGATCAATTTTTGTTTCTGTAAATTCAGAAATTATTGTATGCATTTATTATTGCAAGTTTATTATTTTAGATTAAAATGGGATTTTTATCTTCGTGATATTGAGAAAAACCCTGTTCAATTCGCATAAAAAATATTAAAATGCAAGTTTAAATCATTGCGTTTATACCCCTGTTTGATTTTTTCGCAATTATAAAAACATCGCAATAATTTCTGAATTTACAGTATCTAGATATTTATACCTTAACATAAGCAGGTTTTCCACTCATTACAGCTGTCAGGTTTTTCTCCAAGTATCCACTCTGGGAGGCTGCAAGCAGTAAGATATAATTATTAATGATTCTACAAATCCAGTGTGTGTCTGAAAGTCCATGCATCAAGAGATGGTTAAAGGTTCAGTGGCAAATATTACTTGTACATGACTAAGAATATAAATAATATATGAATATGAACCTCACCGTGTAAAATACCAATACATTGGAGATTGTTTAGTAGCTAACAAGGTAACTGTCCACAGGAAGACGAATTCCCCAATCCTGACACAATATCAGGGTAGACCAGTGTTGACTCTTAACCTAATGCTGCATATTAAGTAAAGAGCAGCAAATACATATTTTCAAGTCTTTAATTTAACTCAATTGAGGGTCAATCCTATGTTGTCCCTTATTGAATGAATGTCTCACAAAAAAATAGTTTAGATTCAAATCTTGTTTTCCTGGTCATTTACAAGATTGATACACATGACTGTCACATGACTTTATAAATACTTTACCTGCTGCTGCTGCTGTCTTTGATGTTGGAGCGTTAAAACAATCTCCGATGGCAAAGATGTTTGGATATTTTTTATGTTGTAGTGTGCCTTGATCAACATCTACATAACCAGCTTCATCTACCAAACAACTCTTCCTCACTGGGTCAGGTGTAGACATGGGAGGTGTAATGTGCATAAAGTCATACTACAATAAAAAGTAATTATACAACTAATCTGTAAGTTCAGAATTGTTTGCATATTTCTAATATTGAGAAAATTGTGATAGAAATTAAGATGTTGGAAAAAAAATCATTCATTGGATACAAACTTTCGTTGGTTTCAAGGGTACAGGTGTATAACTAAATCATTTGCTCAAGGGGACAACACATTTCTATTAGGCTTGTATTCAGAGTTCAACAAGAAACTAAATATCCACGAACATACAATTTTTCCTTAATCTACCAATGAACATAAACATGATAAATAAATCTACAGTACAATATAAATAGCCTTTTAAGTCTTGGTGGTGTAATGGGCTATGTAGTTAAACTACTGCATCGTTAGCCTGTTGACATGCAGGTTGTGAGTTTGAGTCCAGGACATGGCATGTGACCGGACCCTGAACCCAATCTTAATTGACTTAGATTGTCAGTTTTCCTTCCAAATGTTGTTGGTACTCTACAGGCATGGCAGCTTCCTGCACAAAAAATTTACCACCACAAAATAGTTGAAAATAGAGTTTAAAACAAATCAATCAATCATTCTAATGCAACATTGTTTGTGATATTCATTTTCATTGGAGAACGACATCAATTTTCATATATGGCATCAATTCACAATTGATGCTATGAAAACGTACATGCTAGCCCAGACAAGTAATGACAGATTTTAAATGTATGATTTGATCTTGTCTTCTGTCAGTTTCACTAGAATGGAGATAACAATATAGTATTTTAAGCTCTGAAAGCATCAATTGGTGATTTAATGGTTGCAAATACCCAATACTGGCTTTGCTAACCCTCCGCTGGTAAACTTAATTTACAACCCTCAAATCACCAATAGACATGATAGATGCCATCTGAGCTTAAAAAACAATACAGATATCGTCTCATTATATATAGCCTTACCTTATAGGTTTGAGTTTCTCCAGGACTGTCTAGTTTCTGAAATATAGCCTTACCTTATAAGTTTGAGTTTCTCCAGGACTGTCTAGTTTCTGAAATATAGCCTCTCTTTTATCTGTATTCACTTCTATCAAATTTCTTTGATAATTGATTTTGATATCCCTGTAAAACATAACAATTAACAAATTAATAAATATTCCTTAGACTTACAACCTCATTTTAATTTCTATAAGACATTCTTCAAATGCTTTGAGAATACACCCGAGGTAAATTATGGATAGATACCTATTTTCTTCTTAGGCTAGACATTGAAAATGTATACACAGCAGCCCAAATTTAACTCAATATTTTATGAATTTTGAAAATTAAAGCTTTTTAAAATACACTCGCGGAATCTTTTTGAATTTTATATTATTTCTTATTCAAATATTTACTTTTCCCCCATAGACCACTCTCTAGTTCTTTTTTATGAACGAGTCGTGAGTACAAACCCCTCTCATGTGGATGCATTCCACTCCAATCTTAATTGACTAGGATTGTCAGTTTTCCTATGAAAGGTTGGTGGTTTTCTCCAAGCACTTCTGCTTCCTCCACCAATAAAAACTGGCCACCACGAAAAAGCCCAAAAGCGGTGCTTTAAAGTAGCTTTAAAACACCAAAAATCATATCAAATCTACACATTAGTAAAAGCATCCCACTACAAGACCATGATCATGGAGGTTAATTGAGCAGGGTTTGTACTCACAACCTCAGGGTTGATTGGCTAGTGAATAAAGTAATAACTTCTTAGATTACTTGGCCATCGAGGCCCACTAATGTGTAGAAGGTAGATAACTATTATATAAGTGGAAGGTTTAGCTGGCTAAACATGTAAAACCAGGTTTAACCAATTATTTAAAAAAAAAAACGCCTTTGACAGTTTTTTCCAATTGTTCAGTTGAATTTCTGCAGCAATCCCTAGTTGCTGCACCACAGCTCATAGGTCCTTATGATATTTTTAAATAAAGATAGATGTGTGGTCCGCAAATCGTCATAAAGTATCATAAGGACCTAAGAGTTATAGTTCCACAGCTAAGGAAACACTAAAGTGTTGTTGTTATAACTGATTTAACTTTTTATGTTTTTATCATAAAAATCCTGCATACCCAAGGTATCCAATTTAGGGATTCTATTGTACAGCAATTTACCACGCATGGGTCACTATCATTTGTTATTTTTTATTTATAATGTATTATGAAACCTACCTACTATCCACCACTTTATGTAGGCCAGCAGCATACTTTTTCACACCAAACAGAACAGATAATGATGTATTATACATAACTGTGGACTTGTCTCTAACACCACTCTGAAATAAAAGATATTAAACACAGTTATATAAACAGTACAGATAATGATGTATTATACATAACAGTGGACTTGTCTCTAACACCACTCTGAAATAAAAAGATATAAAACACAGTAAAATAAACAGTACAGATAATGATGTATTATACATCACTGTGGACTTGTCTCTAACACCACTCTGAAATAAAAGATATTAAACACAGTTAAATAAACAGTACAGATAATGATGTATTATACATCACAGTGGACTTGTCTCTAACACTACTCTGAAATAAAAAGATATAAAAAACAGTTAAATAAACAGTACAGATAATGATGTATTATACATAACAGTGGACTTGTCTCTAACACTACTCTGAAATAAAAAGATATAAAAAACAGTTAAATAAACAGTACAGATAATGATGTATTATACATAACAGTGGACTTGTCTCTAACACCACTCTGAAATAAAAAGATATAAAAAACAGTTAAATAAACAGTACAGATAATGATGTATTATACATAACAGTGGACTTGTCTCTAACACCACTCTGAAATAAAAAGATATAAAAAACAGTTAAATAAACAGAACAGATAATGATGTATTATACATAACAGTGGACTTGTCTCTAACACCACTCTGAAATAAATACAAGAATACATACATGTACATTGACATGCTAATCTAACCAGACTTGTCACTTAAAGTAATGTTAAAGGGAAGAATGTATCCGACAGATCAAAAAAAGGCACATGTGTTACAACTGACATCCACCGGAAGGTGCTGACTTACTATTAAGACCTTATGTTAAGTAGTTTCTGAAAAAGGTTGACAACATTATTTTTTGAAGGAACAAACAGACAAACAGATGGACAAGGCCAATATTGTATTCTATGCCCTGAGGGGGGACGGGGGGGGGGGGGGGGTAACTGACTATCTTTTTGGGTAAAACTGTGCCGACAGCACTTGCCAAATCATACCCTGTTCTAACCAGAAAACATTGAAAAACATACCCTGTTCTAGACACCCTTTAGAAAATGTATACCCTGTTCTAAACCGTATTAAATAGATGCTGTTATAGACCTGGACTCTAGACTGTTTCTTAAACAGTCAAATAAGTGATCCTGTTCTAGACAAGTACTTTGTTTAAAATAAAACCTGTTCTCACCAGCAGGGTATGAAAAAGGGACCCTGTTCTAACTAGCAGGGCATGAAAAGGCGACCCTGTTTTGCGGCACACTCATACCATTAAAAATATACAAAGTAACCCTCTCGGGATTCTAAGCTACAATGGCATCAATTTGTGATTTGATATTTGTAAATTTATACCCATTTACTGGCCACGCTAATGCGTCATCAGTAAACTTAATTTGTGACCTACAAATAACCAATTGATGCCGTTGTAGCTTAAAATACAATACAGTTATCTCCAAAAATGCATGCAATAATTGCCTCAGTATTCTAGCTCATTACAGGTACTTGTCAAAGATATAAATCCTACCTTTTGCCAGGCCTCTTCAGCTAAGTACATAATTTTCTGTGGAGCTCCTGCACACTTAACTGGTGTATTTGGCATTGTGAATATAGCATTACCTCCCTTGAACTTTTGAATGGCTGGCCATGTTTTCTGCACATACTCATAGTCATAATTTGAACATAGCATAGGATCCTTGTCAAATCCTTCTGGTAAACCTTTGATCTGAAAAACAAAACAAACAAAGACACATTCAAATTAAGCAATGCACAATCTTTCACTATGCACTTCAATCTGACAGCTCAACTCCTGAAGGCCAAAATGAAGAAAGTCCAAGTAGATTTAAAAGCTCTATTTACATGTAAAAGTGCATGGATTTGGTGCAGTAAGGGCCATTACTAAAACTAAAGTGTTTTTATCACAGGACTGACAGGACTCTAATGTCCTGTAAAAATATATTTGGTCCTGTTAACTTTTTTAAATTTTGTAATAGGCACCTGAGAAAATTTGAAGAACTTTATCAATTTGATCAATTTGGTCCTGTAAATGCAAAACCCTGATTTCTATGACTGTTTTATATACCTGAAGATGTAAGTAATACTTATTTGCATAAGTAAATTTGTCAGAATGACTTAGTTCTCTCTTTCAAGTTTTGAACAATCTTAGACTCCTTATGTTCCTTCTAAATATTCTAATATACAAATATTTATTTTACAATCTCTGAAATTTTTCTAATGTTTTGGGAGTCAAAACATGCCACCATTAATACTTTTCTTGCTTGATTATTATAAACTTTTATATCAAATACTCAAATCTGCAGCAGTTATATATAGATAAAAGTTACATACAGTTCAAGACAGTTTTTGTTTTAAAAATAACAAGACTAATAGTAAACATGTTAAACATGTTAAAACCAAACAAATTAACAATTTGCAACAGCAATAAGATTAAATTTAAGAAAAATAATGGAAATAAGAAAATATAGCCTTCACTTTAGACATGTAAATGAGTAAGGGAAATAACTCAGTCTCTAAAATTATTTGCTCATTCCAGATATTATTGGTAAATAAATAAAAAAAAGTTGTATAAGTATTACCCCTAATTGACAGAATGATATTAGAATATTATCAGCAAATATGCATATCCTGTTTTGTTAATGTTTCACATATAATATGAGGCAGGCATTACCTGTGAATGGGGACGAAGTTTGTTTAAATTATTTTTTTTGTAACTTAAATATTTGTTAAAAAAAAGAAACGGAAATACCGTAACGTTTCCGATTTTAGTTCTGCTGTTAGGGATTTTACCAAACTCCGGACAGTGATCGCTTCCGTTCCGGAACTGTTTTCCTTTACTCCATGATTAGTGTAGAGTAGTATTCGGGCCCGTATGCGGATCGGAACTGGAACTGCCGGGGAGTTTGGGATTTTACTTGTGACGTTATTAAGTTGTGACGTTATTAAGTTATGACGTCATGTTCAATGTAAACAAAGAAACGCAATGCATCAGGTAACGTTTATTCATACCAAAGACAAAGAATGATTAAAAATGAAATATTGGTATTGTGTTCCTTGAGTTCCTATATTTTACTAGATTAATCAAAGTCTCACGACAACAAGACCGGAAGAAGGAAGTAGAGTTATGTGTTCTGCAGATCCGGAAATTAAAAAACGCGACAAAAAAAAGATTGAACGATTTTGAGTTCATTAGTACAATGATAATTCGGGAAATTTTCTCGATTTTTTTTTTTTTTTTTTTTTTTTAAATTTTATTTTCTACTGTAATACTGGGACTTCGTCCCCATATTAATGAATGAGAATGCAGGATAACTGGTCTAAAAGTAAGTGCAATAACAATTTTTGAATGTAATTGGGAAAACAATTTTTGAACCAAAGCACCACTGAAATAATGTAGGTTATTACTTGAAATATTTTTACATCAATAAAAACACTGAAATAGTTTGTGAATTTACAAAACTTTAATTAGATTGCTGTATAATGTATGATTTGACTGATTTTTGGAGTTTTAATGCCACTTTTAAGCACTGCATTTAGGCTATTTTATGGTAGTCAGTTTTTATTGGTGGAGGAAGCTGAAGTGCCTGGAGAAAACCACAGACATTCGATAGGAAAACTGACAATCCTAGTCAAGTAAGATTGGAGTAGTGCACCCACATGAGCGGGATTTAAACTCAAAACCTCAGTGTTATCTGGCTAGTAACTACAGAGGCCCTGTATATTGTATGTAATGTTCTAATGAATGTATACATACCAAATTATAGTTCAGCTGAAGACCACAGGCCATGACAAGAAAGTCATACTTTATCTACAAAAACAAATATATCATGTATAATTAGCATCACTCAGTTAAAATTAATGCATTTGTAATAGTGTTGTTGGGTTGTCCAGCTTCATTTTCTAATCTGAATCTCCCAATCATAAGTATAGTCATATATTAGCAATATTCTTGATACCCAATTATCCTCTTAAATTGAAAGCTTTTAATATTACAAAATGATTTATACATCATACATGTACATTAAATCATGTAACTGAAGAATCATAGATTCACAAATTTTCATTTTGTTTGGTCTTCCTGTAAGTTCCATCACTCCATGAGTTAGGTTATTAAACAAATTTTATGTGTTGATAGAATATGGTTTATAAACACTTGTGCAGTAGATGATATTTTTTGTTGGAAAATAAATGGAGATTTTTAGGGTATGTCAACATCATGAACATGGTCAATGACAAAGCAACAAAATAAAAATCAAGATTCATCTAAAGGGAAATAAACAGTTTCAAAATAAAAAGAATGTGCATGGATACATATTGTCAAACTTTGATATGTCACAAGTCCAAGAAATCTACTTCTTTTTGCGAGTACTAACATGACTTGTATTCATTGAAATTACAATAAAAAAGTTTGTATTACCTCTTCACCAGTTGCAGTGGTAACAGTACAGTTCTTAGGGTCAAAGGCCTCAGCTGTAGTTTTCAGCCAATCAGCTTTCTTAGGTATGACCTCTGACATTTTCTTCCCTGAATCTTCAACTTTCTTGATACCTCCTCCAACAAGTGTAAACCAAGGTTGATAATAGTGGTCCTGAAATAAGAATAATTGCTGTCTATCTATTTTTTTTTTTTTTTTCACTTACCATACTTACCTTGGATTCATTTATTTTAGTGGGCACCAATTTTCGTGGATGAAGGAAAACTTGCATATTCGTTGACATTTAATTTTGTGGTTTTTCCGAAGTCTGTATACAAGCCTTTAGAACATTTGTCATTCGTTGAACATTTAATTTCGTGGTTAACCTATATCAACAAAATCCACGAAAATTGGTAACCAAAGAATAATAATGAATCCACAGTATCATGTTTATTTGTTTTGTCATAACTCAGTGTACTGGTTTTCTTCTTTGAATTGTGCCATGGAAACAGCAGAAGTTTGGAAAATTTCAAAATACTCTTAATGTTCTGAAAATTTACAGAAAGATGTAAAGCCATGCACAATGATGCATATACATTTAAATGCATTGCCTGTTTGAAATTTTCGAAATGGCTGCCACTAAGTGGCAATGCTGAATCAGGAAAAGGCAACAACGGTGATTGCTTGCAATGCCAATGGCAAATCTAGTTCCTTTCATCATAACTCAGTGCATTGGTTTTCTTGTTCGCATTATTTCAAATAATATAATTTTGCTCAAAGCAAGTAAGATGGTGGCCTTCACCTACTAATCATGATAATTTTTCCACTTTATTGTACAATATCATAACTAATATCTTACATCTTTTGGTTCAATAATACCAACATGTCCAGCACCCAGTTTCTTTGAAAATTTACTTGCAGTGGCACATCCACCACTACCGGAACCAACAATTAGCAGTTTGTAATGACGTCCTAACGACGTAGAACTTGTCGAAAAACTTTTTGTCGCACTTTTCCTATAGGCTCCCACTAATAGTTTAGTACTCGTCATGTCCCACTTTGTTCCGTAGACGGTGGTATACTAAATGTCAACTGTGTCAAAATGTGTAGTTTAGTTATTATTTTGAATATTGAAACTTCTCTTTGCCAGCTGGCACTCAGACAGAGTTGTCGTTCTTACGCTGTAAAATAACATCCGTGAGGGTCAAAGGAAAATACTATTAGCTTTCGAAAAAGCTCGTCTGTATTGGAGTAGTCGAAAATTCAGTACCGTGTAGGGGAGAAAAAGGGGGGGGGGCGGGGGTATGTTTCGTGGAAACTATGATTGTGCGCATGTGCTAGGAAATGGACGTCTAAATTGCAGCTCCCAAAAATATTTGGAACTTACAGCTTTTCCTAGAGTAATAAATCCCGGAACTTGCTAGTACATCAATATTTGGCTTACATTTGTCATTGTGTGTATGAAAATTATCAAAATGTTTGATATTTCCTTGTAAATTAAAATGTTTATTAATGACCTACCCGAACATGTAACTTGCAATGCAAGACTTTTTGCAGATGACTGTTTATTGTATAGAAATGTAAATAATAGTTCTGATGCACAATTACTTCAAAAAGATTTATCTAGTTTAGTAAAATGGGAAGAGGACTGGCAAATGAATTTTAATCCTGAGAAGTGTTATGTAATTCATATTTCTAAAAAAAGTATTTATTTTCTTAAACCTATCTTCTTCTCACCTCATAGATTTTTTTTATGCACACTAATGTGTTTTTTCATGAACAAACTAACCAAATTTTGGCAATTTTCAACGACTCATAGCTTGAAGAATAGCACGGTGACCCATACTTTTTATTAAATTATCGGAAAAAATCATAGTTAAATCTTTATTTTTTTCAAATTATAAGAAAATTCTGTCTCAAAAAATATATACTTATGATCTACCTTAACGTGTCTACAAAATACCCAGTAGAATTTTCAGTTATTTCATAAAATTCCTATTAATTTTATGGATTTTACCACACTACTATTTGAGGAATTTAAGAAAATCAATAAAATTTATTAAATTTTTAATTAATTCACTAATTTTTCACGTTATTATAATGTTAATAGTCATTAAAATACCGAACAATTCATCATCTGACATGCAGTACCAATTTCGACGTATTTTGTCAACTTAAATAGATACGCTGTATCATAGTTTGTGCCGACATTAAATAGCATGGACAAGTTTACAATCTAATCATATACTTTTTTGGTGTTTAATTGTCGCTTAATGATTGACCCTTGAGGTTTAAAAATCCAAAATAATTTGCTTTCATTATATTTGCATGCCATTTTATCTTTATTTATTAGTATTTGCATGAAGTTGCATGTTTATTATATGATAGTCGATAAAAGAACTCACAAGAGTTCATGTTTTGTTTGTTATTATACCTGTAGTGTATGTATATAGGATATACCGACTTTAAATAAGATTTACTAACTTACTTATTTACTTAGCAAAAAGCTTACTGTTGTGTGAACATTCAATACATGTACTTACTAGTAGTATAATAGATTTATTGATAATGCTACAAAGTATTTCGTTACTAACCGAAAAGTATAAAGTAATATAACATATTATTATATCTAATAAGCAGCACTTACGCATATACATAGATATAGGAAGATGTGGTTTTAGTGCCAATGCGACAACTCTCTATCCACGTAACAATTTATAAAAGTAAACCATTATAGGTCAAGCTATGGCCTTTAACACGAAGCCATGGCGCACATCGAACAGCAAGCTGACATTACTAGTGTAAAACCATTCTAACGGGAAAACTAACGGTCTAATCTATATATAAAAAAAACGAGAAACACTTATGAACCACGTAAACAGACGACAACTACTGAACATTAGCTTCTTAACATAGGACAGGCGAAAACAATTACAGCGGGATTACACGTTTTAATGGTACCAAACCTTCTCACTCATCTGAAACAATAATATAACATCACAACATAGAAAGACACATTTATGAGTTTAACTTATGTATCAAAGACAAAGAAGCTTCTCCCATGCCAAATGAATGTCTATACATTCAAAACTGAAGTTAATTATCAATAAGTTGCAAGAGAGGACGTTTCTAGTGAGTTTTGTTGCAGGTTGACATTTCTGTGTGTTAAATTATAATCATTTCTTATTTGATTCGGCACTAGTTTAGTCATTTATTTGCAGTATGATGACTTAGCATCATGCCTAATAGTTACTGAACGTGACTAGTAGTCTTCAATTACGAACTTTTCGGTAATACCTTTTGAAACTTCCCATCTTATCAGGGAGTAGAAACAAGTACCACATGAAGAAATATATCATCCCTAAAATCTACTGCTATCTCATATCAAAATTATCAGTTTTTAATTGATATATATATCTATATACATGTACTTCGTTATAAATTTAGCTCAACAATTTACAAAAAAAGATAATAAGCATATAACAAAATATACACAGAATGCCAGTGCACACATACATATATAAACAGTAAAATATATCACCAGCGTTACAAATGAGTATATGTATTACATTTTGCTGGCAAATAATTAATTGGATTTACTTCTTTACCGATATGTACAGGGATCACTTGATCTTCTGTAGCTTTTGAATGACTTTTAGTTATTAACAGTGTATCATATATCATTTCATCGTTGTCGCTGCCATCATCGTTAATATCGTTCGGAATATCTACAATTTCCCATGTTTCGCAATAATTCTCAAAAAGTTGCTTAAGTTCTTCTAACAGTAAAAAATGGTCACTTTTGAAATCAAATACGTCCTCAGACTTAAAAAAGTATCGCCTCAGAATAAGCGGTATTAATCCACCTCCTAATGTGGCTATGGCTTGATAAGTTCCAGAAATTCCTTGTGTTTTACCAAAAGCTAATACAATTATTACCACAAATATCAAGAAAAAAAGAATAATCAGAAAGTTTAAAGCAGCCTTTTTGTAATTCTCCCATAGGGATCCAGGTGCTCGCAATACCTTCATGTAACACATTCTGAAGAAAGCTTTTTCGTTTAAATATGGCTTACTATTCTCATAAAAAAACAAACAAGGGTAATCTGATTTTAGTAACAGTTTGTCGCATGTTTCGTCAAATTCAATGTTTATGTGTGAATTCATGGAACCTTCATTTAAAATTTTGAATTGAAATGCAGAGTACTTTATTTCTTTTTTATCCTTAAATGTTTCCATGACTTGTTTCTGTATGTCTAATACGGAAAAATCAATGACAGCTTGACTGAATGCTTCATACTTTTTCTTCACATTACGAAGAGTATCATACACATAAAACAAAAGCATACCTCCAAAGGTAACATACGTTAAAACACTAGATGCATTCAATAATATACCTATCGTGAAATACATACCTATCTGTAGAAAAAAAATTACAACCTCCAATGAAATAACCATTGACGATCCAACGGCCATGAACACCATAATTAAAAAAACCGAACGGACAAAAAGCCACAATGCATCTATACACTTCCATGCTTCCGATTTCTCTTTAAACATAGCCAAAAAAGCATTCGTTATGCCATACAACAAGGTCCACGATACCTTGATAATTGGGATAAATGGCAGTATAAACCATATGATAACTAGAGGTGATATAATCATGACGTAGAAAGGGCTTATTAAACATCCAACTAGACCTAGTTTTCTACATGGTAGGACAAGGAACTGAATTAATTTCATTGCTTCTGAACTTGATTGTCTATTGTCATTGAAACCCGATCTTTGCATAGCCCATTTTAAAAATATTTTACAAAAAGGAATCAAAGCAATAAACCCATAAACGCATATAAAAAACAAATGATTTGGTTTAAGTGAATATGTTAAACTCCATTGTAAAGTATTTGGATATTCCAAATTCTTTTTTTGTGCGAATGTCTCTCTGTTTGTTCTATCTTCTGACTCAAATACATAATAGAATAGTATTCTGATAGCCCACGGTATGAGGAGAATAAATAGAAATATATGTTGCATAAGCGGCAGCAAGCATTTATGCCAAGCAAGACAATAACAAAATCGAAATTTGCAAATGTCCGTATGACAGCAATCTTTCACATATTCGTGGTCTTTCACGTGGCATTTTATAAAAGTTCTATAGAGATAATGAAAGATCCCTGCTGGTACGTAGTCCGTTGAAACTGTATTCATTTCTAGAATTTTAAGGTGTATTTCTTTTACCTTCAAATGACCTTTTTCATTGATTTTTAATAATTGAACCGTTTTTTGCTCTGTTTTAAACTGATTTTCTTTATACAACTCATCACTCAGCTTTAGATTGAAGATTCGTTCGATTCTAAGAGTTATTCCATGTATATCCGCCTTATACCATGATGTTGGTATCAACAACGGTGAATATAAGAATACAATTACATAACAAATGTTCATACCCACAAGAAGGACATCCATCCACAGATTTGTCTGTAATCTGTTGCAAACGAACTCGTCATTGTTTGTTATGGAACAAAAGAGGGACGAAAGATACCAAAGGGACAGTCAAACTCATAAATCTAAAACAAACTGACAACGCCATGGCTAAAAATGAAAAAGACAAACAGAAAAACAATAGTACACATGACACAACATAGAAAACTAAAGAATAAACAACACGAACCCCACCAAAAACTAGGGGTGATCTCAGGTGCTCCGGAAGGGTAAGCAGATCCTGCTCCACATGCGGCACCCGTCGTGTTGCTTATGTGATTACAAATCCGGTAAATAGTCTAATTCGGTAGGTCAAATTCATGAAAGGGAAGGGGATTGTAGTTACGACGTGAGGAACATATCCGATATCATTTGTGAAATGGTTATTCCATAACGGTCAACCAACTCGTGATGGCGTCCGTAAAATTTACGAAGGGATGATTTCAACTTCACCATTTGGAACTCTTGATTTAATAGCTTCCTTGTGAGCAGTAACCCTCTATCAAGAAAATCATGATAGGAAATGCAAGCACGGGAATATCGTATCAATTGAGAGATATATACCCCGTATGCAGGTGCTGCTGGAATGTTGCTACTTAGAAATGGAAAGTTCACAATTGGAAAGCTGAAATCATCTCTTTTGTCGTAAAGTTTTGTCTTCAACCGACCCTCATTGTCAATTTCTAGATGTAAGTCAAGATATGAAGCTGACTTAACTGTATCTGTAGTATCCTTTATCTCCAATTCGATGGGATAGATGCGTTCCACATAGTCACCAAATGTCAAAGAGACAACATCCTGACCAAAGAGGATAAAACAGTTGAAGGCCACCAATCAATCTTCAATACATGGTTTCATTATAAGAAGAAGACCACTCTCTTATAATTGCTAAGGATTGATTTTTCAGACTAGGATAACATGATTCATTTGATATTTGTAATTTCATGTAGCTTTCAGTAACTACCAGTGCTTTGTATCTATTGTTATTCTGTTAGTTGACCAAGTGAGCTTTTCTCATCACTTTCAACTTTGTGTATACTGTCGTCTGTTAACTTTTACAAAATTGTTCTTAAACTACTTGAGCAAAATTAATTAGGGCCCGCCTTTAGGCGTGTCGCCCTATAGTGATCAGTCTGTCCGTCCGTCCGTCCGAATCTAGAGAACCATTATGATTTCATACTTTATACTCTACATGTTTATTAACCACCACCAGAGGGCGTGTCATGATGTATGTACAACTTCCTAGGTCAAAGGCGGGTCGCCCTATAGTGATCAGTCTGTCCGTCCGTCCGTCCTTCTGTCCATAACACTTTAACTTTGTGTCCGCTCCATATCTAGAGAACCATTATGATTTCATACTTTATACTTTACATGTTTATTAACCACCACCAGAGGGTGTGTCATGATGTATGTACAACTTCCTAGGTCAAAGGTCAAGGTAAAAAAACTTTGGTTTCAGTTGACAACCCTGTGTCCTGTGGTGAAGATCGTGTCCGCTCTATATCTTGAGAACCGTTATGATTTCAAAGTTTATACTTGACATGTATATGAACCAACACCAGAGGGTGTGTCATAATTTATGAACGACTGCCTAGGGCAAAGTTAAAGGTCAAAAACTTTGGTTTCAGTTGACAACCCCATGTCCTATGGTAAAGATCGTGTCCGCTCTATATCTTGAGAACCGTTATCATTTCAAAGTTTATACTTGACATGTATATAAACCAACACCAAAGGGTGTGTCATAATTTATTTACAACTTCCTAGGTCAAAGGTCAAAAACTTTGATTTCAGTTGACAAACCCATGTCCTATGGTAAAGATACAATTTTTTAATGCACATTATTCACAGCGGGGCCCACAGAGATGGCTCCCATCTCAATGATATCTAGTTAAACTTGTATTTGATTTAATAAATGTGTCCAATAACCCTGCCTGCAAACCATCATTGACAACGTTGCTAAAAATAGAACATAGGCCTAGGTTAGCAACACAAGATCTTTAGAGCCTCTTGTTTTTCATACTAGATAATTAAGCAAGCCATTTGCAACTCTTTGTTTGGTCTTGTCTTGACAAAGTCAAAATAATAAGACTTACACATGCTGTTTCTGGCATCAGCTACATCAGCAATGTAGTTGGTGATTATGTTAGTTTATGGTAACCACTGATAAATATAACACTGCATGATGATGAACAAGTATGTGTCCATAGTACACGGTTGCCCCACTCATACTATCACTTTCTATGTCCAGTGGACTGTGCAATTAGGGTCAACACTGTAATTTGGCATATATATGATGAAGATCGTGTACAGGACAGGAAGTTATATATACAGTAACTAGGATTAGCGTTATACTTTATTGAACAAGCAGTTAATAACACAGAAGTAAATAATATTCTCCACCAGTAAATATCTCAACAAAAATTAAACAAGTTTACAAATCATAACAACCTTTAATTGCACTAATGGTATTTTCTGCAGTATTTTAAAATGTAGCAAAATTTGAGTTGGATTGATTTCAATAAAAATCCAAAAAAAATTAGAAAAATATCAAATTTGTAGAAAAATATTAATCTTTATTTAATTTAAAATGTTTAACTATATCAGTATCAGAAAACAGTTATTAAAAAATAATCATGTCAGAAAATAAGTAGAATAGCCAGAATATGGTTTATTCAAATGAGAATAAAGTGAAATGTTTTATGCTAGTCTCAGTAAGAAATAAAAACAATCTAAACACTTATTGGAAAATCTTTAGAAGCAAATATTTATTCAACCAATTTAAAATTATCTCCCTTGTTAATATTTTGTAATCCTTATTAAAATCATTAGAAAAACAATTAGACACATAACCAATTATTTGTTTAACAAATTTAAAATTATCTCCCTTATTTTGTTCCTTAATAAATGTTTAAATATAATAAAAATCAGAAAAATGCAACTATATATTCTAATAATTTTTAGAAAATTGCTTTTCGAAATATTCCAATAAATGTTAAAATTTATTTGAAAAATACTTCAAAACAGTTAGTAATTCGACCAACCTAAAATTATTACCTTTTAATTATTCTGTAATAAGTGTTCAAATTCAATGAAAAATACTTAGAAAAACACTTATTTATTCAACCAATCGAGAATTATTTCCCTTTTGTTATTTAGTAATAAGTGTTCATTCATTGAAACATTTAAAAGAAGAAAATATTTATTCAACCAACCTATAATTATCTCCCATTTTGTTATTTCATAGTAAGTGTTTTAAAATTTATTGAAACAATACAAAGGCAATGATTTATTTGGCCACTAAAAAAGGATATTTTTTTTATTTATGCCAACGATTTTAAAACAATTAAAATTATTTAAGTATAAGGCTACTAGCAGGAATGAAAATAAAATATATACAAATTTACAAATTCTCAGAAAAAAAAATAATACAGCAGATTGTTGTAAGTCAGAAAGGTCTTTTAAAAATGTCTGATTTTAAATACCACAGAATAATAAATAGAGTTTGTATCATGTAAAGATAAAGCTTAACAATATATGGAACACAAATTAATGGCAACACATATAAAAAAAACAATATATGGAACCCATGCTTAAAGCAAAACATATTTAAAGACATGCATAGTATACATTAAGGCTCCTACAGTAACACATGTAGTGTCTTTAAAAGACTTCATTTTTAAAAAATGATTTAAAGAAATTTTATAAATAAATTCAAGTGCTATGGCACTAAGCCTTTAAAAGACTTCATTTTAAAAAAAAACAATTGTTTAAAGATTCATCATAAAAATTTTCAACATTATGGCACTTAAGTTAAGACTAGAAAAAAAACATATGCAAAAGCTGAAAGGTATTTGTATAAAGGAGTATACTGGATGAAAAACTTGTTACAGAAAAGTACATTGTAAGGGAAATAACTCCATATCTTTTTAAAAAAAAATCAGATCATTCCTAGATTCTTACATTATATTAGGTTCTAAGGCATTCTATTCTTACAGCCTTGAATTGTTATAGCATGATTATGAAACAAAAGCAAAAGTTAATAAAAATAACTTGCCCAAACAATATGGTCATCCATCTTTAAAAAGAACCAGCAACCTCGTTTATTAAAATATCAATATTCATCACAGGCAATTTATCTTTATTAGTATAAAATAAATGAAAGTTATTATGGAAAAAAATTCCGAAAATTAATATAAATTACTGGGGAAATAGCCTTTTAGCACTAATGCAATGTAAAGCAATCATTCCCTATTTCCATTCTCAGTTTTATCAATCAATCCTGCACTATGAGGTGGAACAAGGGCACAATAGTATTATTAATAAGTGAACAGGCACACAGTTTTAAGCAGATTGGTCATTGAACTTCCTCTTTTTGAGGCCAGCACCGTACTCTAAATAATTACTATTGCATACAAATATATAATAAAAATAAAGCTATCTAACCTAATTGCACAATTAAATAAAATACAGAATACAAATTATGATTATGAAAAAATACAAAATACATCAATGATACAATATCGACGGCAATCTAACAACACAACATAAAAATAAAAAGATGTGGTATGATTGCAACATGAGACAACTCTTCACAAGAGACCAAATGACATAGAAGTTACAAATATAATAATTTTCAACTAACAAACAAAATACTGTATAATAGATTTGTTTCTACAAGTTTTATAATGCCTATTTTTGATACAGCAAAAAGGGGTGGTAGGTTGGGTCTCATCCCATTTCCCAAGGAAAATAAATGCTAAATTCCCACTTCTAGTTAAAATAATGTGTTATATCAAGCATCATGATATCATCAAAATCTTAAAATCAAATATTCCCAATGATTGAACTAGTCATTCCTTAATTCCTGCTCATTAAATATCTCATGAAAAAGGCCCTTCGACCCCTCAACAATTAGTAGAGACACTTCTGCAAAAACTTCAATAATGTTTAATGAGTGGAGGGTAATATATTAATACTTATGTCATAAAATCAATATGTAGAATAAACAAAAATGGCAGCATTCATTTTAAAAGAAACCAAAACATATTTTTCAAACTTATGAAAAATAATTTGAAAAAAAATGGGACAGTATCAATTTATATGAATGTAACAGATCTCTTTTAAAGGATTACACATATATTTTTCTAGAGGTTATCAAGTTGTTAACTGAGTCATATAACTCATAAACTGAATAATTATCTGAAGGACTTTAACTAAATTTGTGAGTTAAGGGTCCAGTTAACACACACACAAAAAGTTTGTTAAATCCTCTAATAGCTAGCAAATCAAGCATTCGTTATTTTTATAGATCTCAACTTTCTTGGAGGAAACTCCAGAATTCTTTTCAATGAACAAATACATTACAGTGAAATCAACATACCATAGTTTTTACATAAGTTAAGAAAGTAGTCTCAGCAATGTCTATAAAAGAATAAACCAAGGACAAAAGTTCTAGCAACCAATCGCATTCAAGTATTTGTAGATATGCTAATCATTTACAAATTATTATGCACCAATTCACCAAAAGAAATGTAAATATATTAATTTTTAAACAAACTTATGGAATATTCATTTGGTAATATAAACTGAGATTCGTTATATAATTATCAAAAGCACAAATTATCTCCCTTGATTAGTTGATAATTGGAAATACTGTTCTTAAAGACTTTTTGTTTAATATGAGTCTTTTAATTTTTCTGGACCATCTGTTCCAAAATGCATCAATTTTCTGTATGCAGCTGGTCCGTTCCAATATCCCCTGAAAAAGATACATGGATTTAAAATTTTTTTTTTTTTTGCACATTCAAATTCTAAGCAAAATAAATAGAATCTTCAGAACTGATAAAGTTATGGGTTACACAACCCTTGCAACAACTATGTAAGGGCTTTGTTGGTTTTCTTTGGAAATGAAAATGTTCTGCCTCTATACAACATACCCTAATTTCAGTGACAGTCCAAAAGAGTAGGGGCATTAAGGTTACAATGTACCAAATAGAATTACATGAGCGCAGCCATTTTATGAAGGGAACATGACATAGAGATAAAAATAGATGGCTCTCTGTGATTGGTTGTTATATCATTTATGTATTTTTTTCCTGGAAAGCCTTATGAATAAAGTTTCACGCAAGCACAAATTTGTTCTTAAATGTATAGGATGAAGGGTCGGATTTTTTTTTTTTAATGTTGATCAAAATTAGGGAAAATTTACTGCGAAATCGCAAGGTATCGTAAAATACGCCAAAATTCACCAAGAAAAGCCATGGGACCATATATATGTAAGTGCGGTAAAATCACAATTAGATATCACGCTCCAATTAGACAACAGCAGTTTTTCCATAATTAGTTTATTAAAGACGCCTTTTAAGGAGATAATTGCTAAAAATAGCATTGCCGGTAATGGGGCCCCCATTTAGTACTTTATAATCTTAAGGTGGTACCTAACACTACAGGGAGATAACTCTGTAAAGTCAGCTAAAGTTTTAATGATGTTGTGTTGTAAAAGGAAAATTATGCTTCTCAATGATCAAAATTGGTGTTTGTCAAAATGCTACATAACCAGTGTATTTTTTTCTGACAAAAACTGTTGGTTCAAAAATTTTTAAATTTTTATATTTTTATTAAAGTCTCAAAGTAAATACTTTGACAAAATTTTATGAAAATTAAACATGCCAAATTAATTTTAGTGAAAGTGTTGGGTACCACCTTAAGGCCAGGTTTTGGCCCAAGAAAATAATTTCAAGCCATTTTTTTCTATTCGTCCATCATTCCCTAATGGTTAGTTTTTAGTACAATAAATATTCTCTTTATGTTATTTTTTATCTATTTTTCTCTTTTCTTTCATTATTTTAACACATTTATTCTGTATAGTAGTCTAATAATTATGACCCTCCTACAACAGCTTAACCAATCAACAAATTTGTTTGTAACCTTAATTTTTATTAGATATTCGTTGTCAAATATGGTGAAGGGTTAAAGCCTCGGTCACACCTGAATGGATAGCTCGTACGGATGACTAACTGATCATTTTTTTTTCAATCCGTTCATGTCCGTTAGACGTCCGTCCATATCCTTTGCAAGTCCGTTTAGCGTACATTTTATCCGTCCACATCTGTTCTGTCCAGTGAAAATTTTTGAGCATGTTCAAAACTTTGAACGGATCTCCAATGATGAAATGTCCATTGACAGTCCAGTAGGCGTCCGTTCTGTACCGTACTCGTCTGTTTTGTTTCCGTTTTGTATCCATTATGTGTCAGTTATACATCCGTTGAAGGTCTGGAAGATAAATTCGCCAACGCACTTGTACCGGACATTTAACGGATAAAACGCATGTTGAGGGAATGAGAAACGGACTTCTACCGGACATTTAACAGATGATGAACAGATCAAAAATGGATAAATGCCAATTGAAAATTTCGCGTCAGAAATGCCAATTATTGGTATGTCAGATTTCTTAAGGTTCATGAATTCTTATTATTCATAATCGATCTTAGATTAAGGGCACATCTTCACAATCAAGCAGCTCTTATTCAGGCCAGACACTGCCCTTTTGAAGAACAAACCAAAACCAGTTACACAGAAACATTTTGAATATTAATGCAGTTTACATGTATTATTATTGTAGCCTTTAATTTATCTGTATATCTTGTTCATCTGTTTATCCGGTACACTTCCATTAGGCGTCTGTTTTATGCGGTACTGGTCTGTTTGATGTACATTTGACATCCGTTCTCTCCGGTACATTTCCGTTTCTTGTACGTGCATATCTGGTGTGTACCTGTTATGCATTTGTTACACTTCCATTTTATTAGATCAGTACATCAACGGACTCCCAACGGATAACAGTTTTGTCAACAGACAACTTTTATTTTCATCCTTTAGGCGTCCTTTCGTGCTATCCGGTAAGGTGTGACTGAGGCTTAAGATTTGTAACTATAACTATAAAGGAAGCCATCATTTTGAACTCCAATTCTTGTTTTTTGGTATGTAATTTCTAAAATATTTTTACAAAAATGTCACATTTTGTGCCTTAAAATCTTCTTCTTGTCATTATTGAAACCCTTCAGAAACAATTAGCATGGAAATAACCATGATAACTATATTGTTTTTTAAGCTTAAGTACTGTCTCAAATATCCATTCACCCAGCTTTGCTACACACAACTAAGTAAACTCAATTTTCAACAGTAAAATCTATTTTTCACAAAGGCCAAACTTAGAACACAATACACATGATACAGTTATCTTCTAATAACTATATCATCAGTCTTACTTTAACATCATATTCCAGTATATTATAGGTATAATATCTTACTTTAACATCATATTCAAGTATATCATTGGTATAATATCTTACTTTAACATCATATTCCAGTATATCATAGGTATAATATCTTACTTTAACATCATATTCCAGTATATCATAGGTATAATATCTTACTTTAACATCATATTCCAGTATATCATTGGTATAATATCTTACTTTAACATCATATTCCAGTATATCATAGGTATAATATCTTACTTTAACATCATGTTCCAGTATATCATAGGTATAATATCTTTCTTCACATGGTACATTGACCGTCTCTCTTTCCCTTGGTCAATGGGGAAGGTCTCCAGTGGCAAACTATCATAATTAAACTCGGCCATTATACATTTTTCACGTCCAGTTATCAACGGGCAGGAAGTGTAGCCATCATACTGAAATAAAAATATTCACTGTAAATACTTATACAATATCTAATGGGAGAATTTAAATAGAGAAAATTTTTCAAAGATAAACTGAACAACGCATTAAATCACAAATGAGCGTAGTGTTGTTCGGTGACATGAGCGAAATATTTTTCAATTATTTGAAATCTTCTATTAGTTATTTATTTTATTACATTAGCAAATGGCTAATTTTCTTAATTTAAAGTAGAATATAAAATGAACTATATCTTTTTCTAAACATTCACAATTTGTTTTGATTCAACATCATCAGACAACCCCAATTTTTGTATGACGTCAGAGGAGTGAAATAACCAAGTTTATTTCACATGTGAAATTATTGGTTTTTATTTCACTGAGAAATCAATGTAATTCATTGCAACCAATGTAATTATTGCATTTATTATTGCAATTCTTTAACAACATACAAAATTTGAGATTTTGTTATTGTGATTTTATTAAAAAAAATCTAGTGTAGGTAAATGTAGATCTTGTCATGATGATCCTTTTGCAGTTTTAACTATTAATTATACTTCGTAAATGTTACTCTTATATTTTTTTTTTATTTAAATTTTATTCTACTGCTTAGATCAATTTTTGTTTCTGTAAATTCAGAAATTATTGTATGCATTTATTATTGCAAGTTTATTATTTTAGATTAAAATGGGATTTTTATCTTCGTGATATTGAGAAAAACCCTGTTCAATTCGCATAAAAAATATTAAAATGCAAGTTTAAATCATTGCGTTTATACCCCTGTTTGATTTTTTCGCAATTATAAAAACATCGCAATAATTTCTGAATTTACAGTATCTAGATATTTATACCTTAACATAAGCAGGTTTTCCACTCATTACAGCTGTCAGGTTTTTCTCCAAGTATCCACTCTGGGAGGCTGCAAGCAGTAAGATATAATTATTAATGATTCTACAAATCCAGTGTGTGTCTGAAAGTCCATGCATCAAGAGATGGTTAAAGGTTCAGTGGCAAATATTACTTGTACATGACTAAGAATATAAATAATATATGAATATGAACCTCACCGTGTAAAATACCAATACATTGGAGATTGTTTAGTAGCTAACAAGGTAACTGTCCACAGGAAGACGAATTCCCCAATCCTGACACAATATCAGGGTAGACCAGTGTTGACTCTTAACCTAATGCTGCATATTAAGTAAAGAGCAGCAAATACATATTTTCAAGTCTTTAATTTAACTCAATTGAGGGTCAATCCTATGTTGTCCCTTATTGAATGAATGTCTCACAAAAAAATAGTTTAGATTCAAATCTTGTTTTCCTGGTCATTTACAAGATTGATACACATGACTGTCACATGACTTTATAAATACTTTACCTGCTGCTGCTGCTGTCTTTGATGTTGGAGCGTTAAAACAATCTCCGATGGCAAAGATGTTTGGATATTTTTTATGTTGTAGTGTGCCTTGATCAACATCTACATAACCAGCTTCATCTACCAAACAACTCTTCCTCACTGGGTCAGGTGTAGACATGGGAGGTGTAATGTGCATAAAGTCATACTACAATAAAAAGTAATTATACAACTAATCTGTAAGTTCAGAATTGTTTGCATATTTCTAATATTGAGAAAATTGTGATAGAAATTAAGATGTTGGAAAAAAAATCATTCATTGGATACAAACTTTCGTTGGTTTCAAGGGTACAGGTGTATAACTAAATCATTTGCTCAAGGGGACAACACATTTCTATTAGGCTTGTATTCAGAGTTCAACAAGAAACTAAATATCCACGAACATACAATTTTTCCTTAATCTACCAATGAACATAAACATGATAAATAAATCTACAGTACAATATAAATAGCCTTTTAAGTCTTGGTGGTGTAATGGGCTATGTAGTTAAACTACTGCATCGTTAGCCTGTTGACATGCAGGTTGTGAGTTTGAGTCCAGGACATGGCATGTGACCGGACCCTGAACCCAATCTTAATTGACTTAGATTGTCAGTTTTCCTTCCAAATGTTGTTGGTACTCTACAGGCATGGCAGCTTCCTGCACAAAAAATTTACCACCACAAAATAGTTGAAAATAGAGTTTAAAACAAATCAATCAATCATTCTAATGCAACATTGTTTGTGATATTCATTTTCATTGGAGAACGACATCAATTTTCATATATGGCATCAATTCACAATTGATGCTATGAAAACGTACATGCTAGCCCAGACAAGTAATGACAGATTTTAAATGTATGATTTGATCTTGTCTTCTGTCAGTTTCACTAGAATGGAGATAACAATATAGTATTTTAAGCTCTGAAAGCATCAATTGGTGATTTAATGGTTGCAAATACCCAATACTGGCTTTGCTAACCCTCCGCTGGTAAACTTAATTTACAACCCTCAAATCACCAATAGACATGATAGATGCCATCTGAGCTTAAAAAACAATACAGATATCGTCTCATTATATATAGCCTTACCTTATAGGTTTGAGTTTCTCCAGGACTGTCTAGTTTCTGAAATATAGCCTTACCTTATAAGTTTGAGTTTCTCCAGGACTGTCTAGTTTCTGAAATATAGCCTCTCTTTTATCTGTATTCACTTCTATCAAATTTCTTTGATAATTGATTTTGATATCCCTGTAAAACATAACAATTAACAAATTAATAAATATTCCTTAGACTTACAACCTCATTTTAATTTCTATAAGACATTCTTCAAATGCTTTGAGAATACACCCGAGGTAAATTATGGATAGATACCTATTTTCTTCTTAGGCTAGACATTGAAAATGTATACACAGCAGCCCAAATTTAACTCAATATTTTATGAATTTTGAAAATTAAAGCTTTTTAAAATACACTCGCGGAATCTTTTTGAATTTTATATTATTTCTTATTCAAATATTTACTTTTCCCCCATAGACCACTCTCTAGTTCTTTTTTATGAACGAGTCGTGAGTACAAACCCCTCTCATGTGGATGCATTCCACTCCAATCTTAATTGACTAGGATTGTCAGTTTTCCTATGAAAGGTTGGTGGTTTTCTCCAAGCACTTCTGCTTCCTCCACCAATAAAAACTGGCCACCACGAAAAAGCCCAAAAGCGGTGCTTTAAAGTAGCTTTAAAACACCAAAAATCATATCAAATCTACACATTAGTAAAAGCATCCCACTACAAGACCATGATCATGGAGGTTAATTGAGCAGGGTTTGTACTCACAACCTCAGGGTTGATTGGCTAGTGAATAAAGTAATAACTTCTTAGATTACTTGGCCATCGAGGCCCACTAATGTGTAGAAGGTAGATAACTATTATATAAGTGGAAGGTTTAGCTGGCTAAACATGTAAAACCAGGTTTAACCAATTATTTAAAAAAAAAAACGCCTTTGACAGTTTTTTCCAATTGTTCAGTTGAATTTCTGCAGCAATCCCTAGTTGCTGCACCACAGCTCATAGGTCCTTATGATATTTTTAAATAAAGATAGATGTGTGGTCCGCAAATCGTCATAAAGTATCATAAGGACCTAAGAGTTATAGTTCCACAGCTAAGGAAACACTAAAGTGTTGTTGTTATAACTGATTTAACTTTTTATGTTTTTATCATAAAAATCCTGCATACCCAAGGTATCCAATTTAGGGATTCTATTGTACAGCAATTTACCACGCATGGGTCACTATCATTTGTTATTTTTTATTTATAATGTATTATGAAACCTACCTACTATCCACCACTTTATGTAGGCCAGCAGCATACTTTTTCACACCAAACAGAACAGATAATGATGTATTATACATAACTGTGGACTTGTCTCTAACACCACTCTGAAATAAAAGATATTAAACACAGTTATATAAACAGTACAGATAATGATGTATTATACATAACAGTGGACTTGTCTCTAACACCACTCTGAAATAAAAAGATATAAAACACAGTAAAATAAACAGTACAGATAATGATGTATTATACATCACTGTGGACTTGTCTCTAACACCACTCTGAAATAAAAGATATTAAACACAGTTAAATAAACAGTACAGATAATGATGTATTATACATCACAGTGGACTTGTCTCTAACACTACTCTGAAATAAAAAGATATAAAAAACAGTTAAATAAACAGTACAGATAATGATGTATTATACATAACAGTGGACTTGTCTCTAACACTACTCTGAAATAAAAAGATATAAAAAACAGTTAAATAAACAGTACAGATAATGATGTATTATACATAACAGTGGACTTGTCTCTAACACCACTCTGAAATAAAAAGATATAAAAAACAGTTAAATAAACAGTACAGATAATGATGTATTATACATAACAGTGGACTTGTCTCTAACACCACTCTGAAATAAAAAGATATAAAAAACAGTTAAATAAACAGAACAGATAATGATGTATTATACATAACAGTGGACTTGTCTCTAACACCACTCTGAAATAAATACAAGAATACATACATGTACATTGACATGCTAATCTAACCAGACTTGTCACTTAAAGTAATGTTAAAGGGAAGAATGTATCCGACAGATCAAAAAAAGGCACATGTGTTACAACTGACATCCACCGGAAGGTGCTGACTTACTATTAAGACCTTATGTTAAGTAGTTTCTGAAAAAGGTTGACAACATTATTTTTTGAAGGAACAAACAGACAAACAGATGGACAAGGCCAATATTGTATTCTATGCCCTGAGGGGGGACGGGGGGGGGGGGGGGGTAACTGACTATCTTTTTGGGTAAAACTGTGCCGACAGCACTTGCCAAATCATACCCTGTTCTAACCAGAAAACATTGAAAAACATACCCTGTTCTAGACACCCTTTAGAAAATGTATACCCTGTTCTAAACCGTATTAAATAGATGCTGTTATAGACCTGGACTCTAGACTGTTTCTTAAACAGTCAAATAAGTGATCCTGTTCTAGACAAGTACTTTGTTTAAAATAAAACCTGTTCTCACCAGCAGGGTATGAAAAAGGGACCCTGTTCTAACTAGCAGGGCATGAAAAGGCGACCCTGTTTTGCGGCACACTCATACCATTAAAAATATACAAAGTAACCCTCTCGGGATTCTAAGCTACAATGGCATCAATTTGTGATTTGATATTTGTAAATTTATACCCATTTACTGGCCACGCTAATGCGTCATCAGTAAACTTAATTTGTGACCTACAAATAACCAATTGATGCCGTTGTAGCTTAAAATACAATACAGTTATCTCCAAAAATGCATGCAATAATTGCCTCAGTATTCTAGCTCATTACAGGTACTTGTCAAAGATATAAATCCTACCTTTTGCCAGGCCTCTTCAGCTAAGTACATAATTTTCTGTGGAGCTCCTGCACACTTAACTGGTGTATTTGGCATTGTGAATATAGCATTACCTCCCTTGAACTTTTGAATGGCTGGCCATGTTTTCTGCACATACTCATAGTCATAATTTGAACATAGCATAGGATCCTTGTCAAATCCTTCTGGTAAACCTTTGATCTGAAAAACAAAACAAACAAAGACACATTCAAATTAAGCAATGCACAATCTTTCACTATGCACTTCAATCTGACAGCTCAACTCCTGAAGGCCAAAATGAAGAAAGTCCAAGTAGATTTAAAAGCTCTATTTACATGTAAAAGTGCATGGATTTGGTGCAGTAAGGGCCATTACTAAAACTAAAGTGTTTTTATCACAGGACTGACAGGACTCTAATGTCCTGTAAAAATATATTTGGTCCTGTTAACTTTTTTAAATTTTGTAATAGGCACCTGAGAAAATTTGAAGAACTTTATCAATTTGATCAATTTGGTCCTGTAAATGCAAAACCCTGATTTCTATGACTGTTTTATATACCTGAAGATGTAAGTAATACTTATTTGCATAAGTAAATTTGTCAGAATGACTTAGTTCTCTCTTTCAAGTTTTGAACAATCTTAGACTCCTTATGTTCCTTCTAAATATTCTAATATACAAATATTTATTTTACAATCTCTGAAATTTTTCTAATGTTTTGGGAGTCAAAACATGCCACCATTAATACTTTTCTTGCTTGATTATTATAAACTTTTATATCAAATACTCAAATCTGCAGCAGTTATATATAGATAAAAGTTACATACAGTTCAAGACAGTTTTTGTTTTAAAAATAACAAGACTAATAGTAAACATGTTAAACATGTTAAAACCAAACAAATTAACAATTTGCAACAGCAATAAGATTAAATTTAAGAAAAATAATGGAAATAAGAAAATATAGCCTTCACTTTAGACATGTAAATGAGTAAGGGAAATAACTCAGTCTCTAAAATTATTTGCTCATTCCAGATATTATTGGTAAATAAATAAAAAAAAGTTGTATAAGTATTACCCCTAATTGACAGAATGATATTAGAATATTATCAGCAAATATGCATATCCTGTTTTGTTAATGTTTCACATATAATATGAGGCAGGCATTACCTGTGAATGGGGACGAAGTTTGTTTAAATTATTTTTTTTGTAACTTAAATATTTGTTAAAAAAAAGAAACGGAAATACCGTAACGTTTCCGATTTTAGTTCTGCTGTTAGGGATTTTACCAAACTCCGGACAGTGATCGCTTCCGTTCCGGAACTGTTTTCCTTTACTCCATGATTAGTGTAGAGTAGTATTCGGGCCCGTATGCGGATCGGAACTGGAACTGCCGGGGAGTTTGGGATTTTACTTGTGACGTTATTAAGTTGTGACGTTATTAAGTTATGACGTCATGTTCAATGTAAACAAAGAAACGCAATGCATCAGGTAACGTTTATTCATACCAAAGACAAAGAATGATTAAAAATGAAATATTGGTATTGTGTTCCTTGAGTTCCTATATTTTACTAGATTAATCAAAGTCTCACGACAACAAGACCGGAAGAAGGAAGTAGAGTTATGTGTTCTGCAGATCCGGAAATTAAAAAACGCGACAAAAAAAAGATTGAACGATTTTGAGTTCATTAGTACAATGATAATTCGGGAAATTTTCTCGATTTTTTTTTTTTTTTTTTTTTTTTAAATTTTATTTTCTACTGTAATACTGGGACTTCGTCCCCATATTAATGAATGAGAATGCAGGATAACTGGTCTAAAAGTAAGTGCAATAACAATTTTTGAATGTAATTGGGAAAACAATTTTTGAACCAAAGCACCACTGAAATAATGTAGGTTATTACTTGAAATATTTTTACATCAATAAAAACACTGAAATAGTTTGTGAATTTACAAAACTTTAATTAGATTGCTGTATAATGTATGATTTGACTGATTTTTGGAGTTTTAATGCCACTTTTAAGCACTGCATTTAGGCTATTTTATGGTAGTCAGTTTTTATTGGTGGAGGAAGCTGAAGTGCCTGGAGAAAACCACAGACATTCGATAGGAAAACTGACAATCCTAGTCAAGTAAGATTGGAGTAGTGCACCCACATGAGCGGGATTTAAACTCAAAACCTCAGTGTTATCTGGCTAGTAACTACAGAGGCCCTGTATATTGTATGTAATGTTCTAATGAATGTATACATACCAAATTATAGTTCAGCTGAAGACCACAGGCCATGACAAGAAAGTCATACTTTATCTACAAAAACAAATATATCATGTATAATTAGCATCACTCAGTTAAAATTAATGCATTTGTAATAGTGTTGTTGGGTTGTCCAGCTTCATTTTCTAATCTGAATCTCCCAATCATAAGTATAGTCATATATTAGCAATATTCTTGATACCCAATTATCCTCTTAAATTGAAAGCTTTTAATATTACAAAATGATTTATACATCATACATGTACATTAAATCATGTAACTGAAGAATCATAGATTCACAAATTTTCATTTTGTTTGGTCTTCCTGTAAGTTCCATCACTCCATGAGTTAGGTTATTAAACAAATTTTATGTGTTGATAGAATATGGTTTATAAACACTTGTGCAGTAGATGATATTTTTTGTTGGAAAATAAATGGAGATTTTTAGGGTATGTCAACATCATGAACATGGTCAATGACAAAGCAACAAAATAAAAATCAAGATTCATCTAAAGGGAAATAAACAGTTTCAAAATAAAAAGAATGTGCATGGATACATATTGTCAAACTTTGATATGTCACAAGTCCAAGAAATCTACTTCTTTTTGCGAGTACTAACATGACTTGTATTCATTGAAATTACAATAAAAAAGTTTGTATTACCTCTTCACCAGTTGCAGTGGTAACAGTACAGTTCTTAGGGTCAAAGGCCTCAGCTGTAGTTTTCAGCCAATCAGCTTTCTTAGGTATGACCTCTGACATTTTCTTCCCTGAATCTTCAACTTTCTTGATACCTCCTCCAACAAGTGTAAACCAAGGTTGATAATAGTGGTCCTGAAATAAGAATAATTGCTGTCTATCTATTTTTTTTTTTTTTTTCACTTACCATACTTACCTTGGATTCATTTATTTTAGTGGGCACCAATTTTCGTGGATGAAGGAAAACTTGCATATTCGTTGACATTTAATTTTGTGGTTTTTCCGAAGTCTGTATACAAGCCTTTAGAACATTTGTCATTCGTTGAACATTTAATTTCGTGGTTAACCTATATCAACAAAATCCACGAAAATTGGTAACCAAAGAATAATAATGAATCCACAGTATCATGTTTATTTGTTTTGTCATAACTCAGTGTACTGGTTTTCTTCTTTGAATTGTGCCATGGAAACAGCAGAAGTTTGGAAAATTTCAAAATACTCTTAATGTTCTGAAAATTTACAGAAAGATGTAAAGCCATGCACAATGATGCATATACATTTAAATGCATTGCCTGTTTGAAATTTTCGAAATGGCTGCCACTAAGTGGCAATGCTGAATCAGGAAAAGGCAACAACGGTGATTGCTTGCAATGCCAATGGCAAATCTAGTTCCTTTCATCATAACTCAGTGCATTGGTTTTCTTGTTCGCATTATTTCAAATAATATAATTTTGCTCAAAGCAAGTAAGATGGTGGCCTTCACCTACTAATCATGATAATTTTTCCACTTTATTGTACAATATCATAACTAATATCTTACATCTTTTGGTTCAATAATACCAACATGTCCAGCACCCAGTTTCTTTGAAAATTTACTTGCAGTGGCACATCCACCACTACCGGAACCAACAATTAGCAGTTTGTAATGACGTCCTAACGACGTAGAACTTGTCGAAAAACTTTTTGTCGCACTTTTCCTATAGGCTCCCACTAATAGTTTAGTACTCGTCATGTCCCACTTTGTTCCGTAGACGGTGGTATACTAAATGTCAACTGTGTCAAAATGTGTAGTTTAGTTATTATTTTGAATATTGAAACTTCTCTTTGCCAGCTGGCACTCAGACAGAGTTGTCGTTCTTACGCTGTAAAATAACATCCGTGAGGGTCAAAGGAAAATACTATTAGCTTTCGAAAAAGCTCGTCTGTATTGGAGTAGTCGAAAATTCAGTACCGTGTAGGGGAGAAAAAGGGGGGGGGGCGGGGGTATGTTTCGTGGAAACTATGATTGTGCGCATGTGCTAGGAAATGGACGTCTAAATTGCAGCTCCCAAAAATATTTGGAACTTACAGCTTTTCCTAGAGTAATAAATCCCGGAACTTGCTAGTACATCAATATTTGGCTTACATTTGTCATTGTGTGTATGAAAATTATCAAAATGTTTGATATTTCCTTGTAAATTAAAATGTTTATTAATGACCTACCCGAACATGTAACTTGCAATGCAAGACTTTTTGCAGATGACTGTTTATTGTATAGAAATGTAAATAATAGTTCTGATGCACAATTACTTCAAAAAGATTTATCTAGTTTAGTAAAATGGGAAGAGGACTGGCAAATGAATTTTAATCCTGAGAAGTGTTATGTAATTCATATTTCTAAAAAAAGTATTTATTTTCTTAAACCTATCTTCTTCTCACCTCATAGATTTTTTTTATGCACACTAATGTGTTTTTTCATGAACAAACTAACCAAATTTTGGCAATTTTCAACGACTCATAGCTTGAAGAATAGCACGGTGACCCATACTTTTTATTAAATTATCGGAAAAAATCATAGTTAAATCTTTATTTTTTTCAAATTATAAGAAAATTCTGTCTCAAAAAATATATACTTATGATCTACCTTAACGTGTCTACAAAATACCCAGTAGAATTTTCAGTTATTTCATAAAATTCCTATTAATTTTATGGATTTTACCACACTACTATTTGAGGAATTTAAGAAAATCAATAAAATTTATTAAATTTTTAATTAATTCACTAATTTTTCACGTTATTATAATGTTAATAGTCATTAAAATACCGAACAATTCATCATCTGACATGCAGTACCAATTTCGACGTATTTTGTCAACTTAAATAGATACGCTGTATCATAGTTTGTGCCGACATTAAATAGCATGGACAAGTTTACAATCTAATCATATACTTTTTTGGTGTTTAATTGTCGCTTAATGATTGACCCTTGAGGTTTAAAAATCCAAAATAATTTGCTTTCATTATATTTGCATGCCATTTTATCTTTATTTATTAGTATTTGCATGAAGTTGCATGTTTATTATATGATAGTCGATAAAAGAACTCACAAGAGTTCATGTTTTGTTTGTTATTATACCTGTAGTGTATGTATATAGGATATACCGACTTTAAATAAGATTTACTAACTTACTTATTTACTTAGCAAAAAGCTTACTGTTGTGTGAACATTCAATACATGTACTTACTAGTAGTATAATAGATTTATTGATAATGCTACAAAGTATTTCGTTACTAACCGAAAAGTATAAAGTAATATAACATATTATTATATCTAATAAGCAGCACTTACGCATATACATAGATATAGGAAGATGTGGTTTTAGTGCCAATGCGACAACTCTCTATCCACGTAACAATTTATAAAAGTAAACCATTATAGGTCAAGCTATGGCCTTTAACACGAAGCCATGGCGCACATCGAACAGCAAGCTGACATTACTAGTGTAAAACCATTCTAACGGGAAAACTAACGGTCTAATCTATATATAAAAAAAACGAGAAACACTTATGAACCACGTAAACAGACGACAACTACTGAACATTAGCTTCTTAACATAGGACAGGCGAAAACAATTACAGCGGGATTACACGTTTTAATGGTACCAAACCTTCTCACTCATCTGAAACAATAATATAACATCACAACATAGAAAGACACATTTATGAGTTTAACTTATGTATCAAAGACAAAGAAGCTTCTCCCATGCCAAATGAATGTCTATACATTCAAAACTGAAGTTAATTATCAATAAGTTGCAAGAGAGGACGTTTCTAGTGAGTTTTGTTGCAGGTTGACATTTCTGTGTGTTAAATTATAATCATTTCTTATTTGATTCGGCACTAGTTTAGTCATTTATTTGCAGTATGATGACTTAGCATCATGCCTAATAGTTACTGAACGTGACTAGTAGTCTTCAATTACGAACTTTTCGGTAATACCTTTTGAAACTTCCCATCTTATCAGGGAGTAGAAACAAGTACCACATGAAGAAATATATCATCCCTAAAATCTACTGCTATCTCATATCAAAATTATCAGTTTTTAATTGATATATATATCTATATACATGTACTTCGTTATAAATTTAGCTCAACAATTTACAAAAAAAGATAATAAGCATATAACAAAATATACACAGAATGCCAGTGCACACATACATATATAAACAGTAAAATATATCACCAGCGTTACAAATGAGTATATGTATTACATTTTGCTGGCAAATAATTAATTGGATTTACTTCTTTACCGATATGTACAGGGATCACTTGATCTTCTGTAGCTTTTGAATGACTTTTAGTTATTAACAGTGTATCATATATCATTTCATCGTTGTCGCTGCCATCATCGTTAATATCGTTCGGAATATCTACAATTTCCCATGTTTCGCAATAATTCTCAAAAAGTTGCTTAAGTTCTTCTAACAGTAAAAAATGGTCACTTTTGAAATCAAATACGTCCTCAGACTTAAAAAAGTATCGCCTCAGAATAAGCGGTATTAATCCACCTCCTAATGTGGCTATGGCTTGATAAGTTCCAGAAATTCCTTGTGTTTTACCAAAAGCTAATACAATTATTACCACAAATATCAAGAAAAAAAGAATAATCAGAAAGTTTAAAGCAGCCTTTTTGTAATTCTCCCATAGGGATCCAGGTGCTCGCAATACCTTCATGTAACACATTCTGAAGAAAGCTTTTTCGTTTAAATATGGCTTACTATTCTCATAAAAAAACAAACAAGGGTAATCTGATTTTAGTAACAGTTTGTCGCATGTTTCGTCAAATTCAATGTTTATGTGTGAATTCATGGAACCTTCATTTAAAATTTTGAATTGAAATGCAGAGTACTTTATTTCTTTTTTATCCTTAAATGTTTCCATGACTTGTTTCTGTATGTCTAATACGGAAAAATCAATGACAGCTTGACTGAATGCTTCATACTTTTTCTTCACATTACGAAGAGTATCATACACATAAAACAAAAGCATACCTCCAAAGGTAACATACGTTAAAACACTAGATGCATTCAATAATATACCTATCGTGAAATACATACCTATCTGTAGAAAAAAAATTACAACCTCCAATGAAATAACCATTGACGATCCAACGGCCATGAACACCATAATTAAAAAAACCGAACGGACAAAAAGCCACAATGCATCTATACACTTCCATGCTTCCGATTTCTCTTTAAACATAGCCAAAAAAGCATTCGTTATGCCATACAACAAGGTCCACGATACCTTGATAATTGGGATAAATGGCAGTATAAACCATATGATAACTAGAGGTGATATAATCATGACGTAGAAAGGGCTTATTAAACATCCAACTAGACCTAGTTTTCTACATGGTAGGACAAGGAACTGAATTAATTTCATTGCTTCTGAACTTGATTGTCTATTGTCATTGAAACCCGATCTTTGCATAGCCCATTTTAAAAATATTTTACAAAAAGGAATCAAAGCAATAAACCCATAAACGCATATAAAAAACAAATGATTTGGTTTAAGTGAATATGTTAAACTCCATTGTAAAGTATTTGGATATTCCAAATTCTTTTTTTGTGCGAATGTCTCTCTGTTTGTTCTATCTTCTGACTCAAATACATAATAGAATAGTATTCTGATAGCCCACGGTATGAGGAGAATAAATAGAAATATATGTTGCATAAGCGGCAGCAAGCATTTATGCCAAGCAAGACAATAACAAAATCGAAATTTGCAAATGTCCGTATGACAGCAATCTTTCACATATTCGTGGTCTTTCACGTGGCATTTTATAAAAGTTCTATAGAGATAATGAAAGATCCCTGCTGGTACGTAGTCCGTTGAAACTGTATTCATTTCTAGAATTTTAAGGTGTATTTCTTTTACCTTCAAATGACCTTTTTCATTGATTTTTAATAATTGAACCGTTTTTTGCTCTGTTTTAAACTGATTTTCTTTATACAACTCATCACTCAGCTTTAGATTGAAGATTCGTTCGATTCTAAGAGTTATTCCATGTATATCCGCCTTATACCATGATGTTGGTATCAACAACGGTGAATATAAGAATACAATTACATAACAAATGTTCATACCCACAAGAAGGACATCCATCCACAGATTTGTCTGTAATCTGTTGCAAACGAACTCGTCATTGTTTGTTATGGAACAAAAGAGGGACGAAAGATACCAAAGGGACAGTCAAACTCATAAATCTAAAACAAACTGACAACGCCATGGCTAAAAATGAAAAAGACAAACAGAAAAACAATAGTACACATGACACAACATAGAAAACTAAAGAATAAACAACACGAACCCCACCAAAAACTAGGGGTGATCTCAGGTGCTCCGGAAGGGTAAGCAGATCCTGCTCCACATGCGGCACCCGTCGTGTTGCTTATGTGATTACAAATCCGGTAAATAGTCTAATTCGGTAGGTCAAATTCATGAAAGGGAAGGGGATTGTAGTTACGACGTGAGGAACATATCCGATATCATTTGTGAAATGGTTATTCCATAACGGTCAACCAACTCGTGATGGCGTCCGTAAAATTTACGAAGGGATGATTTCAACTTCACCATTTGGAACTCTTGATTTAATAGCTTCCTTGTGAGCAGTAACCCTCTATCAAGAAAATCATGATAGGAAATGCAAGCACGGGAATATCGTATCAATTGAGAGATATATACCCCGTATGCAGGTGCTGCTGGAATGTTGCTACTTAGAAATGGAAAGTTCACAATTGGAAAGCTGAAATCATCTCTTTTGTCGTAAAGTTTTGTCTTCAACCGACCCTCATTGTCAATTTCTAGATGTAAGTCAAGATATGAAGCTGACTTAACTGTATCTGTAGTATCCTTTATCTCCAATTCGATGGGATAGATGCGTTCCACATAGTCACCAAATTTTGAATTGTTTAGTGAAAGAACGTCATCTATATAGCGGAAAGTAGAGTTAAAGGATATTGCTAACTTCTTATCTTTCTTCCTAAGAAGTTCCTGCATGAAGTCAGCCTCATAATAATAAAGAAACAAGTCAGCAAGTAGAGGGGCACAGTTTGTTCCCATTGGTATGCCGACAGTCTGTTGAAAAACACGTCCTCCGAACGTAACAAATATGTTGTCAATCAAGAAATCAAGCATCTTGATAATATCGGTTTCAGAGAATTTTTTGTTTGAATCAGAGTGATTCTTTACAAAGTAGGATTTATCCCTCCCTAAGACAAGATACTTGTATCTACGTTGGCCATTCTTTTTTATGAAGCAAAGTAATACCAACTCTTTTAATTTGTCTTTAAGTTTGGAATGTGGAATACTTGTGTAAAGAGTAGAGAAGTCAAATGTTTTAATACTGTTACAAGATGAAAGAGAGTTAGATTGTATGTACTCTAAAAGATCTTTGGAATTTTTAAGTATCCACATCTGATTCACGCCACCTCTAGAATAGGCAACAACAGTTGTAGTAGAAAGATGCAATTCCTTTGATATCTTCTGCATGCGTTTGACATAAACTAGCAATACCACCGTCATTTCTCTTTTGAAGCAAACCCAGTTCTGTTTTTACAATTTTACGTAGTGTATACTGGAGCTCTCTTTGTGTAAAACATTCTAACGATATTACCTTTAATGGAATATGGACGTGTTCTACGCCGAACATCAATGTTCCTATCGAAAATTGTTCAAATTGAGGATGCATTGCTAAAATTTCTTTTCCAAATCCACCCACAGTTCGTACAATAGTGAAGATATTGTAAATTGTGTCATTTGGTCCGTATGAAATAGAAGTGGTTGAGTTTACTAAATAGAAATGCAGAAAGATAAGTTCCTTATTCTCAGTGATATATGACTGGAGTTGTTGCCTGATTCCAACGTCAATCATACCGAAAGAACATTCATAAACTATTTTACTTGTTACGTTATCTTGGGATATCACGAATGTTGTTTCAGCTGACATACTATTTGAAAGGGTGACATTATTATAAAGTGTCGAAATCTCGCTTGATTTTTCTTCGTTTGTAGTTGCTACAGTGGATGAATTGAAATCGGTACCAATAAAAGCAGTGTTTGCTGGTCCCATTTTTGACCCAATATCAACAGCAAAAAATACACACAGAACTTTTATACTTTGTAAAGCACGACCCATAATCTAAAACATATAAAAAATACATGTGAGGATTTAAGACATGAATTTATTGATGGTTTCAGATAATGATTGAAAAACTGTAGGTAAGTATAAGGTCACTGAATGTTTCTTTTATAAGTAAATTCTAACAAACACGGTATTTCCACTGTACAATTTTAATATTCATATATATTTTGTATGAATTATTGGAAATCTACTCACCTTGATGTTGAAGATCCTATGTAGTGTTTACTCGAAGGATACAGGCTGACCAGAATAAATTCAGTATGACGAATAAAGAGATGAGACATAATTGCCAATGAAACAACTTACCAACATAGTTCAAACAGAGTAGATGTAAGCATTAACGTATCAGATCGACAGAAAGCTAAATAAAACGTAAGTGAATTTATACACCGTTCACAACAACAAAGGACACAAGGTTCAGATCTGCGTATATTTGCAGTTACTGACAGCTATTTTAAAGTCAATAATAACTACATACTAACAATTCATTTTAAAACTATATATCAGTACACATCCAACATTCAATGGATTCAGTGCAAAGTCTTCAAAAACAGTCAGAGAAACCCATACCTTGCCAAAATGCAGGGACATGTATCGACAGATTGTAGAACTTTGAATGTGCTAAAAGAGGGATGAAAGATACCAGAGGGACAGTCAAACTAATAAATCGAAAATAAACTGACAACGCCATGGCTAAAAATGAAAAAGACAAACAAACAATAGTTCACATGACACAACATAGAAAACTACAGAATAAACAACACGAACCCAACCAAAACCTAGGGGTGATCTCATGTGCTCCGGAAGGGTAAGCAGATCCTGCTCTATGTGTGGCACCCGTCATGTTGTTCATGAGAATACAAATCCGGTACATAGTCTAATTCGGTAGGTCACATGTATGAACTGGAAGGGGATTGTAATTACGACGTAAGAAACATATCCGATATCATTTGGGAAACGGTTATTCCATAACGGTCAACCAACTCGTGATGGCGTCCGTAAAATTTACGACGAGATGATTACAACTTCACCATTTGGAACTCTTGATTTAATAGCTTCCCTGTCAGCAACAACCCTCTATCAAGAAAATCATGATAGGAAATGCAAGCACGGGAATATCGTACCAATTCGGAGATATATACACCGTATGCAGGTGCTGCTGGAATGTTGCTAATTAGAAATGGAAAGTTCACAATTGGAAATTTGAAATCATCTCTTTTGTCGTAAAGTTTTGTTTTCAATCGACCCTCATTGTCAATTTCTAGATGTAAGTCAAGATATGAGGCCGACTTAACTGTATCGGTTGTATCCTTTATCTCTAGTTCAATCGAATAGATGCATTCGACATATTCACCAAATTTTGAATTATTTAGTGAAAGAACATCATCTATATAGCGAAAAGTAGAGTTAAAGGATATTGCTAACTTCTTATCGTTCTTCCTAAGAAGTTCCTGTGTGAAGTCAGCCTCATAATAATAAAGAAATAAGTCGGCAAGAAGAGGGGTACAATTCGTTCCCATTGGAATGCCGATAGTCTATTGAAAAACACATCCTCCGAACGTAACAAATATGTTGTCAATCAAGAATTCAAGCATCTTGATAATATTAGTTTCAGAGAATTTTTTGTTTGAATCAGAGTGATCCTTTACAAAGTAGGATCTATCCCTTCCGAAGACAAGATACTTGTATCTTCGTTGGCCACTCTTTTTGATGAAACAAAGCAATACAAACTCATTCAATTTGTCTTTTAGTTTGGAATGTGGAATACTTGTGTTATATGTAGAAAAGTCAGATGTTTTAATACTATTACAAGATGAAAGCGAGTTAGATTGTATGTACTCTAAAAGTTCTTTGGAATTTTTAAGTATCCACATCTGATTCACGCCAGGCACCTCTAGAATAGGCAGTTTCACAATAACTTTGAAGCCCGTCTTTGATTGCTGATAAAATTGATGTTAATAATTTTGAAAGAGGTTTCGTGGAGCACTTGGAAGACCCAGCAATATACCGTTGTTTTAAGGACACTTGTGCAGTTTATGTATCCAATACAGTGATGGAAGATCCAGTTCATCATCTTTGGTTGGAATTCCAAAGGAACATAGAACAGACCTATGATTATCCAGGATTTCCTCTTTGGAAAATGTCGTGAGGGTATATGTTGGGTTTCCAAGTGAATTGTCAATACTTAATTCGTTTATCAAGCAGTTAATGTAATGAGTTTTATCCACAAACGTGTATATAACACTTATTTAAATTATGGTTTTAAGTATAAGTTTAAACATATTTATTTATAGTGGATTGGGAAACAATTTGTGCAACTTATATCAATCCCATTCCACTTTGCGGGTTTTAATTTCATGCTAAACAATCATTTGTTATACTAATGGGTATATTTTAAGGTTTATAGTATATAGTGGAGGTTTTTTCCAATTGTTCATGGAATTCCGGTTAATCTAACCGGTAATCTTTGTTAAAAAAAGAAGGGACTTTGACCAATGCCGTGTACGCGGTAAGAGGTTAAAAGTAATTATTGTTTCAGTCTGTCTTTTCTCATAGACCACATAACAAATCAAATATGCTTTCAAAATGAGAATTCAAACTCGTTATCATATGTAATTGACTATACATTCCTATTTAGTTCTATTTGACAATTTTACAGGAACTATTGTACTATAATCTCTGTTCTAACATGACGTCCTTCAAACGCTTTGAATACACACCCGTGGTAAAGTATGAATATATTGTTTTATTGCATAGCAATATAATATTTCCCACAGAAAGTAACCAAAAGTAAGCGTGCAATAAATCATCAAAATTTATGACGTCATTAACGACAAAATCTTAGTTTTAACCAATATTTACTTTCAAATATTATATTGCTATACAATAAAAGGGTTATTGCATGAATATTGGGGAATATTGTCCCTCGTAGAACATATATTGCACTCGCAAGCTCGTGCAATATAAAATTCTACTCGGGACAATATTTCCCAATATTCATGCAATAACCCTATAATATCGCTCAGGGTAAAATATTTGTCATAAAGGACCAACCCGTGATAAATTTACGATATATTCAAATGAATTATTTCTATTCTATTATACTGGCACATTGTGAAAAGAACTCCTCGGAGACCCTAAAAACTTTTATACTGGGTAGGATAGTTGGTTATCATTTAAAGTAGACATATACTGTTTCTTTATATAGCTACGGATTTGAGAGTTTTTGGAGGAGTTATAAAGTGTTGACATTTGGACTATCGTTAGTTTACTCCCTGTGCGTAAACAACAGCCCAGTAGTCAGCATTTCAGTGTGGACATGAGTTATCTTTTATCTTTTGAAATAGTCAGAATCATAAATTAACTGTTTTGCATTATGTTTTAGAAATACTAAGACTTTTCTACTCTAGGAATAAGGTACTTTAGCTTATTTGACAAAACCTTTCGGAACTTTGGGTCCTCTATGCTTTTCATTTTCATTCACTATTGGGCAATTTAAGTTTTTTTATTCGAGAGTCACTGATGAGTCTTTTGTAGTAGATACGTGTCTGACATATGTTAATTCTGCTATCTATGATGAGTTTATGACTCATTGTAAACGCAACTCATCTTAGACCGTTCGAAAAAAAACCGGTCATACTTATAAGAATTGTTTGTTATCATGTGTACAATGTAGTTGTCAATATTGTGATTTTGAGTAATGGGATTATGTTGGGCTTCCAAAGAAAGAAACCAGGTATATATAATTCCTATTATATTGACCGGAAGTTTGCCTAATTGCCTGATAGATTGTTAGATTGTTATTATATTTGACAAACAATACTTTACCGTCATTTTGATTTGTCAATTTTGAATTTAGTTACAGTACTGTAATTTGTTGAACATACTATACCATAACAATTTAAATTACAATTTTGGCAGTTATTATAGGACTTTGACTATTTTCAGTTTATAGAATTAAACCATGTACACATGTATAACACACATTATGTTTTGCTATAGACTTTGATCGGCCTAATGCAGTACACTTGAACATTATGATCGTGTCCTCCCGTTCACAAAGATATGTGACATTTCCATGCGACGTATCCATACTACTTAATTGCTGATTCTTTGAATTTCATATTTATACAAAGTGTACTGATCTAAACAACACCTATTGATTGTAAACAGTGAGTGACTAGGAATACAAGGTTTTCTGTAAATTATACCTGTGTGATGTTCACAAAAAGAATACGCCGGTTTATTTAAAAGTTCTCGGTGTATAGGTGTTTGTCTGCAAACTTATACAACAAAATAAACACAATATATCTGTCAGTGTTTTCAATCAATGTTGAACGTATTTAAAATTACCATAATATGTCATCAAATATTTTATATTTGTCTGATTTCTAAAGATTTACAGTGTTTGATTATGTCATTAGAATAATTGCAAATGCACACACTGTATTTGTATACAGCTACGTCCTCTGATTTATGTACTTATTTATGTTTGGTGGGTAAGCAGGCAGAAATCAGTCAACAGTGCAAAAAGTACCCTTGCTTATACCTGATTTTTTGTAAAGCGTTTATTAGCTTGAAACTGGAAATTCGTGAATCCTGATTTGAAATTATATAACCCCATTGATCTAAACTTTTGTGTCAAACATTCTTAAATAAGATAGTAACAGTTGAAAGCGTAAAAATACACGCTTTTCGCATACAAACAAACAACCGTACTATGATGTTGTGAATGTAGTCTCTTAATATGAAAATATATTTGTATTATGTTGATTTATTTGTTAAAGATGTAAATGAATAATTGTTATATTGGTTGTATTAAGGAATTTACTCAGATGATTGACATGTAAATCTTTTATTTCAATTACGTCAAGACCATTAGGACTCTCTATTGTACACATCCGAACACAAAGTGAATATCTATGAATTGGGATTTTTATTTCTCATTCAAAGCCTCTACTTAAGTTCCATGAAAAAATATTTCATATATGATTTGCGTATTCGGGAATACATTTCTATGACTTGTTCAGAAGACTTCCGTGGTGAATCTTGACGTTGTTTATTTTTCGATAGACGACGTTGACCGGACTACATTTTGTAACCAACGTTAACAAGATGTCGGCGATAATAAATCAATCCGGTTTGACGTTGAAAATATTCATTTTCACTTCATGCTTATCGTTAAATTTGATATCATAAACCCAAAACATTAATTGAATGATAAAAAGTTTTATTTTTTATCATATAGAAAATTTCATGGAGCACATATTTTTGCGTTAACCAATAAATATACCCATGCGCCATGCCAATTCTTCGACACATATATGCAATTTACGCGGGAAAGAGGTAACGAGTGAGGAAAAATAAATTCCTTATCACCAATTTTAAAGAATTGTAAGGATAAAACGCCTTTTTTAAGGAATTAATTGGTGTATAAACTGGACCGAGTCACTCAAAAACATATAATCAAAGTCCTATGGATTTTGTTTTGTTTTTGAGTAAATTGGTCAAGATTAAACACCAATCAGTTCCTTTAGAAATGCGTTTAATCCTATAATTCGGAAAATAGGTTCGATTTAAACAATCTAGTTTGACGACTACCTTAACATGCTTAATAACCAATTAGTTGTCAAAAAGAGGTTGCCTTGTTTAAAAAAGTATCAGCAAATATGATAACTGTACACATCAAGCATTATAGAGATTGAAAATTGATTACAAATTAGCGTAATATTTGACAACTACTTGCCAATAATAAGCATTGTGGTGCAGAGTTTGAAACGTATATCCGATGACCCCTCTTGCCTACCAGGATGTGTGACATGGCTAAAATATGACAAAGGGGTAAAATGCAATTTTTTCTATCATTTTGAAAACCGTTATAAATAGAGAAAATATGAAAGAGGCAGAAACGTTCAAAATGTTTAGCTCTACCAATTATTTGTATACGTCAAATCTGTGAGATGACTTTTTCGTAGGGTTATTGCCCTTAAATGTCAAATTTGTCCACTATATGCCTCAACTGTAGAGGCATTATGTTTTCGATATGTGCGTCCATTCGTTCGTTCGTACGTTTGTCCGTCTGTCCCGCTTCAGGTTCAAATCAACCAATCAACTTGAAACTTTATACACATTCCCTATGATTTGATCGTTCCTATGAAATTCTAAATCAGAGTTTTCTCCCCAATTTAACGGTTTACTGAACATGGAAAATGATAGTTGGAATAGGACATCCGTGTAAAATGGACTCATTCTTGTTTTATTTTGTCATATTATCAATAAAAATATACTAGTAGTAGATGGAAACTTTAAAATGCAAAAAATGATCAGCAAGAAAAGTTCTTCAAAGAAGTCCACATACTAGTCGAAATCGTCTGTCGACACGTAATTCATGTTATTAGAGTAATTTCACTTTGGACACCTCAGTATTCATTGCATTAGTTATACTTAATTGGTCCAATGACATTCATATGAGACACACTCTTCGGAAAACAGATGATCCAATTATTTCTACATTGCTGAAGACCATATCGCGGTTTTAGGCTGTTTTCTTGTATTTGTTTGAATGAACATCAAATTAAATAATAGGAAACGGCATTCTGGATTTTCTTCGGAGTTCGTTTTTTTTTATTGTATATCCTGAAGTTCTTTTAAAATCTTTCAATTCATATATAAAGATTTCGACCATAAATACTGATAGATAAATGCCTAAAGTATCAATACATTCAAGTCACACGAACCTTCAAATACTTAATACTAGTATATTTATGATAACAGTGACTAATTTTTTAAGTTAGCATCGCAAACAATAATTCGATCGTTTATTAGTTCATTGCAAAGCAACATAATCTAAATCCGTCATGTTAATCCCACTTTGTCCAAGCTAGAAGAATTTTCAAATTGTAATAAAACTCAAACAAATTAAAAGAAAAAAACTTTACCATATTACCTTTTACTTCTTTAGTCGTGGATATCACTCACACTTGTATATCAATGTTCTTATTTATCTGTACTTTTATATATGAAATATATATGCCTCTTATGTTCAGGAATATAGAGATTTTAGTAAACCGTTAAAAATGAATACTCCGGGTTTTTAAAAATGTATCTGTTCAAAGAATTTTAAATGAATGATCTATGAAAGTATTATTTTACATTTTGTGAATGTCTTGTCTTTTAAATGCATGCATCATAATGTTAGGCAGTTATTGATTGTGTTTCGTGAATACCGTTATGTTTAAAAAGGAATATAGCTATACATTTAAACTAGTTAAGCAGTATGGTGTACATGTACAGTATCTTAATAAATAAAATAGATAACAGCCAGTTAGCAAATATCATTGTTATACATTGATTAAGAAATAATATTAAAAGCACAAAACTGCTTAGTTTAAATGCGTATTTCGACAATAAATATCTAAACAATATTGTCTTCTATTTCAGCGACGTGGATGCAACACTTAACTTCGAAACATTAAAAAACCTCTTTGTTGGTGGCTGGAATAATTCTTAGAATATAATTTACATATTAAGTATATCACATTATAAAAGCGGAAAATTGTTGTGTAATTTTCGTTTAGGTATTTTAGGTATTTTAGCATTTCAGGTAGACTAAGATTTTACCCGAAATATACCATATTTTCATTAACAACAAATTACTATATGTATCATCATGATTTTCTTTTATTCTGATGAAAACAATTATTAAAGGTTCATTAACGTGCTCAATTTCATGTGTGAATTTTAAGTCGTCGTGCAGAAAATTCGTGTATCTCTTTTGGCTATTGAAAATGTCTAAAACTCGCCCGTCCGTCCGTCAGCAGTACATCCTCAAATCTATAACAATTTTTTGGGAAATCTGGTCCAAAAGCAACATTGCAAAATAGTCATCTGTTTGAGGATTCGTTGCTAACGTTGTTTTGCAGGTTTACAATTTACCTATTAACATCGTTATGTCCTGTTCAGTTGTGAAGTAAACTATCATCACATTCTTACACAACGTGTATTTTAGTCCTCAATTGTACATACAAATCTAAAATTGCAGCAATAGTGATATTGTGTATATATATATATATATATATATATATATGTTACAGGCATTTTCTAAATTTAGGCATTTTGTAAAATAACTGAATTTTCAGTCAATTTATAAAATGCCTACACTTGACATGCATTATACAAAATGTCTAAAAATACCTAGTCATTTTGTAAAATGACTGAAATTTTGAAGCGAAATTCAACAAATTCCTGTACAGATTCAGGTAATTTGTAAAAAAATGATATCGTTAACAAAAGAGGACAAAAACACAATATCTTGCAGAGAAAATAAATTGAAGTTCCAGAGAATTCACTTATTTTTCAAAAACCATCTGGGAAGGTTTGTTTGTCATATGTAATGTTCTTTTTAGTGAAACTACGTCAAATACGTACTCACTTTTTAATTTAGATACCAGTAGTGAATATATGATTATTTTGTCAAAATGACAGGAAGACAAATTCAAATTGTTCTGTCAATAGAACAAAAGTTACAATATAATTTAAAAAAATTCCGTATTCAAAACAGTAAAACAAAACATTTTTAGACACACAGATTTTTTTCTTCTGATTGACTGATTGCTGTTTGTTCGCTTTCAGTCGCAAAGATGTCATGCATTTTTAAGACATGAACAATTTATGATTTGTATGGGTTTTTTTCTGTAGGGGATTGACCCGGATAAGGTACAGAAATTTAGACTGCCGCTTTCAATTAGAAATGTAAGTATTTTTAATGGGGATAGAAAAGGTCACCTGCAGATAACCCAAAATTAAATATAAAAAAGGTAGAGTTCTTAACGTTAAGAGTGATTAACAAACTTCCCTCTTCAAAATGTGTTTCGACATACAAGGCTGTGTTTTTGTTGCGTTGCAAATATATGGTTTGCAGTGTCATCGGATAGATTTTCCAATCAAGATAGTATATTGCAAATTGTGGCTACGTTTTAAATGTATGTGGTCCAGTATATGAAGTTGAGAAAATGTTGTAAAAGATTGCAATATTTTGTTAAATTGAATATAAAGGGCAATAACTCCATAAGGGGTCAATTGACAATTTTGGTCTTATTTGTAGATTGTAGTTTTCTAAACGTTATTGTTGTTTACAGTTTATCTCTATAGACTATATGAGAATAACTTAAACTGCAAAATTTCCTTAAAACTGCATTTAACAGATAAGCTTGTCCTGCTAAAGATGCATAACCCGTCATGGGCAGATCTGCTTTAATCCGTGAAAAGTTATAAGACAAAAGATATAAGTCAAACTAATCATGATATAGTGTACTTTGATTTTTGGAACCTTTGAAAAAGAAGATATACATGTGTGACTTGTGTGCTAATTGCATACCCCAATGGTGTCGAAAATTAAGTGTTTGTCAGTAAAGGTAATGAAACAGCAAAATGTACGCCAAACAATGTATTTACAAAAAATCAGAACAAATATTGTGTAACAGGTCTGTCATCCAAACATTTTGAGAAATGATAAATAATTGTACAGTTTTTTTTTAATAAATCAGTAAAATTATGTATAATGACTGAATCTTAGAAAAGGCCTAAAATTTTCAGGCATTTTTCAAAATGCCTATATTTAGAAAATGCCTGTAATATAATTATATATAGGTGGGAAAAAGCAAAATAAAAAAATACCGAACTCCGAGAAAATGTTTTAACACAAAGTATATAATTAAAAGGCAAAATCAAAAGCTCAAACACATCAAACAAGTGGATAGCAACTGTCATATTCCTGACTTGGTACATAAAAGTAACGAAATTTCATGGTTTGTTTTCATTTTTAATATCTTAATTCCTTTGTATCATCATCGTTATTGATTTGAGGCAGTAGTAATAGCTGTTGTGAAATGTGTACCAAATAATGCCTGTACCATATGGACAGTCAGCTGTCAGGGAATATTAACCGTTTAGGTTCGAGTCATGACATGCCTCATACAACCAGGCTCAATGATAATGTGTGGCACAATTCCAACCTCAGTAAGGGTCATTCTCTGTCATCTGTCCTGAATCTTTGTCCGTTATGTCTGGCTAGAGAGTCACCTAAAATATAAAATCAGTATCAATCTATTCTTTCAAATAAGTAAGCTCATAATTGTGTTAATTTGTGGCTAAATTGGTTAGTATTTAAATTCTTTTTTTAAACCCATACGTGCCCTTTATCATTGTGTAATAATTGAACCATTGCCGATTAAAATAAACCGAATACCTATTTAAATAATCTTTCTGTTAATGTTTTAGTATGTTTGACTAAAAGTTAAGTTATTTAAAACCAAATCAAGAGTAGCATTTATTACATAAGTCACAAATAAAGTATGTGACAAGATGTGAACAATATTGTTTAAAAGGCTTAGTTATATATTATCGATCAAGATCTGATGATAAATTACAATAGAGGCATTATGTGATGTCCTTATTGGCTACAGAGCACTTCGTGTTTGCAAATATTCATACATTCTCGGCTTTCAAATTTTCCTGATTCAATCACCCAAAGAAGGTATAATAAAGCATTGACTGCATTAGAAATTATTAAGTGTTTCCCCCCTCTTTTTTTTAGAGCAGTTACATACTTTCTGTGGTTGTTTGCTATTTATACGTACATATGAATATCGAAGGATTCAAGTCTTTGGTGCAGACATTATTTCTTAAAAAAAAAACAATTTCTACATCATCGGTTAATAAATTAATTAATTAAGATACAAATCAAGTATCGACCTCAGTATGGAGAAAAAAAGGTAAGTGCATTCAGTCACATACACTTCTCACGTATACGCAATAGGCTTTTAGATTTTAGAGTTTGAAGTAAAATCTAGAAAAATGCCCCGATGAACCATAATTATTAACATTGATTGAACCACAACTGCTGCTTACTGCTACTTTCGACATTATTTGCTTTA